>NC_090935.1:1398974792-1400388279 GCF_040938575.1 Ambystoma mexicanum | reverse complement strand
GCGCACCCCGAAATACACGTGGCCTGGACATTCGCATGTGGAACTTCCCGCGCACCCCTGGAATACACGTACCCTGCTGATATTGCGTGTGAAACTTCCCGCGCACCCCGAAATACACGTAGCCTGGACATTCGCGTGTGGAACTTCCCGCACACCCCTTGAATACACGTACCCTGCTGATATTGCGTGTGAAACTTCCCGTGCACCCCGAAATACACGTAGCCAGGACTTTCGCGTGTGGAACTTCCCGCGCACCCCTGATATACACGTACCCTGCTGAATTCACGTGTGAAAATTCCCGCGCACCCCTGATGTACACGTACCCTGATGGAATCGCGTGTGGAACTTCAAGCGTCCCCCTGTGATACACGTACCCTGCTGAAATCGCGTGTGGAACTTCCCGCGCACCCTTGAAATACACGTACCATGCTGAAATCGCGTGTGGAACTTCCCGCGCACCCCTGAAATACACGTACCCTGATGGAATCGCGTGTGAAACTTCCCGCGCACCCCTGAAATGCACATACCCAGCTGAAATGACGTGAGGTACTTCCCGCGCACCCCAGTGATACACGTAGCCCGCTTGCCGTGCTGGTACAGGGTTAGCGCAGACCTTTGCGTTGGATTGGGGATTTTGATGGCTTTTCCCTGCGCGAGAGGCGTTCTTGGGGGCGTAACTGGCGCTGCTGCAGGGTCGCTGCGCCACTGTGCTCCGGGGCTGGTTTTGGTAGCTGGAATCCATGAATACGCTGTGCGCGGAAATGGGTTTTGGCGCATGCGGCTGGCGCAGGGATTCGCACGCGCACACTGTGCGCCATCCGCATGCGCCACTTGTGCACTGAATTCTATGAATTACCCCCTAAGTCTCCAGATTGCCTCATATTAATGGTAAGTTCTTGGAATTCAAAACAATTCCATACGTTATAATGTCCAATACTTCATATGCTTTTTTGAGCGTCCTTAGATTGCAGCATTCTGAAAACTGGTTGACCTTTCACAGGCATTAATTGTAACAAGTTTCCAAAAACAAGTATATGTTCACCACCAAACAAAACGTTGTAGTCACTCTTCAAAACCTCTTGCATGTGCAAGTAAATGAAAGCTAGCATCAAGATAGATACCATACTTACTTCATCTATAATCAAGGTATTTAATTTTCTAAGAACCTTTCCTACTTCTTTTGCTGCACTTGACACAAGTTTCCGATACTCTAGTTTTGTCCTGCTTCAATGGTAACATCAATAGTCGGTGTAAAGTAACAACTCCTACACTGAATGCTGCTAAACATGTTGGAGCAGTTATAAAACAACACAATGGGCAATCCATTTCATTTTGGATCATAGCTCTTTTTGCATTAATTAAAAAAAGATGTAGCTGTTCTTGCTTGTCCACTAACACACAACAATATAGGTTTGTATTGCACACAAGCACATTCACTCTTGACATGCAGTAAACCATGTAAGAACCTATCTTTAATTTTATAATAAACTTGGGTGGTAGGCCTAGAAACAGTGCAAGGGTTACTGCTCAATAAAATGCCTGGAACCCAGTGAGAGATAAGTAAGTTAAGTCAGCAGGGGAAGAACAAAGAGAAAGCACAAGAGGAAATTAATATGTTGAGCTGCTTCCAAAATTTCAAGTGGTCCAGGTCAAGATTGAGACAAGCACATAGGCCATTCTAGAAAGATACCCCATCTACAACTGAACTGTAACAGCTTAACTAATGTGTAATACAACTGAACAGCTCATGTCCTTGGGACCATACATTGTTCTATAATACACCTAAATAAAAAATGGAGCTAATCTTTCACAACACACTACCCATTTCTTACACAACATAACAATTCTTAATGTACTATCAAACCATACACGCTCACACAATTGTAACACAGTACAAAATCACCAATATAGAGACACAAACATACAGCTTAATATCCAACTAGAAAGCGCATACTGCTATGTTCAAACTATTATTTCTTATGCACCCTCATTCATTTCACATCTTCCAATGTCAGAGAAAAACAACTTTTATTTGCAAGTGTATTATCTGTTAAACATAAGAATAGTATAACATTTGATACTGCTACATCACTCTCCTAAAAACAATGAAGTAAAATATAGAAAACCCTACTTTCCAATCAATATAAACACTGACTATCAAGACTCACTTGCAGCTGCTCCAAATAATGAATAGAATTTCACTATAAACAAATACAGATCACGTGTCGCACCTTGAAACACTTGTGTATAGGCGCGTTATAAATGCCATATCATATCAAATTATAACATGTGCACACTCTGGGATCACACTGTCAAAATCTCAGAAAAATTTCACTTGCATAACTTTTACCATTTAATACCATAAAATGAGAACTGTAGAAAGCAAACAATTAAAATGACATTTTTATTACACGCTATAGCAATAAATAATCCCCAACACAATTCTACAAAGAATACTTCATATAAACACACAACATTAAAAACATCTTTTACTTTTTCCTTATTTTTCAAAATTACATAGCCACGGTGATAACCCTGGCTACACAATGAAAATCCTCCTATAGACACAGCTGCATGTACATTTGATCAGATTTACTAAAAACACACATCTTACAAAGAATTGAAAATAAACTCACAATGCCCTTGAGGTAAGAACATTGAAACAGAAAAACATGTACAAATCTGTGCAAAAACATCCATAATATAATAAGATCACTGCACCAAAATACAGACAGGTCTAGCCACGGGTGCAATTAATGGTTTCATGTCCGTGGCTAACAATACCCACCACAAAGTACGACATACGATTGGTGAATTCGTAGCCGTAGGTCAAGTAAACAGTCCGTAGTCACGGCTATCCATAACATTATGACACATTCAAGAAGACATATTCCCAAAGTGTATTAATTGAAACAACACAAAGGTACACATAAGGACATAGAATCATAAACACATGTGAAATTGTGTGCTGTAAAATCAATGCAACAACATGATCAATTCACAGTAAATAAAATTGCTATACCCGCAGCTACAGTGATAGTCATAGACGCGGTTAGCCCTGCCAAAATTGCACGACATCCCATTGGCTTGCTCATAGCCATGGCTATAACCCATCATACGATTGGTGCCCATGTCTACACAACACCTGAAGGATATTTTGTTTCATTGGCTGCTGTTGTAGCTGCAGCTATTATTTAGAAAAGGTATTTTCTTTTTCCAAAATACTTAAAAAGTTATCTAGGTGGCTCTTAAAGGTTCCTTTGGTTTCTTTTACCAACATATCATGAAACAACATTGTTCAATCAGAAAAATATTCTTCACCTCTATGATGATGCAAATAATTTTGAATAACTTCTCTATGCTATGCTTTTTTAAGATGATTAATTAATTTCCTTTTCTCAAAGAGAAAACTGTGCTCCCTTTCAAAAATATTTCTGCACAATGATAAAAAAAACCTTGTAATCTAATGCTTTTACAACTCATCACCAGTGTACTCAACATCACTATGAACCCCTTTCTCAAAAACACATCTATAGTCTTCTGAAGAAACAGATTCATCTCCTTCTGAATGTGTCTCCTTTTTCAAATATAAAATAAAACAATACATATACACCACAAACAGCACTATCTTCTGTAGGTATACCTCAACCTTAAACAATGAAAATGTACTATGTAGGAAAACTCTTAATATAATCTACAGCTTTATTGGCGTTTATAAACATCACTAAAAAGAATACATACTCCGATAGGTTCAACATTCAACAGCATCTGAGGTACTTGACCTCCTATTCACAACCACCCACCACACAGACAAACAACCAATCAGAGTGTAAAAACAAGACATTCCACCTTTTCTCCACATGTAATCTTCCTACATTGCTAATTCTAATATCTGAGGTGACAAACAGTATTTTTCCCTTTCACAGTACAATGGAAAATGACATGGAATGGCCTAAGGATAACTATCCAACAGAGGAAGAGATAAAAAAGAAGATACTCAGGAAAAGGAAGCAGAAGAATATGCATCACATTCAGGATACTGTGAGTACATTATTTGTATGTAAAATAAGAGAAGCAACAATATGTTATTGAACAAACATCAGTCACCAAACATATATAGTTTATCTAACTACTTTTAAATATATATGCACCCAACACAAATATTTTTAAAGTGTATTATATCTTCAATTGTTTAAAAGAATTTCAAATATTTTCAAACAGTTAAAGAACTCATTCAAGAATCAAGAAGAATCAAGCAACAAACAACACAAACAGTACACACACACGTAATCATGGTTTCTTTGACAGAACTAAAATACCTCTTACTTAATATTCAACAACAAATAGAATCAAAAACTAAAGGTGACCTTCAAACCCAACCCTACTTTGGGCCACCAGAAGAAGCCAACCAGCAACCCTGATTAAAGGGAAAAAACAACCAGAACAGCTAATGTGTGCCTGGATTTCTGAGGCTCTGGCCAACCAATCTTACTGATAGCCACCCAATGACCTTCAACATCGCCCTTTGCAAGGTGATGCTCCGAAAGAACTGCCTTCTGCCGTGAATTCATTAAAATTGGGCTCATGGAACACGAGAGGTTTCAATCATTTGACAGCCTGAAGCAGTGTTATCTTGGTAGACGTTGACACCTTATGTCTCCAGGAGACATGAGTTTTGGAAAAACCTCATCTAGATGGCTATGAAACTTTTATTTACCCAGCATTAGAAGGCTTCAAAGGATGTCCAACATCTGGCCTAATAACAGCGATAAGATCTGGCAGCTGCATACACCTAAAAAACACTAGTTTCAAGCCTATTTCTCCAAGCATTACTCATGAACTGGAGACATCCCGGCACTTCAAAGGATGATGATCTATTGGAAACTATGATTATTAACCGATATTGGAAACCCCAAGCCATGAGCAATGAGAAATTCTTAAAGATGGCAGAGAATGTAATCGATGAGGTTCACACAGACCACCAAACTAAGTACATGATTGTATGAAGAGATTTAAATGCAACTTGCACAAAACATCTTGGGAAAATGAGTCGACTAAATATTCCACTGCCCTCAGTCGAGAGAGGAACCCTATGGACATCACTAATGGACTCCCGGGATCTTTACAATTTACAAATGACATTAGACCAAGAAAAACCATCAGTGCCAACCTGGGAGAGAGATGGGCAAAGTGCAGTTATAGATCAAATCTGTGTGTCCAGAGAAGTCTTCTCTCTCTTTACATCCTTCAAAATAATAATAACTAATAACAGCGATCATAACTTATTGACCACATCATGGAAGACACTGAGGGAACAAAGGCACAGATGGACCATACAGCAGTTGGTCTCCGGCAATAATTAGACAACCTACTGAAATACACCAAGAGATCAACAAAGAAAAAACTAAGGTCATATCCTTTGAAAGATCAACAAGAAAAAACAAAAAAAACTGAAATGGTACTTGGAAGACTCACAGATAGAGCGAGTGAAGCAGTTCAAATATCTTGGTGTGTGTTAAGGAGAATTCTCAATAATGTGCTAATGTCCCTTATCTTTTGAGACCCCCAGCAACTTTGCTGGATTTCTAGGATGTTATTTTTTACCTGGGAAGAGTGTGAGCCTTTTTTTCCCATTCTTCCACGTATTTTGATGTATGTGTGTGTTACTTTTGTGTTCTTTGGTTATGGCGTTTTAATACAACTCTATAGGCATCATCTTTTCTGTGTGTCACACATCACCTTCAGTGCAGTGGCACAGGGATGTCTATCAGACTTCCCAAAGGTTTAACTACCTTCTCTGGGACGGACTACTGTCCCCCAGAGCATGTAAAGTTAAATTGACTTTACTAGTCTCTTTACATTTACATACCCAGACCACTGTCCCCCAGAGCATGTAAAGTTAAATTGACTTTACTAGTCTCTTTACATTTACATACCCAGCACACCCTATCTTACTATAGAGGGCTGGAGGGTAGCCTAGCTTCCCCTGAATCAAAATACTCATCTAACAGTCAAATGTTACCCTTTCATACTTTAAATGGCTGGTGGCAGTGGTTTAGATCAAACTACCATGATTTTTCCCCGCCGTGAACAACCGTAGCTAAAAATCAGATCAACCATGTTTTTCAATATGGCACCCAAGACCTATCTGTAAAAACAGACTCTGGTCGACTTTATTGCAATTTCTTTTTAGAAAGGTCCTTCTTGTGTTTGTCTCTGCGCGCCAAACCATGTTTGGTCCCTTTGTTTGTTGGCCTTTGGCGGGCTTCAGCCCTGAAGCCCTCCTCTGGCACCAGGGTGTCTGGGGTGGACAGGATGTCAGGGAGGTGCCTGTAACTCCCTGTGCTAAGTCTCCTAGCAGACCTGAATGCACTCTGACATGATTGTCCTGCTGGCTGTCCGGCAAGGACAGCCACTCTGCTGTGTGAGTGACAGCCAGGCTGGAATGAATGTGGGAAAACTGTTTAAAAGCAGTCTCTGGGACTTGGAAAGCAGAGTCGACCATTGGAACGAAAGATCCAAAGACGAGCTGAAGGAAGAGGACTGCTGCAACTCCTGGATGACCGGTGAAGCCCTGCTGCAGGTCCGAATTGCCTGAAACTCCATCGACAGAGAGCCCTTTAAGGTTAACTTCTTCCCTTGAGTTTGGTGGGAACAACCAACTCGTAATGATGGGGCCCCTAGGGGACCCTCGCGTATGGATACAAGGCACAATCACCACACACGAACTGATACGCCAGACACAAGGTTCAATTCCCAAAATCTAGGGTTTATTGCAAATCAAATAGTCTCAGTCGGCCGACAACGTGTGTTACCCAGACCTGACGCAAGAGAGCGAGCATTCTACATCAGTTACATATATACAAAATGATCATCTTATCATCAGTAGTGACACATTCAAAACCGCCCATTATGTATCTTTCTTTGCAATGGTTTCGATGATTGACAATTATGACGAATATGACACCCTTCAGACATTTATCCAGCAATTTGTGAAGTCGCAGACACCATTCTTTGTCTTAGGGAACATAATGCTCTTGTTCTTACAAGCAACCTGCGTGTAGGGGAGAGACACATTCCGAACCTCACTATCTTCTAGTTTCTTTTCGTGAGCTAGAGGTCAGCTCGATCTACAGGGGCTCATTGAAGGGGGGCCGTAAAAGAAAGCAAAATTCAAGCCATTAATCGTTCATTTCTACCGTTTCTGCCACACCAGCGAGACTAGCTGGCACCTGCGTAGTGATTAAATGCCTTGTTGCGTACTTCCAAGGACTTGTGAGGGAGGAGACCGGGGCGTCGCTGTCTGGGTGTCTGGGCTACGTTTCAACATGTAACTTGTGGTCTTGCTCTATGCATGAGCAAGAACGAAATAGAATTCACTTACAGCAAAGCAGTTTGAACAGAAAAACAAGAAAGCGAAAGTTACATCAAAATAGCGAATTTCATTCCTACAAAATGGACGCTCTCTGGTTATGCTCATGAGTATGTACCAATAATGCTGAACATATGAGGCGATTGGATGCGATTTGTTTTCGGCCAACCAAATATAACGCCTATTTCATGGGAAGGTAATTTCTAGACTCACAAACCCTCCTCTTGGCCGTAAGCCAAGCGCATCATCCGAACATCCCATCTTCCTCTGACCATGTATCTGATTCTGAACTTTTCATACTACTATAATCGTCATCATTGTCATCGACATAAACTCTTTCACTGTCTTCATTCATGATTAATTTTTGTATCCAATCCAGGGGATCTTTTCTGCGTTACCATGTGTATGCATTCATCACTCATTTCGGTGCAAATTATTGATAGTGTATGCAACAACAGCATGTCATGAATATTCCAAGATCTGCGACTAGAATCACAACCAATTTCCATCCCCATGAGCGTAATACTTCCTAAAACCAGGAGCTTATGTCCAGATCCCAACTACCTTCTTGGGGATGGAGATCGGAGCTCAGGATGTACAACTTTTTTATCGCTTCAAAAATTGTAGGGGAAGAGTCACTTACAAATACTCAACACAATGACCCCACGATTTTGCAAACTCCCCCACGATCAGCCAAAACTATATCTAGAGCCATCCTATTTTGAAGTGTCATCAACCTAATCGCTTTTTCCTCCAAAGTCATATTATATAGTGTATCCGTTGTCCCATTTATTGTTTTTTCTAATATTCTGGACAGTTGTCTTATATTATAGGAGTTTATTGCTTGACCCTAGAATGGAATAAATGATTTTGCTATGTCTTCTGCTATTAATACTCCTTCCTCATTCTGTCGTGGTCTTGATCTAGATAGTTTGGCTATATCTGACGTTTTTGAAAGAAACACCACCGGAAACAGAATCCCTAAGTAACAAGTACCTCTCCAATTTCTAGGCAACCAGGGCTAAGCTTTTTCTCCACATATGAAATAGACAGGATAACCTATATATACTGGTTCTTCCTCTCTCTCTCGAGGAACGCTATGTTCATACATCTAGTGAATGTCCCTACTAAATAGGAGCATTTTTTTCTTAAACAAATTGGAACAGAGCGAGGACTGTAGTTTATTGTATAGGAGGGGGGCACTGTATGCTTATTCCCTTCTAGGTTCATGTGAAATGTGATTACAGATGATTTATATGGCACATATAATCTATCTTGTGGCATTACTACTAGTGTTTTTGGTCTTGCTTTGTGAAATATAGAGCAACCTACAGGTTTCATTATTACCTTCTCAAATTCGTCCATGTTTGTTCTATCTAATTGACCCGTTTCACTCTTATTACATTTCCCATAATATAATGCATTTAAGGACGCGTAACATGCAGAACTCAATGGCAATGGCTGCACTTACCAACCTATTCCCTTTCCACCATGTTGAGGTCTCTGGGTACACACCCAACAATTGTTTTTTCTCAGAATTGAGTGTGTCATATTCATTATCAAAAGTAGTGCATTGTTTCCATATTCTTCCCTGTGCCTCTCTTCCATTGGGGATAAAGTATAGCAAATTACATGGACTGGGCTTTCAGTGGTGGAAATATTTGTAATGGGCAGAAACACTTCTAATGGATGTATCTCTTCTAGATACCATAATACCAATACTGTCATTATCGGTGCTAATATACTCATGACACACATGTCTATTGTTAAGATCAGCATACAATTTTTTTGGCATTTTTATTTCTCAATCTTACAGGCTCTATATTTACTACATTGTCAGAATCAGTGCAAGAGGGGGCAGAAGCTGGTGCAAGCATTTTTCTTGATTCTTCTTCTCTGAAAATGTTCATTGTGAATATCTCTTACTGCTGCATTCGTCCCAATATCAGTAAGTTCTGGAGTGTTAATAAAGTGTGTTAGCCAGTCTCCACAGCCTGGATTGCTATACGATGGGCAAGATTATTGTGCTTCTGCACACTGCTCTAAGGACTCCAGAGCAGTCATCAATTGCCTTTGTACCATATGAGCCCCACTTGTCTGTGTGAGTGATCAACACATGGATTTTTTTGTTTTCAAAGATAGCACTGGGGAGCCGCGTTCCTGAGCTGTTGGATTTGCACAACTTGCACGCCTCTCTCCCCTAGGCCTCCGGTTCCCACTTCATCCGTGATAGGAAATAGAGACAGCAAAGAAAATAAAATGAAGATCTGATCACTTCTTATTTTGGGTACGTAGATTGTACCGTATTGCTCCAGGTACCGTGTGATCGATGAATAGCGCGGGTGCACTTCCAGATTCAGGCTCAGAGACGGCCTGCGTCACAGCGAGAAGTGGTGGGCACCAAAGTGATGATGCAGACTTCGTGACAACCAGCAGCGATGCAGATTCTGCTGCGCAACGTTGAGGCACTCTTAGCCCTTTCTCCTTTGTAGCAATCTTTCCAGGCTTTGTTTCAGGATCAGACAGATTTTGTAGCAGAGAACTGGCAAAAATTTATTTCGTTTCAGAGGCAGCTGTCTCTTGCTTATCGTCTGGATCGGGCAGTTCTTTCAATGGTGATGGAATTATTTTTGTGTGCGTGGCATGTATCCACGCCTTCCTACCGTCCACACGGACTGCTGCCTGTGTTGCCAGAAGGACGTGATAGGGTCCACGCCATCTCGGTGTAAGCGATGACTTCCTCTCGAAATTCTTCACTAGGATCCAGTTGCCTGGTTGCAGAGAATGCCCCAGACCAGTATATCTGATGGGAAGAGCCTCCTGCACCTGCTGATGAATCAAACACAATTTCTTCATTAACAGGTTACAGTATGTACTAAGCACAGGATATTCTACTTCACTCAACCGCCTTGGCTACAGCGCACAGCAAACATTAGCAGGCCTCCCCATCACTATTACATAGGGGGAGAGCCCAGTCCTTGCTTGCACAGATGTGCGCATGCACAACAAAGCCAGGGGCAATGTGTCCGTCCATCTTAACTTGTTTCCTGCACAATTTTTCTGATCTTACTCTTTAGTATGCCGTTCTGATGTTCAACAAGCCCGGCACTCATTGGATGCCTGGCGCAATTGAATCTTTTATCAATCTGAAGACCTGCGCAAATCTGTAATATTACTGCGCCAACAAAGTGCGGGCCGTTGTCTGACCATATGACTCGGGGCAGGCCAAACCGCGAAAAGTACTCCTTTAACATCACCTTAGCAGTGCTCATGGCGGTGCAATCCTTCAGTGGATATGCTTCCACCCATTTACTGAATATACACACTACCACCAGTACATATTTCAAGTTCTGACACCTTTACATCTCTATAAAATCGAAATGGATCACCTCAAATGTCATCATTATGCAATTTTGTACTAGCTTTTCTGCATTTTTTCTTATGTGTGTGTTCTGCCATAGTGTAGTCAAATGCTGAATCATCTTCTTTGCACAATTGTGCGTGGGGCTGTGGGCCATAGCAACCATTGCAGTTACATAGGAGTTGGGCAACATACAGTTTCTACTCTTCTTGTCCACCCAGCAACCTTCCAGATCTAATTCTGCAGAGCCCTCAGCCCATTCTTGTATTTCATCAGCAGTTGCTTCCGCCTGCATCTCTTTGACGGTAGCAATCCCATTCTCTATCATGCAGGGCACTTCCTCTGACTGTACTGTTAACATTTTGCTGCTCAAATCAGTGGCAGTTTGTTTCACAATTTTGTCTGCAAATGCGTTTCCCTCTCCCACTTCACATGTTACTTTTTTATTCGCCTCTCATTTTACTATTGCTAGGTGCTTCGGACACGTAAGTGCAGACAGCAATCGTACGATCAAAGGGCCATGTTGATTTATAGTTCCATGTGATGTCAAGAAACCCCTCTCAGCGCAGATTCGGCCAAAATTATGTACCACCCCAAAGGCGTATTGACTGTCAGTATATATGTTTACACTCAGATTTTCAGAAATTTCACATTCTTTTACTTTCTACAATATTTTTTTTGTGTCGTAATGGCATAGGCATCAGTTGATGTGCCATCAGGTAGTTTAAAGCAGGAGCCGTCACAAAACAGTTCTCCATCTGGCTCTTTCTGTGGGGTGTCTGTTAAATCAACTCTTCCTTTCGTTTCTTCTTCAGTGACCAGTAAACAATCATGGGGAGGTGATTCGTTCTCCCCCGGCAGTGGCATTAATTCTGCAGGATTCAAAGCTCTACACCTCATAATTTGAATGTTTGGTGAAAATAGGACAATTTCATATCTAGTCAATCTAGCGGACGTGAGGTGTTGCGTCTGCGTTCTATTTAATAGAATGTCTATGGTATGTGGCACCATTAAAATTAAGGTGTGCCCCAACACCATTCCTTCAGTTTGTTTCACTGATGCTGCAGCCGCTGCAACAACTCGCAAACAACGTGGTAAAGTGCATGCTACAGGGTCCAGCACGGAAGAAAAGTAACCGCATGGACTATTTCTTCCACCTTGTTCCTGCGTTATAACAGCCAACGCGCAGCCTTCATTCTCATACACAAATAACCGGAACATTTTTTCATAATTTGGTGTGCCTAAAACTGGACCGGAGCACAAGGCAGTTTTGAGCAGATCAAATGCTCTCTGGCATTCTTCATTCCATTGCAAAGGCATCACAATATCCTTTTTCGTCAATGCCACCATCGGTTTCACAGTCATCGTGAAGTTTGCTATCCATTGCCGGCAATAGGAAGCCATGCCTATTATGGCTCTGACTCCTTTCTGCGTTTTTGGAATAGGCATACCAGAGATACTTTCTATCCTTTCTGGTGTCAGTCTTCTCCCCTCTCTCGACAGTAGGTAGCCCATATAAGCCACCTCCTTTCGACAATTTTGGAATTGTTTCAAACTTGCTTTATGACCATGTGCTGCTAAGTGTGACAATAACAAAATGGTACTCCTTTTACAAATCTCCTCTGTATCAGAAGCAATTAACAAATCGTCTATGTATTGCAATAATATACAATCCGCCGGTAATTCTACCATATCTAACTGTTCTTTCAATGCTCTGCTGTAAATACTTGGACACTCTGTATAGCCTTGTGGAATTCGTGTGAACGTAAATGACCGTCCTCCTAACGTGAAAGCAAATAAATATCTGCTATCCTGGTGTTCTGGAATGCTGAAAAATGCATTCTTAAGTTCAATCACACTAAAATGTGTTGCTGAGGCAGGTATCATTGTCAGAATTGTGGTGACATCTGGGACCAAGGGGAATTGAGGATCAACCACTTTGTTCAACGCATGTAAATCAATTAAGAAACTGTATGGTATCTCATTACCTCCTTTCTTATACACCGGTAGAATGGAGCTGTTACAAGTGCTACCTGTAATCTCTTCAATTACATTCCTTTTTACTAAATCTGAGACAATACTTTCCAATGCTTGCTCGCCCTCCATCAAAATCTTATACTGAGGAATACGTGGCAATGTTACTCCTTCTTCCAAAACAATTTTCACTGGTTCTATCTTCAAACATCCCACATCATTGTCATTTGTTGCCAACACACAAGCTGGTACTTCACTTAACTCCCCTGGCAGAGGTTTAGACAGGAACTTGGACACTGGTATATTCTGTGGTGATATTGTCAAAAACACTCCATCAGGAGTGCAATGGATAATTGCACTTAGTTTCTTCAATAGGTTTAATCCTAATAGATTTTCCCCACAATTCTCTGTCAATAGAAATGGACAATATTCAGTGAATGGCCCTAGTGTTACTGGTACTGATTGGGACACGGGATTGATTACTGGGGTACCTGCAAACCCTACTGAAATATTCTTTTGCCCTGACAGTGGTATTTCCGGAACCAAGTGGTGGTCTATTGAGCACTTCTGTGCACCTGTGTTTACGAGAAAGCTGTGCTCTCTATTCCCGACTTTCATTTCTACGTAGGGTCCTTTTTGATTTACGGGAATAGACACTGGTTCTGAACCCTTTCTTGGGCTGTCCTATTGGGGAAACAATAGGTCATCCGATGTGTAGTCACCAGAATAGTATGTATTTGGCTGTGTATCGAAAATATTTCCGCCACTGCCTCTATTGCGCTCACTTTGATTTTGGAAGTATGGAGTCTGACTCTGATCTTGGTTCTGATTCTGATTGCCATTTCCTTGATTATTCTGGTTTTGCTGCATATTATTATTTCTATTCTGTCCATTTGTTCCTGGGTGACCTCTGTGCTGTCTTCTCTGGCCATACCCATTTTTATATTATAAGTATGGACATTGCGCTATTTGTAATACCTCACTCAATGATTTTGCTTGCCATGCACATTCAGATGTCATTATTAAGTTTTGAATTGGAGGTATTAATCCCCTCACATATCTATCAACAAACAGTCTTTTCCCCGCCTCAGTGCTTACATCTTGCCCACTGAAATCTGTAAACACTTCCTCAAATGTATTGAAATAATCTGTTGCTAACTCATCTTTGCCTTGAACACATGCAGCATATGCAGTTAATTTGTCCCATACAATTCCTTTCTCTGGAACTATCTCCTTTAATTTTAGTATTATTCGTGCTGGTAAGGCTGCCATGTTTGGTGATGGTTTTTCACCTGCTTTCCTATCTGCATCTTCTTTTGCTAGATGCTCCCATGTGTCCACCAAACTATCCAAATCATCTGCTTTTCTTATCTGCTTCCATATATCTGCCGGTAAGATTACTGGGAATATTAGGTCAATATCGCTCATTGTAAAAATGGACAATCTCAAGTAAGACTCTATTTCTTTATAGAATCCCCCCAGATTTTTCCTCATATCAGGGATTGTTTGTTTTATGTTATTCACCTCTTGTCTGGAGAAAGGAACATGTACGTACTGTGCTGTATAACGTGCTTCCGTTACCTGTGCAGGTTGATCACCTGTTGCAGGAATTTCTACTTTCCGCACAAAAGTAGGAGGAACTTCCCTCATGGGAAATATCGCACTTGCTTTTCCTCCCCCTCCCTCATATGCAACACTATTGCTAAATCAAGGGTTAAGGCTGTTTCTCCTGTATCGCGTTCAATAGCTCTCTTATACACTGCCATTAATTTGTGGGGGCTAAGTTGCTTATTTTCTATATCTCTATCCTGCAAATATTCAACCATTACCTCCAGTGCTTTCCTTTTCATTGGTAATGTATATTGATCAAATATTTCGTGCACTTCCATCGTGGGAATACTAGCATCTGTAATCCATTTTAGCGCCTCCCGTGTACATATTTTCATTTTCTCACTAATCTGTCTTGACGGCAGAAGAAATCGCCGCTGCACATATGGTATCGCCTCTTGCCTTTCCCTTCTTATGTCTTTGTTCCTATACCCTGGCATAGAAAACATTTCTGCATATGCATTGTTGAGTTCATTTTTAAACTCAAAAAGCCTGTCCACATGTTCCTTTATTTCTACATCCCTTTCTCTCAACCGTGCAAATGCATTTAAATCCTGCAACTTCTGCGGTGGTACCATTCCAATCAACTGCTTCTGTCTCTCCATTAAATATTCACCCACGCACTCCAACAATGCCTGCTTTTCACTAGTCTTCCGGAAAACATACATCGAATCCAAAGTCGATGTCTCATCGTTTCCATCTATATACATTTCTGACTGTTCTTTCAGCTCCTTTCTTCTCTCCTTGCTGACCGCACTACGTGTTATTCTAGTACACTCACTTTGTGCCGTCCCCTCTCTTCCCATACCGTCTTCTCTTGTTACAGTGAATTCAAGTTCAATAGGCGGAGGGGGAAGGGGGGTGTCTTGGGGGGGCGGTGCAGATGGAACAACTGGAAGGGGGAGTAGTTGCTGCGACTCTACGGTCTGCAACTGTAATGATGACTGAGCAACAGGGATAGGTTGGGCAATGGGCGTTAACGCAATTTTATCAGCCTTACTCTTAGGGTGCTCTTGTCTCGTTTCAGTTAATATTTTATTGATTAGTTCATCTGATGAATGCAATTCTTGTTTAGGATATATTTTATCTACTCCCATCTGCACACATCTATCTGTCTTTCTTATATTCGCATCCCACTCCTTTTCATCCTGTTCTTTCACTCTCTCTATTCTTGACTTGTGCCTGCGCACATTTTTCTCTCTGCTTCTCAAGCGGAGCATAGCTTCCTTCCTCCAGTCTCTAATGACGTCAATTGTCGCAGGGCGCGATTTCTTTTTCAACAGTACTGATTCCAAATAATCTACCCGCGCAAATCTCATAAGTCATGTGTTTTGGCCATTGTAAATCTTCTTCGTGTCTGGTTTGCCTATGCCAAATTTCACAAAACATTATTGCCCCTACACCATACTTCACATACATCTCATATGCTGGTGACCCTACAGGTTGCTCCGCCTGGCCAGTTTCCAAAGATTATCTACCGCAGTGGAAAAATCCAACTAAACAGGAAGACAATATCCCAGGCATGTTTTAACTTTACGCTGAATGTTTGATCTTGCAAGAACAACACTCAACCAATATCAGGGTTATTTAGAATTTAGAATCGGGGCACGACTCATCTGATCAACCAAGTCGTCTTTCAAGGCGCAATTCGTCCATATACTGACGCAACCAAGAATCATTGTGTCTGCGTATCTTGGCTCACTCTGCTTCATTTCGGGACCCTCGCCTCCTTGCTCTCTGGCAGGACACATCGATCAGGGATCATTTGTGTACAGATCTGCAAAGGAGTCTCTCATCACTTTCACAGGGGTGCCCCAACACTTCTCGATCCTGGCTCAAACGTCTCGTCCTCGCTTCTTTTTTTCTCTCTCTCGCCTTCCTTAAATTACCACGTCTACGATGGAGCAAGTGGGGGAGGGTCCCTATTCGGGTGCCATTTTGATGGGACCCCTAGGGGACCCTCCCGTATGGAAACAAGGCACAATCACCACACACAAACTGATACGCCAGACACAAGGTTCAATTCCCAAAATCTAGGGTTTATTGCAAAGCAAATAGTCTCAGTCGGCCGACTGGGTCTCACGTCCCGCAACGTGTGTCACCCAGACCTTGTGGGACGCAAGAGAGCAAGCATTCTACATCAGTTACATATATACAAAATGATCATCTTATTATCAGTAGTGACACATTCAAAACCGCCCATTATGTATCTTTCTTTGCTATTGTTTCGATGATTGACAATTAGGACGAATGTGGCAGCCTTCAGACATATATCCAGCAACAGTTTGCAATTTGTGAAGTCACAGAAACCATTCTTTGTTTTAGGGAACATAATGCTCTTGTTCTTACAAGCAAGCTGCGTGCAGGGAAGAGACACATTCCAGGCCTCACTATCTTTTAGTTTCTATTAGTGAGCTGGAGGTCAGCTTGATCTACAGGGGCTCAGTGAAGGGGGGCCATAAAAGAGAGCATAATTCAAGCCATTAATTGTTCATTTCTACCATTTCTGCCGCACCAGCGAGACTAGCTGGCACCTGCGCAGTGATTAAATGCCTTGTTGCGTACTTCCAAGGACTTGTGAGGGAGGAGACCGGGCATTGCTGTCTGTTTTCAACATGTAACTTGTGGCCTTACTCTATGCATGAGCAAGAACAAAATAGAATTCACTTACAGCAAAGCAGTTTGAACAGAAAAGCAAGAAAGCGAAAGTTACATCAAAATGGCGAATTTCATTCTTACAAAATGGACGCTCTCTTGTTATGCTCATGGGTATGTACCAATAATGCTGAACATATGATGCAATTGGATGCAATTGGTTTTTGGCCAACAAAATATACCGCCTATTTCATGGGAGGGTAATTTCTAGACTCACAGTAATCCGCCTGAACACCGTGCCCTCCTAGCCAGTGGGAAGGATACCACTTTCTGGTCTTTAAGGCATTCACAACCAGACCAACATTTTGCTAAGCTTGTGGCCCATCCCTGGGTAGTGCAGGAACCTCCCACCGTCCTCCTTCTTGTCCCCACGACTGAAGCTCAGGAACAGCAAGATTTGCTCAAACTGCCAGGAACAACTGCCTCAGCTACAGCTCTTCTTCAATCTAAAGGTACTATGCAAACGCTGTCCGGAAATGTTTCGGCCACTGTGAAAGTTTGTGGAACTTTCCCAACTTCGAAGGCTTGTCCTTCCCTAAACATTTGTCTAACTTTTCGCCTAGCCAAATTCTTCTAAACTCTTTGGCAAAAGATGTAACCGTTTACTACCAGAACTGTGCTATCCTATACAAAGACTCTGAACCATTGACTATGGCCAAGGCCTATGAACTACATTTCTGGTTGTGGTTTACTGAAACCCTTTGCCCTGCCTGTGCAAGTATTTGTGCTGTCTATTCTTATAACCTTGTCTTTTTACCCCTTTATTAAGTATCTGAAGTGCCATTTTGCTCCCACTTCAGGGAGCTGAACTTGTTCAGTAACTTATTGGTAGTGTAGTTGTAGTATATTTGTATGTGATATTGAGCTGTTCCTGCTAGTGTAATGTTTTCAAACTGACTGAGTAAATAAATGTATATTCTTTTACCAAGAACATTTGAGTAAGTGTATATTTGAATCACTTTATTTGTTGGTCCTTTGTGTAACTTGTTCTACTGCTCACTCAACTCTTGAGATAAGTATGGCTGCTCAGCTACTGCTACCACATAACTGTGTAGTACAGGCTTGTACCAAAGGTGAAATTGTACTGACACTTGCAGTCTTAATTGCTTGCAGTGTTCCCAAAGGGTACTGCATGTGATTCTGCCTAACACTGGTGTACAGTGGTGAGGATAAAGTATACTTGTTACATTTAGAGTACTGCTTTTACCATTGTTGAAATAACCCTCACAAGGCTAAGCAACACTAGAGAAGCAATTGTTTTATCATGTCTGATATGGAAAGCTACAGACAGAGGAGTCCCTGGTCACTTTAACTGTTGATCGATTGAGAGATATGTGTAAAGATAGGAATCTCACTGTAAAAGTCAAAAAGGTTGAATTGATAGAAAAGTTGTTAGTATACCAAAGTCTGAGGAGTGGGTCTGAAACCCCTAACCCTGCAGCAAATTTGTAAAATATTGATGAGGATGATAATATGTCAGAGCCCAGCTCTAATGTTATGGATGAGTTAGATGAGGCAGAAGAGTCTCAGAATGTAGACCCTGTCTTACATCTACCTGCTCATAGGCCTCAATCTTTGATGAGAGGGACCCCATCTGGTCCAAAACTAAGTCCTGAATTTGTCTCTTTGGTAAGAATGAGACTTGAGTATGAATTTAAGAGACTCCAAGCTCAATCTGAAAGCAAACACCAAGAACATAAGCTCAGAGAAATTGACTTGAATCATGCACTTGAAATTAAAATGTTGTCTCTTGAAACTGGTTCTCTCCCAGAGTCCTGTAGGTCATCCAGTCCTAAGAGGCATTGCATGCCTAGAGATGCAGTAAGTGTGTATGAAGTTAAGCTGGTTGGCTGCTTTTGAATATAACCACGTGATTCAAGACATTGCAGGGAATCAGCTGATTCCTTGACTTTTTTCTAGGCTACCCCCTGTTGCACCTGATGTCTTAATGGAGTTGGGGGATATAGACAGAAAGGAGTATGAAACTGTGAAGCTAGCTTTGATAGCTAGATTTGGGAAGACCCCTCCTCAGTATCTTAAGAGGTTGAGAACCCTCAAAAAGCATGATGGTACCCCTTGGGCTACCTGGGTGACTGAATGTTTGAAAACCTAGATAGATGGGTTAAGGGTTACAGAGTTAACACTTATGAAGGTATGAGAAATCTGTTTATGTTGGAATCTATTTATGATGCCTGCTCTCTTGAGCTGAGACAGCACTTGGCTGACTCTAAGGAAATTGATCCAAAGAGGTTAGTAAGGGCTGCTGACTTGTGGGTTGCCGACAGGGATACTCAAAATGATTCTGGGGCAACTCAGAAAAAGGATGAGGGAAAGCTGCGCAAGAAGGATAACAAAGAAAATTCCAATACCTCCACTCCAAAAGAGGGCCCCAAACATAACAAAGGTAATCCACCAGGGAAACCGAATCAGGCTAGTGTGCCTCCTGGTGCCAAACTAGACGGTGGTCAGAACAAACCCACTTTCATATAGTCATTTAGTAAATGTTATGCTTGTGGGTCAACTGCCCATGTGAAAGGGTATCCCAGAAGTAAGGGTAAACCTTCAGGGTCCACACTGTCTCCTTAGCCTTCTCCCCAGAGGAATAAATACCAATGGCAAGTGGAAACTTTCACTTACTGGCTGAGGAACCCATGAAAGTCTCAATCAGTGTTTCTTTAGTATCCCTGGGTCTGTGGGAACAACAGAACTAAGATCTCTATAATTCCATTCCAGACAATACTAAAGAGTATTACAAAGACAGTTTTCTTATGAGACCCCTGCCATCAGAGACACTGGGGCCAGAATAACTGTAGTTGATAAATCATTTTTCAAGGTAGAGGATATTGCTAAGGCACCCAAATTCCCAACTAGGCTTGCTGGAGGCCCTTTCCAAAAGCTTACACAGGTACTAGCTTTCATCCAGTGCAATGACATGGCTGTCAAGATACCTATAAGTGTGCAGAGTGAACTACCTGGGAGATTCTTGTTGGGGAATGACTTAAAAACTCTTGGAGTTGTATCAAGCACCCCCAGGCCTCCCAGCAAAAGGAAACAGGAGCAGACTAGGAAAGCCAGAGAGAGTACCTGAAGGGGCTTTCAAGAGGAGATTATAGAGGAAACTATAACTCACAGTCCACAGGATGTACTGACTGCAATTGCAAAGAAGAAGGAGGAAAAGGGAAAACCTAAAACCTCCAGGAGGAAACCAGCCAGCACTCCTGTGCTACCAACAAGGACATCCACGAGAGGACTGTTCAAAGTCACACCTGTGACTCCTCCACCAGCTAAGGCTGAGTGTATGGAACAACTTTGTGTGGTTGAATCAGCTGCTGAGGAATCAGAGCTGGAAGAGGTTGTTGCTCCTGTTGTAGATCTGGATTCTGCAGACCATCCTGAACTGCATTCTTTACTGGCAGAAGGTAGACCATGTAGGGCAGACTTCAGCAGAGGTCAAAGAGTGTGTCCTACTCTTGAAGGTCTTCACCAGAAGGCAGCTTCCCAGCTGGATGGGCAAGAGCCAGGGAAGCATAGGTTATAATGGGAAGATGGCCTCTTCTACAGTGAACCAACTAAGTCTATCCCAGGGGACTACATGAGACTTGTAGTGCCTCTTGAAAGCAGACTCCAGTTCCTACAGTTAGCCCACACGATACCTTTGGCTGGTCACTTACGTTTTAAGAAGATCAAGGAAAGGCTCTCTTTATATTTCTAAGTTCTGTAGGAGCTGTCATACTTGCCAAACCTCTGGCAAGAGTGGAGGCAAGAATGTGGCACCCTTGGTGCCTCTCCCAGCAGTGGGAGTCCCTTTTGAGATGGCGGGAATCAACATTGTTGGTCCCTTAGACCCTCCAACATCTTCAGGAAACAGGTTTATCCTGGTTGTAGTAGACCATGCTACTAGGTATCCTGAAGCCATACCTATGAGGAGTCTTACAGCTCAGGCTGTTGCTAAGGCCCTACTTGTTTTTTTTTTTTTACCAGGGTAGGTTTTCCTAAGGAAGTTATCTCTGACAGGGGGTCCAATTTTAGGTCCCACTACATGTAGGCCATGGTTTGATTTTACCATTCAGCTCAGGTCTGGGTGTCACCACCAAAATGCTGATGGTCTCTCCAGGATGTTTGACCCACTGGAGTAAGGGGATTCATCCAGGAGTGGATTAAATCCTCCTGTCCCTTAGTCTGGGGGGAAGAGTGTTAGGGAAAATTCTCTAGAATTTGCTAATTTGCTAATTTTCCTTACCTTTCGAGACGCCCAGCAAATTTGCTGGAATTCTAGGATTTGATTTTTAACTGGGAAGAGTGTGAGCCTTTTCCCCACTCTTCCATGTATTTTGATATGTGTGTTACTTTTGTTCTTTTTGGTTATGGAGTTTTAACACAACTCCATAGGCATCATATTTTTCTGTGTGTCACACAGCACCTTTAGTGCAGTGGCACAGAGATGTCTTTCAGACTTCCCAAGGTTTAAATACCTTATCTGGGACTGACTACTGTCTCCCAGAGCATATAAAGTTAAATTGACTTTACTAGTCTCTTTAAATTTACAGACCCAGCACACCCTATCTTACTATAGAGTGCTGCAGTGGTAGCCTAGCTCCCCCTGAGTCAAAACACTCATGTAACAGTCAAATGTTACCCTTTCCTACTTTAAATGGCTGGTGGCAGTGGTTTAGATCAAACTACCATGATTCTTCCCGACCGCGAACAACAGTAGCTACAAGTCGGCTCAGCCATGATTTTCAATATGGCACCCAAGAGCTATCTGTAAAAACAGACTCCGGTCGACTTTTTTCACCATTTCTTTTAGGAAAGGTCCTTCTTGTGTTTGTCTCTGCGTGCCAAACCAGGTTTGGTGCCTTTGTTTGTTGGCCTTTGGCAGCCTTCAGCCCAGAAGCCCTCCTCTGGTGCCAGGGTGTCTGGGGTAGACAGAATGTGAGGGAGGTGTCTGAAACTCCCTGTGCTTAGTCTCCTAGGAGATCTGAATGCACTCTGATGTGATTGGCCGGAAGGCTGTCAGGCAAGGACAGCCACCCTGCTGTGTGAGGTATTACCCAAATCGTTCGAACACAATTGTTCGAATTACCTAATTGACCGAAAGTCGAGGGTCCGAATTGACCTTTGCATAATTGACCGCATATATATATATATATATATTGGTTTGGTTATATATTTATATTTATATATATATATATATATATTTATATAATAAGTGGTTGCGGGGGGGTTTCCCCCCGCATATATGTAACAATTGACCTTCACAATTCGGTCAATTGTGCAAAGGTCAATTGTAATTCGAACAATTGTACTTCAAACAATTCGTATACAACCCTGTGTGAGTGACAGCCAGGTTGGAATGAATGGGGTAAAACTGTTTAAAAGCAGGTCTCTGGGACTTGGAAAGCAGAGTCTACCACTGGAACGAAAGAACCGAAGATGAGCTGAAGGAAGAGGACTGCTGCAACTCTTGGATGACCGGTGAAGCCCTGCTGCAAGTTCAAATTCACTGAAACTCCATCGACAGAGAAGCCCTTCCAGGTTAACTTCTTCCCTTGAGTTTGATGGGAACAACCAACTCGTAATCTGTCTGGACACTTTCCCCTCCTGGTCGAATTTTCTGCAGAGTGCTGTGGAAAACCGGATAGCGAGTGGGAAGGATACAAGTTTGTGGTGTTTAAGGCACTCACACCTTAAACCGAAGTTTTGCTAAGCTTGTGGCCTCATCCCTGGGCAATGAAGGAACCTCCCGACGTCCTCCTTCATGTCCCCACGAATCTAGCTCAGGAACAGCGTGATCAGCTTGAACTGCCATGAACAACTGCCTCAGCTACAGCTCTTCTTCAATCCAAAGTACTGTGCAAACACAGTGCGGAAATCTTTTCGCCCACTCTGAAAGTTTGTGGAACTTTCCCAACGTCGAAGGCTTGTCCTTCCCTAAACATTCATCTAACTCTTTGCTTAGCCAAATTCTTGTAAACTCTGTGGCAAAAGACAACCATTTACTACCAGAACTGTGCTATCCTATACAAAGACTCTGAACCATTGCCTTTGGCCCAGGCCTATGAACTGAATTGCTGGTTGTAGTTTACTGAAACCCTTTGCCCTGCCTATGCAAGTATGTGTGCTGTCTATTCTTATAACCTTGTCTTTTTACCCCTTTATTAAGTATCTGAAGTGCCCTTCTGCTCCCACTTCAGGGGAGCTGAACTTGTTCCGTAACCTATTGGTAGTGTATTTGAAGTATATTAGTGTGTGATATTGAGCTGCTCTTGCTAGTGTAATGTTTTCAAACTGACTGAGTACATAAATGTATATTCTTTTACCAAGAAACCTTGAGTAAGTGTATATTTGAATCACTGTATTTGTTGGTCCTTTGTGTAACTTCTTCTATTGCTCACTCAGCCCTTGAGATAAGTCTGGCTGCTCAGCCACTTCTACCACATAACTGTGTAGTACAGGCTTGTACCAAAAGTGGAATTGCACTGACACTTGTAGTCTTAATTGCATTAGTGTTCCCAAAGTGTACTGCATGTGATTCTGCCTAACAGTGTGAAACTGAATAACGTCATAGCAGAAACTCTGATGCGAGCTGTACTTTTTTGAGAAGATCAAAAAACTAGCAACTCAAAGGCTGTTGACAAGAAATGTGGTCGATTTTCTATGATACCGGTCTTGAATTTCTATCAGGCAAAGGAAATCTCTTCATTGATATACAGAGCTGAGGCAATGCCGGTGATCCCAGACAAGATCTGGTTGAGACTAGAACGCTATTTCTGGCAAGAGGTTCTGGGCCTTCCCAAATCAACATCAATGGCATCCATACACATCAAACTGAGCTTGTTCTCACTTCAATTAACGATTGACTGAAATAGCCTGATGCTGTACATGAAGTACTTCTATCAACTCGGTCGAAAATGTTTCACATCATTAACAACGAGCTCACGGGTGGAAATAACAGATTGTTGATGAAATGGTCAGAGAAATACAAGGCAAAACCTGAAGAAACTGGTTGCACTGAGATGGATCTAAGATTAAATGCAACAAAAGTCCGGGAAAAAATAGAAGAATGGGATTGGATACGCCCAATTGACATCACGTCTGCGAATAAACTAACAACCACTTTACCAAAAAAGCGAAACCAGTTCCAAAAGTATATGAAAAAATGTCCTAGTAGAGTGCTCTGAAACATCTTTTTGATGGCGCGCCTGAATTTACTCTTTACAAATGAAATCATTGCAATAAGGGGAAAGTCAACTTTAAATAAATGCTGATGCTGCAAAACAACAGACCAGGTTGAAACAGTGAGACACCTACTACTTTCCTGTTCAGGCCTTAACAAAAACAGGAACACCTACTAGTGATTGTGGTGGCATTATTTTTTCAAAACATCTCCCATTAATAGTGAGAAGAGAGTCATAACTAAATATGGAATTAAGGAAACAAACACACGAGATAGCGGAAGACATTAAGATGAGACTGAGTGGACTAATGAACTTCATCAAGCTTCTGAGAGAGTTTTGGGGGCTACTCTTTTTGTTCATTTTTCTTTTTGCAAAAATTGTTGTAAATCAATTGAATCAAATAAAAAATAAATAAAAAATAAAATAAGAAAACACCACTACACAAAACAAACAGGGATATATAAACTGTGTGAAAGTAAACAAAGAACAGTATATAGGTGCCATGCGGAACACATTATGAGAAGATTAAGAAAACTTGGAGAACAAGAGAAAATATGGTGGGAGAAGTAAACTTTGAGAACCTTTAAAAATAAGCTATGGTAAATAAACTTGGAGAACCAGTCATCAAACAGACATAGTCTATCAAACTACTTTTTTAACTTTTTCATTTTTGGCAGCATTGTCTTTTTCATGTTGTCATTTTTGCTGTTTTATATTTTGCTCCCTATTAAAACATTTCAATATGTCTGCACATGGGAGCACAAGTACTGAAAATGTCATCATTTGGACTAACAATACACATGAATAAAAAAAACAGAAGGCAGTGGCACTTCTTCAAAGTCAAGAAATACTGTGCAAAAAAAGAGGCACCTTCTACAAGAAAACTCTGCACCGTGGGCCTTCTAATGTTCCATGGCAAAGTCTAGGGACATCGATAATGATTAATCCTTCATTAAAGAAAATTCATGGGTCCCATTCTTTACATAGACGAGATCAGCACCACCTGCAGCACCTCCATCCACTAATCCAACAACGTCAACAGCAGTATCAAATGTACAGACTCTTCTTTTACTGGCTTTCCTCATCACTGGAGCTGCAAGCAATGGTTGTACAAAATCAACCACCACACATTGAAGGTACTGCCATCAACAGCCAGAGTCTTAAAATACCTGAACCACTGCATTTTAAGAATCATGCAAAAAGCTAGAAAATGTCACAAAGGAGGCTAATTCATGAACAGTCTACAGATGTGCTGCTCCCATCTCCGACAGTGCCACTATGTTTTGAACATAGATTGACCTGTCAAAGGAGTTAACTTAACTGTACAACATCTAGTGCAAGTCCACTGGTATGATGATAACAATGCAGCTACAAGAACATACACAAATAAGCGCTTTACAAAAATGAACTTGCACAACACCACCAATTGAATTACTTCACAAAACACTTGAAACACCTAGGAGTAATGCATAGCTCAAAATACATTACATGTACAAGAGGTACGATCTAAGAAACCATCAGCCTTAATAACAAATACAAAAGCTACATTTCCACTTTTTTCAAACACAGCAAATTCATAAAATAATAATGAACACTATCTGATAGCTATGGCCACTACAACTAACACACAAACTACTGCAAATAAACCTTCAATTCTGCAAATACAGAGTAACACTTACTTTCAAATCAGCCACACTGCTGCCATGTGCACAGTCACAATTCAGGAATCAAAAGGACAAAACTGCAGAAAATTGTGGCTTTTATACTTTCCAAAAGAAACACTAAAACGAGGACTATATACCAATAACGCTACTAACATGGCTGACACATTTTCAGCTCTACCTATCACTAAGCCCTACACAAATGCAAATGTAACAACAACCAATAGTAAACAATGAAACTGACAGAAATGTATTTTCTCCCCACTTACCCTCTTTCATAGCCGCGGCTATTCGACACGGCTAAAGATCTTGGTATGTACCCGCGGCTACACGAACATTTTTCGACACATCCAAATTCAAAACAAATTGGCCTTCAAACATTTAAAGGAAATAAGTGAACAACTAAGTACTTAATATAACCTAGATAAAGACAAATCTGTACTGTATCATCCACAAAACATATGATTATTGCACATTAAATGTATGTTTATAGATGCAGTCACATATATAGCCGCGGCTACTACACATCCACAAACACACGACATGTCAATTGTCAAAATATAGCTGCGGCTACAAAGGGGTTCTGTGCATACCTACCTAGGCCACGGCTACAACATGTCCACAAACACACAATGTGTCATTTGTCCTAATATAGCCGTGGCTACAGAGGGGTACTGTGGATGTCTACCAGCGAATAGCAATGCAGCGAATAATAAGAACAGCACCATCAACCAATTAGAAACTACAACACACACTCATCATACATACCCCACTCATACAAACTGCTTGAAAATTCAAAGTAGGAATAATTTTCCAGGAAACACTCAGTGTTCCCCCAAACAGTTTTTTTAAGGACTACTTATCATATATAAATACAGAAAAACAAAAAAATGATAACAAAAAAAATGTTTTTATTATACCCGTGGCTACAGTTCATTGGCCCTCATTACGACCCTGGCGGAAATCGAAAAACGATGGCGGAAATGCAATACCGCCATCGAATAGCGCTCGGTGCGACTATGACCCGTCACCGCAAAGTACGATGCCATTAGCGACACCTTAGTGAACGCCAACGCTAACTGCACCAAGTACGCGCGCGCGCGCCATGCCAAACCATAAATACCACCATGGCGCAAGGGTACGCGAATTCCGACCCTAGCGGACATGTACCTAACGCCATCAAGCATGGCGGAAAGTACCATTCCGCCATGGTGAGAAGTACGGCATCGCGAATCAACCGTAAACGGCCCCACTGAGTGCCTGTACACCGCTCCCTGCCCACAAAGCACAACTCCCCGTAGGTGCAATGAAGTCACAATGCAACCAGTGAAATGTACAAGTCACCCATGCATGCCAACGAACAAAAGATTCACAAGAGGGGCCAATGGGAGCTGCAGGGCACAGATGGCACGAATACAGAAGCCATTCCAATGGACATGACCACAGTCCCCCCCCCAGAAACGCACGCAAACACAGGCACCTGTGACCAGCAATATTCCGAAAATCGCATCATTCCACCAGTCCACCTGGCTGACCGGCATCTGTTACACAAAACCCAATCCCCCGCCCCTGAGCATGACAACATTCCAACTGTCATATTGGCAGCCCCCATCCCTGACCTCACTGGGCTTCGTAGGCAAACGCGCCCAGCACAGTACCATGCAACTAAACTCCGAAGCTGGAACCCAATGCAGATCTCCTCACAATACATCGCTCCCCAAATAGGAATATGCCACATCACTTGCAAAGAAGAACGCTACACGGCCCATATCAGAATAGAAATTTAATGCACAACAAAATCACCAAGCCCATACAGCCATTAGGCCATGAACTCCAAAACACATTTCACCATTGTGGGCTGCATCCGCAAGAAATGACCAGCTACTACTTGTGTGACGCCCTGTTCCATCATGGTACACAGAGCCACATTCACGTACGAAAAGGCAACATGGAAGCGCACAGAACCGCAGGGCCGTCCCAATGGGGAGGCACTAGTCCAGCTGAAAGGCCGAAATGTTGCTCCGAGCCACTAGTACTGCGTAAGGGCATGTGGCCCATTGGCGATCGTCCCATAAGATCGTAATGCTGCTCCACTGATTAACACGAAGCAGCAGGTGTCGGGAGTAAAAGCCATCTGCAGGAGTGGCATACAGATGGCAGTGGCAAAAGGGGAGGAGATACCTGTCAACCAAAAGAAAAGAAAAAGAACAGAATGGCCATCAGAACTACATTCGAACAACTCACTTCAATGATCACACTAAATCCACAGCCATATGCATGCTAGCCCACTCCAAAGGATCATCACCACCCCAAAACCACTTGCGACTCATAACCATCTATATCGAGGTGTAAACACCATCACAAACGAGTGTACCTGTGCATGCGTCTGTCAAAACAGAATCCATCAGATGGGAATGCTAACGTGCATGGACACAAGTGTCTGAAGGCGCGTCGAGAAAGGGAGGGCTCAACAAGGCCAGATAGACGATGGTCCCACTATGGCAGCCCTGCATCACATAGCGCAGGGGAGGCGGATAGATTCCAAGAAGCCCTGTACATGGCAAACTCTGTATCAAATCATCTGCCCATGCATCCATTCATCATTCCCTCATCCCGGTATAAAAACGCAAGGAATATTTACTCACATAACATTAGAAATATCCATTGAGTCTGTGCGTTATGCAGCCTGCAAAATCCACAGTGCCCCAGCCCGTAATTCCAGTGTTGTGAAGTAACATGTATTTGGGAACGTCCGGCCTCATCGCCCACGTCGCTATTGCGCATCCCAAACTATTCATATCAATCATTGCATCCTCGCCATGGCCCCTGTCTCAAGGACATTGAACAATAGAACGTTATATTTGCAGTCAGACATGTGGGCATCTCCTCGCCGCTAGCTGAAAACCGAAAGCGCCGCCCTTCGAATTCCTCATTTGCAACATTGCGTCGAAAAGGCATCTGTGGCCGTTTGAAATCACAAATTAATCCATCTAGTCCGGCTGTGTGTGAAAATGGCAACTGCCTTCACCCACAAATGGGACGCCCCGCCCGTCGGTGCAACTCGGTACAGTGATGCATGAGGGCCCACCGTTACTCGAGTACTACGTTCCACTGACCCTTCACAAGTCTGTTCGCGACTGCAAAGATTGTATGTGAAACAATGGGACCATAGCCGAATGTACATATCAACAAATGTTACACGGCCATCGGGTACAAATACATGCCATTACTCGAATTGCAGCGTTGTGTGCGGGACGTGCTCGGCCAAAGGGGAGAGCAGCTTGCACAGGTGGAATGAATCACCACAGGTGGAGGCCATACAGCCTGAAAACACATAAATTGCACACCCAGTCTCCTCCCACAACCACACCCACTCCGAAATGCTACCGGCAGGACTCGCGATGTTGGCCATGGGGGACCTGATAGCACTGCAAGTACTCCAACTTCAAGAAGAAGACGAACGCCAACTACTACAACAACTGGCCGCACGGAGGAGACGCAGGAGGAGGAGGAGGAGGGCAAGGCAGGGCCAGCAAGGGCCGCCAGCACAGCCACTACCACCACGCAGGCAGCCCGCAATCCCACGCCTCCGAGCACATCCGTTCGACCTCACTGCTGAGCAGATCCACACCCTCTACCGTTTGGACCGGGACACCATAACCGCCATTGTGGACATGACACAGGCTGACCTTGTCAGCATGATAGATAGCCCAACCGCCATCCCACCCCTACTGAAGGTGGTGTCTGTACTCCACTTCCTGGCCACAGGCACCTACCAGCACACAGTCGGACAGTTGCATGGCATTTCACAGCCACTGTTCTCACGGACACTATTGCAAGTGCTTGATGCCCTCCTGCAGCACGCAGACGACTACATCTCCCTACCACGCTCGGAGCAGGAAATTACCAACACAAAAGTGGGATTCCATGCACTTGCCGGCATACCGGGTTGCATTGGTGCCATCGACTGCACCCATGTGGAATTGGTCGTCCCACATGCCATGGAGGCCCAGTACCACAACCGAAAACAATTTCATTCCCTGAATGTACAAATGGTGTGTGACTCCAACAGGATCATTACACATTGTTGTGCCCGATTCCCTGGATCAACCCATGATTCTATGGTCTTGAGGAACTCTACAATACCACGCTACATGGAGCGACACGCAGGGAACAGATCCTGGCTACTCGGTGAGTCTCATTACATGCATGATAATGTGGGGTATGTGATTCGGCAATGACCTGGCAGGAAGGGGGGTCGGGGGGGTGCGTACGTAGCAATGGCATTCCACATAATCCGTTTATCGTCCACATACAGGTGATGCTGGATATCCACTGAAGAGATGGCTCCTCACACCAGTCCGGAACCCACGGGACCAGCATGAGGAGGACTACAACCATGCCCACTCACGTACCCGTGTAGTCATTGAACAGGCATTCTTCCTACTGAAGGGTCGTTTCCGCTGCCTCAGCAGGTCTGGCGGGGCACTCCTGTACCGCCATGAGAAGGTTGCAAAGATGGTCATGGCATGTGTCATGCTACACAACATGTGCGTACGTAGAAATGTGCCCATGCCCCCTGACGCAGAACTGCAAGCACCTGAAGATGGTCATGATGAGGGTGGGGATGTGGCAGCACCTCAAGGAGTCCCCGAGGCACAGGAGGGCCGTGACATTCGTCAGCATATCATAGATGCATGCTTCTAGCACTCACGCCTGGTGGCTGATACATGGACACGGGACTTGTGGCACTGTGTGTGTCTGGGACATGCACAATATGGACTGTACGCCTATGATGGCCTAGTACACAAAGATCATTGTCCACACATCTCATTGGTTGATCGTGCACTGTTTATGGCATATGTGATATCATATTGAACACCCTATCGACCCGCCACCCAAGTGAGCCCAACACACCCCCTCCACCCTCCTGCCTCCCCCCCGAACACCAGTGTCCAAAGATGCTCATTGTCAGTGGGCTGTCGCTATTGCAAGCCCCCTCTCCGGGTATCAGGGGCACCCCTGGCTGTGGAGCGCAGGTTCCTCCCAGATCTACGTTGGGGGCTGCCCTGGACGGAACTTGCAACGGATGATGTCTCTGCCTGCTCACTTCCATGCATGTCCCTAAGTGTTTGTGAGAGCTCAGTGAGCACACGGCGCACTGCGGCAAGTTCGGCACATACGTCTTTGGACGTCGCATGCAGTTCCCCGCTCAGGCTCTCGGTGCTTCTCTCCATTTGGACTCTCAGGCTCTCGGTGCTACTCTCCATTTGTGCCCTTAGTGTCTCTGTACTTCTCTCCATTTCTGCCCTAAGTGTCTCAGTTGATGTTTCTATGTCTGCCTTAGTGCCCCCACACTCATCGGCATGGTCCTTGAGGAGCGTGGCCAGTTGCTGCTGTTGCACGATTAACTGGTCGAGGGACTGTTGCCTCTGCTGGGCCATGGCCATTTGCGGGGGTGTCACAGAGGGGCTGTTGTCCTCATGTTGCCTTGCCACAGGGCTTGTGGGGGATGGCCAGTCGTCGTCTTGTGGGTGCCCCTGCGTGGTATCCTCATGTTGTACGGGATGGGACAGACAGGGGGATTGGGACAGGTCATGGATGGATCTGACTTCGACATCCCCGTTTTCTGTGTCGGAGCATGCTGCCATCAATGGGGTGTCACCTATGGTGCTGCTGCCACCAGAGGCAGTGCCTTCTGTGGCATCCGTTGGGGGGACCTGTGGTGGTGGTGGTGTGGGCATGCTGGCTGCTGGGGTGCCTGTTGATGTTCCCTCCTCTGTGCTGCCACCTGATTTGTGCTGCTGCCGTGTCTTGATGCGTGCAGCTGAGGTGGAGGGTCTTTGGCCGTTGGTCTTGGCCCTCTTTGCAGGTGTGCTGGTAGGGGTGTCCTGCTGCTCGTCGTTTGGATCGGACCCTGTGGTGGAGTAAAAGAGGGCGAGGGTTATTAATGGGTCTGTGGGTATTGGAATGGCATTGTATCACATGCATTGGGGTGGTACCTGAGGGTGATTTGGGTCGGGGCCTTGGAGGTGGTTTCATTTGTGTGTGGAGTGAGGGTGCAGTTGTTTGGCAGCCTGCAGTTAGGGTGTGCCTGCTGCACGTGTAGTGGGTGTTTTAGGGGTTTTTAATTATTTATGTATTTATTGTGAGTTTTAATGTGCGCTATCAGGCCGATGTGTGTGGACGTTCTCCTGGACATGTGTTTCTGTTGCACTATGTGGACACATGGTACTTCACATGGTTGGACATTGTGGTTTTAGCATTGTTTTATTTGGGATACCTACCTGATTCTTCGGATGTCTGCACTCCTTTCTCCATCCCTCCGACTCCCTCTATGCTCTCCATTCCGATGGTGGAGGCACAGATTTCTTCCCAGGGGGTCAACTTGATGGGTGATTCAGGACCTCCCCCGGTGGCTGTGGCAATGTTGCGGTTGGCAGAAAGTATGCTGCGGACGCGTATCCGCAGGTCGTCCCATCGCTTTCTGCATTGCTGTGGGTTGCGGGGTGCGGTCCCCACCGCACTTACACGCTGTGCCACCAGAGCCCATATGGCCTTCTTGTTCGCAAGTGCCGTCCTGGTCATTTGCGTGGAGAAGACGACGGCAGCATTCTCCTGGAGGGTCTCTGTTAGCACGGTGAGTTCCTCACGGGAGAAGTGGACCTGCCGCTTGCGGTCGCACGCTTTCTTCGCTACTTTTCCCATTTTTCTTGGTTTCGCTAGGGTGGATGACGGGTTGGGGTGTGTCTCAGGATAGTGTTTTTAGTGGTTGTGTGGATTTTGTGGTTTTATAGGTGTACGGCGGGATGTTTCCCGTTCCGGGCCCATGTTTTTACTTCCGTTTCCGTATATTTACGGTCACCGTACTTTCCGGTTGGCGCTCACTGCGGTGTCCGCTGTGATGGGTGGCGGTATTGCACCTAGGGCGCCGTACGGCGGCGGTGTGGGCCGTTTTGGGGTCATTTCCGCCATCGCGGACTTTGCACTTCCGCCATGGCGTGGTGCTCGTGCCCGATGGGTCGGAATGGGCCGCACTTTGCTCCATCGTGCAATGGCGGAAACGCTTTTTACGCTGTGGCGGTCCGGTCAGTCACTTTCCGCCAGGGTCGTAATGAGGGCCATTGACTTTTATCATAGCCGCAGTTACAAAAGTTAGTTACGAAGGGGACTGACTTTAACTTTTATACTACTATACAACTTAAATAATCAGTACAGAACAAAAATGCTCATGTACTTATATGAAATAAGTGAAAAATGATACAAATATGTAACACTAAACTAGGTAGGCTAACATTCCACACCCACACAATATAAAACCAAATAAAATACATATCCTAAAATACATACCCTAAAATACATTTTTTTGTACATCTAAAACTACAATACAATTCCTCCTTTTCATATTAATTTTGTTAAACTATTTTCTTCTGTTTATCTCCAAAGTCTCACATGCTCAAAAATCTAAAAAAAAGACTCTCTAATACCTACCAAGTCTGGATTTTTCACCCTCTACGAGACTATACCTAAACAAAGAACTTCCTAAACAATATAAAACACTGACAGCCCAAACTATATAGCCACGCATACCAAACTACACATACTCGTGGCTATCTGTAGTCCTTTGTATCCTAGAATATAGGCACATATACCGTCAAAATGGCAGAAAAAATGAATGCTTCCCTGCCCCCTCAGGTCCTCACCAATTTCCCCCTTCATTGGTGCCAGCTCCCCCCACTCCCCAGACGGCCTGCTCACCTCCTCTGCCCTCCCCCTTTCACTCAGAACACACACTGCTTCTCTGATGCAGTTTGCATCGAGATGTTGGCTATTTGTGGCTATAGCCAAGGCTACAGAAAGTTTTAGGCTGCAAACTTTGTCCCTACGCCCCCTCCAACTCCCAAATTTCACTAAGTGCCCACTGGCCATCCGCTCACCTCTACCCTGATGACATGTATATGTTTTTTGACCTGCAAAATAGCTTTTTACTGCGTTTCATTTTTCCTTAACCTCGGCTACAGCCACGATTATCTCTTGAATCGAGAGAAAATCAAGATGGCGGTTGGTTCACTTCTGAAAACCATGATCCTACAGTGCACCACAGGAGATATAACTATATTGTTTGTGGGGACAGGGGCACCCGCTTCTCCGCTAAATTTTAAAATAACCACTGCACGGAATAACCACAATCCACAAAAGGAATGCCAGTCAACACTTTGTGCCCACGTTGTTTCAGACCTGGTTCAAATCCATCCAGCGGTTTAGGCTGTGCGCTTTGGCATGAATTGACCTTTTTTGTCCAATGGAAAATTAATGGGAAGTAGGCTTAATTACCTTTTCATTTTTTAACACATCCTTACCAAACTTTGCAGTCTCAGTGGGTGATTGGGGGGTGCAGACCTTTAATAACATCCAAAATTCAAGCAAAATCTGTTACTGTAATCAAAAGTAATTCACAATAGAATTTTGAGGGGTTCGTATGTATATACGACATACCTTAGCTATAGGGCGGCTATCGCCGCCCAATAAAATGTATATTCATTGAAAAAACTTTGTTAAACAGACGTTATGGTTATGTTGCACTGATAAAAACCTATGAAATTCAGTGAAAAAACGTTGTTAAAGGGACGTTATGGTTACAAGTTAAACTGAAACCCTTCAGAAATTTGCCAGTTATGGTAAGATAAGCAACCATAACTCACGCCACCACTGATTGTGTTGTCGCCTCCTCTTGCGGGATGCCTCGTCAGGATGCATATCCAAACTTCTTGCAATGACACTGTGTGCTGTGCCTAACCTGCCAGGAATCAGTGCCCACAGACCACTACCCTGTGTAGCAGGCCTTGTGAATATGGAACTTCACTTGTGTAATGCATGTGGCAACACTAGACATGACTTGGTGAATAATAGCTGATGGTGCGTCTTCATGGCAAGGTAGCTAGTCAGCTATACTGAAATTGAAATTACTTTAGACATTCGATACAAAAGGATAGGGGCATGAATGAGTGTGCCTGCCTGTATTGCATGTCAAGTAGGTGCTGATTTATGAATTTGTACATATGGTTCAACATAGTAACACCTGTCTGACATAATAGCCCTGTATGTTTCCATTAATCAATGCATGATAGACACATGCCTCTTCCCTCGCATACTTTGTGTTCGCCACTTTAGTATGTCTATATGTCTACTAAAGGGATGGACTGGACCAGGGGTGGGGTGGTGCTGCATGTCAGCAAATGCCCTATTTCAGTGGCTTACAGCTCCCAGTGTTTCTGACATCTTCAGAATCTTCAGATTCTTCGGACACTGCTGATTCAGATGCAGAACCAGATGTGGAGGACTCGCTGAGGGAGAAGATGAGTGCCCCAACGGGCATGTCAGATCGGGCCATTGGTTCTGCGGTGGTGCAGCTGGCTTCACAAGGCCTGTCAGTGGCAGGCCCTGTGTCGACCGTGGTTATGGCTGCAAGACCATCCTCCCATGAGTTGGTGTTAGGTTCAAGGGCTGTTGTCCAATGGAGGGTTGCAGACCTGCAGCCAACGGGGTAGGCACCACAGCAACAGGCCTGGTCTCTTGCATCACACCGCTGTGAGCCCGTACATGTGGTGGACAAATGCAGGCTGGAGAGGCAGTGTGGGAGCAGCAAATGTTGTGTAACATCATCTCGCAAAACAATTTGTTGGATAGAATTGCAGGGCGCATCGATCAACTAGCCAAGAATGTGACCCCACCAGCAGGCGTTGATGTGCAATGGCTGCATATCATGCAGTACTGAAGCCGCTCCTACAGACTGGGCCTGGAGGCCAACATCAAGCATCAACGGGCTGATCTGAGGTGTCTGCAGGAATCCTTGCATGCAGATGCTATTGAATAGAGATCAAAATGCCATGAGATGAAGAGCTTGAGGAATTCTCAGCCACAACGACACAGCTACATGAGGAGATCCCTTCAGCCCTGAACTCTCTCCACTGGCCCACTGCGACTGCAAGGATCAAGATCAATACCCTCTGCATTGTCCACAAGGCTTTCTAGGGCAAGGGACCACACTATATCCAAAGTTCTTTTCCTAAGCATCTTCCTTCTCTAGCCGTTCGCCCATCCACCTCCAACTCTCTGAGGGTCAGGCGCTTCTCCAGCCAAAGAGTGGGGGTAGTTCTTTGTCCTCAGCTGGGGCCACCCTCTCAAACTTGAGCAGGACCACCCCAGATTCTGGAAGCAACTCAAGGCCTTCCTTTTTGCATCCGCTTTCTCTCTCCCTCTCCCTTGCTGATGCGCCTGTCTACTGTGCAAGCTGGTGACTTGACCACCCACTGAACTATGGGACCAGGCTTCTGAACAACCAGTTACCCTTTCCCCGCCTCTGTGCCTTCTAACCACTTAGGGACTGTATCTGTAACCCTACAGTCCCCTGACTTCCTGCACTTAAAGCCTGGCCTGGCCAACCACTAATTACGGGACCAGGCTCCTGCACGACCAGTTGCCCTTGCAATGCCTCCCTCTGTCTTCCTGTCCTTATCTTGTTGCGTCAAGAAACACTTGTGTGGAAGCGCATTATAAATGACTTCTCTGATATCATATCATATATCAAGGATGCTCTGGGGCAGACACTGTCCAAGCAACTCAATGCGTCATGAGTGAGTGGGCATACAGACCCTGTAGCCATTCATGAGGTAGCCCATCATGACCGCACCACCATTAGGATGCTGGTGTATGCTTCCCTGTCACGTCTGGCCCTGGCCAATGAAGATCAGACCTTGGCACATCATGGATTGGATCCACCACCACAACCACCTGCAGATCATTCACAGGATGGGGGCCTTGCACACGCATGCCTCCTCATCCACTGTTGCTGTGATGTCCATGAGCCCACAGAAAGTTTTTTTAGCCCCCAGTCTAAGGTGGAGTATTTTTTTACCTGACCAGTGTGGTCTGATTTTTGTTTTTCATGGCCCCTTGATGGGAAAGACCCATTTTTCTAAATTTGTAATACTGCGGTCCTGTAGGGAGGGATGTGCCCTCCCCCCATTACAAGATGTTGTTTTTTTATTTTTTTCGTTTGGAGATGTGCTGGTGCCATCTCAATAGATTAATAAGTGTAGTACTGGAGATGCAGCCATGCACAGGGGTGTCACCTGTCATAGTTGCCTTGTGAACACCAGGTTGACATGTGCAGGTAACAATGGGTTGTGGATTTTTCCACATATGCACTGTATGCATGATTTGGTACTATGGCTGGTGTCATGCCATGTCCCATGTTGTTGCAGTGGTCCTGATTCACCCAGTGACTGCACTCCATGGGGGTCCGCCCTGCACCTTTTCACCTCCCTAGTCCCCATGCCCTCTGCCTGGCACTGGCCCACCTTTCACATATGTGGAGGTACAGTTTCTGGTAGAGGTGATGAGGGAATCGCATCAAGGCAGCTCTGTCAGCAGGTAAGTATGAGAACAAGCGCTTGTGTTATATCGGTATTAGTCATCACCACAATATTTGCATGCATTCTCACAACTATTCTTCCTCAGGTGTTATGTTTGAGTCACGGTAAATGTCAGTGCAGATGTGTGTTTGTCCACATTCAATCAATCAAATAGAAGTTTATTCAGATAAAATCCATAAGCAAAGCAATTTGAATATACATAGTTCAGTAATAAAATACAATGTACATAATCACAGTAACAACACTCATTAGTTAAGAACAATAACATCCAGGAAGAACATGTTAAAAATGAACATCCACTAGACGTTTTCTTCTGTTCACACCCTTCTCAAGAATTCTAAGCAAGATCAAGCAACAACTATAGATTCAGCTCATAGCAAATAAACACATGCAGGCTGACATTGATTAAAATTGGCTTTTCTCAGCTGAGGAGTAATTGTTCTTTTCCTAATGTCCTCATAAAGGTCCCTGAACAAGACAAAGTGAAGCAAGTCCTCTTTTACAGCATTGCAGCTGGGACAGACCCCAGACTGCGCATGGCCCGACCAATTCCTCATGTTTTCTCTCAACTACAGGAGATTAAAGTGGGCCCTGGTCAATGCCCAGCAATCTACAGATTTGTTGCTGTAGAGTAAATAAATCTGAATTACTTCTGGTTGCATTAGTAGCACATGATTTCTATTCGAATCAAGGGAGAGCCTGGTTAATTCATGTTTTTTATTAAATTAAAAAAGGCCCTCTTGTACATATGGCACTCAGTTAAAGTTAGCAGTTCATCGGGACTCTGTAAAATAGGAGCATTCAGCTGTTTCAGGCAGACCGAGATAAAATTCAGCCATGGTACTTTGCGCCAAGAGGAACCTAACAGTAATCCTTTTATGATATCATGCAACAAAATGATCATATACCAAGCCAGTGCATGACTCGAGACTAATACCAGTCATCCCCTATATGGGATATGCCTAATTCTATGTGTACAGCATAGTTCGGGACCGAACTGGGGAGCCCCAATATCGTTCACCCATCGCAAGACTACATGTCATCACTTCTGATTTGCTAGTGTTAAGTGTGAACTACAGGTTAGACATAAAATCAGAGTAAACATCAATTAGCTGCTGAAGGGCCTTTGGGGTGCTGGCAATTAAAACTGTGTCATCGGCGTACGCCAATACTGGAAGGACTTTCACACCTATCTGGGGATAATCTGCCTTAGAGTCCACCAAGGCCCTATACAGGCCATTGATATACAAAGTAAATAATACTGGGGCCAGGACACAGCCCTGGCGCACTCCTGATGTAACCTCGAAGTAGCCCATAAATTGATCCTGTTCCCCAAAAAGTACACAGGCACTGGTGTCCTCGTGAATCAATTCTAGCACTTTTAGGAGCCCAGCCTGTTAAACCGTAATCATATAGTGCCTCCTTATTATGAATTTTGGCCTAAGCCCATTCGGGTTGCACGGAAAACCACATTGCAAAGTTCCCATTTTTGGGTTAACTTCGCCGCCATTTTAAGACTCATCCGCCATTTTGATATTAACTCATGTTCCATGTTCTAAAATGGTGAACTGCGTTTTCGTCTTGCAGTCGAGTTGAACAACCTTTGAGTTCTATTAATGTTTAGGTTGACCGAGAGCCGACTGTTCAAAGAAAACTTGTGCTTCATACAAACTGCCATTCAAGTGTTATCTGTGCTCACAAGCCTCATCCTTGTATAAACACAAAAACAACGAAGAGTAAATGTTGATCGTATACCTTAACTGAACTGCATTGTAGTGACTCTTGAAATAAGGCTTAAACCCGATCCGAGAACCTACAACATCATTGTATTTTCATGGAAATGTAAACCTGTATAATCCTTTGCATAATATTGTAACATCTGTCATGTGAACTAGGCACAAACTCTAACCCGTGAAATATTAACCTGAAGAGAGGCTGGACAATATTGTAGAAATAGTATAAATATGTCTGTGTTTAGATGCCCAGCACTCTCTCTCCTCACTGTGTCAGCTGGTACACACTGCGAGCTGTTGGGGGCCAGATAGCTATCTGTTTTGCTTTGTAAACTGTACAGTAATAAAAGATACTTGTATCTTTTCAGCCCGTGATTGGTCTATGTAATTTGTGGTACTCAGCCTCGATATTTCATTGTTCTTTCAAGCCGGGAACCCCATGGACCTCAGCACCTGCCATAACAGCACCCTATCTACCTTATCAAATGCAGTTCTCAGGTCCATGAAAGCCAAATAAACACATTTGCCCTTTACAAAAATGGAGGATGCCCCTACCAGGTAAAGATGAAGTGCTTGATTGTGTGTACACAACCCTGGCGTGTAGCCATATTGGATGTCAATAGGACTTGGCTGTTCAAAATCCAGTCCTCTAGATGTTGCAACACAATACATCAAAAGACCTTGAATGGGGTGTGCAGCATTGAAATTGGCCTGTAGGCCAGAGGGCTTTAAATATGGCATGAATAATTGCTCTTTTCTAGGATTGTGGATATGCTTCTGTTCCCGAATAGGAGTGTAAACAGATTGTCAGGAGTGAAACCCACAATTCGAATTTGCCTGTATATAAATCTGCAGGAACTGTTTCTGGGCCTGGTGGGCGGTTGTGTGATTGATGCACAACTGCAGTCTCCACCTACTTCAGGGTCAGCCGTATTTAAGAACACAGATCTCCACCCTCATACCTAGAAACCTGACTCTGGAATAGGGACATATAGTGACCAGACCAAGAATTTGCTCCCACATAGTTTTGCCTGTGATTTTTAACTCTCTTGTAGAGCAGGTCTCCTGCAACAAATTCACAGAACTTCTCTGAGCCTTTTTTGGAGTAGACAAGGAGAAATTCTTTCCATGCTTCAATCTCTAAGAAATGATTTCTAAGTTTCACTGACCTTTTATAATTGGCCCTGGCCCTAATGACTTCTCCCCTGGAGCTATCCTTGTTTCATAGAATCCCCTTTAGATTGTTCTGTGCAATCCTGCACGAGTCATCAAACCAACTGATCGGCCTCCCTTTGCTGTGTTTAAAATCATGCTGGAATTGTTCTGTCAAATACCTCCAGAGTTCTTCTGACCAAAGAATTATCTGATTTGAGTGAACATCCTCAGCAAGAATAGACAGAATGTGATTCAATTTAGTAAGTACCACTTTAATTTGGGTCACTATCGGGTCACAATTTGCTCATTTTATCCTGTGTTTGTAGTGTGGATTAATTTCACATGAATCCAACTGTGATAAGACAACAGTGGACACAATAGGGTTATCTTGTCTTAGCACAAGCCTCAGAGAGAAATGGTCACTGACAATTTCCTTTACAACTAGGAAATCCACGATTAGATGCCAGTGTTGTGCGTACATACAAAGATAATCAATAGTTGATGTCCCCATGGCAAATGTTATTTTGCCAGGGACATCGGTGTGCGTGTGTCCATTCAAAGAATTAAGTCCCCTTTTATGAGCCACATGTTCACTTGTAAACCCCTGGCACACACCCGATCGTCCGACATCTGTGGGTAGGTGATCCTATATACAAAATCTTCATCCACATCAACAAGGTCAATTGGAATCCCATTGCCCAGTTTCACTTTGAAATCCCCCCCAGCACCATAACCGTATGCTCATTCAATAGATCTAATATGGTATACTCGAGCAACTCTTTTGTCAGTGCAGATGTGTGTTTGTCAACATTCATGTGGTGCATCGCCCATTCCCCTCACCTTAGGTTGATCGCGTATAGGCGCAAATGCACTTGTGTATTGGCGCATTAGAAATGCCATATCATATCATATCATATCATATCATATCATATCATATCTGTTGTCCCTGTAGGTGTTGCCAGTGTACCCTATGATCCATGCACATTTACTGGGACAGTCACGTCCAGGGTGTGTGGTCATTTGGAGGGTGATTGTATAGCTGCGTATTATCCTCATGTCCATGTACATGGTGATTTATGCATGTTGTTTCTATGTGGTGAAGCTGCTGATTCACCTTTCAAAGGTGGCCTTATTTTTCCAGTCTGCCCTTCCCTTTCACTCACTTGTGTCCTTCCTCACCACCAACATGTGCTAGTTTTCCTTCTATGTGGCTTCCAGGCTCTATGACCATGCTGGTTTATATTCAAGTGTTTCTGTGTCTGTCTTCCTCTCTTGCCCACCTTCTCACGGCTCACACCCACTGTAATGTACTACATGTCTTTCCTCGTCCCACCAGACAGTCTCCTCCTTGTACCACACTGCTCCTATCCCCCCTCTCTCTCTCTCTCTCTCTCTCTCTCTCTCTCTCTCTCCACTCCACTCCTATACATTCATTGCTCAGTGGCCTGTCTCACTCTTGCCCTCTGTCATCCTTCTTATCAGCTACCATACTTGTACTTCCACTCCTAAGACCATCACCTCTTCACTTGGAGGATTATTCCTCCCCTGCCGCAATGGATGACCAAAAAGGCACACATGACACCTGACAGTGGGTGTGCATGACTTGTATGCCTGCAAACAATGTCCCCACTTGTGGCTGCATCCAGGGGGGACTGATGCCTGTTAACAGGGTGTATGTCATGTTGTGCTAGTAATCTGTTTCCTTCTCTGCCAGTGATTTATTTGTTGGTGAGTTTTGCTGGTGGTATGTTGATAGTTGAGGATGCTTGGTCTGTTGTTCTTCCAGACATTGACACTGGATGGTCCATGGCTATTTATTTGTTGCATACAGAAGTTCAAATGGCTGTCCAGTGCCTTTGCATTGATGCAATGCATGTCTTTGCACATTCAGAATGTTGTTTCAGGTGGGATTCTGTGGATGCCAGACAGGTGGGTACATTGTGGAGTTAAGTCAAATGCACACACAGTGGCACTTGTTGTGGTGTTTTTGGTGGCTGGGAGTCTGGTACTGTGTGGGGTGTATTTTTTGCTTCCTTGTACTGGTGTGAGCAGGTCTGGCTTCATGGGTGTGGGTACAAATTGGACTGGTTGGCTCGTGGTTGTATGCTTGCTGTTTTTGCATGTCAATCAGGGGGGCACGACTTGCAGGGGTATTGTTGGTACTGAGGTTGTCACTGTAGGGCGTTTATAGAGTTGTCATCAGGGTGGCTCTTTCAGCTGCATGGGTGTTGCGACACATGGTGATAGGAGTCTAATGTGTGAATGCTTGCAGTTTTTGCATGTGTGTTGCCTGCCGCACAGCTTCCCAGTCGCTCAGCTGTTCGTGACATGGCTACTCACACTGGCAGTCCACTCTTGGTACTTCAGCCCCTTCTGGGGGTGGTGTCCCAAGACAAATCCACACTCAACACAGCATTGCAGGCCATTTGGGGGATGCCATGTTCACCACAGACACCAGGCACGCGCCATTGGCCAGGTGCTGTTGTTTGGCATGGAGACATGTTCGATGCACAGCACACCAGCAGGTATTTTGCTGCCTGTTCACTGCTACTGCTGCTCAGTGCATCTGAACGCTCTCTTCCGTTCCCAGCACATTGGTCCCAGTTCAGTCCAGTCCCTGTGAACTCTGCCTTTCTTTCCTGTTGCCTGTTCCTGACTCCCTTTTGTTTGGCAATCTCCTTGGACTCCTTTTCTCATTACTTTCTCTTCTTAGCTTGTCACCTTTATGTCATTTGCTTCTGTGCCTTCCTGTATGACTGCCACCTCTTCAACCAGCTGCCTGTCAGATCCTTTCTTCACTTCTATCAATGAGATGTTTGCATTCCGTCATCTCGAACTTTCTATCATCGGCTCAGCTGGCAGTATTTACTGCACTGTCCTGTTGCCATGCTAATCAGGGGATGCCATTTTGTGGCATTGGGAGCGCTTCTAAAGGAATCTTGGATTTCCAATCTCTCAGTGACCTCTATTTGGGAGACCCTGCAGTGCCATTCTGACTCAAGCCAGTTCAGTGTGTTCAAAATTTCCCCTCACCAGGACAAGGGCTAAGTGGTACCTGGTCCCTCACTACATGGCACTCTGGGGTGCAGGCAGTGTAGTGGGGGGCAGGCAGTGTAGGTGGTGTGGGTGGGGAAGGTGTCACTGTAATTGAATTGCATTTGCCGAAGGTGTGCAGATCTGACTGCATGTGTGTGGGTACACTGGTGATGAGTGGCCGGGGAGTTCTTGTTTGCGTATGTTGCATGGCACTCAGTGGGGCACAGGTTACAGTGGTTACTTTGTTTGTTACTTGTGCTGTGGACTTTGCTATGGACAATGTAGTGTAACCTCTCAACAGACAGCCCACTATGGAAAAGGGCATGGTGCCCCTTTTTTCGGGAAGTAAAAGAGCTTTGTTTTGTAATCGAAATATGGAAATGGCAACAGGGTATTATTAGTCCACTGCCTCTGAGCTCTCTATCTTTATGTTAGCAAGCAGTACGTTATGACCATATAGTTCATCATGTGTGACACATTTCATGTACAGTGCTCATCCGCTCTTTGTCTACCGCCTATTTACATGCTTAGTTTCACATAATATCCAGTCTCACATTGGCCATCTCATCTTATCCTCCAGCTTGTTCACACATGGGTGACAGCCTCTTTACCTTGTGTAACTGTGAAATGTTTGGTTAGACTTTCCATTACTCCACCTTATCTTGGGTTCCAACCAAGTTATGTGCACATGGCCATCAACATGAGATCAGTAGACAACTTCGGTATCAGCCTGGTCCTTGCAACAAGGAGACTGTTTTCTCATCCCAGACACACAGGCGTACCCATGGGGGAACCCCCACCACAATCTTATTGATGTTGGCATTGCCCTTTCCTCTCTTGGTACAAATGATAGACCTTAATCTCTGTTGCCAACTTTGTCTGGTACTAAGATCTAGGCCTGGGATTCCTGCATGTCCCAATGATCAATCTGATTCATGATAGATGTATGACCTTTCTCCCTGGGCGTCTGGTGATTCAAATGGGATGAACACTATCCTAGGGGGAGCTGGTGTCCTAAATATCAGCTCATGTTTTGGCAACTCAGAACCTCTTCCGTGGCTCTCATGGGCATGACCTTGACAATCGGCAACAGCCCAATCCCATTTGACTGCTCGCATTCTTACAAAGTTGTTACTTCATATGTGTGTGTGTGTGTGTGTGTGTGTGTGTGTGTGTGTGTGTGTGTGTGTGTGTGTGCGCGTGTGTGTGTGTTACTATCCTTGTGGGGACTTGGGTATGAAAACACACACACGCTGTGGGGACTTGATTTCACTGTGGGGACCTAAACCCAAGTCCCCACATGGTAATGCCTTCCAAATGATTTAAAACAACTTAAAAGTCGTCTGTGCCAATTTTTATAACTTTTAAAAAAATGGCCTTGTGGGGACCTGTGTTTATTTTGGTGTGTTGATTTTTTACTCAGCTCTGCCCCCGCAGGCTGGGTGTGGTATTGCAGTCATCAACACACAGACAGGAATTTAAACACACTTGATAAATCGGATGCCATACATGCTTAGGCAGCAGACAGCAGATTCATGGGAACCATTTATACACAAATACAATTATGTTTTAAATGGCCTGAACTCTGCGTTTAAATGTAAAATAATGAAATTACGCTGTTTTTTGTGTATTTTGTATGTTTGCAGAATTGGATATAATTGATATGCTATGTAAGTCTTCCGTCATTGATTGCACAACACACTTCCAGATTCATTTCAAGCATTGGCTACTTTTGTAACAAACGAATCACAATGTGACTTACTTTACTTCTTTATTTTTCTGTGATTTTGTTGAAGTCCCTATAGGGGTGGTGTGTGATAATATTGAATTCTACACTGTCAAGACAACACATTATGTGCACGGATGTCATCTTGTCTATAGTCTGAATTATGTGTGAATTAATTGAATGTTGGCATCACATTTTGTCTGATTATTAGAAAAATATTCACAAGGTTGATGTTTAATTGATACTCATTTGGTTTCATTACAAGTTGATCTCTAAGGGGAAAAAGTGGCAGTACTGGAATTGCCGCCACTTTGATCAATCTGCTGATATAAGGGTTATTGAAAATGGACGCTAATTCCTCTGGTGGAATTAACCCTGAAGAAATTAGCGCTGGAGGAATAAGTAATGAAAACCAGTGATAATTCCCCCGGGGCTAAATTGTCCAGTGGAATTAGCGCTGGAAATAAAAATGTTAATTCCATCCTGTCTTCAGGTTAAAATACCGAACGAAACACTGCCAAAAAAAGTGCCCAATTTAACCAAAAATACCCAAAAGGGGAAGGAAAATGCATTCAGGTGATGCAAATGAAGCCAGAGATGCACCCAATTGGCCATACAAGGGTATGTGAATATGAATAGTATGTAATGATGCTGAAGTCCCCATAGAGCTGATATGATGGTACTGAGTCCACCAAAAGGATGGTGTGTGGTCATGTTGAGGTCCCCACTGGGATGCTGTTTGATGATAGAGGTCCTCACAGGGATGGTGTGTCATTGTATAGAAGGCCACATAAGAATAGTATGTAATTATGCTCAAGGGCCCATAGAAATGGTATGCAATGATATTGAATCCTCCAACTGAATGGTGTGTGCTGATGTTGAGGTCCCCACAGGGTTGATATGTGATGATATTGAAGTCCTCACATGGATGGTGTGTGCTGATGGTGAGGTCCCCACAGGGTTGATATGTGATGATTTTGAAGTCCTCACATGGATGGTGTGTGCTGATGGTGAGGTCCCCACAGGGTTGATATGTGATGATATTTAAGTCCTCACATGGATGGTGTGTGCTGATGGTGAGGTCCCTACAGGGATGATATGCGATGATATTTAAGTCCTCACATGGATGGTGTGTGCTGATGGTGAGGTCCCCACAGGAATAATATGTGATGATATTTAAGTCCTCAAATGGATGGTGTGTGCTGATGTTGAGGTCCCCACAGGGTTGATATGTGATGATATTTAAGTCCTCACATGGATGGTGTGTGCTGATGTTGAGGTCCCCACAGGGTTGATATGTGATGATATTGAAGTCCTCACGTGGATGGTGTGTGCTGATGGTGAGGTCCCCACAGGGTTGATATGTGATGATATTGAAGTCCTCACGTGGATGGTGTGTGCTGATGTTGAGGTCCCCACAGGGTTGATATGTGATGATATTGAAGTCCTCACATGGATGGTGTGTGCTGATGGTGAGGTCCCTACAGGGATGATATGTGATGATATTTAAGTCCTCAAATGGATGGTGTGTGCTGATGTTGAGGTCCCCACAGGGTTGATATGTGATGATATTTAAGTCCTCAAATGAGTGGTGTGTGCTGATGTTGAGGTTCCCACAGGGTTGATATGTGATGATATTGAAGTCCTCACATGGATAGTGTGTGATGATGTTGAAGTCTCCTTAATGAAGATGTATTATGATATTAAACATTTCGTATGCGGGCTCCTTGACATTAAATGCCTTACAGATATATAATGCTTCAAGGAAGTAAAAGAGAGGTTTTGTGAAGATGTTAAAATCATTTAAGAAGGTATTTATAGGCCTGAGTGTGTTTTATGTTAACATGAAATCATGTAATGGTAATGTTACATCAATCTTAACTTAGTACACGGCTAAATCAGAAATTGAACGAAATCTCACCTGACAATGGGGGTCATTATGAGTTGAGCGGTATTCTGTCTGTAAATCCACTGGACTTACCGTTACCGCCACTTGGTCTGGCAGATTTACCGGTGGATTACACATGGGGGTGGCGGAGTATGTTCCCATTTTTTCAGTGTCCATTGGACTCTATGGGGCATTTTTGGCAGAATTACTGCCTAAGGGAGCTAGGGCTAAAGGTCAGTGTGAACAAGTGCCAGTTTTGCTGGACAAGCATCAAATACAGCAGAATCATCATCTCTGCAGACAGCATTCCTGTAGATCCCGCAAAGACGGAATCCCTCCTCACCTGGTCACTTGAAGGAGTTACAGAGTTTCCTTGAATTCTTTAACTGCTACTGGAGATTTGTTGTGGGATATGCCAATATCGTGCAACCGCTTGTGGACCTCATCAAAGGATACCTGCCTAACCAGAGGAGCCGCAGGACTGCCATCAACTCTTCAGACCATTTACACCATCCACATGAGCCCTTTGATGATAGGTGGACCGACTAATGCCAGGAGGCATTCAAGGAGCTGAAGCGGATCCTCACTACTTGAGCTCCTCGAATCCTGAAACCAATTCTGGGTTACACGGATCCTCAGTTGCCTTGACTCTTGCACATTGATGCAAGTCTTCCACCTGGTGATTGTGTGTTGATCCACAGCCTAGGAAAGAGTGGACAGAACAAGCTGAGTAACAAGTGGGAGTCTCAACCATTCAACATTGAGCATCAATTAGTAGTGCTGCCTGTCTACTGACTGTGGGTATGAAGACAGCCAAGAAACATCAAGAGCTTGCACCGGAACCATCTGCTCCAAGTCAGGATGAGTTTGAGCTGACACCGGTAGTGAGAGAAGAGGACGTGAACCCGAATGTGGGAGTGTTCTTTCGAGTCTAATCCTGATCCCATTGCTCCTGCTAACTTGGATGTGGCAGGGAACCCTTACCCATTCCTCCACTGGAATATAGGGAGCCTGACTTGGTACAGGGTTGATCGCTGGGTCAGGAAGAAACTCTAGATGAGGCACCGGCTGATCTTCATCCTGCAACCAGGGAGAGCAGGACTGTCATGAAACTAACTTAGGATTCACCATGGGTCCAATGTGAGTTTCCCATTGCCTGATCCTCAGTTTTCCATTCTTTCTTCTTTAGTGCAGGTGTCTACGAGTTCAGGGGTACTGTGGCAGGTGGACTGTAGATCTAAATCATGGCTCAATTATTATTATTATTATTATTATTATTATTATTATTATTATTATTATTATTATTATTATTGTTAGGGTATTCGGAGGGGGAGGGTGGGAAAGGGATCTCCAAACAATCAGGGGAGGAAACAGTGAGGAGCAGATCACCCAGTCTCAGGTCGGGTGGGGAGTGGTAGGTGTGTGGAGCAAGTTGCTAGCCAGAATGATTTATAATTCAGGCCATGGCTATCCTCAAGGTTGAGGATATTTTAATGGGGAGAAGCATGCAACAAATTAGAGTAAAAGACGCCCGCACGTGATGCCACACAGGGATTCTTTAAAAAGGAAAAGGTTTGCAGCATGAGCACAGCGCCTTGAAGACAGTTGGTCTGAACCTCCACTGAGGAGTATTGAGCAGCACTCTTCCCTGCACCTTTGCTAGTTCTTTTTCACCTCTGCGGGCCCGAGCTGAAAGAGTGATTCTCCCCAGACAGGTAGGGGAGTGCCAGAACCCACGACTGCCTCCTTGTACTCCTGTTACTGCCGTGGCCTGGCTCCACATGGCTCTATGTGTGGGGAACGCCCCCAGTCATTGCCCCCCCTCTCGCCCTCCATTGTCAGGTGTGGCGCTCTCCAGTAGAGAGGGGAGCGCTGTGTAATGATTTAAGGCCTGCCCCCTGCCAAGACAGGCCTCCGAGACTGCCGGGGCTGCATCTGGCAGATGCAGCCTGGGTGGAGTATTGGTTTGGGCCCCTGCCCCCAGACTGCCATAAATGCTGGGCTGCACCTGGCATAAACTGCCCATCCAAAAGAAACTTTGGGGACCCATCACACATGCTGTTGCTGCTAGCCTGACAGAGAACCATCACAACACAGAGGAAGAGAAATACCCATAGCAGAAAGGACCTTGTGACAACGCTGGCCTGACTGGCTCACAAGTAATGTTTTTTATACATAGTTACAGCACACTGTATGGAAGCATTTGCATATATTTTTAAGGACTTTTATTTTTTGGAAGAACTGTTTATATTTTAAAAGGACTCTTTTCTGTACTGTTTTTAGTAATTCAGCTGTTTAGGTAGGTTAATAATGTAAATAGTATTGTGTGATTACCCCTTTTTATATACAAATGTAAAAGTCTGCTGGTGTACTGGGAGAAGGGAAAAAGCTTAAGATCAACTAAACAAATTGTACATCAGCATTTTGCTGTCTGCCTTTACTTTTCTGTCTGCTAAAAGTCATATCCCTGTGTTTCTTACAAAGAGGTTTTTGCATTTTTATCCCAAGTCCACTTCCCACAGTGGTGCAACATGTCAGGTTCAGACTGGGGCATAACATTGGTCCAGGCACCATTGAAAAAGTGGGCCACAATCACACATTACAATTCATCACTATCCAGAACAGACTGTTTGTGTATTAACCAAGGTGGTCTCTGTGGTAAAATATGCTGCAACTAACATGTTTGCAAACATATTTGCTTAGTAACATTGGTGAAGCCTAGTGTAGTAACTTATGAAACTGGCCCACTCTGACCGAACCAGTTGTCCATTCTGTTAAAGGATAACTGGCCCCTTCTAGAATTGGCATATCTTAGGCAAGTGGGGGCTGCTGGAGACAGGTAAGAAGTAGGTTACATTATTAAAGTTAAAAGTTGAGTGTCATAAACGTATATTGCTGACCCCATCTACACCTGTCTTCCATCCCCCCACTATAAAAATGGGGGATCCATTCAATGACAGAGCTTTGGGAATCCTAGCACTGAAGGGAAGGATGCACTGGATGTCACGGGTGGGTGAACATCAGAAAAGGTATGTACTGTAATATGCAAGGTTTTGGCATTATATGCTATGTTATGTGATCATGGTTTATACTGTGCCAAATTGCCAGCACAGTGATATGCACAGTAGAACACATATGCTTGCCCATGGGGTCGCATACCATGAACCTACCAAAGGTATGCAGACCTTAATCTGCTGGAAGAAAGAAAATGAGCGCAGGTAAGAGAAAAGGATGGGAAAGTTGCAAGTAAATGTCAGTGTTATCTACGTTTCAGATTTTGCAATGAAATATTTTGATTCTATCCTCAGTGATCATGTTATTGTACTAAACTAATACAATATTAATCTGATTAGTTCATGTCAACAGTTTTCTCTATATTGTGAAAAATGCAGGGTCCTGACCCTGTTCCTTGAGCTAGCGGGTACACTAGGGACAGTGATGGCTGGTAAGAATTTTTTATTGGACGGGTGTATATGTTTCCCACGAATATGGTGGAGTGACTAGGTGTAGCGAGGGATCAGGAACTAACAAAAGGGGGACTCGTGTGGGTTCCTTCCCTGAAAATCTTTTTTATACAATAGGCTAAAATAGTGCATTTTACAGCACACTTAGAGTAAACAATTGGGTAAAAAGCCACACAGTTTGCAATCGATTTTGTATAGTAACACATGACAACTTCCAATGACTGCAAGTCACCAACAATGCACAGAAGCATTTTCCAATTCATTTCCACAATGCCTTTGTGCACAATATTTGCACGTTTTTAAAAAATGTCATGCTGGCTGTGCCCATACAAGTCCATGCAGACTGCACCAAATATGCCAGTATTACCAGATAGAAACATACTCCTGTTAGCTGTGACAGTACAAAATGCAATGCCACAATGAGAGACTGCCATCACCAATGTACGCTATTATGTCAACTTAAGAACCCTCATGTTGGCTTACCTCCTTATACCACTAAGAAATGCCATGTCACAGTATGAAACTATTTGCAGACTGGTTGCACCATTGTAGGGCAATCTAGACATATAATAACACTGACCATGATTCTTTAACTTTGGTGCCTGGCACAAAATGCCATACCACAATAAGAAAAGATGTGCAGGTGGGCTGCACCAATTCAGGCCAGTCTAGCCACACAATAACACTTATTAGTTTTGCCCATTGGGCATGCTCACTAGGGTACTGAAAGCTGTCAAAGAGAAACTGTTTCCCTTTGCAGTTAAATTCAGACCTGGTTCACTTACTGAGCTGCTTGCCGCAGCATAGAAAGCACCCAGTCTTATCACAGGGCTAGCTTTGATCCTCCATAATATGTGGTGGGCCAGTTTCATGCCACCCAGTATCTATGAGCCACACCTGCATGGAGACCAGGAAATCCAGCTTACCAGGACCCTTAGGCCAGTGGCTTTAGTTACCTGGAGGAAGACTGAGTAGGGTTTTTCAGTGGTCTCTTCCCCATACCCACCTACCACCTTCTCAATTCATTAGGGGCGATGCCCTTGCAAAGCTGCTTCCTAATTCTCTCCTAGTATGATTCCCAAACTTCTTATGAAGGCAGTAACAAACAAAGTATGGTGTTAAAGGCACAATAGGTACAACTGCTCCAACTGATCTCACTACAACCAAACTGAGGCTCCACATGAGACACTTCCTGCTTAGCTTAGACACAGACCCAAACCTGGAATTTCCCTGAGTAAGCCCTCTCACTGTTTTACCACAGAAGAGGTAGACCAAATCATTGGCTGAGAACCGCTTGACCAGTTGAGCTACTAGAGCCACCACAGCCAGATGGGACATAGACAGAGTCACAGAGAGAAGGCAGGATTTTCTCCTGACCCCAAATGGTCACCCAGCCTTTTCAAGCATTGGGCACTGCACGCCAGCCAGCCATACGTACATATTGAATTAACCCCATTGCTACAGAGCAACTAATTTGAAATATCCACAATTCAATAGGGAGAGCCAATGCCAAACAGGCAATTGGCGCTATGTGGATTTATTTTCCTTACTTTGAAAATAGTATCTTGTTTGTAAATCAAAAGGTGCTTTCCTAGATGGGAAAATGCCCCCTTTAACCACCAAACATATGCAATTATCTGAGAATAGTCCCAACATTATGTGCACTTCTAATGAAGTCTCTGCAGGTTTGCTGTGTCATGATATTGAAGTCCCCAAAGTGATGGTGCAATGGCGATACAGAGGTCAATGTAGTGATGGTGTGTGAGGATATTTAAGTTGCCATTGTTTTTTAATTTTGTACCTTACAGAGATAGCTTGTGGTAATATGGATCATCTTCACAGTGAAGTTGTGCGAAAATATTGAAGTCTGTATGGGCTTGGTTTGGTGGTGTTGTAGATGTCTCTCCCACTGAGGTTCCACTTGCCTCAACCCCTAGGAAGGACCTTGTGGAGTGGGCTCATATCGCTAGCCTTACAGTGGGGGGGTCTCCCACTAGGGGAAAAGGGATGAATACCTGTGATTTGTCAAATACCCTTCCCCTAACAGTGGTGGGTTCCCCATCTCTGTTTAGAGAATCAATTTAGAAAATACATATTCCACTGTTCTTTCCCCATCCGCTGTTCTACGGTGAAGCAAAATGATTGGAGATCTAGGAACCATCTCATTACTCTTGGGTTAGTGTCTCTCATATCAGGTGCGAGTAGTTCATCAGATCCCGTTTCACTCTGCATTTTGGGGCATGCATAGAGAAAAACAAGATTTTGCCACCAGATTTCAGTTAGTCACTTTTTCACTCTTATAGCTCCATGAACTATTTAACTGGGAATGTTCAAAGTAACCATTGTACATCAACGCATGCTATGTATAATGTGATGGTATAGTTCTCATGCTATGTACTCCTTTCCTGGACAAACTCCTGGAAAAGCTGGCCCAGCTTAATCTTCAAAATGAATCAGTTGGTTGTCTGTGACCATCAGTCTGGCTTCAGAGCTGCCAGAAGCATGGAAACTGCTCTCCTGAACATCTGTGAAGACCTGCTCTCCAACCTCGATTACAACACACCCTGTGTCCTCATCTTACTTGACCTCTCTTCTGCCTTTGACATGGTCAACCATGACATCCTGCTCAACCATCTCCGTGATAACCTGGGTATCACCGATCAGGCCCTGGCTTGGCTGACCTCTTTCCTCTCCAACCAAACCTCCCAGATCCAACTACCTCCTCTCCTCTGTCTCTATCTCTATCTGTGGTGTTCCCCAGGGGTCTAACCTCTCTCCCTGGCTGTTCAACCAATACCTTGCACTTCTTGTCCACGGCATTGCCGCTCTCTGCCACAACCTTCGCTGCTATGCGGATGACACTCAACTCATTTTCAGGCTCCCTTTTGTCACCTCTTCTCCTTCTCTCATCTCTGACTGTCTGTCTGCTATCCAGGAGCGGTGTGCCGCCAATGATCTCTGCCTTAATGCCAGTAAGACCAAGATTCTCCTCATTGGCACACCTGCTCCCTCCTTTCCTGTCACTCTCTGACCAGCCACTCTTGGCCCTCTTCCTGCTCCCACCTGTGAGGCTAAAAACATAGGGGTCATCTTCGACTCCACACTCTCCTTCTCTTCTCACATCTCTGACGTCTCTAAGAAATCACACTACCAGCTGCACCTCCTCAGAGGTATTCTTCCTTTCCTCTCCTTCCCCCAGAAGCTCACTGTCTCAAGAGCTCTTGTTATCTCTAGGCTGGACTACTGCAACAGCCTCTTTCTAAATCTGTCTGCTTCTACTCTCCATCCATCCTCTGCAACTCATCCAGAACAGGACTGCGAGACTTGTCCTTGGCCTCAAGTCCAGGGATCGTATCTCTCCAGGACTGAGAACTCTGCACTGACTCCAAGTTCAAAACCCACTGCATTTTCCACAAGGGCTTCTGGGGCCTGGGGCCTCAATATCTTCCACTCTCTCTTCCTAAATATCTTCCTTCTCTAGCTCTTTGCGCATCCGCCTCCAACTCCCTCAGGGTCAGCTGCTTCTCCAAGCAACTAGTTGGTGGTAAATCTCTTTCTTCGGCTGGGGCCTCCCTCTGGGACAGCCTCCCTGCCACTCTCAAACTTGAGGCGAACCAGCTCTGGTTCCGAAAGCACCTCAAGACCTTCCTCTTTGCTTCTGCTTTCTCTTCTTCTCTCTCCGGCTGATTGCCTGGGTTGAAACTGAATCTGCACTGGTTACCTGGCTATCCTCTGATCTCGGGCCCAGGTCCCCTCCCCGGCCATTTGGACACCTGCACTGACCCCTTGGCAACCCTTGCACTCAGGGGTTGTTTCTGTGCCCCTACAGCCCCCTGCCAGCACTTGACACGTGATGTCTGCATTTACCCTGGAACTTGCCACCAGCTGGCCGCACTTTTTATTTATTGTTTGTTTATTCTTTACTGTTATCCTATGTGCTGTATTGCCCCCTCCCCCTTCGCACCAACACTTTCCTCTCCCCACTTGCCTGCACTTGCGCGATCTCAATGTCACCTGGCCTAGTAAGATCGTTGTCTCTGTCCTCCCTTGGCTCCTCCTCCCTTGCCTCATCGCGCAATGAAACACTTGTGTATAGGCAAGTTATAAATGCCATATCATATCATATCATGTAGCATACATCATTCATATCATCCTAATGTTCTATTTCGCAGTGTACTGTGATGTGTTTGGAATTGTTAGTCATTTTAAGGTTAGTTATGTGTTGTAAAAATTAATAAAATAAAACAAATATTTCCTTCACCCACCATCTTTTACCTCCCACCACCCACCTGTGGCATTACACACCTTGTTGGCGCCGCCGTTTCGGTGTGGGCCGGTTTGGCGCGACTGCTTTGGCGCAGCAGCCAGTTCGGTGTGCCCATTCTGGCGCATAAGCCTTTCTTGTGCTGCCGATTTGACGCAAAGGACGTTTGGGCGTGGCTGACATTGCAGCCGCGTTTAAACACCCTCACGCCAAATGGAGGTTAATGCTGTGTGCATTTTAGGGACTCGGTTTTTGTGGTTGTCAGAAATTGGCATTGATATAACCCATCTAAAAACACTCAGTGGCATATGGGTAAACATACTACGCACTTTGGAATTTTGCTGGCCATTTATTTTAAAGTTACATATGTTGCCTTTTTTCATTGCAAGCCTACACTTTCTCCTACTTGAGTGGATTGAGTAGGGAATGGGTTTCTTGACCTCACAAACCGAGAGGGGAGGAAATGGGTACACGGCACTGCATACCTGTATAATGCATTATATTTGCAATTCTACCCTTGTCAAGAATCACACAGTGTGGCTAGTCAAGCGCTAAAGCCGGGAGTAGAAGCCGGGGTTCCAGGTTCTGAATTGGACATTCTATGCTCTCTTCCCTATAAACATGCACCATGGTCCAAAGCCCTCAGGCCAATCTCCTCCACTTTGATAGGCGCTTCCCTCGCCTCATCAATTTCCTCTCATCTCCTGCTGTCCCCTCCTCTCCCCCCTTGGCTAATTTGCCCTCTCTCTCCTCCTCCTCTGCCCCTCCTAGGGCCCTTTCTCCTCCGTAGAGCGTATCTCTGATCTGTACCCCTCTCCGGAAGGTCTTTAAGGCTGGCAACCTTCTTCATATTGCCACTCTCAACACTCGCTCTGCTGTCAAACACTCCTCTGACATCTGCCACTTCCTTGAAGAACTAGACCTTGATGTCCTTGGTCTTACTAAGACATGGTTCATGGCAAGCTCTGTCACGAGGTTTGACACTCTAATCCCCGATGGCTACAAGATCCTCTCCGCACCAGATCCTCCCGGTCCGGTGGGGGGGTATCCCTGATCTTTCCTGACTGGATTCCTGCCTCTATCATTCCCACTCAGACCTACCCCTCGTTTGAATCCCTTGTCTGTAGGCTCTCTCTCTCCTACCCATTCTCTTACTGTGGCTACCATCTACTGGCCTCCTGGTGAAATCACCTAATTTCTCTCTGAGTGGGCGGACCTCTCCTCCTCCCTCCTGGACTCTACCACTCAACTGCTCCTCCTCGGTGACCTCAATATCTATTTAGACTCTCCTTGTTCCTCCTCTGTACTCTTTTGTGACCTCTGCGACTCCCTCTCCCTGTCCATCCTCCCTCACTCTGCAGGGCACACACTAGATGTCTTGATCTCCTCTGACCTACCCCTCTCCATCCCTCTGACCACTCCTCTCATCTCTCCCTCTCTTCCCCCCCCCAAGCCAACACTGCCCCCACCTTGGACATCCGGCCCATGAAGCGTGTGTCAGTTGAGGCTTTCGCCACCACTTTCTCCCCCCGTCCACCTCTGGCTGTCTCACATCCTGACATAGACCTGTCTCTGCTCTACTCTTCAATTTCTGATACTCTTGCTGCTCTTGCCCCTGTCATGAGGATCCGGTTGAAGTCCAAAGCCAAGTTCAATTCCTGGTATGGCTCTGACCTAGCTACACTTAAACGTAAGTGTAGGGCGGCTGAGAGGAAATGGAGGGCTTCTTGTTCATCCTCTGACAAAATGGCCTGTCGCCTGCTACAAAGGCAATACTGTCTCTCTGTCCTCACCAAGAAGAGCGCACACATTCAAGCTTGTGTCTCTGCAGCATCTAACAACTCGGACGTGCTATTTAAAATCTGCAAGGAGCTGGAAAACCCTGCTGCAGTCTCTACCCCTCCTGTTGCCTCCCAGGCTCTTTGCAATGCCCTTGTCTGTCACTTCATCTAAAAAACACAGGACATCCTGTCCACCCTCTCCACCTCTGCCCCTCCTCTCCCCTCTCCATTTGTGCTTGCTGACTCTGCTTCAGCCACCCCTCCACCCTCCTTCTCGTCCTTTCCTCTTTTCTCCCCTGACGAGGTCGCTAGACAAGTCTGATCTATGAAAGCCTTGTCAAAACAGGTTCATCCCTGTTCCTCTAAAACCATCAAGGACCACATTGACACACTCGCTCCAGCCCTTGCTGATTTTTGCAACCACTCCTTTGCCTCAGGATCCTTCCCCTCCCCTCCCCTCTGAAGCACCCCCTTGTGCATCCTATTCTCAAGAAACCCACATCTGAGCCTTCTTGTCCGGTTAACTATCACCCAATTTCCATTACTCCCTTACTGGGCAAACTCCTGAAAAAGTTGGCCATCTCTCAGCTTAACCTTTATTCCAATTCTGTTGGCTGTCTCCATGACCACCAGTCTGGCTTCAGAGCTGCCAGAAGCATGGAAACTGCTCTCCTGAACATCCATGTAGACCTGCTCTCCAACCTTGACTCTAACATTCCTTCTGTCCTCATCCTCCTCGATCTCTCTTCTGCCTTCGACACAGTCAACCATACCATCCTGCTCAACCTTCTTCGTGATAACCTGGGTGTCACTGATCAAGCTCTGGCCTGGCTGACCTCTTTTCTCTCTGATCAACCCTCCCATGTCCAACTTGGGTCCTTTCTATCATCTATCTTCCTCTCTACCTGTGGTGTTCCCCAGGGGTCTGACCTCTTTGCCCTGGCTTTTCAACCAATACCTGGCAACTCTTGCCCGGCAACTCTCGCCCACTGCATTGCCGTTTTCTGCTCAAATTTCCAGTGCTACACTGACGACACTCAACTAATTTTCAGGCTGCCTTCGGCCACCTCTTCTCCCTCTCTCGTCTCTGATTGCCTAACTGCCATTCAAGATTGGTGTGCTGTAAATGATCTTTGTCTGAATGTCAGCAAGATGGAGAACCTCCTCATTGGCACACCTACACCATCCTTTTCCCCTCAATATCTGGCTGGCCTCTCTTGGCCCTCCTCCTACCCCTACCTGCGAGGCTAAGAACCTCAGGGTCATCTTTAACTCCACACTTTCCTTCTCCGCCCACATCTCTGAGGTCTCTAAAAAGTCAAACTTCCTACTGTACCTCCTCAGAGGTACTCTGTCTTTCCTCTCCTTCCCCCAGAAGCTCATGGTCTCCGAAGCTCTGGTTCTCTCTAGGTTGGACTATTGTAACAGCCTCTTTCTAAATCTACCTGCCTCTACTCTCTGCCCTCTGCCACTAAACCAGAACAGGAATGCGAGACTTGTCTTTGGCCTCAAGCCCTGGGATCGTATCTCTCCAGCTCTGAAATCCCTCCATTGGCTCCCAGTAGATGCAAGGATTAAATTAAAATCCCTCTGCATTGTCCACAAGGCTTTCTGGGGCATGGGTCCAGAATACCTTCAGCTATCCCTCCGCAAATACCTCCCCTCTCGAGCTCTTCGCTCCTCTACCTCTGACTCCCTTCCGGGTCAGTTATTTTTTAAATAAACAAGCTTGGGGTAGATGTCTGTCTTCGGCTGGGGCCTCCCTCTGGGACATCCTCCCTGCCACTCTAAAACTTGAAGAGAACCAGCTCAGGTTCCGGAAGCACCTCAAGACCTTCCTCTTTTCTTCTGCCTTTGCTCCCCCTCTCTCCTGCTGATCTGTTCTCTCTTGGCACTGTGCGCCCGGCCACCCTCTGTCCTCCGGGCCCAGGTACCTGCTCACCCTGCCACCCTCCCGCACTACCCCTTGCACTGGGGACTGTATCTGTACCCATACAGTCCCCTCCTTTTTCTTCCCGCACTTATCAGACCTACCCTGTCTGCTGCCTTAAACCCAGCACTTGCCGGCTGCTGTACCACTGTTTGTTGCCTTTATTATATATTTATATATTATTATTTATCTGTTTCTCCTTTGCTATGCACTCTCCACTTCTCCCCCTTTCCATGCATATTTCCCCTCCCCCTCTCTTGCGCTTTCTCATGTCACTCGGCCTAGTAAGATCGTTGTTTTGTTCTCCCCTGTTCCCCTCCCTTGCCTTGTCACGCTCTGAAACATTTGTGTACGAGCGCGATAGAAATAAAATATCAATCTCAATGATCTTATCAATTTTCCGATTGGCCCCGGGCACATATACGCTCAGGCCTGCCCCAATGACAATTATGCGGTCCCTTTCTCTGCCCCAATTGTGGGGTTGGGGGTCAGGGGGTGACCTTGCAAGTCTGGGCAGCACTGATGTGCAAACAGATCGCTGCATTCTGTTGATGTGTGCCACTTTATTCACGCATCCCTGGCACTGCCCCGCCATGCACGATTTGATTTCAGCGTTTAATATCCCACCTCAACGTCTGGTCATGTTTGGCGTGTGTGCCTGTGCACACGCCCACACGTTTCTGTGTGTTTCTGTGTGTGCAGTAGGCAAATCACAGCAGAGCACTGTATAAATCCTAGTAAGTTCACATTTCCCACTAGAGATCACTTTTTTCATTTGTAAAATAATGTGTGCGCTCAAATTAACTGTTCCCGATCAAAAAGATTACACCGGGAATTGTTTGGTAAACGCTGGTCTTAAATGCCATACCTGACAATAGAGAGTAATGGTTATATTATGCGCAGAAACAATCGTGTTCTTCTTTGGGGTGCTGTGTTGGCCCTTTCTAGGCACATTAAATCGTTAAGAAAGGTACTTGCCCACTGAAGGGTCGGTGATCACAACGATGAAGGGGCCAGAGACCTATTGCGACCATGCCAGGAGCCTGAACGCAGTCCCTGGGGGGCCTCACACCGGTGCCAAAGCGACATGTACATTTCAACGTGTGCCTTGTGAACCCGCCTCCTCCTGCAAAGTATTGCTTTTTTGGATAGGCATTTTGGTCTCTCGTGACACAAACTCCAGAATGTCAAAGTAACTTCATATATTAGCCTGATGCATTGCAGGCATGATAGCTCCGTGAGTCAAGGTGCTGTCTGCAGCTATCTCTGTGTCCCCCGAAAGTCACAAGTTCGATATTGTGCAGGTGTAGCATATATAGAAAAAAGAATTATGCGGCATTCCTGGCACCAAAAGATCCCTGTGGCGACATGTTCCAGCGCTGAAATGGGTGCGCCAAAATGGGGGCGCCCAAAAGTCTCCTGCACCAAAGCGGTCATGGCGAATCGCCCGCACAAAACAGGCCACGTCAAATTGTCCTGCTCCGCAACTGTGGCGTTCAATTAGGCTTGTACCAATGCCTCACAGACCTTACCTTTTTAGGCGAGTTCAAACTGTGCACTGCTTTAATGGAAACACACCTTTCAGTTTCTTTACAAACTTCTTTTGGTGCAAAGTATGCACACACTTGTCAATATTTAAACTGGTTACACACTTGACATGAAAGATTACATTTTTGCTTTAGCATTTGCAATACATTTATATTGTTATTTGCAATACATTTATATTGTTAAACTAAGCACAATATAATTATGTTTTAAACAAGGAACCATGGAAATGTTTAATTACAGTAAATAATCGTGCGCCTTAAATGTGCTTAGATTATAAAGTTAATAGTGCTGCTTCACTTTATCATCCTAAATATAAGGATTATTTTAAACTATTTGTCTCTCAATGAATGCCATCGGTTTGGGTTTGCACTGGGGATCAGATTTCACAAGAGCCAAAGCTTCAAGGTAACAGCTATTGTCATGTAGAAGCTGCTCTGCCCTTGGAAATTCACACCTCCTTTCGACTCTTCAACTTAGAATAACCTGATGTGGAGGAGGAGGAGGAAGCAAAGTGAGGGCAGAGGGTTGATTAGCCACAGTGGTTTCAGACTGGATTTCCCAAACACTCTTTCCAAAATGGTACATTGTTCGACCGCATATGTATTTTCGATTCTTTTATTTAAGACGGGTGCTATTCATTATTATTATAATTTCGCATTTATATAGCGCTACGAACCCTCGGGTATCTGAGCGCTGCTTATTATTACCCACGGTGTGTCAAAGCGAGCGCTCTACTCGCTGTGCCACTTGACCGGCATATACTTGAGGCCTAATATTTTTCTTCAGAGCCGATTTCACACAAAAATGTGCGACTATAACAGAGTTTCCAAAGTATAGGCTTAATTTTAAAAAAAATAAGTTTTTTATCACTGCAATCCTGCTTCTCATGTTTCCATATGCTGCATTAAATCATTAAGAGTATGACCATGCATGCCCTAAGCGAGTCTGACATTCTGGAGAAGCTGTAGGAATGTTCCATTTTAAAGTGAACTGGATTAATGTTGGTGAAAGCACAATACAATTTAGTGATATTTTGGCAGGTTATTGTGTAGATGACACATTGCAATGGATGTTTTGGACATTACTGGTAAAATGGTGTATTTCAAAGTACACTGGGTCACTTTATTTCACATAATCAGTTGTTATCTAAATACAATTTTAGAGGCGTTTTTCATGTACAAAGAAAGTTGTTTCAAATTGTTCATTCCAAAAGCCTACTGGGCTGGTGGTGTTTTCAAACATAGGATGTGCTTTAAGCAACTGTAGAGAATATATGTCTCCCTTTCGTATATACAAAAAATAATTTTGGGAAAAACGAATAGGAGAAGGGAAAATAGACGCACATTTGGCATGGAGCCTCAATGGCAAGTGAAGTGAATTTCTAAAGGTGTCTTGAGCTGGAGAGTAAAATGCTTGTGATTGGTGCACACCAAAATCCGAGATAATAACGATCAATGCCAGTCTTTCAAAAACTGAATTAGTGACAATACCCCTCAATGACAGTTTCCTTTGTCAGTACTGCTTTTGCTCAGCTTATTGTTCCTATGAATGAATATGCCAAATCTTACCAGAATAAATAGTCATATGTAAAAACATAACATATTCAAATGCCAGGGTTGGTTTCTATTTTTAAATAATTTCCACCAGCATATCTGAATAAAATTATCTAATCAACTTCTAATATTTGTGTAGTGACTTTTTCTGCCATGGTGCAAGCTGAATGATACATCCTAATGAATAATAGTGGTCACGTTGGTGGGGCCCTAGGTATTGGAAGAGGTGTACTGTAACAGGAAACAACAGCATTTCTTTAACATGCAGGTGACCTGTGATGCAGACCTCAATATGAACCATTGCTATGCCCTCTTCCCCAGGTTCCACTAATGATGCCATGGTCTTCTGCACTACCAGTATATATGGTGACCCAACAAAGGCAATCGACATCCAACACACAAGGTTCACAAGTGCAAAGGGTAGGACCCATGAGGGGAGGGGTTTCACCTATGTGATTATAATGTAATACAAGCCCTTTCACAGCCCTGTGCTAGAAGGACCTGCTCTCTGACCCAACACCTGAGAAGCACTACTCCACTGGACAAATCCCTGCACAACAACATCTGGGCATGAAAGGAATACAAACACCCACATGATTAAAGACTGCACTACAAGTCCCCTAATGTATAGGAAAACCATACCTAGACAGGAGACAAAACAGTTCTCTGGTGTAAGATGACAGATGCAACACAGACACACAGAGATGGCACAAAGGCTGCATCATATGAACACCATTTCCCAAGAGCAGGACCACTATCACAAAGTGCACAAGATTATAAGAAAGCATATCAAGGCACATGCATGAGTTTACAGTATTGAAGATTCAAAGATAACATGTATGTTCGCAATCCAGTTGCAGCTTATGTCTGTTACCTCTGGTGGAAATGGGGTAATTGTGCCGTCGGTAGATTACCTGACAAATTGACAATTATGTCATGACTACTTGTTCAAAACCAAACTAAAAGTCTACCTCCTCACCTCTGAGTTACCTTCTTAACCTACCTCTCATCTGCCTGCTATCTAACATTTTCCCTTGCCTCTAACCTGCCTCTGCCCCTCACTTCCTCTGTTTCCACTCAAGCACTTCACCCATCAGAGTCACATTAATTCACCGTAAAACAGAACACCAGAACCACCAGATCCTCCAATACTTTACAACTGACGGTGCCCAAATACTCCCTTAAAAGAGCCGGTGGATCCAGCTTCCCAGTTCTAGCCTCACAACTGTGGAACACTATCCCATTGGATATCAAATCCACCCCTACCTTCCAACCTTTCAGAACTAAGGTCATCACTTGGTTACTCAATAAATAACCAATTATGTTTGTATGCCTAATGTATGATTGCATCCTTACTATGTCTGCTTGTCAGTATCTGCTTTCTTGTAACTTTACATATGCTGCACAAATGTACAAATGTTTCTTACCTTTGCCTGTAACTTGATACTTAAGCGCCCATATACCCCTGGGTCAGTAGCGCTATATAAAAACAAATAAAAAACAAACAAACATCCCGTGCAAAGCTGGCCAAACATCGGCCTGCACTTAAAAATGTGCAATGTTGGTTGTTCTTAATCTATGTATGGTGTAAGGGTGCAGTATTAGACTGTGACACAGATGGGTCATATTGGTTGGCATAAACCTTTATTATATCATGAAAATGTAAAGAAAAGCCTATCTTACCCTAACTTTAAGTGGGGTTTCCCAGCCTCAACCAAAATAACAGATGTCACCATCAAGATGTCGAAAGCAAAAGTCTCAATGTCCAATGTCAGAATCCTAACTCTGTCGCTCACACGCTAAGTTTAAACTAAATGATAAGGAGGTCTTCCTGGCCCACAGGCATGACTCTCTTTGCCTGGACAAAAAGAGAATTCTGAGTTTATTAGTTCCTTTAACTGGTGAAGGGAATGTCTCCCTTCCCCAGCCTTCCTTAGGCTTCTGTTGCAGTCCATCAACTGCTAGGGGATATCTTCCTTCCCCAGCCTTCTTCAGGCTTGTAACACAATTCCTCTTCTCTGTCCCTCGAGCCCCCGGCACTTGGATTAAAAGGCTTGGTTCTTTTCTCACCAGGCACTATGAAAAAGAAGATGAATTTGAGTATGTCTCCAAACTGCGTTGGGTCCCTGGCCCTGGTTGGCAGATCTGGCTTCCTTTGACCAAGTACTGCAATGAAGAAGAGAACACAAGTGGCTTGGATGCTCCTCTAAGCTGAGGTGGGCCCTTGGCTCTGGTTGGCAGACCTGGTTTCCTCCTACCAGTCACTGCAACCAAGAAGAGTGGCTTGAATATTCCTCCAAGCTGTGGTTGGTCCCTAACCCTGATTGGAAGACCTGGTTTCCTTCTTCCTCAGGTCTCTTAGTTTCAAACACAGACTTGGTTCAAAGGCCTGCCAAGCTCTGTGTTCCTTTGCACTCTTCTCATAGTTATGTTTATCGTCTATTAATGTTACATACAGACTTGGTTTACTTCCCTGCCAAGTACTGTCTTCAGATATATTACACTCACAGTTCTCTTTGTGTTTTTTCTTATGTGACAGTCCTGGGTTACCCTCACTCCAAGTACTGCCATGAAGAAGATTATGCCTTCTTATCACTGGATATGTCCTTTTCCCTTTTTACCGTGTCTTGGTAAACCGTCTCTTAGGATTGCGTAGGGGCTGTCCTCTTTCCCCCACTTTTCAGTCTTCATGCTTTTTAGGGTTTCCTTCACTTTATGGGGACCCCCAACCAAAGGCTCAGCCATCCATTTACCGCCAGGATCTTGCTGCAGCCTTCCGGTTGGTCGCGGGCTACCCTGTGTTTTTCTGCTTTGCTGGTTCTCTGACATTCCTGTCCACTTGCCGCAATGGCTCCAAACCCACTTTAGCATCTCCCTCTTCATCGGACCACGTGTTCCTGTTAGGCTGTGCTGCTCACACTTCCCACAGCCAGCCTCTCATTTTGTTTAGCGGTAACAGTAGAGATCGCCCCTTTATCGTCTCCGTGCTTGGATCTACTTTTGCCGACTTTCTCTCCGAGCCTCAGTCCCTCTCGTGATTCCTCCCCGGAGCATCTGACAAGTCCATTGTCTGTCTTTATGCTCCCAACCAGTATGATCTGTGACTGAAGAGTAGACTGTTCAGATAGTCTTCTGAGTGAACTGTGCAGCTCTGTGCATCTTCCTTGTCACAGTTTCTTGCTTCAGATCTTCATTTTAATCATCCCTATTCTTCCTCGTATCAGTCCTTCCTACTTCTTCCATAGTACAGAAATGTATAGGATAGGAGGGTAGGGTTGAGGAGAGTGGGGGTGAAGGACAGGTGGGCCAAGGTGGATACTGCGTTCTCCCACTATAGTCGCCACTGGTCCCATAGGGGTTTTCCCGTTCCATGAGATCCACTCTCAGAATGCCATCCCCACAGGGACTATCGGATAGCGGCCTCACCTCCTTGGAATCATAGGAACGGGCTTCTTCCATGGAAGCAGTGTCGACATCCTGGGATTCATCACAATGTCCATTTACTCCCCTCCACAACCTGATCAGAATGTCCCTCAAGCTCCCATTGTAAGAAGCTCACAGCTTCCCGGCAAATCTAATTTCTTATCTATTGTACATTCTTTAGTGATCAAAAGAGCATTGTTCCTCCTGTAAATAAATACATTAATAAATACTTATTACAATTGCTTATTGATTTGCACCCGACACCTATCCCCATTGCCTTGCAAGTGAATTCAGTGTTACAGAGCTCCAGGTCCTTGTGGACAAAGTAGTCAGACAAGCCGACATGCTATTTGGAGCACAAGAACAAAATTCCTCTTTCCATAGGAATATATAACCAGTGAAGAACAATAAAAGCGAAATAAAAACACTTCAAAACGTAGATCAACCACACTTTAGCAACACTAAAAAATGAAAACATGGATATTAAAGAGCACTCAAACTGATGCAATTCTATTATTAAATCATTAAATCTATGGTTCCGGAAGCACCTCAAGACCTTCCTCTTTGCTTCTGCCTTCTCTCTACCTCTCCCCTGCTGATTTCCTGTCTGATACTGCACTGGTCACCTGGCTACCCTCTGATTTTGGGCACAGGTCCCTGCCTGCCCAGTTGCACACCTGCACTGCCTCCCAGCAACCCTTGCACTTGGGTCTGTATCTGTAACCCTACAGTCACCCTGCATGCACTTTTAGACACCTGCTGTCTGCACCTACCCTTGTACTTGCCACTGGCTGCACTTCTTGTTATTGTTTTGATCCCATGTACAGCACTGCCCCCTCCCCTTTCCCCTGGCACTTTTCCACTCCCCCCCTGGCCCTGCATTTGCGCAATCTCAATGTCACTTGGTCTAGTAAGATCATTGTCTCTGTCCTCCCTCTGTTCCCCCTTCCTTGCCTTGTCGCGCCCTGAAACACTTGTGCATAGGTGCGTTACAAATGCCATATCATATCATATATACAGAAAATCTGAATCGGCATAATGATCCAATTGCCTATAGTCACCACATTGGATACGATGCATAATCTCAGGGATGAGCTAGTAATAAGGAAAGTTCCTAATGTTTCATGTCTGATGACTTATTTGTTATATACATGCTTGATTTGACTCAACAACTGAGCACCATAACATGTAGTTTTGGGATGTTGAGGCTGAAAAAAAGTCACTATTATGTTTAATGTTTAACTCTCAATCAAATACATGCATTAACACAATACAAATTATATTTTATTTAAAGGCAGTAAAATATAGTTAGATAATTTCTGTTGAAAAGAATATACCAAGCAAAGGAATTTCTCAATAGAACAGGAAACACCATTGCTTTAAAACCAAAACCCTCAGTTGCTGATGGCAAATGATGACTTTCATTCATGAAGAGTTGATGTAAACTTCTCGCTTAAAGCTCTCAAATCTATATTAGCTCATGCGTATACACCCAGCAGAATTTTTGTTTTAAATGTGCTTTATAGTGACACATTTTCCAAATTATTGCTTATTGTCGTTTTACCATGCCACTTCAATTGGGACAAGCGCCATGCTATGTCAGCCACAGATTTTGCATGGCCCAGACATTCACAGAGTGCGCTGATTTGCTGTTTTAAGGTCATGTTTTACGGATAAAACTTTAATACTTTATTCATCTGATCTGTTTATTGAAACATCACGTGGAAACTATATAAAACTTCAGGGTTTCTAAAAACCCATACTTAGACCGTGAACTCTAAATGCGAGTTTTGGCATGATACTTACTGGTATAAAAATATCAACTTAGCTAACATTACATGTTTTAGGCAAACCACAGATGCGTGTACCCGTTTATTTTTAAACATGTAATTGTTTGAGCAATTAATTACTATTTTTGTTGCTACAATAGGTTGATCCTTATGTCAAACTCGCAAATAGAGCAATCTCCTATGATACCCCGATATATGTTTTTGCGAGATGCGATTTGTTTATATTTTTATAGGAAAGTTAGAGCAAAAGTTCACTGAGGTGCTTGTCTTTCAAGTCATGAATTCCTTGTTTTGAAATAGATGATGCATCAATTGTTTTCATTCATATTTAAAGTTACCGCCCAAGTAAAGAGTGCTTTCATTCATTCACGTGAAGCACTTTGTTTTGCAGCCAGGAAGGGATGAGAGTGGGTGAGGGGGCGCAAAGCAGAGTCAAATGCACACAGCCTTTGTCATTCAGAACTTGATGGCTGCCGTTCACGCCTTAGCCGCCTGGTAGCCATGGCAATGTGAGCTTATCTGCAAGGGAGAGGGGTTGCCCAGAACACAAGGGAAATTCAGGCGGGCACACTGAAAAGGAAATACCTTGCTGGTCAGTTTATATCATGAAATTGTAAATGTCCAGAGATCACAGTTTACAGGCGAAAAGTTCACTGAGTTACTTTAAGTTTTGGATATGAAATTGTGCTTTTCAGTTTACAGCCGCAGGGAATATTTACACCCACAGGAATGTATCACCTTTGCTTGTGTGTCCAAGAAAACAGATCTAGTTAAAGCCTATGCGTGCTGTGAGCAATCGGGAACGGGAACACTGTGACCAAAGCAGAGGTCCTTTGGTAGAACTGTTTTTGTACACGCTCTCCGAGCTATAATGTGGACATACTGCAGATATGGAAACATGCTCAGGAGCATACATATAGCATATAAACATTTAGGTGAGCATTAGAAACTATCGAGCACCACATCAGGATTAAGGTGCATTGATTCAGCTGTGTGTGGTTGAAGCAATGAAAGAAATAGAAATGTCGCATTGAATGTCAGAACAGAGCTGCATTGGCAGAATAGCGTGAAAATCCATGGAGAGACTGCTCAGTGAAGAAAGGGCTCACTGAAGACATGGGTGTGCAATCCACAGTCAAAGATTTAAATCTTGGCAGGACTGGCTCACTCTTTCATAATTCCAATATCAATAAAGTGCATACCATTAATTTAGGTCATTATAACTCCTATTATTTCAGCTTATAGAAGGGGGAGAAATCTGACATAAATACAACCATGTAATTGTTATTGTTATTATGCCCACACTTGGCAAACGTGTTGGTGATACATTAGCACTGAGCTCCACTAACAGAGCTGTCTGTGGATATTAGCACAAAGGGGCAGCGATTTCAGGAAGAAACTGGTGGAAATTCTGTAACAACCACTTTTTAGGTCAGCAACGGAAGGGTAGCCTTTTTACCGCCCCCCACCCCCAAACTACAAGTTTGGCTTGAAGTCTAAGATATTCCTCGAGCATAATGCCGCAGTTAAATCTGCCACTTTAAGGTCAAACATCGGCTAAATTTCCGCTTCCAGAAATTCCACTAGAATCCCCATTGAGTCCTACGAAATCCAAAAATGGGGATTAACATTGTGCTTCCACCACATGTAATCCTGTGGTAAACCCACAAGACCAAGTGGCAGTAACGGTAAATGAGTTTGGTGGTAATTTGGCAGATTTACGGCCAAATTATCATCAAACTCATAATGAAGCCCAATGATAAACCCAAACTCATAATGAAGCTGTTCTTCATGGAAATCCTACATCGCCTTTTACTTTCGAAACCAACAGTGACACAATGGGCCTCATTACAAGGGTGGCGTTACCACTGCCTGATATCCCAGTGCCACCAGGATATCACAAGTGGCTGCGGTAACTATAATTCCACATTTACATGGAGTCCACTAGGACTCCATGGAAATGGGGTCACTGAAGCACTGGCATCGCTGCAAACGGTGTACTGGTGCTTCAGTGACATCCCTGCTGGTAGGTGCCTGAAAACCCGGCAGGTCAGGCCTGTCGGCGGATCCGTGGCACCTACCGGCATTGTTGTAGTATGGCGGTCTGGAAAGGGTGCCGGTACGTTGCTACTGGTACCCTTATTTCTGGACCGCCATACTTGTAATGAGGCCCAATGTCTTCTGATGAAGGCAATATATTCATTGACGGACTCAGTTTTGATACAACTGAACATGACTTTGAGCAGCATTTAGCAAATATGGCGCAATCGATGAGGTTGTAGCAATAAAGAACCGTGAAACACAGAGATCCAGAGGGTTTGCATTCCTGTGATGATGCAAAGAATGCATCAAAGGGCATGGACGGCAAGGCCCTGGATAGGCGCCAAATCCGAGTGCACCATGGAGGCAAATCGGACGGAAGCCGTGGAGGGTACCGAGTAGGGACTGGGAGTGGATTTTCTTGTGGAGGAAGAGGGCGAGGTGACGATAGTTATGGTAGGAGAGGGTATTAATCCAGAAGCAGAGTATATAGAGGTGGTGGATAAGGAGGCAGATATGGTAGATCCCAGGACTCTAAGAGCAGTGGTGGTGGGAGCAGTGGCAGCTATGGAGGTGGATTGTATAGGGACAGTTATGATAACTAATGCTTGCAACGATAAAAAAATCCTGACTCAAGCTCGTCCATACAATAGCTGTATTTCTAAAGGTTTTTGGAGCTGTGCTGAATCGTTGTTCTGCACCTGTATTTTTTTTACTGAATTGCAACTGGTCTGATCTTGTAAAATATACGTTGTTTATAAAACTTGTTCTACATTTTTGTTGTCCACATTTCTCACTGTTTTAGCCTTTTGATAAAAGGTCCACAATGCAAACTGTTTTTAAAAGATGTGTTTTATTTTTATTTTTTGTCGTGCAATGTGCCTGAAAATCAAAGCAATTTACTTTTGGACTTTACCATTTGAAGAGCGGACAAAAGGGCAAAGGGCTGATGCAGAAGAGTAGAAGTAGAGCTGTCATGATGATAGTCAGATGATAGTCTGCTTGGGTGAACAGTATTTTAGAGACCCCTCATATCACAACCGCATTGGTAACTGCACTTTGAATCACCTCAGTTTTCTCGTAGGTATCTCAAGTCATCAGGTGGCATCAGGGAGGTTAATCTATGCGTGTTGAAATTGTGCCCCAAGCTTTGGGTGCCTCTTGTGACTCTGAAGAAGAAGGTTTAGTTCCTTTTCTTAAGTGATCATTGAAGGTTTCAGCTAGGCACGGGCTGCTTGTTCTGCTGGCCAGAAGTCAATAAAGAGTCTCATGATAACCTGCAGCTATAACCCCCTGCCTCCATTGCTTTATCTAGGTTTTTCCCATAACATGAAGCTACAAGATGGGACTGAAGGTATGCTCATATGAAAGCATAAGTCTCACAAACTAAAAGCTGTGCATTTGCTGGCCAAAGGTGAATCTCCTGAAAGTATTTTGCTCTGCATTCACCTCTATGGTGTGGGGGCAGTGAGTATGCTTGGAGATTAATGAGCTTCAAGGAGGCTCATGGTACGCAACCTCAACCACGGAAATCACCCATTGTAACTGTTTAGGAAACAATCTATTCACTACAAAGCTGCCTACCCCACTTGAAGTCCTTTATATGTTCCACTGATTTCCTTCTTCAAAGACCTCTTAACACATTGGGCCTCATTACACGGAAGGCGGTAATCCAGGGTGCTATTAGCACCCTGGACCATGCCGGTAAATTACCGGCACCGCCTTGGCGGAAAGGGGATTTACCGCCCCATTCCAAGGTTGGAGGGGCGGTAAATCCCCCTTCCGCCATTGCCCTTCCCCATTCCCATTTCTGCCCCATAGGGCTCTATGGGAATGGGGAAGGCGCTAATTACGGCACCGCAATTTTGCGGTGCCGTAATTAGCTCCGAGGTCCCTTAGCGGGTTGGTACTTAACGCCTGCAAGAAGCAGGCGTTAATTCCTCCAACCCGCAAAGGGACCTCGTAGTACGGCGGTAAGGGTTAACGGTCACCGTTGCCATTAACGGTGACCGTTAACCCTTACCGCCGTCCGTGTAATGAGGCCCTCTGTTTGATCAGACACTCGATGAATACAAAACTGCACCAATGGAAAATATGTGTGCCCATTTTCCGCTGCCCTTTTCCATTTAAAGGCCTTACATTATATCAGATCTATCATTTATGTTAAGATATGCAGGCTGGGTTTCCCAACTGTTGGCAAGAGGACCCAAACAAATTTTTGAAATGGCCTCTTGAACGTCTTCTTTCAGCCCTGCATGTCTTTCAATAAATTGCTGTAATCTTTAAAACATGTAATGTCCTGATAACTGTTTCTTTCTAGCATTTGTTACAGCTCTTGGTACATATGCTGGTTTTATAGAAGTGAATAAAAAATAATAGATTGTATTAACTTGTTAACTCATTGGTACACATTTTATCATTAGCAAAGAATAAAGACTGAGACTGCTGCTTGAAGAAGCTTCGTTTTGCTTTGAAAAACGTTCTACTGTCTGCACAGCATTACGAGCTATACACAGCTCCTGCTGGTGAAAATCTCATTCCTTGCCGCTTCCTGGAGGAGGCGGAGCCAGCCCGCAGCACGTGACGGATCACGTGACTTTACAGGGCTATTTCAGGAGCCGTGAGTCGCTCGAGCAGGGTGACTGCTGCTTGAAGAAGCTTCGTTTTGCTTTGAAAAACGTTCTACTGTCTGCACAGCATTACGAGTTATACACAGCTCCTGCTGGTGAAAATCTCATTCCTTGCCGCTTCCTGGAGGAGGCGGAGCCAGCCCGCAGCACGTGACGGATCACGTGACTTTACAGGGCTATTTCAGGAGCCGTGAGTCGCTCGAGCAGGGTGACTGCTGCTTGAAGAAGCTTTGTTTTGCTTTGAAAAACGTTCTACTGTCTGCACAGCATTACGAGCTATACACAGCTCCTGCTGGTGAAAATCTCATTCCTTGCCGCTTCCTGGAGGAGGCGGAGCCAGCCCGCAGCACGTGACGGATCACGTGACTTTACAGGGCTATTTCAGGAGCCGTGAGTCGCTCGAGCAGGGTGACTGCTGCTTGAAGAAGCTTCGTTTTGCTTTGAAAAACGTTCTACTGTCTGCACAGCATTACGAGCTATACACAGCTCCTGCTGGTGAAAATCTCATTCCTTGCCGCTTCCTGGAGGAGGCGGAGCCAGCCCACAGCACGTGACGGATCACGTGACTTTACAGGGCTATTTCAGGAGCCGTGAGTCGCTCGAGCAGGGTGACTGCTGCTTGAAGAAGCTTTGTTTTGCTTTGAAAAACGTTCTACTGTCTGCACAGCATTACGAGCTATACACAGCTCCTGCTGGTGAAAATCTCATTCCTTGCCGCTTCCTGGAGGAGGCGGAGCCAGCCCGCAGCACGTGACGGATCACGTGACTTTACAGGGCTATTTCAGGAGCCGTGAGTCGCTCGAGCAGGGTGACTGCTGCTTGAAGAAGCTTCGTTTTGCTTTGAAAAACGTTCTACTGTCTGCACAGCATTACGAGCTATACACAGCTCCTGCTGGTGAAAATCTCATTCCTTGCCGCTTCCTGGAGGAGGCGGAGCCAGCCCGCAGCACGTGACGGATCACGTGACTTTACAGGGCTATTTCAGGAGCCGTGAGTCACCCTCGCGGCGATAAGCCCGGCAGCGAAAAGGGCGCTGCATTTCTGTTAGGCTGTTGGGCGGTTGAAGGGTGAAAGGACAAAGACAAAACCATCCCGCTTTACTGCTTCGGTCGATAGTCCAAGAGTGTGGTGAGTGCTACACATTGCATTGAAGCCACTCTTGGCTATTATATTTGTTCCTGACTGCTTGTGCCTTGTAAAAATGAAACGAGGCATTAACTCTTTAAAAACAGGAATGCCTCCTGCTACTGCTGCTCTTTTTACGAATAGCATCCATGCCGTGCAAAACGTGGCTGCGGAAACTTTCAACAAAACGAGATTGAGTTCAACTCCTCGTGTGAGGACTCAAAAAGTGATGTCCAAAAGTAAAGCAGTGTTATCCGATGGGATGGACATTCGATCTTTTTGTTCTAAATCCATTTATGAGATCCCCTGTGATTTTAATAACAGGGATAGCACTTTGAAAGTAAATGACTGTTTGGTTGAACCTATTGCAGCTATAAAAAAGGATTCTTCACATGGACAACAAAATAAGAATAGTGTAATGGAGGTTGTTTTGACGGGAGAGGTTGCAAAAGCTGTCTCTTCAACTGAACCTATAGTAAAGTTTGCCAAAGAAAATGTCTCGCTTACAGATAGCATTTTGCTTAATAACGTACTGACTGGTGCCGGTGTACCGTGTGATAAAATAGCTAATAGTCCTGTTATATCTATAAGTGATGCATCAAACTTTAAGACATTAATTTCGGATGAGGGCGAGGTGCCAGTAATTGATCTTGACATAAATGCCTCTGGTTTACCAAATCATACTTTACCTGAAAATCTTTCCAAATCGCCCATCTTGTTTACAAACATCAGCGTGGCAAATTCTGTAGCAAATCTATCCTTTTTAGCTCCAACTCCACGGAAAGTACCCTCACACAATATGCCAGAGTTTGGATGGGCAGAATCACAGAGTGTAAACATAGGATTTGCGCTTACCTCTTTGAATACGGCAATTATAGCGTTAGCAAAGTTGTTTGAAGTTTTAGTTACAAAAGCCGATGCACATTCAGATCAATTAAATCAGCTATTAGCTGAACAACTTGTACATTCTAACAAATTGACTGGTTTGGGGCATGCTAACTCCATCTCTAAAAAAAAGAAGTCTGTAATGTCTCAAACCTCGGCTCAAGTGTCATGTAATCTTCAGCAAACATATCAACCCATACCAAGTTTTCTAGCACCTTTAGTTGACCCTTTCATTCCCACAATCCAAACTTTAGCCAAACAGCAAAAAAAAACACCATACCCACTGTTTGATGTCAACACAAGCTTAGCTGATCAAGTGAAAACAGGGCAGAATAAAGCTGTTTCTCAACCGAAAAAGACAAAAAACATCAAATCTGTGACTAAATGTGCCTCACAAATTAAATCTTTTGTGAAGAACCTGTCTATACCAGCTACAACCACTTTGGCTGCCGCTAAAGTAATATCAAAGAAATATGCTCTCCAGGCACAGTCAAAAAAAGCAAAATCAAATCTGGTAGTAGTTCCCCCGGTTGTAGACCATAGTCCCCTAAATGAGCTGATACGTGTGGCTACTGACATGTCTAAAAATAATGCTACTTTGTCAGGAGCGGGGGTCAGGGATGTACGGCTTAAAGAATTAAGGCATGCAATTGACGACTATATGGTAGCCAAACCTGCTCTTAAAAATCTAACTTTCGCACCTTGTGAAACGGCTCTTGTTCATAAACCTGTTACGACGTTGATACAATCACCTCAAACAGCAAGTGCACAAGTCCCTACTAAAGTGAGCCCAGTACAAGTTGTGTCTCAGGCATCAGCCGTTAACGCACAAAACACCCCGGTACCTGAGCCCTTGTCTGCTAGTGACATCGAAAGGTTGATTCAGTCTTCGTTAATTAAGTTCCTTGAGATTCCTCCCACGACCCAAGATAAAGTCTGTCCACCAGTCCAACCAATCTTGAACCCGCAGCCTCCGGTTGATACCTCAAAACGTGCGCGCATCTGTGCAAAGCGGCCAGCGATCCATGCTTTAACACTTAGTTGTTTGCCTGTACCTGTCAAGCAATATAACTTGAATCGTGCATCGGTGCTAGCTATATTTAGCGAGATTCCTGAGCGCGATGATATTGGGACGGTTGACATCGAGCTCGTCGAATTTGTTAACAACTCTAACTTGACTGCGTCAACTCTCTGGATCAATTCAAGGATTGTAGTAAACACACTCTGGTCCGTTAAATCACAATTGTTGGATCTGGGTTTCTCCCTTCAAATTAAATCTGATTTATTAGACTCTTCTGTACACCTACAACAATCGGCTAACTTAAAACAAACACCAAACAAAAATCAAGCGCTGTCTTATCCCGCATGCACTTGTGAGTTTAAAATCAATCAACGTTAGCATGCTGAAATTACAGAATCTTGTTTGTCATTTGTAAGCTGGAATTCGAGAGGGAACAGACATCTGCTAAATAATGGGAGTGTACAGCTATTAGAGCATGACGTAATTATGATACAAGAGTCATGGTTTACTAGTGTTCCCACATGGAACAATTATGATGTCACTCTGATACCAGCTGAGAAGGGTCTTTGGGGACGTCCCACTTCTGGTCTATTGATGGGGGTGAAACAGACCGTGGGTCTGAAAATTGAACCTTGGTTTTCTCCAAACGCTTTTCTACAGATGACAAAGATCGGTGCCAAGGACTTTGTGGGTGCCGCTATCAATGTGTACTGGAACCCGCTGCGCATTTCTGATGAGTGCTTCTTGGATTGTGTGGTTAAGGCTATCGATATTGTGATGCTCGAGGGCTTGTCTCATTTTATTATCCTTGCTGGTGACTTAAATCTGCATTGCCTAGGCCCTCCAGACAAATTGGAAAAAAATCGCTTGAGTAAGTGGTCAACTTTAGTCAAATCTCGAAACTTGTTCATGTTAAATGGTGCCTTCCCACAAGACACGCCACCAAGATCTACTTGGCATCGTGCTAACAGCGAGGGCATCATTGACTTTATGTATGTTAATGCACAGATGCTTAACAAGGTAACAGCATTCAAAATAATTGACTCAGACATGAGCGACCATAACATGCTATGTATGCTTCTGTCTGTAAATGTTAGCATCGACCAACTAAAACCTTTCTTTCTTATGGGCTCGCATAACATAAATCCGGCTAGAAATAGATTAATATGGACCGAGTCTTCGTTGGGAGCCTTTAGGACACACTATTATGCTCAACTTAATGATGGAGCATCCCAAAACTCTCTGCCAGTTACACCATATTATGACCTAATGCAGGCATTCCAACCGGGGTCCATCAAACAGAAAGTGAAACAAACCCCCCATCTGCACATATTTGATCACCAAATTAGACTTGAGAAAGCTAGGGTACGTTCTGAGAGGAGAGCAGCCCTTAAGCTCCCTTTGCATGTGCGACAAACTGTTTTGTCCCGTATCAAAACTAAATATAGAAATTGGGTAAGAGGAAGGAGGGCAAAGCTTTACCAAATTGATGGAATTAGCATATTAAAAACCTTGGCTTCAAAGAACACTGCTCAGTCATGGAACATCATAAATCAAGTGACTGCAGGGCATCAGGTGGCGGTTCAATCAAATGATGTATCTGAAGCAAGGTGGATACAGCACTATGCTAAACTATTTGCTGAACCTCCGGTGCATTTCTCTAAAATCTCACTTGATACTCTCCCTCCTTTCTACATACATTTTGACAGAGAAGATATCATGTATTTTATCAAGCGAGCCAACAATTCCAGAGCCCCAGGCCCGGATGGCTTATCCAATGCTCACCTTAAACGGTTTCCGGACACCTGGGCGGATATCCTTTGTCTCGTATTTGATCATGTTAACACTTCACAGAGAATTCCCCTGTCGTGGAAGCAATCTATTGTTGTCCCAATTTATAAGAAAGGTGAACGGGCCAACCCAACAAGTTACAGACCGATCTCTCTTTTGGATGTCCCGGGCAAAATCTTTTCTCAGCTGATCTTGCGTGAGCTGAAAAACTGGACAAAAAAATGCCTTAAGAGAGATCCTTTCCAATCAGGCTTTGTAAGTGGACTTGGCACACTTCCTAACATGATCACATTAAATATGTTGAAGTCGAAATATGCACTTAGGAAGCAACCTTTATATTTTGCGTTTATCGATTTTCGTTCTGCTTTTGACTCTATTAACAGAAACTTATTATTTTATAAGTTAAAAGTTTTGGGTTGCCCTTCTTCTCTCTTGTCAATTATCATTCAACTACACACGGACACGTCTATGCGTGTTAGGCTCTCTTTTGAAGGTCTTCTATCTTCTTCCTTTTCAACGTTCCTGGGACTTAAACAGGGGTGCAGCTTAGCATCGATATTATTCAATTTGTTCATATTGGATATGGGGAGTTATTTCGTGCATACTTTGTCGGATGCTCCTGAACTTGGTGGTCAGCGCATACCATGGTTGCTTTATGCGGATGACCTTGTTTTAATATCGCAAACTCCTAGAGGTCTCCAGAACTTGCTGTCTGCATTGTCTAACTATTCTAAGGAGAACCAACTTCTAGTCAACTTGGAAAAATCTCAGATTCTAGTCTGTAAGTCAAGAGGGAAAGCTAAGAGCTTAAACATAGTGTGGTATTTACAACAACAACCAATAGAAATTGTGTCAGAATACAAATATCTGGGCCTATACATTCAAAATACCATCATCGATAATAGACACTCGACTGTGTTACAGTCAAAACTGTCAATGCTGCTGTCACAGGCGAAAATACTCGTTTATAAGTACGGGAAATTTACACTGAGGCATTTGTTTATGTATTATGAGCAAAAAGTCATCCCCATCTTGCTATATGGTGTAGAATCCAAGCTGTATTCTAATGACCAAGCTTGGGATAAACTTGAGGCCACATTTTGGAGAAAGGTCTTAAATTTGCCAAACTGCCTACCTTTGCCTATGCTGCGTTTTGAACTAGGGCTCAAATCATTATCTAGTAGGGTCAAATGGAGACTGTGTTCTTTCTTTCGGAAATGCATTCTTGGTGGTGGTGAGAACAATATAATGAGTACGATTGCTGGCTACTTGACTTCCTCCGGTTTAGCCTTTCCTAGTCGATGGCGTGGCTTTGTATTAAATGCTATGTCTGAAGCTGATATATCATTACAGCTGCTGATGGAGAACCCAATTCGTGCTAAAACAAAATATTATCAATGGGAGTGGATCCAGAACTATGAACGTTGCAGACAATATAAAGATTTTAATTCTAAAATCTTTGGCATTAAATGCTTGGGTCAAGCGCCAAGTTATCTACTAAAATGTCCCTCTGCGAAAATTCGGTCCAAGTTCTTGCGTTTGAGAATGAACTTGTGGCCTACGAGAGAAGTGTTGGTGAGGCGGAAGACTATTCCTCCTGAACTAAACTTTTGTCGGTTTTGTAATCGTCACAGTGTCAAAGAGACTTTACAACACGTGATAGTTGCATGCCACGCTTTGGAAGACATACAGGCAAAACATTTTACGAATCTGTTAAATGTGCACATGCAATGGGACGATTTGGAGATATGGAGTTCTCTAATCAACAGTACCAGATTCTCGGTTATAAAGGCACTGGTGCACTTTCTAGAATTTATATTACCTTGTGAATTCTTTTTATGAACAGTCATATCAATAATTGGTTGATTGTACATGAGTTGATGTGGTTTTCTATCTTTTGAGATTGTTCTTAATAAGGTAACTTGTGCTGAAGTAATTGTATTATTTTGCAAATTGTGGTATTTGTTGTCGTTCAGCTTTCTTTACTTTATGTCTTTAAGTGTATGCTAACCATGTATTGGGACCTTTTTATGGAATTATCATGTAATTTTGAAAAGTTGATTTTATTCAGCTATAACAAAATAAAAAAATAAAAAAATAAAAATAAAGACTGAGACAGCTCTATCATCATTTGAACCAGTGAATTGCATGTTCACACCAAACCCTCCTGCAGGTACTCAAGCCACCCAACTATGTTATGGAACATACCCATGTAGAGTATCTTGTGAGGAAAGAGGAAACCATCACTTTAGAAGTCAGTTCCGGTCGTGGCCACTGTGCATGTTGCACCAATGATTTTAAAAGAGGGAAGATCACTGGCCAGACCATGGCCATTTGCACTGGTCTGCCCGCTGAGGCCCATAACCCCCTAGGTATCTCAGGATCCATTTCCCTTTGGCCATTTCCAGTGGGCCAGTAGCCATGACTGATGGTCTCAGGTCCACTGGCCACAGCTGTGTCCACTGTATTTCACTGGCCACAGCTGTGTCCATTTAACATGTTGTTTCAAGTCTTCCCAAAGACCCTTTGCCCCCCTGATCTGTGCTTAAATGAGGTTTAAATTGGAGTTCAAGGGACTTTTCCCCCCTCTTCCTATTCCTGTGATGATACCACCAGAGTATCCAGATTCCCACTCCCGGCAATGTAACAAGACAAAGTATCAAAATTAAAATGTCTTCCCCATCCTCACTGGCACTCACCATGTCACCCCCTCTTTTTTCTTGGGTCCCCACCACAACCATTATGTTTTCCCTCCTTGACCCTCTTCTACTACCCCTTTCACTTTTTTAGTTTAGTGTGAAGCCCTTTCTTTTCCAAGCAGGTCTTGCGATGTTGCCGGGTTAATCTCGCGAGATTCCCCAGGTATTCCACCAATAAGCCAAAAATGTTCTACCCCAAATGGGCTCCCAAGCCCACCCGAAGACCACCATTTCACATGTTGTCCTCTTTCCTACTCCCCACCGTTGAGCAGATGATAATACACCCCTTTTTCTCCTCGGAATAGTATTTTGAGTACTTTTTATTTTCGGCTTCCCCCAGTGTTATCATGGGAAGCGCTTGCAGTACTGTAGCTTTCTGTTATATACTTGATACATTAATTTCATTGCAAATTTTGCTGCAATACCAGCTGCCCATGAGGAGCAAATGCACATCTCTACTAAGTTCAAGGACTGGTGTTCTTTACATTTGAAAGATCATTTCTCCTAAAAAATAATGTATCATTTGCTGCGTTGAAAGTTTTGTAAGCCACTTTGTGTCACAGGAGGAAAAGACGACATCTTGCAGTTTTCCCCAGCCATTACTCTCTCTCTGGGCACTAGAAGGCAGGTCTAAAATGGCTGTTGTGCTGTTGTGGGCTCACCCAGAGCCTATACCTAAACACACGGTGTGTGGTTACAGCTGGTTTAGACTTGCTTACAACCCCAGACATCCCCAATCTACATCCTTTGTGGATAGGTCAGCGTGTTGGCAATTTATCTTCACATGCTATCACTAACAGGATGTAGCACCCTCCTCCTCAATAACACCTCTTTTGGGTATCAAACATTTCTAATACCACACAATATCTACAGTCAGTTAAACATCTCTTTTGGTTATTAATGTTAATCTTCACTCTCATCACACACCATCCATATGGGGACTTCAGAAGCACTATTGTCAAACACCATCTCTGTGGGGACTTTAATGGCATTATTATCACACACTATGTCTGTGGGGACTTCAACTGCATTAGTATCACACATCACCTCTTTAAGGACTATACCAGACCCTTCATCACACTCACTCTATGTTGTGACTCAAACATCTCCAACAACTACATCACCTCTTTCAGGGACGCCAATGCCACAATCATCACACACCATCTCTGTGGGGACTTCAATAACGCAATCCTCACACATCAACTCTCAGAGGACTTTGCAATCTCCCACCTCACTCACCCCCTATGTTGAAACTTAATACATTCTAATATTGCACAAAATATCTATGGTCACGTAAACATTTGTGTTTGATCTTAACATCACTCTTCACTGATTGTCATCATACACCATCTATCTGGTGACTTCAACACCTCTATATTCACACTCCATCTCTGTGTGGACTTTAATGTCATTAGTACGCACCATCCCTATGGGAACTTTAATCCCACTATCATCACACACCAGCCTTATGAGGACTTTAAATCAACTTCATCACACTACATAAAATCCCTCTGGAGACATACATCTCACTGTCGCAATGCATCATCCCAAAGTAGGGAGTAACATATTTATAATCATACCATTATTGTGCAGAGAACCTATTCTCATGATTAAGATGGTGTCTATGGAGCCATAAAACCGAAATATAATTCCCAGTTTCCTATCTTTGCCACATAGCATGATCCTTGGCCAATCCCAATCAACTTGTCTCACTTGGAATGTGGCTTCCTGTCAACATTAGTGTCTTTAAGTGAACATGCAAACATGACTTATCTGGTAGAAAATTCAAAATCATTAAACTGCATTCAGTAAGAACCCCATAAGAGTCTTAAAATTACTTGTATATGAAGAGAAAATTGTGTAATTAATGTGTGTTGTTGTAAACCATGCATATTTACATTGAAAATGAAAGCACTGGATTCCAAAACAGAGTAATGATGCAAGTTCCCACATGGATAGTAACACATGTTAAAATTCCCACAAAGATGGTGCCGTACACTCAATTTTAAAACAACATTTCAAAGCAATGTAGATGAAAGCACCAACATCATCAAACAATTGCTGTGGAGAAGATGTCTGTTGGCTTGAGGCGATGTGGTCTACATGCTAATTTGGCGACTATGTATCACTGACACCCGACTTCTAATTCAGCTTCCTCAGTTTCCTGTCATCACACAGCACCTTTCTGGGACCAACAAAATCACCATCATCTCTCAAGAACTTGTCTATGCGATGTGTAAGACAACCATCATCACACATTAACAATGAGGGCAAAATATAACATTAAACATTTCCATCTTAGAACGCATTTGTAGTGGTTTTGACATTCCCATCATCAACTACTATCTCTGCAGAGATTTTAACCTTACCAACATCACATAACATCTCTGTGGGGTCTTTAAAATCATTTTTGTGAAGTTATTGACCTTCACACTCCCTCGTTCATCTTAAATTCTGTATATCAACCAACTAAAACTCCCCTCACAGTGGCATAGCCAGTCATAACACCCACAAAGGGAAACCGCCCTTATCTGTTCTGTGACCCCCCCCCCATGTTGCATTGACACACCTACCCATGTTCATAAGATGAATCCTGTTAGTATTTCATGGAACACATCTAGGGCCCATATGTCAACACAAAATCCACATGTCCAACTCACCCTGTATCTTACCAGTTCACAGAAAGCAAAGCATGTACTTCCACATCTGTATTAATTAACACTTCAGGATTTGCAGATCACATTTGCTCTGCTTCCACCAATACCCACCTTCCTCTATTTCAGTACGTAATGCCATGAAGCCACCAAAACAGCTTAAGCCACATTATACAAGATCCATTTACCAAACATTGTTACCTACCATCTCTGACTTTAACATTGCTGCACATCATCTCTGTGTAGACGTTAACATCATTATTATCCACTATGAAGACTTTAATAGCACCATTATCAAACAAAACATTGCTGTGAGGACTAAAACATCAATATAATCAAACACCATCTCTGTGGGGTCTTCAAACTTATTTTTATCACACACCATCTCTGTAGGGGCTTGAACACCCTTATAAACACACACCATCGCTGTGGAGACTTTAACATCAATATATTCAAACACCATCTCTGTGGGGTCTTTAACCTCATTTCTATCACACACCATGTATAAGGTGAGTTTAACAATATTATAATCATACATCATCTTTGTGGGGACTTAATCATCACCATCATCACACACAATCTGTGTGAGGACCATAAAGCCGTTATAATCACACACCATCTGTATGGGACTTCAACATAATTTGCACACTCAATACATGAACTGAAATGTGGTCTTCCATAGTGAACCTTTTGCATTTTGGTGGTTTTATTGCATGCAATGTTTCTAGAAAACTGGTGGGGTCGGAGTCATAGTGGGTTAGAGGGGGAATCATATTCAAAACCAGCATTGTTGATGTATGGAGGCCAGAGGCAGTGCCTGAGTCCTCAGTGCCAGTATGGGTTTGTGTGGTTTGTGACAGTGGCACTTGGATTTCTCTTTTATCCAGACCGGAAAGCCCCAAATCTATTAAATGGCAGCACTGTGATACTTGATTTGCCACTGCCTTAGGGGGGTGAGTCAAATAAATAGAGATGATAGCGTTGGCAAGTCTTCATCAGGTTAATTTGGTATTAATAGACATAATGCTGCCATGTGTGAGGTGTAATACGTGTGTGTAGTGTAAGTGGTAGGAGAAGGAGGGGTACATCATTTAATATGTGGAAGGGGTGATGATTTATTAGGACAACCATTGAGGAGTTGAATACTAGACTCACATTTTTAGTTCCAGTTTTTTGTTGACCTCTGTGTGGCCCCTGGGTGGACTTTAGCAATATTCTTATCACACACCTTCTATGTGGGGACTTTAGTGTTATCATTATCACATACCATCTCTGTGGGGACCTCAACATCTTAGAAATGACGCAACATCTCTGTGGGGACTTTAGTGTTCATCTGTGGAAACCTTATTTTGTACTCGTAATTTTTTCGTATTTTATTTAGATTTCTATAGCGGCTAATCCTAAGCGCTTAACATCATCATAATTACACACTGGGCCTCATTACACGGTAGGTGTTAAGGGTTAACGGTCACCGTAAATGGTACCGGTGACCGTTAACCCTTAACACCTTACTACGAGGTCCCTTTGCGGGTCGGATACTTTAACGCCTGCTTTTTGCAGGCGTGAAAACCCAACCCGCAAACGGACCAGGGAGCTAATTACGGTACCGCAATTTGCGTTGCCGTAATTAGAACCTTCCCCATTCCCATTGAGCCCTATGGGGCAAAAATGGGAATGGGGAAGGGCCTTGGAGGAAGGGGGAATTACCGCCCCACCAACCTTGGAATGGGGTGGTAATTCCCCTTTCCGCCAAGGTGTATGGCACCTTGGTTTAATACCTACCGGGTAATGAGGCCCACTGTCTCTGTGGGGACTTGAGTGTTTTCATAATCACACACCATCTCTGTGGGGACTTTAGTGTTATCATAATCACTTACCATATCTGTGGGGATCTTATTTTATATATGTATTTTATTTTGTATTTTATTTAGATTTCTATAGCGGCTAATGCCCAAACGCTTAACAGCATCATAATTACACACAGTCTCTGTGGGGACTTGAGTATAGTCCTAATCACACACCATCTTTATGGGGACCTTATCATCATTGTAATCACACACCAGCTCTGTGGGGACTTTAGTGTTATCATAATCACTTGCCATATCTGTGGGGACCATATTTTGTATTTGTATTCTTTGTATTATATTTAGATGTAAATAGCAGCTAATGGCCAAGTACTTAACATCACCATAATTACACACTGTCTCTGTGGGGACTTGAGTATAGTCCTAATCACACACCATCACTATAATATGGTGATATGGTGGCCTTATCATTGTAATCACACACCATCTCTCTGGGGACTTTAGTGTTATCATAATCACTTGCCATATCTTTGACGACCATATTTTGAATTTGTATTTTTTGTATTCTATTTAGATTTATATAGCGGCTAATGCCCAAGCACGCAACAGCACAATAATTACACACTGTCGCTGTGGGGACTTGAGTATAGTCCTAATCACACACCATCTCTATGGGCATCTTACGATCATTGCAATCACACACCATCTCTGTGGGGACCTCAACATGATTGCAAGTACACACTGTCTCTGTGGGGATTGTTTCATGATTATCGCACATGATCTCTGTGGAAAATAACTTTTCCATAATCAAACATGACCCCTATAGGAAGGTTAACTCCACTATTAGTATACACATTCCAAAAGAAGAAAGCAACATCATTTCCATTAGACCATTTCTAAAGAGGAGATATGAGATAGCAGGGAAGATGATGCCTGTGAAGAATGAAATCTAAATTTGAATTATTTATTCCTTTTTGGCCACAATGTGTGAGCCTGGGTCAATCAAGTCATCTCCTCTGTCCCAGTTATCTTTTCTGGAACATTTTCAGTGTTTATAATAGTGTTTAATGCCAGAAACTAAGTGCCTTTTTAAGTTTTGCATGCAAATTAAACATCTTGTAGGAAATCCCCAACCATCGAAATCCATCTGTTGTGATAGCTATAATGCAGGCAGGTACTCACTTGTAGAAATACAATTGTATAATGTCGATTGAGTACTATAAAGTAAGCATTTTTCCATTTGTTTATGGTGAAATCCATCCCAAATAAGAATAATAAAGTAAGTCCCCACAAGGATGGTAACACGCGTTCAAGTCCCCACAAAGATGGTACCGTACACGCGAGTAAAAATATGTATTTTTGCAAATATGAAGTTGGATCCTGTATTATGAATTTTTTCTGAACATAGTTCTGCTATTAGCCCATTTCTAAAACATTGGGAAGGGTTAGTCCCCACAAGGTAGGTATCCACACATAGTCCCCACAAGGTAGGTAAAACGTGTGTGTGTGTGTGTGTGTGTGTGTGTGTGTGTGTGTGTGTGTGTGCGTGTGTGTGTGTGTGTGTGTGTGTGTGTATGTACATGTTCCTGGCCTTGGCTGGGGTTTGTGATGTGATAGTTAAGCAAGAGAAGAGGCCTTTTGTTCTGTGTTTCAAACACAGCCTGCAAGGATTGAGGCCGACTGTTGGATACAGTGTTAGTTCATGTCTGTATTTCATCCACATACAATGTATTGTATGCAACACTTCTGCATAGTAAGAGGTTATTTTTACCTAAATATGTATGTGCTTCTACAATCCATGTGTCTCCCGCCAGTCACCTCGACCCACATGATTCCTCTCCCCCTATACCCACACATGCTCATTCCCGATGTGCTAATATTCTTCCGCAATGTGATTCATTTGGGTGGGGCTGGGATTTGAACATGCTTAAAGACAACAAAATGCATTCTGTTGTTTCCATTTCCATTTGCTATGACTGTGTTGGTGTTTGGTGCATGTTATATTATGTCTAGTGGACACCCACAATTTTCTTCTCACAGACAGAGACACATTTTCAGGGAATTGTTGTGAGCACAGATGATATGCCCACAATTCATTGTTGATTGGCACCAGGACTGTGGCCTCACTGTGTGTGCTTCACAGGGGCAGGCTTTCGAGTAAAGTATGATTGCACCAGCTAGTTGTGTGCAGCCTCTCCCTGTTCCCTATGGCCAACCAGGGGTGAGGATAGTGCCTGTGATGTCCCATCTGCATATCAACTGGTACACCATGCCATGTGGCTACATTGTGCAGTACACATGCTGCAACAATGATTTTACAGACTACGGATGAGGCATAAAACACAATCTCACCACAGTTGTGTAGGGAGCAGAAACGTGATTTAAGCACCCCAAAAGTGTGCTCCACTATACCCTTTGTGACCATATGTGCTGCATTGTATCTTACCTCGGTCGGTGTGGCAGGATGCCTGCATGGGGACCTCATGAACGGTGATAGCGAGTAGGCAATGTCCCCTGAAAATGTTTGGATGCTTGTTGTTTGGCACTTATTGTAATGGTATGTTGTTCAGTGTGTGACATTTGTATTTGTATTTGTATTTGTTTATTTGTAAAGCGCACCTTGCCCTGAGGCATCTGGGCGCATGATTTGAAGGGAGTGGTTACAAAAAGGTTACAAGCATTCAAAAACAACTTTCCACAGAGAAAGAGTAAATCTTAATGATACAAAAAGCAGAATTTAAGAGAAAAAGACAAGATGAAATACAGCAGCAATGTAAAAAATAGTTACAAGAGAAATTCCTGGGAGTTTTGGTATACTACAGCATATGCCCAACAAACAGAGTATCTGGATACAATTTGGGAGGGCAGGATAAGGAGGTGCAAGTGCAAGTCACACCTTCCCATGGGAGGCCCACAAGGTTTATGGCGATGAGGCCGAAGCATCAAGTTCATGGAGCCAAAGTTTGTTTTTGTTTTTAAAGGAATGGACGGAAGGTTCTGTTCTGAGAGTGTTGGGTAAGGTGTTCCAAAGTTTAGCCACGAGGACTGGGAAACTCGATCCTCCGGCTGTCTGAAGCTTGTAGCTAGAAATAGTCAGTGTGTGTACATGGGCAGACCTCAGAGGTCTGGTTGTGGTGTGTCGCATAAAGCGACTGGACAGGTAAGTAGGTGCCAGGTTATTCTGGGCCTTGTGTGTTAGAGCATGGGCTTTGAGAAATATGCGAAGTGCAACAGGGAGCCAGTGAAGATTGTGTCTTGTGTCAGAGATGTGTGATCTCCGTGGGACGTTGAGTGCAGCCCTGATGGCATTGTACTGAGTGACCTGAAACTTGTCCAAGTTTCTTTGGCTAGTCCTTAAGTAGAGGGCATTACAATAATCAATTTTGGACATGATGAGAGTTCTGGTGAGGATAATACAATTGTCGGTTGTCAGGAAGGGTCTGCAGGCAGTGATGAGTTTGCAGGAGTAGGACGAAGCCGAGACAACATCATTGGTTTGTCTGTTGAGAGACAGTGTAGAGTCTAAGTATATGCCAAGTGTTTTTGTGACATTGGACACTTTGATAATGTTCCCGTCAATAGTAAAAGAGTTGTATTCTGGGTCAAGTTTGGTAAGTTTGGTAGGGGCCTAGAATGAGTAGCTCTGTTTTTTCATCATTAAGGCAAAGCCTATGATGTGCCATCCAGACCTGTATGGCTGTGTAGACTGCGTTGAGTGCTTTAGAATCGGTTACATAGTCGCCTGTGATAGGGATGAGTATCTGGGTGTCAGCCACATAGTTGGTGTAAGAGACACCCAGATAGTCAAGTATATCAAAGAGCGGTTTAGTAAACACATTGTACAGTGTGGGAGATATGCAGGATCCTTGTGGGACTCCACATGGGATGTGTGCTGGTTCAGCTGTGCGGCAGAAGGTGAAAAGACCCTCATGGTTCTATTAGCCTGGAAGGAGCTAATCCACGATGTGGCTGCATCTGAGAAGTGGGCAGCTATTTTAAGGTGGTGGCATAGGATTTGATGATCGACCAAATCAAAAGCTGCTGAAAGATCAAGAAGAAGCAGGAGTGCCTGCTTGCCCTTGTCTTTCTGATCCTTAATTTGTGTTTTCAAGTCAATCAAGGCTGTCTCCATTCCATGTCTGGGTCAGAAGCCTGATTGCTTGAGACCTAATGGATGATTATTTTTGAGGTATTACTGGATTTGAAGATAAGCCGCCCGGTCCAGGATTTTAAGTAGGTAAGGCACCATGGTGATGGGCCTGTAATTGGATGGGTTACTTGGGTCAAGTGTAGGTTTTTGCACGTGTGTGCAAGTTTATACTCACCAATGAGCCAGGTGTTGCCATATTTTCTTGATGCCAGTGCACGGTGGAGTGTTGACTGGTGGTAACGGTAGCTCTCATGCGTTCTGCCAGGGAAATTGGTATTTACTTGCATGATCACTCCATTTGCCTCATGCACTACCTGCAGGTTGATGGAATGTAAGTTCCTGCAATTTCAGTATGTGTGCTCTGTCCTTGGAGGGGGCCGTATAGCAACATATGTACAGTCTATCGATCCAAGTACACGTGGAAAGTGTTCAACCGCATAGAAATCCTGGCACAATCTCTGCCTTTCCTCTATTGTTCTCGGCATGTATATGTGACTATGCAGACATGCCCATGATGTGATGCAGGCCAGGACTGGGTGGAGACAGTGGGATTGTGTGCCCTTTGATATCCCACCAACTATGGCAGTGTTACGCTGAAAGGAGTCAGTGGCAAAGAAATATGATGCCAGCACCTTCTCAAGGAGGGTAAACCATGGGAGCAGGTGGTGGGTGATGCTAGTTCTTGCTCCCACTGCTTGACAAGGTTGTTAGGCAGAATCCTATGCAGTTCCCTTAGGGAGCACTACAGAAGATTAGGACTACAGGTATGTGCAATAAATCCCCTTTGGTATCAGTCTGTACCACACAGATTTAGTTGGTAGCTGTGGCTGAGCAGTCAGACTTATCTCAAGAGGGAGATAAGCAGTATTCAGGCTTTACACAATAGGACCACAGTACTATGGAACAAGGAAACACTGACCAATGCTTTGTATCAAAAAGAATATATATTTATTTTACACACTCTTAAGTTCAACACACAAATCACTATCCTTAAAGCAAGTTAAAACAGTCAAGAAAAGTATACACAACTCCCTGTTTAAATTGTAGACAAGTTTGAGCAAGAGTGAAAAGTGACCAAAATGGCACAGTGTAAACCAAGCAGAAATGGCACTCTAACAATTTCTCAAAAGGGAGGGAAAGGACAAGCAATACAAATTCAGACTCTAAAACACACCAGCAACACTTCCCAAGTGGATTGTGAACAAGTTAGGCAAGGCAATACTTTTAGTATATGAAATACTTGGTGAAAACCGAGCAAAATGGCACTTCACAATATTTAAAAAGGGAAGGAAAGGTGGTTATAAGAGTTTTAAGTGCACCAGCACAATTCTTGGTGAAAAGCAATCTAGAGAAGGCAGTTGTAACAGATTTAGCCAGAGTCAATAGGCCTGTGCCAGAGTCAGTGGTACAAGGCAAAGTGCCCTGGGTCAAACGGTTCTAGTAGCTGCAGTCAAGTCTTTGTTTAACGATTTGAAAAGGTGGTTTGCAGAAGGTAAAAGACAATGTTAGATGATAGGGGCGGCCAACCCAGAAGGTAAGTAAAGGATTTAAAACACCTTTAGCAATACCCAACGAAAAAGGAGGCCTGGTGGAACAATGTACCTTTAAAGTGAAAGAGGCTCCTGTGGTGGCAGTGATTCCTGGCAGTTCCTGCAGTTCGGGAGATCCAGCAGAGGAAGAGAGGCTCTCGTCGTGGAGGAAGGTTCGAGTCACTGCACTGCTCAGGGATGAAGCCAGCCGCGGTGCTGCCAAAATGAAATAAAAGGTACGCTCCTTTAAATCGTGGTCAAAGGTGTGTCTCATCTTATATGTTATTGTTGCACACAATTTTTTCATGTCATATGGTCGTTCTGGTATATACTTATTAGTTTTGTTCTGTAATTCTAACAGTCTTTCCCTCTTTTTTTCTGTGGTATTCGGTTTTTGTTGTGTATTGGAATAAGGTTTCACTTTTTTCCTTCCACAGCTTTCTCACCGAGTTTTTTGTCTAGAATTGGTTGTCTAGCATAAACTTGGTTGACACACTTGTTTTATTGTTTATGTATCATTGTGTTTGTTCAGCATATTAGAAGGTTTGACGGCTTGTTCACCGTCTTTTTATGAATTTTTAAAAAAAGATTTTTTTTCTCAATAAACTGTTTTTTAATCTAATTGTATGCATTTAATAAAAAGATATATATATTTTTCCAAAACATGATTGAAGTATCATTTGTTGCAATTGAGGAGTCCAGTTCATAGTACCTCCCCGTAGATGAATTTAGATCGTTAAGGGTAAGCCTTTGAGAGACGTTAGGACCATTTTGTTGTAACTTAAACATTTTGTATAGGGCACTGTTTTAAGCCTCTCCTTTTCAAAAAAACACTAGTCCTTTTGCAAGTGTTTTAGTCATGGTGGACGGGTGCCTGGCCATCCGGTCTCCTAGTGCGGGGCACTGGCAATTCGACCAAGGCGGGTCCTGGAAGGCAATTGGCGAACTGGTTGGCCCCACCAGCTCAAGGGAAGAAGACTCTTGCTGGTGAAGATCTTCTCGAGTCATTGGAGAAAAGTGGTGAGGATCTGCAGCAGGGCTTCACCGGTGGTTCAGTCCATTGCAGATGTCTTCAGCTTCTCTCCTCTTCGGGTTTCTTAGTTCCAGTGGCAACGTCTTGCTCTCCAGTCCTCAGAGCCCTGCTTTTATGCAGAAAGACCCCCATTCATCCTGGCGGGATAACCCCCCAGCCTATTAGGGCATAGTGCGACTTGGGTTGCCTAGGTAACCCTGTCCAGGGTGCCTATTCCCCCTCCCACACATCCTGTCTACCACAGACTCAGTGGCGCCGAGAGGAGGGCTTCTGTGTAGAAGCCTTCCAAAAGGATGAACAAAGGATCCCCGACCCGGGTTAGGATTTCAGAGTTAGAGACGAGAAAGAAATAATATCAAAGATATGGCAATAAAAACCTACTGGAGTAAAGTTAATAATAAAATAAACCGGTGGTTTGGTGGAGGCTGTCTGTAAAAGTGGTAGCCTCAAACAATGGGAAAATACCATAGGGAAATATTCATGTTCGAATGATTACGGTAGTAACTACTGCCACCAGCCAGAAACTTTGGAGAGAGGGACTGGACGGTACCCTCTCGAAAATGAACACCAGGGAAGAAACTGTTAACCCTTTCCAGTACTTCCATAGTAAGATGGGTTGTACTAGTTTTTTTCATAACTATTGACTAGTAAAGTCAATGTGGACTTTATATGCCCGGGGAGACAGTAGTCTATGTTTGGGGGTCACTATGACACCCCTGTGTTACTGCACTGAGGGTGCTGTGTAACACACATGTAAAAAGATGATACCTATGAGGGTGAGAAAAACCCCATAGACCAAAAGCACAAAAATAGCCTAAAACACACATCAGCAACATGTCAAAAAGTGGGAAAAAGAGTCTTACTCTTAGCAGGAGAAAAAAATAAACCCCTCAAATCCAGCAAAGCTGCTGGGGGACTCTATAGGTAAGGGAAATAAATTATCCTTAGAAGAGAATTCTCCCTAAAAAAGGTCTAGGATGATATGGGGCGGGAACCGGTACCTGGCATACACCTGGTCATCAGGCATCCCAAACAGAGTGGTGCGTGTAGCAAAAATCAGGAGCCTGGGCACTCTCCTCCTTCTTCTGTGTCCATGGACGATAGTTCCCACTATTGCAGCATTCAAAGTGGCTGGGCTACAATCATACGGTGTGCAATGCGTACTTTATATACAGTGCATCCCTTGCACGTTTGATGTTACACCAGCTATCATGTGGTAGTTAGACCACAGTATTTTCCTGACGTAAGGTTGTGCATTGGAACCCATTAATTTTTGCTCGGGTTTGCAGTGGATTGGCCGGGACATTGATTTGTGTGTCCCGTCTCGCAACAGGCCCACATTATTCCTCATTCTGTGCCGAAAATGGGGTATATGCGTATGCCGCCCCTATATTTATCTCTGCGCATGCCCCACCAATGCTCTACGATGAGTCTCACACAATGAGCTTGACTGTACGCAGAGACGTGCCGAACTAGCACATAGTCCATGCAAAGTCCTGAAAAGTCCCTCAAAGTCGATTCCATGAATCGGCGAAGGGGGGTGTTGCACGCAGAATGGCCCACAAAGTCCCTATTTTCCCCGCCAAGTATTCCATGAATCTGGCAACATATCTTTTACAGGAACAGGATCAGGTGACCCAGTAGTCACTCGTTTACTACGTTGGTTGATCAGGAAATATTCTGCAATACGGATGGACATTGATTGATGTACTTAACTAAAGTAATAGATTCATGTAATTTGATTAAATACCCAAATTAACAGTGGTATAATGAAAAATGTATTAAAGCAACACTGGGAAAATAATGACACATTGACAGTTGATGATAGCAATGAAAGAAAGTAGATCTGAAAGAATATATAGTAGAAATTACTCTACTATAATATTAAGTGGCTGATACAGCATCCTTCTGCCATTTATTGCCCGTGCTGTGTGTGGCTCTGTGGGAAAAGAGGGATGGTGTTGTTAGTGGGCTACCATAGAAGCAGATGTGGAACCTATTGTGCTGATGGTGGAGGTTGGAAGTACTCAAGTCCTTTCTGTTGTTCTATTTCTATGGGGATGAAAGTGGCACTTAGGAATATTTTTATCTGGAGGAAGATCCCATGGTCTAAGTCAAAGTGCTCAGAATCCGCGTAAGCTGCTGATGATAGACCTAAAGACGTGAGCTTCATTGTACATAAATGAATGTTCTGTTAACCGAATAGCTTGCGGTAGCTGGGAGTGGGGGGATTGTGTGTGAAGTTCAAAGTGATTGTATTGAAGGGGAGTCTGTTAGTTGAGGAGAAGAGGAAGCTGACACATAAGGGTTCAATCTATTGGTCGAAGAGAAATTGGGTCTGCTCTTGGAGTGAGTCGCATGGTATCTTACTGAGAGGTGAGTAGTGCTGTCTGTTGATTGCTTGTGGTAGTGCTCACACGATGACCTTCGACACCCTTCTCCAAAATGTCAGTGAAGATGATCTTAACACCTGGTAATTACAACTGAAAAGCACCTATCAAAAACTCTGAAAACTATCTAGCGTAACACTCTTCTGGAAGCAATTATGGATTGGGTTGTTTCCCTATTGTTTACATGTAGTGCAAATGCCCCTCACACACAAAGGAGGTTATTCCTAGTCGAAAACCAAACACTCCCTGTGGAATCCGTCTGACTTTTCCAAATCATAAAAGCAGGCAGAGTCCATGGGAATCCATTGTAAATGCCACCTGCAGAATTGTATCTGCAGACAGCATTTGCAATTTTTTTTTCAAAATGGACTGGAAAAGTGAAGAGTAAAGGCAAATGTACCTATAATTTGTACCACACCTTTGTACTTTGCTTTGGATATTGCAACAACTGCACTGGAGGGGGCCTTCTGTACTTAAGTCCAAACCAACACTGTTGCTTCCCATCAATTTATGAGCTTTGAGTTTGGTTACCCCTTCAGACTTCATCACTATACACATTCCTACAAAATAACCTATCACTTGTTTAGAGGAGTCTCTGATTACATGCAGGATCTTTGAAGGACTGGTGCTGGCAACTAATGGAGTAATGCTGGAGGTGTAACACAAGTGGCCTGCTCTTAGTCATTGGCGCAACCTGTAGCTGAACAGATATGTTGACAAAACTACTTCAGTTCATTAGCTCAAAAAGTCAAAATACCGTTTTGGGGGACACACTAACATTATGTTTACTCAAGGAGGACTCAGCATTAAAAAAAATATGTAAACCACTACATCACATCATATTTAGACGGAAGGTCATAAAGTTAAGCTTTGGCCAAAACATTTTTTGCAAAGCCCAATGCACAAATAGAATGGTAATATGCACATTTTAGTTGTGGACATTCAGATGCCCTTTTTCACCCCCTTGTGCATTTGCACACATCAGTGGACATGTCTGTGCATTTAAAAGCACATCCCAAATTCAATAAAATGGGAAATGGGGTGAGCTTTAAAAAGCGCAGAACACTTGCATCTTTCACTGTGCATGTTAAGAGCCGGCTTATGGGATGTGTATTCCATGACAAGCTCCTGGAGAGTTGCTGAAGGAGCTAAAGACAGGCATAAAGGTGTTATGCCTGTCCCAACACATTTCATGATCCATGGTATCATTGTGTTTTTTGAAGGCGGACGGGGGATGGAATGGTATCTACATTTACGCCTACCCTTGCCTCTCAGCCTTCCAAAACAACTTGGTTTTATGCCAGCATGACATTTTCATGGTGATGTAAAAGCCAATGTAATCCGAGGAAATATGCTTGCTTTTTACACTATCAACGAGCAGACGAATTCCATAGGAATAAACTGAAAAAAACACTGCTTGACATGCACAAGTGTCAAGCAGCGTTTACTCAATTTGCGCTGCGATTTGGAGAGCAAATGTGTGGCGTAAAGCTTCTTCCACCATCGGTTTAAATGAAAATTGCCCAGAGTTAAGTCATCCCCTCCAGCTATTTTACACATTTTGTTAAATGATAAATTAGCTCCATCTCCATTGTCTTTCCTGACAATGTCATGCAATTTTTCCGAGTGTGACAGCAGTGGTATGATGTGCTGCTGTCCCACTTGCATTACTTTCCGTCAAACTTCAATACACATTTTCTTTTTCTCACATTTCACAGTGACATACCTTTTTGAGGTTCACCCCTAGCAACCACATGGGAGCCACTCACACACTCTCTGGTCTCGGGAGCACGCACTCAACACTAATATATGCAAGCAGCTGTTGACAAGCGCATCTTTGCGCATCTTTGCGCTACTGTCCAGCCCTCCTGATATGTCCAGGTCTCATTTGAGAATAAGTTGACCTGTGCATTTCGGCAATGTGCAAAAGTGCATCCTTTGCACTTTTTTTATTTGCGCTCATGTTTAAGAATCACGCCAACTGAATACAATGACAGGCAAGTTGCGTGACTAGACTTTTGAATGGTAAACGGATTAGGTGCCTGAAACAGTTTTGCATTGGACACATTGAAAAACTGTATGTCGACTAACTAGATTACAAGCAAAAAGACATAGGTGTTGCAGCAAATTATCCAGTGATAAAATAACGATAGTAATGACTTGACATTTTTCCAGAAATCCTACAGGGGCCGCGTGCCGAGCAGGACACTGCGTGAGCCTGCACGCAGAACGAGAAATGCGTGCCCCACGTATTCATGGAATTTACAGCGCAAATTAACTGTAATCACAAGTCGTGGCTTGAACTCGCCTGACATGCAAACACGTACCTTTGCTTGCTCCAATGGGAGCGAATACATGCACCCTTCAAACAGCGTGTGTGGGGGCCGCAAGCAGGACTCCATCTCGGGGACCCTGTACGGGTTCCCCCTTAACTGTATCTGGTACCACGACAACATGCGCATAGAAAAACATAACTCTTTAATTTCTCTAGAAATCTGAGTCCAAACCCCCGGAAACGATTCCTGCACCCCGCTAAACTGCATGCGCACACCCCTAATACCCCCATACCTGACATGCAACCCCAGCTCTGCACTGCGATTCCTACGTGTAAGTGGCCTAATGCCTGCCTTTGGGTGGTGGATAGTTTGAAGGACTTGCATGGCCATTTCCCAGCCCTGATGTTGAGCTATCAAATCCATTAATACTTTTTGTGCCGTGCAATTGTGGGCGTGCGAGGGACTGCCTGCAGGCCGTCCCTCCAAAGGTCCCTTTTTGAGCAAGTTCTTCCCCATTTTTGGTGTTCTGCACCCTTCCCAGCCATCTGCACAAGCCACGCCACGCTCTGCATGGAGTCTCGTTCAAGGCCCTCGACGGCTCGCAAGTCCAGGAAAAGATTCCATGAATCGACCAACACGGACCTGCGTGCAGTTTGGCACACAAGTACCCTATTTTCCACACAATAATTCCATGAATAAGGCCCTAAAGGTTTTGCATTAGGATGTACTCCCTTGTAACATACAGTTGATACTAGCAATCTTTAAAAAAATGTATTATGAAACCCGATTAAAAACAGAATATTGCTATACTCGCGAGGATAGCTCAGTGGCTAAGCGCTCGCCTTGGAAGCAAGACGACACAGCTTATTAGGTTCGATCCCTGGGTCCGTGCTTAGAAACCTCAGGGTATTAAGCGCGTTATAAATATCATATCATATACACTTGTAATATTGATACTGCAGTGACATGACAGCTACATTAGCCGAAGGACATATTGATGATTGTATTTGTATGCAGTCCGGATGAAGCTTCTAACTATAACGTGCAGATTCAGAGTCACAGCAGCAAATCTATACCCCTATCGATAACTGTTATAATTAATACAGTTTATATTGATCCTCATAAGGTCTTTGACCTTCTGAGCCTTTTATGCTTCTAAGGTCACATACCCTGGGGTCTAAACTGCAGTATTGCAAATGAACTGACTCCTTACAGTATTCCATGACAAGCTTCCAGTGGCGTGCGGAAATGAGTTTGTTGATCAGTACGTTTTCAGTTTAGCATCAGAATGTTAAAACAGGATCCGGGAGTGCACGATTATGCGTATTTCTCCACGACATCCATGGGCGTCATGTAGGGGTCGCCTAGGGCCTCCCTTGCTACCCCTAAAGAAAATCTTATATTTTTTTACATTGAGGCTCATGGGCTGTGGCCAGCACCATGTGGCTCTTTGTTTCTGGAGTAGCTGGTTTTCTGATAGCTATAGCCGGTAAGATAGCTCAGTGGGTTGAGCACTGGCTGCTGCAATGTGTGTGTGATCTGCAAGTTGCAGGTTCGACTCCCAGCAAGGTCAATTCAGCCATTCATCCTACTGAGGTTGATAAATGAGTACCAACACCACAGGTTGGGTGATATTGTATGTATATTCGTTATATGTTAAGTGCTTAAGGGTAAGTGCTATATTATAACACATCATTATCGATTGGCCTTGGACGTCTGCTTGCCTTCACAGTGATTTGGTAACATGGTCCTATACACACTGATATTAATGATACATATGGTGATCTATTCTTGTATGAAATATATATATATCACTTTACAGTGATATCCTAACCATATATTTCGTAGTGTACTCAGAAACGATGTTATGTGATGCCACTTCCTGGTTTGTCGAGGGGTGAAAGGTTGTGTTCCATCACTGATGTCACTTCGGGGTGGGGTCAAATGACATCATTGCCTGTGATGTCATCAGAGGCCAATGGTCGTGTGATGTCACTTCCGCTACACCGGGCATTTTGGTGAAATGACGTCACTGACGACTTCACCAGACATTTTGCAAAATGTAAAACATTCAGGAATGTGATGATCCAAGAGCGATGAAGCAAATGGACAGGGCTCTGTGGAAAAATGTCTGGAAGAGTTACTGATCCACAAAGATGGCGTCATGGAGGAGCAATGTGGACAAAGTTTAGAAATCTGTAGTAACTCAGAATGAATTTGTAGACCAGAGGTTTCATGTTCATTGCGCTTTTCAGATTTTTTTTGACACAAGGTTGTGTGGAATTCATAATAAAGAATACATATATTTCACATATGTTTCGCTTAGCCTCTCAATTCACCTATACAAATCACAGAGCCTTTTATAATGACAAAACCCCATTGGTAAACACTGTGTGAATTAGGCCCTAACGGCCTAATTCATGGAACGTTTAGAGTGGAGCAAACTGACTTTGCACTGCCAAAAAACACGGGCCTAATTCACAGAGGGGTGCAAAGTGTATTTTTGCAGAGCAAGTCACTTTGCACTGCAAAAGTACTCTTTGCACTGATCTAAATGGGCCTCATTCACAAAAAAAAAAAAAAACAAGTATCGCAGGTTTAGTGTTATTTTTTGTGAATTAGACCGATTTAGCACAGTCAAGGAGTACTTTTGCATTGTAAAGGGACATACACTTTGCACCACTCTGTGAGTTAGGCCGAGTGGAAGGTTTTTTTTGGGAGTGCAAAGCCAGAGTCTCATTTACAATTGAGGAGTGTGGTATAAAAGTGGTGGTAATAAGATTCCTGCCACTTATACCGCACAGCCAAGTTCAAAGTTTCAAAGTAAAACTCTTAAAATACACCTGGTTTGTGTGGAGGAAACGTCCTCTGCACAAAACCACTACCGTATATGATAATTACCACATGTGGTAATTACTGCATCCAGTAATAACATATCCCTGTTGAGTCCTACGGGACTCTAAAATGGAGAATAATTGAATGGGTCTTCATAAATCTAAGCCCACGAGATCAGGGGTGCGGTGCGGGTGTCCCGCTCTTGTTTTTGGCCCGGGGTGCCCACCAACTGCTGGCCATGCCCCCTGCACTTTAAATCTACAGGACCGGGCCAGCCAGGGTGAAGCCTGCGGGATCAAGGACACATGTATCCCCCACTTGTTTTTGGTCCAGGAGGGCCACAGCATGAGCATTGCTGCTGCTGCCCATGCCCCCCTACACTTTAAATCGGTGTTCGGCGCCTGCAGGGTGGAAGGAGGCCATCTAAGATTGCACCAGAAGAGGGAGTTCACACAGGGAGTTCACGCAGGTAAAGCAGCATGTCAACACCCGCACAACACCTGCAATACCCACATTTGCACCTAAACTTAAAATGCTTACCATAAAAAGGAAAATTCCCCTAGCACCCTCATCACTTTTACTGTGTTCCAGTAAGAATAAATCCAGTAACCCCACAAGACCTCCAGGTGAGGCATACACTCTGATCAGCAAAATTCACCAGTTTCTCGGGTCATTTAATGTTCTTGTAAACCTGTACTGCTGGGGGGTGGGGGCAATGAACAAGGCATCAAGGCGATACCAGAACCGACAAGTTCCTATGCTCACCCAACAAAGGCACTGGTGCTGGGTACAGCCCAGGGTACCGGGCTGCTGATGACTGGACCAAGATCATTGTTAACCAATCATCCTTTGGGGTGCTTTAGTCTGTCCCGACTATTGTTGGACTTTCTCCATGTGCTGCCACAGGGAGAGCTAATCCCTATATTTAAAATGCTTAGGAATATTTACGCACTCAGCTGATTTAATTAATCAGTGTTAGGTTGCCCTCTGCTGTCCAAATGGCAAACTGCACCTCTGTGTGCCCTTCCACTTCAACAACATCTATCATTTTAACAAACAGAATTAGCACTGTTTACGCGGTCAACTTCACATTTCACTATGCAAACATTCAGAATAATTTCAAGTTACTTCTTTGCAATCCCCCTTCTCTTCTCAGAAGGCATGGCGGTGCAGTGTTAATGAACAGTGAATTGCCCGCTCAAAGTTTCAGTTTCCAAAGAGTGAAATGCTGTAGGACGAATGCCTCCTCAACAGCTTAACTGAGTAGGTGCTGTAATTAAGCACTGTAATTATGCTACTACGCAAACTCATGCCACCACAGGGACTCTGCAATGGACACTCTGCAATGGAACAAGTTTGACAATTACGCATTTACAAAGTCACATCATAGAGGCCCGTGTATTCAATGGATTAAACTTAAATACTGTTCTTATACTGTGCATACCTCCCATTCCATCGGACAAAAATATGCCTTTCAAAATCAAAAGAATACACTTTCCTATATGTTTAGCCTTTTCAAAGACCATAAGTAAGTCACCCATACCTCTCATTCTATCTGATACACATATGCCTTTCAAGTTCAAAGGAAGACAGTTTCCTATACATTTAGGGCCTCATTACACGGTAGGCGATAACCATGGCGCTATTAGCGCCATGGTTGCCACCGGTATTTTACCGTGTCCGCCTTGGTGGATGGCGGAATTACCGCCCTACTCCAAGGTGAGCGGGGGCGGTAATTCCCATTCACCAAGGCCCTTCCCCATTCCTATTTTTGCCCCCCATAGGGCATAATGGGAATGGGGAAGGCGCTAATTACGGTACCGCAAATTGCGGTACCGTAATTAGCACCAAGGTCCCTTTGCGGCATCCTACTTTAACGGCTGGTAAAACCAGCCGTTAAAGTCGGGTCCCGCAAAGGGAACTCGTAGTAAGGCGGTAAGGGTTAACGGTCACCGGTAGCATTACCGGTGACCGTTAACCATTACCGCCTTCCATGTAATGAGGCCCTTAGCCTTTTCAATCACCATCAATAAGTAACTGCCTATACCTTCCGAAACCTGTATTCAGTCACTGGCAACTACATGTTGCTCTCTCAAGAGTTTGATCATTCCTCTCATTAGGTGTTGTATCTGAGAAGAACAAGATTGTTAAATGTGCTTACAAAGAAATATATGAGTGAACAAATAAAGAAAAGTGCAATGATTTTTAATGAATAACCTTTATGTCCCAAAGTACCTGGTAAAATTCCCTTCGAATAGACATAAGAATGTGTTTATGAGATTAAGGTTGAATATTCTCCCGACTAAGGAAATTCTATGGTACAGGAGGGACAAGACGGTTGATTCTTCTATGTGTAGGTACTGTAAGATCCACCACGAAACAACCAAGCATCTACTCTTGGAATATGATGCTTTAGAGGCAACACGATGTACGTTTCTAACTGAGGTAGTCCAAGAGTCCAGGACCTTAACAAAAGAGGAAAGGTGGGAGGGTTCCATAGTGGGAGAAAAAGTCAAGGTGGTTTTGGCAATTGCAACATTTTTCATAGAGGTGCTAGATCTTAAATGAGACAGAAGGTTAAGGCTAGGCTCTTGTTTTGGTTATTAACTAAGAACAAAAGGTAGGGACTTGGAAGGAAAGTGTGGTGATGAAGGGATTTTGTGTAATAATGTGTTTGATTTTGTGTTGGGAATGGAGGGAGGTATTGTTTCATGAAAGGTTTGTATAATCCATAACATATTTAATAAAAAAAAATAAGAAAAAGAATAACCTTTAAGATGTGCTAGAACGGCATATGTTATGCCGAATACAGCGAGCGATCATGAAAATGACATAATCATGGTCATTACTGTGACCCCCGAAGTTCCCGTTCTCTCAACTTTTTGTCGGTGCCAGTCGAATGGCCACCAACCAACACATACCCCCGAGACTGTTGTATCAAGTGGCATAATCACACCAAAGATGAGACTCTTCTGTCCACCAAGCACATCTTCTGCTTACCGGGCCCTCACGATGGGCTGCTGATAGGTGTAGAAAATTGCCAGATAGAAAATAGGTGAAACGTGACTGAGTGGATGCAGAGCATACCAACAGGGGTAATTAGTGACATCCTAGCCGGCCAGCAGTTCACCCTGCCCCCCATTCCCTCTTGAGCAAGTTGCAAAGTGTACTCCCGATCAGAATGGCGAGGAGGGTCCTCTGACCAAGGAGTGCAAATGTAGCACAGACGTATCTGAACTTCTGATACTAAATAACTTAGTTGTATCCCTGTTTGAAGCAATTGGGAAGGTAGTGGACAAGAAGAACCACCAAATGGTCTAGAGGGTGGGTAAAGGGCCTTAAATACATCAGTGACAGCTGTACCCACCTCTCCTGAAATCTGTTTTAATAATATTAGAGCCCCCTAGGGTGTGAGGGGGTACACCAGCAGAAATAGAGCAAGCACCAACACCACAATTGCCCTGGCGGGTAAAGAGCCATCGTCCCCAAAAGACTTAAGTGACTATGACTCCACCCTGAGCACACAATATCCTGCCCCTCCCCAACTGTTGCAGTCCCTTAGTTTGAAGGTATATGGTGCACCCTATAATGCTATAGCTGACAAGGTAGTAAGTAGGACTGACCATGCTCCATCTACTTCCATCGTCAATTCCACCAAGGCATTAGTGGCCAGTGCAGGGGGTCCATATATCTACATAAGGTCCCTGAATCTGCCCCAAACCACCACAAAGCCAGGGATGCACTTTTAAATAAATGCACACATTGGATTTGGGCAGTAAGGGGATGCTTATTTGTAACCCGGGAGCAAATTACAAGTTGCACTAGGATTCTCCAACAGGGGGGAAATTACTTTGACTCTGTTAGAATTGACCATAGGGAGCTAAGTGTGGCCAAAGGTATTTTATTTATTTTGCCATTTATAAAGCGCCTAAATGTCAAACGACGGAGTTCACACACTTGGGAGATCCCAAGCGACAGGATTAGGTGAACAGTCAAGTTTTCAGGGCTCTTCAGAAGGCCCAGCATGATTGCTTCGCTCTCAAATCAGGAAGAAGAGAATGCCAGTGGTTTTCTGCCATAGCTTGTTTGAATTTCGGGTGAGTGATCGTGTGCATGTGCCACTCTGAGTGGTCTGGAGGATTGAGCCTCACTGATTTTTTTGACAGGTATGCCGGTGCTAAGTTGTAAAGGCATCAATTTGTAATGTATGGAGTTTTGAAAATGACCCGTTCTCGAATAGGCAGCCAGTGGGCCTCTCTTCTTGCAACCAAGATTTGATCTCTTTCCAGAATTTTAAGGACTACACAGAGATTGTTACAATAATCAACCCTTGACCAAATGACAGCTCGGGAAATGGTGAGGTAGCTGTTTGGGGATACGACATGTTTAGATGTGCTAATCAACTTTGTTGTGTATGTGGCAGAGGAGGCAATGGCGTTGACTTGGCACATGAGTGAGAGGGTAGCATCAAGGTGAACTCCCAAGGTCTTCACTGAGGAAGAGTCCAGGATCCGCAGGACATCAATGTTAAAGGCGGCATATTGGTCATTGAGCTTTTTGATCACTGCTGGGCCCCTTACCAGCAGGATCTCTGTCTTTTCATTGTTGACGCAAAGACGGTGCATGGCCATCCAGGCCTAGATTGTCATGTAGACCATGTTTAAGGCGTGTGACTCTTTAAGGTAGTTGCTAAATAGGGGAAGGAGTATTTGAGTGTTATTGGCATAGTGGGTGTAAGCTACCCATGTCGTGGCTTCTAGTGAGAAATCGGCAGCAGAGGTAAGGTGGTGACATAGGATTTCGTCATAGATCAGGTCGAAGGAAGCTGAGAGATAAAGGAGAAGGAGAAGGGCCGGCTTCCCATCATCTCTGATCTCATCAAGCTGGCTCTTCAGATCCAGCAGTGCTGATTCGGATCCATGGGCTGGCTGGAAACCGGGCTGCCACTTTCCCAGGATTTGTGTAAGCCGCTCTATCTAAGATTATTAGAAAAGGGACAGTTGTGATTGGCTAATAGTTGTTAGGAACTGAAGGGTCTAAGTAAGGTTTTATTATCAGTGGGAGTACCCAGGCTTCCTTATGACTGGGAGGGATAAGTCACGAGGAGAAGGCGGCATAAATTAACCTGGTGATTAATGGAGCCAGGGCTTCAGAGCTGTCCCTAATGATGGAAGCTGGCCTAATATCTCTGTTGTACCTCAATGGTTTCAGGCTCTTGACCATGCTTATGACTTCTGACTCTAAGACCTTATTAAAGTGGAACCCAAGGGTGTCCAGGAAGGTGGCAACTAGTGGCAGGATGGGGGAAGACAGTTGCAGGGTTTTGATTAATGTTTGTTTGTGGAAGATTTTCTTGTGTAAGGAGTTGATTTTATCCAGCATAGCATTTTGAACATTAGTGCACCAGGCCTCAACTTTAGTAATAGAAGGCGGGGATGCGTCGGGGCTTCCAGCTTCCTGAGTATTCTGAATACCTCTCGAGAGTTGGATTTTGTGTTAGCGAATCTGGTTTTGTTGGATGTGGATTTTGCCACTATGATGGATTTTTTGTATTGCCTGGAAGATGTCATGAACAGCACCTTCTTGGCATCTGAGGGTGACTTTTTTTTTTTTCTTCTTTTTTTCTGAGGGTGGCATCTGGGGCAACATTATTCACCGAAGTCAGCGTCCTCAGGCAGAGGTCAGCAAGTGCGCTAGGGTCATTTTAGTGGAGGTGATCAGGCATAAGTGACTTTAGCAGTGGGGCAATACTGTCTTTGGTCAGCTTGCGGGAGCTGCGGGACCATGTGGCGGCAGGGAAGGTTTGGCGTGGGCGGTAAACCTGATGGGTGAGATGGTAAAGGTCATGATGTGATGGTCAGACTATGGGCAAGGGGCATTAGAGCAGATAGCGACCTGGCAGTTAAGGTATGCTGTCCAGTGTAGGGTGCGTCCTTTGGCACGGGTAGGAGCAGTAATACAATGTTTAATGCCCAGAGCACTAAGTTTGCTACTGACGTCATGCTAGAGTCAGAAGGGTCATTGAGGCCCAGGTTTAGGTCTCCTAAGAGAATGGTTTTTGTGGAGGGCTTCATATTAGAGCCTATGGTGTGATGTGAGGGTCAGACTATGGGCAAGGGGCATTAGAGCAGATAGCGACCTGGCAGTTAAGGTATGCTGTCCAGTGTAGGGTGCGTCCTTTGGCACGGGTAGGAGCAGTAATACAATGTTGAATGCCCAGAGCACTAAGTTTGCTACTGACGTCGTGCTAGAGTCAGAAGGGTCATTGAGGCCCAGGTTTAGGTCTCCTAAGAGAATGGTTTTCGTGGAGGGCTTCATATTAGAGCCTATGGTGTGAAAGGACATCCTCCTCGAAGGATAAAGGGGGGAGCCTTTTAGCCGATACATTACATGAAGGGACATGGAGTCTGTGGGTGAGGTTTAGGATTTGACCAATAAAAGTCACAGTTCCCCTCCATAGCAGTATTTGGATTGTCTCATTGGAAGAGAGTCTTTAGTGATTAGTGCGACACCTCTGCCACTGGCATCAGGTATGCTGCTTCTGATTATAGTAAAGTCAGCAGGGATTGCTAGGGACTAGGCTGGGCTGGAGGCTGCATTTAGCCATGTTTCTGTGATGGCTCGTATATCTAGGTCTTGAGTTGTCATGATGTCGTTAATGTCCAGTGCATGAGCAGGAATATATCTTGTGTTAAACAGTGCCCCTTTTAGTGTTGCCAGTGGCAGTTTGTGTTTTTTAGGGGTGGAAGGGGTGAAGGAAGGAGTGGCAGGTAGAGCCGGCTCCCCAGGTGAGCGTTGGAAAGCCTCTGTGGCCTAGATGGTAGATGATTTAGTGGTTTGAGTATTGCAGTGACTTTGTTCGCTCACCGTTATTGACTCTCTGACCAGGGCATGTTTACAACTCATGGTCTGCTTGGGGCCATCATGAGGTGGCCAGTCGGTGAGGTTTCCAGTGAGGACTGCTCCTAAATGCTCTCTCAGTATAATGTTTGTGTTTCCTTGGTTTGGCGGTAGCATTGGGAGGGCAGGCAGCGCGTCCTCTGATGGAGAGTGGTATTTCTGGTGGCACTAGTAGCAGGGCTTGTTCCAGCATGGTCAGCTGTGGAGGCTTCCTGCACCCTGTGGCAGATTATGAGACTAGTGTGGCATCTTGTTCTACAGTTGAGGTTTGGTGCACAGTTAGCCAGGTGGGGTTTAGGCAAGACTGCTTTGGCAGGGGAGGCAACTTTACTTTACAATAACATCATGTCCGCTTTTCATTCATTTGGATGGCAGAAAGGAGTCGAGGAAAGCAACTTGCGTCTTGTAAGATATTTGGGGATTTGGCAGTATTTTCTTACTGTAAAAATGTTGGCGGTAATTTGGTGGTAAATTAGTCTTGCATTTGGATTGGGTATTTAGTGCTGAGCATAGCTTTCTTCCTTATATCATAACCCCATCATAAAACAACACCTTCCTTTCTATTATCATACCCCCCAGTGGTCTATAGAGAGCCTTGGACCTATGCACTTTTATAACCCAATAATTGTATTCAGAGCACCATCTACAGTTCGTGGCTGGCATCACTGGCTTATCTATATCCAGTGAGCTATGTGCCGTTAGGTATTACTGGCTCATGGACATCCAGTAATGTATATATATTATCATAAAGTATCACTTGCTTATTTACATCCAGTAATCTATGCCTTTCCCATCAGCATGCAAGGAAAGCACACACACACACAAAGCTGCTTTATCAGTTACTTGGCTTGCATTGGTAAATTGGCAAATGCACTACTACACTACCACTCGTGATACTATAGCAATGTCACAGGCCTGTGTGGTAATAATGGTAACTGAGATGTCCGGTAATTCTGCTGAGTAACATCTGCATTAACGCCATACTCCCAATGAGGCCCTTCCCATTTTGCAGATCCTACCTCGGAGCGATAAGGATATCTGACAAGAAAAAAGAGAGAGAGAGAGAGAGAGAGAGAGAATGATCCACTAACAGGGCTTCTGACTGATGTTTCAGCAATAGCATACTCAATTGATTCTTCAGGGTGCAGTTGAGAATTTGCAATGTTGAATATATTTGTAATGAAACTGCCCAAATCTGCCACTCTTGTGGGGCACATGTTGGTAAAAGACACTACGTTGAATCACAATTAAACCCCAACAGAGCATTATCTGAGGGATGCATTCTGTTTGTAGATCTTATGCACATTATAGAATCCCTATTAGTACATTGGCCCATCAAAACGCATGGAATAGGTAGGACAAACAAACAAATAAATAAATAAATAAATGAATAAATAAATAAATGCATTTGAATCCTGTGCTAGCATCCTATTAGGTTGCACGAATTGAAAGCACAAAAAAAACGTTACATTTAGAGAAAAACACAATTCGTTACACTCAGTAATATCTAATACCTACGGTGACAGAATAGCATTGGTCTAGCAGATCGACAGAGATGAACGAGCGGATCACGAGTATTTAAACCTGGTTCCCAAACCACTGCAGTGCATTAAATAAGTGCTTAACCGCTGGTCTTGCAACATTACAAAGAATGAAGGGTGACCAAACGCCTATTTGGTCGAATGGACAGCCACGTCGGACTCTCATCCTCCTGAAAGTGTGACCAAGTGTCTTTGTGGCCTTGGCATGCAGGTGCAGTAACATCCACTTCAGTTAATGGCGAGGAGTCACCAACTGGCAAAATGATAACAAGCTTCTGGAAGGCTATGTGCAGCGGGGAGAATAATTGCAGCCAAAAAAAACTGTGCAATGTGTCAGTGAGATGGTTGTTTTAGCCGGTAAATAAAGGGCAATATGTATACATAGCTCTAAAATACAGTAGACCATGAAAGGAACTCATTTTCTAACAATGCAAGATGCTTCATACATCCTTGTTAATCTGTGTGAAGAAAGGTAACACACATTTCCTCTGGTACACTATAATCTTCAGTAAAAGAGGAAACATGTACTAGTAAATGTTTTATTGACATTTTAGAAGCATACAATAACAAAGGAACAACATGGCAGTTTATCCTGTAGCATATCTGAGTGTTAAAGTCTAATAGTTAGAGGTTGCTAAAAATCTAATTGAAAAAAAAAACTCTAGAAAACTGTGTGAAGAGGTTTTATGTGCATTATTTAAAAAATTAACACATCTAAAAAGTGCCATGCTAGTGTTGTTGAGGTCAAGATCCAATGCTGCTAAGTGGGGGAGCACTTACCAGTTGCACAAGTAACCTAGTAACATCAAGAGTAATATGGTGGGTTACATCAAGGGCGGGGACATCATTGAACGCTGCGCTGCTTGCATAAAGTGACACCAAAGCAGGCGCAGTACGAGAAGTTCCCGGGCGGAACTCAATGAAGGTTGGGTGCTTTGAGCATATTGGGGGGTAGTTGCATAGAGCAGGCTAAGGTTGGGGGTGCAATTTGCTGTCTGGGTTATACCATAGGGGGCTTTTGAGCAATATGTGAACAAAAGAGAAGCCATTTTGTTTGTAGACCCACGTTAGCTGTATTGTCTCAACAACAAAGTCACTAATTTACTAACTGACTGGAATTTCTAAGTCACAATTTAACTCATTACTCGTTGTACTTATGAGAGTAACCCATATAAGAACAATTCTTACTGATTCATCTTTTGATACCTGTGAGAGGCTTTTATAATAGGGTAACTTGCTTTCAAACCACATTAGGGAATAACTTCTCGCAGACGGTGCATAAGAAAAGAGCTGCAGACCTTTGTATGACAAGAAGTATATATTTCTTGAACATTCAGCAGAAACAGTGTGCTAGAATGTTGCATGACTGAAGGTTAACAGGAGAACACAGCCACAGAGAAGTCACTTTAATGGAAATGTTCAAGGCCAATGAGCGAGGTACCAGGGGGCGCACAAGGAGAACTGGCAGAGAAATTGAACTTAAATACTGTTAATTAAACTCCAGCCATGGTGTGGTATCATTTTTGCAGACTACACTTGGCTGCAAGATCTGAGATGGGAGCTGGGGGGCCAGAGAGTCAGGGTTTGGGTTATGAGGCACAGGACAAGGAGCCAATCAGCGGGAAGAGTTTTTGGTGTCCCTAGGGTGCAACATTGTGCAGTGCCCTTGCTGATGTCCACGTGGCCCACCATTGGTCCGGCTCAGTGTGAATGTGTCGCCTTTTGCCATTTCAAACTATTTTTTACATGGGACATAGCCAACCAATGGCAAACAAATGTTTTGACTGATCAGCACATTCACGTAATTGAGGGGCGGTGTGGGAAGGTTAGTGATGTCACAAGGTGTGTTAATGTAACTGTGGCCAAAAGGTGTATCAGCCAATTAAGAGCATCCTACCTATTTCTGGATATAGGGGAATGATGTAGTCCCACCAATCAGCTCTTGTGACCTGCCTTAAAAATGTAACTAAAATGTTATATGGTAATTTGTCAAATTATGCATTAAATGTTCATCCGCAGTGGGCAGCGTTGACAGCTCATTTCATTCAATTCAGTTCCACAGGGATGTCTGAAATGTGCTTCCGAGCTCTTTGGGTCCAATACATTTGTGTTACTTCTTGCTTGGTTTACACTTCACTTTTGGATTACTTTTCTTGCCTGGAGTTAATTTTTGATGAGGTCCCCTGTTAGATTAGGAACTTTGCCTTCCTAAACCAAAATGATAAGTATATGGACTTAATTGAAGAATGGGAGAGGGTGCACAGCTTGTTTCTTTGGTTTTGATTGAATTAGTATCTGTTGGGTATACTCTTGGATTTACTTCGAAGGGTGCAGCCCATTATACTGTGTCACCATGTGGGACACACGTTATGTGCTGAAGGAGAAAGGACCTAGGCTAGTTAGCCTTCGTTGTGGGCCGCACACCTAAATTACCCCAATAGGGTTAGAACATTTGATTTAGATTGTAAATGACAGTAAAGCCATCTTCAATAAAGTTGCTTCAAAGTGCTTTTATTTTGCAAGTTGTTATTTAATTCAAACTCTCCTTTAGTTAACAAATGGTTAAACTTCACCAATTCGTTTTGTGCTGATGCAATGGCAATGGAAATTAACCTAGGGCTAATGCATTTCGGAAAGGTAACTTTCCTTCTTCAGAGCAAGGTTAAATGTACAAAAACATATACAAAAAAATCTTTCTGTTAGAACATTTGGAAAAACATCAGATATATATGCATTCAGGAGAACAGGGTACCCACAATTGACAAACACGTACATGTAGACAGAGAGAAGAGAACATTGTCAGTAATTTGTAAACATAACATTGCATTTATACGGTATACAGAATTCATTATGTCCCTCCTGATTTTCATCTCTATGAATTCCTACTTCAGATACAAGAATGACTACTATATTCAAACTTCTGGCACAGCCATGGGCGCAACCATGGCACCATCATATGCCAATGCTTTCATGTATCGCTTTGAAATGACAAATATCTTCTTAGAAAAAGCAGAGTGGAAAGACAAGCTCAAAGTGTGGGTACGGTATATCTATGATATTTTCGGTATATGGCAGGACACAAGAGAAACATTAAATGAATTTCTACAATACATCAATAGCATTGACCACCGGATACAATTTACCTCTGAGATAGGGAACCCTGGGATACATTATCTGGACATTCAAGTCAAAGTACATAATCAGCAGATCACCACAACCCTATTCTCCAAACCTACAGATAGGAACAATTTACTGCACCGGATGAGCTTTCACCCTCAGAATACCTTACGAAATTTACCCTTTGGTTAAATGCTTCGCCTCAAGAGGATTATCAGTGACCAGAGAGAGTTTGAGCAAGAACTAGCTAAACTAAGTAAGAGGTTGGAAGACCGTGGGTATCCCGAGGAGGATATTAAGATGGCAGCAGAGAAGGTAGCAACTAAAACAAGAGAAAGCACCCTGACTCCTAAAGACACCAAGACATCACCATCTTTGGTATACGTGTCCAAATTTTCTAGCCAGAGCATGCAAATCAAAAGGTGCATTAACAAGCATTGGCAAATCCTGACTAAAGATGAAAGAACCAAAGAATTGTTCACCGATCCACCTACATTTGCTTATCAGAGATCCAACAACCTAAGAGACCTGCTCGTCAACACACGCGATGATAAACCAAGAAGAAGTCCAACCAAAAAAGTCGGCACGTATCCGTGCCTGAATTGCAGTAATTGCAACAACATTATAAAAGGAGCTTTTGTGTTGCTTGCATCCGTACACAGGGGAAAACATTGCAATAAAATGCCACGCCACATGTAACACGGAGAACTGCATATATTGCATATGCTGTCCCTGTGGACAGTACTACGTAGGAGTAACAGGACGAAAAGTGCGCATTCACCTCAATGAACACAAGTCATGCATTCGCAATAAGAACACTAACTCAGCAGTAGCTAAACACTTTAATGAAAAGAAGCACAATATCTCCCAGATCAAATTCCAGGTATTAGAAGTCATTGTAAATACCTGCACGGACACTAAGAAGAAGAGACAGCAAAGAGAATCCTTCTGGATTGATAGACTGGAATCATTGTCACCTCGAGGAATGAACGATGAGTTCGATCTCAACTGTTTTCTATAATCGTATTTGTTTTTACAACACATTGAACTTACCTGTGTTTTAGACATGCCACTCTTGAGAATGTAAGCACCTGTGAATACTGCATCCATCTATGACTATAAGTCACAAATAAGAACATAGTTTGATCTCCAACTACTTTACGTAACATACAGTACTATATTTTATTTACTTCACAGGGATTAGTACCAGCAACTTGACTGATTCTATGATAAGACACGGTTTTGTTTAAGTTTAGCATAATTACTCACTATATTGTATTTATTCATGTTAATCTACATAGTTACCCGTTATATACTCTACAGACTTTAAGTGTTTCACATAGTTTTCTCTTTTCAAATAGTCATGACCATATAAGCGCACTTAGTTTCCCTTCAGAAGGGTCTTTTTCGCATATACGGCACTACCTTTTTCGTTTTTCAGTACTGGTATTAGTACAAGTTATCATCACTCGTTAGACAAGCAACAACCAATTAGGATAGAGAGCATCCCGGTATCATTTGTATCATTTGTACAATCCCGCGAGTTCATGCAACCGTTTTGCCATACATCAGCACTAACACTGCTTTTAATTGCCCACTCCAGTATGGCCACTTCATGCACCCGCGATCCGCCATTTTGAGATTCACATCACCATGACAACACTACATATACACACGCAGACGCGAGCAAAGCTTTCTTGCTACCCGCCGTCGGAGGTCACTTTGCTCGAGCGAGCTATACATTCACAAGGTAAGCGCTCTGCTCTTACACAGACAGGCACACATTCGAAGCGACCACAAGCGTTCGTGACTAAATGCAACATACAATTTCATTTTGCAGCGTTCTGAGAAGGAACGTTTGAACGGCATGCACTGAAGCTACCCGTTTCAGGTCAGTGATAACACGGCGTGAAGCTGTTTAATGCATGAGGCACTACTGACACATGAGTTAGTCTTATCTCCCAGAATACTTGACCAGAGGATATTTAGTGAAACAACAATCAGAGCTAATGTAAACTTTCACTAAAGTACAACTTGATTTTCGGGTTATACTAGTCTTTACAAAACGTAAAAAATACATACCGTATAAATGCAATGTTATGTTTACAAATTACTGACAATGTTCTCTTCTCTCTGTCTACATGTACGTGTTTGTCAATTGTGGGTACCCTGTTCTCCTGAATGCATATATATCTGATGTTTTTTCAAATGTTCTAACAGAAAGATTTTTTTGTATATGTTTTTGTACATTTAACCTGGCTCTGAAGAAGGAAAGTTACCTTTCCGAAATGCATTAGCCCTAGGTTAATTTCCTTTGCCATTGCATCAGCACAAAACGAATTGGTGAAGTTTAACCATTTGTTAACTAAAGGAAAGTTTGAATTAAATAACAACTTGCAAAATAAAAGCACTTTGAAGCAACTTTATTGAAGATGGCTTTACTGTCATTTACAATCTAAATTAAATGTTGTAACCCTATTGGGATAATTTAGGTGTGCGGCCCACACCGAAGGCTAACTAGCCTAGGTCCTTTCTCCTTAAGTATGTGGACTTAACCCAAAGTCGATTCTAAACACAAATAGCCATCTTACGTTGAATTTCTAGTGACAATATATTGGAACTACTGTCCATAATGTGTAGTGGACTGCATGATTTAACTGCTCGTAATCATCGGCTGAAATAATGTCTGAATGTGTTCTTCCTGGTGAAATGATTGAGCTATTGTTTTCTCTTGTTTCTGGGTGAAAAGATTAAACATGCATCACATCCAACACAACACAAAATTACTTTTCTTTTAAAGCCTTTTCTAATTCCATTTGTGGTTTTGCAAGCTATAAAAAAGGATTGGTGTTTTAACAGCTAGTACATTGTCTTTCTTATTCCATAGTCACTGCTTTTGCGCTCAATAAGTAATGCCAGCAGGCTCAACATTACAGTATATTGCCGTCTTGACAAAATATTGTGTTTATATTGTAGAGGTAATATTTTGTTAATTAATAGACATTGTTTATCTGTGATCACTGTAAGTCACAAAATGTTCTGCATGTGATCCACTAAAAACTAGAAGCACCTAGCACTGTATTACATAAGTCTCGTTCCATTGAAGACTGTGCCATGGAATCATTATGGATGCACAGCATTACGGAATATGTGCTGCAGTCATTCTGTATTTGTGTACATGGATTTGACTCAACGCAAACACACCTGTGCAGAAAGGCAGTTTCCCATCCACCTGCAGGACTCAGGTCGACTCTTAAAGACTGGCACAATGGTTTCCTGGCAAAAAAATGGCCACGGGAAGCTTTGCTTGACTTTGTGCCAGGGAACCTCTAGCCTGCTTGTGGTGGAAGCCCATGTCCTGACTCCTCCACAGCCTCCTTGGAATTGTCGTTGTCACCTTCTATTTGCTCCCCTGAGGACATGGAATAAGTCCAGCTCTGGTCAATGGGCCGTTCCTATTTGCATAGCCTGTTTTCTTTCTTCTGGCATGAAAGGGACACCACAGGAATTATTAGGCCATGACTATCACTGGGGTGGTGGCCATCACTGTTAAAAGCAGGCTTTCTACATGCTGGGTAGACTTATGTTTCCTAAATGTGCATCTTACACTTTCATAGAAAAAGAAAGTTACTTCCAAACTCAAAATGCTGCTTAAATTTGCAATCACAAATTTTCTTAGAAATGTGTTTCTTTTTTTATTGGACTACCAGACAAATACTGTGTAATTTTTGTGCCCCTTCCTTTGTGTTTTATCAAAGGTTATATTTATAAAGATTTATATGCTTATCAAACTGATTAATACCAAATAAATGCTTCTGTTGTGCTGACAGAAGTTATTAGGAAATTAAACTGTGGGTTTATGGGTGCCAACTTTTGATATTCATTACAGAGTCAGAAATACCCCCACCTCTGACTTGAATATATGATAGGTTATTTAGGTTATTTATAACACGCTTATAGCCAGAGTTTCCTAAACTCGTACCCGTGGATCGAACCTGTATTGCTCTGGTCGTCTTGCTTCCAAGGGGAGCATGTTGCCCCTGAGCTATCCTCCCGAGCAAGTGACTAGCGTAACCCCTGCTCTGGCCAAACACATTTTACAGCACTTTAATATATAACATCTCAGCAATGGTCTCTCAACCCGCTGAGCTACCCTGGCAATATTATACTGTAAAGCATGTCTATGGATCCCTTAATGTACTATAAATCACTGCATTACCAACAGTATTTTGGGTACACCACTGCCATGGAAGTGATTTCAAGTGGAATTGATGTACAGCATGAAGTTTGAAAAGAAGGAGCATGAAAGAAATTGACCCATTTTATAAAACTATTACTTTCAACATTTCCTTTGAGTGGGATCCCCCTTTAAATGTTTTACATTTCCACCACTGGATAACACCAAATATAAAACCAACCACTGAACAACTCCAGTCGTCTCATCCCTGAGCCCAATCAGAATATCCCTGGTCCAAAACAAATATAGTCTCAGGTGATTTTGCCTGTGTACGTTTTATGAATGTTATCAATGTTATTACCCATCATGGGTCCCAACTCCCCACGCCCCAAAGCCAATTCTTTATGTGCTCTTTAGCCAGACGTGGCAATGCTTTTTCCATACAGACTCTTTTTTCAGAGCAATTACGAAAGTTACACCCCCACTTTTCCAAATATATCAATCTTGGCGGTATTAAATTACATATCTATGGCTTCCCTTTTGTTGACTCCTGTGTTGGGCTGTTTGTTTCTCTTTTTTCCTACTACGGTACAGTATTATGATGTTCATTTCCTATCCCATTTTCTTCGCTATAGCAACGACTTTGATATGGGGGCACAACATTGTGTGCTGTGTTCTTGTGCCCCAATTGTTAATAAAACCATGGTGCATGACAAAAACAGTCTGTAGGCTTGTTTTCATTTGCGCTAAGACCGGGACCACAAAGCCGCATCGTGGCCCGCAAAGGTGCCCGTCACCATCAGCCTGTCCCTCTGTTAATGGCCACTATAACCTTTAATGGTCTGTGCAGTATGAATAATCATTTGCACCTCCACATAAACAATATGCACCTTTCAATCTCTCTGCCTATATTTTGTTCATGCTTATTTTAGGAGGAACTCAACACCTGCACCTTTTAGAGATATCTCCCTCCTAACCCACTCCCACCTTGGCACCATGACAGTCGATGAAAATGTTGTATGGACACATGCACTCCCCCTCCCCCGGCATCATCCCCTTTCTGCAAAAAAAGATTCCCATTGGGAACCACCAACAACATAGTGGCAAAGAATCAGATATTTGTTTGAGTTCAACATTTTTTAATAGTGTACCTTGCTGAGAACAACCATTGATGCTTGGTGCCTTAACTAGGGCCTATTGACTTATTGCATCCTGGAAAGGCAGAGATCACCACGTTGGAAAGGTCTAACAACCCTGTAAGAGGCCATATGTAGTATCAGGAACTCTGCAGTAACTGCTGACCTAACCAATACACTCCATGCCATATTATCTATATATGGTTTTCAAATACTTCTTAATTGGTAAACACACGAATAAAATAAACCAAAATATGACAGTCAATTCAAAAACGTGCTGGAGGAGTTGAGATATGAACCAACCTCTTATGGCTGCTCTTTTGACAATGATATGCTTCTGAATGTGCTAATTTCCCTTACCTTTTGAGATCCCCAGCAACTTTGCTGGATTTCTAGGACTTTATCTTTTACCTGGGAAGAGTGTGAGCCCTTTTTTCCCACTCTTCAATGTATTTTGATGTGTGTTTTACTTTTGTGTTCTTTGGTTATGGAGTTTTAAAACAACTCCATAGGCATCATCTTTTCCTGTGTGTCACACAACACTTTCAGACTTCCCAAGGTTTAAATACCTTCTCTGGGACTGACTACTGTCTCTCAGAGCATGTAAAGTTAAATTGACTTTACTAGTCTCCTTATATTTACAGAGCCAGCACACACTATCTTCCTATAGAGTGCTGGAGGGGTTGCCTAGCTTCCCCTGAGTCAAAACACTCATGTAACAGTCAAATATTACCCTTTCATACTTTAAATGGCTGGTGGCAGTGGTTTAGATCTAACTAACATGATGTTTCCTGACCGCGTACAACGGTAGCTAACAATCGGGTCAGCCATGTTTTTCAATATGGCACCCAAGACCTATCTGTAAAAACAGACTACGGTCAACTTTTCCGCCATTTCTTTTAGGAAAGATCCTTCTTGTGCTTGTCTCTGCGCGCAAAACCAGGTTTGGTCCCTTAGTTCATTGGCCTTTGGCGGGCTTCAGTGCTGAAGCCCTCCTCTGGCGCCTGAGTGTCTGGGATGGACAGGATGTGAGGGAGGTGCCCGAAACTCCCTCTGCTTAGTCTCCTAGGAGACCTGAATGCACTCTGGTGTGATTGGTCACCTGGCTATCTGGCAAGGATAGCCACCCTGCTATTTGAGTGACAGCCAGGCTGGAATGAATGGGGGAAAACTGTTTAAAAGTAGGTCTGTGGGACTTGGAAAGCAGAGTCGACCACTGGAACGAAAGAACCGAAGACGAGCTGAAGAAAGAGGACTGCTGCAACTCCTGGACGACCGGTGAAGCCCTGCTGCAGGTCCAAATGGAAATTCATTGACAGAGAAGCCCTTCAGGGTTAACTTCTTCCCTTGAGTTTGTGGGAACAACCAACTCATAAGCCGCCTGGACACCATCCCCTCCTGGTCGAATTTTCTGTACAGTGATGTGGAAAGCCAGATAGCCTGTGGGACGGATACCAGGTTGTGGTCTTTAAGGCACTCACACCTTAAACCAACATTTTGCATTGCTTGTGGCCTCATCCCTGGGCAGTTCAGGAACCTCCCAACGTCCTCCTTCTTGTCCCCATGACTGAAGCTCAGGAACAGCGAGATCTGCTTGAATTGCCAGGAACAACTGCCACAGCTACAGCTCTTCTTCACTTTAAAGGTACTGTGCAAACGTGGTCCGGAAATCTTTTCGACCACAGTGAAAGTTTGTGAAACTTTTCCAACTTTGAAGGCTTGTCCTTCCCTAAACATTTGTCTAACTTTTCGTCTGACCAAATACTTCTGAGATCCGTGGCAAAGACTTAACCGTTTACTACCAGAACTGTGCTATCCTATACTAAGACTCTGAACCATTGATTTTGGCCCAAGCCTATGAACTGAATTGCTGGTTGTAGTTAACTGAAACCCTTTGCCCTGCCTATGAAAGTATTTGTGCTGTTGATTCTTATAACCTTGTCTTTTTACCCCTTTATAAAGTATCTGAAGTGCCATTTTGCTCCCACTTCAGGGAAGCTGAACTTGTTCAGGAGCTTATTGGTTGTGGATTTCTGCTTTATTAGTATATGACATTAAGCTGCTCTTGCTAGTGTAATGTTTTCAAACTGATTGTGTAAATAAATGTAGATTCTTTTACCAAGAAACCTTGAGTAAGTGCCTGTTTGAACCACCGGATGTGTTGGTCCTTTGTGTAACTTGTTCTACTGCTCACTCAACTCTTGAGATAAGTCTGGCTGCTCAGCCACTGCTACCACATAACTGTGTAGTACAGGCTTGTACCAAAGGTGAAATTGAACTGACACTTGTAGTCTTAATTGCATGTAGTGTTCCCAAAGGGTACTTACTGCATGTGATTCTGCCTAACACTGAACCATGTCACAACAAATAGTTTAACTATGAAGACTGTACATAAGATGTAAAACTGCCAGTCACATCATCATACATCACCAAGCACTTGACTCAGCAAAGCCTTGTGGTTTCAGTCTAGTACCACCCCATCAAGTGAGTGGAGTGGTGCCATTCATTTTTCCTTAGGCGTATTGGCGATGTAAATCTATAAATATACTAGCCTAAGTACCCAGCTTCACCCGGGATGTCCATTCTCAGATTTTATTTCGTATTCCACCGAAAAAGATGGACAGATATTGTTGTTTGCCACAAAGGTAAAATGCAATGCATGTTAATTTCACTAATTAATTGAACACCAAATGTTCATTTATCCCCCATTTAAATGCTGACATGAAAATCATATTCTATGCTTAGTCTGATTATTTGCAGTGTTGTTAGCGGTGGTGGCCATATTGTCGCTGCTAAACACACACTGCAAATAATTTGAGTAAGCATACAAATATGATATTCGTGTGAGAATGGAACCGGAGGTAAATAAAAATGTAGTGTTCAATTACTTAGTGAAATTGACATGCATCGAGTGCATTGCAAAAGAAATAAATGAAAAGAAAACACACTCAGTCTCTTCTAAAAGAAATTAGAAACCAAAAAAAAACTCAATACCAGTTCAGCACAGACAGTGCAATCATGAGAACTTCCTACAAATTACCTGTAGATGGCACGCAGAACACCACAAAATGTAATGCCGAAAAACCAAAAAAGTTAACTATCTTGGGAATGGGATGACCTATTGAGCTAGAAATAGTTCCATTAATACGGCAATGAAATAAAGAATATTCCATGCAAAATTCATGATGCCAGACCTCACCGTTCATGAGGAGTTACTTCCCCAAGATCAACGCCATGTACAAACCCACACACAAACACAACTTTGTTTTATATTTACAGATAAAAGGGGAGTGTGTGGATGGGTTTTTGTCTTTTTGACATTTTCAGCATACTTCCCAACATGCTACAAACCTGACATTTGGCACGCAGGTAGTTTCCATGGTGTAGACAATGCAAAAAGTATAAAATATAATTATACCTTTGTTCAATTTTTTGGGGGGGGGAAATTAGTAGATATGTGTGTGTGTGTCTGTTCGAAACATTGAGCATATTTCCCAACATGCTACAAACATGGAATTTGGCATGTCGGTAGGATCTATGGTGTAGACAATTCAAACAGTATGAAATATTTAAAAAATCATTTTTTCAAGCTTTTTCTCAAGCGGTCTGCATTGCTTGGTCATGTGTGAGTTTGTTCAAATGTTCATCTTAATTCCCCAGATGCTACAAACGTGAAATTTGGCATGTGAGTAAGTTCCATGGTGTAGACAATATAAAAAGTATAACATATAAATATATCTTTGTCTACTTAGTTTTTTTAGTAGGGATTACCATGGGAAGCATAGGTAAAACTGCTAGTAAATAAATAAAATTACCAAAGGTCACTCTCTAAGAGAGTAGTTCTTATATTGAGATATTAAGGCAAATGGTGCATCGCATATGGATCAGCATTATAAAAACAGATGATAAGCACTTTACAACTCCATACAAGCCCTATTGTAACATATCTTAATGCATTCATAGAAGCATGGCATGGTTGTAATGCTGATAGCTACTGGGAGGTGTGCAGAGAATCACAAGTTTGCCCACTGCTGCTGTTGTGCAACCAAAAAGACTTTGAATCAGTGAATCACAAAAGTACAGGACCTCTCTGTGCCCCATACTTGTCCTAGCACACATGCAAGACTGGCTTTTTCTAAGTAGAAATTCTTAGAAGAGGAGTGGCCAACTGCATACCACTAATAGTGAGGGTCTGGAGACACATGCTGCTGATAAAATGGCTTTGGGATGTCCCTGTTTGAGGCGAGTGGAATTCTACCATGCAGGAGAACGAGGAAGAATAGAGGCTAAAGAAGCTACACACCCCTCGCAGTTCTACTAAAAAAGCAAACAAAATCATAAAGGTAATATAGGCACAGTTAAGAAATATATTTCCTTTGTTGTTTGTGGTAATGTTGGTTGAGGGAAGGCTTTATTCTAATTAGGGGTGTGATTGTGAAACAGTAACAACCCAACCAGCAAAGTACAACAGTCCAAAATAAAGGGATATCCAATCCAGGAAATATATATATATATATTTATATTACAGGGCCTGCAGTAGTGGCCCTGTAGTTATGGTTAAATTGCTCAACTCATAGGAAGAGCACTTTTTGGGTGACTTATAAATTAACCCCCCTGGACAAATCCTTACCAAACTTTGCAAAAAAAAGTATATGGCCCTGTCAGATTGATTCTGCAAAGTTCAGTGAGGGGGTGCAAAGTTATATGGGGGTCCCAAAATTTCTGTTTTTTCCATAGACACAATTGAAAAAATAAATTGCTCACGTCTACAGCCCAAACTGCTGGATGAATTTTCATCAGATTTGCAGCTGGAGTTACGGCTTGGTCCCGAAAGCATACTTTTGTAAATTTGGTGTAAGTCCTTCCAGTAGTTTTCTTTAAAATGGCCCAAAAGTAGGTAAAAACATGTTTGTGATATCTGGCTTCATTCTGCGGACCCACTTCCCTGTTTGATCCGTGGACGCGCCTCCGATTAGCCCAGGGGCCGAGGTGAGGTCCGCAGCCATCGAACGTGCCCACTGATTGGACAGTGAAAGGCTCGAATTGTGTCATATTTTCCATAACTCCCGCCATATTGAATCCACAGACAGCCACAACTGACCGCAGAAGGGTCAGTGGGGAAAAAGTCTGGAAAACACATTTTGGGTCATTTGATGTTGGGAAGAGGGGCTGGGAATGGTGGGGGAGTGGAAAAAAGCTGATATGGGGCTCTTTGTTTAGGTGGAAGAAGAGCGTACGAGTGGTGCAGCAGTCTGCAGACAAAGCAGTAGTCTGCGGACACCATGGTAGACCAGGGGTAGAGTCTTGGCCGGACAGCTTGAGACACACATTTGGGGTTATTTGGTGACTGAAAGAGGGTTTGGGCGGACAGCTTGGGATACACATTTGGGGTTATATTGTGACTGCAAGAGGGCTTGGTCAGGGTAGGGGAGTCGAATCTAGATGATATGGGGATATTTTCATAGGCGGAAAATAGGGTTGGTGGTCCATTTCGATATCTGCAGACATCATTTGAATTGGGAGGTTCAGGGTGAGTTGTGACGTGGTGGTTATGATATGATATGATTTGGCATTCATAACGTGCCTATACACAAGTGTTTCAAGGCACGACGAGGCAAGGGAGGGGGAACAGGAGGAGGACAGACAACAATCCTACTAGGCCAGGTATCATTCAGATCGCACAAGTGCATGGGAAGGGGGAATGGGGAAAGTGCAGGGGGGAGGGGTGGACTGTGCAGTACATGGGATAAAAGAATAAATAACAATAAATAAAAGTACGGCCAGCAGGTGGCAAGTTCAAGGGTAAGTGCAGACATCAGTGTAAGTGCTGGTAGTGGATTTGTAGGGATGCAGAAAACAGTCCCCAAGAGAGAGGGTTGCCAGCAAGGCAGTGCAGGTGTGTGACTAGAGGGGGAGGGGACCTGGGCCCGAGATCAGACGGTGGCCAGGTAACCAGTCCCGTTTTAGTTTCAGCTACGAAATCAAACGGGGAGAGCAGGAGAAAAAGCAGAAGCAAAGAGAAAGGTTTTGAGGTGTTTACGGAACCGGAGATGATTCTCCTCAAGTTTCAGGGAGGCAGGGAGGCTGTTCCAGAGGGAGGCCCCAGCCGAAGAAAGAAATCTACCACCAACTCGTTGCCTGGAAGTCTCGCAGTCCTGTTTTTGATGAGTTGCAGAGGGCGGAGAGTAGAAGGAAACAGATTTAGAAAGAGGCTGTTGCAATAATCCAGCCTAGAAAGAACCAGAACTCTGGAGACAGTAAGCTTCTGGGGGAAGGAGAGGAAGGGTAGAATACCTCTGAGGAGGTGCAGCTGGTAGTGTGATTTCTTAGAGACCTCAGAGATGTGAGGAGAAAAGGAGAGTGTGGAGTCGAAGAGGACCCCAAGGTTTTTAGCCTCACAGGTGGGAGCAGGGAGAGGGCAAAGAGAGGCCGGCCAGAGAGTGACAGGAAAGGAGGGAGCAGGTGTGCCGATGAGGAGAATCTCGGTCTTACTGGCATTAAGGCAAAGATCATTGGCAGCACTCCAATTCTGGATAGCGGACAGACAGTCAGAGGTGAGAGAGGGAGAGGAGGTGGTTGAGGGTAGCCGGAAAATGAGCTGAATATCATCCACATAGCATTGGAAGTTGGAGCAGAGTGCAGCAATAAAGTGGGCAGGAAGTGCCAGGTATTGGTTGAACAGCCAGGGAAAGAGGTTAGACCCCTGGGGGACACCACAGGTAGAGATAATAAAAGAGGAGAGGAAGGACCCAAGTTGAACCTGGGAGGGTCGATCAGAGAGGAAAGAAGACAGCCACGCCAGGTCCTGACCGGTGATCCCCAGGTTATCACAGAGACGGTTGAGTAAGATGGTATGGTTGACTATGTCAAAGGCAGAAGAGAGATCCAGTAAGATAAGGACACAAGGAGTGGTGGAATCAAGGTTGGAGAGCAGGTCTTCATGGATGTTCTGGAAAGCAGTTTCTGTGCATCTGCAGCGCTGAAGCCAGACTGATGATCATGGAGACAACCAACAGATTCAGTGTGAAGATTGAGCTGAGAGATGGCCAGATTTTCCAAGAGATTGCCCAGGAAAGGAGTGATAGAGATTGGGCGATAGTTAGCCGGGCAGGACGGGTCGGCAAAGGGATTCTTAAGAAGAGGGTGGACAAGGCAGTGCTTCAGGGGAGAAGGAAAGAGCCCTGTGGTGAAGGAGTGGTTGCAGAAGTCAGCCAGGGCAGGAGCCAGGGAGTCAATGTGGTCCTTGCTGGTTTTGGAGGAACAGGGATGAACAGTGGTTTTTGGACTGGGGTATTCGATCACTAAATGGCTGTGTAGGAGTGGATTGCCCCTGGAAGCCAACTTTTTTTGGCACACAAGGGACATCCATGATTGATTATTTCTGCATTTATGTGAAGGATTGGCATCTAATAAAGGAGTTTGAGGTGGTTAATAATCGATTTAGTGACCATCATGCGTTGTGGTTGATACTAGGAACTGACCTGACAGTGGCCACTCTTGTTAACCTGCCCCAACTAGACCATTGTGGAATTAATTAATTGTGTAAGCATAGAGTAAAATAGGCCAAGCTGGATCCTAAGGACACACAATTCACCATTTGCAAATCGAACATATAGGAAATGAACACCATCCTCTCAAATGGTTCTTCTCCTGGGACAATTATTTTGGCTTCACAAAAAATATGGAGCTCCATGTCTGACATTTTTCAAAAGGATTTTAAAACAGGGAGAATGAATCCGCAGACTTGGTTTGATGCTCCTTGTAGGACAGCACAGGAGAACCTTAAAGGCATCCTACATGCAAAAGATAGTACACGGCGGGAGATAATTAGCGCTGGGGCACAGTATAAAAGCGTCTTGGCGAAAAGGAAGAGCCATTTAGAAGAGCTGGCCTGGGTAGAACTCATTCAAGCCGTACAGCTAATGGACTCCAAAACATTTTGGGAATTTGTGGCTAATGGCCCCCCTTATAAAAGAACAATGTCCCACAAAGAGAATAATGTAAGTGCGATGGCATGGTCAAACCATTTTAGCGCATTATATAAAGCAGTCCCTCCTATTAGATATACCAGCTTAGTGGTACACCTATGCATGTAACTGTAAAGGAGGTAGAGGCGGCTGTAAATAAGTAACTTTACAACCAGGCCCCTGGTCCAGATGCCATTCCCGCTGATATCTTTTACGACGAGGAGTACGTGTGGGCCCCATTATTAACTAAGTGTTTTAATGCTTTTTTGGAACTGGACATCTATCCAGCAACCTGGCCCCAGGCAATAATTTTCCCAATTTTTAAGAAGGGTGATCCAGGTAGTCTCCTCTCCTATAGACTGATATCCCTGTTGGACACTTTGTTCCACATTTTTGGCTGTATGTTCTTAGCACGTCTTGAAAAGTGGATCTCTGATTCAGGGGTACTTATAGAGACACAATATGGCTTCCGGCCCGGTCTGGGGACTAGAGACCAGGCTCTGAATCTGTACTTGGTGGGTGCGACATCTATATTTGTGAGGGGTGAACCATTGTATTTAGCATTCATGGACCTGAGCACCGCGTTCGATAAAGTGGACAGGGCTATGCTCTGGGCTGTGCTCAGGTCCATGGGCTGCCTGGAGGACCTGGTTAAAGTTCTCCAAATGATCCACGAAAATACATCTGCCTGTGTCAGATTTGGAGATCAGGGACAGTGTACAGTCTTCTTTGAGACTTTTTTGGGTTGTGTTGTGGCACTGGTTTTATTCGCCCTGTACATAAACGGTGTGTACCAGGCATTGGTTAAGTCCAATGCCGACTACATTAGAGTAGGTGGAGTTCTGCTTCCAGTACTAGGATATGTTGACGATGTGGTCATAATTGCTTACACCCCATAGCGCTACAATGTCTGGCGGATGTTTATACGGAATTTATGTCTACCCATAAATTCACTGGCCCTCATTACGACCCTGGCGGAAATCAACCGACCGGACCGCCATAGCGTAAATAGCGTTTCCGCCATTGCACGACGGAGCAAAGTGCGGCTCATTCCGACCCATCGGGCACGAGCACCACGCCATGGCGGAAGTGCAAAGTCCGCAATGGCGGAAATTACCCCAAAACGGCCCACACCGCCGCCGTACGGCGCCCTAGGTGCAATACCGCCACCCATCTTAGCGGTCACCGCAGTGAGCGCCAACCGGAAAGTACGGTGACCGGAAATATACGGAAACGGAAGTAAAAGCATGGTCCCGGAACGGGAAACATCACGCCGTACACCTATAAAACCACAATTTCCACACAACCATTAAAAATACTACCCTGAGACACATCCCAACCCGTCATCCACCCTAGTGAAACCAAGAAAAATGGGAAAAGTAGCGAAGAAAGCGTGCGACCGCAAGCGGCAGGTCCACTTCTCCCGTGAGGAACTCACCGTGCTCACAGAGACCCTCCAGGAGAATGCTGCCGCCGTCTTCTCCACGCAAATGACCAGGACGGCACTTGCGAACAAGAAGGCCATATGGGCCCTGGTGGCACAGCGGGTAAGTGCGGTGGGGACCGCACCCCGCAACCCACAGCAATGCAGAAAGCGATGGGACGACCTGCGGATACGCGTCCGTAGCATACTTTCTGCCAACCGCAACATTGCCACAGCTACCGGGGGAGGATCGGAATCACCCATCAAGTTGACCCCCTGGGAAGAAATCTGTGCCTCCACCATTGGAATGGAGAGCATAGAGGGAGTCGGAGGGATGGAGAAAGGAGTGCAGACATCCGAAGAATCAGGTAGGTGTCCCAAATAAAACAATGCCAAAACCACAATGTCCATTCATGTGAAGTACCACGTGTCCACATAGTGCAACAGTAACACATGTCCAGGAGAACGTCCACATACATAGGCCTGATAGCACACTTTAAAACTCACATCAAATACATAAATAATTAAAAATCCTAAAAACACCCTCTACACGTGCAGCAGGCACACCCTAACTGCAGGCTGCAAAACAACTGCACCCTCACTCCACACACAAATGAAACCACCTCCAAGGCCCCGACCCAAATCACCCTCAGGTACCACCCCAATGCATGTGATACATTGCCATTCCAATTTCCACAGACCCATTAATAACGCTCGCCCTCCTTTACTCCACCACAGGGTCCGATTCAAACGACGAGCTCCAGGACACCCCTACCAGCACACCTGCAAAGAGGGCCAAGACCAACGGCCAAAGACCCTCCACCTCAGCTGCACGCATCAAGACACGGCAGCAGCACAAATCAAGTGGCAGCACACAGGAGGGAACTCCAACAGGCACCCCAGCAGCCAGCATGCCCACAACAGCACCACCACAGGTCCCCCCAATGGATGCCACAGTAGGCACTGCTTCTGGTGGCATCAGCACCATAGGTGACACTGCATTAATGGCAGCATGCTCCGACACAGAAAACGGGGATGTCGAAGTTAGATCCATCCATGACCTGTCTCAATCCCCCTGTCTGTTCCATCCCGTACACCATGAGGATACCACGCAGGGGTACCCACAAGACGACGACTGGCCATCCCCCACAAGCCCTGTGGCAAGGCAACATGAGGTGACCAGCCACTCTGTGACACCACCGCAAATGGCCATGGCCCAGCAGAGGCAACAGTCCCTCGACCAGGTAATCGTGCAACAGCAGCAACTGGCCACGCTCCTCAAGGACCATGCCGATGAATGTGGGGCACTAAGGCAGACATAGAAACATCAACTGAGACACTTAGGGCAGAAATGGAGAGAAGTACAGAGACACTAAGGGCACAAATGGAGACTAGCACCGAGAGCCTGAGAGTAGAAATGGAGAGAAGCACCGAGAGCCTGAGAGTACAAATGGAGAGAAGCACCGAGAGCCTGAGGGGGGAACTGCATGCGACGTCCAAAGACGTATGTGCCGAACTTGCCGCAGTGCGCCGTGTGCTCACTGAGCTCTCACAAACCCTTAGGGACATGCATGGACGTGAGCAGGCAGAGACATCATCCGTTGCAAGTTCCGTCCAGGGCAGCCCCCAACGTAGATCTGGGAGGAACCTGCGCTCCACAGGCAGGGGTGCCCCTGATACCCGGAGAGGGGGCTTGCAATAGCGACTGCCCACTGACAATGAGCATCTTTGGACACTGGTGTTCGGGGGGGAGGTAGGAGGGTGGAGGGGGTGTGTTGGGCTCACTTGGGTGGCGGGTCGATAGGGTGTTTAACATGATATCACATATGCCATAAACAATGCACGATCATCCAATGAGATGTGTGGACATTGATCTTTGTGTACGAGGCCATTATAGGCGTACAGTCCATATTGTGCATGTTCCAGACACACACAGTGCCACGAGTCCCGTGTCCATGTATCAGCCACCAGGCGTGAGTGCTAGAAGCATGCATCTATGAGATGCTGACGAATGTCACGGCCCTCCTGTGCCTCGCAGACTCCTTGAGGTGCTGCCACATCCCCACCCTCATCATGACCATCTTCAGGTGCTTGCAGTTCTGCGTCAGGGGGCATGGGCACATTTCTACGTACGCACATGTTGTGGAGCATGACACATGCCATGACCATCTTTGCAACCTTCTCATGGCGGTACAGGAGTGCCCCGCCAGACCTGCTGAGGCAGCGGAAACGAGTCTTCAGTAGGCCGAATGCCTGTTCTATGACTACACGGGTACGTGAGTGGGCATGGTTGTAGTCCTCCTCATGCTGGTCCCGTGGGTTCCGGACTGGTGTGAGGAGCCATCTCTTCAGTGGATACCCGGCATCACCTGTATGTGGACAATAAAGGAATTTTGAGGAATGCCATTGCTACGTACGCACCCCCCCCCTTCCTGCCAGGTCATTGCCGCATCACATACCCCACATCATCATGCATGAAATGAGACTCACCGAGTAGCCAGGATCTGTTCCCTGCGTGTCGCTCCATGTAGCGTGGTATTGTAGAGTTCCTCAAGACCATAGAATCATGGGTTGATCCAGGGAATCGGGCACAACAATGTGTAATGATCCTGTTGTAGTCACACACCATTTGTACATTCAGAGAATGAAATTGTTTTCGGTTGCGGTACTGGGCCTCCATGGCATGTGGGACGACCAATTCCACATGGGTGCAGTCGATGGCACCAATGCAACCCGGTATGCCGGCAAGTGCATGGAATCCCACTTTTGTGTTCGTAATTTCCTGCTCCGAGCGTGGTAGAGAGATGTAGTCGTCTGCGTGCTGCAGGAGGGCATCGAGCACTTGCAATAGTGTCCGTGAGAACAGTGGCTGTGATTTGCCATGCAACTGTCCGACTGTGTGCTGGTAGGTGCCTGTGGCCAGGAAGTGGAGTACAGACACCACCTTCAGTAGGGGTGGGATGGCGGTTGGGCTATCTATCATGCTGACAAGGTCAGCCTGTGTCATGTCCACAATGGCGGTTATGGTGTCCCGGTCCAAACGGTAGAGGGTGTGGATCTGCTCATCAGTGAGGTTGAACGGATGTGCTCGGAGGCGTGGGATTGCGGGCTGCCTGCGTGGTGGTAGTGGCTGTGCTGGCGGCCCTTGCTGGCCCTGCCTTGCCCTCCTCCTCCTCCTGCGTCTCCTCCGTGCGGCCGGTTGTAGTTGGTGTTCGTCTTCTTCTTGAAGTTGGAGTACTTGCAGTGCTATCAGGTCCCCCAGGGCCAACATAGCTAATCCTGCCGGTAGCATTTCGGAGTGGGTGTGGTTGTGGGAGGAGGCTGGGTGTGCAATTTATGTGTTTTCAGGCTGTATGGCCTCCACCTGTGGTGATTCATTCCACCTGTGCAAGCTGCTCTCCCCTTTGGGCGAGCACGTCCCGCACACAACGCTGCAATCCGACGAATGGCATCTTGCTATTACAATCATGTATTTGTACCCGATGGCAGTGTAACATTGGTTGATATGTTCATTCTGCTATGGTCCCATTGTTTCACATACTATCTTTGCAGTCGCGAACAGACTTGTGAAGGGTCAGTGGAACGTAGTACTCGAGTAACGGTGGACCCTCATGCAACACTGTACCGAGGTTCACCGACGGGCGGGGCGTCCCATTTGTGAGTGAAGGCAGTTGCCATTTTCACACACAGCCGCACTAGATGGATTAATTTGTGATTTCAAGCGGCCACAGATGCCTTTTCGACGTGATGTTGCAAATGAGGAATTCGAAGGGCGGCGCTTTCGGTTTTCAGCTAGCGGCGAGGAGATGCCCACAGGTCTGACTGCAAATATAACGTTCTATTGTTCAAGGTCCTTGGGACAGGGGCCATGGCGAGGATGCAATGATTGATATGAATAGTTTGGGATGCGCAATAGCGTAGAGGGCGATAAGGCCGGACGTTCCCAAATACATGTTACTTCACAACACTGGGATTACGGGCTGGGGCACAGTGGATTTTGCAGGCTGCATAACGCACAGACTCAATGGAAATTTCACATGTTATGTGAGTATGGAAACAGGCGTTTTCATTACGGGATGAGGGAATGATGTATGGATGCATGGACAGATGATTTGATACAGAGTTTGCCATGTACAGGGCTTCTTGGAATCTATCCACCTCCCCTGCGCTATGTGATGCAGGGCTGCCATAGTGGGACCATCGTCTATCTGGCCTTGTTGAGCCCTCCCTGTCTCGACGCGCCTTCAGACACTTGTGTCTATGCACGTTACCAATCCCATCTGATGGATTCTGTTTTCACAGACGCATGCACAGGAACACTCGTTTGTGATAGTGTTTTCACCTCGATATAGATAGTTATGATTCGCAAGTGGTTTTTGGGTGGTGATGATCCTTTGGAGTGGGCTAGCATGCATATGGCTGTGGATTTGGTGTGATCATTGAAGTGAGTAATTCAAATGAAGTTCTGATGGCCATACTATTCTTTTTCATTTCATTTGGGTGACAGGTATCTCCTCCCCTTTTGCCACTGCCATCTGTATGCCACTCCTGCAGATGGATTTTACTCCCGACACCTGCTGCTTCGTGTTAATCAGTGGAGCAGCATTACGATCTTATGGGACGATCGCCAATGGGCCACATGCCCTTACGCAGTACTAGTGGCTAGGAGCAACATTTCGGCCTTTCAGCTGGACTAGTGCCTCCCTATTGGGACGGCCCTGCGGTTCTAGGCGCTTCCATGTTGCCTTTTCGTACGAGAATGTAGCCCCTGTGTACCATGAAGGAACAGGGCGTCACACAAGAAGTAGCTGGTCATTTATTGCGGATGCAGCCCACAATGGTGAAATGTATTTTGGAGTTCATGGCCTAATGGCTGTATGGGCTTGGTGAATTTGTTGTGCATTAAATTTCTATTCTGATATGAACCGTGTAGCGTTCTTCTTTGCAAGTGATGTGGCATATTCCTATTTGGGGAGCGATGTATTGTGAGGAGATCTGCATTGGGTTCCAGCTTCGGAGTATAGTTGCGTGGTACTGTACTGGGCGCGTTTGCCTACGAAGCCCAGTGAGGTCAGGGATAAGGGCTGCCAATATGACTGTTTTGATGATGTCATGCTCAGGGGCGGGGGATTAGCTTTTGTGTAACAGATGCCGGTCAGCCAGTTGGATTGGTGGAATGATGTGATTATCGGAATATGGCTGGTCACAGGTGCCTGTGTTTGCGTGCGTTTCTTGGTGGGAGACTGAGGTCATGTCCATTTGTATAGCTTCTGTATTCGTGCCATCTGTGCCCTGCAGCTCCCATTGGCCCCTCTTGAGATTCATTTGTTCGTTGGCAGGCATGGATGACTAGTACATTTCACTGGTTGCATTGTGTGACTTCATTGCACCTACGGGGAGTTGTACAATGTGGCCAGGGAGCGGTGTACAGGCACTCAGTAGGGCCGTTTACGGTTGGTTCGCGATGCCGTACTTCTCACCATGGCGGAATGGTACTTTCCGCCGTGCTTGATGGCGTTAGGTGCATGTCCGCTAGGGTCAGAATTCGCGTACCGTTCGCCATGGTGGTAATTACGGTTTGGCATGGCGCGCGCGCGCGTACTTGGTGCAGTTAGCGTTGGCGTTCACTACGGTGTCGCTAATGGCATCGTACTTTGCTGTGACGGGTCATGATCGCACCGAGCGCTATTCGATGGCGGTATTGCATTTCCGCCATCGTTTTTCGATTTCCGCCAGGGTCGTAATGAGGCCCACTGTGAATTCCAAAAAATCAGCCGTTATGGCCTGTAGGAGTACAGGTGGAAAACACCTAAAGTAGCACACGGTTTGGAGCGGTAGAGAACACATACCCAGGGTTACTTTATTTGAATATTTGGGAATCTGTTTCATTGAGAATTGGTGGGGGTTTGGTCATATAGACAAACAATGTTTGAGGATGAGACAGTCTCTTGGGGGCTTGTCCCGTTTTAAAAATAATTGTGTAGTGCAACCTATTAACCTAATTCTTGAAGTATACAGAGCACAAACCAAAACTGCCACTAACTACGGGGCTGCACTGTTGGCCATGGAAAATATTACAAAGAATGAAAATGTGGAGAATACTTTTTTCAAAAAACTACTCGGGCTACCGCATTCCTCGCCTAACTACGGTATCCATCTGGAACTGGGGTGCCGCATATTTCTGATGAGAGGTTGTTGGCCCCCATTTCGCATTGGCTAGCATTATGGTCAAACCCAAAAGCTATTCTCTCACATAAGATTGTAAGAGCCTTGGTGAAAAGTCCAGCTGCAAAGAAAATCCTGTTGCTTTCTTGCATTCAGAAATGTGTTAGTCAGCTAAATTGTGTGAGTCTCATATGTCCACTAACATTTTTGACCCTCTGTGCCGTGAGGAAGTACAAGCAAATGTTTAATGCCATTCTTGTGTCGAACAGGGAGTCTCTTGCTCTGGGCATACCTGCAAATTTTTTTTAATATTGTTTTAATAATTGTAGACAGCATTCAGCTGTACCTGCTTCATAGTGATAAACCTTCAGATCGTTGGGCTTTGACGAGAGCTCGATTTAACTCTCTTTGGCTTGCGGCTCGAACAAAAAGTTGGTCACACAATGTACAGCACATAGCATGCCCCTGCTGTCAGTGGCCCGTGGAGGATCTCTTACACCATGGGCCTCATTACAACCCAGGCGGTAAGTTCCCTACTTTACCACCATGGTGTAAACTCTGTTTACACCATGGTGGATGGCGGATTTACCGCCCCATTCCAAGGTGAGTGGGGCGGTAAATCCCCATTCCCCATTTACCCTTCCCCATTCCCATTTTTGCCCCATAGGGCATAATGGGAGGGGGGAAGGCGCTAATTATGGCACCGTAAATTACGGTGCCGTAATTAGCACCAAGGCGGGTTAGCGCCTTGCATTTTAACGCCTGCTAAAAGCAGGCGTTAAAATGGTAATCAGGCGTTAAGGGTTAACGGCGCCGACGGCGCCGTTAAACCCTTAACGCCTGGGTTGTAATGAGGCCCCATGTGTTGTTTTGCCCAGCCTTTATGGACTTGAGAAGGAAAACACTACTGCCGTTACTCAGTAATGCAGGCCTCACCCAGGCAAAACCTGCTCTCTGTTACTTGCTCTCAGCTGCTACGCAGTTGGTGGCCTGGGGCACGGTGGACTATTTGGGAAAAGCTTGGTATCGGCAAACTAACATTATTCCCGGCAGCCTGACCGAACATTGATAACTTTTAGACCATTTTTAGAATTTTTGCTGGTGGATCTAGTTGTATTTGTATTGTAATTCAATTGTATATGTACAAATGCACCTTTTATCTGTTTTTTACATGAACTGTTTTAGCCCTGAGTCATTGTTTTTTAAACAACAGAATTGCACTTGGTATTGTTTTGTCTATTTGATTTTGTAATTGTTGTTTATGGATAATCTTTCTGAATAAACTCATTGAACTGAACTGGTTTTGGAGGACCAGGGATGAACCTACTTTGACAAGACTTTCATAGATCGGACTTGTCTAGAAAACTCATCAGGGGAGAACAGGGGAAAGGCAGAAAAGGAGGGAGGAGAGGTGGCCGAAGAAGGGCCAGAGGAAGAGCAGGGAGTAGAGGGAGGAAGGGGAGAGGAGGAGAGAGAGGACAGGATGTCCTGAGTTTTAGAGATGAAATGAGAAGCCAATGCCGTGCAGAGGGCCTGGGAAGGGATAGGAGAGGTAGAGACTGCAGCAGGATTGGCCAGTTCCTTGCAGATTTTAAAGAGTTTGGCCGAGTTGTTAGATGCTGCAGCGATGCAGGCTTGGATGTGAGCTTTCTTTGTGGAGAGAACAGAGAGTCGGTGGCCAGATTCTGGGGTGCATGGCTGCATTATGCTGTGGTGCTTGTGGCCAGTAGCTAGATTCTTGGGTGCAAGGCCGTCTGGCCACTGACCACAACTATTATAATGATATGTGTACAGAAACTGAACCTGGCCACTGTATACAACCATTATAATTACATGTGTATAGTAATTACAAATAGTGTATGGGCAGTATACAGTATTTGTAACATGGCGACTTAATACATTTGAAGTGCAAATAGTACGTATGACTGCTGTACCATTGGTGGTACAGGTTGAGTTTGTTTTACATGGTAATGAAGGAGAAATATGTGCTTCTTTCTCTGTGAAAAAAACACAGTATAATATATTAGGCAGGATAGTGTACAATGGGCCTCATTATAAGTTTGCTGGTCCGGGAACTACGGTGCTGGTCTGGGAACTATGGTACCGGTAAGCTTGCAGGTACCATAGTTCCTGGACCAGCAAACTACGGCTTGTGGGTGCCTTTCTGCCCGCCAGGTCGGACCTGGCAGGCAGAGCGGCACCCGTGAGCTCAGCATGTCGGATGCACCGGCACCATTCATAACGGTGTCGGTGCATCCGGCTTCCCCATTCCCATTGAGCCCTATGGGGCTCAATGGGAATGGGGGAGAGTTTCTCCCGGCGCCCTGGAATGGCCAAATACAGGGTCCAGCAAGGCTGTAATGACCCGGTAATTGCCCATTTCTGGGCGCTAAAAAAATTAAATTCCGACGGCAGCCGTGCCTGTATTACAGGCACGCTACCGCCAACCTCATAATGAAGCCCAAAGTCTCATTGCATATAATGTCACATATTCATGTACTTTTTAGACCCTCATAATTAGTACATTCCAAGTACTATGCTTGAAACGACATGACTGTATGTCCTGCACAGTTGCTGTTTCTGTTTGCATAATCATTGGGTAATTTTTTTAAACTACTACATTGATGTGACTTTAACTTTCAGAGTATGTTTGTTTGTAGTGTGCACTACTTAAGGGAACATTTAAAGTGCAGAAGTAAGTGTATTTGTTGGTACAAGCAGTGTTGCAATAGGAAGGATCATAATGGTGTATTTGCAATGAATTGTAATGAAGGACATTTTTGAAGTAGTTAGATACCAGTTGGTGTATTCCATTTGTTCATAGTTTTGTAGTTCTGAAGGGTATTTTTTGAAGCAATTAGATACCTGTTAGCGTATTCTAACTATTTCGGTATTCAAAAGTAGCATTGCAGTTACATGGATGCAGTTAGATTCCATTTGGCATTTTCTAACTGTTGATAGTTTGATAGTTTTGAAGGGTATTTTTTGAAGCAGTTCCATACCTGTTGGTGTATTCTAACTATTTTGCTATTCAAAAGTAGCATTGCAGTACTATGGATGAAGTTAGATACGAGTTGGCGTATTCTAACTGTTGATAGTGTTATCATTTTGAAAGGTAGTTCTACAGGTCAGTGGCCAAACTTTGTAGACCCTCATAATCAGTACTGTGTTTTAAACAACATTACTGTGTGTTCTGCACAGTTCTTGTTTCTGTTTGGATAATCATTAGGTCACTGGGAAAAATAATCTATAAAGCATTAAAAAACATACTACATTTATGTGAGTTTAACTTTCACAGTATGTGTGTTTGAAGTTTACAATACTTAAGGGAATACTTAAAGTGCACTAACTATTGAACGTTTCACACATCAGTGGATACATTTAGGTTTAAGGAATACTAAGCAAGCATGTGTTAGATTTGCTGGTAATCTCTGTTGTACAGTAATGGAAGTATCTTTGTATTGAAACCAACAACATCTTTTGTAATGTATGCAGTATAATGACCTGCAGTCATTGTGGCACCAGTGTGGTAGGTCATGCCTACTGTTGGGAACGTTTTCTTGCCAAGAAATACTTGCCCATGTGTGAAGCTAGTAAACTTGTAGTTGTTTTATGTACCATCTGCATTGTACCTTAAACGCATTAGTATCAGATATTGGCTGTGTGAGTTTATGTGCAAGGTGGAATGATTGTCCGAATTGCAAAAAAGTGCATAATATAGCATGATTTGCATTTTTCAGCAGCTGATGAAATGTAATGGATTCACAATTTGACAAAGATAAATACACAAATTAGGGATATGCTCTTATGAAAAGTGGTTGCAGAGAGTGCATGTATGTTTCCACATATATGAAATCTGGAAGATGTAATTTATAGGTATGCAAACAAAGGGGCGTTAAAATCAGAATCAGGCGTTAAGGGTTAACGGTGGCGTTAACCCTTAACGCCTGAGTTGTAATGAGGGCCCAAGTCTTTAGCTCACTGTCCCTTTCACAGAGAAGAAATTTCCCCGCATATCAGCCTTTTTCCTGCCCAGGAGCAGTCCAGCGCCGAAATGCTAGGCAATTCTCCTCTGAACAAGAGTACCATCAGTAACCCCATACATGTGTTTCAGCCTTGTTGGGCATCATCAGTGAGGTGAAACTGGTGCCTCTCTAAGAACAGTGAGCAAGGGGTCCACGTCTGGATCGCCCTGTTAACTTAGGGTGAAACCCAAAGTTAATTTATGCAAACAAAGGGGGGTCTGGGAATCTCTCTACCAGCACGAACACAGCCCAATGACCTGTTCTTGGGTGAATAACCCCTGGGAGAGACTCTACCAAGTCTTTAGCTCACTGTCCCTTTCACAGAGAAGACATTTCCCCGCATATCAGCCTTTGTCCTGCCCAGGAGCAGTCCAGCGCCGAAATGCTAGGCAATTCTCCTCTGAACAAGAGTACCATCAGTAACCGCATACACGTGTTTTAGCCTTGTTGGGCATCATCAGTGAGATGAAACTGGTGCCTCTCTAAGAACAGTGAGCAAGGGGTCCACGTCTGGATCGCCCTGTTAACTTAGGGTGAAACCCAAAGTTCATTTATGCAAACAAAGGGGGGTCTGGGAATCTCTCTACCAGCACGAGCACAGCCCAATGACCTGTTCTTGGGTGAATAACCCTTGGGAGAGACTCTACCAAGTCTTTAGCTCACTGTCCCTTTCACAGAGAAGAAATTTCCCTGCATATTTGTAAAAGATCTCCAAAAACAATAATGTGTTTTCCTCCAAAGAGTTCTTCGTAGTCTTTTGTAAGGGCTTCTTGTAATTTGAGGTGAAGTAAAGCCAACATTAGGTTGGAAACCATGCTCGCCTCATCTATTAGGAGCATTTTCATTTGTTTCAAAATTCTGCATATTTCAGTTGCAGCTTCTGTTGATAGTTTGTAGTACTATAATTTGTTTGGTGTTCTACTGGAAGGAGCAGTATTCAGTGTAAAGTAACACCTCCCCTGTTGTAGGCGGCTAAACCTGTGGGGGCTGTTACAACAGCTGAAAGCTTGTTGTTTGTTAGCTTTTGGAGGAATTTGTTGATGATTTTTATAATAATGTTTTGCCTGAACCAGCTTCATCACCTACATAGATGAGTACAGGTTTATAATGTTGACAGCTTCAAGTTTTACTTTCATACTGCAAACCATGTTCAATTTCTTCAGTCACTTCTAGGAAAATGCTAAGTTGCTCATCACTGAGTTGTGATTTGAGCAGTGACAAGCTTCTGCCTGATTTGTCATATTGATACATAGAGTTGACTACTTCAGTCATGGCTAATTCTGCTTCATTTACTATGAGTGGCTCTCCAAGTGGTTCTTGGCTTCCTGTAACAGAAGGTTGACTGCACTCAGGAGTGTCTTCATTTAGTTGTGAGTGCACTTCTTCCCCGTGTTGGCGTTCATTGTCCAGCATGTTTTGTACTGCTTGAAATTGACATTTGTTATACTGCTTTAATTTGCGTTGAATGCAGCTTCAAATGAGTCATAGGCGCCCAATAAATTATTTTCTCCATGGTTTAAAAAGTTGGAGTAGGGCCATGTAGTAAAGTTCTCTATGTTGAGGAGTTTTAAATGATAACTTTATATGATTAATTAGGCCGGGGTTGGTAAGTTTAGCCAGGCTGCCTTCACAAGTTTTGACTATGTATTTTCAATTTTTTTCATCTGGTTTAATATTATTCCTGTAGGAGGAATTTTCTATAGGCGTGACTTTTCTGCTATGTTTATAAGATTGTGAGTACTTCACGATCTTATAAAAATAGCAAGAAATTCACGCTCAACCCTTCAAATCTTTATGGCAATTCCTCAACATTTTTTGTAAAATGAATTTTTTGGAATACTTCACTGTCCGCAGAGTCCTTGGTGTCTGGGAAGCTCTGTCCTCGAGCTCCCCTGTGTGCGTCCCTGCAAGGGGTTAATTTTCCAGGCCGGCGAAGGAGGAGGCGGGCCTTCAGGCACGAAAACCCTCGGAAGCGCGGAGTCCTTGGTGTCCTTTGTGGCAATTTGTGGGGAGGCTGTCTACATCTGCTGCTGGTGCTGCCTTGAACTGTTCTGTCAACTTCAGCCCTCCGCCCACGGTTTTATCGAAACCTGTATGCACGCAAGGTACGGTTCCTGCTGCAGATGCTTGCTGTCAAATTTGTGTCTTTATTTGTCCATTTTATAAGGCTTGCTGGAGGGGTGGGGGGGGAGAGACGGACTACGGCAGCTCCTTGAGCTGTCGGGCGTTCCCCGCCCTCCAGCCCCTGTGACTTTTTGTCTAGTGCACCGGTGTGCTCCCCGGAACTTGGACCGGTTTTATAACCCCTGCCTTTGTATCCACAAGCTTTGCTTACATCTACCTACATCTATCTTTGGAAACCTTGATTTATATCTGACTCTGCTCCTGACCTGGAGAAGGAAGGAGGAAAAAAGTTGGGCCATAACCACCCACCATTGACTGCCACCCACCATTGACTGCCACTGTCTGCCTTTGACTCATGCAAGGGTGGTCCTTACTTACCCCTATCCCCATCCGTGCATGGTTCTTTTTCTAATCACCGCCTTTACACTTATCAATTGTGAATCTTCGTAATTTTTTTTTTTTTTTTTTATTCCATGGTCTTAATGTCTGTATAATATTTGCTGTATTTAACCCATTTTATATTCATATATATATATATATATTTTATATGGGGCTTTTTATTAGAGCCTAATTTTCTTTTAACATCATATAGTATTTAGTGCTTAATTTTGTAGAGAGTGTGAGGGGGCTGCGAGATTTTCTCTTTTCTCTCCCCCTCATCTCTCACCGTTATCCTACTTTCGGCTTATACTGGCCTGTCCGGTTTTTTTTGTTCCCCGCCTAATATTATCCATTTAAGTTTCTAATCTATTTAATCTATGGGGAAGAGAAAAGCTGGAGAGGGAGGGGTTGGGGCTGGTGCTGGGGTGGTCAGCAAACGGGCGAAAAAACCTAAAAACGTCACTTCTTCCCATACCACCAAACCCCCAAAAACAGTAACTAAAGCTAAATCCCTTCCGAAAGTTGGTGTAACACCTTCCCAGAGATCGTTGGACTACTATATGGATGCCATGGCAAACAAAATAGTTAATTGTATGAATGCAGTTGAACCTGCCTCTAGAGAGGTTGTTCCCAGGGGCGAGGGATTGGGTTTGGCGGACTTGCAGGGACAGGGGATTGTAGATAGGGATGTGGTGTCTAGGGGGGATGCGTCTGTCTTTGGTTTGGTGACGCCTCCTCATTTACTGTCGCAACCAACGCACCCCGTGGAGGGGGCACCCAGTATTAATGGTAGGATTTTGGTGGAAAGGGAATCTGGGTCGCTAGACTGTTCTGCCGCCAGTGAGGGCGACAAAGAATGGTTGGAGGCCTTACTGGTGGAGAAGCTTAAGCCTTTACAGTTGATGTTAAATTCTTTAAAGGGGCTTAAAGAGGGGGTTTTGACCACCTTGGCTATTATGGATGACTCCATTAGGGCAATATCACTTAAATTGTCTGACTTGGCCGTTATTGTTGAGGAAAGGGGCCCAGAGGATTGGCGGTGTAAGTGTCCACCAACCGCCCCCTTACCGAGGAAAACCGCCTCCAATGGTAAGAAAGTTATATCTCCGCTAAGGTGTAGTCAGGAGGTGGTGATCATTGAAGATCAGGATGATATTCCAGAGGCCAACAAGAATTTAAATGGGCCTGTAAGGGATGGGGAGAGTGACGAACCTAGGAAAACAGAATGTGAAAAGGGGCCGGGGAGTGGGTTAGGGACTAATACAATCCTGAACCTACCCCCGGAAGCGGTCCCCCTGGTAGGGATTATTACTGGTCTGCCCGGGTTGCCAACTGGAAGTTTTGAGTCCACTCATTCCCTGATGAATAAGGCCTCGCACTGGGTCAACTCGAATCTGATGGGACCTAAGATCGATCCCAAAATGATTCGTATGGCCAGGCGTGTGGGATGGGTGGGAAATAGACCCAAGAATTTACGGGGAGACTGTGTGGTAATCACCTTTTCTGATGCTCAGATCACGGACTATCTTTTGAATACCAACCTAGCCCGGGGCCTTAAACCCAATGGTTCTAAACTGTCCAGTAAACTATTTCCTCTGGATTATTTCTATGTCCCTGTCGGGGGAAGGAAGTTGCCGACCCTATCATCAGGTAGCAGGCAGGTTGGAGGTTTTGGAAACCCTATTATTAGCCTAGATAGAAATTCACCGTCTAATTGCCCCCTGGACGGTTGGAGTACAACCATATCCAAAAAGGGTCAGCGTAAAGCCCCGGCAGAAATTGTTCCGACACCCTTGCCTCTGGAAAATCATTTCGAGATCTTGACGTCCTGTGAGGATGTGGATTGACAAGAGGCTGTAATCGAGGATGGGGCAATGGTGTCGACCCTCTTAGCATCCCATAGGAATTTGGCCATAGATAATCTGCAATTGCGCCTACTCTCTTGGAACATAGCAGGCGCAACGAGGAAATTAAAGCTGGGTCCAGTGATGGAACTTCTTCAAGCTAACTCTATAGTCTTACTTCAAGAAACTTGGGCCCTAGAACCCCCACACTTAGATGGTTTTATCTCGTTTGATATCCCAGCCAACAAAAAGACGAGAGGTAGACTCTTTGGTGGTTTGTGCATCTTGATCAAGGGTGCGCTGGAATGTGGAATTGAGCTGATCCCAACCGGGCTGGATTTTTTGCAGGTTGCTTCTCTAACAACTAGGATGGGGAAGGTAATCTGCATTATCAATTTTTATAATAGTCCTCATTTTTCTGATCTGGAGCGACTGCCCAAGGTCAAGAGGTTCATTGAGAACCTCTTGTCCAAGGAAGGCAGGAAGTTCACCTCCTGCATCTGGGGGGGGGATTTTAATCTAAAAATGGGGGGGGGCTGGACCAGGGCGCTCTTGACCCCCTTGAGGATCTGGTAGAGAACATCCCGCCCAGGTGTATGAGAGATGCAAGAGTTTGCCCGAAGGGTCTTCAGTTTAACTCCTGGCTGTTGGAATGGGGGTTCCGTATTGTTAATGGTCGAAAGGCCCCGGATATCCCAGGGGAGGGAACGTTTAAAAACCACCAAGGCTGTTCAACTATCGATTACTTTTGTATTTCAGTAAACCTCTGGGAATGTGTTGTGAGTTTTGAGGTGCAGGCGGATACGCATAGTGACCATATGCCCATCTGTCTTACGCTAATGGGTTTGTTGGGGGAACGGGAATCTTTGGTTATAGCCCCTAGCCCGCGGCTGGGGGTACTCTCAGGTTCCAGAAGAATTAAATGGGGTACCATCTTAGAGGAGGGGTTACATCATGTTTCCTTAAGGGAGAATAACTCGCTTGTGCTGGATATATTGGGCAATCATCAATCTGCACCTATAATTGTAGAGAAATTTGTAGAATTATTGGCTGCACTAACCTCAAAATTCTCTAAAACTATCAAGTCCAATGGTAAAATATTAAAGAGAGGATGGTTTGATGAAGCCTGCAAAAATGCAAAGAAATCGCTGTTGAGAACCCTTAAGGACCCAATTAGTTCTAGATCGAAGATTGCACAAGATAGGAAAACCTACCAACAGGAGTTAAAGAGAAGGAAAAGGGAGATAGAACAGGGAGCCTGGGAAGGTTTTTTGAATGCCGCCATGAAGAGGGACCAGAAGGCTTTTTGGGCATTTGTAAAAAGTGGTCCGGAGGGTTGTTGGTCCAACGTGGGGAGTGGCACCCATGTGGAAGAAGGGGCATGGTTGGCGCACTTTGGTAGTCTATTTGGATCTGTACATTTAGAGGCCGAGTCAGACTTTAGCGGCCCCTGTTTGATGTTTGAAGTGGAGGAGACTGCTAAGGCAATCAGGCTCCAAGCACACAACCGCGCCCCTGGCCCGGATATGATACCTTCAGATTTGTTCCAGGACCCAGTTGATTTGTGGGCCCCACTTCTGACTGTGGCATTCAATGCTTGTCTCAAATCGAGGAAATATCCTTCCTCGTGGAAGAGGGCAATAATATTCCCCATTTTTAAAAAGGGAGACATGTCTAGCCCCGGTGCTTATAGACCTATTTCCCTACTAGATTCATCGTTTAAAATTTTTGGGAGAATATTGCTGGCCCGTATAGAAGCCTGGCTTGGGGCACAGCCAGTTCTCTCTGACATTCAATTTGGGTTTCGTCCTGGAGTAGGCACCATGGAACAAAGTCTTAACTTTTATTTACTGGTGGCTAATACGGTGTTTTGTAGGGGCGAGGCTGTTTATCTAGCTTTTATGGACCTAAGCACTGCCTTTGATAAAGTAGATAGAGCTAAGCTCTGGGCAGTGCTTGGGTCCTTAGGGTGCCCTGGGGAAATCTTACAGGCTTTGGTTGACCTCCATACAAATAATGAGGCCTGTGTACGAAGTGGCTCTGGGGGGCATTGCACGGCATGTTTCCAGGTGGGGTGCGGTGTGAGGCAGGGCTGCGTACTGGCCCCCATCTGCTTCTGCCTTTACATCAATGGCCTTTCACAGGACCTGACTGGAGTATTGGCCGATTTTTTAGTTTTGGGAGGAAGGGGGTTTCCAGTATTAGCCTATGCTGATGACACTGTCCTTCTTGCAAGAACACCTAGGGCCCTACAGATATTGATTAATGCTTATTCAAGGTTTATGGATAATCTGGGCCTAAAAATCAATACCAAGAAATCTGCAGTAATGGCGTGCGTTGGCAGAAAACGTCCTGTGCCCATGAAACCCATGCTTTGTGCAGATGAAATTATTCCCAGAGTTAGGACTTTTGATTACCTTGGAATAAGTTTTTCGGAGGCCTTAAATGGTAAAGACCACGTGACCAAACAATCTATTAAGATGAGTCAACAGATAGGCGGAATTTTTAGATTCATGTCGAAGTGCAGGGGCCGGCCTTTGGATGTGATCCTTAAGATCTATGGTACTCAAACTGTGGCTTCCACTCTTTATGGCGCAGCTATCTGGGGCTTCCAGAATACAGTGGAAATACAGAGTAAGGAGAGTAAATTTTTTAAAAACTTGCTTGGGCTCCCGTCCAGTGTATCTGGATTAGCCGTCCATAGGGAGTTGGGTGTGGAGTTTTGGGAAGATCAGTGGGCGTTGGCCCCTCTTTTATTCTGGGTCAGGCTGTGGGCTAATGAGCATGCTTCCTTGTGCCATACTATTATTCGTACTGTGTTGGGTAAATGTGGCTGGAAAAAAATTCCATGGCTCGCGTATGTTTTTTCAATTCTGGGTGAAGCCAACTTAGGCGCCCTTTTTCCGCCTGATACTATTTTGACCAAAAGTGAGGGGTCTGTTTACAAAGCCATGCTGGGTAAAATCATAGCAAGTAAAAGAACTTTGCTAGAGCGTGGCCATAGCAAAGGTGAATTTCACTTAAGTATTAGTTGCCTAACGGGAATTCAACCTTACTTGCTTTGGAGTATGTTAAAAAAGGACAGGTGGCTGATTACAAGGGCACGGTTCGATTGCCTTCGGTTGCAAGGCAACACCTATAAATGGAAGGGTTTTCCTGACTCAGCGGGTTGCCCGGTTTGTGGACATGGTAGAGAGGATCTCTCTCATTTGTTATTCTTCTGTATAGGGTATGCAGGTATACGTAAAGTGTCCCTGATTCCTGCCCTTAAGAAGTCAATGATCCGCACACACAGGGCTGCTCTTGTGTTTCTCTTGAGCGCCGAATCAGTTTACACCGCTTGGGCTCTTTTGACGTTCCTGAAAAGAGCGATGTATTTCAGAAATCGTATTGTGAAACTGCAAGGTGGCGAGGGCCCGTAAGAAAACTTTATAGTACTTGTACTGGGTTAAAGTATTTTGCATTGTCTTCTAAACATATCTTCACTAAAATAATTTTTAATGTAGTTCATGTCGAGGCAACCGTCTAACTGCCAAATGTATTTGTATACTGCTTTCGCCAATGTTTTTTAACTATATATTTTCATGGAAGTGTAATTTTAAGATTTTGTAACCTGAATTAGTGTAATAATTGTGTTTACTTGTCGTTTAATGGTTGCTTTATACAACCGAATAAACTTGTTTGACTTGACTTGAATACTTCACTGTGGCTACGTTAATATTGATAGATGTAGTGCTAGTGTTATTAGTAGTTGTATTCTTCTTAATACATTTCTTTTTATTTTTACTTTTTGGAAGAGGGGCCATCGTTTTTTTTACTGCTAGCTGGTTCAGTTTGATTGACTGACTTTATTAGCTTTTTTTTAAACATTTGCTATAAATTCTTTTAGAGGTGGATGAGTATTTTGCATGCTTTCAGTTTTACTGCTCTATTATTTTGTTGTTTTCTACAGAGTTGCTTTTTAGTAGGCTTTCTGTTCTGTCTGTTGGAGAAAAAAGGAAAGTGTGGGTTTGAAAGTTGTGCAATGTATTTGCGTGCAATGTGAATATCAGGGCAGGCAGAAATAGTGGGCTGTGTGATTGTGCAATGGGCTGTTAGTTCTAGTTGGGAAGGTTGTAAGAGTAGTTGTGTGTGTAGATGTGTGAAGGGCTTGGTTCAGTGCGTAAGATAGTGTACTCTGCATGAATAAGTAAGGACATTGCAATGTTTTCACGATGCTGGTGGGGGCTATGATACTGGTGTTTAGATGAGAATACAAAGAATGTACCTACTGAGGTGCAATGACTAAGAGTGAAGTAAATGCTGTTGGTTTGAAATAATTTTGTAGGGTGCTATATGGCTACACTGCACTGTATGAGTTACAGATGGAATATTACTACACTAGTGCACTCACTTTGTAGGATGTGAAGAGTTGTTTTCTTCTGATGTTTATCTTCTAGGAGAGAGGTTGATGTCTTTCAAGAGGCTGTTCTTCACTGCAATTGGTGAAGAAGAAAATTAGTGGGTCTGTGTGATAATGGCAAAGTAATTATAGTACAAGAAGACATTATTTTACACTGTAGGAGGAGTTGTTGGGAAGAATAGTTAGTAATATTGCAAGTGATTATAAGTATGGTTGTAAAACTACTGTTTCTGCAGATGGGCTGCCACCAGATTCCTAATAATTGTTTGGCAGTTAGCTTCCCAGTGTCAATAGGACATTACGAGTCATGTTGGACTGGAAGGTCAGGTTATGGAAAATGTTAGGCTGTATTTGTATGCAGTTGCAAAGCACTGTATGGAAATGGGGACATGGGAGCACCAGCAGTGTTGCTAATGGGGACAGTGGTGCTTTGATAAGTATGGCCTACAGGGTTGGAGTTTTCAAAGTTTGAGAGTTGTTTTTGCATGATTTGTATTAGAAATGGAGCACTGCAATTCCTAGTATGCAGAGAAAAATGGAGAAGCCAAGAAGCAGATTAGAAAGGAGAATGTTAGTGTGTACAATTTCATTAACTTTCCTAGACATGCATTCTTGGTACGTGAGTGTTGTTGCTATATATTGGAGACATTGTTTCCCTTTTGTTTCATTTATTTATTAAAAATTACACACAGCACTGCTTTAAATATACACATGCATTTATTTGGTTTCCTTCAAATGGTGCTGAAATGAATAGTTTTACACGCATTGGATTTTGTCATTTTTCAAACCCATGTACATGCCATGCTTTAGTAACATACATCCAGTTTTCATTTTGAGTGTGCATTGTGAGAGTTTTAGTGCAGCTTTGTTAGTTGGAGAAGTGGTTTCAAAAGTGACAGAATGAAGGAAGAATATAACAGTTTGTACATTAGAATGGATCTGGGACTTAAACAAGCTGTGGAAATGTTTTAGATGTGGTTTTCTTTTGTTTTACAAAAGAATCACAGAGTGCTGCTGAAATTGCAAATATGTTTTTGCAACTTTTATGAAAATGCTAATTAAAAGAAACATTTCTAAGCACATACCATTGTAAGTAACTACCACTTGATGTCAGGAGATTGGACAAATGAGAGTACAATTATTGAGTAGATCATGCAGGCTAAGTGGCAGGAACCCTGTTTGTATGCATGTGTATAAGAGTTTGAAATCTACTTTACAAAATATATAAATACCTTTACTTTGTGTTGGTGGATGCAGATGTGGTTGAATCTGCAAATCGAAATCTTGCAGATGTTTAAAGTAGCTTCTGATGCAGGTGCTTTGGAAAAACAGGAGATCTGTACTCTGAGTGTTGAACAGTACATCTAAAGTGTTGAACTGAGATGACAGAGTTAGATATAGAGTTCTTGGATATGATTGGTGAATGGGTGTGTGACTGCTTAACAGTAGCCAATGAGGGAGTGCTGCAAAGAGTGAAGTGGAATGGGAAGAAGGGCTGCCCTATTTTACGGGGTCTGCAGATACTGCAATATGCTGCGGACAGGGCGTGCCACATCCGGGTCTTTTTAGGATGCCTTACATGGAAAGGGGACTGTGGGGATTAGCCAATCAGGTGTTCTGCTTGTGCTTTATAAGAATACAGGGTATTTGTTTTTTTCATTGCTGTGTGTAGTGAGGATGGCTGTTGTTGCAGAGATGGATAGAGTCAGTGTGTGGATGGTGAGTCAGTCTGTGGATGGTGAGAGATTGCTTTGTGACCAATCTGCAGAGGTATGCAGAGATAAGTGGCATTTCTGCCAACCTTGGAATTGAGCGAATGGAGGCAATGTGGTGTGGTGTGCCAGGCCACAATTTGCAAGGTGTGCTTGCACTTTATTCGAGATATGGCCATTAGTAATACTCCAGATGTTCTTGTGGTTTACTATGGAGGACTGCATTTGCTGGACATTAATGCAGTAATATTGCAGAGTTCACTGAAGGACTTGCTAAAGACACTAATGCCGCTGTGTTATTTTCTCACATAACACCTAGAACACTATGGAACTGCCCCAATCTCTTCTGTCCTCAGCAAGATGCAGGAAGGTGTTTTGTGAACAGGGGCATATTTTCTTTTTTGTGCAGTGTTGGGATGTCCTCTTTTGAGAATGAGAGCATTAATTCTCAGCGTGTGTATTATTTTGCTGCAATTGGTATTTATTTGTCAAATATTGGGAATGCCATTTTCCTTTATAATATAAGGAATGCTTTGAAGAGGTTCATGTAAGCCTATAAGGAAAAGAAAACAAGAGAAAAGCTCAAAACACGTTTTAAATAAAGGTGCTTGTTTACAAGTCCCTTAAAACAAAAAAAGGCTCTTTTCAGAGCCACCACTAAAGAGAAAATACCTTACCTTGGGTTTAATTTGTCTCCCCACCCCCTTCAACTGTATGATCTGTCCGCAAACACAGCGATAGTCTGCGGATAGTCTGCGGATAGCATGTGTCACTTGTGGGGGACTCGTGGATCCATTGGTTGCAGGTGTATGCAGAGCAGTGTGGAGTGGCAGAACATCTTGGATTTGATTATGTAGATGTGAAGTGGCATGGAGTGCACAGCATCAAGTGGGTGGGCTTGCTCCCACTTTGTGTCACTTTGGTCACGCTCCAACATCTGGCCATTATCATTGTTCATTGTGGGGAACAGTTTAGGCTATGTAACTGGAATTTCACTGGAGTTTGAAATGAAGGCGACATTTGGGAAAATAATGGACATGTTCCCAAACTCCCAACACATTTTTTCTCACATTGCCCAGATACAGATGTGGCTGTGCTCCAGTATTTTTGGTCCGCAAATGGAGAAAGCAAGGCACAATATCAACAAGGCTGTTTGTGCATTTTTGAGAGATGTTGGCATGATGTCTTTCGATAATGAAAATATAAAATTTCATCGCACCAATATTTTTGGCAGAGATGAAGTACATCTTACTGATGCTGGTAAGCAGGTTTTTTTTTTTTTTTACAAAATATCCAAAATGCTTTGAAGCACTTTTTGGATATATTGCAAGCATTTTGCAGTAGGTGTTTGCCTACTTTACTTCAAAACTTAAGTTTAATAACAACCAATACAAAAAAGGTTCTTTTCAGAGCCACCACTTTATCACTCAAAAGAGTGCAATGGTTTAGATGCTGCCACCACCGGCATTTTTTAGATGTCCGCGGACTACCGCGCTTTACGCAGACTTCACTGGATGTGTAGTGACCTGCACCTTTTTTTGGTACCTCTATTTTTGAACTGTGAAAGGTGGCTCTGAAAAGAACCTTTTTTTATTTATTGTGTTTTATGATTATTTTTTTTACACAGGAGACACAAGGGTGGGAAAAGAAGGGAGGAGAGGACAGTTCGAACCACAGGTGGGGCTCAAAGAGTTACAAAAAGTCATTAGATTGACCAGGACATGGTCTGTGACCCCTGCAAGGTAGAAGTTTCAGCTTAAAACACCCTGGATTGGCCATAAATGCACATTTTAACTCTCCAGGGTAAGGACTGTGTCCGAGGATACTTCTAATGCTCAGCACAGGTGCGGTCACATGGTGATGTCCCTGGACATCCGCTGTCTATAGGACATCTATTGCGGGGGATGCAGTGTGTGCATGCGCCAAGGTGTTGGCAGGGCAAGGGTGGGCTCCCTGAACTAATTAAAATGTGACACGTGCGAGCGAACAGTTCCAGACAGACACAGTGTTCGGAGGACACAGGGGATGAAATGCGCCTGTGCCCATGTGCCCACAGGACAGGGGTAGGACCCCCGAACAAATTAAAGGTGTGTCACAACTTTACAGACATCTCTGGACAAGCACAGTGTTCGGTGGTCACAGGGGATGAAATGTGCCTGTGCCCATGTGTCCACAGGACAGGGATGGGACCCCAAACAAATTAAAGGTGTGTCACGACTTTACAGACATCTCTGGACAGGCGCAGTGTTCGGAGGTCATAGGGGTTCGGATGCGCATGCGCCAAGGTATCCGCAGGACAAGGGTGGGACCCTCGAACTACGTAAAAGTGTTTCACGACTTTACGGACATCACCAGCCAGGCACGGTGTTTGGAAGGCACAGGGGATCAGATGTGCATGCACCCAGGTGTCTGCAGATCATGGGTGGAACCACCAAACCATATAAAGTTTTGTCATGACTTTGCAAACATGTGCACTGTTTGGGGCACCTCCATTTTGATTGCAGACAACCCGGATAGGCGTGCTGTTTGGGGGGTCTCTACATTTTGGTTGTGGACAGGGCTTTAAAAAAACACACACACACACCAACATTATATACATAGATATTTGTTAAAACACAGAAATTCAATCAATTAGGAAAGGGGAGGGGTAGCAGAATGGGAAACATATATGGGGTAAATGGGGTTTTCTACAGATTGTTCATGAGGGAAGGAAGGGATTGAGGTTTCATCGTAGCATTGTTGGTTGCAGGAACTTGGTGGGGATGATTGGCTAGGACAGGGGGAAGGGTCACAGGTACAAGTGGAGAAGTGGTATCTAAAATTGTCTGCGATATGACTTTTGACAAATGTCATTAAATGTACAAAATTAGTGTTCAGTTCATCCATTTTTGCAGACAGACTTAATAGTTCATTTGCAGTATTTTGAGTTTGGGGCTGGCTGTGGACATCTTCTTCCTCATTTAATGGTAATTTGGGGCCACTTTATTCATTTGCACTATGTACTGTTAAACAGAAAACCATGTTTTAGTGACATGTCAAACAATGTACATACATTTATCAATTTGTATTCTGTACCATTAGAGTTATTTAGTTAATTAATTTAATCATGGGGGAAATGTTCTTCTAAACACTCGCCATTTCTGTATAAAGAAAACAATACTGATATTTCAGACATACTGTGCCAAATTTCCCAACAAATCTCTGAAGAAAATGTCTATCAGAGCGTGTTTAAATCTGCTTCCAACACAGGAAATCCTGGCCATCAGGACGACTAGCGACTCCAACTAATGCAGACTATGTGAGGATCTGAACCAACCGGATACTGTAAGACATCTTTTGATGGTATGCCCACAAATGAGACAGGAAAGACTCACCTATTTGACGCCACTTCTTGCAGGTTTGACTCTCATCAACGAGGAAGTATGGTGGAATCGCTTGATTTCAGGCGAACAAACGAGATCGGCTATTGCAATGGCAAAGCTTTTGGAAATTGCTTTGAACAGATAAAACTCCATCTAAACTCGGTGGAAGAAATCTCTCTTTGAACTTTCTCCGGACTGGGTGAAATCGCGGATCAAATCCTGAAAATTCTATGTTAATGCCTTTGCAATGTTTTACTTTTACCTATTCTACTTCTTAGACCTTGTAAAAATCTCCTTGATTAAATACAAGTAAATAAAAAAATAAAAAAATACTGATATTTCTTACAAGTCATGTAGCTACCACAAACTCTAATGTTACAGGAAGAAATATAGTGTATTTACTACTTTTTGTAAGGGTTTCTTGAGGTTATATTGTTAGATGCACAGTTCACTTTTGTACTTGGTGCATACCATTACGTTACGCAACCTATGAAATTGTACTTCTGGTTTCATAAGTACAGAATTTGTATATATATTTAATTTTTGAATGTGCTACATATATCTGTTGTACTTTAAAGTACATGTCTTTGTTTGCTGCAGGATATAATAATGTAAGGTAACCCCTGTGCTTTTGGGCATTGTGAATGCTGCCCGAAGTCCGCAGTCAGTCGCGCTGTCCACAGACTCTGCAGCTATCATGTTGGGGGAAAGGGGGAGGGGGAAGTATGATGTAAGGGACATGTAGAAAAATTAAGGGTATCTTGGTAAAAACCCATGAAATTCAGTGAAACATTTTTGTTAAAGGGATGTTATGGTTAAGTTGCACTAATAAAAACCTATAAAAATCAGGGGAAAAACTTTGTTAAAGGAATTTTATGATTACAGGTCAAACCGAAAAACCCTAGAAATTTGCCAGTTATGGTAAGCTAAGCAACCATAACTCGTGCCCCCACCATGCACTGCTAACACTAACACCCAGGACATCAAAGATGACATCACAAATGTCATTGATGTCCTGGGTGTTAGTCTTAGCAGTGCACAGTGGTGGTGTGAGTTATGGTTTCTTAGCTTACCATAACTGGGACATTTCTTGTTTTTTTTTCACTGATTTAGATAGGTTTTTATTAGTACAACTTACCCATAACTTCCCTTTAACAAAGTTTTTTCACTGAAAATATATATACATTTATTTATCGTTAGCAATGAAAAATAAATAAATAAAATGAATACATATTTATATATATGTCAAAGGAAAAAACTTTAGTTGCATGAATGTTAAGGTGAGAAATTAACACAACAAAACCCTGGAATTCATCTAAAGCCACTTTAACATTGCACGCCCTGTTGTGCAGCCTATGACCACAATGATGACATCACATATCACATCACAGATGACATCACAAGTTACATGTTGTAGGAGAACACTGATAACATCACAAATTGCATCACTGATGACATCACTAAGTACATTGTATATAAAAGATTACATGAATAATGGCATCAGGCATAACATGATTAATATGTTAGCTCATAAACATTTAGATTTTCTTAATAACAATTTAGGACCTGGACTTGGCCACGGCAAAGACTGTGGTCACTGGCCATCACCAAACACCATAGCTAGTGGTCCGTTAGTTTTGCAAAATACTAATGTGAATAGTTAAAAGCCATGCCCAGTGGCACAGCCCTGTTTTAAAATATATAGTTGGCAACGTTGAAAGCTGTAGTCACTGGCCATAGCTAAAGGCAAAAGCTAGTGCCCATTAATATGTTAGAATATACAGTCGGCATGGCTAAAGACTGTAGCCACTGGCTGGTATTGTGTTGTAAACCATGCCTAGTGGCTGGTTAGTGTATATAGTATACAGCGGACATGGCCGCAAGGCCATAGATGGGGTTGATTAGTGGTGTATAATACACAGTGGTCAGGTTCGAAGTCCATCGCTTATGGCTTGTATTTTTAAATATACAGAGGACATGGCCAAAATATGTACAAACTGCTTCTGGTCAAAGGCCATGACTAGTGAGGCACGTTTATATATTAGAATATATAATGGGCACAGCCAAAGATAGTGGCCACTGGCCAGTATTGTGCTGCAGCCCATGGCTAGTGGCTGATTAGTGTGTCTAATATACAGTGTGCACAACTGAAAGCTGTAGCCATTTGTGAAGGCCAAAATCTATGGATGGTGGCTGTCGGGGTAATTTCCCAGAGGGCCGGCAGGGCCGTCCGTGGACCTCCGGGGTTGGGGAGGCCCCAACTCCCCCGGTTTCCCAAAGGAGTATGAGACACACACAAGAGCAATGAGTTACTGCTGTTTATTACATAAAACAGGCAGCAGGGAAGAGCTCTCAGGTCACGGGCATCCGGGAGACCTCTCGATCATGGTGGGCTCACAGGTCCTTTTTCTAGTTGTATGACGCGGCTACGTGCGTCATCTGGGAGAACTAGCCCTAAACCTAACGCCACCTCGGGTTGGCTCGCCGAGTGGTAGGGTCAATATAGATACATATAGGAAAGATTGTTAGTGGTGGAGGAAGGGTCAGGTGGTAAGCTTTTGCCATCCCTAATAATTGCTACAAGAGAAGTGTTACAAGGGGACAATTAGTGATTGGCTAAACTGTAATGGCGTCAATGGTGGGTCCCTCGTATTCTGATTGGTTCACCCGTCAGCCCCCAAGCCTGGGACCATCGCTGTTCCCAGCTCGCGGTGTACCTGGTGCTGGCAACAAAGTATGACTATGTGTCAGTGGTACACAATGGACATGTCTGACTGCTAGCTGGTGGGCATGCCTTTCCCATCGCTGTCAGTGTCCAATTTGTCACTTCATTGTGGCAGTCTGTGTCCAAGACGTGAGACCCCAGTGCTTCTCTGGTCCAGGGGACTTGGCATCGTATCAGGTCGGCCTGGTCACATGTTGTGAGCCCGTGGCATGGGCAGAATTTTGAGCATTTGATTTTATTTCGGCTCTGGGAGCGTTTAGCAGTGGCAGGTGTAACCTTGGCGCAGGGAGCACGGCATGTAGATAGCAACATTGCGGCCTCGGCTGTGGGCACTTGTTGGGGCTTGTTCTGCGTGATCAGCACCTTGCAGCTTTGTCTGAGCTGCTCCGGCCTGGGGACTCTAGCTTGCGGCCTACCTTGGCCTGGTTTATGGGTGTCAGTACATAGTCCATGTTATGGGGGTCACGAGGGGCGACAGAGACTCATATGCATTAGTCCATATAAAGGGTAACATCTTCATGGTTTTAGTAGCGAGGAAGCATCTGCAAGCATCGACACAAGCTCTTCTGGCTACTTGCATTTCTGCGGTGCTGTAGTTGGCCTATGTGAAAAAGCAACAATGCATGTGTGAGTGTGAGTGGTCCTCTATGTCATAGCACTGAGTGTGTTCTTTGTGTGGATTGGTGTGTATGACCAATGTGCTTGGTGGCACGTGTGTTCATATCCACTAGCTATGTCATCATGGCATCTCTAATGATGGCAGTATTTTGTGGTTGCTGTCTAGTCGAGTTGATCCATATGATCGGTATCAGCTTCACCTGAGGCTCTGGCACGTGGTTTGGTTGACAGGCAGCTTTCCTGACTGTGTGGAGAGTGGCCACAGTGGATCTTGACATCTGGGGTGGCCGTGAGTGGGTCGAATTCCTCTCACTGTGGGTGCTTGGGTCATGATGTCCTAGGCCATGGTCTGGATGAGAATCGGGGGAAGGGATCATCACATTTTCCCTCTTCAGTCCCCCCACTGGTCGACTTGTCCACCATTAAATTATCCACTCTCTTGTCTCCTCGTACTCGCCATATCTTTGTTATTCCGGTCAAGTGTCCGTACCTGTCCACATGGTCTTCAAATGACCAGTACATATAAACACATCCGCCACCAGGTTTGCAATAAACCCATTTCCCAACTTAGCTTTTCGGGTTCCTTGGGTTCTCATCCTTTATTGATGGTGGGTACAAGTCTGCTTCTACTATCTGCTAGCACAGCCGTTCACGTTCCTTAATAATGATGTCTGTCTGTTGGTCATCGTCAGCTGGCATTAAGACGTTCATACCAATCATCTCTTCAGCAGTACGCTTGGACCTTTCCTTCCATACCTTTATCCCCATCACAAAAGGCATTCCTGAAATTATGCATCCTGCATAACCTAAGACCATCTGAGAGCCAAGATGGCATCCAGGACCAGATTTAAGAGAACCAGCTACCGTCTTTCTTCACTCCCTTTGCTTCTTCTTCCATCATGGCATGCATCTTGGCCAGCTGTGATACTGCCCCAGATAGCGTGCCGTTGTCCTCATCGTTGGCAGGAATAAAAGTGCAACACAAGCTTCCAATTTTTGCACAAACACCTCCTTCCATTGCTGTCAAGGTCCAGAACATATCTGTTCTGTAAGGCCACCATCCTGATTGCCCTTAGCTCTTCCTTTATCGCGTTGAATCCGTTAACTGTGGAATTTATTGTCATCATTAGCTCCCATCTTGTCATCTGGAGCCACTTTGCATTTGCATATGCCTGTACCTCTGTATGTACGATGGAGGAAAAAAACATTGCTAAATAGTCTCTGTGCTGGTGGATTGTCACTCAGGGCAGTTTCTGACTTTCCCCACAGGTAGTTCCGTCAGTGGTTCTCCTTGTCTTTTCACTCTGGATAGATGGGTTGTGCTGTTCCGTTGTTTGCCTCCTCCCATCTTCAGTGACCTTTACTTCCTTTTATTTCCTTTGCCCATTTTAGGGAAGTTTTCCATGTTAACCTGTTTTTGTGGTAATAGCAGTGATGGTACGTTGATGTGTACCATGGTGTACACTCCATTCCACAACGGTGGCAAGCTGTTGTATGCCTTCGATCCACAGGCCCAATAGTGGTCCATCAGAACTGCTGTTCCTGCACCCCCCCTCAGGAATCTTTATTGTTCTCTTGCAACCTTCATTTTCTCCAACGTCAACTTCTCCATCATGCTGGTAACACAGTTTTGGTGTTGTGAGTGTAAGTTTTGTTATGGGTTCCTCCTCTTTATCTAGCCATGTCACCAGTGCTGCACTCTTTGTCCATTCCTTGTAGCATTTGTCATTTTCTCTTTGCACTGTCATCACCGGTGACTTTGCCAAGGTCAACATTTTGCTTCCCACAACTCCGTCCACCCATCCAACTTTAGTGTTCACCTAGCCATATATTAATATCAGTGGCCTTTCCCAGCATACTGGTTCTCCAGCAACTTCTTTTGCGTACCACTCAAATGGTAGGTAATTCAATGTAACTTCTTCTGTCTCTCCTTTGTTGGGTCCCTCTGTTATGTACTTGAGCCCTTTGGTCTGCTACCACGATTCGTCATACATTGGTAGTGATTTGATGAAGTAATCTTCATAGGGGTACGTTGACCTTGATTTCCATCTTAGTGTTGCTCTTTTCCCTTGGAATTGCCCACGTGTTTGGAACAATGCTAGATACAACAAGCATTCAGCAGTTGTTGCAGGTACTTCAGTTGCCACAAATGTTCTTGAGGCGCTCATGGCGTATGGGATCAATGAGCATACATAGCAGTTGTCCTTAGTCGTATCCTTACCAATTTTGGGCATGTGCTTGTAGCACATGTTGTTAGAAACGTGTGCGGATTCTGTAAGATATGTGTCCACCCCATGTACATCAATAGAAACACTACGCTTATCCCTCTTTCTGTTGGGCCCCATACAACTTGTACCACGTTGCAGCCATGTTAGGGGAGATGTTAGTAGAGGGAGATGCCATCACATAGAAAGCATGGTAGGCCTGCCAGACAGCGGCAGTAATCAGACCAGTGATGAACAAGATCCTTAATATTTTTATTACAGTTGCTAATACCACTGGCATGTCTCTCTTACCTTTGCTGCGATCCTGCAGCTAATTTTACTTTAGATGATATAGGTGGTCGCCTGAAAAATCTCTCAAAATGTGCATTATTTTTGTTAGTATTTTTATTCAAGCCCTGCTTATCAAATAATCATTCAATGCCCATGTGAAAAGCTGTTCCCATGCTTTACTTACCGTCCTATCTCTTAGGGCGGGTAATGCTGCGTGGAGATGTGGAAATGATTGAGCTATTATCATAAGGAACTTTTTATAATATACACGTATTCTTGTTCTTAAGTATTTTGGCCTTTTTATAACGTATACAAACTGGTGTGACAGTGCTTCTGGGGTGTTATCGTCCACGGGTAGCATTTACTCCTGGGCAGTGACGTACATTTCTTGTCTTTTGTTACATACACAATAGCAATGCGCAATACCTGAATGTGCGAGACAAAAAGAGAAGAGAGCATGCACGTGTTTACACAGTGTGGTGTATATTGCACATTGTTTGACAATGTTCTTCATTAACTTGTTGTTGGTGGGAGTTAATTTTAGCTAATTTATGTGCTTTGCCTGGGATCTCGTGATCATAGGGTGGGCTATGGGTGTTTGGTCTTTTATGTCCCTTGGGGTATCTGGTGTCTTCACTGTGTTGTTGTTGTTGTTGTTGTCAGTTGTCGTTGCTGAAGCATTGGCCCCTTCACTGAGGTGAGGAGGGTCTGTGCTTTGTAGGGCTTGATGTCGTGGATGTGTGTCCATATGTCTTTACCCTTTATCTTTATGGCTCTGGGAGTTACTTTGTCCACCAAATGTGGGCCAGCAAATCTTGGATTGTTTCATGTTCATCGATAATTCTACAGGATAACCTGGACTCCCTCTTTCACTGTCCACTGTGCTGGTTGTTCCTGGACCTCGTTGGTTGCTTCTCCTTGCTGATTGTTCTTCGACCTGGCCTGTGCCCGTTCGATCTGTTGAGAGATAAAAGCGGCATTAGTAACCAAGGATGAGACAAAATCGCGCATTTCTTCACCAAAAACAGTGCTTGTTGCTTGGCAGTCAGTTGTGGCCCTTGATGGTGGTGTGAGTGGGAGGTGCATCTGACGTCCGGTACCCACCTCGTGGGGTGTGAGGTGGTGGTCTGACCCTGGTCTGTTCCTCAACTCAAACAAGGCCAAAGGGAGGCAGTACAGCCAACTCTTTTTGGTTGTTTGTTGTATTTTTGCTATCTCTTCTTTTAGGATGCCATTGAGGCATTCACAGACGCCATTTGCTTACGGGTGATACGCGCATGCAAACTTATGTTTGATTCCCAAGAGGGTAGTTACGTGCTGGAACAGTTAATTGGCAAAGTGTGAGTCATTGTCTGACTGCAGCACTTCGCATACTCCACACCTCGGGAACACCTCCCTCACCAAGAATTTGGCTGCCCTGAATGCGCCTGCATGAGAGCATGGACCAGCCTCGATCCACCTTGAGAATGTGCACACTACTACAATCTGTAGCCATGACATACATTGATCATGTCAATGTAGTCAATGTGTAGGTGCAGGGAGGTTCCTTCAGGCTGGGGTATGGTACCTTTGATCACTTGCAGCATGTGACTGGCCGTAAATTGCTGACATGTGAGGCAGTTGCTGATGAAATTTGTAACATGTGAGTTTAGCTCGGGGCAGAACCATGATTCTTTTATTCATGCAGCAATTACTTCTTTCCCTGTATGCGTGGGACAGTTTAATTGGGTCAGAGCTATTTTCAATAGGGCCAGGGGCATCACAAATTTTCCTGTATTATTCTGCCACCATAATGCATCTGTGGGGGACATGGTGCATCCTCTTTTGACCCATAGTTCCTTTTCTGCCATTGGTGCTGCTGCCTGTAGTTCCATGATCTGTGTCTCTGGGATGTGTGTGTACCCATCCTTCATGAACATCTGTCTTACCCCCCACTTATCTTTTTGTTTTTCTGGGAGGGCCCATGTCTCGCCAAAGTATGTAGCATGTTTTTCATGTGGGACTGCTGTTTCATTACCTCTTGATATTAGGTCATCCCCATTAGCGTGGGCCTGACACTTTACCAATGGTACCTCTTCCGAGTAATTAATTACTTCTATTTCTTCAGCCAGTATTAGAGCATGTTGTACCGGAGTACCGTCTGCTCTTCTGAATCCTCTTCTTTGCCATTTTATCAATCCTGAGTGTACTGTTGACGTAACATATGCACTGTCAGAGTATATAGTTACTCTTTTCTCATTGCTTTCTTCTAAGGCCAAAATCAGTGCTACGAGCTCTGCTGCTTGCTCTGAATAGTATTGTGGTAATTGTACAAATTTCACTGGAACGTAAGTCCAGTCTTCCCTCAATCGTACTACTGCCGCTCCTGTCCTTCTTAACCCATTGCTTTGGTCAATTGTTGATGACCCATCTATGTACATTATCTCTCCCCCGTCTAGGACATTTTCTTCCACTCTCCTGGTACTTGAGTAAGTTTCAATAGCATGTGTGCAGTCATGTGCGTGCTCTCCATCTTCCACTACTTCTGCTATGAATTGTGCTGGGTTAACGTTACTGCACGTTACTATTTTGAGCTCTGGTCTGGAGAGTATAATCTCGGAACCTGTAGCTCTTTGAGTGGTTAGTTTGGATTTTGGCATGTTCAGTATTGCAAAGAGGATGTGTCCACGTACAGTGTGGTGGGGAATCACATTGTGATTGAGGAAGATTTTTCTACTGCAAATTCTGCAGCAGCTAGGCTCTGTTCGCACGGAAAGTGGCCCATCATTACAGGATCCAAATGGCCACTGTAAAATACCACTGTTTTATGCCTCATGCTTGTCTTTTATGTCAGTACTGCTTTCATTACTGCAGCATCACAATGTGAAAATATGTAGAATTATTCTTCGTAGTTGGGGGTAGCTAGTACTAGTGCAGTTGGCATGGTGTGTTTTAATTCATTGAATGCCTCGGTTATTTCTCTTGTCCATTCCAACTTCCTTTCCCCCCTCTTTTCTTCTCTAAGGGCCTCGAGCAGTGGTCCTATGTATGAGCTGTAGTCAAAGACCCATGCCCTGCAGTAGTTGCACAGGCCCAAAAATTGCTGCAATTCTCTAACTGTCTGTCGTGTATTCGCTATTGCATGTGCCCTTTGTGGTGCAATGTTCTTCCCTTTTTGTGAAATGATCTGCACGATATAGAACACGTGTTCTTGACAGTACTGCAGTTTCCCCTTGTCAACCTTGTACCCTTTTTCAGCCAGCACTGTGAGCATCTTTACAGAGTCCCTCCTGCACTTCTCCTCAGTGGTGCTGCAGATGTTGATGTCATCTACATATTGTAGCACCGTGCTTTCCATCTCAATGTTTCCCAGATCCATTTTGTTCACTCTGTTAAAGATCGATGGTGACTCGCTGTACCCCTGGGGTAGTCTGGTGTGTTTCCACTTTGTGTTGCGGTATGTGAAACGTGTTAAGTCTTGTGAATTAGGGTGTAGAGGTATTGAGAAAAAGGCATTCTTGAGGTCGATCACAGTGAATTGTGACACCTCTGCTGGTATTCTGCGCAGTATAGTGGCTGGGTTAGCTACTATGGGGTATTCTGCCTCTACAATATTGTTGAGGGGACTCAAGTCTTGTATGAAACGTGTGGACCCTCCTTTTGCCTTGCGCTCAGGGTACACCGCAGTGTTGCATGGTGACTCTGGTGGTACCAATATTCCTCTATCCACTAGGGCAGTTATTGTTTCATAGATCCCTCATCAGCCTCTTTTGATAGTGGGTACTGCTTCACCCTTGGCAGCATTGCACCTTTCTTTAGCTTTATTTGTACTCCTCCAATGCTTTTTATGCATCCCTTAGTCATATGGACTAGTAGTGCATAGAGAGACGGGTACTGCTGCTAAATCTTCCTCGTAGAAGGGTACTTGGGTGGGGATGGGGGCTTCTAGTACCATTGCCATTTTCTCTGCTACCTCCTTGTATGTCACTCTCAACCAAATATAGACGCTCATTTGGAACACCATCTCCCCATCTCCTGCTCCCTCTGAGAACAGTTCCTCATCTGATACCTGCGTTAGCCTGCATCCTTCTGCTAGTGCTATTACAGCTCTCCATGCTTTCCCCTCCCCATCCTGGGTGTGCACTGCAATGTTGTCTGTGGTTGCCACAATACTCTCTATGTCCACTGATATTATAGCCCCTTCCTCCTCACTTGTGGTTGTTTCTGGTCTGAAAAGGTAAGCTGCTGGTCTCCTCCACACCTTGCCCTCAATTCCTGGTACCCATGCTATTGCCATGTCTGTTCCATAATGGAAGAGGTCCCCATCCACTGGTTTGGCCCTTGCCACTTTTTGCCACAGTAAGCCTGGAGTATGTGTCGTGCTGTGAGCAAATGTATGCCTGGTGTGGAGCACACTATTCCTTTGTCAGTAAAGGATATTGTCATGTTCAGTCTGAGCATGATGTCTCTCCCTAGTATTTTTATTGGTGATTGTTTTGAGCATAGCAGTGGTAGGGACATGTTGTGATCTCCAACAGATAAGGAGATGTTATCAGTGAAAGGAACCAACCCTTGAGCCCCAGAGAATCCGTGAGTGTGCATATCTTCGCCTGACAAGTTGAACTTCCCCTCCCTTATACAGGACCTAGTGGCCCCTGTGTCAACTAACAAAGATAATGTTTTGTCACCTCTGGCCACCTTTATGCGTGGTTCCTCCACAGGGTTAGGTGTTACCGATAGGATGGGACACATCCAGGATGTCTGTGGGCTGTCCTATTGTGGGTATAGTGACTGTCCCCTCCTTGTGTATGGGTTGTGACCCAATATTGTCACCCTCCCCAGATGTGTATGTTGTATTGGTGTGTCTGCGAGTCGTAATTTATTGTCTTGTATTTGTGTGAGCTGTTGTACTGCCTGGACCTGTTGTTGTTGTGTTGTTGCTGCCTGTTGTTGTGCCTGCTTTGGTGGTATGTATGTTTGTAGTTGTTGCTGAGGTGGTGGTGCTTGTTGTTGTATTAGTGTTTCTGTCCCCTGCTGCGGCTGTTGTTGTTGGTAGAATTGTTTTGCCCCATTGTAACCCTGTTGCCCTTTCTCTCCCCAACCTGCTTGTGTCAGTCTTGCTCTGCATGTGCGTGACATGTGTCCTATTAGGCCACATGTCCAGCACGTTGGCGGCTCCCGTGCTTGCCATCGGTATCCTCCAGTGCTTCCTAAGTATCCCTGTTGTCCATATTGGTTGTGCCCCCGGAATCCCCCTTGTTGTGGTGCTGTGGGCCCAAATCCCCTCCCTCTCGTTTGCCCACCTCTCCCCCGGTAGTTATTAGTGTACCCGTTTCCCATCTGTGCATATCAAACTCCCATCTGTGCTGTGTATGGCGGGGGGGTGGCATTTGCTGTGTCATCATTTGTGCTTGCTGCAGTGATGCTATTTGTTGTTGTGTAGTGTCTGGTGCTGGAGTGATCTGGGCGGGGCCTGTTATCAGTGCACCTTCCTTGGCATATTTGGACAGTTGTTTTTGGACCAATTTCACCTTTTCTGCCTTTCTGTCTTCCTCTTTCTGTTTCATTTTTTCTTGCCATAGCCTACAATGGTGTAATATTGTGAGCTGTATCTCAGGCCACGCCTTTGCTTCCATTCCTACTAATTTCTTTAATTGACTCTGCACTGGTTCTGGGAGACCTTGGATCAATATGTGGTAATACATTGCTAGTGTTTTGTCCCACGGTTCCTGCATTTCCAGGTGCCACTTCTCCTGAATTTCCTGATTGTAATCAACAGGATCTTCATTCTCACGCATTTTGCGTAACGTTATTGGTCCTATGTCCGAAGTGTCTGGGTATTGCACCCTCAGCTCCTGCCACAGTGCGTTTCTGCAATTTGCAAATGGCGCCCCATCATGTGATGTGTCACTTATAGTTACCCCTGGGAATCCCGCCCTCTTCCATATGTCATCTTCTGCGTCGCCCAGTATTGAAATTATTAACCCCTTTACATCACCCACTGCTAATTTTTGCCCTGCAGTTTGTTTTTCCATTTCATATATACATTTCCCGGCCCCTCCACTTAACAATGGAAGCCAGCATTCGATGTTTTCTTTGTCTGCATGTTTCCACGGGACATATTGTGGCCTTGCTCCCCCTCTCTCTAGTAATGGCATTAGAGCGTATTCCTTCACTTCCTCCAGCGTTCGCCTGTGCGGGAATGTGTGCGTGTATTCGCTCTCCTCTTCCATGTCAGAAATTTCTTCAATAAAGCCAGTGATGTGTTGTATTACTCTATCACTTCCTATGCTCTTGCTCCTCCTCTGTTGACCCACCTGACCCTTCCTATGTGCATCAGCTGATTCTTCCATTCTGTGTTCTGGGAGGTCTCTGAGTCTATTAACATATGGCGTGTGTTGTGCTGGCGGTGTCAGTGACTGTGGTGTTCTTTGTTTTATGTGTTTTTTACTTTCCCTCCCTGTGTTTTCTTCTTCCCGTGTCTCACATTCCCATGATGACCCGCAGTTTGTGCGTCTTATTTATAATTTGCTTAGCCCCTCCCACTTCCATCACTTCGTCCCCCGCAAGATCCCTCTACCTTCTCACTGCAAAATCCATCTGAGAATGTCAACCCTGTACCTGGGTGTTTTCCCCCCACTGTAACTGTCCTTAAGTCTATGGGCCTCATTATGAGGTGGGCGGTAAGGGTTAACGGACACCGGTAAGGAGACCGGTGCTGGTAAACCCTTACCGCCCTATACCGAGGTCCCTGAACGGGTCCCTTAGAGGGAGCTGAAAAGGGACCAGGGAGCTAATAACGGTCCGGCTATTAGTGGACCCGTTATTAGCTCCATCCCCATTCCCATTGAGCCCTATGGGGGTTCGAATGGGAATGGGGAATGGTTCTTGGAATGGGGACTTACCGGGTCCTCCAAGGTTGGAATGTCCCGGTAAGTCCCTATTTCGACAACCTGGACCCGGAATGCAGTAAGGGGGTAGCCATGGCGGTAATAGCACCATGGCTACCACCTACCTCGTAATGAGGCCCTATGTCTTTGTACTCACCTGTCTTCTCTGCGCCCCTCTGAGCTGGTGTTGTCGCTAACTCCTTATTGCTACATGCATATGTCTTGACCCCATGTTCCTTGCTCGTCTCTCCTAGCGCTGTATCGCTTTGCTGGCTCACTTCACCACTTACCTCCGCTCTTGCTCTACAATCATTATTGTTTCGCTTACCTGTTCTAATACCCTTTCCTCTTCCTCCTTATTGTTCCATATTCAGCCCTCCCTTGCCAGTATACTTTCTATAATCCTCCCCTTCTCAAACGTTTGTGCACTTTATGATATAATCTTCTTTCTCCATAGTCCCATCTCCCTGTCATTTTCTTCTCGTTCATCTTCTTTTCTCCTTACCTCCCGCTACTCCATGCATGCCACCCTTTCTGCAATTCCCCTTATGCGGTCCTCTTCTCCTTCGCTCTCCCTCTTGCTGTTTTAACCCTGTCTTGTCCCCCTTACTTCCTTTCTTCTTCTCCTTCCTTTCCCGCTCAAACTGTCTGATCAGCACGCTCCATGCTTCCCTCAGTTCTGCTAATTTTGCCTCCAGCACATCCTCTTCCTCCTGCGTCATCCTTCCTTCCTCCTTTGTAGTCACCCCGCACCCTTCTCTGTGTATTCTGGTTCTTCTTTACCTACCTTTTTTACCGCCTCTTCCTCCTCCCCTGTTGATGTCCCTCGAAGCTTCAGTAGCACCTGTGCTGCTATCCATTCGTCTGGTCCTATACTTGCTAAGTCTATTTGTGCCCCTTTTTTCTCCCCCGGTGCTTACCTGTGTTTTTTTCGCATCTGTTGCACTCCTTGCACCTACCCCGTTTTGATAGCTGTCTGTTGGCGCATATGGTGGTGGGCTGTATGTAGGGTTGGAGTATCCTTCAGCTGCTGTTAGTTGTGATCGTGTGGCTTTCCTCAACTCTCTCATTGGATACAGCCCCTCTGTTTCCTTCTTTACTTCTTTAGTTATGAGTGTCTCGTCCTCACCTTCCTTTTTCACCTCTGCAACTGTGAACGATCCTTCTAATTGTTCCTCACTTTCCTCAGCACTGGGTGTCTTTCGGGGTGCGCTGCACCCGCCCTCTGCGCCTATCTTTTCCTCCTTTACTCCCTGCATTGTGAACATCCCCAGTACCCCTGGTGCACACCCTTGGAACATTTTCCAGAGGCCGAAAACTTCTAGGTGGCTCGCTAATTTCTTCCCCTTATATGTGTTATGTAGATATTCTAGTAGTGAATGTTGAGTGGACATGTCAAAACTGCTGTTGTGCGGCCATGGTATCCTTATTTTGTTATCTGACCCTTGCGTCCATTCGATACTGTACTTTACCATTGTATCTCTGTGCGGTGTTAGTGTTGTGCAGATATGTTGGAGTGGTGTTGTTAAGGTGCTGGCCCTATACTCTGCCCCTATCCCATAATACACAGACATCCTTAAAAATGTAACTTTCTCAGCATCATCGTTACCTGGCCCCATAAATTGGGGTCTTCTGACTTTCCGCTGCAAGGAAAAGCAATTTTTATTACAATACTTTTGTGCTAGGCGCCACCGCCCTCTTTACTTTACAGCAATGTCACCTTCCTTTATGCTTCTCCTTCCGGAGCTAGGGCCCCCTTCGACTCGTGGCACACAAAGCCCACTGTGGCTGTGTGCCCCGCTCGGCATGCTTTTGAGCTGCACTGCCTTTCCTGTGCTGCCGCTACTTGGCACACCTGCAACGCACTTCTAACTCCTCCTCCTTCGCCTCTGCCCTCACTGCCTGTGCAGTGTACGCTCTTCTGGTCCCCCTCACCGGCCGCACCACCTCCTTGTGTGACCCCTGTTGTCGAGTGCATGCCAGCATTCTCTGTGCGTGGCCACCTCTCCCACTTCACCCCCCCTTACCGCGTGTCCCTGCCCCGATCACTCTTGGGGAAATAAGACAGAGGTATCCTATGCAAGCCCTATGGGTGATGTCACCGACTGCTACAAGGGGTTACCGGTACATACAATTACAGCAAAAAATGGATGTGCGCCATATTTGACAATCTTGTTCCCCGTTATCCCCACAGCTGTCTTCCCACCACAACTGGAGTGGAGTATTTGTCAACTATTTTGTTATTATAACTGGACTGCGCACGCTGTGTCTCCTCGCGGGTGATACACCCCCTCTCTAGGGGAGCTTAACCAGCCAATTATCTTCCGCACTGAGAAACAATCTAGCTAACTCCTGCGGGAATACGTCATCTATTCACAGAGCTAAGCACTCAATCAATAGGAATCTTCATCTATTCATTGATTACAATGCCAACTCATAGGAATGCCACACACCCTTATACAAGTGTCCACGATCTCGACCAATCAGCGCGATCTGCCAGTCACACGTGGGTGCTTGAAGCCCCACTCAGTCTGCTCTGTAACACTAGAGGGGACGGCCCTCGTGCCAGTCCTCGCTACATCTTACACACCGATCGCCGCTCGATGACCAAAATCTTTTCTTAACACCCTGTAAGAGCCACCCGCCACACTGTCTACAGTTCCTCCCACCTCCTGCACGTCATTGTATTGCCATGCTCACATCGAGTTCTTGCCTGCCGGTGCCGCTCGACTTCAGGCACCCCTCCCAATCAGCTCGCCGCCTCCCCTCATCTGGACCACGCCTGGTCACTCGCCAACCGCGGGTGGGATACTTCTCAATTCGGCTCCCAACGGCCAATCTCCGGATTGCGCTGGCCGGTCGTCTTGCAGTTCCACAATTGTCTTGTAGTCCTCCAAAGGGGGCAACGGCAGAGGCGGTGGCGTTGCCAGGCCACCTTGACACAAGTGGCCTCGCTGTAGTCTCCCTCAACCTCAGCAGATCTCAGCAGTGCCTCCAACTTGTCAGGGTAATTTCCCAGGGGGCCGGCAGGGCTGTCCACAAACCTCTGGGGTTGGGGAGGCCCCAACTCCTCCCACATCCCAAAGGAGTATGAGGCACACACAAGAGCAATGAGGTACTGCTGTTTATTACATAAAACGGGCAGGGACGAGCTCTCAGGTCATGGGCATCCGGGATACCTCTCGATCATGGTGGGCTTGCAGGCCCTTTTTCTAGCTGTATGACGCGGCTACATGCGTCACCTGGGAGAACTAGCCCCAAACCTAACACCACCTCGGGTTGGCTCCCCGAGTGGTAGGGTCAGTATAGATACATATAGGAAAGATTGTTAGTGGTGGAGGAAGAGTCAGGTGGTACGCTTGGGGCATCTCGAATAATTGCTACAAGAGAAGTGTTACAAGGGGACAATTAGTGATTGGCTATACTATAATGGCATCAATGGTGGGCCCCTCATATTCTGATTGGTTCACCCGCGAGCCCCCAAGCATGGTACCATCGCTGTTCCCAGCTCGCGGTGTACCTGGTGCTGGCAACAAAGTATGACTATGTGTCAGTGGTAGACAATGGACATGTCTGACTATTAGCTGGTGTGCGTGCATTTCCCATCGCAGTCGGTGTCCAATTTGTCACTTCATTGTTGCAGTCTGTGTCCCAGACGTGAGACCCCAGTGCTTCTCTGGTCAAGGGGGCTTGGCATCGTATCAGGGTGGCCTGGTCACGTGTTGTGAGACCGTGGCTGGGGCAGAATTATGAGCATTTCATTTGTATTTCGGTTCTGGGAGCGTTTAGCAGTGGCAGGTGTAAACTTGGTGCGGGGAGCACGGCATATAGATGGCAACATTGCGGCCTTGGCTGTGGGCTTTTGTCGGGGCTCGTTCTGCATGATCAGCACCTTGCAGCTTTGTCTGAGCTGCTCAGGCCTGGGGACTCTAGCTTGCGGCCTACCTTGGCCTGGTTTATGGTAGTCGGTACACAGTCCATGTTATGGGGGTCACGAGGGGCGACAGAGACTCATATGCATTAGTCCATATGCAGGGTTACATATTCATGGTTTTAGTGACGAGGAAGCGTCTGCAAGCATGTACACAAACTCTTCTGGTGTCTTGCATTTCTGCGGTGCACTATTTGGCCTACGTGAAAAAGCAATGATGCATGTGTGAGTGTGAGTGGTCCACTACATCATAGCACTGAGTGTGTTCTTCGTGTGGATTGGTGTGTGTGTGACCAATGTGCTTGGTGGCACGTGTGTTCGTATCCACTGGCTATGTCGTCATGGCATCTCTAACGATGTTGGTATTTTGTGGTTGCTCTCTAGTCGAGTTGATCCATACGATTGGTATCAGCTTCACCTGAGGCTCCGGCACGTTGATTGATTGACGGGCAGCTCCTCTGGCTGTGTGGGGCGTGGCCACAGTGGATCTTGACATCTGGGATGGCCATGAGCAGGTCGAATTCCTCCCACGGTGGCTGCTTGGGTCGTGACGTCCTAGGCCATGGTCTGGATGAGAATCAGGGGGAAGGGATCGTCCCATTTTCCCTCTTCATGGCCTGTTAGTGTTTTAAAATATGCAGTGCGCATGAGTCAAGACTGTGTCCAGTGTCCATGACTGAATCCATGATTAGTAGCCATTAATGTGTAAACATATATTTAGCTATGCACACTGACCATGGATGAAAGTCATCCTTAATGCTGGTTACTGTTGTAATGTAATTAGTGGTGTGATCAGTGATGTGATTTGTGATGTCATCATTGTGGTCAAAGGCTGTGCAACAGGAGGCATGAAGTTAAGGTGACTTTAGCTGGATTTCAGGGTTTTATTTTTGCGTTAAATTCCCACCTTAACATCCGTGCAACGAAAGTGTTCTCCTTACATTTCAAGGGTTTCTGTATAATGCATTGCTCACCTTAACATCCCTGCAACTAAAGTTTGTCCTTGAATTTCAAGGGGTTTGTTATTCCATACATAATTGGCATTAATAGTACAGTCAATTGGGCTAATGAAAACGATGTATCATGTGTAGAAAGTAAATAAAAAAAAAATTGTGCACAACATTCCCCCCCAACAAAACTGTTCTTAAATAAAAGGTTGTTTGCATACTTAATTAACTTTTTAAAGTGTTTCCATTCATGTGTACTGTTCATGAGTAGAAAGTTATTAAAGTGGTACAGCAACTGTGTACAAAGACTACACTCAATGTATCCTAAAATAATTCTTTCGAAGACTACTGTCCACAGTACTCGGTCACAGTAGTGGCCATGTAGTTATGGTTAAGTTGCTGTTTCCATAGGAAGAGCACTTTTTGGGCGGCTTATAACTCCGCTCCCTCGGACGAATCCACACCAAACTTTGTAAAAGATGTATGAGCAACCGTGATTTTTTTTTGCAAATTTTGGTGATGTTTGGTCCAGGGGGGTAAAAGTTATAGGGGGGTCCCAAAACGTCTTTTTCCCCATAGAATGAATCGGGGAAAAACTTTGTGCACGTCTACAGCCCAACCCGCTGGACGGATTTTCGCCAAATTTGCGGCAGGAGCTTGGTCCCGAAAGCGTGCTTTTTTTAAATTTGGTGCCAATCCATCCAGTAGTTTTCTTTAAAACATCCAAAAAGTACATCTGAAAAAATGTGTGATATCTATGTCTGCTCCGCGGACACACTTCCCTGTTCACTCCGTGGACAAGATACCGATTGGCTAATCCGTAGCGTCATGTTCGCGGACATGTGGCGCGTTCACTGATTGGATGTTGAACGGCGTGAAGTGTGTCAGATTCTGCCGCTGCGCCTGCCATTTTTCATTCGTGTTTTGGTGTATGCGGACATCGCCGCTAGCACATATAAAACAACACAAACAGCGGTTCTGCAAGTGTATGGGAGTAGCAGTTCTCATGCATGCATTCAGATATGTTGTTGCAAAGTCAGAATGTATTTTCGTTCTGAATGATGGTCACTTGGTTTGCATTTTTGGTTGCAAGCTCAGTAGGCCCACGCGTCCGACGGAACCCATAAGGGTCAATTGTTTTTTGACCTTGAACGAAAAGGAAAATTCAGTAAGAATGCAGGGAGTGCAAGTTTGGAAAAAATACTATTTGATAAGGTTATGTATTCAAAACGTTTGTAAGACTTATGTAATATTAGTTGAAGAAGATTCTTTGCTGCAAGTACATCGCTGTCTGGGTTTAACGAAGACAATGGAGATGGTAAATATCGTGTAAGTTTACTTTTGACGAATCTACACCGGAACAAGTTTTAATTTTTTATTACCAGAACAATAATTTTGGCATTGTAATTGAGGTACTATCTTTCTGTGTAGTTATCATTTTTTTTAAACTTATGCAGAGTGCAGATTCTCGCCGTTTGTAGGCTATCATTAGGTTCACCCATGTTCAACGCTATTATTTCTTTAAATTGTCATGTATGACCACATCGAGTTGTGTATCAGTTTCCACGTTCTTTTTGTCTTTTTTTAAATTGTTTGGTAAAGGTTGGGTATTGATACGCATTTTCTGTTACATTTTTCAAACAGCTACATTCTGCCGTACTGTGATTGCCATGGATTCCAGATGCCAAGTGATGGATTCTTTGGACGCCAGATGCACGTACTCGTGACCGGCTGCCTAACCGTCACTGCATTGTGGGACGACCAGCCCGGCCCCAGTTGTCCATACGATGGAGTGGCCATTAGGAGTAACATAACATGTTTTATGGTGGTGTAGGCCAAAGTTCATGCCGACGTCTTGGAAATCACTGTGTGACCAAAGCGGTTGCTTTATCGAAAGCGAATACTTTGTGTATGCGAAAAGATCAACGTGTGCCTCACGATTAACATTTTCGATGGTCTCGGACAGATTATTGTGAAATTAAAGTACTTTACAAATTCTGAAATTGTTAATGTTTTCTTTTAAAAAACACTTTATTATTTCAAAATGTAACGTGCTATGTTGTACGTCGCTGTGTGTTCATTTGCAGGTTCTGCGCCACGGCACATAGGTGCTTATGGGCGCATTTGGCTACGCTCGAGAGGAACGTCATCCAAAAGTGTACAATATCATTAGGGTTGTTATGTGACAAGATGTGGGAGTGTTTTCGTATTACACCAGTGTTGTAATGTAGTTAAAAAACGTAGCGGTATAAGTTTATTGACTGAGGGGTAGGCTGCAGCCATGGGGAGTGGGCAGAATGTCGGGGTTATGGTATAAGGTCACGATCCGCACAATGTGGCTACTGGCCATGACCAGAAGGGAGAAAAGATAGGATTACAGTGGCCATGTCCACCTGGGACTGGCTTTGTGGTAAAGTTATTCAAAATTAGGATACATTTGAAAGGGAAGAAAATTGTGCTCGTGGTAATATGGGCACAGGGTTTTGTTTTTGCCTTTTGCAGGCTGCCATGGAAAGCGAAGAGGGGCCCTACATGGAACCCCCGACCTTCCCTTTCCAGGGTGGCCATCTTGGAAAAGGATTTTCCTTCCTAAACCGGGACGCCAAAGGTGTCCCAGTATAGGACGAAAAATCCTCTTTTTTAGTAGCACGGGTTACCGCTTTGGAAACCTAGCCTGCTAATGGCATTCATCCCCCATTTTAGGGGCTGGAATGGAGGGTAATGGTCCAGAGACCTCGTTATCCACTCTCGCTTCGATTGGGCTGAAAATTTGGGCTGCTGGACCTTTATCCACCGTTCCAGTCCCTGGAACGGAGGATGACCGCCACAATAATTCCATTAGCATAACACAAAATGCAAATGGAAATGTTGGAAAATCTTATTGCGTCCATGTACTTTACTGAGAAATATAAAGTAGATGGAGTCTATGCGGGCTTTTTTAGTTCTATTTTTTAACTGTGAAAGGTGGTTCCTAAAGGAACATTTATTTTGTTTTTGAATGGCTTTTTTTTGGCAGGAGAGGTAAGAATGAAAGTTGGGGAGGGAACTGAGGGAAGAGGCACCAAACACTAATATGGAGGGCCAGGTGGACGGGGGAAAATGTTGTGCGTGTTTTATTTCTAAGGTAGGGCGCAGTGTTTCTCATGCTCCTTGATTACAGCAGTGGTGGTGTCTCTTGAGGAGAAGGGATGGCCTTAGCTGATGTCATTTTAAGATAAATAGCAGTTTTGCTAAAAGTATGTACTGTGTACTAGATTGTTAATGGCTGAGTACGAATAGGTGTTGGAGCTGTGCAAGGGAAATGTTGAAGTTGCAAGTTCCTACATCATTAGAAAATGTACTTCCACACTGTCCACGAAGCACAGATCTTATTGTGAAGTAAGTACGGGTTCTCGGACACGTCATTATGCTGTGCACCACCATATGGTCATGTGGCATTCTCCGGAATGTGTGCAATGAAGTCAAATGTTCGTAGAGATTATGGTTACGTTGCACTATTAGAAACCTATGTAATTCAGTAAAAAAAACATTGTTAAACGGATGTTATGGCTAAGTTGTACTACTAAAAACCTATGAAATTCAGTAAAAAAAAACTTTGTTAAAGGGACGTTATGGTTAACTTGCACTACTAAAAACCTATGAAATTCAGTGAAAAAACTTTGTTAAAGGCACGTTATGGTTCCAAGTAAAACTGAAAAACCCCTGAAATTCACCAGTTATGGGATGCTAAGCAACCATAACTCGCGCCACCGCCATGCACTGCTAAGACTAACACCCAAGACATCTAAGATGACATCACAAATGTCGTACCAAAGCTATAGCTTTGGTACGACATCAATGAAGCGACACCTGAAGTCGTTCCACGGTGGGGCTATTCGTAAGGTTGTACCTTGCGATAAACATAGTAGGTTGAGTTCCTCTACAACATCCTCTGTTTCCGCTCCTGTCACCACAAGAGACACTCATGTGGGAAAGCGCATCCCTCCAGCTGCCTCGGTGGCCATTCATAATGCTGTTGACCCTTACCTTTTGAGGTTCACAATATTGTGTATGTACTGCGACGCAGTAATCTTCAGGGGGGAGAACCTACCTCAATAAGGCCCACCCTACATCTTCCTCTCTCACCTGCCCTTTCTTAGCCCCGTGGTTGGTGTCCCTTCCTTACCCTCCTTTCCTCTCCTTTCCTTGTGTGTTGTGTTTAAAAATAAACAAAAATATAAAAAAAAAAAAGAAATAAGGCTCTTTTCAGAGCCGCCTTTCACAGTTCAAAAATAGAAGTGCCAATAAAATGCTGCAGGGCCCTGTGCATTTTTAGAAGTCTACAGACAGTCCGCAGACATCTAAAATGTTGGGGTGCTACCCTATTAGAACCATTGCACTTTTCTCTGGGACAAAGTGGCGGCTCTGAAAAGAGCCTTTTTGTGGTGTTTTAAGTATTTCAAAAACCTCAAATTGTCAACACCTACTGCAAAATGGATTGCTCTAATTCCAAAGTGGTTGCAATGCATTTTGTACATTTTGCAGAAAAATCTGATTGCTGGCCAAAATAAGATGTACTCCATCTCTGGGAAAAATGTATGTGCTACAAAACATTATATTTTTATTGCGAAAAGTAGGACATGACAACATCTCTTTAAAAGGCACAAACAGCCTTATTGACATTGTGCCTCGCTTTCTCCATTTGTGGACCAAATGAAGAAGAATGCAGCCCATTTGTTTCTGCGCAATACGAGAAAAGAATACTTGGGAATTTGGAAACATGTCCATGACCTTTCCAAGTCCTTCTTTCATTGCAAATTGCAAAGAAATTCTAGACACATTTCCTAAACTGTTCCCTCCACAATTAATAATAATAATGTCTGGATGACACTGTGTCACCAAAGTAGAACAAAGAGGTACCAAATCCAGCCACTTAATTCCACGCACTCCATGCCAGTGCACTTCCACCTGAGGGAATCCAAGATGGGCAGACACTCCACAGCGTTCTGCATGCACCTCCAACCAATTTATCCATGAGTCTCCCATAGTCCAGATAATCTGTTTTCTGAAACACACAGCCATAGCTATCTGTTCTTCTCTCATGAGAAAGACTTTCTGACAAACTCTCTCTTTACACAACACACCCAGTAAACCTTATTGACCAATCCCTGGCTCTGTTCAGTCTCATTTGCATGCCTCTCAACCCTTAAAATCCCTGTATATAATACACACTGTCCGCGGACAACAGCAGTGTCCACGGAAAAATCTGAGAGTGGTGAATGTAAATTTAAATAGTGTGCCCCATTTCCCCTTTGAGGTTGGCTCTGAAAAGAGCCTTTTTTTGTTTTTTTGCAGATGCTTGAGAGACACCTTTTATTTTGTATTTTTTAAATTGTTTTACTCCTAAAATCTTCACATTAGCAACCCTTATGTTGCAAATCAGCATGGAATTTCCCATAAAAGATAAAGAAATGCCATCTTCTTTAAAATAAACAACATTACCAGAATCAATGTTCTCATTATTACAAAAGAACATACAAGCTCTGCCTCGGTTAATTACACACCTAGCAATGTTTTGCTGAGGACAAAAAACAGAACTATTGTCCAATATTGCCCTAGGTACTTAACCAGAAAAAATAACTTTGGCATTTGGAAGGACTTTCATTACTGCATTACTGCTTGAACCAAGTGTTCCAAATCTGCCAAATGTAAAGCACCACAGTGCAAAACTACCGCATTGGGACTGTTCGGCCTGCCCATATCTTCACAAACTTTTACAATTCCCTGCACATTGAAATCAAGCACAGTGCTCCACACCACCTCCACTCTTTTAACATCAAAATTGCTTGCCACATTCCTGCATTTAGCATACTACTCCAAACCATGCACAAAAATATCTCCAACCACCAACACCCTGGGCCTCATTACGACCATCGCGGAACAGGTTAACGAGCTCCGCTAATGGAGGCGGACCCGTTAAACCCATTCCGCGAAATTACGATGTCCCCTCGCGGGACCCGGTAAGGACGCCTGGTAAAACCAGGCGTCCTTACCGGGTCCCGCGAGGGGAAGAGGGAGCTAACATAGGGTCGGTCGTAATCGGCCCATTGTTAGCTCCCTCTTCCATACCCATTGAGCCCCATAGGGGCTCAGATGGGAATGGGGAAGGTCGGGCCCGGGTTCCCAGAGGGAGGAATTACCAGGCCCTCCGAACTAAGAATGGCCTGGTAATTCCCTATTTTGGGAACCCGGTAAAGGAGCCCGGTTTGGCAGCAGCCATGGAGCTAATAGCCCCATGGCTACAGCCAAACTCATAATGAGGCCCCCTGACTTTCTCCACCTCTTCACTACACACAGCCTCTTTCAACACAAATCCACAACCTCAAAACCTGATTGGTTAATCCCTAAAGTCCTATTTCCATGCCAAATATGTTCAGAAGTCACATATGTGAACGTTCTGACAGCGGACAGTCGTGGTGTCTGCAGAGCGCTTAACTCTTGGGCAGCCCTTCTACCCTTTCCACTTCACTCTCTGCACCATTCCCTCATTGGCTACAGCTAAGCAGTCACACAACCATCCACCAATCACATCCAATAACTCTACATCTAACTCCATCATCATAGTTCAGCACTTCAGATGTACTGTTGATCACTCTGAGTACAAGTCTCATGTCATTGGAAAGCCCCTACTACAAAAAGTACTGTACAAGTCTCCAAGATGTGTACTTGCAGCTTCATGCATATCCACATCCATGAATACAAACTACAGGTATGAATATTTTCTGCACAGTACATGTACAGCTCTTGTATAAATGCATATAAACAGGGTAACTTCCACTTAATCTGTATAACCTGCAAAATGAACTTACTAATAGCCCACTGAATATGCCTACTGTATTAGCCCATTGTATCCTCCATTCATTTTTGCCCACTGTGCCTATTTTTTAAATCGCCTATGCTGCCCCGTTGTAGCCCACTGTGCCTAATTTTGAACTTGCCTATGCTACCCTGTTGTAGCCCACTGTGCCTAATTTTGAACTTGCCTATGCTGCCCTGTTGTATCCCACTGTGCGTAATTTTGAACTAGCCTATGCTGCCCTGTAGTAGCCCACTGTTCCTAATTTTGAACTAGCCTATGCTTCCCTAATTTTTGAACTAGCCAATGCTGCCCTGATGTAGCCCACTGTGCCTAATCATAGTGTGCCTATTACACTGTTACCTCATTATAGTATGCATTTCAACTAAGCTGAATCTCCTTTATCACATTAGCATATTGCCAGATGCAAGACGCTGGCAAAATTAGCCCATATTCTATTGGCGCCTTTCATATTTTGCCTGTACCCTGAGGTTAGTCCCTCTACCTTCCAGACTGCAGCTAATAGTCTGCACCTACTCCGCTGTATAATTCACCATCAGCAGCTGTGCACACACTCTGTTCTTAGCCTGTGACCCCTATGAATGTATCATCTGTGCTTACTTTTGAATCTAATTACCTGTGCACACTTTGAACTAAGCCTTGTGCACACTATGTTCCTAGCTGTGCAACCCCTATGAAAGCATAATCTGTGCTTATTTTTGAATCTAGATACTTGTTCATATTTTAATACTAGCCCCTATGCCTACACTGCTCTTAGCAGTGTGCCCACTGTGAAATTATTGCTTATAGACACTTGGGCATTTATTGATTCATTGCCATCACCCTACCCTAGACAGATCGCCTCTATCCACTCACAGTTTCCGTAATACTACCCTACCTAGCTACCTAAACCTGCGTTTGGACACCCCTCAACCAACGTTAATGCCACTTCAACCATTAGCTAGCCACTCCATGCACAAACCATGTTTATGCCTGCAATCTACACTGTCCTACTGAGGACTATCTTATACCTATTTAGTACATTACACCCTATCATGCCACTCACTCTGCCTTTATCAGCATACGCAACTGTCCCCAACAAACCCCTCACTCAATAACCCCACCACAAGACCCTGTAGTCTCCTCCAAAGAAACCTTAAACTTTGCGCTAGACTTCCCAAAATCTATGAACCGCTAGCCAAAACCTTGTATCCTCCTTCTAACAATACCACCAGATACCTAAGAGGACCTCAGCCTATCACTAAAACCCCCTCTCACAAAGCCACTAACATTCAGCATCCACTCCAGCTCAATAGCCGACTCATCCGAGACTGTAATACTCACCCAAGTCACCAAGACAACACCCGGTCACTACCCATGGAGTCCACTTAGACCGTCATAAAATGAGCTCTGATAAATGCCCGTTCTATGGTGGCCCATGCTACAGATATAGCTGATCTACTGTTAACAGAAAAAATTGACTTCCTTGCTATCACTGAATCCTGGCTTCACTCATCAGCTGGCCCAGCGATCATGTTAGCCATCCCCGAGGACTACACCCTTCTAAGAATAGATTGCACCACCTCCCGAGGCGGAGGCCTTGCCATAATTGCAAAAACTAGTCTAGCACTGAGACTCACTTCCCCACTAAATGTAGACTCATGCAAATCTCTTACTGCCAAGTTGACCATTTCGGACACCCAGACCTTATCCATTCACCTCATTTACAGACCCCCTGGACCACTAGGCTCCTTCAAAGAAGATTTGACTAATATCCTTTCTGATAAGCTTAAAAACTCTTCACTATGCCTTCTCTTAGGAGACCTCAACCTTGGATTCAAAGACCATTCAGATCCTAACGCTACACAGAGTAATGATTCCCTTGAGGAATTAGGGTTCACCCAAAAGGTAACCGGTGGACCCATACCAAAGGTGGGACCCTCGACTGGATAGCAGAACACAATTGTTAGACATCCATCACCTCCATAACATTGCTGCCCTGGTCTGACCATCACTTGATCTCCTTCTCCCTAGAGGTTGCAACTCCCATACTCGCTGATAGTATAGCTCCTGCCATTCTCACTAGAAATAAAAAAAATAATTACAGCAGATAAACTCACTACTATGATTCTTCCCACTTTGAATTCTCTACCTGCTCACACAGTCCCATTTATACTAGTTGAAGAATACCACAAAGTAATGCTATCTGCTTTAGAGGCCATAGCACCATTGAAAATCAGAAAGAGCAAACCAAAACAAAAAAAAACATGTAAATACATGGTTCTCTCCTCACCTGAAAGCAATCAGACTAGAGAAACGTAAAAGCGAACACATTTGGAGACTAGAGCCAGCTGACACTAATAAAAACAATCTCAGCAAACTAGCCTCTCTCTACAAAAAATAAATTATCCTTTCCAAGCAAGAGTCATATAACCTGCGTATTACCCAAGCCAACTCTAATACCAAAGAATTGTTCACTATCCTCAAAGAGATTGAAATGCCCATCCAAGCCCTCGACACTTGCCTCAAGGACAAAATTTGGTGCACCAGTATTCAGAGTGATCTATCTAACAAGTTAAATAATCTCCAGACTAAGATTAACTATAAAAAAGAAACTCTCCTCCTTGCCCCTACTCCTAACAAAAGTTTGGCACCCTGCCTCCTACTCCCCCACTCCATCCACACCCCCCCTTCAACTTCAAGAAAGTATCCATCCTTGAAGTTGAAAAAGTCATCCTAACCCTCAAACCGTCCAACTGCCAAGGCGACCCTTGCCCAGCACAAATTATAAAAGATGCTGCACGTGTCCTCTCCGCTTTCATTGCTAAGCTCATAAATGCCTCCTTCTCCACCAGCATCATTCCCAACAACCTGAAGCAGTCGTGGGTCCTCCCACTTCTTAAAAAACAAACACTTGATCCATCCATACCCACCAATTATCGCCCCATCACCACAGTTCCCTTCCTGCTTAAAATCCTAGATAAGACGGAATACCTCCAAATCCAACAATATCTGGAATGCAACCACCTTCTAGGAGTATGTCAGTCAGTTTTCAGATCACAACACGAAATGGAAACTGCGCTTATCGACCTTAAAGCACAAATGGACACCCAGGGAGACAATGGTAAAACAGCACAATTACTGCTATTTGATCTCTCAGCAGAGTTCGACTTAGTTGACCATAATATTCTTTGTAACCACTTGGACTCTGCCGTTCACTTCTCACAAGAAACCATAGGCTGGATTCAATCCTTCCTTGACAATAGAACAATGCAGGTTTTCTCACCTTTAGCAGCCGATGACACCATACCTATCACCTGCGGTGTGCCCCAGGGCTCCTGCGTCTCACCTACTCTGTACAAAATCTTTACAAAGCCCCTTTTTGATGGTCTAGATGGCCTGGGTATCACCTACACTAACTATGTGGATGATACACAGATCCTCATCCTGTTGACTGGAGATTACAACAAGGATTTGGCCTTTGTGAACAGAGTGTACCTCATCATCCAGGCATGGATGGCCTCTCATGGACTATGCCTGAATGATGCCAAAACAGAACTCCTCATTCTCGGCACCCCTGCTAACCTCAACAAACTAGGCCATCTCTACTCAAATTTCAGAATAGACAACAATAATATCACAGTGGCCAAGGAAGTCAAAACCCATTTAGACTCTACCTTAACCTTCAAAAAACAAGTCAACTCTACGGCCTCAGCTACTGCCTATACCTGCAAGCTAATCAGAGCAGCCAAGACCTTCCTCTCATTTAATAACTGCATCACCCTAGCAAGAGCCCTTGTCCTATCCAAACTGGATTACTGTAATGCCTTATATGTAGGGAGTAACAAATACATTACCAATAAGATCCAGATTCTACAAAATAATGCCCTGAGGGCAGCCCTTAGTATTCCCAAGAAATCCCATATATCTGACCTCAGAAGATCAAATAACTGGCTCTCTGCAAAAGACAAAATTCTCCTCAAAACAGCTTCCCTGACACATAAATACCTACACCATGCCGCCCCACCTACCCTATCGGTGCTTTATATCTAACCTCATCCATTGGATTAAGGAACATGACATCTGTCACACTACTACACTAAGATCACATCACCTGCCATGCATGTATATTTTGTATATAACAGTTTCTCGATGTCTCTTGCCATACTGTGTATTTTATGTATGATATTTTACAGCAATGTGTATATAATGTATGATATTTTACAGCAAAGTAACCGAAGCTGAACAACCCTCTTTATGCCTTTTGCGCCCTGATACCCTCGGGTATGGCGCGCCTTATAAATATTAAAACAAACAAAACAAACAAACAAACTATCATTTTTCCCATCTGCTATACTCAACTGTCACTTGCAAACCTGTGTGCTCTCCAAATTATTTTTACACACACAGCTATCTAAAAAAGTGTAATTTCATATTAAAAGATGGGAGACATAACAGTATAATTGTAGAAAAACACTTTGTAGTGTATTATAAAATTACATGCAACCAGGATGAGTTCATGCATATTTAGACACTTACACAGATAGACACTATCATTAGAAAGGCTCCCAGCTGAAACAACACCACTGCCTCTACATCACATCCTTCTGCTTTATTACCCACACCTTCACAAATTCATACATTCCATGCTTTTCTATACAGTTTCTGCCATTTACCCTATAAAAATAGCAAAATAAGTATATGATTATTTCTTCTATCTCCTAACATCCAATAACACAGCCTAAAGAAGCCAAATGAGCTTCATACGCTTAGTATTATACTCATTTGTAAAGCATGTTCAATTAACAGATTCTAAGTAAAATATGAAGGCTGCAGATATACAAAGGAAACTGCATGTACACACTATGTTCAGTTATCAAAAAACACTACTACAAAAACATAAAAATCAATGTCTAAATTAACAACAGTGCTATAAACACACACATTTACTAACTTCTTTCTTTTACAATTGCAGTGAAGACCACTCTCCTGAAAAGCAGCAGCATCTGAAGTACGAACAACTCAGAAGAATCCTACTCTTTCCATTCAAAAAAATAAGTAAACTATTACCATAATTTTCTAACTGCTACTCAAACACACTAGAATGTTAGTATTGCAGAGCAAACAACTGTTTTAATTCTACACCATTAGATTTAGAATTAGTGCTTCCCCTCACCACTAGCTTACCTTGTATCGTCACCTGAACCCAGTATAGTAACACACAAATACAAGAATAGCCTTCCCAACTTGTTGTAGCTGGCCATTGCACAATCACACACCTTCACATACATCCTTACCATCATACTCAGACACTCATGCACACAGCACACATACATTGCAGAACATCCCACCCACACTTTCTTTTTTCTCCAACAGACCCAAAATAATGCCTACTAAAAAAGCAACTCTGTAGAAAGCAACGCAGAAGTAGAGCAAATCAAAATAAAAGTGTCTAAAATAGGCTTCCATCACTAGCAGAATGTATACAAAACGTTCAAACAAAACAGCTAATACAGTCATTAAGCGAAACAAAAATAGCTTCCAGTACAGAAACTTTGCCTCCTCTTTCAAAATGTAGAATGAAACAGAAAGTGATTAACAAGAATTCAGCTACAACTACTGCTAACACTGCTCCTATAAATCTTGATGTAGTGGCAAGTAACCATATGAAAAAGTATTTTAAAAAAAATGTTCCACCACAGAGTCCTTCAGAACCTTATAAGAACAAGAGAGAAATCATGCACAGCCCTTAAAACCTACTGTAGAACATTAATCTTAGAAGCTCTCATAAACAGTGCAATCCTTCTCAAATTCTCTTTATTTTAGTTTTCAAACAGAATGAAACCTTTAACAAAACTAACTACTAAACTACAAAAAAGACTTCTCAATAAACAGAATGTCAACAAACATAACTTTAAATATCTGTGGAGGTGAATGGAGTCACACCATGAGCACAGCACCATATTTTAATGAAGAAGCATACAAACAAAAGCAAACAAACACTATTGCCATACATAGCAGTGGACGAGGGTATGAAACACTTAATAATACCATAATGGAACACGAAATGGTGCTTACAAAAATATCTCCAAACTCAGTATCACCTCTCCATTCCACTGAACCAAAACGTCCAGTGTACAAATGGCTGCGCATGTCAATGTGTAACATTGGCAAAAAATCTTTCAAATCTTTATGCCAGTTCCTCAATCAGTAGGTGAAAGGCCAAGACAAATTCAAAATGAAACTACTATAAAATATGGATACCTGTCTAGTGCGCAAATACACAGGACTACTTGGACATTCATTAGCCTGCATTTCAGGACCTATTTGCAAAAGCACCTTCCATCATATCAAAATGATATCAACACATCATTCAACTATAAGAAATCTGGTCCATAAACTGTACTATGCTAAAAGTCCTGCTTTAGCACTAGCCAATTTAAATAACAATCTTCTACATGGTACAGCCAAAGAACTACTTGAAGAAATAGAGCATATCCAAAGAAAATATTTTTTGGAACTGAAACCCACTTACAAAATGCAATAGCTTTACAACAGACTAGCAACAATTGTACAGATGGCAACCTTCTACTACACACATACAAAAGAAGAAATACTAAAATTTAAAAGTACTTCCGCTGAAGTACCAAGCCATGTGTGTGTGTGTTGCCGTATAACTTTTTATAAAAGTAGCACAAAAGCTGAAGACATAACATACAAAATAGAAGACAATGAAGATTCCCAATGGTTTGAAATAGCTCTCTACCTTATAGCAGAAAATAAATAAGAAATTACTGACCCCTTAATACTTTGCAGTTACTGCACTACAAAACTTGACACAACCAAACTCCTTCATGTGCTATCACAAAAAACTTGGAATTATTCCCACTACCAAAACGCCTGAAACAACTCAATGTATATGAGAGCATCATAATTCAAACATTGCACCCATTTCAAGCAATAATACGCCTTCAACCAAAAACAGCAAAATTACCTCCCTCTGAATTAGTGAAAGGCATTTGTGGCAAAGTTGTTTATTTAAAATTAGATCTGAAAGAAAATGTACACACTCTGGCAGTGCAACATCCAATAGATAAATCTTTAATTTTCTTAGTAAATGGTGTACCAACAACTCATGGACTTACATAAAGTTAGACAAGCCTTGCAATATCTAAAAGACAACAATGAATACTATAAAGAAATTTATATTGAAGAAAACCTGAGAGAAACCATTGAAATAATTCAAGTCACCAGAAATTGGTCAATTTAAACTTCTAGATCTTGTTTCAGTATCCAATATTTTAGACCATTATACAATTCATCCATTACACTCTAAAGACACCATAGATGCTGCAATAGAAACGTACCAAATGCGACAAGCCAAAGGATCACCAATCAGCATATGGGAAAAAGTATTGAAGCACGTGCCTTTCCTGTACTCTTTCCTATTGGAAAAGGAGGAAGGTACGGTGATAGACCCATACAAATAACAGCATCAGAATACCACTCTTTATGAATGTATTCTGAAGATCCCAGATTTAGATAAAATGTGGAATACATATTCCACCTTCTCTTTGAACGTGAACTATCAACTCTATGCTACGGAGTTGCACAAACATTGAAATCAGGTACCCAGTTTCAAAATATGTCAGCTACGCAATTATTGCAAAAAATGCAAGAAAAAGATGAGGTTCTACAATCAAGCATTATAAATCTTTTAGCTAACATGCGTGGTACAAAAGAATACTGGTTCTGACGTCACAGAGATGTACGTTGTATGATAAGAAACCTTGGCCACCCACTTGGTTTGTTACATTAAGAGGCCGATTCATGGAATTAATGTGCGCTGAAAATTCCCGCGCAAGCATGCGTAAGCGTGCGAATCGCAGCGCAAGTGAGAAAATCGCAGCAATACCCGCGCACAGCGATTCATGGAAGTCTGTGCGTGTGTTAATCCATTGATGTGCGCTAAAATCTTGCGTGGCTCATGCTGGCGCACATGTCTTCAAACGGTGTGTGCTACGCGCACAGCGAAAGCGCACATAGCGAAGCGCACACACCAAAAGTAGGTGTAACACAGGGCGTAGCACGCGGAATGGGGAACAACGTGTGAAAATGTGGGCGTCACGGGGGAAGTACAGGAGGTATATGCGCGGAACGCCCACACGCGCACCTACAACACGTATTCAGGGAATCAAATGGGGCTAACGCGTGCGTCAAAAAAGACGCGCGAATCTGGAAACACGTACGCCAGCAGGAAGCAGGCGTACATAGACCCGCGCAGCATAAAGTGCGTGCAAACAACAAACAAGCTCAGACGCCAAGATGAATATGCCGTTCCTCGCAGCAGTGGTCGTGGGAAACCGCAGGAGGAAGAGGATAGTCAGGCCCAGAATTTTTACACCCAGAACCAGCCTTTTTGGGATGCCTGATGACCAGGTGTATGGGAGGTACAGGTTTCCACCTCACATAATACTCGACCTGGTGAGTGAGTGGGAGGATGACCTCACATCACCCACCCTGTGCTCCCAATCACTGAGCCCCTTGGAAAAGGTGCTCAATGTACTGCACTTCTTGGCCACTGCTTCATTTCAGCGGAGTACTGCCATAGTGGGGGGGTATCACAGGCCATGCAGTCACGCTGCCTGCACCAGGTGTTGCCCATCATGACTGCACGCTCATCAGTCCGCAGGCACATATACCTGCCCAGAACACCTTCAGAAAGGCAGGCTGTCGTCCAGGATTTTTACGGGGTGGCACACTTCCCCAAAGTGCTAGGTGCCATTGACTGCACCCATGTGGCTCTACGTCCTCCCAGGGCAACTGAGCACATCTACAGAAACCGCAAGCACTGCCATTCCATGAACGTGCAGGTAGTATGTGATGCCAAGGGAATCATCACCTCAGTATATGGCAACTATCCAGGGTCCACCCATGACAGTTTCATTTACAGAATGTCAACCCTAAACCGGGACCTAGAAGCTGGGTGGCATTGCGATACATGGCTGCTTGGTGAGTATACATGCACATGCATGCATGTCAGATACTGAGTAATGTCACAACCCCACTAATGATACCCATCATCACCTCCCCAGGGGACAGTGCCTACCCACTGAGCACCCACATGATGACGCCAATTTGGAACCCCACCACACCACCCAAGTCACGTTTTCGCTCCCTTGACCGTTCTGGTGGGCAGCTGCTATACGCGCCCAGTAGTGTGCAGGATCATAGTGGCAGCATGTGTCCTGCACAACGTTGCAACACGCCGGGGCCTGCCCATGGACATGGTCGTGCCCCCACATCCCCAACCACAAGCATGGCCACTGCGCATGGGAGGGGAAAGGGCACGTGGTGAGGCAGCCCGTACGCAGCTGGTGGCTAATTACTTCACCTAAAATCACACTCCTGTAGAGTGCACACATCGCTGGCACATACCAGCTGACAATCAATTATGATGACATAAGGGACAGTCAACTGTCACAACCATACCAGCCTGAGATTGGTCACCCGGAATTGTTACATTGTGTGCATCCTTACCTGCCGAAAGACAACCAATGCTGTGTCACAAAAAAAACACACATTTATGCTGCATGAATGACTACCCCCTTGCAAAATACAACATGAAAATAGTGCCATGTCACCCAACCCCTCCCCAGCTCCGCCACCCAACACACCATGGCATGTCATGCAATGTGAAAGCAAACAAAGCAATGCACAAGACCTGACACAAGTCTCACAAAGTTCACTGTCCCAAATGGAAACTGCCCACAGACAATATGCTCCCAGTAATCAATAACAAACAGCACACATGAACAAATACTTACCACCAACACAATACAGCAACACACCATGAAACATTGCAAAAACAAGACAGTACTAAGTCAAAGTAGTGGTAGTCTTACAACCTGAATAAGCCAGCACATCGACCCCTTCTAACTGTAGAGTGTTGCTGCCACGCAAATGTGTCAGTGTACTGCATACAACATGAACTCCATCTGCAAAGGAGACGGCCTTGTGAAGACATGAGGAAGGAACCTGCAAATTAGGAGGAAGACATGGATGCACAAGCACATATCAATACACCATGCAGTGTACAATACAACAACAATACCCACTAGGGATGTACACACAGTATTGACTACAGACTGCCCACACAGCTCATGGGAGCCCAATGTCACTGTGTAAGTCACTGTCACTTGGTCACACCCTTTGCAAGCCCATGGAAATGGGAAGCAGGAAGGGTGTGTGTGTCACGAACCCAAGCATCTAACCCAAACTCAGGACAAGCCTGCATGTGCCCAGCCGGAATACAGTGGATGCCCACGGGAGTCACACAAGGCAACACACTGTAAAAAAAAAAAAAAAATCAAAAATGGCAATGTGGGGGCCAGGGGGGGCACCCATGAGGTTCGAGGACAGGGTGCACACCAACACCCACCTGCGTGGATGTTGCAAGAAAACAAAATACCTCCATGGGCTCATGGCCTGCACGGCTATTCCATTGTGGGAGAACTACTGTCGCTCTCTTCACCCTCTGCTGCTGCATCAGGAGGTGGTGGCACTATGGGAGGCAGCCCACGTAAAACCCTGGTATGGTCCTCCATGGCAGCAAGCATGCGGGTCTGGAAGGTCTGATTCTGGAGGATTAAAGTGCGGAGATCCCCATGCAGCATGTCACAGGTTGCCTGTACTTCTGCACGCATGGCCTCACGGGATGCCCGGATCTCCTCACGTGTTGCCTACAGCTCAGCTGAGACCGAACGTGTGAGCTGCTCCAGCTGCTTTTCTGCCCTAACATTTCGGGAAGCCTCAAGTTCAAGCAGACTCTGCCTGAGGTCATGGTGTTCCACCCTCAGGGCTTACCTGTGGCCCTGTGACTCTATTGATATGGATTCGCGCAGAGTCTCTAGTGCCGCCCGTCGGTCCCTGTTGGATGCCAACATGTCTTCCCTGTGTGATTGGCAAATGGAGTCTGTTGCCTGCTGTTGTTGGTCCATCTGCCTTTCAGGGAGGATAATGGAAGTGGCCACCCTCTCCATTGCCTGAGCCATCATTTCTACTGATGCTACCTGTTGGGTTGCCATACCGTACATGGAGTTTTCCCATACAGTATTACCTGGTGGCGCACGGCCACTGCGTCGGCGGGCACCACACCTGTTTGGGGCAAGGCGATCTGCACCTTGCTGTGCTGGCACTGCCTGAGGCTGCAGGACTGCATTCCCCCTCTGATCTGCTGGCCCATGAACAGGATCAGATGCTGTGGAGTGTCACCCTGCATCCGTAACCGCCAAAGGCAGACCTACCAACACTGACATCCCCATAGAAGGTTCTACCTCTGGTCCAGGTGGGTTGAACAGAACAGAATCCCTGCCAGAAGCACTGACCTGCGACAGCACATAAGTCTCATCATCCGACTCAGCACCTGAATAGAGGTCTGGTGAGCTGCACCCAGAGGCACCCCTCGACAGTATGGTCTGCAGTACCAAAGTGTTTTCACCCACCACCACACCACGTCCCCCACTGGTGTCTGGTCGTGGCTGAGAATCCTCCTGGGTCTGCACCATCTCCTGAACCTCACCAGCATCAAGCGCGTTGTCACCTGCAAAAACATGAAACACAAGATGTGGAAACAGGCATGAGCACCATAGCACACACATAGGCCTGACAAGACAGAGATCCTGTACATGGTTAACACATGTCCCACATGACCATAACCCTGGCATGCATGCACTGTCAATGATTCTGAAGGGGAGTCAAAAAGGCAGACAATGAGGACCCCAAGATGGAAAAGCAACTCATTCGCAACATGTCGTGTAGCACTGGAATCACACATCAGCCTGTGAGTGGCATGTCCAATACACATACATGACACATGCCAGCACACAGATGTCATGTAGAATAGCCATGGTAAATTAGACAACTACAGCGATATGTCAGTGAATGAGTACTGTCACACATCCATGTCACATGGACAGGATGAGAAGATCAATGCAGAATAGAGTTGCAAAATATGCATGTGCCGCACACTGCAACACATCCAGTGTACAATTAGACAGTGATTGTAGGCAGATGTAAACATCAATGGTTGGTCACTTCAACATGACAGGAAACAACTATCATGTTCCACATGCAAACAGGCCCTAAAAATAAATGTCAGCAGGCCAATACTCCCTCGCCCTGAATGGTTTAAACATTCACATAACCAGGTAACTAAAGTGGCACAATGTGGGGTGTAAACAATGACAGAAGCTTGTCACATATGTGGCATTAGGGATAAAATAAGTATTTGAAAAATGGGATAATCTAAACAATCAGCCTGAATGAACACAGAAAAAATCAGAATAATGTTGTTGCAAGATGATAGTTCAAGTGCAACAGCAGTAATGTGGGGCTAATTGGCTACTGTGGGCAGAAGGGATACTGTCATACCCAAATCAAAGGCACATGAATATACCGGAGGAAGCACATGGGTGACCCATAACACTCAGGAGTACAAACCCTCACCTGGCACTCAATCAGAACCCGTCACCCAAACAACATACACATGGATTACACACACATGCATGGGCACTCACCGGACAATGCCTTGTAATCAGGTAGCTCTCCCACGCCTTGGATCTGTTCCTCTGTGACGAAGGTCCCAGCAACAGACTCATGTTCAGTGAGTTCGTTGTCCTCTGGTGAAGACCCACCGCCAGTCACAAGAGTAGCGGCATGATTTGAGGCCAGCTTGTTCTTTGCTCTGCGTTTCAGGTTATTCCACCGCTTGTAGCAATCATCAGCTGTGCGACTCACAAATCCAATGGCACTTATGCGGTCCGCGATGGTCTGCCAGTGTGCCCTACGTTGACCAGGTGTGGTCTTGCACCCTGCAGTCACCACCATTTCACAGCTATGTGCCGACACATAGGTCACAAGTGCATCAAGTTCGGGGTCATTAAAGCTAGGCTTCCTTGACATGCCGGACTGTGTAGCTGTGTCTGGGGTCTCAGCCTGTAGTGCCAGAGCACACTTCTTCCTCTTTTTCAAAGGTGGAGCAGAGCCTGAGTGGCTTGCGCCGCTCTGGTCAGTAGGGGCAGAAGCGCAGGTGGACTGGGTACTGGGAGTGTGCGAATGCACAATGACCATAGGTCTTGGTGCAGGCATTGGCTGAAGTGGAATGTTGGCAGGGGCAACGTCAGTTTGATGGACCAGGACCGACACTGTCCTGGCTGGGAGACTCAGAGCTGGGGTGGATCGAGCTGCAGCTGCCCCTGCAGCTTCCCCACCCTGCCTACTTGGGGCAGCAGATGACATCGCTGCCCCAGATCCACGTGGCCTGGTGACACCAACTTGCACCGGCGCACATGGCTTAGACTTGCTGACCTGGAAGTCAGCCTGGGAGTCATCCTGTACCGGGTCAGGTGCCACAATGGGCTGGTCCAACAAGGGCTGAGCTGGGATGGTGTCAGCCAAGTTTCCCTCAACCATGGGGGGGGAGCATGGGTGTCCCTGATTGGTCCTCCACACATGGGGGTCTAGAGGCACCCTGCAAATCCTGGCCACGTCCCCTACCACACCCACAATGCCCACCTTTTGGAGGTCGGCCACCTTTGCCTCCCTTACCGCTTGGTCGGCTCCCAACCATGGCACTGATGTTGTGTGTATGGGAGTTGCAGTAAACAATTGTCCTGGGCAATTGGGGGTGAAAGGAGTAGGGTACTAGATGGAATTCGTACCCTAGTGCTCAAGCAAGGCTGTCTGTGACCCCTGGGGGAAGTTGATGGGTCACACAACGCACAGGCACCCTGAAAACAAAAAGTAACGTGCACGCAACCCCTCATGGAGCACGTGCGTGGAAAAATGAACCCACACTACGCTGTGGCACCCAGAAACACAAAATTAAGTGTACACGTGTTACACGCAGCCTAAAATAACCTCTGAAGCGGTATGTGACACCCGGGGCAAGCACAGTTGGTAAATGCGTGCGCGACTCACCATCTGCCTGGAAAAAGAATGTGAAAAAAACGCGCGTGTGCTCTTTGGCAACACCCCGCCAAAAGAAGATCTGTACGCTGTCTGAGGAGACAGGACAAAAGAAGAAGTAAACGCTGTTTGAGGAAACAGGCCCAAAAAAAAATATTAACGCTGTCACAGGTAACAGGGAGTACGAACTTGAAACGCTTTGAAGTAAACGCGTGTGAACCGACAAGAAGTACGGAATTCACCCACTCGCTCTCCACGAAAAGCACGTACAAGGAAATGGGGTCCTACACGTACCTTTTAAAGCGGCCCACACGTACAGTGTCACTTACGCGTGTACGCGCTAAGGACCTTTCCTCCAAGTACACGAGCTGACACTCGGACGTGCAATTTTTGGACGTGTACGATGAACATGCACCCGTGTTGATGGAAACGCCCGTGCGCATCACATCACTTACGCGCGTAGCCCCTTTCCTCGGATTACACGCATTCACACGCGGACGTGCAGTTTTTCACGCGCGCTGAACCACTATGCCCACGTCATGAGGGAAACACCCGCGCGAGTCACGTCACAGAAGCGCTTACACGCTAAGGGCCTTTGGTCCAATGAAACCGCGTATGTGTGCTGACGTGCTTACGCGTGAAGGGCCTTTCCTCGAATTGCACGCAGATGTGCAAGATTTTCACGTGCCAAATCACTCTGTATCAAGCTCGCCACGCAACAACACACAGAAGACCATCCTCCTGCCCAGAAGGCCCAATTACTGCCCCCCAGAGCCCCGAGCACGCTCCCACCTGCTCTCTGCTGCTGCCTGACTGCCTGCTGCCCACGTGCCCTGCTATTTGCTGCCTGCACGTCAGCCAGGGGTGCAGTTGCTGTGACCACCCCTGCTGGAACCGAAGACTCCCGACTGGGATACCATCGCTCCACAGCCCAGCCCCAGGACCCAGTTGCCCACCAGCTCCTGCCTCTGGGGTTGCCATGTTGGGCACAATACCATCTGGCACCCCTGGCAACCCCCAGCCGGAGAGGCAGAGGGCCACCAGCTTCAGTGCTAGGGAAGTTGGTGTCCTGGTGGAGCAAGTCCTGGGGCAGTATGATGCCCTCTTTGGAAGTTCACGCGCCGACAATGAAGGACGGACCAGGATCTGGATGGACATCGTGACTGCCATCAACGCGGAGGGGGTGGCAGTCTGCAACTTACAACATGTCAAGAAGGGCTGGGAGGACTTCAGGTCCAGGACCCTCAACAAGGCCCGGAGCCTCTTGAAGGCAGCGGATGCCAAGGGGCGCCGGGGCCACCTGTCCGACCATCAAACAAATGAGGGTCCTGGAACACATATGCCCAGTGCTTCACGTCCAGGTCCTTGAGAGGCAGACCCGTCTGGAGTCGAGCGGTAAGTGTACATGCATACTGATTGGACGCTGTGCGTGTGGTGGTGTGCCAGTAGTGTGCAGGTTGCACATGTGTTTTCGTAGGGCCATGTAGGGATGTGTATGAACAGGGGCGTGAGGCTGCCACATGTGAGTCCTCTCAGGTGTGAGACACATCGATGGTGTATGTATTGGTAAGCATGCTGTGCAAATACAGGTGTGGGAGCACACATGTTTGAATTTCTGTGTATGTACGTTGGCATGGTTGTGGTGTCACACATGGATGGTGGTTCCTGCTGCATGTATCTGCACTGTGTGCATGTGCATGTGTGTGTATTTGACAAGTGTGCAACTGTGATGCAACATGGATGCACGTGACACTGATATGTAGAAGGCTGAATGCCAGATGTGACATGTATGGCGATCTCATCACTGCGACAGTTGGAGGAGATGTAGACATGCATGTAAGTGTGGTGGCGTGTGTGCATGTCTAGTGCACTCCCTGTGTTTCATGTGATGTCAGGCTCACCTTCGGCTGTTCATGCTGTTGTATGTTTATGGATGGTGCTGCCTGGTGCAGTATTGCTGTGGAAATGCTCATGTGTGTGAGTTGAAATTACATGTATGTCGTGGAGTGTGATGCCATGTCTGAAGTTTGACACTGCCACTCATGTGCAACTGTCATGTGTGTATCAGTCCAGTGTACAGTGCCCTGATGTCTGTGTTTTATCTCTCCCTGTCTGCAGCGTCAACTGATGAAGAGGGCGGAGAGGGTGCTGTGGAGCACAGCGGCAGGGATCGCACCACCAGCCGGAGACGCAAGGCCCGGCTCCCCTCCCAGATTGTCATCTCGTCGGGGAGTGAGGAGTCTGGTGCCACGTCCCAGGCCACAGCTGCTGAGGGTAGGTCCAAGAGGCAGAAGTCGGAGGTGGACTCCTTGGCAACAGAAGGGGCAGCTGAGACCCCACAGGGTCCAATGGAGGAAGATAGCACAGAGTCATCCAGGTTGGTGGGGGGTTTGGTGGAGGAGGAGGCCGCGGAAGGGACACATATGGGGTCTGGAGGTGGGGATTCCACTGGTGCTAGTGGTGCAGTGCAGGGGCAGGGACAGGAGGCAGCACAGGCCGTGTGGAGGTGCCTGTGTGCAATCCTGTCCCTGATCCTGTCACTGCATCATCTGGCACCAGCAGGGATGCCTACGTCCATACCCGTTTTCAGGGAGGGGATGAGCGCACAACAACTGGCCTTCCTCTCCCTGCACATGTGGCTATCCGGGACCCTGTTGAGCCTGTCCTGCCTGGGATAGCGTTGCATCAACGGGGCATGCGAGGTGACCTGTGGTCTTTTCGTGAAGAGACTGCACATCATCTCGGATGCCTCTTTGACCACGTTGACCTACTGGGACGGGTCACCAGTGCTGCATTCCTCCGTGTGCTGGACCTTTTTGCGACCCCCTCCTCACCTGAACTCCCTACGCGCCATTCGTCCTCCATGCCATCTTCCGACCCATGTATCACCTGGGTACCCTGTGGAGCTGCCTCTGACCTAGCGGCCAGGCTGGTGGAGGACACATCCCTGCCACAGTCGGGTGTCGGACATCCAGCAGGGGTGGCCACCACGACAACTGCACCCCAGCCAAGGAGGGCATGCAGGCAGCAAGAACCAGGGCGCAGGCACAGGCACAGCAGCAGCAGCAACATGGTGGGAGCAATGATGGCTCGAGGCCTTCAACATCGGAGGGGCAGGCATTGGCCAGAGGGCAGGAGGACCCAGGATTTCAAGTGTCTTCCGTGTGGCAGGAGTTAGGCCGCGCCATAGATGTGGAGCGGCAGTGGGCGGAAGAGGCATGGCTCACAATGGTCAGGGCGGAGAAATCCATGCGGAGGGCACTGAGGCGGGCCGAGTGCCTCGAGGCAATTCGCAGGGAGTTGGAGGTGAACATGTCATCGTCCCTGCGAACCCTCGGGCCATGGAAGAGGACCGCCTCCAGGACATTGAGCGGGAGTTCGATGATGCCCTGACCCGGGATATCAAAAAGTGAGCCGTCGGACTAGCCCGCTGCCATTGTAAATAGTTTTTAGAGTTAGGTTTCCTTTTCCTTTTTCTTTGATTTGTGGTGAGTGGACTATGCCACACACATTTGTATATAGTTTTTTAATTCGGTAGTTTATTAGTTAGGTTTCATTTCTTTCGTTGGGCTCATGGACCCTTGACAATGGATTGTACATAGTTGGACAATGGATTATTTTGACCTTTTTCATGATTTCACCATGGATCAATGGATTTTTCTTTTTCCGTTTCCTTTGGATTTGCTTTGTTGGAGGGAGGGTTTGGACTATTTTTTTCGGATTTCTTTGGATTGGTTATAATTTCATTTACTCATCTTTTGCACATGCTTTTCATTTCATGTTTGCTATTTTTTGCTTTCATGTCATTGCTTTTTTTTTGTACATAATACATTTTCATATTTTAGTTCCATTTGTGGGATTTGCTCATTGGGTTGATGCATGTGAAAATGTGGGTTTACACAATCAATGCCAACCAGTGTGTGTCTATGACGGACATGTGTTGATGTACATAGTTGACTATTGGTTTGTGTCTTGAGATAGGCATGTCAGTGTGGGGTGGATTGGGAAAACTTTGCGTCTCAAGAATGGGGTGGCGTGCTGTGGTATTTTGGTGTAGAAGTGGGCCATGATTGTGCATCTGTATTTCATGTAGGGGGGACATGAGTGGGGGCCTGCTGGCAGGTGCCCCTGACTGCTGGGGGGTGGGGGTGCTGGTGGACATGAGTGGGACATGAGCGGGGGCCTGCTGGCAGGTGCCCCTGACTGCTGGGGGGTGGGGGTGCTGGTGGACATGAGTGGGACATGAGTGGGGGCCTGCTGGCAGGTGCCCCTGACTGCTGGGCGGGTGGGGGTGCTGTGGGACATGAGTGGGACATGAGTGGGGGCCTGCTGTCAGGTGCTCTTGACTGCTGGGGGGTGGGGGTGCTGGTGGACACGAGTGGGGGCCTGCTGGCAGGTGCCCCTGACTGCTGGGTAGTGGGGGTGCTGGTGGACATGAGTGGGACATGAGTGGGGGCCTGCTGGCAGGTGCCCCTGACTGCTGGGGGGTGGGGTGCTGTGTGACATGAGTGGGACATGAATGGGGGCCTGCTGGAAGGTGCCTCTGACTGCTGGGGGGTGGGGTGCTGTGGGACATGAGTGGGACATGAGTGGGGGCCTGCTGGCAGGTGCCCCTGACTGCTGGGGGGTGGGGGTGCTGGTGGACCTGAGTGGGGGCCTGCTGGCAGGTACCCCTGACTGCTGGGGGTGGGGGTGGACATGAGTGGGACATGAGTGGGGGCCTTCTGGCAGGTGCCCCTGACTGCTGGGGGTGGGGGTGCTGGTGGACATGAGCGGGGGCCTGCTGGCAGGTGCCCCTGACTGCTGGGGGGTGGGGGTGCTGGTGGACATGAGTGGAACATGAGTGGGGGCCTGATGGCAGGTGCCCCTGACTGCTGGGGGGTGGGGGTGCTGGGGGACATGAGTTGGTGATCACTAGTGCAAGGTGACATGTGGCCTGGCTGGGGGGCATGCCCACGGTGGATGGACAGGCTGCGGCACATGACCAGGGGTACAGGGAAGTCCCCTGTGGTGTGGGCTGCCTGCAGGGGCCGTGGAGGGGGTAGAGGGGACACCTGGGAGGACCTACAGTGCTAATTCACGTGTGGGACTCCACGCACACCCCACTGAATACACGCACCCTGCTCTGACAGCGTAATCGCTTGTGAAACTTCCCGCGCACCCCCGAAATACACGTACCCCGCTCGCACTGGGCCAATCGCGTGTGAAACTTCCCGCACACCCCAGTAATACATTTACCCCACTCGCACAGTGCCTATCGCGTGTGAAAGTTCCCGCGCACCCCTGCAATACACGTACCCTGCTTCAATCGCGTGTGAAACCTCCCGCGCACCCCAGAAATACACGTAGCCCACTCGCACAGGGCCTATCACGTGTGAAAGTTCCCACGCACCCCCATAATACACGTACCCCACTCGCACAGGGCCTATCGTGTGTGAAAGTTCCTGCGCACCCCAGTAATACACGTACCCCACTCACACATGGCCTATTGCGTGTGAAACTTCAAGCGAACCCCAGTAATACACGTACCCTGCTCCAATCGCGTGTGAAACTTCCCGCGCACCCCGGAAATATACGTACCCCGCTCCAATAGCGTGTGAAACTTCCCGGGAACCCGTTATACACGTACCCCGCTCCAATCGCGTGTGAAACTTCCAGCGCACCCACGAAATACACGTACCCCGCTCCAATCGCGTGTGAAACTTCCCGTGAACCCCAGTTATACACGTACCCCGCTCCAATCACATGTGAGACTCCCCATGCAGCGGGTTACGAGTATTCGTTGGGGTGCGCAGGGAGTTTTACAGGCGTTTTTGTGGTTGGGTGCCTGTGCACCATGTACGGGATTTGTGCGCTATGCCTGGCGCACGGGGAGGGGCTGGGGGCATAACTGGCGCTGCTGCAGGGTCGCTGCGCCACTCTGCGCCAAAGCTGGTTTTGGAAGCTATAATCCATGAATATGTGCGCCAGCCGCGTGCGCCACTTGTGCGCTGAATTCTATGAATTACCCTGCAAGTTTTGCAGAATATGCATGGGAAGATTTACATGATTTCCTACGTATAGCAAACAAAAACAAAACAAACATAAATATACTAACACCTGGAGAACTCTGCTCTCTAGATCCTGTTAATGTTTCAAAATATTTCCATCATCGCTTCATTGCTATGCTACACTTTATTTGTAATAAAACTGTTCCTCCCCTCGGAGAAGTGCAGCACTTCTTTTGGAGAAAATAATACCAAGCCAGAGGAGCACCACATATCCACATGCTTTTATGGATTAAAGATGCTCCTAAATATGGTCAAGACAGTGATGGCACTGTTTTACAGTTTATCGAAAAATATGTCACTTGTGAAATTCCATCACAAACAACAAATAGTGACCTTCATGCACACATTTTACATTTTCAAAGACACAAATGTGGGAAATATTGTCGTCGCAAAAATAAAAACAAAGGTACATAAAACACCAAATGCCGCTTTGGTATCCCTAGACCAGTTACAACAACAGGTCAAGTAAACAACTTCATGTCTTCGGTTAGACATAGTGTCAAAGGTAAATCGCCTAAGAACACATATTACATTAAAAGGACAGGAGAAGCAAAATATATCAATGATTAAAATGCAATCATTGCCCTCCTATGGAATGCAAACATAGATGTGCAGTACATTGCAGACTATTCCACTGCAGTTGCACGATATGTCACAGCCTACTTAACCAAAGCAGAAAAAAACAGAGCTTCAAGACCTCTAGGGTGACTTATCATCTGACAAAACACTGTCACAGAATTTGTACAGCTTAGGCATAAAAATGCTCTCTCATAGAGAATGTGGCTGCTATGAAGTTGCAGAACGTTTAACGGGTACTGCTTTTTATGGAAAATCTGAAAATATAGTATGGCTAAGTCTTGGTCCTTGTAAATGTAGAAAAAGAGTTCTCAAATCATGTGAGGACATAGAAACAATAGGCAACAATGATCCCAACAGCTAAGACATTTTGAAAAACATTTTACTGGACACATAGTACCCAAACAGGAGTACCACTTTGGAAACCATGTGTCTATACCACATAGCCCAAAACTTCACATACAAAAATAATATAAAAGCAGATGAAAACAAAGGTAGATACAGAGTGACAAATTGTGAAGGCAGCTTAGTGAAACTTACCAAACAAAGCTTAATTAATCATATCAAATTGTCATTGAAAACTCCTTAACATAAAGTACTATATTACATGTCTCTGCTACAAGTTTTTAAACCATGGAGAAAAGAAGAAAAGTTACTAGATATCTATGACTCCTATGAAGACGCTTTCAAAGCAAATGAAAGTACTATAACAGAAGTAAACTTTACACTGTACAAAACAAGGTTGCACAATGAACAGCAACACGAAGAAGAACTCCAGGCCCAACTTGATGAGGACACTCCCAACAGTAGTCAACCTTCTGTAACAGGAAGTCAAGAACCACTGAGACAGCCACTAATAGCAAATGAGGCAGAATTAGCTATGACAGAAGTAGAAAACACCATGTATCACTATGAACAAGCTACTGAAAACTTCACTGTACTGAAATCAAAACTGAACAACGAGCAGTTTAGCATTTTCCAAGAAGAAACAAAATCAATTGAACATGTTGTACATCATGAAAATAAATACTGTACCTGCCAAAACTACAAACCTATACTGCTATACGTCAGTGGTCAAGCTGGTTCAGGCAAAACATTCTTAATCAAAATCATCAGCAAGTTCCTTCATCAATTGGCAAACAAAAAACTGTCAGCTGTTGTAACTGCCCCCACAGGTTTAACTGCCTACAACATAGGCGGTGTCACTTTACACAGATTACTACTCCTTCCAGTAGAACACCAAAACAAATTAGATTATTGCAAACCTTCTACAGAAGCTGCAATGGAACTATGCAGAATTTCGAAACAAATGAAAATGCTACTAATAGATGAAGTGAGCTTGGTCTCCAACCGAATGTTGGCTTTGATTCACCTCAGATTACAAGAGGTACTCAAAACAGACTACAAAGAGATCTTTTGAGGAAAACACATTACTGTTTTCGGAGATCTTCTTCAAATAACACCAGTGAAAGGTGAACCCATTTTTTAAACCTTAGGGCACAAACTCTGCCGTAAAACTCTTGTCAGCATAGGAAATGTCAACCTTTGGTAACATTTCCAATACAGAGAATTAACAGAAAACATGCACCAGTCTGCAGACCTCACACACGTCAACATTTTAAAAAGTATTAGAGTTGGTGTACAATCACAAGAAGCACAAGCAATATTAAAAACCCGGCACATCCATGCACTCTATCACCAAAACTCATGTGCTACTGAAGTCATGGAACAATTAGCACACAAAAATGTCAATTGTATGTCCTTGATGCCAACTCTTGCAAGGTGTTCAAAATTCAATGAAACAATGTTGAAAAAAGAAATGCAACCAATAATTGAAATTTGCTCCACAGACAAACTTGTCATATATGTCAATAAGCCGCAACAAGACTAAATACCTTAGAAAACTCTATCTCCAACACAGCTTGTTTGGAGAAAATATTAAAATTATCTTTAAACTGTATAGTAATGCTTAAACGTAACCTTGACGTGGAGCAAGGACTTGTTAATGGAGCACTTGGTACAGTTGTTGGCTTTCAAACATACCCATGTGACACCAACATTCAGTTTGTCAATATTCTCTTTGACAAACTATTAGAAGTTAAAAGGATAGGGCGCTCTACAGCCCGATTCCTTCTTTTCAATGACTTGTATGTACGCAGAGAACAATTTTCTCTAACTCTAGCATACGCAGTCACCATTCACAAATCACAAGGTCTTACCCTAGATAAAACATTGATAGATATTGGGACTACAGTCTTTAAAGAAGGCATGAGCTATGTAGCACTATCACGCTTACGTACACTTGACAGACTATTTCTAATCAACTTTGATGCAAGTAAAGTAAATGCTGATATTCCTTGCATTCTAGAATACAATAGACTATGTTCACTGTACACCCCCATCTAAAAACCTATCCTGTTCCACAAAAAGCAAAACGTTGTAAAAGAAAACTACTTGAAACATACACTATACAGGATCTCACTGCAATTCCTCAAAGAAAGTAAAAGAAGCTAATACTTAATCAATTACCACAACCAAAGAAGAATCTACTGCTCAAAGTAATTCAAGTACTTCTTCAAAGAAGCAACACACACTCCGAACAAAGGACTTTGACACAGAACTGTCAAGTCCATTCAAATTTTCAAATATAACTGGTATAAATTGCTTTGCAAATGTGGCAATAACTATTCTATTCCAATTGCCACCAATTATTGACAACATTTACTTACACAATACAGACCAACTGTGTTTGCAAATGTTAGTCCTTCATAGAAATGCAACCAACAATCCTGACAACACCTACAGTGTTCATGGAATAAGACAAGAATCAGACTACTGTGTTGGAATGGTCAAATTCACGATAAACTCACGAGAAGATCCACAAGAATTTCTAATGCACTTACTACAAGTACTGGAAAACAAAAACATACCTATAAATGAAATCTTCCATATTTCATGCATGTGGAAACATACATGCACTCTCTGCAGCCATGTGGCACAGGAACAAATCCCTAATGAACGCTTTGTGCATGTATCCATACCTAACTGTGAATCCATTCCATTTCAGCAACTTATACAAAATGCAAACCATGGCAGATTATGTACTACCTGCAATTCAGATAATCGCTCCACCTTACAAATACAGACACATAGGCCCTCATTACGACCCTGGCGGTAAGTGAAAACCGATGCCGGTAAAGGATGACCGGCATCGCTTACCGCTACGGCTGATTATGACCTGAGATAGCGCTATTAGTTGCACCGTAATCAACGGTGCCGGTAAAAGCGCCAAGGACGCGGGCGCGAGACCCCCATGCTGTAAATACCGGCATGGCGCTAAGTGGGGAACATCACAAGTCACGCGGACATGCAAATAACGCCTTTGTGAAGGCCGTAAAGTACCTTACTGCCATGGTGCTAATACTACCATTGCGAACCAACCGTAAATGGCCATGTGCAGTGTTCCCAGCTGCCACAGGTGCTCTCAATCAGCACAGGTGGAGGCAATACAGACTGGGCAAGCACAAAAGGAGCACACCCCACCCCTTCTCACACCTAGTCACACTCCACAATGAATGCAATACTACTAGCAATGCTGGGGCTGGAGGACCTGATTGCAGTGGAAGTGCTACAACAACAACTACAAGAAGAACAACAACAGGCAGCACAGAGGAGACGCAGGAGGAGAAGGAGGGCAAGGCAGGGCCAGCATGCCCCACCAGCACAGCCAGTGCCACCACGCAGGCAGCCCCCAATCCCACGCATCAGAGCCAGTCAATTCAACCTAACTGCTGAGCAGATCCACACCCTGTACCGCCAGCACCGGGACACCATCACCACCATTGTGGACATGATACATGACAACATTGTCAGCCTCATTGAAACACGCACCGCCATCCCACCCATACTGAAGGTAGTGTTTGTGCTCCACTTCCTGGCCACAGGCACCTACCAACACAAAGTGGGGCAACTGCATGGCATTTCACAACCATTATTCTCACGTACATTGAACCAAGTGCTTGACGCCCTCCTCAAGCACACAGACAAACACATTTCCTTACCACGGACTGCCCAGGAGATCTCAAACACCAAAGTGGGTTTCTATTCACTGGCCGGCATACCTGGTTGCATTGGCGCCATCGACTGCACCCATGTGGAATTGGTGGTCCCACATGCCATGGAGGTAGCGTACTGCAACCGTAAGCTATACCACTCAATCAACGTGCAAATGGTATGTGACTCAAACAAGATCATCACACATTGTTGTGCTCGATACCCTGGATCAACCCATGATTCAATGGTCCTGCAGAACTCCACGATTCCACGCTACATGTAGCGACAGGCAGGGCAGAGATCCTGGCTTCTTGGTGAGTCACATGTTAGGCTCATGGAAATGTGATGTGGGTAGGTGATTGAGGCATAGATGCATACTTCACCTGGCTGAGATGGGGGGGGGCATATGAATACTTCACCTGGCTGAGATGGGGGGTGAGAGATGCATACTTCACCTGGCTGAGATGGGGGAGAGATGCATACTTCACCTGGCTGAGATGGGGGGGAGAGATGCATACTTCACCTGGCTGAGCTGGGGGGGGGGAGAGATGCATACTTCACCTGGCTGAGATGGAGGGGAGAGAAGCATACTTCACCTGGCTGAGATGGGGGGGATGCATACTTCACCTGGCTGAGATGGTGGGGAGAGATGCATACTTCACCTGGCTGAGATGGGGTGGAGAGATGCATATTTCACCTGGCTGAGATGGGGGGGAGAGATGCACACTTCATCTGGCTGAGATGGGGGGAGATGCATACTTCATCTGGCTGAGATGGGGGGGAGATGTATATTTCACCTGGCTGAGATGGGTGGGGGAGATGCATACATAACCTAGCTGCGAGTGCCAGAGGGAATGGAGCAAGCTCATACCCCAAAAACAGCCCAGACTGGACCTGACACCTGACCACATAATTCAAGATGTAAGCAGCCCTACCATGCGAATGAAGCGGTGTCCCAACCATCCCACAGACATCTGTATGTGCACTGTACCAAATCAGACTGCATCCCCCTCAACAAAATGCAGCTACAAGCAACTACTATAGCCAATACACAGCACAAAACACCATGACTGAAAGGCCAGTCCCCCATTACTGCGTACAAAGGAGTCACATGAGGGTCAAATACATCAATACAGCACCACACTGGCATAGAGGCCCAACAAAATTGCATGACACCATTTGTTGTGCGTAGTGAGTGCATCATGAGGCTGACGTTAACGTTGCCAGGATGAAAGCATACAAGTAACTGGACATCTGCAAGATCACAGAAACAACGGTCGTGGACTGACACAGTGCATGTGCACTCACAAACCACTGGACCCCCCAGCGCACACTAATCGATGACATGCAAAACAGTCCATTAGAGGAATACACACATAGCAGTCACATCGTGTGACTCCATTCATGCATGGAAATGGGGTTGAGATGAAGAAATAAATGCATGCCATGGTGTCACTTAATGAGGTCAAACATGATGAGTTGACTTACTCATACATTGTTGCCCACATGCAGGTGATGTAGGCTATCCCTTGAAACGGTGGCTCCTTACCCCAGTCCAGAACCCACAGAACAGGCACGAGGAGGACTATAATCGTGCCCATACAGGAACCCGTGTGGTGATTGAGCAGACATTTGGCCTCTTGAAGGCACGGTTTCGCTGCCTCAGCAGGTCTGGTGGGGCACTCCTGTACAGCCATGAGAAGGTGGCAAAGATCACCATGGCATGTTTCATGCTACACAATATGTGCATCAGACGGAATGTGCCCCTGTCCCCTGACGCAGAACAGCAACCACCTGACGAAGAGGATGAGGAGGGTGGGGATGGGGCAGCACCTCAGGGAGGAAGCGATGCACAGGAGGGACATGACATGTGTCGGACTCTGATCAACCAAATCTTCTAGCACACATGGATGGGGGTGTCACATGGAGATGGTACTTGGGGCACTGGGTGTGTCAGGGGCATGGACACTGTAGACTGTTAAGCAATAAAGCACACGTACGCAATAAAAAATGTCCACACATGTGATTTCTGCATAATCAAAAAGTGTATTGAAAAGGTAAATCTAAGTGAACACACCCACCACACCACACACCGACTCCCCCATCCCCCCTCTACTCCCCAACACACCCACTCCCCCGTCCCCCTCTACTCCCCAACACACCCACTCCCCCCTCCCACCTCTACTCCCCAACACACCCACTCCCCCCTCCCACCTCTACTCCCCAACACACCCACTCCCCCCTCCCCTCTCTACTCCCCAACACACCCACTCCCCCCTCCCCCCTCTACTCCCCAAAACATGGTGTGCATGACTGTGCACAAGTGCATCATGTGGCACCAGTTCACAAGACTGCGCCCATTGGCATCCCCCGCTCTCAGCACCCGGTGCACCCCTGTCGGAACGCCGTAGGTTCCTGCCTGATCTGCGCACGGGACTGGTTCTTGTTGAACTGGCAGCCGAGGAAGAACTGGGTTGCTCACTTGGACGCATGTCCCGCATTGTTTGTACTAACTCAGAAAGTACGTGCCGCACCGCGGCCAGTTCAGCACATATGTTCTTAGAACTGGACTCGATAGCAGACCTAAGAGTAGCAGCACAATCACGCATTTCCTCCCTAGTGCTGGTGCATTCTGTGACATGCTGTGTCAACAGGGCTGTAAGTTACTGTTGGCGTGTAATGATTTCGTGCATTGCCTCTTGGGTGTTGTGGCCTGTGGCTGATGGTTGTGGCATGTCCATTATACTGCTGCCCTCCTGCACATGTGCGGTTGGGCTGGGAGTAACCGGCAAAGAGTTTCCAGGAGATAGCCCCTGTATGATGTTGTCATGCTGGCTGCACGGGGACAGGTAGGAGGAATGCAGGTGGCCAGTGGGGGGACTCACAACATTATCAACATCCCCTTCTTCGTTGTCGGAGATCGCTGCGGTGGCAGCAGTTTCACCGATGGTGCTGCTTCCTGCGGATCCAGTGCCTTCCGCGGACAACACTGGGCAGATGGTGGTTGTCGGTGGCGCCGAAGTGGTGGACTTGGTAGCCATCGGTGCCGTGGCCCGTGCTGTGCTGTGGGACATTTCCTGTTGTAGGGGTTCCCTTGTTTCCCCTGAGGTAGAGGGACAGTGATGTGCCTCTTTGGCCCTGGCCCTCTTGGCAGTGGTTGCTCCTGTGTCATCATCGGCGCTGTCCGAATGTGAGCCTGTGGTGGACCAAAGGAGGGAGAGGGTTAGTGATGGGTCTACGGGCATTGAGCAGGCATTGTGATGGCTGCATTAATTTTGATTGCTGGATGGTTCACATTGGAGGCAGTGACATACAGGTAGTCTCACTCTTAGGTGGTTGATGCATGGAGGTATGTGGGTAGCTACAGAAACGGGGAGCATTATGCATGTGTTCAAGGTGGAGGTCAGCAATGCCTGTAGGCAGTCTTGTGCTAATGTGTCCGGTGGACCCTGGTATGCATCATTGCACTTCCCAATCATCTGGACATCATCGTGGTGAGACTGGCATAGTTAGACTTGAGGCACCTACCTGCATCGCCTGATGTCGGGGCTCCTCTCTCCATGTCCCCAACTCCCTCAATGCTCTCCGTGCCTATGGTGGCAGCACATATCTCCTGCCACGGCTGTAGATTTAGGGGCGCCTCAGCACCTCCACCAGTCGCCATGCCGAGATTCCGAGTTGCCGCCAGTATGCTTCTGACGCAGAGACGTAGATCGTCCCACCGCTTGCGGCATTGTTTGGCAGTGGTGGGTGTTGTGCCAACAGCACTGACCCTCTGGGTGACCATGGCCCATATTGCCTTTTTTCTCTGCAGCGCCGGTCTGGTCATCTCCGTGGAGAACACAACATCAGCATGCTCTTGGAGTGTTTCGGCTAACATTGTTAGCTCCTCCCTTGAAAAGCACTCCTGGCGCAGCCGATCTCCGCTCTTTTTCAAAACTTTAGGCATCGTGATGTCAAAGGGGTGGTGTAGGAGGTTTGTGGAAGTTGTGGGATCAGGTTTCTACTGGTAACAGAGGATGGCAATGGATTGTGTTTTTAAAGATGGCCGCCGTGCTCTTTCCCGTTCCTGTGCGGTGACGCTACTTCCAGATCCGCTTATTTACGGTCACCGCTAATAGCGATTCCTGCTAATTGCGGTTACCGCTATTAGTGGTGACCGCTAATGTCGATGGCTAGGGTGGCGGAGGTGCTATTTGCACGGCATACGATGCCAGTAAGTGGGATTTTACGCCCTTTAGCGGCATGGCGGTGATTCCATTACGGACATGGCACAATGCTTGTGCCCGAGAACTCGTAATGTGCCGCTTTTAGCGGTCTCTAGCCAGCACGGACACGTTATTTGTGCCATGCCGGTAATGGCCGATACTTACCACCAGGGTCGTAATGAGGGCCATAGTAAATATGTAACAGTAATGCTTTTACGTTACAATGCAGATGGTACCAAAAACAACTGCAAGCTGACTGGATTCACACATGGCCAAGTATCAGTTGGTAAGAAAACCTTCACAACAATAGGTATAATCTACCACGCAGGAGCCACAACCAATGCAGGTCACTACACTGCATATATAAAAAAGAATTGTGGATGGTTTGAATGTAATGATAGTACCATTACTCTAAAGCAGAGATACCAGCAAATCTTATAAACTCTTATTTAATATTCTTAAAACCAAAATGTAATAACTAAACTGTGCATAAACATTAACAAAACTTCAATTACAAAACTATAAACAGTTAGAATATGCCAACAGGTATCTAATTTCCCCAAGATTCTGCAACAACCAAACAAATAAATCAATACCATTATATTATAACAAGAAGTAAACAGTTAGAATATGCCAACAGGTATCTAACTGCCCCAAAAATCTGCAACAACCCAATAGATAGATGAATAACTTGAAAGTATAAATAAAAAACTATAACTAGTTAGAATACGCCAACAGGTATCAACCTGCCCCAAACAATCTGCAACAAGCCAAAAGATAGAGTATTAGCATAACACTGTAAGTAAACAATTAGAATACACCAACAAGTATCAAACTGCCCCAAAAATCTGCAACAAGCCAACAGATAGAAGATTAGCAAGAATCAACAAATAAACACTGAAAACAAAGAAAGAAATATATTGTACCATAACAAAAAAGTTTTTTTTTAATCCAGCATGGACTTTTTTTTCCTACAAACCCAATGATTTAATAAACAAACACAGAAACAGAGGAAATTGCACAGTACACTCGTTTGAAATATAGTACTTCTGAAGTGCTAAATATGAGGATCAAAATAATGCAGAAATGTCTATTATGCAATGCAATAACTCATAACGAACTACCTACAGTAACATATGATCTTTTCTTTTATCACAGAGATTGAAAAAGAATATCTTCTCCAGTTACCATAAGTCATGAAAAAAATATATCCAATCACAAAAAGTCAAACAGTAAGTATATAATAATTCAACTCACAAAAACTGCTGCATAACACAACCATTCAAGAAAACATCTAACCATACACCACAATCCAAAATGTTTACTTGCATGGATATGGTATACTGCAGTGCTTGTTACCAAACTCTACAATCTTAATTTGATGATTTAGCCAAAACTTCACATACAAACTCTACAAATCAAACAGTACATAAACGTTTGATGGATGTTTGATTCTATGGATGTGTTATGCTGTGGTTGTTGTGGCCAGGGCCTAGAGTCTTGGGTACTAGACATGTAATATCTAGTGTTAAAACATACAAATAAATAATATGATCACTGTACCAAAATATAAACTGTTGTAACCATGGGTAGGACAGACAGGTTCATACCTGCGGCTTCATCAGCCCGCCAAAATGCTCGTCATCCAATTGGAGAGCTAATACTCGCGGCTGTGGACATCCGCTGGTAGCCATGGCTACCATTTGCATTTTTACAGATTCAAAAAGACATATTAACAAGGTGTAAAAATTCAAACAACACAAAGGTACACATGCAGGCATAGAAATTGTGTTCTGTAAAATTGATGAAATATCATGATCAATGCACAAGAATTGTTATCGCTATACCCAGGGCCAAGGCGGTAGTTATAGTCGTGGCTGCACCCATCAACAATACACAACGTCCCTTTGGCTAAGTGCTAAACCGCAGCCATAGCCCTTCTGACAGGGCTCACTGATTCATTGGCTGCTGTCGTAACTGTGGCTATTAAAAAAAAGGCATCAAAGGAATTTTCCTTTTCCAACATACTTAAAACGTTCTCTGGGTGGTTCTTAAAAGAGCATATGGATATATATATTACATGGCCATGGTAGTGGCCATGTAGTTATGGTTAAGTTGCTGTTTCCATAGGAAGAGCACTTTTTGGGTGGCTTATAAGTAGTTGGGTCACTCTGAATTTTTTTTGCAAAGTTTGGTGAGGATTCGTCCAGGGGGGGGGAAAGCTGTATGGGGGTCCCAAAACTTTTTTTTTTTCCCATAGACTGAATGGGAAAAACAATTTGCTCGCGCCTACAGCCCAAACCGCTGGACGGATTTCCACCAAATTCACGGCAGGAGCGGCCGCCTGGTCCCAAAAGCGTGCTTTTGTAAATTTGGTGTAAATCTGTCCAGTAGTTTTTTTAAAAATGACCAAAATGTAAGGCAAAAAAATTAGTGATATCTGTGTTCGGTTCGCGGACACACTTCCCTGTTCGCTCCGCGGACAGTGTCCTGATTGGCCAATCGTCTTGCGTGATGTTCGCGGACATGCAACGTGTTCGCTGATTGGACGGCGTGGAGCGTGAAGCGCGTCAGATTTTTCGGTAGCGCCCGCCATCTTGGATTCGCGGACGTCCGCGGACAGCGCAGTGAAACTTTGTTCAAAATGTGTATTTTGTAGAGTGTGTTGGTGTGTAGGAGTGTTTGGGGAGGTTGGGAGTGTATGAGATAGGATGAAATTTGTGTTTTTTATGTGTTAGACGTTCTTTTTGTGTTTGATTTGTTTGCGGACATCACGGGTGTTCTGAAATGTTCTAAATAAACTGACTAGGGGGTGTTCTAAGGACTCAATATGTGTCCGTTTTGTTCGCAAGCAAAGTGAAACTGTTCTAAGAACACTCGCGGTGTCCGGGAGTGTTCGTAGGGGGTGTCCTGAGGCCGCTGTCCGTATTGTTCTCTCTCAAGTTGAATGTGTTCTAAGAACACCCGTGGTGTCCTGAAATGTTCGCAAATAAACAAAATGGGGGTGTTCTGAAGATGTTTTTGAGAACACTCCCGGTGTCCTGAAATGTTCGTAGGGGGTGTCCTGAGGACGGTGTCCATATTGTTCTCTGTCAAGTTGAATGTGTCCTATGAACACTCGCGGTGTCCTGAAATGTTCGCAAATAAACAAAATGGGGGTGTTCTGAAGACGCTTCTAAGAACACTTGCGGTGTCCGGGGAGTGTTTGTAGGGGGTGTCCTGAGGACGCTGTCCGTATTGTTCTCTGTCAAGTTGAATGTGTCCTATGAACACTCGCGGTGTCCTGAAATGTTCGCAAATAAACAAAATGGGGGTGTTCTGAAGACGCTTCTAAGAACACTTGCGGTGTCCGGGGAGTGTTTGTAGGGGGTGTCCTGAGGACGCTGTCCGTATTGTTCTCTGTCAAGTTGAATGTGTCCTAAGAACACTCGCGGTGTCCTGAAATGTTCGCAAATAAACAAGATGGTGGTGTTCTGAAGACGCTTCTAAGAACACTCGCGGTGTCCGGGGAGTGTTCGTAGGGGGTGTCCTGAGGACGCTGTCCGTATTGTTCTCTGTCAAGTTGAATGTGCCCTAAGAACACTCGCGGTGTCCTGAAATGTTCGCAAATAAACAAAATGGGGGTGTTCTGAAGACGCTTCTAAGAACACTCGAGGTGTCCGGGGAGTGTTCGTAGGGGGTGTCCTGATGGCGCTGTCCGTATTGTTCTCTGTCAAGTTGAATGTGTCCTAAGAACACTCGCGGTGTCCTGAAATGTTCGCAAATAAAGAAGATGGTGGTGTTCTGAAGGCGCTTTTAAGAACACTCCCGGTGTCCTGGAATGTTCGTAGGGGGTGTCCTGAGGACGCTGTCCGTATTGTTCTCTGTCAAATTGAATGTGTTCTAAGAACACCCGTGGTGTCCTGAAATGTTCGATAAATAAACAAAATGGGGGTGTTCTGAAGACGGTTCTAAGAACACTTGCGGTTTCCAGGGAGTGTTCGTAGGGGGTGTCCTGAGGACGCTGTCCTTTTTGTTCTCTGTCAAGTTGAATGTGTCCTAAGAACACTTGCGGTGTCCTGAAATGTTCGCAAATAAACAAGATTGTGGTGTTCTGAAGACGCTTCTAAGAACACCCGCGGTGTCTGGGGAGTGTTCGTAGGGGGTGTCCTGAGGACGCTGTCCGTATTGTTCTCTGTCAAGTTGAATGTGTCCTAAGAACACTCGCGGTGTCCTGAAATGTTCGCAAATAAATAAGATGGTGGTGTTCTGAAGAAGCTTCTAAGAACACTCCCGGTGTCCTGGAATGTTCGTAGGGGGTGTCCTGAGGACGCTGTCCGTATTGTTCTCTGTCAAGTTGAATGTGTCCTAAGAACACTCGCGGTGTCCTGAAATGTTCGCAAATAAAGAAGATGGTGGTGTTCTGAAGGCGCTTTTAAGAACACTCCTGGTGTCCTGGAATGTTCGTAGGGGGTGTCCGGAGGACGCTGTCCGTATTGTTCTCTGTCAAGTTGAATGAGTTCTAAGAACACCCGTGGTGTCCTGAAATGTTCGATAAATAAACAAAATGGGGGTGTTCTGAAGACGGTTCTAAGAATACTTGCGGTTTCCGGGGAGTGTTCGTAGGGGGTGTCCTGAGGACGCTGTCCTTATTGTTCTCTGTCAAGTTGAATGTGTCCTAAGAACACTTGCGGTGTCCTGAAATGTTCGCAAATAAACAAGATGGTGGTGTTCTGAAGACGCTTCTAAGAACACCCGCGGTGTCCGGGGAGTGTTCGTAGGGGGTGTCCTGAGGACGCTGTCCGTATTGTTCTCTGTCAAGTTGAATGTGTCCTAAGAACACTCGCGGTGTCCTGAAATGTTCGCAAATAAATAAGATGGTGGTGTTCTGAAGAAGCTTCTAAGAACACTCCCGGTGTCCTGGAATGTTCGTAGGGGGTGTCCTGAGGACGCTGTCCGTATTGTTCTCTGTCAAGTTGAATGTGTCCTAAGAACACTCGCGGTGTCCTGAAATGTTCGCAAATAAACAAGATGGTGGTGTTCTGAAGACGCTTCTAAGAACACTCGCGGTGTCTGGGGAGTGTTCGTAGGGGGTGTCCTGAGGACGCTGTCCGTATTGTTCTCTGTCAAGTTGAATGTGTTCTAAGAACACCCGCGGTGTCCTGAAATGTTCGCAAATAAACAAAATGGGGGTGTTCCGAAGACGTTTTTGAGAACACTCCCGGTGTCCTGGAATGTTCGTAGGGGGTGTCCTTAGGACGCTGGCCGTATTGTTCGTTGTTAAGTTGAAAGTGTTCTAAGAACTATCGCGTTGTTCTGAAATGTTCGTAGGGGGTGTCCTGAAAACAGTGTCCGTATTGTTCGCTGGCAAGTTCAAAGTGTTCTAAGAACACTCACATTGTTCGCGGACATTAAAAGTTTCCCATAGATCATAGTTGAAATGTTTGACTCTATGGATGTGATATGTTGCGGTGGTTGTTGCCAGGGCATAGAGTCTTGGGTGCATGGCCATTTGGCCATGCACCCAAGACTCTATGCCCTGGCAACAACCACCGCAGCATATCACATTCATATTTGCTTATAACTTTGGGTGAAAAACAAATGTATAAGGAACAAAGGTATTAGATACTATGGATGTGATATGCTGCTATGGTTGTCCTTATTATTGTATACTTACTGTTTGGTCTAGTAATGGGAGTCCATGTTTTTCTTCTTCATTTCTGTGATAAAAGAAAATAGCATGTTAGTATTAGTATATTAGTAAGCAATATACTTTTATTTTTTTTCGACCCTCATATTTAGTAGAGTACAAATCAGAGTACTGTGCAATTTGCTCAGTTTCTGTATTTGTTGCTAAAATCATTGGGTCTGTGGGAGAAAAAAAAATCCATGTTGGATTAAAAAAAAAACCTTTTTCTGTTATGCTACAGTTTATTTGTTTGTTTGTTTTCAGTGTTCATTTGTTGTTTCTGGCTAATGCTTTATACTTTGCTTTGTTGTATTTTTTTTGGAGCAGTAACAGATTCTTCATTTGTTTTGATATTATAAAATTTTGGAGCAGTTAGATACCAATTGGCGTATTCTAACTGTCTATTTTTTTAATATATTTTTGTGGTTTTGATTTATCTATTTGGATTTTGTTAAATTTTGGGACAGTTAGATACCAATTGGCGTATTCTAACTGTATTTTTTGGCCTAATTTAGTGGTATTCATTTATCTGATTAGTTGTTGTAGAATCTTTGAGCTGTTAGATAGCTTTTGGAGTATTCTAACAGTTTATATTATTTTAACACAAATTTATAATTTTGGGACAGTTAGATACCAATTGGCGTATTCTAACTGTGTATTTTTTGGTCTAATTTAGTGGTATTCATTTATCTGATTAGTTGTTGTAGAATCTTTGAGCAGTTAGATAGCTTTTGGAGTATTCTAACAGTTTACATTTTTTTAACACAAATTTACTTAAAGGTTTAAATACAGTTTATTTATCAAATTTTGGTTTTAAGAACATCAAATAAGTATTTGTAAGATTTGCTGTTAATCTCTGCTTTAGAGTAATGGTACTATCATTATATTCAAACCATCCACATTTCTTTTTTATATATGCAGTGTAGTGCCCTGAGTTGGTTGTGGCTCCTGCGTGGTAGATTATACCTATTGTTGTGAAGGTTTTCTTACCAAGTGATATTTGACCATGTGTGAATCCAGTCAGCTTGCAGTTGTTTTTGGTACCATCTGCATTGTAACGTAGAAGCATTAGTATTACGTATTTACTATGTGTTTGTATTACTAACGTGGAGCGATTATCTGAATTGCAGGTAGAGCATAATGTACCATGGTTTGCATTTTGTACAAGTTGCTGAAATGGAATGGATTCACAATTTGGTATGATATATACATGAAGGGTTCATTGGGGATTTCTTCTTGTGTCACATTGTTGCAGAGAGTGCATGTATGTTTCCACATGTATGAAATCTGAAAGATTTCATTTATAGGTATGTTTTTGTTTTCCAGTACTTGTATTAAGTACATTAGAAATTCTTGTGGATCTTCCTGTGAGTTTATAGTGAATTTCACCATTCCAGCACAGTAGTCCAATTGTCGTCTTATTCCAAAAACACTATATGTGTTGTCAGGATTGTTTGCTGCATTTCTGTGAAGTACTAACATTTGCAAACACAATGGGTCTGTACTGTGTAAGTAAATGTTGTCAACAATTGGTGGTAATTGAAATAGAATATTCATTGCTACATTTGCATAGCAACTTACACCAACTATATTTGAGAATTTAAATGGTCCAGGTAGTTCTGTATCTAACTGCTTTTTTTGGAGTTTGTCTTCCTTCTTTAAAGAAGTACCTGGGTAACTTTCTCTAATTGATTCTTTTTTGTTTGTGGTACTTGATGAAGTATTAGTTTCTTTTACTCTCTTTGGAGGATTTGCAGTGACGTCCTGTTGCATTTCTGTTTGATTTAGTTTTCTTTAACAACGTTTTAGTTTTTGTGGAACAGAATATGTGTTTAGATGGGGAGTGTATAGTGAGCGAAGTCTATTATATTCTAAAATGCAAGGAATATCAGCGTTTACTTTACTTGCATCAAAGTTGATTAGAAATAGACCGTCAAGTGTACGTAAGCGTGATAGTGCTACGTAGCTCATGCCTTCTTTAAAGACTGTGCTACCAATATCTATCATTGCTTTGTCTAGGGTAAGACCTTGTGATTTATGAATCGTGACTGCGTATGCAAGAGTTAGAGAAAATTGTTCTCTGCATACATACATATCTTTGAAGAGAAGGAATCTAGCTGTTGAGCGTCCTATCCGTTTTACTTCTGAAAGTTTGTCAAAGAGTATATTGACAAACTGAATTTTGTTGTCACGTTGGTATGTTTGAAAGCCAACAACTGTACCCAGTGCTCCATTAACTAGTCCTTGGTCCACGTCAAGGTTACGTTTAAGCATTACTCTGCAATTTAAGGATAATTTTAACATCTTTTCTAAGCCCGCTGTGTTTGAGATTGATTTTTCTAAATTATTTAGTCTTGTTGTGGCTTGGTCACACATGGGTAGTGTCATACCATGTACATCTAGTTTGTCTGTGGCGCTAATTTCCATTATTGGTTGCATTTCTTTACTTAACATTATTTCATTGAATTTGAGACAGCTTGCAAGAGTTGGCATTAAGGCCATACAATTGACATTTGTGTGGGCTAATTATTCCATAACATCTGTAGCACATGCATTATCGTCATAAAGTGCATTAATGTGCCGGGTTTTCAATGTTGCTTCTGCTTCTTTAGAAAGTATACCAACTCTCAAACTTTTTAAAATGTTGGCATAAGTTAGATCTGCAGATTTCCTCTACCTCATTCTCATCATCCTCTTCTTCCTCCTCCGCATCCTCACTCCTGTTCCCCTCTTCAGACCCTTGGGGAGGTGGTGGTGGTGGAGGGGGTGGGGGTGGTGCTGAAGCAGGTGCAGCACCAAGTGGCAGTTCAGCAGCCAAGGATGCCATCTCGATGATGGTGTAGTCTGCAGGTGGCAGCAAAAATCACTGTGTTCTGAAGAATAGCCAGAAACACAATGGGAATAAGCTCTTGGGCGTGGTCTTTTATAGGGGTGCTTGTGTGCGGTCCGCGGACATGCGCACTGTCCGCGGACAGATCGAACACAAAAAAAGGATCGGAAAGTTTCAAAAGGTATATAGAAACTCAAGATTGCAATGTGGTACTTGTGCCATGGTGAGATTTTATTGAAAAATATTATGGATTAACTGAAAATGTACTTTTAAATTGTTCAGGGGCACGAACAGTGTCCGCATTTCAGGACACACGATAAGCGTGGGCGCGGTCATATGATCCGTTTGCGAACTAGTCCGCGAAGGAAGCGCCTGTCCGCAAGACACCAAGTGCACGGAGATTGGTTAGCGCATGCGCATTGATGTCCTACGGACACTGTTCGGGTTCTGAAGTAATTAAAAGTGCGTCACACGTGAAACGAACATTTCAGGACACCGCGTGTGTTCTTAGAACAGTTTAAATTTGGTAGCGAACAGTAAGGACAGATACAGTGTTCTTCAGGACACGTGTAATTTAGTTTATGTACGAACATTTCAGGACACCAATTGTGTTCTTAGAACAGTTTCAATTTGGTAGCGAACACTACGAACAGGTATAGTGTTCTTCAGGACACCTCCATTTTCATTTACGTACGAACATTTCAGGACACCAATAGCGTTCTTAGAACAGTTTGAACTTGCTAGCGAACAGTACCGGACAGGTATAGTGTTCTTTAGGGCACTTTAATTTTTGTTTGTTTACGAACAATTCAGGACACCGCGTGTGTTCTTAGTACAGTTTCATGTTGCTAGCGAACACTACGAACAGTTGTACTGTTGTTCAGGACACATCATTTTAGTTTATTTACGAACATTTCAGGACACCAATTGTGTTCTTAGGACAGTTTTAAGTTGATAGCGAACATTACGGACAGATATAGTGTTCTTCAGAACACTTTAATTTTTGTTTCTTTACGAACATTTCTGGACACCACGTGTGTTCTTAGAACAGTTTCAACTTGCTAGCGAACAGTACGAACAGGTGTGGTGTTCTTCAGGACACCTCCATTTTCGTTTATGTACGAACATTTCAGAACACTCGCACTGTCCGCGGACACTTTTATTGTTTAAAAAAAAAAAAAACGGAAACTATTCACAATACAATATAAAAATTCAACTTTATTTAACATATATTAATAATTTATGACAGAGAAGGTGAGGCAGAAACAGAAACAAAAACAGGAGAATTTGGGGTTTCAACATGATTGGTATTAGGTGAAGAAGGGATGGAAATCTCATCAAAACGTTTTGGATTATGGAGAGGGTTTGGGGATAATTGACTGGGATATGGTGAGGAGGGACAAGTACATGTGGGTCAATGGTACAAGGTTTTTGGTTTGAAATGATTTTCTACAAAAGTTTTTAAATTATTAAAATTAGCCAACAATACATCCATTTTTTCTTCTATATTGTGAAGACTGTTATCCATAACAGGGTTTTCTGAAGTTTTTTCTATTCTGGTATGCTCTGTACAAAAAAATAATATATATGTTAAATGTATATAAAAAAATAATAAATAAATGGTTTATATTATAAAGTGTTTACCATTAGTTTCACTATCTTGTGACATTTCTTCATGTGGGAAATTGTCCTCTAGCCATTCCAGAGTACTAGACATTTCCTTGAGAAAAAAAAAAAAGATAATATATTTTTTAATCTAATACAGAAAGTTTATAAATATATGAGTAAAATGAAGTACACTTACTATTTCTGGTAAGATAAGTCCTATGTATTCAGTGGGTATGGTCTTGTTCTCAGTTCTGTTGTGTCTGTGAGGTAATTATGTTGGAAGCCAATTTATCTTCTTGTGGTATATTCCATTTCAGAACATATTGTATTTAAATGAATGGTTAGTGTGTTACATATATGGGTTACATTTCTTATGTATTACTATATATAATGTGTTTGTGTGCTGCTTTTTGAATTTGTTAAATGTTCCTATATTATGATATAACAATCAAACATACCCCACCACCCCCACAGTTTTTAGGTAGTGGTACTGTTCTCCGAACATGTCCGCGAACATTAAATAAGTTCGCGGACATCAAGTTCATAAGAAGAGATCTAGTCAGTTACATATGACATGTATATAAAGTCAAAGTCATTATTGTTAAGTTGTGCTACTAAAAAACTATGAAATTCAGTGAAAAAACTTTGTTAAAGGGACGTTATGGTTAAGTTGCGCTACTAAAAACCTATGAAATTCAGTGAAAAAAACTTTGTTAAAGGGACGTTATGGTTAAGTTGCGCTACTAAAAACCTATGAAATTCAGTGAAAAAACTTTGTTAAAGGGACGTTATGGTTCCAAGTAAAACCGAAAAACCCTTGAAATTCGCCAGTTATGGTAAGCTAAGCAACCATAACTCGCGCCACCACCGTGCACTGCTAAGACTAACACCCAGGACATCAAAGATGACATCACAAATGTCATTGATGACATCACTGATGACATCACATGTGTATGTACTTCTCATGAAATATGTGTAGAAGGGATTCTTATTATGTTGCGAAAAAAGTGTCAAGAATCATTGCAAGAAATATACCCTAATAAGTGCATTGAACGATGCATTGATATAAATAGCATCCTATTATGGGGTTCTATCTAGTATACTAAGCTACTCATATAGAAACTTAACATTGTGTGCAGCGTACAAGATGAAGGTATGATAATTGTAATGTTAATATGTTGAATAATGAAATGATAATTGTTTTCTTAATAGATTTTTGTGTACTGTGAAATATGTAATAAGTAGCTAATAAAACCCATATATTACATAATTGCATTACTATATACAAAACACAAAGACACAAGAACACATACCAATATGGGTATATACAGGGAAAGTGAAGGTAGCAAAAAAGCACAAGTAGTAGCAGAAACAATTCATAACTTAACTGATTAGTTTCATGCAAATAAATGATTGCTCTGTTTCAAAGCTGCTATTTACCCTATGTATATGTATCACTTGATGTGATTGGACCCTAAGGAAAGTAGTGTGAGTACAATGTATACAAATATGACCATATACAGGGAAAGTACAGCCATAAAAAAAACAACAGAACTATCAGAAAGTGCTCATAAGTCTAGTGATTATCTTTATGCACAAAAAGGATTGCTGTCTTTCAAGCTTGTGTTTTCCCATATGTATATGTTTCATATGATGTGACTGTACTCTAAGGGAATTACTGTAAGAACATACTAGAAGGATATGTCTACAAATAAAATAAAATTCTTAGTTTCTGACTGTTACTGAAGAAAACCATGTGGCCTAGATATGTCAGCAAAAGAAAAAAATAGTGAGCCAGACATGTGATGTCATCAGTGATGTCATCAATGACATTTGTGATGTCATCTTTGATGTCCTGGGTGTTAGTCTTAGCAGTGCACGGTGGTGGCGCGAGTTATGGTTGCTTAGCTTACCATAACTGGCGAATTTCAAGGGTTTTTCGGTTTTACTTGGAACCATAACGTCCCTTTAACAAAGTTTTTTCACTGAATTTCATAGGTTTTTAGTAGCGCAACTTAACCATAACGTCCCTTTAACAAAGTTTTTTTCACTGAATTTCATAGGTTTTTAGTAGCGCAACTTAACCATAACGTCCCTTTAACAAAGTTTTTTCACTGAATTTCATAGTTTTTTAGTAGCACAACTTAACAATAATGACTTTGACTTTATATACATGTCATATGGAACTGACTAGATCTCTTCTTATGAACTTGATGTCCGCGAACTTATTTAATGTTCGCGGACATGTTCGGAGAACAGTACCACTACCTAAAAACTGTGGGGGGGGGTGTTGGGGTATGTTTGATTGTTATATCATAATATAGGAACATTTAACAAATTCAAAAAGCAGCACACAAACACATTATATATAGTTATACATAAGAAATGTAACCCATATATGTAACACACTAACCATTCATTTAAATACAATATGTTCTGAAATGGAATATACCACAAGAACATAAATTGGCTTCCAACATAATTACCTCACAGACACAACAGAACTGAGAACAAGACCAGACCCACTGAATACATAGGACTTATCTTACCAGAAATAGTAAGTGTACTTCATTTTACTCATATATTTATAAACTTTCTGTAATAGATTAAAAAATATATTATCTTTTTTTTTTTCTCACAGAAATGTCTAGTACTCTGGAATGGCTAAAGGACAATTTCCCACATGAAGAAATGTCACAAGATAGTGAAACTAATGGTAAACACTTTATAATATAAACCATTTAAATATTATTATTTTGTATAAATTTAACATATATATTTAAATTTTTGTACAGAGTATAACAAAATAGAAACTACCTCTGAAGAATCTGTTAGAGAAAACACGCTTGACAACATAAAAGAAAAAATTGATTTACTGTTGACCAATTTTAATAATTTGAAAACTTTTGTTGAAGATCATTTTAAAACAAAAACATCATACCATTGCCCCACATGTACTTGTCCCTCCTCACCATATCCCAATCAATTATCCCCAAACCCTCTCCATAATCCAAAACGTTTTGATGAGATTTCCATCCCTTCTTCACCTAATACCAATCATGTTGAAACCCCAAATTCTCCTGTTTTTGTTTCTGTTTCTGCCTTACCTTCTCTGTCATAAATTATTAATATATGTTAAATAAAGTTTAATTTTTATATTGTATTGTGAATAGTTTCCGTTTTTTTTTTTTTAAAAAAAACAATAAAAGTGTCCGCGGACAGTGCGAGTGTTCAGAAATGTTCGTACATAAACGAAAATGGAGGTGTCCTGAAGAACACCACACCTGTTCGTACTGTTCACTAGCAAGTTGAAACTGTTCTAAGAACACACGTGGTGTCCTGAAATGTTCGTAAAGAAACAAAAATTAAAGTGTTCTAAAGAACACTATATCTGTCCGTAATTTTCGCTATCAATTTAAAACTGTCCTAAGAACACAATTGGTGTCCTGAAATGTTCGTAAATAAACGAAAATGATGTGTCCTGAACAACAGTACAACTGTTCGTAGTGTTCGCTACCCAATTGAAAGTGTTCTAAGAACACAATTGGTGTCCTGAAATGTTCGTACATAAACTAAATTACACGTGTCCTGAAGAACACTATATCTGTCCTTACTGTTCGCTACCAAGTTTAAACTGTTCTAAGAACACACGCGGTGTCCTGAAATGTTCATTTCACGTGTGACGCACTTTTAATTACTTCAGAACCCGAACAGTGTCAGTAGGACATCAATGCGCATGCGCTAACCAATCTCCGTGCACTTGGTTTCCTGCGGACAGGCGCTTCCTTCGCAGACTAATTCGCAAACAGATCATATGACCGCGCCTACGCTCATCGTGTGTCCTGAAATGCGGACACTGTTCGTGTCCCCGAACAATTGAAAAGTACATTTTCAGTTAATCCATAATATTTTTCAATAAAATCTCACCATGCCACAAGTCCCACATAGCAATCTTGAGTTTCTATATACCTTTTGAAACTTTCCGATCCTTTTTTTGTGTTCGATCTGTCCGCGCACAGTGCGCATGTCCGCGGACCGCGCACAAGCACCCCTATAAAAGACCACGCCCAAGAGTTTATTCCCATTGTGTTTCTGGCTATTCTTCAGAACACAGTGATTTTTGCTGCCACCTGCAGACTACACCATCATCGAGATGGCATCCTTGGCTGCTGAACTGCCACTTGGTGCTGCACCTGCTTCAGCACCACCACCACCCCCTCCACCACCACCACCTCCCCAAGGGCTTGAAGAGGGGAACAGGACTGAGGATGCGGAGGAGGAAGAAGAGGATGATGAGAATGAGGTAGAGGAAATCCCTACTACCCGCACTAGGCGTGAGTCTTGGCTGTGGCGGTTATTTACCATTCATGGGAATGGTCCTAAGGCTCGTGCGAACCATGTTACCTGCAATGAGTGCAAAATGATACTGAGTCGCGGGAAGCACGGTAACTACAGCTTTGGGACCACTACTATGAAGCGACACCTGAGGTCATTTCACTCTGGGGCTATTCGCAGGGTTGTACCTTGCGAAGAACGTAGCTGGTTGATTTCCTCTACTTCATCCACTGTTTCTGATCCTGTCACCACAAGGACCACCTCTGTGGGACAGCGTCTTTCTCAAGCTGCCTCACAGGCCATACAGAATGCTGATGACCCTTACCTTTCGAGGGTCACAGTTGTATGTATGTACTGTGACACAGTACTCTGCAGGGGGGAGCGACTTCGGAGTGCTTTTGAGACTATCGTCTCAGAGCACGAGAAGACCTGCTCACTACCCAAATAAAACCCACTCTACATCTTCCTCTCTCAGCTCGCCCTTTCTTATCCCTGTGGTTGGTGTCCCCCCCTTTACCCTCCTTTACCCTCCTCTCCTAGTGTGTCGTGTCTGAAAAACCAAAAAAAATACAAAATTACAAAAATCAAAAAAAAATAAGGCTCTTTTCAGAGCCGCCTTTCCCAGTTAAAAAATAGAAGTGAAAATAAATGAAGCAGGGCTCTTTGTATTTTTTAGAAGTCCGCGGACAGTTCGCGAACATTAAAAAAATTGGGTTGCTACTCCATCACAAACATGGTAATTTTCTCTGGAAAGAAGTGGTGGCTCTGAAAAGAGCCTTTGGGTGGTGTTTGTAAGTCAAAAATTGTAAATGCTTAACATCTACTTCAAAATCGTTGTTGTAATTCCAAAAAAGGTCGCAATGCATTTTGTACATTTCTCAGAAAAATCTGATTGCCAGCATAAGTAAGATGGACTCCATCTCTGCGAAAAATGTATGTACTACAAAACATAATATTTCCATTGTGAAAAGAAGACATGCCAAAATCTCTTAGAAAGCCACAAACAGCCTTATTAACATTGCGCCTTGCTTTTTCCATTTGAGGACCAAATGAAGAAGAACGAAGCCACATTTGTCTCTGCGCAATCCGTGAAAATATCACTTGAGAATTAGGAAACATGTCCATAACCTTCCTCAGTCCTTTTTTCATAGCAAATTGCAAAAAAATTCCAGTCACATGTTCTAAACTGTTCCCTCCACAATGAATTACAATTATGTCTGGATGTTGCTCTGTCTCCAAAGTAGCACAGAGAGGTAGCAAGTCCAACCACTTCATTCCACGTACTCCATGCCAGTGTACTTCCACATGTGGGAATCCAAGATCTACAGCTACTCCACAGCTTTCTGCATGCACCTTCAACCAATGTATCCACGAATCTCCTAAAATCCAAACAATCTGTTTTCTGAAACACACAGCCATAGCTATCTTTTGTTCTCTCAGCAAAAAGAGTATCTGAGAAAATCTCTCCTGGTACAACACACCCACCAAACTTTCCTGACCAATCCCTTTCAGTGCTTATTCTCATTTGCATGACTTCTGAACCCAAAAATCCCCGGATGTAACTCCCGATGTCCGCGAACTACCACCATGTCCGCGGACATATCGTAACATGAACAGCCCTTCTACCATTTCCACTACACTCTCTCTGCCATTCCCTCATTGGATGTACCTCAAAAATCACATGACCATGCACCAATCACATTCAAGACCTCTACATCTAACTGCATCATCATAGATCAGCACTGCAAATGTACTCTGAATCTCTCTGAGTACAAGTGTCATATCATTGGCAAGCAGCATCTACCAGAAATACTGTACAAGTCTTCAAGATTTCTAATTGCAGCTCCATGCATATCCATATGCATGAACACAAACTTCAGGTATGCATATTTTCTGTATAGTAGATAACATAGCTCTCAACCATTTTTGTTTTACAGGCGGGTGAAATCACCCGATTTTGTTTTTGGCGGGTGAGACGCCCATTGGAATGAATGGGCGTGCAGGAGGCTTGGCGGGTGAGTCTGCCCTTTACAAGGCGTGTGACACCCGCCAAAAGCGTGTGAGTTGAGAGCTATGGTAGATGAACACATTTTCAAACAGACTTTTACCTTGTAAAATCTGTAAAATGAATTTACTGTACTTTTTTCAATTTCCTAAAATCAACTATCACTTATACACCTTTATACTTTTTACTTTCTTTATACACACACACTCAAATCATGTTACACTAACATTTTTTAAATTAAATATATAGACTACATATATTCAAACAAAATTGCATGCAAACACAATCTATGTTTAAACCTTTATAAAAATACTTATACAATTTCATATTTTTTGTTTTTATTTATTTATTTACTTCATTACTTTAAATTAAACATGACATTGAGGCGCTATTACCTAGAACAGTTTACTTACAGAAATAGTGGTATTCACTAATATATTATAAATTTCACAAGACATAGTAAAGATATTTATTTTGCTACAGTTAGTCATTCAATACAATTTGTTCATTAAGAACATATCATATGTACTGAACTGATGCAATGTATCTTATGTAAATAAATTAGTTTAATGGTTTTACAGAAGGCACTGAGGATTTCAATTAAAAAAATCAAAATCTAAATTAAAAACAGTGCTATATACAAACAAAGTTACTAATTTGAAGCTTTTACAATTGCAGTGAAGACCAGTTTCCTGAAAAGAACCAGCCGAATTCGAAGAAGAAAGAAAAACTAAGAAGTTACCTGTTAATTTAAAAACAAATTAAGTAAAATATCACCATAATATTTATATTATTAATCAAATATACTATAACATTAATACGAGCTATTTTGGTTTCTTAAAATAGAGATTTTGTACCATTTTGTCCAAAAATTTCCATGTCTTAAACAACGATTTACAGCCAGAACGGCCCACAAATTTCTTTTTTTGGACACACAAATTAGCCAACTGAACCACTACAATTTTCATATTATAGAACAAACAACTGTTTTAATTGTATACATTAGATTTACTATTTGTACTTTTCCACACCACTCGCTTACTTTTTTTTGTCATCTGAACCCCAGTTTAGTAACACATAAATTCAAGAATACCTATCCCTACTAGTTTTAGTTCCCAATGCACAATCACACACCATTACATACATCTTTATCATCTTACTCAAACACTGATGCACACAGCACACATACATTCCAGAACACCCCAACCCATATCTTCTTTATTTTTTTCAACAGACCCTAAAGAATGCCTACCAAAAGACAACTCCGTAGAAAGCAACGCAAAATTAGAGCAAATGAAAATAAAGGTGTCCAACATAAGCATCCATCTCTAGCAGAATTTGTAAAAAAAAGTTGAAACAAAACAGCTAATACAATCATTTAGTGAAACACAAGAAGTTTCAAGTACAACAACTTTGCTCCCTCTATCAAAATGTAAAACAAACCAAAAAACAATTAACAGAAAATCAGCTATCAGTACAGATAAAACTACTTCTTCAAATTTTAATATAGTGCAAAGTAAGCATACCAAGAAAAGTATTTTAGCCAAAATATACCGTCACAAAGTCCTTCAAAATCTTATAAAACAGGAGAGAAATCAGGTTCAAAGCTTAAAACCTATCGTAGGAAATTAATCTTAGAAGCATTGATGGACAGTGCAATTCTTCTCGAAAGAAATGTATTTATTTTACTGTTAAACAAAATGAAACCACTAACAAAACTAATAACTAAATTACAAAAAAGACTTCTCAATAAGCGAAATGTCAACAGAAAGAACTTCTTAAGTATCTGCGGAGGTGAATGGAATCACACTACGAGCACAGAACCATATTTTAATGAAGAAGCGTACAAACAAAAGCAAACAAATACAATTGCCATAAATAGCAGTGGTCGAGGTTATGAAAAAGTGAATAATACCATAATGGAACAAGAAGTACTCCTTACCAAAATATGCCCTGAAAACTTAGAATTACCCCTCCATTCAACTGAATCAGAACGTCTAGTGTACAAATGGCCATGCACGTCAATGTGTAACATTCCCAAACAATGTTTTAAATCTTTACACCAATTCCTCAATAAATATGTAAAAAGCAAAGACAAAATCAAAATTAAATTACTGCAAAATATAGATACCTGTCCAGTGCGCAAGTACACAGGACTACAAGGACATTCATTGGCCTGCATTACAGGACCTACTTGTAAAACCACTTTCCATGGTATCAAAAGGATATCAACACACCATTCAACTATAAGAAATCTAGTCTATAAACTGTACTATGCTACAAGTCCTGCTTTAGCACTAGCAAAGTTAAATAACATCCTTCTACATGGTACAGCAAAAGACCTACTTGAAGAAATTCACTATATCCAGAAAAAATATTTTGGAAGTGAAAGCCATTTACAGAATGAAATAGCTTTAAACCAATTAAGCAACAATTCTACACATGGCAACCTTTTGCTAAACACATACAAAAAAGAAATACTAAAATTTAAAAGTACATCAGCTGAAGTACCAAACCATGTATGTGTATGTTGCCGTAGAATTTTTTATAAAAGTAACACAAAAACTGTGGACCTATCATACAAAATAAAAGACAATTAAGATTCTAAATGGTTTGAATTAGCTCTCTACCTTCTAGCAGAAAACAAATATGAAATAACTGAGCCCTTAATACTTTGCAGTTATTGCACTACAAAACTTGACAACAACCAAACTCCTTCACGTTCTATCACAAATAATTTGGAATTATACCCAGTACCAAAACCTCTACAACAACTTAATTTATATGAGAGCATCATAATTCAAACAGTACACCCATTTCAAGCAATAATACACCTTCAACCAAAAACAGCAAAATTACCTGCCTCTGAATTGGTAAAAGGCATTCGTGGAAAAGTAGTTTATTTACCATTAAATCTAAAAGAAAATGTGCATAATATAGGAGTGCAACGTCCAATGCAGCAATCTTTAATTATATTAGTAAATGGAGTACCTACAAAAGACAAAAAATTATGGCAACAGCTGGTAGATTTATATAAAGTTAGACAAGCCTTCCAATATCTTAAAGAGAATAATGAATATTACAAAGAAATTAATATTGAAGAAAACTTGAAAGATACAACTGAAATAATCCAAGAAACACAAGAAGCTGGTCAATTTGAGCTACTAGATCCTGCTACAATATCAAATACTTTAGACCATCATACAATTCATCCTTTGCACTGTAATGACACCATACAAGATGTACTAGAAACTTACCAAATGCGTCAAACAAAAGGATCGCCAATCAGTATATGGGAAAAAAGTATAGAAGCACGTGCTTTTCCTCTACTCTTTCCTACTGGCAAAGGAGGAAGGTATGATGATAGACCTATTCAAATATCAGCTTCAGAATACCGCTCATTACGGATGTATTCTGAAGATTCCAGATTTAGACAAAATGTGGAATACATATTCCACCTACTCTTTGAAAGTGAACTAGCAACTTTATGTTACGGAGTTGCACACATATTAAAATCAGGATCACACTTTCAAAATATGACAGCTACACAATTATAAGAGAAAGTGCAACAAAAGGATGAGGTTTTACAATCAAATATTACAAATCTATTAGCAAATATGCGTGGTACTAAAGAGTACTGGTTTCGACGTCATGGAGATGTACGTTGTATGATCAGAAACCTTGGCCCACCCACTTGGTTTGTTACATTAAGTTGTGCAGAATATGCATGGGAAGATTTACATGATTTCCTACGCATATCAAATAAAAACAAAACAAACATAGATATTCTAACACCTGGAGAACTTTGTTCTTTGGATCCTGTTAATGTTTCAAGATATTTTCACCATCGCCTCATTGCTATGCTACATTTTATTTGTAATAAAACTGTTCCTCCCCTTGGAGAAGTGCAACACTTCTTTTGGAGAAAAGAATACCAAGCCAGAGGAGCACCACATATCCACATGCTTTTATGGATTAAAGATGCTCCTAAATTTGGTCAAGACAGTGATGACACTGTTTTACAGTTTATTGAAAAATACGTCACTTGTGAAATTCCATCAGAAGCCACAAAGAGTGATCTTCGTGCACACATTTTACAAATTTAAAGACACAAATGTGGAAAATATTGTCGTCGCAAATACAAAAACAAAGGCAAATACTACACCAAATGTCGATTTGGTTTCCCTAGACCAGTTACAAATACAGGTCAAGTAAACAACCTCATGTCTTCAGTTAGACATAGTGTTAAAGGTAAGTCACCTAAAATACATATTACATAAAAAGAAAAGAAGAAGAAAAATATATCAATGATTATAATGCAATCATTGCCCACTTATGGAATGCCAACATAGATGTGCAGTACATTGCAGACAATTCTACTGCAGTTGCACGATATGTCACAGCATACTTAACTAAAGCAGAAAAGACAGAGCTCCAAGACCTCTGGAATGACCTGTCATCAGATAAAACAGTATCTCAGAAATTATACAGCTTGGGCATAAAAATGCTCACCCATAGAGAATGTGGATCTTATGAAGCAGCTGATTGTTTAACTGGTACTTCATTGTATGGTAAATCTGAAAATATAGTATGGCTAAGTCTTGGTCCAGCTAAATCTAGAAAAAGAGTTCTAAAATCATATGAAGATATAGAAACAATAGCCAAACATGATCCCAACAGCCAAGACATTTTAAAAAACAATTTATTGGACACATACTACCCAAACGGAAGTAATACTTTGGAAAACATGTGTCTATACCAAATAGCCCAAAACTACACATACAAAAATAATATGAAACCTGATGAGAAAAAAGGTAAATATAGAGTGACAGACTGTGAAGGCAGCTTAGTTAAACTCACTAAACCAAATTTAATTAATCATATCAAATTGTCATTGAAGACTCCTCAACATAAAGAAGTATATTACATGTCCCTGCTACAACTCTTCAAACCATGGAGAAAAGAAGAACAATTACCAGATAACTATGACTCATATGAGGATGCTTTCAAAGCAAATGAAAGCACTATAACTGATGTAAACTTTACACAGTACAAAACAATGTTGCACAATGAACAGCAACATGAAGAAGAGCTCCAAGACCAACGAGATAAGGATGCTCCTGACAGTAGTCAACCTTCTGTAACAGGAAGCCAAGAACCAAAGGGAGAACCACTAATAACAAATGAGGCAGAATTAGCTATGATAGAAGTAGAAAACACTGTGTGTCAGTATGAAGATAAGGAAGACTTAACTATACTACAATCAAAACTAAACAATGAGCAAAGTAGCATTTTTCAAGAAGTAACAAAACAAATTGCACATGGTGTAAAACATGAAAATAAAGAATGTTCCTGCCATAATTATAAACCTATACTACTGTACGTCAGTGGTGAAGCTGGTTCTGGCAAAATGTTCTTAATCAAAATCATTAGTAAGTTCCTTCAACAATTGACAAACAACAAACTGTCAGCTGTTGTCACTGCCCCCACAGGTTTAGCTGCCTACAACATAGGTGGTGTTACATTACACCGATTACTACTATTACCAGTAGAACACTAGAACAAATTAGACTATTACAAAATTTCTGCAGAAGCTGCAATGGAATTATGCAGAGTATTGAAACAAATGAAAATGCTACTAATAGATGAAGTGAGCATGATCTCCAACCTAATGTTAGCTTTGATTCACTTCAGATTACAAGAAGTACTCAAAACAGACTATGAAGAGCTCTTTGCAAGAAAACACATTATTGTTTTTGGAGATCTGCTTCAATTAACACCAGTAAAAGGTGAACCTATTTTTAAAACATTAGGGCACAAACTCTGCCGTAAAACTGTTGGCAGCATTGGAAATGTCAACCTTTGGCAACATTTCCAATACAGAGAATTAACAGAAAACATGCGCCAATCTGCAGATCTAACTTATGCCAACATTTTAAAAAGTTTGAGAGTTGGTATACTTTCTAAAGAAGCAGAAGCAACATTGAAAACCCGGCACATTAATGCACTTTATGGCGATAATGCATGTGCTACAGATGTTATGGAACAATTAGCCCACAAAAATGTCAATTGTATGGCCTTAATGCCAACTCTTGCAAGCTGTCTCAAATTCAATGAAATCATGCTAAGTAAAGAAATGCAACCAATAATGGAAATTAGCGCAACAGACAAACTAGATGTACATGGTATGACACTACCCATGTGTGACCAAGCCACAACAAGACTAAATAATTTAGAAAAATCAATCTCAAACACAGCAGGCTTAGAGAAGATGTTACAATTATCCTTAAATTGCAGAGTATTGCTTAAACGTAACCTTGAAGTGGACCAAGGACTAGTTAATGGAGCACTGGGTACAGTTGTTGGCTTTCAAACATACCCACGTGACAACAAAATTTAGTTTGTCAATATACTCTTTGACAAACTTTCAGAAGTAAAACGGATAGGACGCTCAACAGCTAGATTCCTTCTCTTCAAAGATATGTATGTACGCAGAGAACAATTTTCTCTAACTCTTGCATACGCAGTCACGATTCATAAATCACAAGGTCTTACCCTAGACAAAGCAATGATAGATATTGGTAACACAGTCTTTAAAGAAGGCATGAGCTACGTAGCACTATCACGCTTACGTACACTTGACGGTCTATTTCTAATCAACTTTGATGCAAGTAAAGTAAACGCTGATATTCCTTGCATTTTAGAATATAATAGACTTCGCTCACTATCCACTCCCCATCTAAACACATATTCTGTTCCACAAAAACTAAAAAGTTGTAAAAGAAAACTAAATCAAACAGAAATGCAACAGGACGTCACTGCAAATCCTCCAAAGAGAGTAAAAGAAACTAATACTTCATCAAGTACCACAAACAAAAAAGAATCAATTAGAGAAAGTAAACCAGGTACTTCTTTAAAGAAGGAAGACAAACTCCAAAAAAAGCAGTTAGATACAGAACTACCTGGACCATTTAAATTCTCAAATATAGTTGGTGTAAGTTGCTATGCAAATGTAGCAATGAATATTCTATTTCAATTACCACCAATTGTTGACAACATTTACTTACACAGTACAGACCCATTGTGTTTGCAAATGTTAGTACTTCACAGAAATGCAGCAAACAATCCTGACAACACATATAGTGTTTTTGGAGTAAGACGACAATTGGACTACTGTGCTGGAATGGTGAAATTCACTATAAACTCACAGGAAGATCCACAAGAATTTCTAATGTACTTACTACAAGTACTGGAAAACAAAAACATACCTATAAATGAAATCTTTCAGATTTCATACATGTGGAAACATACATGCACTCTCTGCAACAATGTGACACAAGAAGAAATCCCCAATGAACGCTTCATATATATATCATACCAAATTGTGAATCCATTCCATTTCAGCAACTTGTACAAAATGCAAACCATGGTACATTATGCTCTACCTGCAATTCAGATAATCGCTCCACGTTAGTAATACAAACACATAGTAAATACGTAATACTAATGCTTCTACGTTGCAATGCAGGTGGTACCAAAAACAACTGCAAGCTGACTGGATTCACACATGGTCAAATATCACTTGGTAAGAAAACCTTCTCAACAATAGGTATAATCTACCACGCAGGAGCCACAACCAATTCAGGGCACTACCCTGCATGTATAAAAAAGAAATGTGGATGGTTTGAATGTAATGATAGTACCATTACTCTAAAGCAGAGATTACCAGCAAATCTTACAAACGCTTATTTGATGTTCTTAAAACCAAAATTTGATAAATAAACTGTATTTAAACCTTTAAGTAAATTTGTGTTAAAAAAATACAAACTGTTAGAATACTCCAAAAGCTATCTAACTGCTCAAAGATTATACAACAACTAATCAGATAAATGAATACCACTAAATTAGACCAAAAAATACACAGTTAGAATACGCCAATTGGTATCTAAATGTCCCAAAATTATAAATTTGTGTTAAAATAATATAAACTGTTAGAATACTCCAAAAGCTATCTAACAGCTCAAAGATTCTACAACAACTAATCAGATAAATGAATACCACTAAATTAGGCCAAAAAATACACAGTTAGAATACGCCAATTGGTATCTAACTGTCCCAAAATTTAACAATATCCAAATAGATAAATCAAAACCACTAAAATATATTAAAAAAATAGACAGTTAGAATACGCCAATTGGTATCTAACTGCTCCAAAATTTTATAATATCAAAACAAATGAAGAATCTGTTACTGCTCCAAAAAAAATACAACAAAGCAAAGTATAAAGCATTAGCCAGAAACAACAAGTGAACACTGAAAACAAACAAACAAATAAACTGTAGCATAACAGAAAAAGGTTTTTTTTTTAATCCAACATGGATTTTTTTTTCTCCCACAGACCCAATGATTTTAGCAACAAATACAGAAACTGAGCAAATTGCACAGTACTCTGATTTGTACTCTACTAAATATGAGGGTCGAAAAAAAATAAAAGTATATTGCTTATACAATGTAATAAGTCATTACAAAATACTAATACTAACATGCTATTTTCTTTTATCACAGAAATGAAGAAGAAAAACATGGACTCCCATTACTAGACCAAACAGTAAGTATACAATAATAAGGACAACCATAGCAGCATATCACATCCATAGTATCTAATACCTTTGTTCCTTATACATTTGTTTTTCACCCAAAGTTATAAGCAAATATGAATGTGATATGTTGCGGTGGTTGTTGCCAGGGCATAGAGTCTTGGGTGCATGGCCAAATGGCCATGCACCCAAGACTCTATGCCCTGGCAACAACCACCGCAGCATATCACATCCATAGAGTCAAACATTTCAACTATGATCTATGGGAAACTTTTAATGTCCGCGAACAATGTGAGTGTCCTTAGAACACTTTGAACATGCCAGCGAACAATACGGACACCGTTTTCAGGACACCCCCTACGAACATTTCAGAACAACGTGATAGTTCTTAGAACACTTTCAACTTAACAACGAACAATATGGACAGCGTCATAAGGACACCCCCTACGAACATTCCAGACACCGGGAGTGTTCTTAGAAGCGTCTTCAGAACACCACCATCTTGTTTATTTGCGAACATTTCAGGACAACGCGAGTGTTCTTAGGACACATTCAACTTGACAAAGAACAATACGGACAGCGTCCTCAGTACACCCCCTACGAACACTCCCCGGACACTGGGAGTGTTCTTAGAAGCGTCTTCAGAACACCACCATCTTGTTTATTTGCGAACATTTCAGGACACCGCGAGTGTTCTTAGGACACATTCAACTTGACAAAGAACAATACGGACAGCGTCCTCAGGACACCCCCTACGAACACTCCCCGGACACCGCGAGTGTTCTTAGAAGCGTCTTCAGAACATCCCCATTTTGTTTATTTGCGAACATTTCAGAACACCGCGAGTGTTCTTAGGACAAATTCAACTTGACAGAGAACAATACGGACAGCGTCCTCAGGACACCCCCTACGAAAACTCCCCAGACACCGCGAGTGTTCTTAGAAGCGTCTTCAGAACACCACCATCTTGTTTATTTGCAAACATTTCAGTACACCGCGAGTGTTCTTAGGACACATTCAACTTGACAGAGAACAATACGAACAGCGTCCTCAGGACACCCCCTACGAACACTCCCCGGACACCGCGAGTGTTCTTAGAAGCGTCTTCAGAACACCCCCATTTTGTTTATTTGCGAACATTTCAGGACACCGCGAGTGTTCTTAGGACACATTCAACTTGACAGAGAACAATACGGCCAGCGTCCTCAGGACACCCCCTACGAACACTCCCCGGACACCGCGAGTGTTCTTAGAAGCGTCTTCAGAACACCCCCATTTTGTTTATTTGCGAACATTTCAGGACACCGCGAGTGTTCTTAGAACACATTCAACTTGACAGAGAACAATACGGACAGCGTCCTCAGAACACCCCCTACAAACATTTCAGGACACCGGGAGTGTTCTCAAAAACGTCTTCAGAACACCCCCATTTTGTTTATTTGCGAACATTTCAGGACACCGCGCGTGTTCTTAGAACACATTCAACTTGACAGAGAACAATACGGACAGCGTCCTCAGGACACCCCCTACGAACACTCCCCGGACACCGCGAGTGTTCTTAGAACAGTTTCACTTTGCTTGCGAACAAAACAGACACATATTGACTCCTTAGAACACCCCCTAGTCAGTTTATTTAGAACATTTCAGAACACCCGTGATGGCCGCAAACAAATCGAACACAAAAAGAACGTCTAACGCATAAAAAACACAACTTTCATCCTATCTCATACACTCCCACCCTCCCCAAACACTCCTACACACCAACACACTCTACAAAATACACATTTTGAACAAAGTTTCACCGCGCTGTCCGGGGACGTCCGTGAATCCAAGATGGCGGGCGCTACCGAAAAATCTGACGCGCTTCACGCTCCAGGCCGTCCAATCAGTGAACACTTTGCATGTCCGCGAACATCACGCAAGACGATTGGCCAATCAGGACACTTTCCGCGGAGCGAACAGGGAAGTGTGTCCGCAAACCCAACACAGATATCACTAATTTTTTTAACCTACTTTTTGGTCATTTTTTAAAAAACTACTGGACGGATTTTCACCAAATTTGCAAAAGCACGCTTTCGGGAGCAAGCCGCTGCTCCTGGTCCAAATTTGGTGGAAATCCGTCCAGCGGTTTGGGCTGTAGGCGCAAGCAAAATTTTTTCCCATTCACTCTATAGAGAGTGAGTATAATGTATACAAATATGAGCATATAGAGGGAAGGTAGAGTAATAAAAATAAAACTATGAGAAAGTGCTGATAACCATAATGATTATCTTCATGCACAGAAAGGATTGCTCTCTTTCAAGCCTGTATCTTCCGCTATGTATATGTTTCATATGATGTGACTTGACCCTAAGTCTACAAATATAGTACCTTTTCAATTTTTACTTCCTGACTGTTATTGAAGAAAACTATGTGGCTTCGATATGTCAGTAAAGGATAAAAAGGGAGAGCCAGCCATGTGATGTCATCAGTGATGTCATCAATGACATTTGTGATGTCATCTTTGATGTCCTGGGTGTTAGTGTTAGCAGTGCACGGTGGCGCGAGTTATGGTTGCTTATGTTACCATAACTGCCGAATTTCAGGGGTTTTTCGGTTTTACTTTGAGCCATAACGTCCCTTTAACAAAGTTTTTTCACTGTATTTCATAGGTTTTTAGTGCACTACTTAACCATAATATCCCTGACTTCATATACATGTATCATAGAACATACTAACCCCCTCGTAGTGATTTTCATGTCCGCGGACTACCGCCATGTCCGCGGACACATCGAAAATCTGAGCGTGGTGAATGTAAATTTAAATAGTGTGCCCCAATTCCCCTTTAAAGTTGGCTCAGAAAAGAGCCGTTTTTTTTTTTTTACAGATGCTTGACAGACACCTGTTATTTTGTATTTTTTTTCTTGTTTTTTTTCTTACTTTACTCCTAAAATCTTCACATAACCTTCTCCAAAGCAACCCTTACATTCCAAAATAGAAAGGCATTTCCCGTAAAAGATAAAGAAATGCCATCTTCTTTAAAATTAACAGCATTACTGGCATCAATATTCTCATTGTTACAGAAGAACATACCAGCTCTAAGCATGAAGGCACACATGCCTCGGTTGATGACACACCTAGCAATATTTTGCTGAGGACAAAAAACTGAACTATTGTCCCATATTGCCCTAGGTAGTAATCCAGAAAAAATTACTTTTGCATTTGGAAGGATCTTCATTACTGCTTGAACCAAGCGTTCCAAATCAGCCAACAAAGTAGGGGCACTGACGTTGCCCAAATGGAAAGCACCATAGTGCAAAACTACCACATGCGGACTGTTCATCGTGGCCATATCCTCACAAACTTGTACAATTCCCTGTACATTGCAATCAGGCACACTGCTCCACACCACCTCCACTCCTTTCACATCAAAGTTCTTTGCAACATGCCTGCATTCAGCGTACTGCTGTAAACCATGCACAAACATATCTCCGAGCACCAACACCCTGACTTTCTCCACTTCTGCTATCTTCACCACACACAGTCTCTTTCAACACAAATCCACAACCTCGACATCTGATTGGCTGATCCGTACAGTCTTTTTTCCATGTTGGATTTCCTGGAAAAACCCGGATGTAGCACGCCCTGTCCACGAACAGCCGCGGTGTCTGCGGACGGCGTCCACTTTACTCTCTGTGCCATTCCCTCATTGCATACAGCTAAGCAATCACACAATACGAATAACGTCCTCAGAACACCCCCATTTTGTGAATTTTCGAACATTTCAGGACAATTATTATTTCATTATTCAACATATTAACATTACACATATTATACTTTCATCTTGTACTCTGCACACAATGCTATGTTTCTCCATTAGTAGCTCAGTATACTAGATAGAATCCCATAATACAATGCTATTTATATCAATGCATCGTTCAAAGCACTAATAACGGTATGATATTTATTGCAATATCCTTGACACTTTTTTCGCAACATTATAATAAAAATCCCTAGTACACAAATTCCATGAAAAGTACATACACATGTGATGTCATCAGTGATTTCATCAATGACATTTGCAATGTCATCTTTAATGTCCTGGGTGTTAGTCTTAGCAGTGCACGGTGGTGGCGCCAGTTATTTTTCAAAGCTTACCATGACTTGCGATTTTCAGGGGTCTTTCGGCTGTACTTAGAAGTATAACATCCTTTAAACAAACTTTTTTTAATATCACGCAAACAATATACAAACATGGTGTGCAAAAACCAACTTCTACAGATGGCTTTACACAGAATGTTGCAAAGTAAGAATTTATGCTCGTTCACAGTGAAGGTCAGCTGCTTCCACAACTTCTACAGATGGCTTTACACAGAATGTTGCAAAGTAAGAATTTGTGCTCGTTCACAGTGAAGGTCAGCTGCTTCCATTTTTTTCTCGGGCCCCGGAGAGGCTCACGAAGCGGACTATAAGGTTGTATTGTGTTTTGACCTTGACAGACAGAGATTGTGATGAAAGACTTCTCTTGAAGGAGTGTTGCTAAAACGTAAGAGAAGATAAAGATGAAATTTCTGAAACAAAGCCACTTTTATATATAATATCACTATGCGAAAGATCGTTGGCACACGCGGAGTCGTATTTTGGGACTGCACCACTCGTAGACAATGGAAATTGCAATTGTACTGTAAGTAACCCTTTAGATTACTTTATAGCAAATATAATTACAATAGCATAGCATTAAAGACCGCTCAAGTTGAACTTGTTCGTTGAAAGTGGCATAATGTTTTCTACCGCACACTATCACCGTCGAATTGATCCCCTGTCGTTTAGAGGGCCCTGAAAAAGGCAGACGACACAGGGTGGGTTAATAGAAATAATTTAACCGGTCTATAGGCGGTCAAGCGCTCTACTCGCTGTGCCACTTCACTGTAGCCTGTCAAGTGGCACAGCGAGTACAGCGCTCGCTTTGACATCCGTGCACAGCTTGCTAACGCAAGTTTGAATCCCGGCAAGGCCAAACTCAGCCTTTCATCCTTCCGTGTTCGATAAATGAGCACCACACACAGTGGTTAATAATAAGCACCGCTTAGATACCTCACGGTTCTTAGCGCTATATGAATGGGAAAATATTATTATTTTATTATTAACATACTCTGTTGCACTATCTTCGATAGCAAATATTTTCACGCCCTAATAAATAAAATGATGATTTTTAATGAAGATCGTCTGGTGAGACTAATTTATGTTTTTTAAAACAGGTATGTGGCTCCATTTTGCCTATGTCACGATTTACAGACTCCAGTGGATGGGGTCTTCAACTGCCAGGTGCAGGTCCAAATATGCAACTTCATGACCCACCATTTTATGGGATAATCGCCAAGGACCAATATGCCCTTACGCAGTACTAGCGGCTACAATCAACATACCAACCAATAGGGTGGTCTAATGGCTCGTTGTTGGAGCAACCTTCCGATTATCAGAGCGACCATTTACTGCTTTTATCATAAAGCAACAGCGTATCTACCGCAAAGGAACAACGCGTGGCTCCAAATAAACTTTTGCTGATCGACAACAGAGACAATAGCAAATCGCTGTATATTCACTAAACATTTCATGTGAAATAAATGTACTTTACCAAATGTACAATCCTGCTGTTTACTTTTAAACCACAGTTTCATATTCCGAATTGTGGCGCACTGAGTTGTAAGCTGATCTAACACTCTCTGTACCGCAAAGGAACATCGCGTGTCTCAACATGAACTTTTGCGGATCGACAACAAAGACAAATGCAAATTGCTGAATATTCTCTAAACATTTGATGTCAAATAAATGTACTTTACAACATTTACAATCTTGCTGTTTGCTTTTAAATCACAGCTTCATATTCCGAATTGTGGCGCGCTGTGTTGTGACATAATGTGTGTTGTCTTCCGGGTTCTGTGTAAAGTCGCGTAGTACTGGAGACGACTGGGTGCGTTTGATTACGCACCCTGTAACGTCACGGAGAGAGGCGGGGAATATGAATGCTTTGATAATATCAGGCTTAGGGGCGGGAGATATGATTTAGTGTCGCAAAAGCAAGTCAGCCAGGTCAATAGCGCCAGTCATAGGATTATCACATAATGTCGGCGCACACCAGCCGGATTTATCGTTTCTTTAGTGGACAAAAAGTCGGTTGACGCCCCTAGGAAATTGTACTATTAGCGGACAAAAGGAGTGCTCTTGAAACACTTTCACCCTGACAACGAACAATACAAACAACGTTCTCAGAACACCCCCATTTTGTGTAATTGCAACCATTTCGGGACACTGCGAGTGTTCTTAGAACACATTCAACTAGACAGATTACAATATGGACAGCATCCTGAGGACACCCCATTTTGTGTATTCATGAACAATTAAGTACACCGCGAGTGTTCATAGCTCATTTTTACCTTCCTTGCGAACAAAAATGACACATACTCCGTTCTCTAAACACCCCACCATTTAGTTTATTTACAAAATGTCAGAACAGCCGTGTTCTCCGCGGACAAATCGAACGCAACAAAAACGTCTAGCACATAAAAAAACAAAACATTGAACCTATCTCATTCTCCCCCACCCTCCCCAAACACTCTTACACACCAACACGTGGCACTAAATACAATTTTTTATCCACGTTTCACTGCGCTGTACGCGGTCGACTGCGAATACAAGATGGCGGGCGCCACAGAAAATCTGACGCGCTCCACGCCCCTCGCCGTCCAATCAGCGAACACGTCGCATGTCCGCGGACATGACACAAGGCCATGGGCCAATCGTGGTGCTGTCCGCGGAGCGAACAGGGAAGTCCGTCCGCGAAGCGAACACAGATATCACTAATTTTTTTGCCTTACATTTTGGTCATTTTTAAAAAAAACTACTGGACAGATTTACACCAAATTTACAAAAGCACGCTTTTGGGACCAGGCTGCCGCTCCTGCCGCAAATTTGGTGTAAATCCGTCCAGCGGTTCGGGCTGTAGCCGTGCGCAAAGTTTTTTTCCAATTTAGTCTATGGGAAAAAAAAAAGTTTTGGGACCCCCTCTATAACTTTTCCCCCCCTGGACGAATCCTCACCAAACTTTGCAAAAAAAATTCAGAGTGACCCAACTACTTTTTTTGCAAAGTTTGGTGAGGATCCGTCCAGGGAGAGCGAAGTTATAAGCTGCCCAAAAAGTGCTCTTCCTATGGAAACAGCAACTTAACCATAACTACATGGCCACTATCGTGGCCATGTAGTTATGGTTAAATTGCTGTTTCCATAGGAAGAGCATTTTTTGAGTGGCTTATAACTTCGCTCCCTCTGGACGAATCCTCACCAAACTTTGCCAAGAAAGTATATGGCCCACTCTGAATTTTTTTGCAAAGTTTGGAGAGGTTTGGTCTGGGGGGGCAAAGTTATAGGGGAGGTCTCAAAACTTTTGTTTTTTCCCATAGTCATAATGGGAAAAAACTTTGCGCATGCCTACAGCCCAAACCGCTGGACGGATTTACACCAAATTTGCGGCAGGAGCGGGGGCTTGGTCCCGAAAGCGTGCTTTTGCAACTTTGGTGTAAATCCGTCCAGTAGTTTTTTTTAAAATGTCCAAAATGTAAGGCAAGAAAATTAGTGATATCTCTGTTCGCTTCGCGGACGGACTTCCCGGTTCGCTCCGCGGACAGTGCCCTGATTGGCCGAGCGGCTTGCGCGATGTCCGCGGACATCTGACGTGGTCGCTGATTGGACAGCGTGGGGCGTGGAGCGCGTCGGATTTTTGGTGGCGCCCGACATCTTGCATTCACGGACGACCGCGGACAGCGAGGTGAAACTTTGTTTAAAAATTGTATTTAGTGGAGTGTGGTGGTGTGTAAGAGTGTTTGGGGAGGGTGGGGGAGTATGAGATAGGTGCAATGTTGTATTTTTTTTATGTGCTAGACGCTTTTGTTGTGTTCGATTTGTCTGCGGACAACACGGCTGTTCTGAAATGTTCGTAAATAAGCAGAATGGATTAGGTGTCAAGTTGAAAGTGTTCTAAGAAGACTCGTGGGGTCCTGGAATGTTTGCAGGGGGTGTCCTGAAGACGTTGTCAGTATTGCTCGTTGTCAAGTTGAAAGTGTTCTAAGAACACTCGCAGTGTCCTGAAATGTTCGTACATAAAGAAAATGGGGTGTTCTGAGGACGTTGTCCATATTGTTCGCTGGCAAGTTGAATGTGTTCTAGAAACTTCCTTGTGTCCGCGGACATTAAAATGGTTGCAATGCTTGAATCTATGGGTGTGATAGGCTGCGGTGGTTGTGGCCAGGGTATAGAATGTTGGGTGCATGGCCATTTGGCCATGCACGCAAGACTCTATGCCCTGGCCACAACCACCGCAGTATATCACACTCATATGCCATGCACCAAGAGTCTATGCTCTGGCCACAAGCACCACAGCATATCACACTCATAGTGGCTTATAACTTTGGGTCAAAAACAAATTTATAAGGAACATTGTTATAAGCCAGTATGGGTGTGATATGCTGCGATGGTTTTATCATGTTATACTTACTATTTGGTTTAGTAACGGGAGTCCATGTTTTTCTTGTTCATTTCTGTGATAAAAGAAAATTGCATGTTAGTATTAGTATTTTATAAAGACTTATTACATTGTACAATCAACATTTTCTTCTTTTTTTTACCCTCATATTTAGAAGATGATAAACCAGAGTACTGTGCAATTTGCTCAGTTTCTGTGTTTGTTGCTAAAATCATTGGGTCTGTGGGAGAAAAAAAATCCATGTTGGATTAAAAAAAAATGGTGTTATGCTACAGTTTATTTGTTTGTTGGTTTTCAGTGTTTACTTGTTGTTTCTGGCTAATGCTTTATACATTGGATTGTTCCAGTTTTTGGGAGCAGTAAGATATTAGGTATTTGTTTGGATATTGTAAAATTTTGGAGCAGTTAGATACCAGTAGGTGTATTCTAACTGTTTATTTTTTTATATAATTTCGTGGTATTGATTTACCTGTTTGGATATTTCTAAATTTTGGGGCAGTTAGATACCAATTGGCGTATTCTAACTGTCTGTTTTTTTCTCTATTTGAGTGATATTAATTTATCCGATTAGTTGTTGTAGCATCTTTGGGCAGTTAGATAGCTTTTGGAATATTGTGACAGTTTATATTTTTTTACTACAAGTGTACTTAAGGTTTAAGTACAGTTTAGTTATCAAATTTCGGTTTTTAGAACATTAAATAAGCGTTTGTAAGATTTGCTGGTAATCTCTGCTTTAGAGTAGTGGTACTATCATTTCATTCAAACCATCCACATTTCTTTTTTATATATGCAGTCTAGTGCCCTGAATTGGTTGTGGCTCCTGCGTGGTAGATTATACCTATTGTTGTGAAGGTTTTCCAACCAAGTGATATTTGACCATGTGTGAATCCAGTCAGCTTGCAGTTGTTTTTGGTACCATCTGCATTGTAACGTAGAAGCATTAGAATTACGTATTTACTATGTGTTTGTATTACTAACGTGGAGCGATTATCTGAATTGCAGGTCGAACATAATCTACCATGGTTTGCATTTTGTACAAGTTGCTGAAATGGAACAGATTCACAATTAGGTATTGGTATATACACAAAGCGTTCATTGGGGATTTGTTCTTGTGTCGCATTGTTGCAGAGAGTGCATGTATGAAATCTGGAAGATTTTTAGTTTTTGTTTTCCAGTACTAATAGTAAGTACATTAGAAATTCTTGTGGATCTTCCCGTGAGTTTATAGTGAATTTCACCATTCCAGCACAGTAGTACAATTGTTATCCTATTCCATAAACACTATACGTGTTGTCAGGATTATTTGCTGTGTTTCTGTGAAGTACTAACATTTGCAAACACAATGGGTCTGTACTGTGTAAGTAAATGTTCTCAACAATTGGTGGTAATTGAAATAGAATATTCATTGCTACATTTGCGTAACAACTTACACCAACTATATTTGAGAGTATAAATGGACCAGGTAGTCTGTATCTGACTGCTTTTTTTGGAGTTTGTATTCCTTCTTTGAAGAAGTACCTGGTTTACTTTCCCTAATTGATTCTTTTTTGCTTGTGGCACTTGATGAAGTATTACTTTCTTTTACTCTCTTTGGAGGATTTGCAGTGACATCCTGTTGCTTTTCTGTTTGATTTATTTTTGTTTTATAATGTTTTAATTTTTGTGGAACAGAATATGTGTTTAGATGGGGAGTGTATAGTGAACAAAGTCTATTGTATTCTAAAATGCAAGGAATATCAGCGTTTATTTTACTTGCATCAAAGTTGATTAGAAATAGACCGTCAAGTGTACGTAAGCGTGATAGTGCTACGTAGCTCATGCCTTCTTTAAAGACTGTGTTACCAATGTCTATCATTGCTTTGTCTAGGGTAAGACCTTGTGATTTATGAATGGTGACTGCGTATGCAAGAGTTAGAGAAAATTGTTCTCTGCGTACATACATGTCTTTGAAGACAAGGAATCGAGCTGTTGAGCGTCCTATTCTTTTTACTTCTGAAAGTTTGTCAAAGAGTATATTGACAAACTGAATTTTGTTGTCACGTGGGTATGTTTGAAAGCCAACAACTGTACCCAGTGCTCCATAAACTAGTCCTTGGTCCACGTCAAGGTTACGTTTCAGCATTACTCTGCAATTTAAGGGTAATTTTAATATCTTTTCCAAGCCTGCTGTGTTTGAGATTGATTTTTCTAAACTATTTAGTCTTGTTGTGGCTTGGTCACACATGGGTAGTGTCATTCCATGTACATCTAGTTTGTCCGTGGCGCTAATTTCCATTATTGGTCGCATTTCTTTACTTAACATTATTTCATTGAATTTGAAACAGCTTGCAAGAGTTGGCATTAAGGCCATACAATTGACATTTTTGTGGGCTAATTGTTCCATAACATCCATAGCACATGCATTATCGCCATAAAGTGCATGAATGTGCCAGGTTTTCAATATTGCTTCTGCAGCTTTAGATCTGAAGATTGGCGCATGTTTTCTGTTAATTCTCTGTATTGGAAATGTTGCCAAATGTTGACATTTCCTATGCTGCCAACAGTTTTACGGCAGAGTTTGTGTCCTAATGTTTTAAAAATAGGCTCTCCTTTTACTGGTGTCAATTGAAGAAGATCTCCAAAAACAATAATGTTTTTTCCTGCAAAGAGCTCTTCATAGTTTGTTTTGAGAACTTCTTGTAATCTGAGGTGAATCAAAGCCAACATTAGGTTGGACACCATGCTCACTTCATCTATTAGTAGCATTTTCATTTGTTTCAATACTCTGCGTAGTTCCATTGCAGCTTCTGCAGAAAGTTTGTAATAATCTAATTTGTTTTGATGTTCTACTGGCAGGAGTAGTAATCAGTGTAAAGTCACACCACCTATGTTGTAGGCAGCTAAACCTGTGGGGGCAGTGACAACAGCTGACAGTTTGTTGTTTGTCAACTGTTGAAGGAAGTTACCGATGATTTTGATTAGGAATCTTTTGCCAGAACCAGCTTCACCACTGACATACAATAGTATAGGTTTGTAATTTTTTATCAGGTGCATTCTTTGTTTTCATGTTGTACAGCATGTGCAATTTCTTTTGTTACTTCTTGAAAAATGCTACGTTGCTCTTGTTTAGCTTTGATTGTAGTATAGTTAAGTCTTCTTTATCTTCATACTGACACATGGTGTTTTCTACTTCCATCATAGCTAATTCTGCCTCATTTGTTATTAGTGGGTCTCCCAGTGGGTCTTAGCTTCTTGTGACAGAAGGTTGACTACTGTCAGGAGTGTCCTTATCTAGTTGGGGCCGGAGTTCTTCTTCGTGTTGCTGTTCATTGTGCAACATTGTTTTATACTGTGCAAAGTTTACATCAGTTATACTGCTTTCATTTGCTTTGAAAGCGTCTTCATATGAGTCATAATTATATAGTATTTCTTCTTATTTTCTCCATGGTTTAAAGAGTTGTAGCAGGGACATGTAATATACTTCTTTATGTTGAGGAGTCTTTAAAGAGAATTTGATATGATTCATTAAATTTGGTTTGGTGAGTTTTACTAAGCTGCCTTCACAGTTTGTCACTCTGTATTTACCTTTTTTTTCATCAGGTTTTATATTATTTTTGTATGTGTAGTTTTGGGCTCTGTGGTATAGACACATGGTTTCAAAAGTATTACTTCTGTTTGGGTAGTATGTGTCCAATAAATTGTTTTTTAAAATGTCTTGGCTGTTGGGATCATGTTTGGCTATTGTTTCTATATCTTCGTATGATTTTAGAACTCTTTTTCTAGATTTAGCTGGACCAAGACTTAGCCATACTATATTTTCAGATTTACCATACAATGCAGTACCAGTTATAGATCAGCTGCTTCATAGGATCCACATTCTCTATGGGAGAGCATGTTTATGCCCACGCTGTATAATTTCTGAGACACTGTTTTATCTGATGACAGGTCATTCCAAAGGTCTTGGAGCTCTGTCTTTTCTGATTTGGTTAAGTATGCTGTGACATATCGTGCAACTGCAGTAGAATTGTCTGCAATGTACTGCACATCTATGTTTGCATTCCATAAGTGGGCAATGATTGCATTGTAATCATTGATATATTTTTCTTCTTCTTTTCTTTTTATGCAATATGTATTTATAGATGACTTACCTTTAACACTATGTCTAACTAAAGACATGAGGTTGTTCACTTGATCTGTATTTGTACCTGGTCTAGGGAAACCAAATCAGCATTTGGTGTAGTATTTCCCTTTGTTTTTGTATTTGCGACGACAATATTTGCGACATTTGTGTCTTTGGAATTGTAAAATTTTTGCATGAAGATCACTATTTGTGGATTCTGATGGAATTTCACAAGTGACATATTTTTCAATAAACTGTAAAACAGTGGCATCACTGTCTTGACCAAATTTAGGAGCATCTTTAATCCATGAAAGCATGTGGACATGTGGTGCTCCTCTGGCTTGGTATTCTTTTCTCCAAAAGAAGTGTTGCACTTCTCCAAGGGGAGGAACAGTTTTATTACAAATAAAATGTAGCATAGCAATGAAGCGATGGTGAAAATATCTTGAAACATTAACAGGATCCTGAGAACAAAGTTCTCCAGGTGTTAGTATATCTATGTTTGTTCTTTTTTTTTTCATTTGATATGCGTAGGAAAGCATGTAAATCTTCCCATGCATATTCTGCACAACTTAATGTAACAAACCATGTGGGTGGGCCAAGGTTTCTGATCATACAACGTACATCTCCATGACGTCGAAACCAGTACTCTTTAGTACCACGCATATTTGCTAATAGATTTGTAAGATTTTCTTGTAAAACCTCATCTTTTTGTTGAACTTTTTGTAATAATTGTGTAGCTGTCATATTTTGAAAGTGTGATCCTGATTTTAATATGTGTGCAACTCCGTAACATAAAGTTGCTAGTTCACTTTCAAAGAGTAGGTGGAATATGTATTCCACATTTTATCGAAATCTGGGATCTTCAGAATACATTTGTAATAAGCGATATTCTGATGCTGATATTTGAATAGGTCTATCATCGTATCTTCCTCCTTTGCCAGTCGGAAAGAGTAGAGGAAAAGCATGTGCTTCTATACTTTTTTCCCATATGCTGATTGGTGATGCTTTTGTTTGATGCATTCGGTACGTTTCCAGTGCATCTTCTATGGTGTCATTAGAGTGCAATGGATGAATTGTATAATGGTCTAAAGTGTTTGATATTGTAGCAGGATCTAGGAGCTCAAATTGACGAGCTTATTGTGTCTCTTGAATTATTTCAGTTGTATCTTTCAAGTTTTCTTCAATATTCATTTCTTTGTAATAGTCATTATTCTCTTTAAGATATTGCAGGGCTTCTCTAACTTTGCCTTTTGTAGGTACTCCATTTACCAAGATAATTAAAGATTGATGCATTGGGCGTTGCACTCCTAGAGTGTGCACATTTTCTTTTAGATCTAATGGTAAATACACTACTTTTCCTCGAATACCTTTCACTAATTCAGAGGGAGGTAATTTTGCAGTTTTTGGTTGAAGGCGTATTATTGCTTGAAATGGGTGTACTGTTTGAATTAGGATGCTCTCATATAAATTAAGTTGTTGAAGGGGTTTTGGTAGTGGATATAATTCCAAGTTATTTGTGATAGCACGTGAAGGAGTTTGGTTGTTGTCAAGTTTTGTAGTGCAGTAACTGCAAAGTATTATGGGGTCAGTTATTTTGTATTTGTTTTCTGCTATAAGGTAGAGAGTTAATTCAAACCATTTAGATTCTTCATTGTCTTCTATTTTGTATGATAGGTCTACTGTTTTTGTGTTACTTTTATAAAAAAGTTCTGCGGCAACATACACACACGTGGTTTGGTACTTCAGCTGAAGTACTTTCAAATTTTAGTATTTCTTTTTTGTATGTGTGTAGTGAAAGGTTGCCATGTGCAAAATTGTTACCAAGTTGGTTTACAGCTAATTCATCTTGTAAGTGGGTTTCACGTCCAAAATATTTTGTCTATATAGTCCATATATATATATATATTTCTTTTAGTAGGTCTTTTGCTGTACCATGTAGAAGAATGTTATTTAAATTGGCTATTGCTAAAGCAGGACTTTTAGCATAGTACAATTTATAAACTAGTTTTCTTATACTTGCATGATGTGTTGATATCCTTTTGATATCATGGAAGGTTTTTTTGCAAGTAGGTCCTGTAATGCAGGCCAATAAATGTCCTTGTAGTCCTGTGTACTTGCGTACTGGACAAGCATCCATATTTAGCAGTAGTTTAATTTTGATTTTTGTCTTTGCTTATCACATATTGATTGAAGAATTGGCGTAAAGACTTGAACATTTTTTGGGAATGTTACACATTGACGTGCATGGCCATTTGTACACTAGATGTTCTGATTCAGTTGAATGGAGGGGTAAATCTACGTTTTAAGGGCATATTTTTGTAAGGAGTACTTCTTGTTCCATTATGGCATTATTAACTTTTTCATAACCTCGACCACGGCTTTGTATGGCAATTGTATTTGTTTGCTTTTGTTTGTACGCTTCTTCATTAAAGTATGGTTCTGTGCTTGTAGTGTGACTCCATTCACCTCCACAGATATTTAAGAAGTTATTTCTGTTGACATTTTGTTTATTGAGAAGTCTTTTTTGTAATTTAGTTATTAGTTTTGTTAGTGGTTTTATTCCGTTTAACACTAAAATAAATAACTTTCTTTTGAGAAGAATTGCACTGTCTATCAACGCTTCTAAGATTACTTTTCTACGATAGGTTTGAAGTGTTGAACCTGGTTTCCCTCCCGTTTTCATAAGATTTCGAAGGACTTTGTGACGGAACAATTTGGTTAAAATACTTTTCTTGGTATGCTTACTTTGTACTACATCAAGATTTAGAGAAGAAATTTTATTTGTAGTGATATTTGATTTTCTGTTAATTGTTTTTTGGTTTGTTTTACTTTTTGATAGAGGATACAACGTTTTTGTACTAGAAACTTCTTCTGTTTCACTACATGACTGTATTAGCTGTTGTGTTTCAACTTTTTTTTACAAATTCTGCTATAGATGAATGTTTATGTTGGAGAGTTTTCTTTTCATTTGCTATACTTCTGCGTTCCTTTCTACGGAGTTGCTTTTTGGTAGGCATTCTTTTGGGTCTGTTGAAAAAAATACAGAAGGTATGGGTTGGGGTGTTCTGGAATGACTGTGTGTTGTGTGCATGAGTGTTTGAGTAAGATGATAAAGATGTATGTAAAGGTGTGTGATTGTGCTTTGGGAAGTACAACTACTAGGATGGGTATTCTTGAATTAATGTGTTACTAAACTGGGGTTCAGATGACAGAAAAAAGTAAGCCAGTGGTTTGAAGAAGTATAAATAGTATATCTAAAGCTATACAATTAAAACAGTTGTTTGTTCTACAACATCTAAATTCTAGCGGCTGAGTTGGGTAATTTGTGTGTCGAAAAATAGGAAATTGTGGGCCATTCTGCCAGTAAATCACTGTTTAAGACTGGGGGATTTTTGGTCAAAATGGTGCAGAATCTCTATTTTGAGGCACAGAAATAGCATGAATTAACCTTACAGTGTGTTTGAGTAATAATTCAAATATTATGGTAACATTTTACTTACTTTTTTTCTAAAATGAGAAGTTTACTTCTTAGTTGTTCTTTGTACTTTGGTCTTCACTGCAATTGTGAAAGAAAGAAATTAGTAATTTGGTTTGTATATAGTACTGTTTTTAATTTAGACATAGATTTTTTAAAATGAAATGCTCAGCGCCTTCCTCAAAACCATTAAAACTATCTCATAACTAACTGTAGGAAAGAAAATATCTTCACTATGGCTTGTGAAATTCATAATGTACCACTGTATACCACTATTCATGTAACTAAGCTTTTCGATGTAATAGTGAGTCAATGTCATAGCCTGCTTTTCCACATAATAGTGAGTCAATGTCATAGCCTGCTTGTCCTATATAAATGTAAGTAATTATATAAATTGAAAAAATTAAAACCAATTATTTGTTTGTACAAATATTATTGTTTGAGATTTGATCACAGAGTGTGCATGTACTCTTGTTTGATTATATGTAGTCTATATATTTTATTTAAAAAATGTTGGTTTAACATTATTTGCGTGTGTGTGTGTGTATGAAGAAATTAAACAGTATAAAGGTTTGTAAGTCACAGTTCATTTTAGGACAATGAAAACATGATCGTAGATTCATTTTACAGATTATACAACGTAAAAGTCAGTTAGAAAATGTGTTCATGTACTGTATAGAAAATATACATACCTGTAGTTTGTGTTCATGCATATGGATATGGACAAAGCTGCAAGTAGAAATCTTGGAGACTTGTATAGTATTTCTCGTAGATCGTGCTTGCCAATGGTATGAGACTTGTACTCTGAGAGATTCACCGTACAATTGCAGTGCTGATCTATGATGATGCAGTTACATGTAGAGGTCTTGGATTTGATTGGTGGATGGTCATGTGATTTCTTAGCTACATCCAATGAGGGAATGGTACAGAGAGTGAAGTGGAAATGGTAGAAGGGCTGTCCATGTTACGATATGTTCGCGGACATGGCAGTAGTTCTAGGACACCGCGTATTACATCCGGGGAATTTGGGTTGGGGAGGCATGCAAATGAGATTGGATGTAGCAAGGGATTGGTCAGTAAAGTTTAGTGAGTGTGTTGTGCTAGGAGAGGTTTTCTCAGATATTCTTTTTGCTGAGAGAAGAACAGATAGCTATGGCTGAGTGTTTCAAAAAACATATTGTGTGGATTTTGGGAGACTCGTGGATACATTGGTTGAAGGTGCATGCAGAAAGCTGTGGAGTATCTATAGATCTTGGATTCCCACATGTGGAAGTGCACTGGCATGAAGTGTGTGGAATGAAGTGGCTGGACTTGCTACCTCTCTGTGCAACTTTGAAGATAGAGGAACATACAGACATAATTGTAATTCATTGTGGAGGGAACAGTTCAGGACATGTGTCTGGAATTTCTTTGCAATTTGCAATGAAAGAAGGACTTCAGAAGATCATGGACATGTTTCCAAACTCTAAAGTAATTTTTTCACGGATTGCACAGAGACAAATGTGACTTCATTCTTTCTCATGTGGTCCACAAATGGAGAAAGCAAGGTGTAATGTCAATAAGGCTGTTTGTGCCTTCCTAAGAGATTTTGGCATGTCCTCTTTTCACAATGAAAATATTATGTTTCGTAGTACATACATTTTTCGCAGAGATGGAGTCCATCTTACTTATGCTGGCAATCAGATTTTTCTGAGAAATGTACAAAATGCATTGCAACCTTTTTTAGAAATACAGCATCCATTTGAAGTAGGTGTTAAGTATTTATAATTTTTGACATACAAACACCTCCCAAAGGCTCTTTTCAGAGCCACCACTTGCTCCCAGAGAAAAATGCAATGATTACAATAGGGCAGCACCCCAATTGTTTTTATAATCGCAAACTGTCCATGGACTTTTAAGATATACAAAGGGCCCTGCTTTATTTATCTTCACTTCTATTTTTTAACTGCGAAAGGCGGCTCTGAAAAGTGGAGTGAATTTCATAGGTTTTTAGTAGCGCAACTTAACCATAACGACCCTTTAACAAAGTTTTTTTTACTGAATTTCATAGGTTTTTCATAGCGCAACTGAACCATAACGTCCCTTTAACAAAGGTTTTTACTGAATTTCATAATTTTTTAGTAGCACAACTTAACAATAATAACTTTGACTTTATGTACATGCAATATGGAACATACTGAACCCTTTCTACTGAATTTGACTGTCCGCGGACATGTTCGAACAACAGTACCACCACCTAACAACTCTGGGGGGGTATGTGTAATTGTTATATCATAACATAGGAACATTTAACAAATTCACAAAGCAGCACACATACAAAGTATATGTAGTAATACTTAAGAAATGTAACCCATATATGTAACACACTAACCATTCATTTAAATACAATATGTTCTAAAATGGAATATACCAAAAGAAGATAAAGTGGCTTCCAACATAATTACCTCACAGACACTCCACAACTAAGAGCAAGACCAGACGTACAGACTACTCATCACATACTTTCCTGAAAAAGTAAGTGCACTTCATTTTACTCATATATTTATAAACTTTTTTGTATTAGAAAAAAAAATATATTACTTTTTTGTTTTCTCACAGAAATGTGTACTACTCTGGAGTGGCTAGAGTAGCATTTCCCACAAGACGAAATGTCAGAAGATAGTGCACCTAATGGTACACACTTTACTATATAAACCAATTAATAAATATTATTTTGTATACATTTAACATATACATTTTTTTTTTTACAGACCATACAAAAATTGCCACTACCACAGAAAAAGAAGTGGTGGATAACACTCTGGAACACATTAACCAAAAAATGGACCAACTTATGGCAAATTTTAACAATTTAAAGAACTTTGTGGAAGATCACCTAAATCTACATGCAACATACCATTGTCCCACCGGTACTTGTCCCCCCTCACCATATCCCACTCATTTAAGCCCAAACCCTCTCCATGGACCAAAAAGTTTTGATGAAATTTCCATCCCTTCTTCACCTGATCCCAATTATGTTGAAATCCCTAATTCACCTGTTTTTATTTCCGTTTCTGCCCCACCTTCTCAGTCATAAATTGTTTATATATGTTAAATAAAGTTACTTTTTTATATTGTGTTGTAATTACTTTAAATTCTTTGTGTTAAAACCAATTTAGGTGTCCACGGACAGCGCGGTTGTTCGGAAATGTTCGTAAATAAACGAAAATGTAAGTGTCCTGAGGACACTATATCTGTCCGTAATGTTCTCATGCAAGTTGAAACTGTTCTAAGAACACTTGTACTGTCCTGAAATGTTCGTAAATAAACGAAAATGGAGATGTCCTTAAGAACACTATGCCTGTTCGTAGTGTTCACTAGCAAGTTGAAAGTGTTCTAAGAACACTCCTGGTGTCCTGTATTGTTCGTAAATAAACGAAAATGGAGGTGTGCTGGGGACGCTATGTCTGTCCGTATTGTTCGCAAGTAAGTTAAACTGTGCTAAGAACAAACGGCTGCCCGTAACTGTTCGTTTTACGTGTGACACACTTTTAATTAGTTCAGGACCCGAACACTGTCCGTAGAACATACACACCCATACGCAAAACAATGTCCGTACATTGGGTGTCCTGCGGATGGCCGCTTCCTTAGCAAACATGCTCATGAAGCAATCATGTGACCGCACACACGCTGATCGCGTGTTCTGAATGCGGACACTGTTCATACCCCCGAACAGTTTAAAAGTACATTTCCAAGTAATCCACAATATTTCTCATTAAAAACTCACCATTTCACAAATCCCACATACTAATCCTAAATTTCCACATAGTTTTTGTGACTTTTTGAACCTTTTTTGGTGTTTGATCTGTATTGCGGACGGCGCGCATGTCTGCGAACCGCGCACAAGCACCCCTATAAAAGACCACGCCCTAGAACTCATTCTCATTGTGTTTCTGGCTATCCACAGAGCACACTGCATTTTGCTGCATACTTTGCAGATTTTGAGATTTCCATCTCCAAGACGATGACATCCATGGCTCCACTATTGCCACCTGGTGCTACTTCTGCCTCAGCACCACCCCCACCCCCTCCACCACCACCATCTCCCCAAGGGCCTGAAGAGGGGAACAGGAGTGAGGATACAGAGGAGGAAGAAGAGGATGACGAGAATGAGGTAGAGGAAATCCCTACTACCCGCCCTCAGCGTGATTCTTGGGTGTGGCGGTTGTTTACCATTCATGGGAATGTTCCTAAGGCTCATGCGAACCGTGTCACCTGCAATGAGTGCAAAATGGTACTCAGTCACGGGAGGCATGGTGCATACAGCTTTGGGACCACGACCATGAAGCGACACCTGAACTCATTCCAGACTGGGGCCATTCGCCAGGTTGTACCTTGCGAAGAGCGTAGTAGGTCGATTGCCTCTACTTCATCCTCCGTATCTGATCCTGTCACCACAAGGAACACCTCTGTGGGACAGCATCTTCCTTAAGCTGCCTCACAGGCCATACAGAATTCTGATGACCCTTACCTTTTGAGGGTCACAGTTGTATGTATGTACTGTGACACAGTACTCTGCAGGGGGGAGCGACTTCGGAGTGCTTTTGAGACTATCGTCTCAGAGGACAAGAAGACCTGCTCACTACCCAAATAAAACCCACTCTACATCTTCCTCTCTCAGCTCGTCCTTTCTTATCCCTGTGGTTGGTGTCCCCCCCTTTACCCTCCTTTCCCCTCCTCTCCTAGTGTGTCGTGTATAAAAAACCAAAAAAATACAAACTAACAAAAATCAAAAAAAAAATAAGGGTACCATAACTGCCGAATTTTCGGTTTTACTTTGAACCATAACGTCCCTTTAACAAAGTTTTTTTACTGAATTTGTTAGGTTTTTAGTAGCGCAACTTAACCATAACGTCCCTTTTAACAAAGTTTTTTCATTGAATTTCACAGGTTTTTATTAGCACAACTTAACCATAACGTCCCTTTAACAAAGTTTTTTTACTGAATTTCATAGGTTTTTAGTAGCGCAACTTAACCTTAACGTCCCTTTGACAACATTTTTTTACTGAATTTCAAGATAAGCAACCACAACTCGCGCCACCGTGCACTGCTAACACTAACACCCAGGACATCAAAGATGACATCATAAATGCCATTGATGACATCACTGATGACATCAGATGGCTGGCTCTCCCTTTTTTTCCTTTACTGACATATCTAAGCCACATAGTTTTCTTCAGTAACAGTCAGGAAGTAAAAATTGAAAAGGTACTATATTTGTAGACTTAGGGTCAAGTCATATCATATGAAACATATATATATATAGCGGAAGACACAGGCTTGAAAGAGAGCAATCCTTTCTGTGCATTAAGATAATCATTAGAGTTATCAGCACTTTCTCATAGTTTTATTTTTATTACTATACCTTCCCTGTATATGCTCATGTTTGTATACATTGTACTCACAATCCTTTCCTTAGGGTTCACTGACATCATTTGATACACATACATACAGTAAGTAGCAGCTTTGAAACAGAGCAATCATTTCTCTGCATAAAGATAATCAGTTAGGTTATGAACTCATTCTGCTACTACTTCTGCTTTTTTGCTTAATTCTCTGTCACTGTATATACTCATATTTGTATGTGTTGTTGTCTCTTTGTGTTTTGTCTGTATTAAGTGTAATTATGTATTAAGTGGGTTTTATTAGCTACTTATTACATGTTTTACAGTACGCAAAACTCTAATTAGAAAGCAGTTATCATTTCATTATTCTACATGGCAAGATTATGAATATTGCACCTTCATCATGTATACTGCACACACTGCCTACGTTTCTGCATGAGTTGCTTAGTATACTGGATAGAACTTCATAATAGAATGCTATTTATATCAATGCATTTCTTAATGCACTAATTAGCTTATGATATTTATTCAAATTAACCTTGACACTTTTTGGTCAACATTATAAGAATCCCTCCTACAGAGTTTCCATGAAAAGTAAATGCACATGTGATGTCATCAATGACATTTGTGATGTCATCTTTGATGTCCTGGGTGTTAGTGTTAGCAGTGCACGATGGCGCGAGTTATGGTTGCTTATCTTACCATAAATGCCGAATTTCAGGGGTTTTTCGGTTTTACTTTGAACCATAACGCCCCTTTAACAAAGTTTTTTTACTGAATTTGATAGGTTTTTAGTAGCTCAACTTAACCATAACGTCCCTTTTAACAAAGTTTTTTCATTGAATTTCATAGGTTTTTATTAGCGCAACTTAACCATAACGTCCCTTTAGCAAAGTTTTTTACTGAATTTCATAGGTTTTGAGTAGCGCAACTTAACCATAACGTCCCTTTGACAAAGTTTTTTTACTGAATTTCATAGGTTTTTAGTAGCGCAACTTAACCATAACGTCACTTTAACAAAGTTTTTTTTACTGAATATATATATATATTGTATATATATGTATATTACATGGCCACAGTAGTGGCCATGTATTTATGGTTAAGTTGCTGTTTCCATAGGAAGAGCACTTTTTGGGCGGCTTATAACTTTGGTCCCCCTGGATGAATCCTCACCAAACTTTGCAAAAAAAGTATATGGCCCACTCTGAATTTTTTTACAAAGTTTAATGAGGCTTGGTCCAGGGGGGGCAAAGTTATAGGGGGTTCTCAAAACTTTTTTTTTCCCATAGACATAACTTTGCTCACGCCTACAGCCCAAACCGTTGGACGGATTTACACCAAATTTGCAGCAGGAGCGGCAGCTTGTGTTTTTATTTGGTGTAAATCCGTCCAGTCGTTTTTTAAAAAAAGACAAAAAGTGAAAGAATTAGTGATATCTGTGTCTGCTTCGCGGACCCACTTCCCTGTTCGCTCCGCGGACAGGCCGGGGATTGGGCAAGCGACTTGCGTGATGTCCGCGGACATCTGACGTGCTCTCCCATTGGCTGCAGTAAAGTGTGCAGTGAGTCTTATTTTCAGAGACGCCCGCCATCTTATATTATTGTTCGTATATTGGCATCTTTGGCAAGCTCTGCGGTGACTTCAGACTTCACAAGTGATTATCACAACGTAACAAGCGAAAATTCTGACGCGATAAGATCAGAGGAAAGCGAAGCCTCCAATGGGGCTGTGTGAGGTTCATGTGGATTACACTTCCTGAACATCCCAGGCTGCTGTAGACTTGCAGGAGACACGCCATTGTCGGTACACGGTAGCCTGCGGAGGACTGAGGAGCGGATATCCCATTCCCCCCACCGCCGCTCATTACCCGTGTCTCCTTCCTGTACCCCCCACCCCCAGCTCATTACCCTTGTCTCCCTCCTGTACCCTCCACCCCCCGGTCATGCCCCGGGTCTCCCTGCTGTTTCCCTCCACCTCCCGGTCATGCCCCGTGACTCCCTCCTGTTCTCCCCACCCCCACTCATGCCCTGTGTCTCCCTCCTGTTGCCCCCACCCCCTGCTCATGCCCCGTGTCTCTCTCCTGTTACCCCCCAACCCCGCTCGTGCCCCGTGTCTCCCTCTTGTTGCCCTCCACCCCCTGCTCATGCCCCGTGTCTCCATCATGTTACCCCCACCCCCTGCTCAGGCCCAGTGTCTCCCTCTTGTTGCCCCCCCACTCATGCCCCGTGTCTCCCTCGTGTTCCCCCCACGCCCTGCTCATGCCCCGTGTCTCCCTGCTGTTGCCCCCCAACCCGCTCATGCCCTGTATCTCCCTCCTGTTGCCCCCCACCCCTCGCTCATGCCCCGTGTCTCTCTCCTGTTACCCCCAACCCCCGCTCATGCCCAGTGTCTCCATTGTGTTCCCCCACCCCCCGCTCATGCCCCGTGTCTCTTTCCTGTTACCCCCCACCCCCGCTCATGCCCCGTGTCTTCCTCTTGTTGCCCCACACACCCCGCTCATGCCCCGTGTCTCCCTCGTGTTCACCCCACTCCCCACTCATGCCCCGTGTCTCCCTCGTGTTCCCCCACCACCTGCTCATGCCCTGTGTCTCCCTGCTGTTGCCCCCAACCCTCGTTCATGCCCCGTGTCTCTCTCCTGTTGCCCCCACCCCGGTCATGCCCCGGGTCTCCCTGCTGTTGCCCCCACCCCCTGCTCATGCCCTGTGTCTCTCTCCTGTTACACCCCACCCCCCTCTCATTCCCCGTGTCTCCCTCATGTTCCCCCCAGCACCTGCTCATGCCCCGTGTCTCCCTGCTGTTGCCCCCCACCCCCCGGTCATGCCTCGTGTCTCCCTCCTGTTGCCACCCACCCCCCGCTCATGCCCCATGTCTCTCTCCTGTTACCCCCACCCCCCGCTCATGCCCAGTGTCTCCCTGCTGTTGCCCCCCAAACCCCGCTCATGCCCCGTGTCCCCCTTGTGTTCCCCCCACCCCCTGCTCATGCCCCATGTCTCCCTCCTGTTGCCCCCCATACCCTGCTCATGCCCCATGTCTCCCTCATGTTACCCCCACCCCCGCTCATGCCCCGTGTCTCCATCTTGTTCCCCCCACCCCCCACTCATGCCCCGTGTCTCCCGGCTGTTGCCCCCCACCCCCGCTCATGCCCCGTGTCTCTCTCCTGTTACCCCCACCCCGCTCTCATGCCTGTGTCTCTCTCCTGTTGCCTGCCACCCCCGGTCATGCCCCGTGTCTCCATGCTGTTGCCCCCACCCCCTGCTCATGCCCCGTGTCTCTCTCCTGTTGCCCTCCACCTCCCGGTCATGCCCCGTGTCTCCCCTGTTCCCTCACCCCCTGCTCATGCCCCGTGTCTACCTCGTGTTCCCCCCACCCCCCGCTCATGCCCCGTGTCCCCCCTGTTCCTTCCCAGCCCCTGTTCATGCCCCGTGTCTCCCTCCTGTTCCCCCCACCCCGCTCATGGCCTGTGTCTCCCTCCTGTGCCCCCACCCCCCGCTCATGCCCCGTGTCTCTCTCCTGTTACCCCCCATCCCCGCTCATGCCCCGTGTCTCGCTCTTGTTGCCCCCTACTCCCTGCTCAGGCCCAGTGTCTCCCTCTTGTTTCCCCCCACCCCCCACTCATGCCCCGTGTCTCCCTCGTGTTCCCCCCACCCCCTGTTCATGCCCCGTGTTTCTCTCCTGTTACCCCCCACCCCCTCTCATGCCCCGTGTCTCCCTCATTTTCCCCCAGCCCCTGCTCACGACCCGTGTCTCCCTGCTGTTGCCCCCCACCCCCCGCTCATGCCCTTTGTCTCCCTCATGCTCCCCCCACCCCCGCTCATGCCCCGTGTCTCCCTGCTGTTGCCCCCACCCCCTGTTCATGCCCCCTGTCTCTCTCCTGTTGCCCCCCACCCCCCGGTCATGCCCCGGGTCTCCCTGCTGTTGCCCTCCACCTCCCAGCCATGCCCCGTGTCTCCCTGCTGTTGCCCCCCACCCCCCTCTCATGCCCCATGTCTCCCTCATGTTCCCCCCAGCCCCTGCTCATGCCCCGTGTCTCCCTGCTGTTGCCCCCCACCTCCTGCTCATGCCCTGTGTCTCCCTCCTGTTGCCCCCAACAACCCGCTCATGCCCCGTGCCTCTCTCCTATTACCCCCAACTCCCGCTCATGCCCCGTGTCTCCCTTTTTTTCCCCCACCCCCCGCTCATGCCCCGTGTCTCCCTGCTGTTGCCTCCCACCCCTGCTCATGCCCCGTGTCTCTCTCCTGTTACACCCAACCCCCGCTCATGCCCCGTGTCTCCCTTGTGTTCCCCCACCCCCGCTCATGCCCCGTGTCTCCCTGCTGTCGCCCCCACTCCCCGCACATGCCCCCTGTCTCCCTCGTGTTACCCCCACCCCCTGCTCATGCCCCGTGTCTCCCCCGTGTTACCCCCACCCCCCGCTCATGCCCCGTGTCTCTCTCCTGTTACCCCCATCCCGCTCTCATGCCCCATGTCTCTCTCCTGTTGCCCCCCACCCCCCGGTCATGCCCCGTGTTTCCCTGCTGTTGCCCCCCAAACCTCGCTCATGCCCCGTGTCTCTCTCATGTTACCCTTTACCTCCCGGTCATGCCCTGTGTCTCCCCTGTTCCCCCAACCCCTGCTCATGCCCCATGTCTCCCTTGTGTTCCCCCCCACCCCCGCTCATGCCCCATGTCTCCCCTGTTACCCCTCACCCCCCGTTCATGCCCCGTGTCTCCCTCCTGTTCCCCCACCCCTGCTCATGCCCCGTGTCTCCCTCCTGTTGCCCCCACCCCCTGCTCATGCCCCATGTCTCTCTCCTGTTACCCCCCACCCACGCTCATGCCCCATGTCTCCCTCCTGTTGCCCCCGACCCCCCGCTCATGCCCCGTGTCTCCCTTGTGTTCCCCCCACCCCCTGCTCATGCCCCGTGTCTCTCTTCTGTTACCCCCACCCCCCTCTCATGCCCTGTGTCTCCCTCATGTTCCCCCCAGCCCCTGCTCATGCCCCGTGTCTCCCTGCTGTTGCCCCCACCCCCTGCTCATGCCCCATGTCTCCCTCGTGTTCCCCCAACCCCCCGCTCATGCCCCGTGTCTCCCTGCTGTTGCCCCCCACCACCCGTTCATGCCCCGTGTCTATCTCCTGTTGCCCCCCACCCCCCGGTCATGCCCCGGGTCTCCCTGCTTTTGCCCTCCACCTCCCGGTCATGCCCCATGTCTCCCTGCTGTTGCCCCCCACCCCCTGCTCATGCCCTGTGTCTCGCTCATGTTCCCCCTGCCCCTGCTCATGCCCCGTGTCTCCCTGTTGTTGCCCCCACCACCCGCTCATGCCCCGTGTCTCCCTCCTGTTGCCCCCATCCCCCGCTCATGCCCCGTGTCTCTCTCCTGTTACCTCCAACCCCTGCTCATGCCCGTGTCTCCCTTGTGTTCCCCCACCCCCCGCTCATGCCCTGTGTCTCCCTGCTGTTGCCCCTTACCCCCCGCTCATGCCCCGTGTCCCCCTTGTGTTCCCCCCACCCCCGCTCATGCCCCGTGTCTCCCTCCTGTTGCCCCCCGCACCCCGCGCATGCTCCGTGTCTCCCTCGTGTTACCCCCACCCCCTGCTCATGCCCCGTGTCTCCCTCTTTTTCCCCCACCCCCGCTCATGCCCCGTGTCTCCCTGCTGTTGCCCTCCACCTCCCGATCATGCCCCATGTCTCCCCTATTTTCCCACCTCCTGCTCATGCCCAGTGTCTCCCTGCTGTTGCCCCCCCCACCAACCACTCATGCCCTGTTCTACCACCACCTGTTCATGCCCGGTGTCTCCCTCCTGTTCCCCCCACCCCCGCTCATTCCCCGTGTCTCCCTCCTGTTGCCCCCACCCCCCGCTCATGTCCCGTGTCTCCCTCTTGTCGCCCCCAACCCCAACTCAAGACCTGTGTCTCCCTCGTGTTCCCCCCCCCCCCTGCTCAGGCCCAGTATCCCCCTGCTGTTGCCCCCCACCCCCGGTCATGCCCCAGGTCTCCCTGCTGTTGCCCTCCACCACCCGGTCATGCCCCGTGTCTCCCTGCTGTTGCCCCCCACCACCTGCTCATGCCCCGTGTCTCTATCATGTTCCCCCCAGCCCCTGCTCATGCCCCGTGTCTCCCTACTGTTGCCCTCCACCCCCCGCTCATGCCCCGTGTCTTTCTCCTGTTGCCCCCAACCCCTGCTCATGCCCTGTGTCTCCCTTGTGTTCCGCCACCCCCCGCTCATGCCCCATGTCTCTCTCCTGTTAACCCCCACCCCCCACTCAAGCCCCGTGTCTCCCTCGTGTTCCCCCCACCCCCCGCTCAGGCCCAGTGTCTCCCTGCTGTTGCCCCCCACCAACCACTCATGCCCTGTGTCTCCCTCCTGTTGCCCCCCACCCCCTGCTCATGCCCCGTGTCACTCTCCTGTTACCCCCAACCCCCACTCATGCCTCGTGTCTCCCTTGTGTTCCCACATCCCCCGCTCATGCCATGTGTCTCCCTGCTGTTGCCCCCACCCCCGCTCATGCCCCGTGTCTCCCCTGTGTTCCCCCCACCCCCTGCTCATGCCCCGTGTCTCCCTCATGTTCCCCCCAGCCCCTGCTCATGCCCTGTGTCTCCCTGCTGTTGCCCCCCACCCCCGCTCATGCCCCGTGTCTCCCTCCTGTTGCCCCCCACCCCCTGCTCATGCCCCGTGTCACTCTCCTGTTACCCCCAACCCCCACTCATGCCTCGTGTCTCCCTTGTGTTCCCACATCCCCCGCTCATGCCATGTGTCTCCCTGCTGTTGCCCCCACCCCCCGCTCATGCCCCGTGTCTCCCCTGTGTTCCCCCCACCCCCTGCTCATGCCCCGTGTCTCCCTCCTGTTGCCCCCCACACCCTGCTCATGCCCTGTGTCTCCCTCGTGTTACCCCCACCCCCCGCTCATGCCCCGTGTCTCCTTCCTGTTGCCCTCCACCTACCGGTCATGCCCCGTGTCTCCCCTGTTCCCCCCACCCCCTGCTCATGCCCCGTGTCTCCCTTGTGTTCCCCCCCACCCCCACTCATGCCCCGTGTCTCCCCTGTTCCCCCCATCCCCCGTTCATGCCCCGTGTCTCCCTCCTGTTCCCCCACCCACGCTCATGCCCCGTGTCTCCCTCCTGTTGCCCCCACCCCCCGCTCATGCCACGTGTCTCTCTCCTATTACCCCCCACCCCGGCTCATGCCCCGTGTCTCCCTCTTGTCGCCCCCCACCCCCCGCTCATGCCCAGTGTCTCCCTCGTGTTCCCCCCACCCTGTGCTCAGGCCCAGTGTCTCCCTCTTGTTGCCCCCCACCCCCCACTCATGCCCCGTGTCTCCCTCACTTTCCCCTCACCCCCCGCTCATGCCCCGTGTCTCCCTGCTGTTGCCCCCACCCCGTTCATGCCCGTGTCTCTCTCCTGTTGCCCCCATCCCCCAGTCATGCCCTGGGTCTCCCTGCTGTTGCCCTCCACCTCCCGGTCATGCCCTGTGTCTCCCTGCTGTTGCCCCCACCCCCTGCTCATGCCCCGTGTCTCTCTCCTGTTACCCCACACCCCCCTCTGATGCCCCGTGTCTCCTGCATATTCCCCCCAGCCCCTGTTCACGCCCTGTGTCTCCCTGCTGTTGCCCCCACCTCCCGCTCATGCCCCGTGTCTCCCTCCTGTTGTCCCCCACCCCTTCTCATGCCCTGTGTCTCTCTCCTGTTCCCCCCACCAACTGCTCATGCTCTGTGTCTCTCTCCTGTTACCCCCACCCCCTCTCATGCCCCGTGTCTCCTTCATGTTCCCCCCAGCTCCGGCTCATGCCCCGTGTCTCCCTCCTGTTGCCCTCCACCTCCCGGTCATGCTCTGTGTCTCCCCTGTTCCCCCACCCCCTTCTCTTGCCCCGTGTCTCCCTCGTGTTCCCCCCACCCCCCGCTCATGCCCAATGTCTCCCCTGTTCCCCCATCCCCCGTTCATGCCCCGTGTCTCCCTCCTGTTCCCCCCACCCCGCTCATGCCCCGTGTCTCCCTCCTGTTGCCCCCACCCCCTGCTCATGACCTGTGTCTCTCTCCTGTTACCCCCCACACCCGCTCATGCCCCGTGTCTCCCTCTTGTCACCCCCCACCACCCACTCAGGCCCAGCGTCTCCCTCTTGTTGCCCCCCACCCCCACCTCATGCCTCGTGTCTCCCTCATGGTCCCCCCACCCCCCGCTCATGCTCCGTGTCTCCCTGCTGTTGCCCTGACTCCTGTTCATGCCCTGTGTCTCTCTCCTGTTGCCCCCCATCCCCCGGTCATGCCCTGGGTCGCCCTACTGTTGCCCTCCACCTCCCGGTCATGCCCCGTGTCTACCTGCTGTTGCCCCCCACCCCCTGCTCATGCCCTGTGTCTCTCACCTTTTACCCCCCACCCCCCTCTCATGCCCCATGTCTCCCTCATATTCCCCCCAGCCCCTGCTCACGCCCCATGTCTCCCTGCTGTTGCCCCCACCCCCTGCTCATGCCCCGTGTCTCCCTCCTTTTGCCCCCACCCCCCGCTCATGCCCTGTGTCTCTCTCCTGATCCCCCCACCCCCTGTTCATGCCCAGTGTCTCTCTCCTGTTACCCCCCACCCCCCTCTCATGCCCCGTGTCTCCCTCATGTTCCCCCAGCTCCTGCTCATGCCCTGTGTCTCCCTGCTGTTGCTCCCCTCCACCTGCGCATGGGCCGTGTCTCCCTCGTGTTCCCCCCCACCCCCCGCTCATGCGCCGTGTCTCCCTGCTGTTGCCCCACCCCGCGTTCATGCCCTGTGTCTCTCTCCTGTTGCCCCCCACCCCCCAGTTATGCCCTGGGTCTCCCTGCTGTTGCCCTCCACCTTCCAGTCATGCCCCGTGTCTCCATGCTGTTGCCCCCCACCCCCTGTTCATGCCCCGCGTCTCCCTCATGTTCCCCCCCGCCCCTGCTCATGCCCTGTGTCTCCCTGCTGTTGCCCCCCAATCCCCGCTCATGCCCCGTGTCTCCCTCCTGTTGTCCCCCACCCCCTGTTCATGCCCCGTGTCTCCCTCATGTTCCCCCCCCGCCCTGCTCATGCCCTGTGTCTCCCTGCTGTTGCCCCCCAATCCCCGCTCATGCCCCGTGTCTCCCTTGTGTTCCCCCACCCCCCGCTCATGCCCTGTGTCTCCCTGCTGTTGCCCCCACCCCCCGCTCATGCCCTGTGTCTCCCTGCTGTTGCCCCCCACACGCCGCTCATGCCCCGTGTCTCCCTCGTGTTACCCCCACCCCCCGCTCATGCCCTGTGTCTCCCTCTTGTTCCCTCCACCCCCCGCTCATGCCCTGTGTCTCTCTACTTTACCCCCACCCCGCTCTCATGCCCCGTATCTCTCTCCTGTTGCCCCCCACCCCCCAGTCATGCACCGTGTCTCCCTGCTGTTGCCCCCCACTCCCGCTTATGCCCCGTGTCTCTCTCCTGTTGCCCTCCACCTCCCGGTCATGCCCTGTGTCTCCCCTGTTCCCCCACCCCCTGCTCATGCCCCGTTTCTCCCTCGTGTTCCCCCAGACCCCCCGCTCATGCCCTGTGTCTCCCCTGTTCCCCCCCACCCCCTGTTCATGCCTCGTGTCTCCCTCCTGTTCCCCCCACCCCCGCTCATGCCCCGTGTCTCCCTACTGTTGCCCCCACAACCCGATCATGCCCCGTGTCTCCCTCTTGTCGCCCCCCACCCCCCGCTCATGCCCCGTGTCTCCCTCGTGTTCCCCCCACCCCCCGCTCAGGCCCAGTGTCTCCCTGCTGTTGCCCCGCACCCCCCACTCATGCCCCATGTCTCTCTCCTGTTGCCCCCCACCCCCGGTCATGCCCCGGGTCTCCCTGCTGTTGCCCTCCACCTCCCGGTCATGCCCTGTGTCTCCCTGTTGTTGCCCCCCACCCCCCGCTCATGCCCTGTGTCTCCAACCTGTTGCCCCCTCACCCCACGCTCATGCCGCGTGTCTCTCTCCTGTTACCCCCAACCCCCGCTCATGCCCCGTGTCTCCCTTGTGTTCTGCCACCCCCCACTCATGCCCTGTGTCTCTCTCCTGTTACCCCCCACCCCCTATCATGCCCCGTGTCTCCCTCATGTTCCCCCCAGCCCCTGCTCATGCCCCGTGTCTCCCTGTTGTTGCCCCCCACCCCTCGCTCATGCCCCGTGTCTCCCTCCTGTTGCCCCCCACCCCCCGCTCATGCCCCGTGCTCCTCTCCTGTTACCCCCAACCCCCACTCATGCCCCGTGTCTCCCTTGTGTTCCCCCACCCCCCGCTCATGCCCTGTGTCTCCCTGCTGTTTCCCCCCACCCCCCGCTCATGCCCCGTGTCTCCCTTGTGTTCCCCCCACTACCCGCTCATGCCCCGTGTCTCCCTCCTGTTGCCCCCCACACCCTGCTCATGCCCCGTGTCTCCCTTCTGTTGCCCCCCACCACCCATTCATGGCCTGTGTCCCTCTCCTGTTACCCCCACCCCGCTCTCATGCCCTGTGTCTCTCTCCTGTTGCCCCCCACCCCCCGGTCATGCCCCGTGTCTCCCCTGTTCCCCCATCCCCCGTTCATGCCCCGTGTCTCCCTCCTGTTCCCCCCACCCCCGCTCATGCCCCGTGTCTCCCTCCTGTTACCCCCACCCTCAGCTCATGCCCCATGTCTCTCTCCTGTTGCCCCCCACCCCCCACTCATGCCCCGTGATTCCCTGCTGTTGCCCCCACCCCTGTTCATGCCCCGTGTCTCTCTCTTGTCACCCCCCATCCCCCGCTCATGCCCCGTGTCTCCCTCGTGTTCCCCCCACCCCCCGCTCAGGCCCAGTGTCTCCCTCCTGTTGCCCCCCACCCCCCACTCATGCCCCGTGTCTCCCTGCTGTTGCCCCCACCACTGTTCATGCCCCGTGTCTCTCTCCTGTTGCCCCCCATCCCCCGGTCATGCCCTGGGTCTCCCTGCTGTTGCCCTCCACCTCCCGGTTATGCCCTGTTGTGTCTCCCTGCTGTTGCCCCCACCCCCTGCTCATGCCCCGTGTCTCTCTCCTGTTACCTCCCACCCCCCTCTCATGCCCCGTGTCTCCCTCATATTCCCCCCAGCCCCTGCTCATGCCCCGTGTCTCCCTGCTGTTGCCCCCCACCCCCCGCTCATGCCCCGTGTCTCCCTCCTGTTGCCCCCCACCCCCCGCTCATGCCTATTGTCTCTCTTCTGTTACCCCCAAGCCCTGCTCATGCCCCGTGTCTCCCTTGTGTTCCCCCACCCCCCGCTCATGCCCCGTTCTCCCTGCTGTTGCCCCCCACCCCCGCTCATGCCCCTTGTCTCCCTTGTGTTCCCCCCACCCCCTGCTCATGCCCCGTGTCTCCCTCCTGTTGCCCCCCACACCCTGCTCATGCCCTGTGTCTCCCTCGTGTTACCCCCACCCCCCGCTCATGCCCCGTGTCTCCCTCTTGTTCCCCCCACCCCCGATCATGCATCGTGTCTCCCTGCTGTTGCCCCCCACGCCCCGCCCGCTCATGCCCCGTGTCTCTCTCCTGCTACCCCTCACCCCCCGCTCATGCCCCGTGTCTCTCTCCTGTTACCCCCACCCCGCTCTCATGCCCCGTGTCACTCTCCTGTTGCCCCCCACCCCCCGGTCATGCCCCGTGTCTCCCTGCTGTTGCCCCCCACCCCCTGCTCATGCCCAGTGTCTCTCTCCTGTTACCTCCCACCCCTCTCTCTGCCCTGTGTCCCTCTCCTGTTATCCCCACCCCCCGCTCATGCCCCGTGTTTCCCTCGTGTTCCCCTCCACCCCCCAGCTCATGTCACATGTCTCCCTGCTGTTGCCCCGTGTCTCCCTCCTGTTGCCCCCCACCCCCTGCTCATGCCCTGTGTCTCTCTCCTGTTACCCCCCACCCCCTGCTCATGCCCTGTGTCTCTCTCCTGTTACCCCCAGTCGCCGCTCATGCCCCGTGTCTCCCTGCTGTTGCCCCGCACCCCCTGCTCATGCCCCATGTCTCCCTCGTGTTCCCCCCACCCCCGCTTATGCCCCGTGTCTCCCTGCTGTTGCCTCCCACCTCCTGCTCATGCCCTGTGTCTCCCTGCTGCTCCCTCCCACCCCCTGCTCATGCCCCATGTCTTTCTCCTATTGCCCCCCACCCCCGGTCATGCCCCGTGTCTCCATGCTGTTGCCCCCCACCCCCCAGTCATGCCCCATGTCTCCCTGGTGTTGCCCCGCGCTCATACCTTGTGTCTCTCTCCTGTTGCCCCACACCCCCTGCTCATGCCCCGTGTCTCCCTGCTGTTGCCCCCACCCCCCGCTCATGCCCCGTGTCTCTCTCCTGTTACCCCCCACCCCCCGCTCATGCCCCGTGTCTCCCTCGTGTTCTCCCCACCCCCTGCTCATGCCCCGTGTCTCCCTGCTGTTGCCCTCCACACTCCGCTCATGCCCCGTGTCTCCCTGCTGTTGCCCCCCACCCCCCGCTCATGCCCCTTGTCTCTCTCCTGTTACCCCCCGCCGACTCTCATGCCCTGTGTCTCTCTCTTGTTACCCCCACCCCCCTCTCATGCACCGTGTCTCTCTCCTGTTGCCCCCCGGTCATGCCCTGTGTCTTCCTGCTGTTGCCCCCCACTCATACCCCGTGTCTCTCTCCTGTTACCCCCCTCCCCCGCTCATGCCCTGTGTCTCTCTCCTGTTACCCCCAACCCCTGCTCATGCCCCATGTCTCTCTCCTGTTACCCCCACCCCCCGCTCATGCCCCATGTCTCTCTCCTGTTACCCCCACCCCCCGCTCATGCCCCGTGTCTCTCTCCTGTTGCCCCTCACCCCTCACTCATGCCCTGTGTCTCACTCCTGTTACCCCAAACCCCCGGCTCATGCCCAGTGTCTCTCTCTTGTTGCCCCCACCCCCGCTCATGCCCTGTGTCTCTCTGCTGTTACCACCCACCCCCCTCTCATGCCCCGTGTCTCCCTGCTGTTGCCCCCCACCCTCTGCTCATGCCCCGTGTCTCCCTGCTGTTGCCCCCCACCCCCCGCTCATGCCCTGTGTCTCTCTCCTGTTACCCCCACCCCCTCTCATGCCCCGTGTCTCCCTCATGTTCCCCCCAGCCCCTGCTCATGCCCCGTGTCTCTCTCCTGTTACCCCCAACCCCTGGTTCATGCCCCATGTCTCTTTCCTGTTGCCCCCGCCCATGCCCTGTGTCTCTCTGCTGTTACCACCCACCTCCCTCTCATGCCCCGTGTCTCCCTGCTGTTGCCCCACACCCTCTGCTCATGCCCCGTGTCTCCCTGCTGTTGACCCCCACCCCCGCTCATGCCCTGTGTCTCTCTCCTGTTACCCCCCACCTCCCTCTCATGCCCCGTGTCTCTCTCCTGTTACCCCCACCCCCGCTCATGCCCCGTGTCTCTCTCCTGTTACCCCAACTCCCCGCTCATGCCCCGTGTCTCTCTCCTGTTACCCCCCGCCCCCGCTCATGCCCTGTGTCTCTCTGCTGTTACCACCCACCCCCCTCTCATGCCCCGTGTCTCCCAGCTGTTGCCCCCAACCTCCGCTCATGCCCTGTGTCTCCCTGCTATTGCCCCCACCCCCCGCTCATGCCCTGTGTCTCTCTCCTGTTACCCCCCAACCCCCGCTCATGCCTTGTGTCTCTCTCCTGTTACCCCCACCCCCCGCTCATGCCCCGTGTCTCTCTCCTGTTACCCCCACCCCCGTGTCTCTCTCCTGTTGCCCCCCACCCCCCGCTCATGCCCCGTGTCTCTCTCCTGTTGGCCCCACCCCCGCTCATGCCTTGTGTCTCTCTGCTTTTACCACCCACCCCCCTCTCATGCCCCGTGTCTCCCTGCTGTTGCCCCCCACCCTCCGCTCATGCCCTGTGTCTCCCTGCTGTTGCCCCCCGGTCATGCCCTGTGTCTTCCTGCTGTTGCCCCCCGCTCATACCCCGTGTCTCTCTCCTGTTACCCCCCTCCCCCGCTCATGCCCTGTGTCTCTCTCCTGTTACCCCCAACCCCTGCTCATGCCCCATGTCTCTCTCCTGTTACCCCCACCCCCCGCTCATGCCCCATGTCTCTCTCCTGTTACCCCCACCCCCCGCTCATGCCCCGTGTCTCTCTCCTGTTGCCCCTCACCCCTCACTCATGCCCTGTGTCTCACTCCTGTTACCCCAAACCCCCGGCTCATGCCCAGTGTCTCTCTCCTGTTGCCCCCACCCCCGCTCATACCCTGTGTCTCTCTGCTGTTACCACCCACCCCCCTCTCATGCCCCGTGTCTCCCTGCTGTTGCCCCCCACCCTCTGCTCATGCCCTGTGTCTCCCTGCTGTTGCCCCCCACCCCCCGCTCATGCCCTGTGTCTCTCTCCTGTTACCCCCACCCCCTCTCATGCCCCGTGTCTCCCTCATGTTCCCCCCAGCCCCTGCTCATGCCCTGTGTCTCTCTCCTGTTACCCCCAACCCCTGGTTCATGCCCCGTGTCTCTTTCCTGTTGCCCCCGCCCCCGCTCATGCCCTGTGTCTCTCTGCTGTTACCACCCACCCCCCTCTCATGCCCCGTGTCTCCCTGCTGTTGCCCCACACCCTCTGCTCATGCCCCGTGTCTCCCTGCTGTTGACCCCCACCCCCGCTCATGCCCTGTGTCTCTCTCCTGTTACCCCCCACCTCCCTCTCATGCCCCGTGTCTCTCTCCTGTTACCCCCACCCCTGCTCATGCCCCATGTCTCTCTCCTGTTACCCCAACCCCCCGCTCATGCCCCGTGTCTCTCTCCTGTTACCCCCCACCCCCGCTCATGCCGTGTCTCTCTGCTGTTACCACCCACCCCCCTCTCATGCCCCGTGTCTCCCAGCTGTTGCCCCCAACCTCCGCTCATGCCCTGTGTCTCCCTGCTATTGCCCCCACCCCCCGCTCATGCCCTGTGTCTCTCTCCTGTTACCCCCCAACCCCCGCTCATGCCTTGTGTCTCTCTCCTGTTACCCCCACCCCCCGCTCATGCCCCGTGTCTCTCTCCTGTTACCCCCACCCCCGTGTCTCTCTCCTGTTGCCCCCCACCCCCCGCTCATGCCCCGTGTCTCTCTCCTGTTGGCCCCACCCCCGCTCATGCCTTGTGTCTCTCTGCTTTTACCACCCACCCTCCTCTCATGCCCCGTGTCTCCCTGCTGTTGCCCCCCACCCTCCGCTCATGCCCTGTGTCTCCCTGCTGTTGCCCCCCACCCCCCGCTCATGCCCTGTTTATCTCTCCTGTTACCCCCACCTCCCTCTCATGCCCCGTGTCTCTCTCCTGTTACCCCCACCCCTTCTCATGCCCCGTGTCTCTCTCCTGTTACCCCCCACCCCCCTCTCATGCCCCGTGTCTCTCTCCTGTTGCCCCCCACCCCGGTCATACCTCGTGTCTCCCTGCTGTTGCCCCCCATCTCCCGCTCATGCCCCGTGTCTCTCTCCTGTTACCCCCCACCCCCACTCATGCCCTGTGTCTCCCTGCTGTTGCCCCCATCCCCTGGTCATGCCCCGTGTCTCCCTGCTGTTGCCCCCCAGCCCCCACTCATGCCCGTGTCTCCCTGCTGTTGCCCCCCACCCCCGCTCATGCTCTGTGTCTCTCTCCTGTTACCCCCCAACCCCCGCTCATGCCTTGTGTCTCTCTCCTGTTACCCCCACCCCCGTGTCTCTCTCCTGTTGCCCCCCACCCCCCGCTCATGCCCCGTGTCTCTCCCCTGTTGGCCCCACCCCCGCTCATGCCTTGTGTCTCTCTGCTTTTACCACCCACCCCCCTCTCATGCCCCGTGTCTCCCTGCTGTTGCCCCCCACCCTCTGCTCATGCCCTGTGTCTCCCTGCTGTTGCCCCCCACCCCCCGCTCATGCCCTGTGTATCTCTCCTGTTACCCCCCACCTCCCTCTCATGCCCCGTGTCTCTCTCCTGTTACCCCCACCCCCTCTCATGCCCCGTGTCTCTCTCCTGTTACCCCCCACCCCCCTCTCATGCCCCTTGTCTCTCTCCTGTTGCCCCCCACCCCGGTCATGCCCCCTGTCTCCCTGCTGATGCCCCCCACCCCCGCTCATGCCCCGTGTCTCCCTCCTGTTGCCCCCACCCCCCGCTCATGCCCCGTGTCTCCCTCGTGTTCCCCCACCCCCCGCTCAGGCCCAGTGTCTCCCTGCTGTTGCCCCGTACCCCCACTCATTCCCCATGTCTCTCTCCTGTTGCCCCCCACCCCCGGTCATGCCCCGGGTCTCCCTGCTGCTGCCCTCAACCTACCGGTCATGCCCCGTGTCCCCCTGTTGTTGCCCCCCACCCCCTGCTCAAGCCCCATGTCTCCCTCATGTTCCCCCCAGCCCCTGCTCATGCCCCGTGTCTCCCTGCTGTTGCCCCCCACCCCCTGCTCATGCCCCGTGTCTCCCTCCTGTTGCCCCCCCTCCCCCGCTCATGCCCCATGTCTCTCTTCTGTTACCCCCAACCCCCGCTCATGCCCCGTGACTCTCCTGTGGCCCCCCCACCCCCGGTCATACCCCATGTCTCCCTGCTGTTGCCCCCCATCCCCCGCTCATGCCCCGTGTCTCTCTCCTGTTACCACCCACCACCCGCTCATGCCCTGTGTCTCCCTGCTGTTGCCCCCCATCCCCTGGTCATGCCCCGTGTCTCCCTGCTGTTGCCCCCCACCCCCCACTCATGCCCCGTGTCTCCCTGCTGTTGCCCCCCACCACCTGCTCATGCCCCGTGTCTCCCTGATGTTGCCCCCCACCACACTCTCATGCCCATGTTTCTCTCCTGTTACCCCCTACCCCCCTCTCATGCCCCGTGTCTCCTTGCTGTTTCCCCCAACCCCCGCTCTTGTCCCGTGTCTCTCACCTGTTGCCCCCCACCCCCTGGTCATGCCCTGTGTCTCCCTTCTGTTGCCCCCCACCCCTGGTCATGCCCCCTGTCTCCCTGCTGTTGCCCCTGACCCCCGCTCATGCCCCGTGTCTCCCTCCTGTTGCCCCCACCCCCGCTCATGCCCCGTGTCTCCCTCTTGTTGCCCCCCGCTCATGCCCCGTGTCGCCCTCGTGTTCCCCCCACCCCCTGCTCAGGCCCAGTGTCTCCCTGCTTTTGCCCCGCACCCCCCACTCATGCCCCATGTCTCTCTCCTGTTGCCCCCCACCCCCCGGTCATGCCCCGGGCCTCCCTGCTGTTGCCCTCCATCTCCCGGTCATGCCCTGTGTCTCCCTGTTGTTGCCCCCCACCCCCTGCTCATGCCCCATGTCTCTCTCATGTTCCCCCAGCCCCTGCTCATGCCCGTGTCTCCCTGCTGTTGCCCCCGACACCCGCTCATGCCCCGTGTCTCCCTCCTGTTGCCCCCCCACCCCCCGCTCATGCCCCGTGTCTCTCTCCTGTTACCCCCCCACCCCCTATCATGCCCCGTGTCTCCCTCATGTTCTCCCCAGCCCCTGCTCATGCCCCGTGTCTCCCTGCTGTGGCCCCCCACCCCCGATCATGCCCCGTGTTTCCCTCCTGTTGCCCCCCACCCCCTGCTCATGCCCCGTGTCCCTCTCCTGTTACCCCCAACCCCCACTCATGCCCCGTGTCTCCCTTGTGTTACCCCACCCTCCGCTCATGCCCTGTGTCTCCCTGCTGTTGCCTCCCACCCCCCGCTCATGCCTCGTGTCTCCCTCCTGTTGCCCCCCACACCCTGCTCATGCCCCGTGTCTCCCTCGTGTTACCCCCACCCCCCGCCCCATGTCTCCCTCTTGTTCCCCCCACTTCCCGCACATGCCCCGTGTCTCCCTGCTGTTGACCCCCACCGCCCGCTCATGGCCCGTGTCTCTCTCCTGTTACCCCCACCCCGCTCTCATGCCCTGTGTCTCTCTCCTGTTGCCCCCCAACCCCCTGTCATGCCCCGAGTATCCCTGCTGTTGCTCCCCACACCCTGCTTATGCCCCGTGTCTCTCTCCTGTTGCCCTCCACCTCCCGGTCATGCCCCGTGTCTCACCTGTTCCCCCAACTCCCTGCTCATGCCCCGTGTCTCCCTCATGTTCCCCCTCACCCCCCGCTCATGCCCCATGTCTCTCTCCTGTTGCCCCCATCCCCCGGTCATGCCCTGGGTCTCCCTGCTGTTGCCCTCCACCTCCCGGTCATGCCCTGTGTCTCCCTGCTGTTGCCCCCACCCCCTGCTCATGCCCCGTGTCGCTCTCCTGTTACCCCCGACCCCCCTCTCACACCCCGTGTCTCCCTCATATTCCCCCAGCCCCTGCTCACGCACCGTGTCTCCCTGCTGTTGCCCCCCAACCCCCACCCCCGCCCATGTCCCGTGTCTCCCTCCTGTTGCCCCCCTCCCCAGCTCATGCCCCTTGTCTCCCTCCTGTTGCCCCCCACATCCCACTCATGCCCCGTGTCTCCCTCATGTTACCTCCACCCCCTGCTCATGCCCCGTGTCTCCCTCTTGTTCCCCCACCCAAAGCTCATGCATCGTGTCTCCCTGCTGTTGCCCCCCACACCCCGCTCATGCCCCTTGTCTCTCTCCTGTTACCCCACACCCCCTGCTCATGCCCCGTGTCTCTCTAATGTTACCCCCACCCCGCTCTCATGCCCCATGTCACTCTCCTGTTGCCCCCCACTCCCCGGTCATGCCCAGTGTCTTCCTGCTGTTGCCCCCCACCCCAGGCTCATGCCCCGTGTCTCTCTCCTGTTACCCCCACCCCCGCTCATGCCTCGTGTCTCCCTCATGTTCCCCCCACCCCCCGCTCATGCCCCGTGTCTCCATGCTGTTGCCCCGTGTCTCCCTCCTGTTGACCCCCACCCCCCGCTCATGCCCTGTGTCTCTCTCCTGTTACCCCCACCCCCTGCTCATGCCCCGTGTCTCTCTCCTGTTACCCCCACCCCCCGCTCATGCCCTGTGTCTCCCTGCTGTTGCCCCCACCCCCCGCTCATGCCCAGTGTCTCTCTCCTGTTTCCCCCCACCCCCCGCTCATGCCCCGTGTCTCTGTTGTGTTCCCCTCACCCCCCGCTTATGAACCGTGTCTCCTTGCTGTTGCCTCCCACCCCCTGCTCATGCCCTGTGTCTCCCTGCTGCTCGCCCCACCCCCTGCTCATGCCCCATGTCTTTCTCCTGTTGCCCCCCACCCCCGGTCATGCCCTGTGTCTCCCTGCTGTTGCCTCCCACCCCCCGCTCATGCCTCGTGTCTCCCTCCTGTTGCCCCCCACACCCTGCTCATGCCCCGTGTCTCCCTCGTGTTACCCCCACCCCCCGCCCCATGTCTCCCTCTTGTTCCCCCCACTTCCCGCACATGCCCCGTGTCTCCCTGCTGTTGACCCCCACCGCCCGCTCATGGCCCGTGTCTCTCTCCTGTTACCCCCACCCCGCTCTCATGCCCTGTGTCTCTCTCCTGTTGCCCCCCAACCCCCTGTCATGCCCCGAGTATCCCTGCTGTTGCTCCCCACACCCTGCTTATGCCCCGTGTCTCTCTCCTGTTGCCCTCCACCTCCCGGTCATGCCCCGTGTCTCACCTGTTCCCCCAACTCCCTGCTCATGCCCCGTGTCTCCCTCATGTTCCCCCTCACCCCCCGCTCATGCCCCATGTCTCTCTCCTGTTGCCCCCATCCCCCGGTCATGCCCTGGGTCTCCCTGCTGTTGCCCTCCACCTCCCGGTCATGCCCTGTGTCTCCCTGCTGTTGCCCCCACCCCCTGCTCATGCCCCGTGTCGCTCTCCTGTTACCCCCGACCCCCCTCTCACACCCCGTGTCTCCCTCATATTCCCCCAGCCCCTGCTCACGCACCGTGTCTCCCTGCTGTTGCCCCCCAACCCCCACCCCCGCCCATGTCCCGTGTCTCCCTCCTGTTGCCCCCCTCCCCAGCTCATGCCCCTTGTCTCCCTCCTGTTGCCCCCCACATCCCACTCATGCCCCGTGTCTCCCTCATGTTACCTCCACCCCCTGCTCATGCCCCGTGTCTCCCTCTTGTTCCCCCACCCAAAGCTCATGCATCGTGTCTCCCTGCTGTTGCCCCCCACACCCCGCTCATGCCCCTTGTCTCTTTCCTGTTACCCCACACCCCCTGCTCATGCCCCGTGTCTCTCTAATGTTACCCCCACCCCGCTCTCATGCCCCATGTCACTCTCCTGTTGCCCCCCACTCCCCGGTCATGCCCAGTGTCTTCCTGCTGTTGCCCCCCACCCCAGGCTCATGCCCCGTGTCTCTCTCCTGTTACCCCCACCCCCGCTCATGCCTCGTGTCTCCCTCATGTTCCCCCCACCCCCCGCTCATGCCCCGTGTCTCCATGCTGTTGCCCCGTGTCTCCCTCCTGTTGACCCCCACCCCCCGCTCATGCCCTGTGTCTCTCTCCTGTTACCCCCACCCCCTGCTCATGCCCCGTGTCTCTCTCCTGTTACCCCCACCCCCCGCTCATGCCCTGTGTCTCCCTGCTGTTGCCCCCACCCCCCGCTCATGCCCAGTGTCTCTCTCCTGTTTCCCCCCACCCCCCGCTCATGCCCCGTGTCTCTGTTGTGTTCCCCTCACCCCCCGCTTATGAACCGTGTCTCCTTGCTGTTGCCTCCCACCCCCTGCTCATGCCCTGTGTCTCCCTGCTGCTCGCCCCACCCCCTGCTCATGCCCCATGTCTTTCTCCTGTTGCCCCCCACCCCCGGTCATGCCCCGTGTCTCCCTGCTGTTGCCCCCCACCCCCCGGTCATGCCCCGTGTCTCCCTGGTGTTGTCCCCCACCCCGCGCTCATGCCTTGTGTCTCTCTCCTGTTGCCCCACACCCCCTGCTCATGCCCCGTGTCTCCCTGCTGTTGCCCCCACCCCCCGCTCATGCCCTGTGTCTCTCTCCTTTTACCCCCCACCCCCCGCTCATGCCCCGTGTCTCCCTCGTGTTCTCCCCACCACCTGCTCATGCCCCGTGTCTCCCTGCTGTTGCCCTCCACACTCCGCTCATGACTCGTGTACCCCTGATGTTCCCCCCCACCCCCAGCTCATGCCCCGTGTCTCTCTCCTGTTACCCCCCGCCGACTCTCATGCCCTGTGTCTCTCTCCTGTTACCCCCACCCCCCTCTCTTGCCCTGTGTCTCTCTCCTGTTGCCCCCCACCCCCCGGTCATGCCCTGTGTCTTCCTGCTGTTGCCCCCCGCTCATACCCCATGTCTCTCTTCTGTTACCCCTCACCCCCGCTCATGCCCCGTGTCTCTCTCCTGTTCCCCCCAACCCCCGCTCATGCCCTGTGTCTCCCTGCTGTTGCCCCCCATCCCCTCGTCATGCCCCGTGTCTCCCTGCTGTTGCCCCCCACCCCCCACTCATGCCCCGTGTCTCCCTGCTGTTGCCCCCCACCCCCGCTCATGCTCCGTGTCTCTCTCCTGTTACACCCCACCCCCCTCTCATGCCCCCTGTCTCCCTCGTGTTCCCCCCACCACCTGCTCATGCCCCGTGTCTCCCTGATGTTGCCCCCCACCACCCTCTCATGCCCGTGTTTCTCTCCTGTTACCCCCTACCCCCCTCTCATGCCCGTGTCTCCTTGCTGTTTCCCCCAACCCCCGCTCTTGTCCCGTGTCTCTCACCTGTTGCCCCCCACCCCCTGGTCATGCCCTGTGTCGCCCTTCTGTTGCCCCCCACCCCTGGTCATGCCCCCTGTCTCCCTGCTGTTGCCCCCGACCCCCGCTCATGCCCCGTGTCTCCCTCCTATTGCCCCCACCCCCCGCTCATGCCCCGTGTCTCCCTCTTGTCGCCCCCCGCTCATGCCCCGTCTCTCCCTCGTGTTCCCCCCACCCCCGCTTAGGCCCAGTGTCTCCCTGCTGTTGCCCCGCACCCCCCACTCATTCCCCATGTCTCTCTCCTGTTGCCCCCCACCCCCCGGTCATGCCCCGGCCTCCCTGCTGTTGCCCTCCATCTGCCGGTCATGCCCCGTGTCTCCCTGTTGTTGCCCCCCACCCCCTGCTCATGCCCCATGTCTCCCTCATGTTCCCCCAGCCCCTGCTCATGCCCGTGTCACCCTGCTGTTGCCCCTGACCCCCGCTCATGCCCTGTGTCTCCCTCCTGTTGCCCCCCCACCCCCCGCTCATGCCCCGTGTCTCTCTCCTGTTACCCCCCCACACCCTATCATGCCCCGTGTCTCCCTCATGTTCTCCCCAGCCCCTGCTCATGCCCCGTGTCTCCCTGCTGTTGCCCCCCACCCCCGCTCATGCCCCGTGTCTTTCTCCTGTTGCCCCCCACCCCTCACTCATGCCCCATGTCCCTCTCCTGTTACCCCCAACCCCCACTCATGCCCCGTGTCTCCCTTGTTATACCCCACCCTACGCTCATGCCCTGGGTCTCCCTGCTGTTGCCCCCACCCCCCGCTCATGCCCCGTGTCTCCCTTGTGTTCCCCCCACTCCCCACTCATGCCCCATGTCTCCCTCCTGTTGCCCCCCACACCCTGCTCATGCCCCGTGTCTCCCTCGTGTTACCCCCACCCCCCGCTCATGCCCCGTGTCTCCCTCGTGTTACCCCCACCCCCCGCTCATGCCCAGTGTCTCCCTCCTGTTGCCCCCCACCCCCCGCACATGCCCCGTGTCTCCCTGCTGTTGCCCCCCACCGCCCGCTCATGGCCCGTGTCTCTCTCCTGTTACCCCCACCCCTCTCTCATGCCCTGTGTCTCTCTCCTGTTGCCCCCCAACCCCCGGTCATGCCCCGAGTCTCCCTGCTGTTGCTCCCCACACCCCGCTTATGCCCCGTGTCTCTCTCCTGTTGCCCTCCACTTCCCGGTCATGCCCCGTGTCTCCCCTGTTCCCCCAACCCCCTGCTCATGCCCCGTGTCTCCCTCATGTTCCCCCTTACCCCCCACTCATGCCCCGTGTTTCCCCTGTTCCCCCATCCCCCGTTCATGCCCCGTGTCTCCCTCCTGTTCCCCCATCCCCGCTCATTCCCCGTGTCTCCCTCCTGTTGCCCCCACCCTCCGCTCATGCCCAGTGTCTCTCTCCTGTTAGCCCCCACCCCCGCTCATGCCCTGTGTCTCCCTCTTGTCGCCCCCCACCCCCCGCTCATGCCCTGTGTCTCCCTCGTGTTCTCCCCACCCCCCGCTCAGGCCCAGTGTCTCCCTCCTGTTGCCCCCCACCCCCCACTCATGCCCCGTGTCTCCCTCGTGTTCCCCCCACCCCCGCTCATGCCCCGTGTCTCCCTGCTGTTGCCCCCCCCCGTTCATGCCCCGTGTCTCTCTCCTGTTGCACCCATCCCCCGGTCATGCCCTGGGTCTCCCTGCTGTTGCCCTCCACCTCTCGGTCATGCCCTGTGTCTCCCTGCTGTTGCCCCCCACCCCCTGCTCATGCCCCGTGTCGCTCTCCTGTTACCCCCCACCCCCCTCTCACGCCCCGTGTCTCCCTCATATTCCCCCAGCCCCTGCACCGTGTCTCCCTGCTGTTGCCCCCCAACCCCCACCCCCGCTCATGTCCCATGTCTCCCTCCTGTTGCCCCCCTCCCCAGCTCATGCCCCTTGTCTCCCTCCTGTTGCCCCCCACACCCCGCTCATGCCCCGTGTCTCCCTCGTGTTACCCCCACCCCCTGCTCATGCCCCGTGTCTCCCTCTTGTTCCCCCCACCCCCCGCTCATGCATCGTGTCTCCCTGCTGTTGCCACCCACGCCCCGCTCATGCCCCTTGTCTCTCTCCTGTTACCCCACACCCCCCGCTCATGCCCCGTGTCTCTCTCCTGTTACCCCCACCCCGCTCTCATGCCCCATGTCACTCTCCTGTTGCCCCCCACTCCCCGGTCATGCCCAGTGTCTTCCTGCTGTTGCCCCCCACCCCAGGCTCATGCCCCGTGTCTCTCTCCTGTTACCCCCCACCCCTCTCTTATGCCCCGTGTCTCTCTCCTGTTACCCCCACCCCCCGCTCATGCCTCGTGTCTCCCTCATGTTCCCCCCACCCCCCGCTCATGCCCCGTGTCTCCCTGCTGTTGCCCCATGTCTCCCTCCTGTTGCCCCCCACCCCCCGCTCATGCCCTGTGTCTCTCTCCTGTTACCCCCCACCCCATGCTGATGATCCGTGTCTCTTTCCTGTTACCCCCCACCCCCTGCTCATGCCCCGTGTCTCCCTGCTGTTGCCTCCCACCCCCCGCTCATGCCCCATGTCTCTCTCCTGTTTCCCCCCACCCCCCGCTCATGCCCCGTGTCTCTGTTGTGTTCCCCCCACCCCCCGCTTATGAACCGTGTCTCCCTGCTGTTGCCTCCCACCCCCTGCTCATGCCCTGTATCTCCCTGCTGCTCGCCCCACCCCCTGCTCATGCCCCATGTCTTTCTCCTGTTGCCCCCCACCCCCTTTCATGCCCCGTGTCTCCCTGCTGTTGCACCCCACCCCCCGTTCATGCCCCGTGTCTCCCTGGTGTTGCCCCCCACCCCGCGCTCATGCCTTGTGTCTCTCTCCTGTTGCCCCACACCCCCTGCTCATGCCCCGTGTCTCCCTGCTGTTGCCCCCACCCCCCGCTCATGCCCTGTGTCTCTCTCCTTTTACCCCCCGCTCATGCCCCGTGTCTCCCTCGTGTTCTCCCCACCCCCTGCTCATGCCCCGTGTCTCTCTCCTGTTACCCCCCGCCGACTCTCATGCCCTGTGTCTCTCTCCTGTTACCCCCACCACCCTCTCTTGCCCCGTGTCTCTCTCCTGTTGCCCCCCACCCCCCGGTCATGCCCTGTGTCTTCCTGCTGTTGCCCCCCGCTCATACCCCATGTCTCTCTTCTGTTACCCCTCACCCCCTGCTCATGCCCCTTGTCTCTCTCCTGTTCCCCCCAACCCCCGCTCATGCCCCGTGTCTCTCTCCTGTTACCCCCACGCCCCGCTCATGCCCCGTGTCTCTCTCCTGTTACCCCCACCCCCTGCTCATGCCCCGTGTCTCTCTCCTGTTGCCCCTCACCCCCGCTCATGCCCCGTGTCTCTCTCCTGCTACCCCCAAACCCCCGCTCATACCCCGTGTCTCTCTCTTGTTGCCCCCACCCCTGCTCATGCACTGTGTCTCTCTGCTGTTACCACCCACACCCCTCTCATACCCCGTGTCTCCCTGCTGTTGCCCCCCACCCTCCGCTCATGCCCTGTGTTTCCCTGCTGTTGCCCCCATCCCCCGCTCATGCCCTGTGTCTCTCTCCTGTTACTCCCACCCCCCGCTCATGCCCCGTGTCTCTCTCCTGTTGCCCCTCACCCCCGCTCATGCCCCGTGTCTCCCTCCTGTTGCCCCCCCACCCCCCGCTCATGCCCCGTGTCTCTCTTCTGTTACCCCTACCCCCCTCTCATGCCCCGTGTCTCTCTCCTGTTACCCCCATCCCCCTCTCATGCCCCGTGTCTCTTTCCTGTTGCCCCCCACCCCCAGTCATACCCCGTGTCTCCCTGCTGTTGCCCCCCATCCCGCGCTCATGCCCCGTGTCTCTCTCCTGTTACCCCCCCACCCCCGCTCATGCCCTGTGTCTCCCTGCTGTTGCCCCAATCCCCTGGTCATGCCCTGTGTCTCCCTGCTGTTGGCCCTCACCCCCCACTCATGCCCCGTGTCTCCCTGCTGTTTCCCCCCACCCCCGCTCATGCTCCGTGTCTCTCTCCTGTTACACCCCACCCCCCTCTTATGCCCCATGTCTCCCTCGTGTTCCCCCCACCACCTGCTCATGCCCCGTGTCTCCCTGATGTTGCCCCCCACCCCCTCTCATGCCCGTGTTTCTCTCCTGTTACCCCCTACCCCCCTCTCATGCCCTGTGTCTCCCTTCTGTTGCCCCCACCCCTGGTCATGCCCCCTGTCTCCCTGCTGTTGCCCCCCACCCCCGCTCATGCCCCGTGTCTCCCTCCTGTTGCCCCCACTCCCCGCTCATGCCCGTGTCTCCCTCTTGTTGCCCCCCGCTCATGCCATCTGTCTCCCTCGTGTTCCCCCCACCCCCCGCTTAGGCCCAGTGTCTCCCTGCTGTTGCCCCGCACCCCCCACTCATGCCCCATGTCTCTCTCCTGTTGCCCCCCACCCCCCGGTCATGCCCCGGGCCTCCCTGCTGTTGCCCTCCACCTCCCGGTCATGCCCCGTGTCTCCCTGTTGTTGCCCCCCACCCCCTGCTCATGCCCCATGTCTCCCTCATGTTCCCCCCACCCCCTGCTCATGCCCGTGTCTCCCTGCTGTTGCCCCCCACCCCCGCTCATGCCCCGTGTCTCCCTCCTGTTGCCCCCCCACCCCCCGCTCATGCCCCGTGTCTCTCTCCTGTTACCCCCAACCCCCGCTCATGCCCTGTGTCTCCTTTGTGTTCCGCCACCCCCCACTCATGCCCCGTGTCTCTCTCCTGTTACCCCCCCACCCCTATCATGCCCCGTGTCTCCCTCATGTTCCCCCCAGTCCCTGCTCATGCCCCGTGTCTCACTGCTGTTGCCCCCCACCCCACGCTCATGCCCTGTGTCCCTCTCCTGTTACCCCCAACCCCCACTCATGCCCCGTGTCTCCCTTGTGTTACACCACCCTCCGCTCATGCCCTGTGTCTCCCTGCTGTTGCCCCCACCCCCCGCTCATGCCCCGTGTCCCCCTTGTGTTCCCCCCACTCCCCGCTCATGCACCATGTCTCCCTCCTGTTGCCCCCCACATCCTGCTCATGCCCCGTGTCTCCCTCGTGTTACCCCCACTCCCCTCTCCTGCCCCGTGTCTCCCGCTTGTTCCCCCCACACCCCGCTCATGCCCCGTGTCTCCCTGCTGTTGCCCCCCACCGCCCGCTCATGGCCCGTGTCTCTCTCCTGTTACCCCCACCCAGCTCTCATGCCCTGTGTCTCTCTCCTGTTGCCCCCCACCCCCCGGTCATGCCCCGAGTCTCCCTGCTGTTGCTCCCCACCCCCCGCTTATGCCCCGTGTCTCTCTCCTGTTGCCCTCCACCTCCCGGTCATGCCCCGTGTCTCCCCTGTTCCCCCAACCCCCTGCTCATGCCCCGTGTCTCCCTCATGTTCCCCCTCACCCTCCGCTCATGCTCCGTGTCTCCTCTGTTCCCCCATCCCCTGTTCATGCCCCGTTTCTCCCTCCTGTTCCCCCCACCCCCGCTCATGCCCCGTGTCTCCCTGCTGTTGCTCCCCACCCCCCGCTTATGCCCCGTGTCTCTCTCCTGTTGCCCTCCACCTCCCGGTCTTGCCCCGTGTCTCCCCTGTTCCCCCAACCCCCTGCTCATGCCCCGTGTCTCCCTCATGTTCCCCCTCACCCCCCGCTCATGCTCCCTGTCTCCTCTGTTCCCCCATCCCCCGTTCATGCCCCGTGTCTCTCTCCTGTTCCCCCCACCCCCGCTCATGCCCCGTGTCTCCCTCCTGTTGCCCCCACCCTCCGCTCATGCCCAGTGTCTCTCTCCTGTTAGCCCCCACCCCCGCTCTTGCCCCGTGTCTCCCTCTTGTTGCCCCCCACCCCCTGCTCATGCCCTGTGTCTCCCTCGTGTTCTCCCCACCACCCTCTCAGGCCCAGTGTCTCCCTCCTGTTGCCCCCACCCCCCGGTCATGCCCCGTGTCTCCCTGCTGTTGCTCCCCACACCCCGCTTATGCCCCGTGTCTCTCTCCGGTTGCCCTCCACCTCCCGGTCATGCCCCGTGTCTCCTCTGTTCCCCCAACCCCCTGCTCATGCCCCGTGTCTCCCTCATGTTCCCCCTCACCCCCCGCTCATACCCCGTGTCTCCCCTGTTCCCCCATCCCCCGTTCATGCCCCGTGTCTCCCTCCTGTTCCCCCCATCCCCGCAAATGCCCCGTGTCTCCCTCCTGTTGCCCCCACCCTCCGCTCATGCCCAGTGTCTCTCTCTTGTTAGCCCCCACCCCCGCTCATGCCCCGTGTCTCCCTCTTGTCGCCCCCCACCCCCTGCTCATGCCCTGTGTCTCCCTTGTGTTCTCCCCACCCCCCGCTCAGGCCCAGTGTCTCCCTCCTGTTGCCCCCCACCCCCCACTCATGCCCCGTGTCTCCCTCGTGTTCCCCCCACCCCCCGCTCATGCCCCGTGTCTCCCTGCTGTTGCCCCCACCCCCGTTCATGCCCCGTGTCTCTCTCCTGTTGCCCCATCCCCCGGTCATGCCCTGGGTCTCCCTGCTGTTGCACTCCACCTCCCGGTCATGCCCTGTGTCTCCCTGCTGTTGCCCCCCACCCCCTGCTCATGCCCCGTGTCGCTCTCCTGTTACCCCCCACCCCCCTCTCACGCCCCGTGTCTCCCTCATATTCCCCCAGCCCCTGCTCACGCACCGTGTCTCCCTGCTGTTGCCCCCCAACCCCCAACCCCCGCTCATGTCCGGTGTCTCCCTCTTGTTGCCCCTCTCCCCCACTCATGCCCCTTGTCTCCCTCCTGTTGCCCCCCACACCCCGCTCATGCCCCGTGTCTCCCTCGTGTTACCCCCACCCCCTGCTCATGCCCCGTGTCTCCCTCTTGTTCCTCCCACCCCCCGCTCATGCATCGTGTCTCCCTGCTGTTGCCCCCCACGCCCACTCATGCCCCTTGTCTCTCTCCTGTTACCCCCACCCCTCTCTCATGCCCCGTGTCTCTCTCCTGTTACCCCCACCCCCCGCTCATGCCTCATGTCTCCCTCATGTTCCCCCCACCCCCGCTCATGCCCCGTGTCTCCCTGCTGTTGCCCCGTGTCTCCCTACTGTTGCCCCCACCCCCCGCTCATGCCCTGTGTCTCTCTCCTGTTACCCCCCTCCCCCCGCTTATGCCCCGTGTCTCCCTGCTGTTGCCCCCCACCCCCCGCTCATGCCCCATGTCTCCCTGCTGTTGCCCCCACCCCCCGCTCATGCCCAGTGTCTCTCTCCTGTTTCCCGCCACCCCCCGCTCATGCCCCATGTCTCTGTTGTGTTCCCCCCACCCCCCGCTTATGCCCCGTGTCTCCCTGCTGTTGCCTCCCACCCCCTGCTCATGCCCTGTGTCTCCCTGCTGCTCCCCCCACCCCCTGCTCATGCCCCATGTCTTTCTCCTGTTGCCCCCCACCCCCGGTCATGCCCCGTGTCTCCCTGCTGTTGCCCCCCAACCCCCGGTCATGCCCCGTGTCTCCCTGGTGTTGCCCCCCACCCCGCGCTCATGCCTTGTGTCTCTCTCCTGTTGCCCCACACCCCCTGCTCATGCCCCGTGTCTCCCTGCTGTTGTCCCCACCCCCGCTCATGCCCTGTGCCTCTCTCCTGATACCCCCCACCCCCCGCTCATGCCCCGTGTCTCCCTGCTGTTGCCCCCCACCCCCCGCTCATGCCCCGTGTCTCCCTCCTGTTGCCCACCCTCCCCCCACTCATGCCCCATGTCTCTCTTCTGTTACCCCCAACCCCCGCTCATGCCCCATGTCTCTCTCCTGTTACCCCCACCCCCCTCTCATGCCCCGTGTCTCTCTCCTGTTACCCCCATCCCCCTCTCATGCCCCGTGACTCTCCTGTTGCCCCCCCACCCCCTGTCATACCCCGTGTCTCCCTGCTGTTGCCCCCATCCCCGCTCCTGCCCCGTGTCTCTCTCCTGTTACCCCCCCACCCCCCGCTCATGCCCTGTGTCTCCCTGCTGTTGCCCCCCATCCCCTGGTCATGCCCCGTGTCTCTCTCCTGTTGCCCCCGGTCATGCCCCGTGTCTCCCTGCTGTTGACCCCCACCCTCTGCTCATGCCCCGTGTCTCCCTGCTGTTGCCCCCCACCCCCCGCTCATGCCCTGTGTCTCTCTCCTGTTACCCCCACCCCCTCTAATCCCCCGTGTCTCCCTCATGTTCCCCCCAGCCCCTGCTCATGCCCCGTGTCTCTCTCCTGTTACCCCCAACCCCTGGCTCATGCCCCGTGTCTCTTTCCTGTTGCCCCTGCCCCCGCTCATGCCCTGTGTGTCTCTGCTGTTACCACCCACCCCCCTCTCATGCCCCGTGTCTCCCTGCTGTTGCCCCACACCCTCCGCTCATGCCCCGTGTCTCCCTGCTGTTGACCCCCACCCCCGCTCATGCCCTGTGTCTCTCTCCTGTTACCCCCCACCTCCCTCTCATGCCCCGTGTCTCTCTCCTGTTACCCCCACCCCCGCTCATGCCCCGTGTCTCTCTCCTGTTACCCCAACCCCCCGCTCATGCCCCGTGTCTCTCTCCTGTTACCCCCCACCCCCGCTCATGCCCTGTGTCTCTCTGCTGTTACCACCCACCCCCTCTCATGCCCCGTGTCTCCCAGCTGTTGCCCCCCAACCTCCGCTCATGCCCTGTGTCTCCCTGCTCTTGCCCCCCACCCCCCGCTCATGCCCTGTGTCTCTCTCCTGTTACCCCCAACCCCCGCTCATGCCTTGTGTCTCTCTCCTGTTACCCCCACCCCCCGCTCATGCCCCGTGTCTCTCTCCTGTTACCCCCACCCCCGTGTCTCTCTCCTGTTGCCCCCCCCGCTCATGCCCCGTGTCTCTCTCCTGTTGGCCCCACCCCCGCTCATGCCCTGTGTCTCTCTGCTTTTACCACCCACCCCCTCTCATGCCCCGTGTCTCCCTGCTGTTGCCCCCCACCCTCCGCTCATGCCCTGTGTCTCCCTGCTGTTGCCCCCCACCCCCCACTCATGCCCTGTGTATCTCTCCTGTTACCCCCCACCTCCCTCTCATGCCCTGTGTCTCTCTCCTGTTACCCCCACCCCCCTCTCATGCCCCGTGTCTCTCTCCTGTTACCCCCCACCCCCCTCTCATGTCCCGTGTCTCTCTCCTGTTGCCCCCCACCCCGGTCATACCCCGTGTCTCCCTGCTGTTGCCCCCCATCTCCCGCTCATGCCCCGTGTCTCTCTCCTGTTACCCCCCACCCCCACTCATGCCCTGTGTCTCCCTGCTGTTGCCCCCATCCCCTGGTCATGCCCCGTGTCTCCCTGTTGTTGCCCCCCACCCCCCATTCATGCCCGTGTCTCCCTGCTGTTGCCCCCCACCCCTGCTCATGCTCTGTGTCTCTCTCCTGTTACCCCCCACCCCCTCTCATGCCCCGTGTCTCCCTCGTGTTCCCCCACCCCCTTTTCATGCTCCGTGTCTCCCTGATGTTGCCCCCCACCTCTCTCTCATGCCCCGTGTCTCTCTCCTGTTAAACCCTACCCCACTCTCATGCCCTGTGTCTCCTTGCTGTTTCCCCCACCCCCGCTCTTGCCCCGTGTCTCTCACCTTTTGCCCCCCATCCCCCGGTCATGCCCTGTGTCTCCCTTCTGTTGCCCTGCACCCCGGTCATGCCCCCTGTCTCCCTGCTGATGCCCCCCACCCCCGCTCATGCCCCGTGTCTCCCTCCTGTTGCCCCCACCCCCCGCTCATGCCCCGTGTCTCCCTCGTGTTCCCCCACCCCCCGCTCAGGCCCAGTGTCTCCCTGCTGTTGCCCCGTACCCCCACTCATTCCCCATGTCTCTCTCCTGTTGCCCCCCACCCCCGGTCATGCCCCGGGTCTCCCTGCTGTTGCCCTCAACCTCCCGGTCATGCCCCGTGTCTCCCTGTTGTTGCCCCCCACCCCCTGCTCAAGCCCCATGTCTCCCTCATGTTCCCCCCAGCCCCTGCTCATGCCCCGTGTCTCCCTGCTGTTGCCCCCCACCCCCTGCTCATGCCCCGTGTCTCCCTCCTGTTGCCCCCCCCTCCCCCGCTCATGCCCCATGTCTCTCTTCTGTTACCCCCAACCCCCGCTCATGCCCCGTGACTCTCCTGTTGCCCCCCCACCCCCGGTCATACCCCATTTCTCCCTGCTGTTGCCCCCCATCCCCCGCTCATGCCCCGTGTCTCTCTCCTGTTACCACCCACCACCCGCTCATGCCCCGTGTCTCCCTGCTGTTGCCCCCCACCCCCCACTCATGCCCCGTGTCTCCCTGCTGTTGCCCCCCACCACCTGCTCATGCCCCGTGTCTCCCTGATGTTGCCCCCCACCACCCTCTCATGCCCATGTTTCTCTCCTGTTACCCCCTACCCCCCTCTCATGCCCCGTGTCTCCTTGCTGTTTCCCCCAACCCCCGCTCTTGTCCCGTGTCTCTCACCTGTTGCCCCCCACCCCCTGGTCATGCCCTGTGTCTCCCTTCTGTTGCCCCCCACCCCTGGTCATGCCCCCTGTCTCCCTGCTGTTGCCCCTGACCCCCGCTCATGCCCTGTGTCTCCCTCCTGTTGCCCCCACCCCCGCTCATGCCCCGTGTCTCCCTCTTGTTGCCCCCCGCTCATGCCCCGTGTCGCCCTCGTGTTCCCCCCACCCCCTGCTCAGGCCCAGTGTCTCCCTGCTTTTGCCCCGCACCCCCCACTCATGCCCCATGTCTCTCTCCTGTTGCCCTCCACCCCCCGGTCATGCCCCGGGCCTCCCTGCTGTTGCCCTCCATCTCCCGGTCATGCCCTGTGTCTCCCTGTTGTTGCCCCCCACCCCCTGCTCATGCCCCATGTCTCTCTCATGTTCCCCCAGCCCCTGCTCATGCCCGTGTCTCCCTGCTGTTGCCCCCGACACCCGCTCATGCCCCGTGTCTCCCTCCTGTTGCCCCCCCACCCCCCGCTCATGCCCCGTGTCTCTCTCCTGTTACCCCCCCACCCCCTATCATGCCCCGTGTCTCCCTCATGTTCTCCCCAGCCCCTGCTCATGCCCCGTGTCTCCCTGCTGTGGCCCCCCACCCCCGATCATGCCCCGTGTTTCCCTCCTGTTGCCCCCCACCCCCTGCTCATGCCCCCTGTCCCTCTCCTGTTACCCCCAACCCCCACTCATGCCCCGTGTCTCCCTTGTGTTACCCCACCCTCCGCTCATGCCCTGTGTCTCCCTGCTGTTGCCTCCCACCCCCCGCTCATGCCTCGTGTCTCCCTCCTGTTGCCCCCCACACCCTGCTCATGCCCCGTGTCTCCCTCGTGTTACCCCCACCCCCCGCCCCATGTCTCCCTCTTGTTCCCCCCACTTCCCGCACATGCCCCGTGTCTCCCTGCTGTTGACCCCCACCGCCCGCTCATGGCCCGTGTCTCTCTCCTGTTACCCCCACCCCGCTCTCATGCCCTGTGTCTCTCTCCTGTTGCCCCCCAACCCCCTGTCATGCCCCGAGTATCCCTGCTGTTGCTCCCCACACCCTGCTTATGCCCCGTGTCTCTCTCCTGTTGCCCTCCACCTCCCGGTCATGCCCCGTGTCTCCCCTGTTCCCCCAACTCCCTGCTCATGCCCCGTGTCTCCCTCATGTTCCCCCTCACCCCCCGCTCATGCCCCATGTCTCTCTCCTGTTGCCCCCATCCCCCGGTCATGCCCTGGGTCTCCCTGCTGTTGCCCTCCACCTCCCGGTCATGCCCTGTGTCTCCCTGCTGTTGCCCCCACCCCCTGCTCATGCCCCGTGTCGCTCTCCTGTTACCCCCCACCCCCCTCTCACACCCCGTGTCTCCCTCATATTCCCCCAGCCCCTGCTCACGCACCGTGTCTCCCTGCTGTTGCCCCCCAACCCCCACCCCCGCTCATGTCCCGTGTCTCCCTCCTGTTGCCCCCCTCCCCAGCTCATGCCCCTTGTCTCCCTCCTGTTGCCCCCCACATCCCGCTCATGCCCCGTGTCTCCCTCATGTTACCTCCACCCCCTGCTCATGCCCCGTGTCTCCCTCTTGTTCCCCCACCCCCCGCTCATGCATCGTGTCTCCCTGCTGTTGCCCCCCACACCCCGCTCATGCCCCTTGTCTCTCTCCTGTTACCCCACACCCCCTGCTCATGCCCCGTGTCTCTCTAATGTTACCCCCACCCCGTTCTCATGCCCCATGTCACTCTCCTGTTGCCCCCCACTCCCCGGTCATGCCCAGTGTCTTCCTGCTGTTGCCCCCCACCCCAGGCTCATGCCCCGTGTCTCTCTCCTGTTACCCCCACCCCCCGCTCATGCCTCGTGTCTCCCTCATGTTCCCCCCACCCCCCGCTCATGCCCCGTGTCTCCATGCTGTTGCCCCGTGTCTCCCTCCTGTTGCCCCCCACCCCCCGCTCATGCCCTGTGTCTCTCTCCTGTTACCCCCACCCCCTGCTCATGCCCCGTGTCTCTCTCCTGTTACCCCCACCCCCCGCTCATGCCCTGTGTCTCCCTGCTGTTGCCCCCACCCCCCGCTCATGCCCAGTGTCTCTCTCCTGTTTCCCCCCACCCCCCGCTCATGCCCCGTGTCTCTGTTGTGTTCCCCTCACCCCCCGCTTATGAACCGTGTCTCCTTGCTGTTGCCTCCCACCCCCTGCTCATGCCCTGTGTCTCCCTGCTGCTCGCCCCACCCCCTGCTCATGCCCCATGTCTTTCTCCTGTTGCCCCCCACCCCCGGTCATGCCCCGTGTCTCCCTGCTGTTTCCCCCCACCCCCCGGTCATGCCCCGTGTCTCCCTGGTGTTGTCCCCCACCCCGCGCTCATGCCTTGTGTCTCTCTCCTGTTGCCCCACACCCCCTGCTCATGCCCCGTGTCTCCCTGCTGTTGCCCCCACCCCCCGCTCATGCCCTGTGTCTCTCTCCTTTTACCCCCCACCCCCCGCTCATGCCCCGTGTCTCCCTCGTGTTCTCCCCACCCCCTGCTCATGCCCCGTGTCTCCCTGCTGTTGCCCTCCACACTCCGCTCATGACCCGTGTACCCCTGATGTTCCCCCCCACCCCCAGCTCATGCCCCGTGTCTCTCTCCTGTTACCCCCCGCTGACTCTCATGCCCTGTGTCTCTCTCCTGTTACCCCCACCCCCCTCTCTTGCCCTGTGTCTCTCTCCTGTTGCCCCCCACCCCCCGGTCATGCCCTGTGTCTTCCTGCTGTTGCCCCCCGCTCATACCCCATGTCTCTCTTCTGTTACCCCTCACCCCCGCTCATGCCCCGTGTCTCTCTCCTGTTCCCCCCAACCCCTGCTCATGCCCTGTGTCTCCCTGCTGTTGCCCCCCATCCCCTCGTCATGCCCCGTGTCTCCCTGCTGTTGCCCCCCACCCCCCACTCATGCCCCGTGTCTCCCTGCTGTTGCCCACCACCCCCGCTCATGCTCCGTGTCTCTCTCCTGTTACACCCCACCCCCCTCTCATGCCCCCTGTCTCCCTCGTGTTCCCCCCACCACCTGCTCATGCCCCGTGTCTCCCTGATGTTGCCCCCCACCACCCTCTCATGCCCGTGTTTCTCTCCTGTTACCCCCTACCCCCCTCTCATGCCCGTGTCTCCTTGCTGTTTCCCCCAACCCCCGCTCTTGTCCCGTGTCTCTCACCTGTTGACCCCCACCCCCTGGTCATGCCCTGTGTCGCCCTTCTGTTGCCCCCCACCCCTGGTCATGCCCCCTGTCTCCCTGCTGTTGCCCCCGACCCCCGCTCATGCCCCGTGTCTCCCTCCTATTGCCCCCACCCCCCGCTCATGCCCCGTGTCTCCCTCTTGTCGCCCCCCGCTCATGCCCCGTGTCTCCCTCGTGTTCCCCCCACCCCCGCTTAGGCCCAGTGTCTCCCTGCTGTTGCCCCGCACCCCCCACTCATGCCCCATGTCTCTCTCCTGTTGCCCCCCACCCCCCGGTCATGCCCCGGGCCTCCCTGCTGTTGCCCTCCATCTGCCGGTCATGCCCCGTGTCTCCCTGTTGTTGCCCCCCACCCCCTGCTCATGCCCCATGTCTCCCTCCTGTTGCCCCCCACACCCTGCTCATGCCCCGTGTCTCCCTCGTGTTACCCCCACCCCCCGCTCATGCCCAGTGTCTCCCTCCTGTTGCCCCCCACCCCCCGCACATGCCCCGTGTCTCCCTGCTGTTGCCCCCCACCGCCCGCTCATGGCCCGTGTCTCTCTCCTGTTACCCCCACCCCTCTCTCATGCCCTGTGTCTCTCTCCTGTTGCCCCCCAACCCCCGGTCATGCCCCGTGTCTCCCCTGTTCCCCCAACCCCCTGCTCATGCCCCGTGTCTCCCTCATGTTCCCCCTTACCCCCCACTCATGCCCCGTGTTTCCCCTGTTCCCCCATCCCCCGTTCATGCCCCGTGTCTCCCTCCTGTTCCCCCATCGCCGCTCATTCCCCGTGTCTCCCTCCTGTTGCCCCCACCCTCCGCTCATGCCCAGTGTCTCTCTCCTGTTAGCCCCCACCCCCGCTCATGCCCTGTGTCTCCCTCTTGTCGCCCCCCACCCCCCGCTCATGCCCTGTGTCTCCCTCGTGTTCTCCCCACCCCCCGCTCAGGCCCAGTGTCTCCCTCCTGTTGCCCCCCACCCCCCACTCATGCCCCGTGTCTCCCTCGTGTTCCCCCCACCCCCGCTCATGCCCCGTGTCTCCCTGCTGTTGCCCCCACCCCCGTTCATGCCCCGTGTCTCTCTCCTGTTGCACCCATCCTCGGTCATGCCCTGGGTCTCCCTGCTGTTGCCCTCCACCTCTCGGTCATGCCCTGTGTCTCCCTGCTGTTGCCCCCCACCCCCTGCTCATGCCCCGTGTCGCTCTCCTGTTACCCCCCACCCCCCTCTCACGCCCCGTGTCTCCCTCATATTCCCCCAGCTCCTGCACCGTGTCTCCCTGCTGTCGCCCCCCAACCCCCACCCCCGCTCATGTCCTGTGTCTCCCTCCTGTTGCCCCCCTCCCCAGCTCATGCCCCTTGTCTCCCTCCTGTTGCCCCCCACACCCCGCTCATGCCCCGTGTCTCCCTCGTGTTACCCCCACCCCCTGCTCATGCCCCGTGTCTCCCTCTTGTTCCCCCACCCCCCGCTCATGCATCGTGTCTCCCTGCTGTTGCCACCCACGCCCCGCTCATGCCCCTTGTCTCTCTCCTGTTACCCCACACCCCCCGCTCATGCCCCGTGTCTCTCTCCTCTTACCCCCACCCCGCTCTCATGCCCCATGTCACTCTCCTGTTGCCCCCCACTCCCCGGTCATGCCCAGTGTCTTCCTGCTGTTGCCCCCCACCCCAGGCTCATGCCCCGTGTCTCTCTCCTGTTACCCCCCACCCCTCTCTTATGCCCCGTGTCTCTCTCCTGTTACCCCCACCCCCCGCTCATGCCTCGTGTCTCCCTCATGTTCCCCCCACCCCCTGCTCATGCCCCGTGTCTCCCTGCTGTTGCCCCGTGTCTCCCTCCTGTTGCCCCCCACCCCCCGCTCATGCCCTGTGTCTCTCTCCTGTTACCCCCCACCCCCTGCTGATGATCCGTGTCTCTTTCCTGTTACCCCCCACCCCCTGCTCATGCCCCGTGTCTCCCTGCTGTTGCCTCCCACCCCCCGCTCATGCCCCATGTCTCTCTCCTGTTTCCCCCCACCCCCCGCTCATGCCCCGTGTCTCTGTTGTGTTACCCCCCACCCCCTGCTGATGATCCGTGTCTCTTTCCTGTTACCCCCCACCCCCCGCTTATGAACCGTGTCTCCCTGCTGTTGCCTCCCACCCCCTGCTCATGCCCTGTATCTCCCTGCTGCTCGCCCCACCCCCTGCTCATGCCCCATGTCTTTCTCCTGTTGCCCCCCACCCCCTTTCATGCCCCGTGTCTCCCTGCTGTTGCACCCCACCCACCGTTCATGCCCCGTGTCTCCCTGGTGTTGCCCCCCACCCCGCGCTCATGCCTTGTGTCTCTCTCCTGTTGCCCCACACCCCCTGCTCATGCCCCGTGTCTCCCTGCTGTTGCCCCCACCCCCCGCTCATGCCCTGTGTCTCTCTCCTTTTACCCCCCACCCCCCGCTCATGCCCCGTGTCTCCCTCGTGTTCTCCCCACCCCCTGCTCATGCCCCGTGTCTCTCTCCTGTTACCCCCCGCCGACTCTCATGCCCTGTGTCTCTCTCCTGTTACCCCCACCACCCTCTCTTGCCCCGTGTCTCTCTCCTGTTGCCCCCCACCCCCCGGTCATGCCCTGTGTCTTCCTGCTGTTGCCCCCCGCTCATACCCCATGTCTCTCTTCTGTTACCCCTCACCCCCGCTCATGCCCCGTGTCTCTCTCCTGTTCCCCCCAACCCCCGCTCATGCCCTGTGTCTCCCTGCTGTTGCCCCCCATCCCCTCGTCCTGCCCCGTGTCTCCCTGCTGTTGCCCCCCACCCCCCACTCATGCCCCGTGTCTCCCTGCTGTTGCCCCCCACCCCCGCTCATGCTCCGTGTCTCTCTCCTGTTACACCCCACCCCCCTCTCATGCCCCCTGTCTCCCTCGTGTTCCCCCCACCACCTGCTCATGCCCCGTGTCTCCCTGATGTTGCCCCCACCACCCTCTCATGCCCGTGTTTCTCTCCTGTTACCCCCTACCCCCTCTCATGCCCGTGTCTCCTTGCTGTTTCCCCCAACCCCCGCTCTTGTCCCGTGTCTCTCACCTGTTGCCCCCCACCCCCTGGTCATGCCCTGTGTCGCCCTTCTGTTGCCCCCCACCCCTGGTCATGCCCCCTGTCTCCCTGCTGTTGCCCCCGACCCCCGCTCATGCCCCGTGTCTCCCTCCTATTGCCCCCACCCCCCGCTCATGCCCCGTGTCTCCCTCTTGTCGCCCCCCGCTCATGCCCCGTGTCTCCCTCGTGTTCCCCCCACCCCCGCTTAGGCCCAGTGTCTCCCTGCTGTTGCCCCGCACCCCCCACTCATGCCCCATGTCTCTCTCCTGTTGCCCCCCACCCCCCGGTCATGCCCCGGGCCTCCCTGCTGTTGCCCTCCATCTGCCGGTCATGCCCCGTGTCTCCCTGTTGTTGCCCCCCACCCCCTGCTCATGCCCCATGTCTCCCTCCTGTTGCCCGCCACACCCTGCTCATGCCCCGTGTCTCCCTCGTGTTACCCCCACCCCCCGCTCATGCCCCGTGTCTCCCTCGTGTTACCCCCACCCCCCGCTCATGCCCAGTGTCTCCCTCCTGTTGCCCCCCACCCCCCGCACATGCCCCGTGTCTCCCTGCTGTTGCCCCCCACCGCCCGCTCATGGCCCGTGTCTCTCTCCTGTTACCCCCACCCCTCTCTCATGCCCTGTGTCTCTCTCCTGTTGCCCCCCAACCCCTGGTCATGCCCCGAGTCTCCCTGCTGTTGCTCCCCACACCCCGCTTATGCCCCGTGTCTCTCTCCTGTTGCCCTCCACTTCCCGGTCATGCCCCGTGTCTCCCCTGTTCCCCCAACCCCCTGCTCATGCCCCGTGTCTCCCTCATGTTCCCCCTTACCCCCCACTCATGCCCCGTGTTTCCCCTGTTCCCCCATCCCCCGTTCATGCCCCGTGTCTCCCTCCTGTTCCCCCATCCCCGCTCATTCCCCGTGTCTCCCTCCTGTTGCCCCCACCCTCCGCTCATGCCCAGTGTCTCTCTCCTGTTAGCCCCCACCCCCGCTCATGCCCTGTGTCTCCCTCTTGTCGCCCCCCACCCCCCGCTCATGCCCTGTGTCTCCCTCGTGTTCTCCCCACCCCCCGCTCAGGCCCAGTGTCTCCCTCCTGTTGCCCCCCACCCCCCACTCATGCCCCGTGTCTCCCTCGTGTTCCCCCCACCCCCGCTCATGCCCCGTGTCTCCCTGCTGTTGCCCCCACCCCCGTTCATGCCCCGTGTCTCTCTCCTGTTGCACCCATCCTCGGTCATGCCCTGGGTCTCCCTGCTGTTGCCCTCCACCTCTCGGTCATGCCCTGTGTCTCCCTGCTGTTGCCCCCCACCCCCTGCTCATGCCCCGTGTCGCTCTCCTGTTACCCCCCACGCCCCTCTCACGCCCCGTGTCTCCCTCATATTCCCCCAGCTCCTGCACCGTGTCTCCCTGCTGTTGCCCCCCAACCCCCACCCCCGCTCATGTCCCGTGTCTCCCTCCTGTTGCCCCCCTCCCCAGCTCATGCCCCATGTCTCCCTCCTGTTGCCCCCCACACCCCGCTCATGCCCCGTGTCTCCCTCGTGTTACCCCCACCCCCTGCTCATGCCCCGTGTCTCCCTCTTGTTCCCCCACCCCCCGCTCATGCATCGTGTCTCCCTGCTGTTGCCACCCACGCCCCGCTCATGCCCCTTGTCTCTCTCCTGTTACCCCACACCCCCCGCTCATGCCCCGTGTCTCTCTCCTGTTACCCCCACCCCGCTCTCATGCCCCATGTCACTCTCCTGTTGCCCCCCACTCCCCGGTCATGCCCAGTGTCTTCCTGCTGTTGCCCCCCACCCCAGGCTCATGCCCCGTGTCTCTCTCCTGTTACCCCCCACCCCTCTCTTATGCCCCGTGTCTCTCTCCTGTTACCCCCACCCCCCGCTCATGCCTCGTGTCTCCCTCATGTTCCCCCCACCCCCTGCTCATGCCCCGTGTCTCCCTGCTGTTGCCCCGTGTCTCCCTCCTGTTGCCCCCCACCCCCTGCTCATGCCCTGTGTCTCTCTCCTGTTACCCCCCACCCCCTGCTGATGATCCATGTCTCTTTCCTGTTACCCCCCACCCCCTGCTCATGCCCCGTGTCTCCCTGCTGTTGCCTCCCACCCCCCGCTCATGCCCCATGTCTCTCTCCTGTTTCCCCCCACCCCCCGCTCATGCCCCGTGTCTCTGTTGTGTTCCCCCCACCCCCCGCTTATGAACCGTGTCTCCCTGCTGTTGCCTCCCACCCCCTGCTCATGCCCTGTATCTCCCTGCTGCTCACCCCACCCCCTGCTCATGCCCCATGTCTTTCTCCTGTTGCCCCCCACCCCCTTTCATGCCCCGTGTCTCCCTGCTGTTGCACCCCACCCACCGTTCATGCCCCGTGTCTCCCTGGTGTTGCCCCCCACCCCGCGCTCATGCCTTGTGTCTCTCTCCTGTTGCCCCACACCCCCTGCTCATGCCCCGTGTCTCCCTGCTGTTGCCCCCACCCCCCGCTCATGCCCTGTGTCTCTCTCCTTTTACCCCCCACCCCCCGCTCATGCCCCGTGTCTCCCTCGTGTTCTCCCCACCCCCTGCTCATGCCCCGTGTCTCTCTCCTGTTACCCCCCGCCGACTCTCATGCCCTGTGTCTCTCTCCTGTTACCCCCACCACCCTCTCTTGCCCCGTGTCTCTCTCCTGTTGCCCCCCACCCCCCGGTCATGCCCTGTGTCCTCCTGCTGTTGCCCCCCGCTCATACCCCATGTCTCTCTTCTGTTACCCCTCACCCCCCGCTCATGCCCCGTGTCTCTCTCCTGTTCCCCCCAACCCCCGCTCATGCCCCGTGTCTCTCTCCTGTTACCCCCACGCCCCGCTCATGCCCCGTGTCTCTCTCCTGTTACCCCCACCCCCTGCTCATGCCCCGTGTCTCTCTCCTGTTGCCCCTCACCCCCGCTCATGCCCCGTGTCTCTCTCCTGCTACCCCCAAACCCCCGCTCATACCCCGTGTCTCTCTCTTGTTGCCCCCACCCCTGCTCATGCACTGTGTCTCTCTGCTGTTACCACCCACACCCCTCTCATACCCCGTGTCTCCCTGCTGTTGCCCCCCACCCTCCGCTCATGCCCTGTGTCTCTCTCCTGTTACTCCCACCCCCCGCTTATGCCCTGTGTCTCTCTCCTGTTGCCCCTCACCCCCGCTCATGCCCCGTGTCTCCCTCCTGTTGCCCCCCCACCCCCCGCTCATGCCCCGTGTCTCTCTTCTGTTACCCCCAACCCCCGCTCATGCCCCGTGTCTCTCTCCTGTTACCCCTACCCCCCTCTCATGCCCCGTGTCTCTCTCCTGTTACCCCCATCCCCCTCTCATGCCCCGTGTCTCTCTCCTGTTGCCCCCCACCCCCGGTCATACCCCGTGTCTCCCTGCTGTTGCCCCCCATCCCGCGCTCATGCCCCGTGTCTCTCTCCTGTTACCCCCCCCACCCCCGCTCATGCCCTGTGTCTCCCTGCTGTTGCCCCAATCCCCTGGTCATGCCCTGTGTCTCCCTGCTGTTGGCCCTCACCCCCCACTCATGCCCCGTGTCTCCCTGCTGTTTCCCCCCACCCCCGCTCATGCTCCGTGTCTCTCTCCTGTTACACCCCACCCCCCTCTTATGCCCCATGTCTCCCTCGTGTTCCCCCCACCACCTTCTCATGCCCCGTGTCTCCCTGATGTTGCCCCCCACCCCCTCTCATGCCCGTGTTTCTCTCCTGTTACCCCCTACCCCCCTCTCATGCCCTGTGTCTCCCTTCTGTTGCCCCCACCCCTGGTCATGCCCCCTGTCTCCCTGCTGTTGCCCCCCACCCCCGCTCATGCCCCGTGTCTCCCTCCTGTTGCCCCCACTCCCCGCTCATGCCCGTGTCTCCCTCTTGTTGCCCCCCGCTCATGCCATCTGTCTCCCTCGTGTTCCCCCCACCCCCCGCTTAGGCCCAGTGTCTCCCTGCTGTTGCCCCGCACCCCCCACTCATGCCCCATGTCTCTCTCCTGTTGCCCCCCACCCCCCGGTCATGCCCCGGGCCTCCCTGCTGTTGCCCTCCACCTCCCGGTCATGCCCCGTGTCTCCCTGTTGTTGCCCCCCACCCCCTGCTCATGCCCCATGTCTCCCTCATGTTCCCCCCACCCCCTGCTCATGCCCGTGTCTCCCTGCTGTTGCCCCCCACCCCCGCTCATGCCCCGTGTCTCCCTCCTGTTGCCCCCCCACCCCCCGCTCATGCCCCGTGTCTCTCTCCTGTTACCCCCAACCCCCGCTCATGCCCTGTGTCTCCTTTGTGTTCCGCCACCCCCCACTCATGCCCTGTGTCTCTCTCCTGTTACCCCCCCACCCCTATCATGCCCCGTGTCTCCCTCATGTTCCCCCCAGTCCCTGCTCATGCCCCGTGTCTCACTGCTGTTGCCCCCCACCCCCGCTCATGCCCCGTGTCTCCCTCCTGTTGCCCCCCACCCCACGCTCATGCCCTGTGTCCCTCTCCTGTTACCCCCAACCCCCACTCATGCCCCGTGTCTCCCTTGTGTTACACCACCCTCCGCTCATGCCCTGTGTCTCCCTGCTGTTGCCCCCACCCCCCGCTCATGCCCCGTGTCCCCCTTGTGTTCCCCCCACTCCCCGCTCATGCACCATGTCTCCCTCCTGTTGCCCCCCACATCCTGCTCATGCCCCGTGTCTCCCTCGTGTTACCCCCACTCCCCTCTCCTGCCCCGTGTCTCCCGCTTGTTCCCCCCACACCCCGCTCATGCCCCGTGTCTCCCTGCTGTTGCCCCCCACCGCCCGCTCATGGCCCGTGTCTCTCTCCTGTTACCCCCACCCAGCTCTCATGCCCTGTGTCTCTCTCCTGTTGCCCCCCACCCCCCGGTCATGCCCCGAGTCTCCCTGCTGTTGCTCCCCACCCCCCGCTTATGCCCCGTGTCTCTCTCCTGTTGCCCTCCACCTCCCGGTCATGCCCCGTGTCTCCCCTGTTCCCCCAACCCCCTGCTCATGCCCCGTGTCTCCCTCATGTTCCCCCTCACCCTCCGCTCATGCTCCGTGTCTCCTCTGTTCCCCCATCCCCTGTTCATGCCCCGTTTCTCCCTCCTGTTCCCCCCACCCCCGCTCATGCCCCGTGTCTCCCTGCTGTTGCTCCCCACCCCCCGCTTATGCCCCGTGTCTCTCTCCTGTTGCCCTCCACCTCCCGGTCATGCCCCGTGTCTCCCCTGTTCCCCCAACCCCCTGCTCATGCCCCGTGTCTCCCTCATGTTCCCCCTCACCCCCCGCTCATGCTCCGTGTCTCCTCTGTTCCCCCATCCCCCGTTCATGCCCCGTGTCTCCCTCCTGTTCCCCCCACCCCCGCTCATGCCCCGTGTCTCCCTCCTGTTGCCCCCACCCTCCGCTCATGCCCAGTGTCTCTCTCCTGTTAGCCCCCACCCCCGCTCTTGCCCCGTGTCTCCCTCTTGTTGCCCCCCACCCCCTGCTCATGCCCTGTGTCTCCCTCGTGTTCTCCCCACCGCCCTCTCAGGCCCAGTGTCTCCCTCCTGTTGCCCCCACCCCCCGGTCATGCCCCGTGTCTCCCTGCTGTTGCTCCCCACACCCCGCTTATGCCCCGTGTCTCTCTCCGGTTGCCCTCCACCTCCCGGTCATGCCCCGTGTCTCCCCTGTTCCCCCAACCCCCTGCTCATGCCCCGTGTCTCCCTCATGTTCCCCCTCACCCCCCGCTCATACCCCGTGTCTCCCCTGTTTCCCCATCCCCCGTTCATGCCCCGTGTCTCCCTCCTGTTCCCCCCATCCCCGCTAATGCCCCGTGTCTCCCTCCTGTTGCCCCCACCCTCCGCTCATGCCCAGTGTCTCTCTCTTGTTAGCCCCCACCCCCGCTCATGCCCCGTGTCTCCCTCTTGTCGCCCCCCACCCCCTGCTCATGCCCTGTGTCTCCCTTGTGTTCTCCCCACCCCCCGCTCAGGCCCAGTGTCTCCCTCCTGTTGCCCCCCACCCCCCACTCATGCCCCGTGTCTCCCTCGTGTTCCCCCCACCCCCCGCTCATGCCCCGTGTCTCCCTGCTGTTGCCCCCACCCCCGTTCATGCCCCGTGTCTCTCTCCTGTTGCCCCCATCCCCCGGTCATGCCCTGGGTCTCCCTGCTGTTGCACTCCACCTCCCGGTCATGCCCTGTGTCTCCCTGCTGTTGCCCCCCACCCCCTGCTCATGCCCCGTGTCGCTCTCCTGTTACCCCCCACCCCCCTCTCACGCCCCGTGTCTCCCTCATATTCCCCCAGCCCCTGCTCACGCACCGTGTCTCCCTGCTGTTGCCCCCCAACCCCCAACCCCCGCTCATGTCCGGTGTCTCCCTCTTGTTGCCCCTCTCCCCCACTCATGCCCCTTGTCTCCCTCCTGTTGCCCCCCACACCCCACTCATGCCCCGTGTCTCCCTCGTGTTACCCCCACCCCCTGCTCATGCCCCGTGTCTCCCTCTTGTTCCTCCCACCCCCCGCTCATGCATCGTGTCTCCCTGCTGTTGCCCCCCACGCCCACTCATGCCCCTTGTCTTTCTCCTGTTACCCCCACCCCTCTCTCATGCCCCGTGTCTCTCTCCTGTTACCCCCACCCCCCGCTCATGCCTCATGTCTCCCTCATGTTCCCCCCACCCCCGCTCATGCCCCGTGTCTCCCTGCTGTTGCCCCGTGTCTCCCTACTGTTGCCCCCACCCCCCGCTCATGCCCTGTGTCTCTCTCCTGTTACCCCCCTCCCCCTGCTCATGCCCCGTGTCTCTCTCCTGTTACCCCCCACCCCCCGCTTATGCCCCGTGTCTCCCTGCTGTTGCCCCCCACCCCCCGCTCATGCCCCATGTCTCCCTGCTGTTGCCCCCACCCCCCGCTCATGCCCAGTGTCTCTCTCCTGTTTCCCGCCACCCCCCGCTCATGCCCCGTGTCTCTGTTGTGTTCCCCCCACCCCCCGCTTATGCCCCGTGTCTCCCTGCTGTTGCCTCCCACCCCCTGCTCATGCCCTGTGTCTCCCTGCTGCTCCCCCCACCCCCTGCTCATGCCCCATGTCTTTCTCCTGTTGCCCCCGACCCCCGGTCATGCCCCGTGTCTCCCTGCTGTTGCCCCCCAACCCCCGGTCATGCCCCGTGTCTCCCTGGTGTTGCCCCCACCCCGCGCTCATGCCTTGTGTCTCTCTCCTGTTGCCCCACACCCCCTGCTCATGCCCCGTGTCTCCCTGCTGTTGCCCCCACCCCGCGCTCATGCCTTGTCTCTCTCTCCTGTTGCCCCACACCCCCCGCTCATGCCCCGTGCCTCTCTCCTGATACCCCCCACCCCCCGCTCATGCCCCGTGTCTCCCTCGTGTTCTCCCCACCCCCTGCTCATGCCCCGTGTCTCCCTGCTGTTGCCCTCCACACTCCGCTCAAGCCCCGTGTCTCCCTGCTGTTGCTCCCCACCCCCCGCTCATGCCCCGTGTCTCTCTCCTGTTACCCCCGGCCAACTCTCATGCCCTGTGTCTCTCTCCTGTTACCCCCACCCCCCTCTCTTGCCCCGTGTCTCTCTCCTGTTGCCCCCCACCCCCCGGTCATGCCCCGTGTCTTCCTTCTGTTGCCCCACGCTCATACCCCATGTCTCTCTCCTGTTACCCCTCACCCCCCGCTCATGCCCCGTGTCTCTCTCCTGTTATCCCCCAACCCCCGCTCATGCCCCGTGTCTCTCTCCTGTTACCCCCACGCCCCGCTCATGCCCCGTGTCTCTCTCCTGTTACCCCCACCCCCCGCTCATGCCCCGTGTCTCTCTCCTGTTGCCCCTCATCCCCCGCTCATGCCCCGTGTCTCTCTCCTGCTACCCCCAAACCCCTGCTCATGCCCCGTGTCTCTCTCCTGTTGCCCCCCACCCCCGCTCATGCCCTGTGTCTCTCTGCTGTTACCACCCACACCCCTCTCATACCCCGTGTCTCCCTGCTGTTGCCCCCCACCCTCCGCTCATGCCCTGTGTCTCCCTGCTGTTGCCCCTCATCCCCCGCTCATGCCCTGTGTCTCTCTCCTGATACCCCCACCCCCCGCTCATGCCCCGTGTCTCTCTCCTGTTGCCCCTCACCCCCCGCTCATGCCCCGTGTCTCCCTCCTGTTACCCCCACCCCCCTCTCATGTCCCATGTCTCTCTCCTGTTAACCCCCATCCCCCTCTCATGCCCCGTGTCTCTCTCCTGTTGCCCCCCACCCCCGGTTATACCCCGTGTCTCCCTGATGTTGCCCCCATCCCCCGCTCATGCCCCGTGTCTCTCTCCTGTTGCCCCCCACCCCCGCTCATGCCCTCTGTCTCCCTGCTGTTGCCCCCATCCCCTGGTCATGGCCCGTGTCTCCCTGATGTTGCCCCCCATCCCCCGCTCATGCCCTGTGTCTCTCTCCTGTTACCCCCCGCCCCCCGCTCATGCCCTCTGTCTCCCTGCTGTTGCCCCCCACCCCCCACTCATGCCCCGTGTCTCCCTTCTGTTGCCCCCCACCCCCGCTCATGCTCCGTGTCTCTCTCCTGTTACACCCCACCCCCCTCTCATGCCCTGTGTCTCCCTAGTGTTCGCCCCACCACCTCCTCATGCCCCGAGTCTCCCTTATGTTGCCCCCCACCCCCCTCTCATGGCCGTGTTTCTCTCCTGTTACCTCCTACCCCCCTCTCATGCCCAGTGTCTCCTTGCTGTTTCCCCCAACCCCCGCTCTTGCCCCCCACCCCCCGGTCATGCCCTGTGTCTCCCTTCTGTTGCCTCCCAAACGGTCATGCCCCCTGTCTCCCTGCTGTTGCCCCCACCCCCGCTCATGCCCCGTGTCTCCCTCCTGTTGCCCCCACCCCCCACTCATGCCCCGTGTCTCCGTCTTGTCGCCCCCCGCTCATGCCCCATGTCTCCCTCGTGTTCCCCCCACCCCCCGCTCAGGCCCAGTGTCTCCCTGCTGTTGCCCCGCACCCCCCACTCATGCCCCATGTCTCTCTCCTGTTGCCCCCCACCCCCCGGTCATGCCCCGGGCCTCCCTGCTGTTGCCCTCCACCTCCCGGTCATGCCCCGTGTCTCCCTGTTGTTGCCCCCCACCTCCTGCTCATGCCCCATGTCTCCCTCATGTTCCCCCCAGCCCCTGCTCATGCCTGTGTCTCCCTGCTGTTGCCCCCCACCCCCGCTCATGCCCCGTGTCTCCCTCCTGTTGCCCCCCCACCCCCCGCTCATGTCCCGTGTCTCTCTCCTGTTACCCCCAACCCCCGCTCATGCCCCGTGTCTCCCTTGTGTTCCGCCACCCCCCACTCATGCCCCGTGTCTCTCTCCTGTTACCCCCCCACCCCCTATCATGCCCCGTGTCTCCCTCATGTTCCCTCCAGCCCCTGCTCATGCCCGTGTCTCACTGCTGTTGCCCCCCACCCCCGCTCATGCCCCGTGTCTCCCTCCTGTTGCCCCCCACCCCCGCTCATGCCCCGTGTCCCTCTCCTGTTACCCCCAACCCCCACTCATGCCCCGTGTCTCCCTTGTGTTACCACACCCTCCGTTCATGCCCTGTGTCTCCCTGCTGTTGCCCCCCATCCCCTGCTCATGCCCCGTGTCTCCCTTGTGTTCCCCCCACTCCCCGCTCATGCCCCATGTCTCCCTCCTGTTGCCCCCCACATCCTGCTCATGCCCAGTGTCTCCCTCTTGTTACCCCCACCCCCCGCTCATGCCCCGTGTCTCCCTCTTGTTCCCCCCACCCCCGCTCATGCCCCGTGTCTCCCTGCTGTTGCCCCCACCGCCCGCTCATGGCCCGTGTCTCTCTCCTGTTACCCCCACCCCGCTCCCATGCTCTGTGTCTCTCTCCTGTTGCCCCCCACCCTCCGGTCATGCCCCGAGTCTCCCTGCTGTTGCTCCCCACCCCCCGCTTATGCCCCGTGTCTCTCTCCTGTTGCCCTCCACCTCCCGGTCATGCCCCGTGTCTCCCCTGTTCCCCCAACCCCCTGCTCATGCCCCGTGTCTCCCTCATGTTCCCCCTCACCCCCCGCTCATGCCCCGTGTCTCCCCTGTTCCCCCATCCCCGTTCATGCCCCGTGTCTCCCTCCTGTTCCCCCCACCCCCGCTCATGCCCCGTGTCTCCCTCCTGTTGCCCCCACCCTCCACTCATGCCCAGTGTCTCTCTCCTGTTAGCCCCCACCCCCGCTCTTGCCCCGTGTCTCCCTCTTTTCACCCCCCACCCCCTGCTCATGCCCTGTGTCTCCCTCGTGTTCTCCCCACCCCCGCTCAGGCCCAATGTCTCCCTCCTGTTGCCCCCCACCCCCCACTCATGCCCCGTGTCTCCCTCGTGTTCCCCCCACCCCCCGCTCATGCCCCGTGTCTCCCTGCTGTTGCCCCCACCGCCGTTCATGCCCCGTGTCTCCCTCTTGTTCCCCCCACCCCCGCTCATGCATCGTGTCTCCCTGATGTTGCCCCCCACGCCCCGCTCATGCCCTGTGTCTCTCTCCAGTTACCCCCCACCCCCCGCTCATGCCCCGTGTCTCTCTCCTGTTACCCCCACCCCGCTCTCATGCCCCATGTCACTCTCCTGTTACCCCCCACCCCCTGCTCATGCCCCGTGTCTCTCTCCTGTTACCCCCCCACTCATGCCCCGTGTCTCCCTGCTGTTGCCCCCCACCCCCCGCTCAGGCCCCATGTCTCCCTGCTGTTGCCCCCACCCCCTGCTCATGCCCAGTGTCTCTCTCCTGTTTCCCCCACCCCCCGCTCATGCCCCGTGTCTCCATCGTGTTCCCCCCACCCCCGCTTATGCCCCGTGTCTCCCTGCTGTTGCCTCCCACCCCATGCTCATGCCCTGTGTCTCCCTGCTGCTCCCCCCACTCCCTGCTCATGCACCATGTCTTTCTCCTGTTGCCCCCCACCCCCGGTCATGCCCCATGTCTCCCTGCTGTTGCCCCCCACCCCCCGGTCATGCCCTGTGTCTCCCTGGTGTTGCCCCCACCCCCCGCTCATACCCCGTGTCTCCCCTGTTCCCCCATCCCCCGTTCATGCCCCGTGTCTCCCTCCTGTTCCCCCCACCCCGCTCATGCCCCGTGTCTCCCACCTGTTGCCCCCACCCTCCGCTCATGCCCAGTGTCTCTCTCCTGTTAGCCCCCACCCCCGCTCTTGCCCCGTGTCTCCCTCTTGTCGCCCCCCACTCATGCCCCATGTCTCCCTCGTGTTCCCCCCACCCCCCGCTCATGCCCCGTGTCTCCCTGCTGTTGCCCCCACCCCCGTTCATGCCCCGTGTCTCTCTCCTGGTGCCCCCATCCCCCGGTCATGCCCTGGGTCTCCCTGCTGTTGCCCTCCACCTCCCGGTCATGCCCTGTGTCTCCCTGCTGTTGCCCCCCACCCCCTGCTCATGTCCCGTGTCGCTCTCCTGTTACCCCCCACCCCCCTCTCACGCCCCGTGTCTCCCACATATTCCCCCAGCCCCTGCTCACGCACCGTGTCTCCCTGCTGTTGCCCCAAACCCCCACCCCCGCTCATGTCCCGTGTCTCCCTCCTGTTGCCCCCCTCCCCCGCTCATGCCCCTTGTCTCCCTCCTGTTGCCCCCCACACCCTACTCATGCCCCTTGTCTCCCTCGTGTTACCCCCATCCCCTACTCATGCCCCATGTCTCCCTCTTGTTCCCCCCACCACCCGCTCATGCATCGTGTCTCCCTGCTGTTGCCCCCCACGCCCCGCTCATGCCCCGTGTCTCTTTCCAGTTACCCCCCACCCCCCGCTCATGCCCTGTGTCTCTCTCCTGTTACCCCCACCCCGCTCTCATGCCCCATGTCACTCTCCTGTTGCTCCCCACCCCCCGGTCATGCCCAGTGTCTTCCTGCTGTTGCCCCCCACCCCCTGCTCATGCCCCGTGTCTCTCTCCTGTTACCCCCCACCCCTCTCTCATGCCCCGTGTCTCTCTCTCCTGTTACCCCCACCCCCCGCTCATGCCTCGTGTCTCCCTCATGTTACCCCCACCCCCCGCTCATGCCCCGTGTCTCCCTGCTGTTGCCCCGTGTCTCCCTCCTGTTGCCCCCCACTCCCCGCTCATGCCCTGTGTCTCTCTCCTGTTACCCCCCACCCCCTGCTCATGACCCGTGTCTCTCTCCTGTTACCCCCCCGCTCATGCCCCGTGTCTCCCTGCTGTTGCCCCCCACCCCCCGCTCATGCCCCATGTCTCCCTGCTGTTGCCCCCACCCCCTGCTCATGCCCAGTGTCTCTCCTGTTTCCCCCACCCCTCGCTCATGCCCCGTGTCTCCATCGTGTTCCCCCCACCCCCCGCTTATGCCCCGTGTCTCCCTGCTGTTGCCTCCCACCCCCTGCTCATGCCCTGTGTCTCCCTGCTGCTCCCCCCACCCCCTGCTCATGCCCCATGTCTTTCTCCTGTTGCCCCCCACCCCCGGTCATGCCCCGTGTCTCCCTGCTGTTGCCCCCCACCCCACGGTCATGCCCCGTGTCTCCCTGGTGTTGCCCCCACCCCGCACTCATGCCTTGTGTCTCTCTCCTGTTGCCCCACACCCCCTGCTCATGCCCCGTGTCTCCCTGCTGTTGCCCCCACCCCCCGCTCATGCCCCGTGTCTCTCTCCTGTTACCCCCACCCCCCGCTCATGCCCCGTGTCTCCCACGTGTTCTCCCCACCCCCTGCTCATGCCCCTATCTCCCTGCTGTTGCCCTCCACACTCCGCTCATGCCCGTGTCTCCCTGCTGTTGCCCCCCACACCCCGCTCATGCCCCGTGTCTCTCTCCTGTTACCCCCCGCCGACTCTCATGCCCTGTGTCTCTCTCCTGTTACCCCATCCCCCTCTCTTGCCCCATGTCTCTCTCCTGTTGCCCCCCACCCCCGGTCATGCCCTGTGTCTTCCTGCTGTTGCCCCCGCTCATACCCCATGTCTCTCTCCTGTTACCCCTCACCCCCCGCTCATGCCCCGTGTCTCTCTCCTGTTCCCCCAACCCCCGCTCATGCCCGTGTCTCTCTCCTGTTACCCCCACGCCCCGCTCATGCCCCGTGTCTCTCTCCTGTTACCCCCACCCCCCGCTCATGCCCCGTGTCTCTCTCCTGTTGCCCCTCACCCCCGCTCATGCCCCGTGTCTCTCTCCTGCTACCCCCAAACCCCCGCTCATGCCCCGTGTCTCTCTCCTGTTGCCCCCACCCCCGCTCATGCCCTGTGTCTCTCTGCTGTTACCACCCACACACCTCTCATACCCTGTGTCTCCCTGCTGTTGCCCCCCACCCTCCGCTCATGCCCTGTGTCTCCCTGCTGTAGCCCCCCATCCCCCGCTCATGCCCTGTGTCTCTCTCCTGTTACCCCCAAACCCCGCTCATGCCCCGTGTCTCTCTCCTGTTGCCCCTCACCCCCCGCTCATGCCCCGTGTCTCTCTCATGTTGCCCCCCACCCCCTGCTCATGCCCTGTGTCTCTCTCCTGTTGCACCCCACCCCCTGCTCATGCCCCATGTCTCTCTCATGTTGCCTCCCACCCCCCGCTCATGCCCAGTGTCTCTCTCCTGTTACCCCCCACCCCCCTCTCATGCCCCGTGTCTCTCTCATGTTGCCCCCACCACCCGGTCATGCCCTGTGTCTCTCTCCTGTTGCCCCCTGGTCATGCCCAGTGTCTCCCTCCTGTTGCCCCCCACCCCCTGGTCATGCCCCGTGTCTCCCTCCTGTTGCCCCCCACCCCCGAGTCTCTCTTCTGTATCCCCCCACCCCCCTCTCATTCCCCGTGTCTCCCTCGTGTTCCCCCCACCCCCCGCTCATGCCCCGTGTCTCTCTCCTGTTACCCCCCACCCCTCTCATGCTCTGTGTCTCCCTGCTGTTGCCCCCCACTCCCTGCACTTGCCCCGTGTCTCCCCGCTGTTGCCCCCCACCCCCCGCTCATGCCCTGTGTCTCCCTCCTGTTACCCCCACCCCCTGCACATGCCCCGTGTCTCTCTCCTGTTACCCCCACTCCCCTCTCATGCCCAGTGTCTCCCTCCTGGTCCCCCCTACCCATGCCCTGTTGTGTTCTCTTTATACACCCCGCCTTCCCTTTCCATGGTGTCCATCTTGGTAAAAGATTTTCCTTCCTACACCGTCACGCCGCAGGTGTTCCAGTTTGGGAAGAAAAATCTTTTTTTTTACCACCCCGGGTTCCCACTTTGAGAACCTAGGATGCTAGTGGTCTTCATCCATTGAAAAGGACGTTATGGTTACGTTGCACTAATAAAAAACTATGAAATTCAATTAAAAAAAATGTGTTAAAGGGACGTTATGGTTAAGTTGAACTAAAAAAAAACTATGAAATTCAATGAAAAAACTTTGTTAAAGGGACGTTATGGTTAAGTTACACTAATAAAAACCTTTGAAAATCAATGAAAAATCTTTGTTAAAGGGATGTTATGGTAAAGTTGCACTAATAGAAACCAATGAAATTCAGTGAAAAAACTTTGTTAAAGGGATGTTATGGTTAAGTTGTGCTATTAAAAACCTATGAAATTCAGTGAAAAAACGTTGTTAAAGGGACGTTATTGTTAAGTTGCGCTACTAAAAACCTATGAAATTCAGTGAAAAAACGTTGTTAAAGGGACGTTATGGTTACTTTACGCTATTAAAAACCTATGAAATTCAGAGAAAAAACTTTGTTAAAGGGACGTTATGGTTCCAAGTAAAACCGAAAAACCCTTGAAATTCGCCAGTTATAGTAAGCTAAGCAACCATAACTCACGCCACCACCGTGCACTGCTAAGCCTAAGACCCAGGACATGCTCTCAGAGATTTTTCAGAAGCTGGAGGGTGCAACCAACTGTGGGTGGGCATGGCATGTGAAAACGATGTTAAGAGGGCTGGAAGTAGGTTTCCTTTGGCTGGCCCCTACTGATTGATGTTTCGTCCTTAAAACCCATTTGAAGGCAAAGGCTAAAGTTATTGCTAGGGCCAAAATTGAATTGTCAGCCCGTGCCCTGAAGAATGGACCGAAATGTTTGTCTAGCAATATGTTTGTGAATTGTAAACACTTTCTGGACGAGATCCATCCACCTTATGAGCGCTCCCTGTATGTACGCTTTAGCTTAGGATTTTTACCTACAACACATTATACTTGCTCAAGGACCCCTTCTGATAGTAGAGTATGCCCCCTATGCAATACAGCCGACAAATCTTTATTGCACTTTACATTAATATATCCCAACATTACTAACTTTGAGGTGTAGGTACTTGAGACCTATTTTATTGGTGCTGTGCATAATAAAGCAAAAACAAAGAGGTGATGGCTGGAAGGTTTAGACTGAATCTTAACCACTGGCATTGCTCGGGGCAACCCTCCAGACCATCGTTCTTCGCCTACCAAGCCATTACAGAAGGGAAAAGACCATATGCAAATCAGGCTTGGCCCCACCCCAAAAGGGGAAGTCCAGCCCGAACTGCTAGGTCACATCCCTTCTGCACGAGAACACAAGCATCCCCAAACATGTTACACCCTTGTTGGGGCTCATCAGTGAGGAGTAGCTTGGTCTCTAGGCTCAGCAGGCACGGGACCCACATCTGGGCATACCCGTCCCACTCGGGGTGACAAAGCAAAAATAAAGAGGTGATGGCTGGAAGGCTCAGACTGAATCTTAACCACTGGCATTGCTCGGGACAACCCTCCAGACCATTGTTCTTCGCCTGCCAAGCCATTACAGAAGGGAAAAGACCATATGCAAATCAGGCTTGGCCCCACCCCAAAAGGGGAAGTCCAGCCCGAACTGCTAGGTCACATCCCTTCTGCACGAGACCACAAGCATCCCCAAACATGTTTCACCCTTGTTGGGGCTCATCAGTGAGGAGTAGCTTGGGTCTCTAGGCTCAGCAGTCACGGGACCCACGTCTGGGCACACCCATCCCACTCGGGGTGACAAAGCAAAAACAAAGAGGTGATGGCTGGAAGGTTTAGACTGAATCTTAACCACTGGCATTGCTCGGGGCAACCCTCCAGACCATCGTTCTTCGCCTGCCAAGCCATTACAGAAGGGATGTCTCTCTCCTGTTACCCCCATGCCCCGCTCATGCCCCGTGTCTCTCTCCTGTTACCCCCACCCCCCGCTCATGCCCCGTGTCTCTCTCCTGTTGCCCCTCACCCCCGCTCATGCCCCGTGTCTCTCTCCTGCTACCCCCAAACCCCCGCTCATGCCCCGTGTCTCTCTCCTGTTGCCCCCACCCCCGCTCATGCCCTGTGTCTCTCTGCTGTTACCACCCACACACCTCTCATACCCCGTGTCTCCCTGCTGTTGCCCCCCACCCTCCGCTCATGCCCTGTGTCTCCCTGCTGTTGCCCCCATCCCCCGCTCATGCCCTGTGTCTCTCTCCTGTTACCCCCAACCCCCGCTCATGCCCCGTGTCTCTCTCCTGTTGCCCCTCACCCCCCGCTCATGCCCCGTGTCTCTCTCATGTTGCCCCCCACCCCCTGCTCATGCCCTGTGTCTCTCTCCTGTTGCACCCCACCCCCTGCTCATGCCCCATGTCTCTCTCATGTTGCCTCCCACCCCCCGCTCATGCCCAGTGTCTCTCTCCTGTTACCCCCCACCCCCCTCTCATGCCCTGTGTCTCTCTCATGTTGCCCCCCACCACCCGGTCATGCCCTGTGTCTCTCTCCTGTTGCCCCCTGGTCATGCCCAGTGTCTCCCTCCTGTTGCCCCCCACCCCCTGGTCATGCCCCGTGTCTCCCTCCTGTTGCCCCCCACCCCCGAGTCTCTCTTCTGTATCCCCCCACCCCCCTCTCATTGCCCGTGTCTCCCTCGTGTTCCCCCCACCCCCCGCTCATGCCCCGTGTCTCTCTCCTGTTACCCCCACCCCTCTCATGCTCTGTGTCTCCCTGCTGTTGCCCCCCACTCCCTGCACTTGCCCCGTGTCTCCCCGCTGTTGCCCCCCACCCCCCGCTCATGCCCCGTGTCTCCCTCCTGTTACCCACACCCCCTGCACATGCCCCGTGTCTCTCTCCTGTTACCCCCACACCCATCTCATGCCCAGTGTCTCCCTCCTGGTCCCCCCTACCCATGCCCTGTTGTGTTCTCTTTATACACCCCGCCTTCCCTTTCCATGGTGTCCATCTTGGTAAAAGATTTTCCTTCCTACACCGTCACGCCGCAGGTGTTCCGGTTTGGGAAGAAAAATCTTTTTTTTTACCACCCCGGGTTCCCACTTTGAGAACCTAGGATGCTAGTGGTCTTCATCCATTGAAAAGGACGTTATGGTTACGTTGCACTAATAAAAAACTATGAAATTCAATTAAAAAAATGTGTTAAAGGGACGTTATGGTTAAGTTGAACTAATAAAAAACTATGAAATTCAATGAAAAAACTTTGTTAAAGGGACGTTATGGTTAAGTTACACTAATAAAAACCTATGAAAATCAATGAAAAATCTTTGTTAAAGGGATGTTATGGTAAAGTTGCACTAATAGAAACCAATGAAATTCAGTGAAAAAACTTTGTTAAAGGGATGTTATGGTTAAGTTGCGCTATTAAAAACCTATGAAATTCAGTGAAAAAACGTTGTTAAAGGGACGTTATTGTTAAGTTGCGCTACTAAAAACCTATGAAATTCAGTGAAAAAACGTTGTTAAAGGGACGTTATGGTTACTTTACGCTATTAAAAACCTATGAAATTCAGAGAAAAAACTTTGTTAAAGGGACGTTATGGTTCCAAGTAAAACCGAAAAACCCTTGAAATTCGCCAGTTATGGTAAGCTAAGCAACCATAACTCACGCCACCACCGTGCACTGCTAAGCCTAAGACCCAGGACATGCTCTCAGAGATTTTTCAGAAGCTGGAGGGTGCAACCAACTGTGGGTGGGCATGGCATGTGAAAACGATGTTAAGAGGGCTGGAAGTAGGTTTCCTTTGGCTGGCCCCTACTGATTGATGTTTCGTCCTTAAAACCCATTTGAAGGCAAAGGCTAAAGTTATTGCTAGGGCCAAAATTGAATTGTCAGCCCGTGCCCTGAAGAATGGACCGAAATGTTTGTCTAGCAATATGTTTGTGAATTGTAAACACTTTCTGGACGAGATCCATCCACCTTATGAGCGCTCCCTGTATGTACGCTTTAGTTTAGGATTTTTACCTACAACACATTATACTTGCTCAAGGACCCCTTCTGATAGTAGAGTATGCCCCCTATGCAATACAGCTGACAAATCTTTATTGCACTTTACATTAATATATCCCAACATTACTAACTTTGAGGTGTAGGTACTTGAGACCCATTTTATTGGTGCTGTGCATAATAAAGCAAAAACAAAGAGGTGATGGCTGGAAGGTTTAGACTGAATCTTAACCACTGGCATTGCTCGGGGCAACCCTCCAGACCATCGTTCTTCGCCTACCAAGCCATTACAGAAGGGAAAAGACCATATGCAAATCAGGCTTGGCCCCACCCCAAAAGGGGAAGTCCAGCCCGAACTGCTAGGTCACATCCCTTCTGCACGAGACCACAAGCATCCCCAAACATGTTACACCCTTGTTGGGGCTCATCAGTGAGGAGTAGCTTGGTCTCTAGGCTCAGCAGGCACGGGACCCACATCTGGGCATACCCGTCCCACTCGGGGTGACAAAGCAAAAATAAAGAGGTGATGGCTGGAAGGCTCAGACTGAATCTTAACCACTGGCATTGCTCGGGACAACCCTCCAGACCATTGCTCTTCGCCTGCCAAGCCATTACAGAAGGGAAAAGACCATATGCAAATCAGGCTTGGCCCCACCCCAAAAGGGGAAGTCCAGCCCGAACTGCTAGGTCACATCCCTTCTGCACGAGACCACAAGCATCCCCAAACATGTTTCACCCTTGTTGGGGCTCATCAGTGAGGAGTAGCTTGGGTCTCTAGGCTCAGCAGTCACAGGACCCACGTCTGGGCACACCCATCCCACTCGGGGTGACAAAGCAAAAACAAAGAGGTGATGGCTGGAAGGTTTAGACTGAATCTTAACCACTGGCATTGCTCGTGGCAACCCTCCAGACCATCGTTCTTCGCCTGCCAAGCCATTACAGAAGGGAAAAGACCATATGCAAATCAGGCTTGCCCCCACCCCAAAAGGGGAAGTCCATAATAAATACATGTGATGCTATGTCCCTTTTCTCCTGCTCTTCAGACTGGAAGGTTATTTTTTCTATGGCTAGATATGTCCATCGCGCCTGGCTTCTAAAGAAACAGATTGTTGGAGAGTGTGTGAGTTACTGATGGGATCTGTTGCGAGTTTCACTCTCCTCCCAGACCAATGCTTAGGTGGAGGAATTAATTTTAGGAGGCTTTTGTATTTTATCGTTTTAGTCCAATGTGTTTTTAGCTCGTTTTTATGTATTATCTTTTTTTTATTAATGTGACTTTGTGACTAACAAGTGCACTAAAGTGAGAAGTCATATAGTTCCAATATGGCCGCCTTCTTGACTAACCATTGTCATCTTACCTAAGTGTTAAACATCAAAGATGGACTTATACACTTTTTTCTATAATATCACAGTCCTCTCTCTTTGTCACATACCAGACAAAGCCCGAGTAGGGTGAACCGCGTCGTTCTTTCTTTACATCTAAGACTGCTGTTGTCTTCCTTGTCCATGTATTTTAACCAATAAAGGACACTTTAATTGCACGGTACACCAAGACGGCCTTTGTATTATTTGGAGAAATTCAGCTTTCCATTGGAAATACAGCCGGAGTGCCGATGTGACTCAGATTGGTTTCCAATCCACCTTTTCTGTATATATATATATATATATATATATATTCAGTGAAAAAAACTTTGTTAAAGGGACGTTATGGTTAAGTTGCGCTACTAAAAACCTATGAAATTCAGTGAAAAAACTTTGTTAAAGGGACGTTATGGTTCCAAGTAAAACCGAAAAACCCTTGAAATTAGCCAGTTATTGTAAGCTAAGCAACCATAACTCGCGCCACCACCGTGCACTGCTAAGACTAACACCCAGGACATCAAAGATGACATCACAAATGTCATTTATTACATCACTGATGACATCACATGTCTGGCTCACTATTTTTTCTTTTGCTGACATATCTAGGCCACATGGTTTTCTTCAGTAACAGTCAGAAACTAAGAATTTTATTTTATTTGTAGACATATCCTTCTAGTAGGTTCTTACAGTAATTCCTTTAGAGTACAGTCACATCATATGAAACATATACATATGGGAAAACACAAGCTTGAAAGACAGCAATCCTTTTTGTGCATAAAGATAATCACTAGACTTATGAGCACTTTCTGATAGTTCTGTTGTTTTTTTTTATGGCTGTACTTTCCCTGTATATGGTCATATTTGTATACATTGTACTCACACTACTTTCCTTAGGGTCCAATCACATCAAGTGATACATATACATAGGGTAAATAGCAGCTTTGAAACAGAGCAATCATTTATTTGCATGAAACTAATCAGTTAAGTTATGAATTGTTTCTGCTACTACTTGTGCTTTTTTGCTAACTTCACTTTCCCTGTATATACCCATATTGGTATGTGTTCTTGAGTCTTTGTGTTTTGTCTATAGTAATGCAATTATGTAATACATGGGTTTTATTAGCTACTTATTACATATTTCACAGTACACAAAAATCTGTTAAGAAAACAATTATCATTTCATTATTCAACATATTAACATTACGAATATCATACCTTAATCTTGTACGCTGCACACAATGTTATGTTTCTTTATGAGTAGCTTAGTATACTAGATAGAACCCCATAATAGGATGCTATTTATATCAATGCATCGTTCAATGCACTTATTAGGGTATATTTCTTGCAATGATTCTTGACACTTTTTTCGCAACATATTAAGAATCCCTTCTACACATATTTCATGAGAAGTACATACACATGTGATGTCATCAGTGATGTCATCAATGACATTTGTGATGTCATCTTTGATGTCCTGGGTGTTAGTCTTAGCAGTGCACGGTGGTGGCGCGAGTTATGGGTGCTTAGCTTACCATAACTGGCGAATTTCAAGGGTTTTTCGGTTTTACTTGGAACCATAACGTCCCTTTAACAAAGTTTTTTCACTGAATTTCATAGGTTTTTAGTCGCGCAACTTAACCATAACATCCCTTTAACAAAGTTTTTTTCACTGAATTTCATAGGTTTTTAGTAGCGCAACTTAACCATAACGTCCCTTTAACAAAGTTTTTTCACTGAATTTCATAGTTTTTTAGTATCACAACTTAACAATAATGACTTTGACTTTATATACATGTCATATGGAACTGACTAGATCTCTTCTTATGAACTTGATGTCCGCAAACTTATTTAATGTTCGCGGACATGTTCGGAGAACAGTACCACTACCTAAAAACTGTGGGGGGGGGGTGGTGGGGTATGTTTGATTGTTATATCATAATATAGGAACATTTAACAAATTCAAAAAGCAGCACACAAACACATTATATATAGTAATACATAAGAAATGTAACCCATATATGTAACACACTAACCATTCATTTAAATACAATATGTTCTGAAATGGAATATACCACAAGAACATAAATTGGCTTCCAACATAATTACCTCACAGACACAACAGAACTGAGAACAAGACCAGACCCACTGAATACATAGGACTTATCTTACCAGAAATAGTAAGTTTACTTCATTTTACTCATATATTTATAAACTTTCTGTAATAGATTAAAAAATATATTATCTTTTTTTTTTTTCTCACAGAAATGTCTAGTACTCTGGAATGGCTAGAGGACAATTTCCCACATGAAGAAATGTCACAAGATAGTGAAACTAATGGTAAACACTTTATAATATAAACCATTTAAATATTATTATTTTGTATACATTTAACATATATATATATTTTTTGTACAGAGCATAACAAAATAGAAACTACCTCTGAAGAATCTGTTAGAGAAAACACGCTTGACAACATAAAAGAAAAAATTGATTTACTGTTGACCAATTTTAATAATTTGAAAACTTTTGTTGAAGATCATTTTAAAACAAAAACGTCATACCATTGCCCCACATGTACTTGTCCCTCCTCACCATATCCCAGTCAATTATCCCCAAACCCTCTCCATAATCCAAAACGTTTTGATGAGATTTCCATCCCTTCTTCACCTAATACCAATCATGTTGAAACCCCAAATTCTCCTGTTTTTGTTTCTGTTTCTGCCTCACCTTCTCTGTCATAAATTATTAATATATGTTAAATAAAGTTTAATTTTTATATTGTATTGTGAATAGTTTCCGTTTTTTTTAAAAAAACAATAAAAGTGTCCGCGGACAGTGCGAGTGTTCTGAAATGTTCGTACATAAACGAAAATGGAGGTGTCCTGAAGAACACCACACCTGTTCGTACTGTTCGCTAGCAAGTTGAAACTGTTCTAAGAACACACCTGGTGTCCTGAAATGTTCGTAAAGAAACAAAAATTAAAGTGTTCTAAAGACCACTATATCTGTCCGTAATTTTCGCTATCAACTTAAAACTGTCCTAAGAACACAATTGGTGTCCTGAAATGTTCGTAAATAAACGAAAATGATGTGTCCTGAACAACAGTACAACTGTTTGTAGTGTTCGCTACCCAATTGAAAGTGTTCTAAGAACACAATTGGTGTCCTGAAATGTTCGTACATAAACTAAATTACACGTGTCCTGAAGAACAATATATCTGTCCTTACTGTTCGCTACCAAGTTTAAACTGTTCTAAGAACACACGCGGTGTTCTGAAAGGTTCGTTTCACGTGTGACGCACTTTTAATTACTTCAGAACCCGAACAGTGTCCGTAGGACATCAATGCGCATGCGCTAACCAATCTCCGTGCACTTGGTGTCCTGCGGACAGGCACTTCCTTCGCAGACTAGTTCGCAAACAGATCATATGACCGCGCCCACGCTCATCGTGTGTCCTGAAATGCGGACACTGTTCGTGTCCCCGAACAATTTAAAAGTACATTTTCAGTTAATCCATAATATTTTTCAATAAAATCTCACCATGCCACAAGTCCCACATAGCAATCTTGAGTTTCTATATACCTTTTGAAGCTTTCCGATCCTTTTTTTGTGTTCGATCTGTCCGCGCACAGTGCGCATGTCCGCGGACCGCGCATAAGCACCCTTATAAAAGACCACGCCCAAGAGCTTATTCCCATTGTGTTTCTGGCTGTTCTTCAGAACACAGTGATTTTTGCTGCCACCTGCAGACTACACCATCATCGAGATGGCATCCTTGGCTGCTGAACTGCCACTTGGTGCTGCACCTGCTTCAGCACCACCACCACCCCCTCCACCACCACCACCTCCCCAAGGGCCTGAAGAGGGGAACAGGACTGAGGATGCGGAGGAGGAAGAAGAGGATGATGAGAATGAGGTAGAGGAAATCCCTACTACCCGCACTAGGCGTGAGTCTTGGGTGTGGCGGTTATTTACCATTCATGGGAATCGTCCTAAGGCTCGTGCGAACCATGTTACCTGCAATGAGTGCAAAATGATACTAAGTCGCGGGAAGCACGGTAACTACAGCTTTGGGACCACTACTATGAAGTGACACCTGAGGTCATTTCACTCTGGGGCTATTCGCAGGGTTGTACCTTGCGAAGAACGTAGCAGGTTGATTTCCTCTACTTCATCCTCTGTTTCTGATCCTGTCACCACAAGGACCACCTCTGTGGGACAGCGTCTTTCTCAAGCTGCCTCACAGGCCATACAGAATGCTGATGACCCTTACCTTTCGAGGGTCACAGTTGTATGTATGTACTGTGACACAGTACTCTGCAGGGGGAGCGACTTCGGAGTGCTTTTGAGACTATCGTCTCAGAGCACGAGAAGACCTGCTCACTACCCAAATAAAACCCACTCTACATCTTCCTCTCTCAGCTCGCCCTTTCTTATCCCTGTGGTTGGTGTCCCCCCTTTACCCTCCTTTACCCTCCTCTCCTAGTGTGTCGTGTCTGAAAAACCAAAAAAAATACAACATTACAAAAATAAGGCTCTTTTCAGAGCCGCCTTTCCCAGTTAAAAAATAGAAGTGAAAATAAATGAAGCAGGGCTCTTTGTATTTTTTAGAAGTCCGCGGACAGTTCGCGAACATTAAAAAAATTGGGTTGCTACTCCATCACAAACATTGTAATTTTCTCTGGAAAGAAGTGGTGGCTCTGAAAAGAGCCTTTGGGTGGTGTTTGTAAGTCAAAAATTGTAAATGCTTAACATCTACTTCAAAATCGTTGTTGTAATTCCAAAAAAGGTCGCAATGCATTTTGTACATTTCTCAGAAAAATCTGATTGCTAGCATAAGTAAGATGGACTCCATCTCTGTGAAAAATGTATGTACTACAAAACATAATATTTTCATTGTGAAAAGAAGACATGCCAAAATCTCTTAGAAAGCCACAAACAGCCTTATTAACATTGCGCCTTGCTTTTTCCATTTGTGGACCAATTGAAGAAGAACGAAGCCACATTTGTCTCTGCGCAATCCGTGAAAATATCACTTGAGAATTAGGAAACATGTCCATAACCTTCCTCAGTCCTTCTTTCATAGCAAATTGCAAAAAAATTCCAGTCACATGTCCTAAACTGTTCCCTCCACAATGAATTACAATTATGTCTGGATGTTGCTCTGTCTCCAAAGTAGCACAGAGAGGTAGCAAGTCCAACCACTTCATTCCACGTACTCCATGCCAGTGTACTTCCACATGTGGGAATCCAAGATCTACAGCTACTCCACAGCTTTCTGCATGCACCTTCAACCAATGTATTCACGAATCTCCTAAAATCCAAACAATCTGTTTTCTGAAACACACAGCCATAGCTATCTTTTGTTCTCTCAGCAAAAAGAGTATCTGAGAAAATCTCTCCTGGCACAACACACCCACCAAACTTTCCTGACCAATCCCTTTCAGTGCTTATTCTCATTTGCATGACTTCTGAACCCAAAAATCCCTGGATGTAACTCCCGATGTCCTCGAACTACCGCCATGTCCGCGGACATATCGTAACATGAACAGCCATTCTACCATTTCCACTACACTCTCTCTGCCATTCCCTCATTGGATGTACCTCAAAAATCACATGATCATGCACCAATCACATTCAAGACCTCTACATCTAACTGCATCATCATAGATCTGCACTGCAAATGTACTCTGAATCTCTCTGAGTACAAGTGTCATATCATTGGCAAGCAGCATCTACCAGAAATACTGTACAAGTCTTCAAGATTTCTATTTGCAGCTCCATGCATATCCATATGCATGAACACAAACTTCAGGTATGCATATTTTCTGTATAGTAGATGACATAGCTCTTAACCATTTTTGTTTTACAGGCGGGTGAAATCACCCGATTTTGTTTTTGGCGGGTGAGACGCCCATTGGAATGAATGGGTGTGCAAGAGGCTTGGCGGGTGAATCTGCCCTGTACAAGGCGTGTGACACCCGCCAAAAGCGTGTGAGTTGAGAGCTATGGTAGATGAACACCATTTTCAAACAGACTTTTACCTCGTAAAATCTGTAAAATGAATTTACTGTACTTTTTTCAATTTCCTAAAATCAACTATCACTTATACACCTTTATACTTTTTATTTTCTTTATACACACACACTCAAATCATGTTAAACTAACATTTTTTAAATGAAATATATAGACTACATATATTCAAACAAAATTGCATGCAAACACAATCTATGTTTAAACCTTTATAAAAATACTTATACAATTTCATATTTTTTGTTTTTATTTATTTATTTACTTAATTACTTTAAATTAGACATGACATTGAGGTGCTATTACCTAGAACAGTTTACTTACAGAAATAGTGGTATTCACTAATATATTGTAAATTTCACAAGACATAGTAAAGATATATTTTTTTTGCTACAGTTAGTCATTCAATACAATTTGTTCATTAAGAACATATCATATGTACTGAACTGATGCAATTTATCTTATGTAAATAAATTAGTTTAATGGTTTTACAGAAGGCACTGAGGATTTCAATTAAAAAAATCAATATCTAAATTAAAAACAGTGCTATATACAAACAAAGTTACTAATTTGAAGCTTTTACAATTGCAGTGAAGACCAGCTTCCTGAAAAGAAGCAGCCGAATTCGAAGAAGAAAGAAAAACTAAGAAGTTACCTGTTAATTTAAAAGAAAAGTAAGTAAAATATCACCATAATATTTATATTATTAATCAAATATACTATAACATTAATACGAGCTATTTTGGTTTCTTAAAATAGAGATTTTGAACCATTTTGTCCAAAAATGTCCATGTCTTAAACAGCGATTTACAGCAAAAACGGCCCACAAATTTCTATTTTTGGACACACAAATTAGCCAACTGAACCACTACAATTTTCATATTATAGAACAAACAACTGTTTTAATTGTATACATTAGATTTACTATTTGTACTTTTCCACACCACTAGCTTACTTTTTTTTTGTCATCTGAACCCCCGTTTAGTAACACATAAATTCAAGAATACCTATCCCTACTAGTTTTAGTTCCCAATGCACAATCACACACCATTACATACATCTTTATCATCTTACTCAAACACTCATGCACACAGCACACATACATTCCAGAACACCCCAACCCATATCTTCTTTATTTTTTTCAACAGACCCTAAAGAATGCCTACCAAAAGACAACTCCGTAGAAAGCAACACAAAATTAGAGCTAATGAAAATAAAGGTGTCCAACATAAGCATCCATCTCTAGCAGAATTTGTAAAAAAAAGTTGAAACAAAACAGCTAATACAATCATTTAGTGAAACACAAGAAGTTTCAAGTACAACAACTTCGCTTACTCTATCAAAATGTAAAACAAACCAAAAAACAATTAACAGAAAATCAGCTATCAGTACAGATAAAACTACTTCTTCAAATTTTAATATAGTGCAAAGTAGGCATTCCAAGAAAAGTATTTTAGCCAAAATATACCGTCACAAAGTCCTTCAAAATCTTATAAAAACAGGAGAGAAATCAGGTTCAAAGCTTAAAACCTATCGTAGGAAATTAATCTTAGAAGCATTGATGGACAGTGCAATTCTTCTCAAAAGAAACGTATTTATTTTACTGTTAAACAAAATGAAACCACTAACAAAACTAATAACTAAATTACAAAAAAGACTTCTCAATAAGCGAAATGTCAACAGAATGAACTTCTTAAGTATCTGCGGAGGTGAATGGAATCACACTACGAGCACAGAACCATATTTTAATGAAGAAGCGTACAAACAAAAGCAAACTAATACAATTGCCATAAATAGCAGTGGTCGAGGTTATGAAAAAGTGAATAATACCATAATGGAACAAGAAGTACTCCTTACAAAAATATGCCCTGAAAACTTAGAATTACCCCTCCATTCAACTGAATCAGAACGTCTAGTGTACAAATGGCCATGCACGTCAATGTGTAACATTCCCAAACAATGTTTCAAATCTTTACACCAATTCCTCAATAAATATGTAAAAAGCAAAGACAAAATCAAAATTAAATTACTGCAAAATATAGATACCTGTCCAGTACGTAAGTACTCAGGACTACAAGGACATTGATTGGCTTACATTACAGGACCTACTTGTAAAACCACTTTCTATGATATCAAAAGGATATCAACACATCATTCAACTATAAGAAATCTAGTCTATAAACTGTACTATGCTAAAAGTCCTGCTTTACCACTAGCAAAGTTAAATAACATCCTTCTACATGGTACAGCAAAAGACCTACTTGAAGAAATTCACTATATCCAGAAAAAATATTTTGGAAGTGAAAGCCATTTACAGAATGAAATAGCTTTAAACCAATTAAGCAACAATTCTACACATGGCAACCTTTTGCTAAACACATACAAAAAAGAAATACTAAAATTTAAAAGTACATCAGCTGAAATACCAAACCATGTATGTGTATGTTGCCGTAGAATTTTTTTATAAAAGTAACACAAAAACTGTGGACCTATCATACAAAATAGAAGACAATGAAGATTCTAAATGGTTTGAATTAGCTCTCTACCTTCTAGCAGAAAACAAATATGAAATAACTGAGCCCTTAATACTTTGCAGTTATTGCACTACAAAACTTGACAACAACCAAACTCCTTCACGTTCTATCACAAATAATTTGGAATTATACCCAGTACCAAAACCTCTACAACAACTTAATTAATATGAGAGCATCATAATTCAAACAGTACACCCATTTCAAACAATAATACGCCTTCAACCAAAAACAGCAAAATTACCTCCCTCTGAATTGGTAAAAGGCATTCGTGGAAAAGTAGTTTATTTACCATTAAATCTAATAGAAAATGTACATACTCTAGGAGTGCAACGTCCAATGCAGCAATCTTTAATTATATTAGTAAATGGATTACCTACAAAAGACAAAAAAATATGGCAACAGCTGGTAGATTTATGTAAAGTTAGACAAGCCTTCCAATATCTTAAAGAGAATAATGAATATTACAAAGAAATTAATATTGAAGAAAACTTGAAAGATACAACTGAAATAATCCAAGAAACACAAGAAGCTGGTCAATTTGAGCTAATAGATCCTGCAACAAACATAGATATTCTAACACCTGGAGAACTTTGTTCTTTGGATCCTGTTAATGTTTCAAGATATTTTCACCATCGCTTCATTGCTATGCTACATTTTATTTGTAATAAAACTGTTCCTCCCCTTGGAGAAGTGCAACACTTCTTTTGGAGAAAAGAATACCAAGCCAGAGGAGCACCACATATCCACATGCTTTTATGGATTAAAGATGCTCCTAAATTTGGTCAAGACAGTGATGCCACTGTTTTACAGTTTATTGAAAAATATATCACTTGTGAAATTCCATCAGAAGCCACAAATAGTGATCTTCGTGCACAAATTTTACAATTTCAAAGACACAAATGTGGAAAATATTGTCGTCGCAAATACAAAAACAAATGCAAATACTACACCAAATGTCGATTTGGTTTCCCTAGACCAGTTACAAATACAGGTCAAGTAAACAACCTCATGTCTTAAGTTAGTCATAGTGTTAAAGGTAAGTCACCTAAAAATACATATTACATAAAAAGAAAAGAAGAAGAAAAATATATCAATGATTATAATGCAATCATTGCCCACTTATGGAATGCCAACATAGAAGTGCAGTACATTGCAGACAATTCTACTGCAGTTGCACGATATGTCACAGCATACTTAACTAAAGCAGAAAAGACGGAGCTCCAAGACCTCTGGAATGACCTGTCATCAGATAAAACAGTATCTCAGAAATTATACAGCTTGGGCATAAAAATGCTCACCCATAGAGAATGTGGATCTTATGAAGCAGCTGATCGTTTAACTGGTACTTCATTGTATGGTAAATCTGAAAATATAGTATGGCTAAGTCTTGGTCCAGCTAAATCTAGAAAAAGAGTTCTAAAATCATATGAAGATATAGAAACAATAGCCAAACATATCCCAACAGCCAAGACATTTTAAAAAACAATTTATTGGACACATACTACCCAAACAGAAGTAATACTTTGGAAAACATGTGTCTATACCAAATAGCCCAAAACTACACATACAAAAATAATATGAAACCTGATGGAAAAAAAGGTAAATATAGAGTGACAGACTGTGAAGGCATCTTAGTTAAACTCACTAAAGCAAAGTTAATTAATCATATCAAATTGTCATTGAAGACTCCTCAACATAAAGAAGTATATTACATGTCCCTGCTACAACTCTTCAAACCATGGAGAAAAGAAGAACAATTACTAGATAACTATGACTCATATGAGGATGCTTTCAAAGCAAATGAAAGCACTATAACTGATGTAGGCCCTCATTACGACCCTTGCGGAAATCAACCGACCGGACCGCCATAGCGTAAATAGCGTTTCCGCCATTGCACGATGGAGCAAAGTGCGGCTCATTCCGACCCATCGGGCACGAGCACCACGCCATGGCGGAAGTGCAAAGTCCGCGATGGCGGAAATGACCCCAAAACGGCCCACACCGCCGCCGTACGGCGCCCTAGGTGCAATACCGCCACCCATCTTAGCGGACACCGCAGTGAGCGCCAACCGGAAAGTACGGTGACCGTAAATATCTGGAAACGGAAGTAAAAGCATGGTCCCGGAACGGGAAACATCACGCCATACACCTATAAAACCACAAATTCCACACAACCATAAAAAATACTACCCTGAGACACATTCCAACCCGTCATCCACCCTAGTGAAACCAAGAAAAATGGGAAAAGTAGCGAAGAAAGCGTGCGACCGCAAGCGGCAGGTCCACTTCTCCCGTGAGGAACTCACGGTGCTCACGGAGACCCTCCAGGAGAATGCTGCCGTCGTCTTCTCCACGCAAATGACCAGGACGGCACTTGCGAACAAGAAGGCCATATGGGCCCTGGTGGCACAGCGTGTAAGTGCGGTGGGGACCGCACCCCGCAACCCACAGCAATGCAGAAAGCGATGGGACGACCTGCGGATACCCGTCCGTAGCATACTTTCTGCCAACCGCAACATTGCCACAGCTACCGGGGGAGGATCGGAATCACCCATCAAGTTGACCCCCTGGGAAGAAATCTGTGCCTCCACCATTGGAATGGAGAGCATAGAGGGAGTCGGAGGGATGGAGAAAGGAGTGCAGACATCCGAAGATTCAGGTAGGTGTCCCAAATAAAACAATGCCAAAACCACAATGTCCAATCATGTGAAGTACCACGTGCCCACATAGTGCAACAGGAACACATGTCCAGGAGAACGTCCACATACATAGGCCTGATAGCACACTTTAAAACTCACATCAAATACATAAATAATTAAAAATCCTAAAAACACCCTCTACACGTGCAGCAGGCACACCCTAACTGCAGGCTGCCAAACAACTGCACCCTCACTCCACACACAAATGAAACCACCTCCAAGGCCCCGACCCAAATCACCCTCAGGTACCACCCCAATGCATGTGATACATTGCCATTCCAATTCCCACAGACCCATTAATAACGCTCGCCCTCCTTTACTCCACCACAGGGTCCGATCCAAACGACGAGCTCCAGGACACCCCTACCAGCACACCTGCAAAGAGGGCCAAGACCAACGGCCAAAGACCCTCCACCTCAGCTGCATGGATCAAGACACGGCAGCAGCACAAATCAAGTGACAGCACACAGGAGGGAACTCCAACAGGCACCCCAGCAGCCAGCATGCCCACAACACCACCACCACAGGTCCCCCCAATGGATGCCACAGTAGGCACTGCTTCTGGTGGCAGCAGCACCATAGGTGATACTGCATTAATGGCAGCATGCTCCGACACAGAAAACGGGGATGTTGAAGTTAGATCCATCCATGACCTGTCTCAATCCCCCTGTCTGTTCCATCCTGTACACCATGAGGATACCACGCAGGGGCACCCACAAGACGACGACTGGCCATCCCCCACAAGCCCTGTGGCAAGGCAACATGAGGTGATCAGCCCCTCTGTGACACCACCGCAAATGGCCATGGCCCAGCAGAGGCAACAGTCCCTCGACCAGTTAATCGTGCAACAGCAGCAACTGGCCACGCTCCTCAAGGACCATGCCGATGAATGTGGGGGCACTAAGGCAGACATAGAAACATCAACTGAGACACTGAGGGCAGAAATGGAGAGAAGTACAGAGACACTAAGGGCACAAATGGAGAGTAGCACCGAGAGCCTGAGAGTACAAATGGAGAGTAGCACCGAGAGCCTGAGAGTACAAATGGAGAGAAGCACCGAGAGCCTGAGGGGAGAACTGCATGCGACGTCCAAAGACGTATGTGCCGAACTTGCCGGAGTGCGCCGTGTGCTCACTGAGCTCTCACAAACCCTTAGGGACATGCATGGACGTGAGCAGGCAGAGACATCATCCGTTGCAAGTTCCGTCCAGGGCAGCCCCCAACGTAGATCTGGGAGGAACCTGCGCTCCACAGGCAGGGGTGCCCCTGATACCCGCAGAGGGGGCTTGCAATAGCGACAGCCCACTGACAATGAGCATCTTTGGACACTGGTGTTCGGGGGGGAGGTAGGAGGGTGGAGGGGGTGTGTTGGGCTCACTTTGGTGGCGGGTCGATAGGGTGTTTAACATGATATCACATATGCCATAAACAATGCACGATCATCCAATGAGATTGGTGGACATTGATCTTTGTGTACGAGGCCATTATAGGCGTACAGTCCATATTGTGCATGTCCCAGACACACACAGTGCCATGAGTCCCGTGTCCATGTATCAGCCACCAGGCGTGAGTGCTAGAAGCATGCATCTATGAGATGCTGACGAATGTCACGGCCCTCCTGTGCCTCGCAGACTCCTTGAGGTGCTGCCACATCCCCACCCTCATCATGACCATCATCAGGTGCTTGCAGTTCTGCGTCAGGGGGCATGGGCACATTTCTACGTACGCACATGTTGTGGAGCATGACACATGCCATGACCATCTTTGCAACCTTCACATGGCGGTACAGGAGTGCCCCGCCAGACCTGCTGAGGCAGCGGAAACGAGTCTTCAGTAGGCCGAATGCCTGTTCTATGACTACACAGGTACGTGAGTGTGCATGGTTGTAGTCCTCCTCATGCTGGTCCCGTGGGTTCCGGACTGGTGTGAGGAGCCATCTCTTCAGTGGATACCCGGCATCACCTGTATGTGGACAGGAAAGGAATATTGAGGAATGCCATTGCTACGTACGCACCCCCCCCTTCCTGCCAGGTCATTGCCGCATCACATACCCCACATCATCATGCATGAAATGAGACTCACCGAGTAGCCAGGATCTGTTCCCTGCGTGTCGCTCCATGTAGCGTGGTATAGTAGAGTTCCTCAAGACCATAGAATCATGGGTTGATCCAGGGAATCTGGCACAACAATGTGTAATGATCCTGTTGGAGTCACACACCATTTGTACATTCAGGGAATGAAATTGTTTTCGGTTGCGGTACTGGGCCTCCATGGCATGTGGGACGACCAATTCCACATGGGTGCAGTCGATGGCACCAATGCAACCCGGTATGCCGGCAAGTGCATGGAATCCCACTTTTGTGTTGGTAATTTCCTGCTCCGAGCGTGGTAGAGAGATGTAGTCGTCTGCGTGCTTCAGGAGGGCATCGAGCACTTGCAATAGTGTCCGTGAGAACAGTGGCTGTGATATGCCATGCAACTGTCCGACTGTGTGCTGGTAGGTGCCTGTGGCCAGGAAGTGTAGTACAGACACCACCTTCAGTAGGGGTGGGATGGCGGTTGGGCTATCTATCATGCTGACAAGGTCAGCCTGTATCATGTCCACAATGGCGGTTATGGTGTCCCGGTCCAAACGGTAGAGGGTGTGGATCTGCTCATCAGTGAGGTTGAACGGATTTGCTCGGAGGCGTGGGATTGCGGGCTGCCTGCGTGGTGGTAGTGGCTGTGCTGGCGGCCCTTGCTGGCCCTGCCTTGCCTTCCTCCTCCTCCTGCGTCTCCGCCGTGCGGCCGGTAGTAGTTGGTGTTCGTCTTCTTCTTGAAGTTGGAGTACTTGCAGTGCTATCAGGTCCCCCAGGGCCAACATGGCTAGTCCTGCCGGTAGCATTTCGGAGTGGGTGTGGTTGTGGGAGGAGACTGGGTGTGCAATTTATGTGTTTTCAGGCTGTATGGCCTCCACCTGTGGTGATTCATTCCACCTGTGCAAGCTGCACTCCCCTTTGGGCGAGCACGTCCCGCACACAACGCTGCAATTCGACGAATGGCATCTTGCTATTGCAATCATGTATTTGTACCCGATGGCAGTGTAACATTGGTTGATATGTTCATTCGGCTATGGTCCCATTGTTTCACATACAATCTTTGCAGTCGCGAACAGACTTGTGAAGGGTCAGTGGAACGTAGTACTCGAGTAACGGTGGACCCTCATGCAACACTGTACCGAGCTTCACCGAAGGGCGGGGCGTTCCATTTGTGAGTGAAGACAGTTGCCATTTTCACACACAGCCGCACTAGATGGATTAATTTGTGGTTTCAAGCGGCCACAGATGCCTTTTCGACGTGATGTTGCAAATGAGGAATTCGAAGGGCGGCGCTTTCGGTTTTCAGCTAGCGGCGAGGAGATGCCCACAGGTCTGACTGCAAATATAACGTTCTATTGTTTAATGTCCTTGGGACAGGGGCCATGGCGAGGATGCAATGATTGATATGAATAGTATGGGATGCGCAATAGCGACGTGGGCGATGAGGCCGGACGTTCCCAAATACATGTTACTTCACAACACTGGAATTACGGGCTGGGGCACAGTGGATTTTGCAGGCTGCATAACGCACATACTCAATGGAAATTTCACATGTTATGTGAGTATGGAAACAGGCGTTTTCATTACGGGATGAGGGTATGATGTATGGATGCATGGACAGATGATTTGATACAGAGTTTGCCATGTACAGGGCTTCTTGGAATCTATCCGCCTCCCCTGCGCTATGTGATGCAGGGCTGCCGTAGTGGGGCCATCGTCTATCTGGCCTTGTTGAGCCCTCCCTGTCTCGACGCGCCTTCAGACACTTGTGTCTATGCACGTTACCAATCCCATCTGATGGATTCTGTTTTAACAGACGCATGCACAGGTACACTCGTTTGTGATAGTGTTTTCACCTCGATATAGATAGTTATGATTCGCAAGTGGTTTTTGGGTGGTGATGATCCTTTGGAGTGGGCTAGCATGCATATGGCTGTGGATTTGGTGTGATCATTGAAGTGAGTAATTCAAATGTAGTTCTGATGGCCATACTATTCTTTTTCATTTCATTTGGTTGACAGGTATCTCCTCCCCTTTTGCCACTGCCATCTGTATGCCACTCCTGCAGATGGATTTTACTCCCGACACCTGCTGCTTCGTGTTAATCAGTGGAGCAGCATTACGATCTTATGGGACGATCGCCAATGGGCCACATGCCCTTACGCAGTACTAGTGGCTAGGAGCAACATTTCGGCCTTTCAGCTGGACTAGTGCCTCCCTATTGGGACAGCCCTGCGGTTCTAGGCGCTTCCATGTTGCCTTTTCGTACGGGAATGTAGCCCCTGTGTACCATGAAGGAACAGGGCGTCACACAAGAAGTAGCTGGTCATTTATTGCGGATGCAGCCCACGATAATGAAATATATTTTGGAGTTCATGGCCTAATGGCTGTATGGGCTTGGTGAATTTGTCGTGCATTAAATTTCTATTCTGATATGAACCGTGTAGCGTTCTTCTTTGCGAGTGATGTGGCATATTCCTATTTGGGGAGCGATGTATTGTGAGGAGATCTGCATTGGGTTCCAGCTTCAGAGTATAGTTGCGTGGTACTGTGCTGGGCGCGTTTGCCTATGGAGCCCAGTGAGGTCAGGGATAAGGGCTGCCATTATGACTGTTTTGATGATGTCATGCTCAGGGGCGGGGGATTAGCTTTTGTGTAACAGATGCCGGTCAGCCAGTTGGATTGGTGGAATGATGTGATTATCGGAATATTGCTGGTCACAGGTGCCTGTGTTTGCGTGCGTTTCTTGGTGGGAGACTGAGGTCATGTCCATTTGTATAGCTTCTGTATTCGTGCCATCTGTGCCCTGCAGCTCCCATTGGGCACTCTTGAGATTCATTTGTTCGTTGGCAGGCATGGATGACTTGTACATTTCACTGGTTGCATTGTGTGACTTCATTGCACCTACGGGGGGTTGTACAATGTGGCCAGGGAGCGGTGTACAAGCACTCAGTAGGGCCGTTTACGGTTGATTCGCGATGCCGTACTTCTCACCATGGCGGAATGGTACTTTCCGCCGTGCTTGATGGCGTTAGGTGCATGTCCGCTAGGGTCGGAATTCGCGTACCGTTGCGCCATGGTGGTAATTACGGTTTGGCATGGCGCGCGCGCGCGTGCTTGGTGCAGTTAGCGTTGGCGTTCACTACGGTGTCGCTAATGGCATCGTACTTTGCGGTGACGGGTCATGATCGCACCGAGCGCTATTCGATGGCGGTATTGCATTTCCGCCATCGTTTTTCGATTTCCGCCAGGGTCGTAATGAGGCCCGTAAACTTTACACAGTACAAAACAATGTTGCACAATGAACAGCAACATGAAGAAGAACTCCAAGCCAACTAGATAAGGATACTCCTGACAGTAGTCAACCTTATGTAACAGGAAGCCAAGAACCACTGGGAGAACCACTAATAACAAATTAGGCAGAATTAGCTATGATAGAAGTAGAAAACACCATGTGTCAGTATGAAGATAAGGAAGACTTAACTATACTACAATCAAAACTAAACAATGAGCAAAGTAGCATTTTTCAAGAAGTAACAAAACAAATTGCACATGGTGTTAAACATGAAAATAAAGATTGTTCCTGCCATAATTATAAACCTATACTACTGTACGTCAGTGGTGAAGCTGGTTCTGGCAAAACATTCCTAATCAAAATCATTAGTAAGTTCCTTCAACAATTGACAAACAACAAACTGTCAGCTGTTGTCACTGCCCCCACAGGTTTAGCTGCCTACAACATAGGTGGTGTTACATTACACCGATTACTACTATTACCAGTAGAACACCAGAACAAATTAGACTATTACAAACTTTCTGCAGAAGCTGCAATGGAATTATGCAGAATATTGAAACAAATGAAAATGCTACTAATAGATGAAGTGAGCATGGTCTCCAACCTGATGTTAGCTTTGATTCACCTCAGATTACAAGAAGTACTCAAAACAGACTATGAAGAGCTCTTTGCAGGAAAACACATTATTGTTTTTGGAGATCTGCTTCAATTAACACCAGTAAAAGGTGAACCTATTTTTAAAACATTAGGGCACAAACTCTGCCGTAAAACTGTTGGCAGCATTGGAAATGTCAACCTTTGGCAACATTTCCAATACAGAGAATTAACAGAAAACATGCGCCAATCTGCAGATCTAACTTATGCCAACATTTTAAAAAGTTTGAGAGTTGGAATACTTTCTAAAGAAGCAGAAGCAACATTGAAAAACCGGCACATTAATGCACTTTATGGCGATAATGCATGTGCTACAGATGTTATGGAACAATTAGCCCACAAAAATGTCAATTGTATGGCCTTAATGCCAACTCTTGCAAGCTGTTTCAAATTCAATGAAATCATGCTAAGTAAAGAAATGCAACCAATAATGGAAATTAGTGCCACAGACAAACTAGATGTACATGGTATGACACTACCCATGTGTGACCAAGCCACAACAAGACTAAATAATTTAGAAAAATCAATCTCAAACACAGCAGGCTTAGAAAAGATGTTAAAATTATCCTTAAATTGCAGAGTAATGCTTAAACGTAACCTTGACGTGGACCAAGGAGTAGTTAATGGAGCACTAGGTACAGTTGTTGGCTTTCAAACATACCCACGTGACAACAAAATTCAGTTTGTCAATATACTCTTTGACAAACTTTCAGAAGTAAAACGGATAGGACGCTCAACAGCTAGATTCCTTCTCTTCAAAGATATGTATGTACGCAGAGAACAATTTTCTCTAACTCTTGCATATGCAGTCACGATTCATAAATCACAAGGTCTTACCCTAGACAAAGCAATGATAGATATTGGTAACACAGTCTTTAAAGAAGGCATGAGCTACGTAGCACTATCACGCTTACGTACACTTGACGGTCTATTTCTAATCAACTTTGATGCAAGTAAAGTAAACGCTGATATTCCTTGCATTTTAGAATATAATAGACTTCGCTCACTATACACTCCCCATCTAAACACATATTCTGTTCCACAAAAACTAAAACGTTGTAAAAGAAAACTAAATCAAACAGAAATGCAACAGGACGTCACTGCAAATCCTCCAAAGAGAGTAAAAGAAACTAATACTTCATCAAGTACCACAAACAAAAAAAAATCAATTAGAGAAAGTAAACCAGGTACTTCTTTAAAAAAGGAAGACAAACTCCAAAAAAAGCAGTTAGATACAGAACTACCTGGACCATTTAAATTCTCAAATATAGTTGGTGTAAGTTGCTATGCAAATGTAGCAATGAATATTCTATTTCAATTACCACCAATTGTTGACAACATTTACTTACACAGTACAGACCCATTGTGTTTGCAAATGTTAGTACTTCACAGAAATGCAGCAAACAATCCTGACAACACATATAGTGTTTTTGGAATAAGACGACAATTGGACTACTGTGCTGGAATGGTGAAATTCACTATAAACTCACAGGAAGATCCACAAGAATTTCTAATGTACTTACTACAAGTACTGGAAAACAAAAACATACCTATAAATGAAATCTTTCAGATTTCATACATGTGGAAACATACATGCACTCTCTGCAACAATGTGACACAAGAAGAAATCCCCAATGAACGCTTCATATATATATCAATACCAAATTGTGAATCCATTCCATTTCAGCTACTTGTACAAAATGCAAACCATGGTACATTATGCTCTACCTGCAATTCAGATAATCGCTCCACGTTAGTAATACAAACACATAGTAAATACGTAATACTAATGCTTCTACGTTACAATGCAGATGGTACCAAAAACAACTGCAAGCTGACTGGATTCACACATGGTCAAATATCACTTGGTAAGAAAACCTTCACAACAATAGGTATAATCTACCACGCAGGAGCCACAACCAATTCAGGGCACTACACGGCATATATAAAAAAGAAATGTGGATGGTTTGAATGTAATGATAGTACCATTACTCTAAAGCAGAGATTACCAGCAAATCTTACAAACGCTTATTTGATGTTCTTAAAACCAAAACTTGATAAATAAACTGTATTTAAACCTTTAAGTAAATGTGTGTTAAAAACGTATAAACTGTTAGAATACTCCAAAAGCTATCTAACTGCTCAAAGATTCTACAACAACTAATCAGATAAATGAATACCACTAAATTAGACCAAGAAATACACAGTTAGATCACGCCAATTGGTATCTAACTGTCCCAAAATTATAAATTTGTGTTAAAATAATATAAACTGTTAGAATACTCCAAAAGCTATCTAACAGCTCAAAGATTCTACAACAACTAATCAGATAAATGAATACCACTAAATTAGGCCAAAAAATACACAGTTAGAATACGCCAATTGGTATCTAACTGTCCCAAAATTTAACAATATCCAAATAGATAAATCAAAACCACTAAAATATATTAAAAAAATAGACAGTTAGAATACGCCAATTGGTATCTAACTGCTCCAAAATTTTATAATATCAAAACAAATGAAGAATCTGATACTGCTCCAAAAAAAATACAACAAAGCAAAGTATAAAGAATTAGCCAGAAACAACAAGTGAACACTGAAAACAAACAAACAAATAAACTGTAGCATAACAGAAAAAGGTTTTTTTTTTAATCCAACATGGATTTTTTTTTCTCCCACAGACCCAATGATTTTAGCAACAAATACAGAAACTGAGCAAATTGCACAGTACTCTGATTTGTACTCTTCTAAATATGAGGGTCGAAAAAAAATAAAAGTATATTGCTTATACAATGTAATAAGTCATTACAAAATACTAATACTAACATGCTATTTTCTTTTATCACAGAAATGAAGAAGAAAAACATGGACTCCCATTACTAGACCAAACAGTAAGTATACAATAATAAGGACAACCATAGCAGCATATCACATCCATAGTATCTAATACCTTTGTTCCTTATACATTTGTTTTTCACCCAAAGTTATAAGCATATATGAATGTGATATGCTGCGGTGGTTGTTGCCAGGGCATAGAGTCTTGGGTGCATGGCCAAATGGCCATGCACCCAAGACTCTATGCCCTGGCAACAACCACCGCAGCATATCACATCCATAGAGTCAAACATTTCAACTATGATCTATGGGAAACTTTTAATGTCCGCGAACAATGTGAGTGTTCTTAGAACACTTTAAACATGCCAGCGAACAATACGGCCAGCGTCCTAAGGACACCCCCTACGAACATTCCAGGACACCGGGAGTGTTCTTAGAAGCGTCTTCAGAACACCACCATCTTGTTTATTTGCGAACATTTCAGGACACTGCGAGTGTTCTTAGGACACATTCAACTTGACAAAGAACAATACGGACAGCATCCTCAGGACACCCCCTACGAACACTCCCCGGACACCGCGAGTGTTCTTAGAAGCGTCTTCAGAACACCCCCATTTTGTTTATTTGCAAACATTTCAGGACACCGCGAGTGTTCTTAGGACAAATTCAACTTGACAGAGAACAATACGGACAGCGTCCTCAGGCACCCCCTACGAACACTCCCCGGACACCGCGAGTGTTCTTAGAAGCGTCTTCAGAACACCACCATCTTGTTTATTTGCGAACATTTCAGTACACCGCGAGTGTTCTTAGGACACATTCAACTTGACAGAGAACAATACGGACAGCGTCCTCAGGACACCCCCTACGAACACTCCCCGGACACCGCGAGTGTTCTTAGAAGCGTCTTCAGAACACCCCCATTTTGTTTATTTGCGAACATTTCAGGACACCGCGAGTGTTCTTAGGACACATTCAACTTGACAGAGAACAATACGGACAGCGTCCTCAGGACACCCCTACGAAGACTCCCCGGACACCGCGAGTGTTCTTAGAAGCGTCTTCAGAACACCCCCATTTTGTTTATTTACGAACATTTCAGGACACCGCGAGTGTTCTTAGAACACATTCAACTTGACAGAGAACAATACGGACAGCGTCCTCAGAACACCCCCTACAAACATTTCAGGACACCGGGAGTGTTCTCAAAAACGTCTTCAGAACACCCCCATTTTGTTTATTTGCGAACATTTCAGGACACCGCGGGTGTTCTTAGAACACATTCAACTTGACAGAGAACAATACGGTCAGCGTCCTCAGGACACCCCCTACGAACACTCCCTGGACACCGCGAGTGTTCTTAGAACAGTTTCACTTTGCTTGCGAACAAAACGGACACATATTGACTCCTTAGAACACCCCCTTGTCAGTTTATTTAGAACATTTCAGAACACCCGTGATTGCCGCAAACAAATCGAACACAAAAAGAACGTTTAACACATAAAAAACACAACTTTCATCCTATCTCATACACTCCCACCCTCCCCAAACACTCCTACACACCAACACACTCTACAAAATACACATTTTGAACAAAGTTTCACCGCGCTGTCCGGGGACGTCCGCGAATCCAAGATGGCGGGCGCTACCGAAAAATCTGACGCGCTTCACGCTCCACGCCGTCCAATCAGCGAACACTTTGCATGTCCACGAACATCACGCAAGACGATTGGCCAATCAGGACACTTTCCGCGGAGCGAACAGGGAAGTTTGTCCGCAAACCCAACACAGATATCACTAATTTTTTTTTACCTACTTTTTGGTCATTTTAAAAAAACTACTGGACGGATTTTCACCAAATTTGCAAAAGCACGCTTTCGGGACCAAGCCGCTGCTCCTGGTCCAAATTTGGTGGAAATCCGTCCAGCAGTTTGGGCTGTAGGCGCGAGCAACATTTTTTTTCCATTAACTCTACGGAGAGTGAGTATAATGTATACAAATATGAGCATATAGAGGGAAGGTAGAGTAATAAAAATAAAACTATGAGAAAGTGCTGATAACCATCATGATTATCTTCATGCACAGAAAGGATTGCTCTCTTTCAAGCCTGTATCTTCCGCTATGTATATGTCTCAGGTTTGGACTGTATGGTAACACCAGGTTCCCCGACCCCCTCCTCACCTGAACTGGTATGAGTTGTAGAGGATTCTTCCGATTTGTCTGAGGAGAGTCCTTTCCTTCTTTGTCGCCAAGTTTCGCTGATCTCCTTCTGGTAGATCCTTCCCTTCTGTTTGTAGTTGCAGGTATGAGCTCCACCGGAAGCCACTTTGCCAGAAACGTGGGTAAATCTGGCAGCGGGGACCCCAGGGAGCCCACCCCAAACCAGGGAAAAAGCTTGTCGAAAAAACCCTGGCAAGTTGTGACAGCGTATACCAGCTGAAGACGTCAATTCCCAGGATGCACTGTGATGCGGAAGCGAGTATTCGCAGGAGTTCGGCGAACTGGAACAGCAAAGATTGTCAGGCGGAGAATCCAACAGAGGGAGAGGTCAGGCGAAGGTAAGCATAGCACAAGGCTAAATAAATAGGGAAGCACGGAACAGGTAGAAAGTACGAGACACAGGGAACTACGTACTGGAAAGAAGTCAGAAGGAGGGAAGGGCAGGAAAGCCGGGAAAGGAGAAGGAAGGGATCCCGTCTGAAAACGGGAAGAAAAACAAACGCACCGGAGCGTTAGGAAAAACCTTCCCGTAGCACTGGAAAGTTGCAACGCATGCGCGTTAGCTTCTTCCGGGTTTTTATAGGCTGGAAGACTAGAATGCGCCTGATGTTTTACAAGTGCGGTGTCCGTCTACCATTTCCACCTTCTCCACACCCGCCAGGGTCGGCTGCTTATGACAGTATGACCCCTCTTCAGTGCTCTCCCTCCCGGTTTTCCCGGATGGAGATAATGAAACTTCCGAAGCAGTTTAGGAGCAGAAATGTTCCTAAGTGGTTCCCATGTGCATTCGGTCTTTGGATACCCTTTCCAAAAGACCAGGTACTGCAGAACTCCCTTCTTGTATCTGGAGTCTAGAATGCCGTATACTTCATATTCCTTTGTAGAATCCGGGGTCTTCTGCGGTGGTCTTTGTATCTTTCTAGAATGGGGATCTTCACGGTAGGCTTTAAGAAGCGACGTATGGAAGACTGGATGAACCCTCTTGAGACTTGATGGGAGATTTAGCTTGAATGCTACTGGATTGATCTTAGCTGTTATCCGGAAGGGACCCAGAAATCTGGGTGCAAACTTTCCTGGACGAACCCATCTGGGTAAGTATTTAGTAGACAACCATACGCGGTCTCCTATCTCCCACTGAGGGTTTGGGCTCCTTTTGGGATCCGCCCATCTCTTGCAGTCTTGTCGGGCCTTCTTGAGATTAGTGAACGTATCCCGATGCAATCTTTGTATAGTGTCCAGTAATTGATCCACTGAAGGTGTATTGGTAGGAGGCAAACCAGACAGTGGTATATGCTTGGGTTCGTATCCGTAGGTGCACTTAAAGGGACTCATTCCAATGGATGTATGGATGGCATTATTATATGAGAATTCAGCCAGCGGCAAAAGATGGAGCCAGTTATCTTGTTCCTGGTTACAAAAACACCTGACATATTGTTCTAAAGTGGCGTTTAGACGTTCTGTTTGTCCGTTGCTTTCTGGATGGAATCCTGAAGAAAGTGCTCTCTTTATTCCTAACATGTTGCACAGAACGGTCCAGAACTTGGACGTAAATTGTGTCCCTCTGTCGGAGACGATAATGTTGGGGAGCCCATGCAGCCTCACTATGTCCTTCAAGAAAACTTCTGCGGTAACACTGGCAGTAGGGAGTCCTTTAAGTGGAGTAAAGTGAGCCAATTTACTAAAGGAGTCCACTGTGACCATTATGGCGGTGAATCCACATGAGTCTGGTAAATCCACAATGAAATCCGTAGAAATGTGTTGCCATGGACCACCTGGAGGTGCTTCTTGTTGAAGAAGACCCAAAGGTTTATGGCAGGAGTATTTACTCTGAGCGCACACTGGACAAGTCGCTACATATTCCTTTACATCTTTGATCAGAGAAGGCCACCAAAAATGACGGGATGTAAGTTCTATCGTGGCTCTCTGACCCTTATGTCCTGCTGACGGAATATCATGGCACCATGAAACCGCCTGTGTTTGTAGGTCTCGGGTAGGTAAAAACAAGGCATCGTTTTTGAAGAGAAAACCACCTTTCTGGCTAAGACTTGTTTCCGTGCTGGGGTTTCTTTGTTGTCCTGCCTGTACCTTCTGTAGAAAAGAATTGATTGTGTTGATGAATGTCTTTCCTGCTAGTATGAGTTCCTGTTCGTGTGGCTCTTCTGCTTCTTCGCAAAAGCTGTGTGAAAGGGCATCTGCTAGAGTATTCTCTTTCCCTGGAAGATAGGTGACAGAAAAATCAAACTGTGAAAAGTAGTAGGCCCATCTGGCATGTCTTGAATTACGACACTCCATCTGTTGTAAGACCTTAAGGTTTCGATGATCGGTGCGAACTAGGAAGGGGACCACGGAACCCTGGAGAAGATGTCTCCATTCTTTGCAGGCCTGGCGAATAGCTAGAAGCTCCTTTTCTAGGACTGAATAGTTCCTTTCACTTGGACTTAACGTCCGTGAGTAATAGGAGACAGGGTGTTCCAAATCATCTTCTTCCTTCTGTAGAAGAGCAGCCCCAATCGCACCTTGGGAGGCATCGGTCTCCATGATAAGCGGTCTGGTCTGGTCCGGTTGTCTCAAAATAGGAGCGCTTACGAATGCCTCTTTCAATACTTGGAAGGCTTGTTCGGTGCTTGTGTCCCAAATAAATTTGACTCCTTTCTTTAGTAAATTCGTTATGGGTAGAACAATCATTGAGAAGTTCGGTATGAATTTTCTATAGAAGTTCGCAAGACCTAGGAATCTTTGTACTTCCTTCACGTTGGAGGGTACGGACCACTGGGTGATTGCTTTAGTCTTAGCTGGGTCCATCTGTACATTGTCAGCAGATAAAACAAAACCCAAATAAGGTACCGTGGTTGCTTCAAAGAGGCACTTTTCGGGCTTAGCTAATAGACTGTGTCTTCTTAATCTGTGTAGAACCTCTATAACCAACGTGCGATGTTCGTCCAGGTTTGTAGAATACACTAATATATCGTCTAAGTAGACTACTACTGACGAGAACAGCATATCTGCAAACACATTGTCCATAAAACGCTGGAATTGAGCAGGTGCATTGACTAAGCCAAATGGCATAACCCTATATTCATAATGACCTAGTGGTGTCCGGAAAGCAGTCTTCCACTCGTCCCCTTGACGGAGACGTAAGAGGTGGTAAGCCCCTCTCAGGTCTAGTTTCGTGAATATTCGAGCTCCCTGAACCGCTTCTAAGATGTCCTTAATTAGGGGCATAGGGTATCTGTCCCGCACCGTAAGACTGTTCAGGCCTCTGTAGTCTATACAGGGTCTTAACTCAGTCGTCCCTTTTTTGGACACAAAAAAAAGTGAGGCTCCAGCTGATGACGACGACTCTCTGATGAGACCATTCTTTAAATTGGTTGCAAGATACTCCTTTAGGGCTTCTTTCTCGGGTAAGGACAAAGGAAACATTCTTCCAAAGGGAACGACTGCGTCTGGAATCAGGTCGATCTTGCAATCTTCCTTGCGATGAGGAGGTAGTAGACGGGGTTGTGTGTCAGTGAACACATCTACAAACTCTTGATAGGGTGCTGGAATCATGTGGATACCATTAGAAGGGTGTAGTGCTGCTTGTAAGCACCTTGAACTTTCTGCAGTAAGACAATGTTGTTCACAATACTGAGATCTGAAGTCCACTGTGTTAAGACTCCAATCGATATACGGGTTGTGTTTCCTCAACCAGGGTATGCCTAGTATCACTGGAAAATGTGCCGCCCTGATCAAATCGAAAGTTAGATATTCTTGATGGGAAGCCATTGTGATCTTAAGATCCTGAGTTTCATGACTGATGGGACCGGAGGCTAACGGGCTACCATCTACCCCTTCTACGGTTATAGGTCGTATCTTGGGGTGTCTAGGAATCTGCTGGTCCAGAGCCCATTTATCGTCCACGAAGTTGCCGGCAGCTCCGCAATCAACCATGGCTAGACATGTTACCGGTTCATGTTCGACCCACTCGATCTGCACCTTGATAACCAGTAAACAGTTATTGTTCAAAACCGGAGGCAGTGCTGGGTGACAGGGATTTACGTTATTCACCCCTTCCCTTTCCCTGTTTAAGGTTGGGGTCTTTCGTTTCCCTGTCTTCTGAGAGGGATTTCCGTACAGTCCCGTAACAGATGACCATTTGAACCACAATACATGCATAACCCAAGGTCCTTCCGTCTCTTGCGTTCACTGGTGGAAAGCGGTCCTCTTGTGGTGGATCCAATCTGCATCGGCTCTTCCATGGATCCTTTTTCAGGTATTGAGGAGGGGTTTGGAACTGGAACGAAGGTTCTTGGTCTTCTTCTTTCTGCTTTCCTTTCGGCCATGCAAAACTCTATTTGTAGAGCTAGTGAAATCAATTCTTGAAAGGTATTCGGTCTGGCTACTCTCGCCAGTTCATCCTTGATATCCTCACGGAGTCCTCTTCTGAAGATAGTTTGTTGAGCCAACTCTGGCCATCCAGCTTCGGCAGCTATCCTTTGAAAACCCGTGACGTATGTCTGGACATCAAAAGAACCTTGGCGGATGTCCAACAGGTTTTCATATGCCGAATACCCTACTTCGGGTCTTTCAAATCTGTCCCGGAATCTTTGGACAAAACCGGAATAATCAGTGAGAATCGGATCTGCACTTGTCACCAGAGGAGTGGCCCATGCAAGGGCATTTCCTGTCAAATTGGAAACCAGGAATCCCACCTTTGTTTTATCTAAATCATAGGTTCTAGGCCGAAAGGTAAACTGGATAATACAAGCGTCCAAGAATTCTTTGATCTTTTTGGGATTTCCGTCGTATTTCCCACAAGGTAATGGAATGGGAGGCAATTCGCCACGATAGTTATCTTGTTGTGGGACATGCTGCCCTGCTTGTTGTATTTGATGGACAGTTTGTCTGAGTGCGGAATTATCCGCTCTCAGGGACTGCACTTCTGTGGTCAGAGCCTGAATGGCATTTACCATTTCCTGAAACTGTTCAAGGGAGGCCATTTTTTGGCGTTGCAATCTCTCAGGTTTGGACTGTATGGTAACACCAGGTTCCCCGACCCCCTCCTCACCTGAACTGGTATGAGTTGTAGAGGATTCTTCCGATTTGTCTGAGGAGAGTCCTTTCCTTCTTTGTCGCCAAGTTTCGCTGAGGGAGAGGTCAGGCGAAGGTAAGCATAGCACAAGGCTAAATAAATAGGGAAGCACGGAACAGGTAGAAAGTACGAGACACAGGGAACTACGTACTGGAAAGAAGTCAGAAGGAGGGAAGGGCAGGAAAGCCGGGAAAGGAGAAGGAAGGGATCCCGTCTGAAAACGGGAAGAAAAACAAACGTACCGGAGCGTTAGGAAAAACCTTCCCGTAGCACTGGAAAGTTGCAACGCATGCGCGTTAGCTTCTTCCGGGTTTTTATAGGCTGGAAGACTAGAATGCGCCTGATGTTTTACAAGTGCGGTGTCCGTCTACCATTTCCACCTTCTCCACACCCGCCAGGGTCGGCTGCACATGACAATATGTTTCATATGATGTGACTGGACCCTAAGTCTACAAATATAGTACCTTTTCAATTTTTACTTCCTGACTGTTACTGAAGAAAACTATGTGGCTTCGATATGTCAGTAAAGGATAAAAAGGGAGAGTCAGCCATGTGATGTCATCAGTGATGTCATCAATGACATTTGTGATGTCATCTTTGATGTCCTGGGTGTTAATGTTAGCAGTGCACGGTAGCGCGAGTTATGGTTGCTTATGTTACCATAACTGCCGAATTTCAGGGGTTTTTCGGTTTTACTTTGAGCCATAACGTCCCTTTAACAAAGTTTTTTCACTGAATTTCATAGGTTTTTAGTAGCGCAACTTAACCATAACCATAACGTCCCTTTAACACATTTTTTTCACTGAATTTCATAGGTTTTTAGTGCACAACTTAACCATAATATCCCTGACTTCATATACATGTAACATAGAACATACTAACACCCTCGTAGTGATTTTCATGTCCGCGGACTACCGCCATGTCCGCATACACATCGAAAATCTGAGCGTGGTGAATGTAAATTTAAATAGTGTGCCCCATTTCCCCTTTGAAGTTGGCTCTGAAAAGAGCCGTTTTTTTTTTTTTTACAGATGCTTGACAGACACCTGTTATTTTGTATTTTTTTTCTTGTTTTTTTTCTTACTTTACTCCTAAAATCTTCACATAACCTTCTCCAAAGCAACCCTTACATTCCAAAATAGAAAGGCATTTCCCGCAAAAGATAAAGAAATGCCATCTTCTTTAAAATTAACAGCATTACTGGCATCAATATTGTCATTGTTACAGAAGAACATACCAGCTCTAAGCATGAAGGCACACATGCCTCGGTTGATGACACACCTAGCAATATTTTGCTGAGGACAAAAAACGGAACTATTGTCCCATATTGCCCTAGGTAGTAATCCAGAAAAAATTACTTTTGCATTTGGAAGGATCTTCATTACTGCTTGAACCAAGCGTTCCAAATCAGCCAACAAAGTAGGGGCACTGACGTTGCCCAAATGGAAAGCACCATAGTGCAAAACTACCAAATGCGGACTGTTCATCGTGGCCATATCCTCACAAACTTGTACAATTCCCTGTACATTGCAATCAGGCACACTGCTCCACACCACCTCCACTCCTTTCACATCAAAGTTCTTTGCAACATGCCTGCATTCAGCGTACTGCTGTAAACCATGCACAAACATATCTCCGAGCACCAACACCCTGACTTTCTCCACTTCTGCCATCTTCACCACACACAGTCTCTTTCAACAAAAATCCACAACCTCGACATCTGATTGGCTGATCCGTACAGTCTTCTTTCCATGTTGGATTTCCTGGAAAAACCCGGATGTAGCACGCCCTGTCCACGAACAGCCGCGGTGTCCGCGGACGGCGTCCACTTTACTCTCTGTGCCATTCCCTCATTGCATACAGCTAAGCAATCACACAAGATGAATAACGTCCTCAGAACACCCCCATTTTGTGAATTTTCGAACATTTCAGGACAATTATTATTTCATTATTCAACATATTAACATTACACATATTATACTTTCATCTTGTACTCTGCACACAATGCTATGTTTCTCCATTAGTAGCTCAGTATACTAGATAGAATCCCATAATACAATGCTATTTATATCAATGCATCGTTCAAAGCACTAATAACGGTATGATATTTATTGCAATATCCTTGACACTTTTTTTGCAACATTATAATAAAAATCCCTAGTACACAAATTCCTTGCAAAGTACATACACACGTGATGTCATCAGTGATTTCATCAATGACATTTGCGATGTCATCTTTAATGTCCTGGGTGTTAGTCTTAGCAGTGCACGGTGGTTGTGCCAGTTATTTTTCAAAGCTTACCATAACTTGCGATTTTCAGGGGTCTTTCGGCTGTACTTAGAACCATAACGACCTTTAAACAAACTTTTTTTAATATCACGCGAACAATATACAAACATGGCGTGCAAAAACCAACTTCTACAGATGGCTTTACACAGAATATTGCAAAGTAAGAATTTATGCTCGTTCACAGTGAAGGTCAGCTGCTTCCACAACTTCTACAGATGGCTTTACACAGAATGTTGCAAAGTAAGAATTTATGCTCGTTCACAGTGAAGGTGAGCTGCTTCCATTTTTTTCTCGGGCCCCGGAGATGCTCACGAAGCGGACTATAAGGTTGTATTGTGTTTTGACCTTGACAGACAGAGATTGTGATGAAAGACTTCTCTTGAAGGAGTGTTGCTAAAACGTAAGAGAAGATAAAGATGAAATTTCTGAAACGAAACCACTTTTATATATTATATCACTATGCAAAAGATCGTTGGCACACGCGGAGTCGTATTTTGGGACTGCACCACTCGTAGACAATGGAAATTGCAATTGTACTGTAAGTAACCCTTTAGATTACTTTATACCAAATATAATTACAATAGCGTAGCATTAAAGACTGCTCAAGTTGAACTTGTTCGTTGAAAGTGGCATAATGTTTTCTACCGCGCACTATCACCGCCGAATTGATCCCCTGTCGTTTAGAGGGCTCTGAAAAAGGCAGACGACACAGGGTGGGTTAATAGAAATAATTTAACCGGTCTATAGGCGGTCAAGTACTCTACTCGCTGTGCCACTTCACTGTAGCCTGTCAAGTGGTACAGCGAGTACAGCGCTCGCTTTGACATCCGTGCACAGCTTGCTAACGCAAGTTTGAATCCTGGCAAGGCCAAACTCAGCCTTTCATCCTTCCGTGGTCGATAAATGAGCACCACACACCGTGGTTAATAATAAGCACCGCTTAGATACCTCACGGTTCTTAGCGCTATATGAATGGGAAAATATTATTATTTTATTATTAACATACTCTGTGCACTATCTTCGATAGCAAATATGTTCACGCCCTAATAAATAAAATGATGATTTTTAATGAAGATCGGCTGGTGAGACTGATTTATGTTTTTTAAAACAGGTATGTGGGTCCATTTTGCCTATGTCACGATTTACAGACTCCAGCGGATGGGGTCTTCAACTGCCAGGTGCAGGTCCAAATATGCAACTTCATGACCCTCACCATTTTATGGGACAATCGCCAAGGACCAATATGCCCTTACGCAGTACTAGCGGCTACAAACAACATACCAACCAATAGGGTGGTCTAATGGCTCGTTGTTGGAGCAACCTTCCGATTATCAGAGCGACCATTTACTGCTTTTATCATAAACCAACAGCCTATCTACCGCAAAGGAACAACGCGTGGCTCCAAATAAACTTTTGCTGATCGACAACAGAGACAATAGCAAATCGCTGAATATTCACTAAACATTTCAAGTGAAATAAATGTACTTTACCAAATGTACAATCCTGCTGTTTACTTTTAAACCACAGTTTCATATTCCGAATTGTGGCGCACTGAGTTGTAAGCTGATCTAACACTCTCTGTACCGCAAAGGAACATCGCATGAACTTTTGCGGATCGACAACAAAGACAAATGCAAATTGCTGAATATTCTCTAAACATTTGATGTCAAATAAATGTACTTTACAACATTTACAATCTTGCTGTTTGCTTTTAAATCACAGTTTCATATTCCGAATTGTGGCGCGCTGTGTGGTGACATAATGTGTGTTGTCTTCCGGGTTCTGTGTAAAGTTGCGTAGTACTGGAGACGACTGGGCGCGTTTGATTACGCACCCTGTAACGTCACGGAGAGAGGCGGGGAATATGACTGCTTTGATAATATCAGGCTTAGGGGCGGGAGATATGATTAAGTGTCGCAAAAGCAAGTCAGCCAGGTCAATAGCGCCAGTCATAGGATTATCACATAATGTCGGCGCACACCAGCCGGATTTATCGTTTCTTTAGTGGACAAAAAGTTGGTTGACGCCCCTAGGAAATTGTACTATTAGCGGACAAAAGGAGTGCTCTTAAAACACTTTCACCCTGACAACGAACAATACAAACAACGTTCTCAGAACACCCCCATTTTGTGTAATTGCAACCATTTCGGGACACTGCGAGTGTTCTTAGAACACATTCAACTAGACAGATTACAATACGGACAGCGTCCTGAGGACACCCCCAGTTTGTGTATTTACGAACAATTAAGTACACCGCGAGTGTTCATAGCTCATTTTTACCTTCCTTGCGAACAAAAATAACACATACTCTGTCCTCTAAACACCCCACCATTTATTTTATTTACAAAATGTCAGAACAGCCGTGTTCTCCGCGGACAAATCGAACGCAACAAAAACGTCTAGCACATAAAAAAACAAAACATTGAACCTATCTCATACTCCCCCACCCTCCCCAAACACTCTTACACACCAACACACGGCACTAAATACAATTTTTTATCCATGTTTCACTGCGCTGTACGCGGTCGACTGCGAATACAAGATGGCGGGCGCCACAGAAAATCTGACGCACTCCACGCCCCTCGCCGTCCAATCAGCGAACACGTCGCATGTCCGCGGACATGACGCAAGGCCATGGGCCAATCGGGGTGCTGTCCGCGGAGCGAACAGGGAAGTCCGTCCGCGAAGCGAACACAGACATCACTAAGTTTTTTGCCTTACATTTTGGTCATTTTAAAAAAAACTACTGGACAGATTTACACCAAATTTACAAAAGCACGCTTTTGGGACCAGGCCGCCGCTCCTGCTGCAAATTTGGTGTAAATCCGTCCAGCGGTTCGGGCTGTAGCCGTGCGTAAAGTTTTTTCCCATTCAGTCTATGGGAAAAAAAAAAGTTTTGGGACCCCCCCTATAACTTTTCCCCCCTGGACGAATCCTCACCAAACTTTGCAAAAGAATTCAGAGTGACCCAACTACTTTTTTTGCAAAGTTTGGTGAGGATCCGTCCAGGGAGAGCAAAGTTATAAGGGGGGTCCCACAACTTTTTTTTCTCAATACACTGAATGGGGAAAAAACTTTGCTCGTGCCTACAGCCCAAACCGCTGGACTGATTTTCACCAAATTCGGACCAGGAGTAGCGGCTTAGTACCGAAAGCGGGCTTTTGCAGATTTGGTGAAAATCCATCCAGTAGTTTTTTTTTAAATGACCAAAAAGTAGGTCACAAAAAATTAGTGATATCTGTGTTCGGTCCGCGGACACACTTCCCTGTTCACTACGCATACAGTGTTCTGATTGGCGAATCGGCTTGTGTGATGTCTGCGGACATGCGACATGTTCGCTGATTGGACGGCATAGAGCGTGAAGCGCGTAAGATTTTCGGTAGCGCCCGCCATCTTGGATTCGCGGACGTCCGCGGACAGCGCAGTGAAACTTGGTTTAAAAATTGTATTTAGTAGAGTGTGTTGGGGTGTAAGAGTTTTTGGGGAGGATGGGAGAGTATGAGATAGGTTAAATGCTGTATTTTTTTATGTGGTAGACACTCTTGTTGTGTTTGATTTGTCTGCGGACAACACGGCTGTTCTGAAATGTTCTAAATAAACTAAATGAGGGGGTGTTCTGAGGACGCAATATGTGGGCGTTTTGTTCGCAAGCAAGCTGAAATTGTTCTAAGAACACTCGCGGTGTCCTGAAATGTACGTAAATAAAGAAAATGGGGGTGCCCTGAGGACGCTGTCCGTATTGTTCGATGGCAAGTTGAATGTGTTCTAAAAACATTTGCGGTGTCCTGAAATGTTCGCAAATAAACAAAATGGGGGTGTCCTGAGGATGCTGTCTGTATTGTTCGCTGGCAAGTTGAACGTGTTCTAAGAACACTTGCGGTGTCCTGAAATGTTCGCAAATAAACAAAATGGGGGTGTCCTGAGGACGCTGTCCGTATTGTTCCCTGGCAAGTTGAATGTGTTCTAAGAAAACTCGCTGTGTCCTGAAATGTTCGTAAATTAACAAAATGGGGGTGTCCTGAAGATGCTGTCCGTATTGTTCGCTGGCAAGTTGAATGTGTTCTAAGAACACTTGCGGTGTCCTGAAATGTTCGTAAATAAACAAAATGGGGGTGTCCTGAGGACGCTGTCGGTATTGTTCGCTGGCAAGTTGAATGTGTTCTAAGAACACTTGCGGTGTGCTGAAATGTTCGTAAATAAAAAAAATGGGGGTGTCCTGAGGAGGTTGTCCGTATTGTTTGCTGGCAAGTTGAAAGTGTTATAGGAACACTTGCGGTGTCCTGAAATGTTCGTAAATAAAAAAAATGGGGGTGTCCTGAGGACAATGTCCGTATTGTTCGCTGACAAGTTCAATGTGTTCTAAGAACACCCGCGGTGTCCTGAAATGTTTGTAAATAAACAAAATGGGGGTGTCCTGAGGACGCTGTCCGTATTGTTCGCTGGCAAATTTAATGTGTTCTAAGAACACTCGCGGTGTCCTGAAATGTTCGTAAATTAACAAAATGGTGGTGTTCTGAGGACGCTGTCCGTATTGTTCGCTGGAAAGTTGAAAGTGTTCTAAGAACACTTGCGGTGTCCTGAAATGTTCGTAAATAAACAAAATGGGGGTGTCCTGAGGACGCTGCCCGTATTGTTTGCTGGCAAGTTGAATGTGTTCTAAGAACACTCGCGGTGTCCTGAAATGTTAGCAAATTAACAAAATGGGGGTGTCCTGAGGACGCTGTCCGGAACATTCGCTGGCAAGTTGAAAGTGTTCTAAGAACACTCGCGGTGTCCTGAAATGTTCGTAAATAAACAAAATGGGGATGTCCTGAGGACGCTGTCCGTATTGTTCGCTGGCAAGTTGAAAGTGTTCTAAGAACACTTGCGGTGTCCTGAAATGTTTGTAAATAAACAAAATAGGGGTGTCCTGAGGACGCTGTCCGTATTGTTCGCTGGCAAGTTGGATGTGTTCTAGGAACACTCGCGGTGTCCTGAAATGTTCGCAAATAAACAAAATGGGGGTGTCCTGAGGACGTTGTCCGTATTGTTCGCTGACAAGTTCAATGTGTTCTAAGAACACTCGCGGTGTCTTGAAATGTTCGTAAATAAACAAAATGGGGGTGTTCCGAGGACACTATCCGTATTGTTCGCTGGCAAGTTGAATGTGTTCTAAGAACACTTGCGGTGTCCTGAAATGTTCGCAAATTAACAAAATGAGGGTGTTCTGAGGACGCTGTCCGTGTTGTTCGTTGGCAAGTTGAATGGGTTCTAAGAACACTCGCGGTGTCCTGAAATGTTCGTAAATTAACAAAATGGGGGTGTCCTGAGGATGCTGTCTGTATTGTTCGCTGGCAAGTTGAACGTGTTCTAAGAACACTCGCGGTGTCCTGAAATGTTCGCAAATAAACAAAATGGGGGTGTCCTGAGGACGCTGTCTGTATTGATCTCTGGCAAGTTGAATGTGTTCTAAGAAAACTCGCTGTGTCCTGAAATGTTCGTAAATAAAAAAAATGGCGGTGTCCTGAGGAGGTTGTCCGTATTGTTTGCTGGCAAGTTGAAAGTGTTATAAGAACACTTGCGGTGTCCTGAAATGTTCGTAAATAAAAAAAATGGGGGTGTCCTGAGGACACTGTCCGTATTGTTCGCTGACAAGTTCAATGTGTTCTAAGAACACCCGCGGTGTCCTGAAATGTTTGTAAATAAACAAAATGGGGGTGTCCTGAGGACGCTGTCCGTATTGTTCGCTGGCAAGTTGAATGTGTTCTAAGAACACTCGCGGTGTCCTGAAATGTTCGTAAATTAACAAAATGGGGGTGTTCTGAGGACGCTGTCCGTATTGTTCGCTGGAAAGTTGAAAGTGTTCTAAGAACACTTGCGGTGTCCTGAAATGTTCGTAAATAAACAAAATGGGGGTGTCCTGAGGACGCTGTCCGTATTGTTTGCTGGCAAGTTGAATGTGTTCTAAGAACACTCGCAGTGTCCTGAAATGTTCGCAAATAAACAAAATGGGGGTGTCCTGAGGACGCTGTCCGTATTGTTCGCTGGCAAGTTGAATGTGCTCAAAGAACACTCGCCGTGTCCTGAAATGTTGGCAAATTAACAAAATGGGGGTGTCCTGAGGACGCTGTCCGTAACGTTCGCTGGCAAGTTGAAAGTGTTCTAAGAACACTCGCGGTGTCCTGAAATGTTCGTAAATAAACAAAATGGGGATGTCCTGAGGACGCTGTCCATATTGTTGGCTGGCAAGTTGAAAGTGTTCTAAGAACACTTGCGGTGTCCTGAAATGTTTGTAAATAAACAAAATAGGGGTGTCCTGAGGACGCTGTCCGTATTGTTCGCTGGCAAGTTGGATGTGTTCTAGGAACACTCGCGGTGTCCTGAAATGTTCGCAAATAAACAAAATGGGGGTGTCCTGAGGTCGGTGTCCGTATTGTTCGCTGGCAAGTTGAATGTGTTCTAAGAAAACTCGCTGTGTCCTGAAATGTTCGTAAATTAACAAAATGGGGGTGTCCTGAGGACGTTGTCCGTATTGTTCGCTGACAAGTTCAATGTGTTCTAAGAACACTCGCGGTGTCTTGAAATGTTCGTAAATAAACAAAATGGGGGTGTTCCGAGGACACTGTCCGTATTGTTCGCTGGCAAGTTGAATGTGTTCTAAGAACACTCGCGGTGTCCTGAAATGTTCGTAAATAAACAAAATGGGGGTGTCCTGAGGGTGCTGTCCGTATTGTTCGCTGGCAAGTTGAATGTGTTCTAAGAACACTTGCGGTGTCCTGAAATGTTCGTAAATAAACAAAATGGGGGTGTCCTGAGGACGCTGTCCGTATTGTTCGCTGGCAAGTTGAATGTGTTCTAAGAACACTTGCGGTGTGCTGAAATGTTCGTAAATAAAAAAAATGGGGGTGTCCTGAGGAGGTTGTCCATATTGTTCGCTGGCAAGTTGAAAGTGTTATAAGAACACTTGCGGTGTCCTGAAATGTTCGTAAATAAACAAAATGGGGGTGTCCTGAGGACGCTGTCCGTATTGTTCGCTGACAAGTTCAATGTGTTCTAAGAACACCCGCGGTGTCCTGAAATGTTTGTAAATAAACACGATGGTGGTGTCCTGAGGACACTGTCCGTATTGTTCGCTGGCAAGTTGAAAGTGTTCTAAGAACACTCATTGGCCCTCATTACGACCCAGGCGCTAATGGTTTAACGGCGCCGTAAAAGGCGGCGGCGCCGTTAAACCATTAGCGCCTGATTACAAGGTCCCTTTGCGGGACCCGTACTTAACGGCTGGTGTAGACCAGCCGTTCAAGTGGGTGCCGCAAAGGGACCTTGGCTATAATTACGGCAACCGCTATTAGCGGTGCTGTAATTATCGCCTTCCCCATTCCCATTATGCCCTATGGGGCAAAATGGGAATGGGGAAGGGCAAATGGTGAATGGGGAATTACCGCCCCCGCCAACCTTGTGATGGGGGCGGTAATTCCGTCATCCACCATGGCGGAGACCGGCATGGACCATGGTGCTAATAGCACCATGGTCCAACGCCAGGGTCGTAATGAGGGCCATTATGTCCGCGGACATTAAAAGTTCCCATAAGCCATAGTTAAAATGTTTGACTCTATGGGTGTGATATGCTGCTGTGGTTGTGGCCAGGCCATAGAGTCTTGGGTGCATGGCCATATGGCCATGCACCCAAGACTCTATGGCCTGGCCACACCTACCGCAGCATATCACACTCATAGTGGCTTATAACTTTGGGATCCAAAAACATATTTATAAGGAACAAAGTTATAAGCCTCTATGGGTGTGATATGCTGCGATGGTTGTACTTATTATAATATACTTACTGTTTGGTTTAGTAGCTGGAATACATGTGTTTCTTGTTCATTTCTGTGATAAAAGAAAAGATCATGTTAGTATTGGTATTTTGTAATGACTTATTACATTGAATAATCAACATTTTTTTTTACCCTCAAATTTAGTAGATTACAAACCAGAGTACTGTGCAATTTTCTCAGTTTCCGTGTTTGTTGCTAAAATCATTGGGTCTGTGGGAGAAGAAAAAATCCATGTTGGATTTAAAGAAAAACCTTTTTCTGTTTTGCTACAGTTTATTTGTTTGTTTGTTTTCAGTGTTCACGTGTTGTTTCTGGCTAATGCTGTATACATTGGCTTGTTGCAGTTTTTTGGAGCAGTAACATATCATTTATTTGTTTGGATATTGTAAACTTTTGGAGCAGTTAGATAGGTGTATTCTAGCAGTAGGCGTATTCTAAATGTCTATTTATTTCATATGTTTTAGTGGTATTGATTTATCTGTTTGGATATTGTTAAATTTTGGGACAGTTAGATACCAAGTGGCATATTCTAACTGTCTATTTTTTTATATAATTTAGTGGTATTGAATTATCAGTTTGGATATTGTAAAATTTTGGGTTAGTTAGATACCAGTTGGTGTATTCTAACTATCTATTTTTTGCTCTAATTTAGTGGTATTCATTTATCTGATTAGTTGTTGTCGAATCTTTGGGCAGTTAGATACCTTTTGGAATATTCTAACAGTTTATATTTTTTTACTACAAGTTTACTTAAGGTTTAAGTACAGTTTAGTTAATACATTTTGGTTTTAAGAACATTAAATAAGCGTTTGAAAGATTTGCTGGTAATCTATGCTTTAGAGTAATGGTACTATCATTACATTCAAACCATCCACATTTCTTTTTTATATATGTGGTGTAGTGACCTGAATTGGTTGTGGCTCCTGCGTGGTAGATTATACCTATTGTTGTGAAGGTTTTCTTACCAAGTGATACTTGACCATGTGTGAATCCAGTCAGTTTGCAGTTGTTTTTGGTACCATCTGCATTGTAACGTAGAAGCATTAGTATTACGTATTTACTATGTGTTTGTAATAGTAAGGTGGAGCGATTATCCGCATTGCAGGTAGTACATAATCTACCATGGTTTGCATTTTGCATAAGATGCTGAAATGGAATGGATTCACAATTAGTTATTGATATATATATACAAAGTGTTTATTGAGGATTTGCTCTTGTGTCACATTGTTGCAGAGAGTGCATGTATGTTTCCACATGTATGAAATCTGGCAGATTTCATTTATAGGTATGTTTTCATTTTCCAGTACTTGTAGTAAGTACATTAGAAATTCTGGTGGATCTTCCTGTGAGTTTATAGTGAATTTCACCATTCCAGCACAGTAGTCCAATTGTTGTCTTATTCCATAAACACTATACGTGTTATCAGGATTATTTGTTGCATTTCTGTGAAGTACTAACATTTGCAAACACAATTGGTCTGTACTGTGTAAGTAAATGTTGTCAACTATTGGTGGAAATTGAAATAGAATATTCATTGCTACATTTGTGTATAGTTGAGAGTTTAAATGGACCAAGTAGTTCTGTAGCTGATTGATTTTTTTTTAGTTTGTCTTCCTTCTTTGACGAAGTACCTGGTTTACTTTCCCTAATGGGTTCTTTTATGTTTGTGGTACTTGATGAAGTTTTAGTTTCCTTTACTCTCTTTGGTGGATTTGCAGTGACATCCTGTTGCATTTCTGTTTGATTTAGTTTTCTATTACAACGTTTTACTTTTTGTGGTACAGAATATGTATTTAGATGGGGGGTGTATAGTGAGCGAAGTCTATTGTATTCTAAAATGCCAGGAATATTAGCGTTTACTTGCATCAAAGTTGATTAGAAATAGACCGTCAAGTGTACGTAAGCGTGATAGTGCTACATAGCTCATGCCTTCTTTAAAGACTTTGTTACCAATGTCTATCATTGCTTTGTCTAGGTTAAGACCTTGTGATTTATGAATGGTGACTGCGTATGCAAGATTTAGAGAAAATTGTTCTCTGCGCACATACATGTCTTGGAAGAGAAGGAATCGATCTGTTGAGCGTCCTATCCTTTTTACTTCTGAAAGTTTGTCAAAGAGAATATTGACAAACTGAATTTTGTTGTCACATGGGTATGTTTGAAAGCCAACAACTGTACCCACTGCTCCATTAACTAGTCCTTGGTCCACGTCAAGGTTACGTTTAAGCATTACTCTCCAATTTAATGATAATTTTTATATCTTTTCCAAGCCAGCTGTGTTTGAGATTGAATTTTCTAAACTATTTAGTCTTGTTATAGCTTGCTCACACATGGGTAGTGTCATACCATTTACATCTAGTTTGTCTGTGGCGCTAATTTACATTATTGGTTGCATTTCTTTACTTAACATTATTTCATTGAATTTGAAACAGCTTGTAAGAGTTGGCATTAAGGCCATACAATTGACATTTTTATGGGCTAATTGTTTCATAACCTCTGTAGCACATGCATTATTGCCATAAAGTGCATGAATGTGCCGGGTTTTAAATATTGCTTCTGCTTCTTTAGAAAGTATACCAACTCTGATACTTTTTTAAGATGTTGGCATAAGTGAGATCTGGAGATTGCTGCATGTTTTCTGTTAATTCTCTGTATTGGAAATGTTGCCAAAGGCTGACATTTCCAATGCTGCCAACAGTTTTACGGCAGAGTTTGTGTCCTAAGCTTTTAAAAATAGGCTCACCTTTCACTGGTGTCAATTGAAGAAGATCTCCGAAAACAATAATGTGCTTTCCTCCAAAGAGCTCTTCGTAGTTTGTTTTGAGTACATCTTGTAATCTGAGGTGAATCAAAGCCAACATTCAGTTGGAGACCATGCTTACTTCATCCATTAGTAGCATTTTCATTTGTTTTAATACTCTGCGTAGTTCCATTGCAGCTTCTGTAAAAATGTTGTAATAGTCTAATTTATTTTGGTGTTCTACTGACAGGAGTAGTAGTCGGTGTAAAGTGACACCGCCTATGTTGTAGGCAGCTAAACCTTTGGGGGCAGTGACAACAGCTGACAGTTTGTTGTTTGTCAATTGTTGAAGGAATTTACTGAAGTTTTTGATTAAGAATGTTTTGACAGAACCAGCTTCACCACTGACGTACAATAGTATAGGTTTGGAATTTTGGCACGTGCATTCTTTGTTTTCATGTTGTACACCATGTGCAGTTTCTTTTGTTACTTTTTGAAAAATGCTAAGTTGCTCATTGTTTAGTTTTGATTGTAGTATAGTTAAGCATTCTTTATCTTCATACTGACACATAGTGTTTTCTACTTCTATCCTAGCTAATTCTGCCTCATTTGTTATTAGTGGTTCTCCTAGTGGTTCTTGGCTTCCTGTTACAGAAGGTTGACTACTGTCAGGAGTGTCCTTATCTAGTTGGGCCTGGAGTTCTTCTTCATGTTGCTGTTCATTGTGCAACATTGTTTTGTACTGTGTAAAGTTTACATCAGTTATACTGCTTTCATTTGCTCTGAAAGCGTCTTCATATGAGTCATAATTATATAGTATTTCTACTTCTTTTCTCCATGGTTTAAAGAGTTGTAGCAGGGACATGTAATATACTTCTTTATGTTGAGGAGTCTTTAATGTCAATTTGATATGATTCATTAAATTTGGTTTGGTGAGTTTTACTAAGCTGCCTTCACAGTTTGTCACTCTGTATTTACATTTTTTTTCATCGGGTTTTATTTTATTTTTGTATGTGTAGTTTTGGGCTATGTGGTATAGACAAATGGTTTCCAAAGTATTACTTCTGTTTGGGTAGTATGTGTCCAATAAATTGTTTTTTAAAATGTCTTGGCTGTTGGGATCATGTTTGGCTATTGTTTCTATATCTTCGTATGATTTTAGAACTCTTTTTCTAGATTTAGCTGGACCAAGACTTATCCATACTATATTTTCAGATTTACCATACAATGCAGTACCAGTTATAGATCAGCTGCTTCATAGGATCCACATTCTCTATGGGAGAGCATTTTTATGCCCAAGCTGTATAATTTCTGAGACACTGTTTTATCTGATGACAGGTCATTCCAGAGGTCTTGGAGCTCTGTCTTTTCTGCTTTGGTTAAGTATGCTGTGTCGTATTGTGCAACTGCAGTAGAATTGTCTGCACTGTACTGCACATCTATGTTTGCATTCCATAAGTGGGCAATGATTGCATTGTAATCATTGATATATTTTTCTTCTTCTTTTCTTTTTATGTAATATGTATTTTTAGGTGACTTACCTATAACACTATGTCTAACTGAAGACCTGAGGTTGTTCACTTGACCTGTAGTTGTAACTGGTCTAGGGAAACCAAATCGGCATTTGGTGTAGTATTTCCCTTTGTTTTTGTATTTGTGACGACAATATTTGCCACATTTGTGTCTTTGAAATTGTAAAATTTGTGCATGATGATCACTATTTGTGGATTCTGATGGAATTTCACAAGTGACATATTTTTCAATAAACTGTAAAACAGTGGCATCACTGTCTTGACCAAATTTAGGAACATCTTTAATCCATAAGAGCATGTGGATATGTGGTGCTCCTCTGGCTTGGTATTCTTTTCTCCAAAATAAGTATTGCACTTCTCCGAGGGGAGGAACAGTTTTATTACAAATGAAGTGTAGGATAGCAATGAAACGATGGTGGAAATATCTTGAAACATTAACAGGATCCAAAGAATAAAGTTCTCCCGGTGTTAGTATATCTATGTTTGTTTTGTTTTTGTTTGATATGCGTAGGAAATCATGTAAATCTTTCCATGCATATTCTGCACAACTTAATGTAACAAACCAAGTTGGTGGGCCAAGGTTTCTGATCATACAACGTACAGCTCCATGACATCAAAACCAGTACTCTTTAGTACCAGGCATATTTGCTAATAGATTTGTAATATTTGATTGTAAAACCTCATCTTTTTGTTGCACTTTTTGTAAAAATTGTGTAGCTGTCATATTTTGAAAGTGGGATCCTGATTTGAATATGTGTGCAACTCTGTAACATAAAGTTGCTAGTTCACTTTCAAAGAGTAGGTGGAATATGTATGTATGTATCTGGGATCTTCAGAATACATCTGTAATGAGCGGTATTCTGATCCTGATATTTGAATAGGTCTATCATCGTACCTTCCTCCTTTGCCAGTAGGAAAGAGTAGAGGAAAAGCACGTGCTTCTATACTTATTTTCCATATGCTGATTGGTGATCCTTTTGTTTGACGCATTTGGTACGTTTCCAGTGCATCTTCTATGGTGTCATTAGAGTGCAATGGATAAATTGTATAATGGTCTAAAGTATTTGATATTGTAGCAGGATCTAGGAGCTCGAATTGACCAGCTTCTTGTGTCTCTTGAATTATTTCAGTTGTATCCTTCAAGTTTTCTTCAATATTAATCTCTTTGTAATATACATTATTCTCTTTAAGATATTGCAAGGCTTCTCTAACTTTATATAAATCTACCAGCTGTTGCCAAATTCTTTTACTTTTGTAGGTACTCCATTTACTGAGATAATTAAAGATTGCTGCATTGGACATTGCACTCCTAGAGTATGCACATTTTCTTTTAGATCTATTGGTAAATACACTACTTTTCCACAAATACCTTTCACTAATTCAGAGGGAGGTAATTTTGCCGTTTTTGGTTGAAGGCGTATTATTGCTTGAAATGGGTGCACTGTTTGAATTATGATGCTCCCATATAAATTAAGTTGTTGTAGGGGTTTTGGTAGTGGATATAATTCCAAATTATTTGTGATAGCACGTGAAGGAGTTTGGTTGTTGTCAGGTTTTGTAGTGCAGTTACTGCAAAGTATTAAGGGGTCAGTTATTTTGTATTTCTTTTCTGCTATAAGGTAGAGAGCTAATTCAAACCATTTAGAATCTTCCTTGTTTTCTATTTTGTATGATAGGTCTACAGTTTTTGTGTTACTTTTATAAAAAGTTCTGCGGCAACATACACACACATGGTTTGGTACTTCAGCTGATGTACTTTTAAATGTTAGTATTTCTTTTTTGTATGTGTGTAGTAAAAGGTTGCCATGTGTAGAATTGTTGCTAATTTGGTTTACACATATTTCATTCTGTAAGTGGCTTTAACTTCCAAAATATTTTTTCTGGATATAGTCCATTTCTTCAAGTAGGTCTTTTGCTGTACCATGTAGAAGAATGTTATTTAAATTGGTTAGTGCTAAAGCAGAACTTTTAGCACAGTACAGTTTATAAACTAGATTTCTTATAGTTAAATGATGTGTTGATATCCTTTTGATATCATAGAAGGTGGTGGATTCAGTTGAATGGAGGGGTAATTCTAATTTTTTTAGGGCATATTTTTGGAAGGAGTACTTTTTGTTCCATTATGGTATTATTTACTTTTTCATAACCTCGACCACTGCTATGTATGGCAATTGTATTTGTTTGCTTTTGTTTGTGTGCTTCTTCATTAAAGTATGGTTCTGTGCTTGTAGTGTGACTCCATTCACCTCCGCAGATACTTAGAAAGTTCTTTCTGTTGACATTTCGTTTATTGAGAAGTCTTTTTTGTAATTTAGTCATTAGTTTTGTTAGTGGTTTCATTTTGTTTAACACTAAAATAAATAACTTTCATTTGAGAAGAATTGCACTGTCTATCAACGCTTCTAAGATTAATTTCGTACGGTAGCTTTTAAGTGTTGAACCTGGTTTCTCTCCTGTTTTTATAAGATTTTGAAGGACTCTGTGACGGAACATTTTGGCTAAAATACTTTTCTTGGTATGCTTACTTTGCAGTATATCAAGATTTATAGAAGTAGTTTTATCTGTAGTGATAGCTGATTTTTTGTTAATTGTTTTCAGGTTTGTTTTACATTTTGATAGAGGAGGCAAAGTTTTTGTACTTGAAACTTCTTTTGTTTCACTAAATGACTGTATTAGCTGTTTTGTTTCAACTTTTTTTTTACAAATTCTGCTAGAGATGGATGCTTATGTTGGACACTTTTATTTTCATTTGCTCTACATCTGCGTTGCTTTCTATGGACTTGATTTTTGGTAGTTATTCTTTAGGGTCTGTTGAAAAAAATAAACAAGGTATGGGTTGGGGTGTTCTGCAATGTGTGTGTACTGTGTGCATGAGTGTTTGAGTAAGATGATGAAGATGTATGCAATGGTGTGTGATTGTGCATTGGGCAACTACAACTAGTAGGGATGGGTATTCTTGAATTAATGTGCTACTAAACTTGGGATCAGATGACAGAAAAAAGTAAGCTAGTGGTGTGGAGAAGTATAAATAGTAAATCTAATGCTATACAATTAAAACAGTTGTTTGTTCTATAATATCAAAATTCTAACAGCTGATTTGGGTCATTTGTGTGTCGAAAAATAGGGATTTGTGGGCCATTCTGGATGCAAATCGCTGTTTAAGAAATGGGGATTTTTGGAGAGAATGGTGCACAATCTCTATTTTTAGGCACAGAAATAGCATGAATTAACTTTACAGTTTGTTTGAGTAATAATACAAATATTATGGTGGTATTCAACTTCCTTTTTTTCTATAATGAGCAGGTTACTTCTTAGTTGTTCTTTGTACTACACAATCAGCTGCTTCTTTTCAGGAGAATGGTCTTCAGCGCAACTGTAAAAGAAATATATTAGTATTTTTGTTTGCATATACCACTGTTTTTAATTTAGACATTGATTTTTTTAATTGACATCCTCAGCGCCTTCCTCAAAACCATTAAAACTATCTTATTCACATAAAATACGTTGCACCAGTTGAATACATATCATATGTTGTTAATGAATAAACTGTATTGCAATGACTAACTGTAGCAAACAAAATATCTTTAGTATGCCTTGTGAAGTTCATAATGTACCACTGAATACCACTATTCCTGTAACTAAGCTTTTGCAAGTAATAGTGCCTCATTGTCATGGGCTGCTTGCCCTATATAAATGTAAGTAATTAAATAAATAAAAAAATGAAAACATGTTTATGTTATTGTACAAGCATTGTTGTTTGAGATTTGAACATAGTGTGTGCATGCAATTTTGTTTAACTATATGTAGTCTATATGTGTTATTTCAAAAATGTTAGTTCAATATGATTTGAGTGTGTGTGTGTATAAAGAAATTAAATAGTATAAAGGTTTGTAAGTGACAGTTGATTTTAGGAGATTGAAAAAAGACAGTAAATTCATTTTACAGATTATACAAGCTAAAAGTCAGTTAATCTGTTTATATGAAACTAGAAAATGAGTTCATGTATTTTACAGAAAATATGCATACCTGTAGTTTGTGTTCATGCATATGGATATGCATGGTGCTGCAAGTAGAAATCTTCGAGACTTGTACAGTATTTCTTGTAGAAGGTGTTTTCTAATGAAATGACACTTATACTCAGAGATATTCACAGTACATTTACAGTGCTGATCTATGATGATGCACTTAGATGTAGAGGTCTTGGATGTGATTGGTGGATGGTCATGTGACTTCTTAGCTACATCCAATGATGGAATGGCACAGAGAGTGAAGTGGAAATGGTAGAAGGGCAGTCCATGTTACGATATGTCCGCGGACATGGCGGTAGATCGCGGACATCGGATGTTACATCTGAGGATTTTTGGGTTGGGAAGCCTTGCAAATGAGAATGACCATAGAAAGGGATTGGTCAGGAAAGTTTAGTGGGTGTGTTGTGACAGGAGAGAGTTTCTCAGATACTCTTTTTGCTGAGAGAAGAACAGATAGCTATGGCTGTGTGTTTCAGAAAACTGATTGTTTGGATTCTTGGAGACTCGTGGATACATTGGTTGAAGGTGCATGCAGAAAGCTGTGGAGTAGCTGTAGATCTTGGATTCTCACATGTGGAAGTGCACTGGCATGGAGTATGTGGAATGAAGTGGTTGGACTTGCTACCTCTCTGTGCTACTTTGGAGACAGAGCAACATCCAGACATAATTGTAATTCATTGTGGAGGGAACAGTTTAGGACATGTGTCTGGAATTTCTTTGCAATTTGCAATGAAAGAAGGACTTGGAAAGGTCATGGACATGTTCCCAAATTCTCAAGTAATTTTTTCACGGATTGCGCAGACAAATGTGGCTTCGTTCTTCTTCATTTGGTCCACAAATGGAGAAAGCAAGGCGCAATGTCAATAAGGCTGTTTGTGCCTTTCTAAGAGATTTTGGCATGTCCTCTTTTCACAAGGAAAATATTACGTTTAGTAGTACATACATTTTTCGCAGAGATGGAGTACATCTAACTTATGCTGGCAATCAGATTTTTCTAAGAAATATACAAAATGCATTGCGATATTTTTTAGAATTATTTATTTATTATTTCTTGTTTTAACCATAAGATTTTTACAAGAACATTTTATAAGAAGGTTTCAAACATTTCCAATTTAACAATTGTCTAAATAAAATTGATGTTGGAATTGTTTAAAACATACAAATTTACATTATCTGTGTGCATATTATATACATGTTCAACAATTTTTGTGTGGTTATTTCCACCTGTTTTAATTTTTTAACAATTTTAGATAAGTTCAGGGGTATCTAAGTGCAATTTATTAAAAAAGTTTACTGATGCAATAGTTAGACTCATATTGGCTGAGTTTAAAATATAAGACCATCTCAAGGATGACTGGACCCCAGCAACGACACACATATTTTTTCCAAATGTATTGTTTCTGATTGAGCAGAGTGCCATGCAATCTACTAATAGGTGTTCTAAAGTTTCTTTTTGAGACACAACACGACAGAACCGGCAAAAATTCTCCGACATGGGTATTTGCTTACGCTGAGTCAGGATGTCTTTAGTCAACCATAAATTGAGTCGTATTCGCATAAATGCACTGCGTATATATGGAGATGGTGACTTTAGCAAATATTTTTCTGGACATCTCATGTTCTTATCAGGATAAGAATGCATATCGAAATGTTTATATTTCAAGCAGAGTTCATGATTCGTCCGCCAATCGTGAATGTACACTTTTTCTTTTGCACGATTGGGATTCAGGATCAAGGTTTCAACATCAACATCTGCTGATGCCATGATTTCGTATACATAAGTAGTCCATTTCACTGTAAATTTCTGAGGTGATTGAAACAGGTGTTTTGCCAAAATAGCAATTATAGTCTCTGATTCAATGTTCATTAAACATTTTCTGAGCAAGGCGCAGAGCTGCCAGTGATATCTAGCCCTAAGAGAGATGAGACCAAGTTCGTATCTAATACACGCAATGGGTACAGATTGTGGCAGCTGAAAAAGGGTTCTCCAATATTTGGCTTCAATTTTGTCGAGCTACTTCACATCTGAAATGTCTCGTGATTCCAGGCCATAAAGTATTATTGGTATTACCTTCTGCTGCCAATAATGTAGAACAGACTCCACAGAAAATGTACCGTATTTATGTAATATCAATTTGGATTGTGATATCGCAGTTGTCACTTTACTTTGAAGTAATTGAAAATGCTCTGTTGTCACCGAACTGGCTTCAAATTGAGTTCCTAGGTATTTATAACTAGACACAATGTCGAGGATGATGTTTTTTACCCTCCACTCAAATCTTGTTCTCTGAGATCGTTTCACAACGCAGGCTACAATTTGTGACTTTTTGATATTCATGGATAGCTCGTTATCATCGAAATACATTGAAAGTACATCAATTAGTTTTTGAAGGCCTGTCGGTGTCTTAGATATTAGGACTAGGTCATCAGCATACCAGAGCGCTTGGATTACAGAGCCATTCATTTTTGGTGAATCGGAGGATAGGTTGAGAAAGATTTCTTGTACATCGTGAATGAAAAAATTAAATAGCGCTGATGCCAGAATACACCCTTGTTTTAATCCTCTTGATGTTTTAATAGCTGTAGATAACAGGCCAGCAGTAGATAGACGGACTCGTATAGAAGTGCCTGTGTGAAGAGCAATAATAATGTCCACGATGTCTTGGGGGCACTGAGCTTTTATTAATTTTTGAAAGAGTTTTATACGAGAAACCGAATCAAAAGCAGCATTTAAGTCTATAAATGCAAAAAACAGTGATGTTTTAGTTTGATGAGCTTGAGCTTTCAATGTGTTGAGAATCATGAGGTTTACTGACGTCCCCAACCCACGTACAAATCCAGTTTGATTGCTATCACGATGCTTGTGTTTACATGTCCAGATATTAAAGGCCGATAGCACTAAGCGATTAAAGATTTTACCTGGAGCATCCAAAAGTGCAATCGGGCGATAGTTTGCTGGTACGCAGCGATCCCCTTTTTTAAAGATTGGCAAAATGATCGATGAGCGCCATGAATCGGGAATGCTGCGAGTTTTTAATATACGTTGAAAGATGTTATACAAGATTTTGGCCCATATCTGAGGATGTTGCTTAAGCATAAAGTTGGTGATACCATCTGGGCCTGCCGCGCGGGAGGAAGATGATTTATGAATGAGCGCCTCAATTAGGTTTTCAGAGCATTCTAAATTAATTGAGCCTGAGGAGTGAGATCCGTAGTTGTGTGTATGAAAGGTTTTATCAGAGTACAATAGAGCAAAGTGTGAAATCCATAGATTTTCTGGAACTCCATTGAGTTGTGACTTTAAATTGTTAAAATTTGAGTTCAGATTGAGTAACTGCCAAATTTGAGCAGAGTTCTTGCTTGCTATAGTTGAGAGAAAGATCTGTCCATCCTGATGGAAAAGTTTTCCTTTATACATACGTATCCAAGATCTGTACTGCGCTTTTAACCTTTTGCAAACTTGAAGCCGTTCGGGCCATGAAAGCTGTTTGGCTTGTCTCAAACTTCTGTGGTATTCATTTTTTTTCTGTGATAAATGTTGGTCAAATGTATGCTGGTGAGATCGGTTTGAAGGGAGGTAAAAAGCTCTGTATATAGACAAAGTGTCCACATAGGATTGTGATTTCTGAAGATCATTTTGTTGTATAATGCTTTCATTCAGTGCAGCAAGTTTAATCGGTGTCCACCTAAAACGAGATTTAGCATTATTAATTGATAGATTTTGTGGCATCCATTCAGATTTGACATGATCTTGTTGGTTAGCTCTCGACCATGTCAATCTTAGCATGTGGTGATCACTTTTGGATTGGGTTATTACCTTAAATTCTTTAGACTCCATGAATAACCCTGCGGATAAATATATATAATCAATGGTACTTGTCGTCTTTCCTCTATACCATGTAACTTGATGAGGTATATCACCCGGGAGTGAACCATTGGCCATTCTCATGTTAAATTGTTTCATAATATGGTTCCACTTAACATGTTCAGCTGTTTAACTCTTCGATGCACTTTTGACCAAATCAATGTTGAGATCGCCAGCCAGAATGATATCTGTTATTCCTGGAGTTTGTGCAATTAAGACAAACATTTTAGACAGATCTTTATAGAATCGATCATCTGTGATAGCGGCTGGATTTCTGTAAACATTGATTAATGCCAATTTTTGAACTTCATTCGAAAGTTTGACCAACTGTATAAACTTATTTGGATTATCCCATGCCTGTAATTTTAATTTGGATCCCAGTTTAGCAGCAACCAATAATCCTGCCATGGGTCGCCCTTTTTGGGCTGTAATCGCCGGGTTAATTAAGATATCATGATGATCCCATAAGGGAGGCTTATTTAACCAGGTTTCTTGGAGAACTATAATATCTGCATCAACCAGAACGGGATGGACGTTGGTGAGTAGATGGGAGAAACCTCTGGTGTTCCAACTAACTAAAGTTACCAAGCCATTTTTTTTATCAAGAAATTCTGGCGTCAGTGATGGTTATGACTGTGAAATGGCCAGAATCTTGGGAGACAAATCAATGCTGTTACATTTTGCACACTGACATATATTTGATGATAACTTTGTAGTTGCGTCCTTTTCAACGATATATTCATAATTTCTTCTTTCGGGATCTTGGGCAAGTAAAAATCCCATTGCAAAGAGCTTCATTCGAGCCTGCCAAAGAGCATTCATTACTAACCCTGATTTCATCCATAATCGGACTATACCCAGGTTGGTGTCACAAATAAATTCTACTTGATTGATATCAGAGGATGAGAGATCACCTAGCTCAGGCACGTCACTAAAGATGTTTAAAACACTCGCACGGGACAAATCATATTGAGGATGAGGGGCCGCGCGACATTTCAGGATTAGTGTATGGTAGCTTGCTAATTCTTTTTTTCTTATGAGATCATGTTTTTGTTGTTTGCTCACTGAACCTTGATTTTTAGGGATTTGGTTGCAGTTCGAATCACTGCTTGCTTCTTTTTCTTTTCGGCATAGGTTGATGTCATTGACCGCCATACCGTCATCAGAGAACCTAACTCTTGTCAACTGTTTCATGGAGCCTTGTGGGGCGGGCGCTAAGCCCAGATGAGTTGCCAAGTAGGAATCGACCATTAATTTGATCTTCTCATTTTGAGTATTCCAAGGGTCCTCCATTTGTGATGCGAGTACTGGCGGGGGTCCACCGCTACGCCTTGATGGAATTTGGCTTCTATGTTCTGCGAAGATCCTGTTTTCATGTTCGACATCTTGTTCGGTGATATGGGCAGTATCCGCAGAGCATTTTACCACACTATTCTGCATGCTTTTTTTGACTTCTACGTCGTGAATCTCCGATGATCGTTGGGATGCATGTTCTCTGAATTCTGCACAGATCATCTTATCATGATCAGCAGCCTGATCAATGTGATGGGCATTATTCACAAAACTTTGCCCCTCACAATTCTGCAGGTTTGTTTTAGCTGTCGGATTACTTAATTCAGACGTGCGACGCAGGATATATAAATCTACTGCTGCTTTGAATTGATCGATTTGAGATCCCACAGGCTGCGACGATGCATGATCCACACTTTCACTAACATTAATTGATTTTGTTTTTAAGTTAGTGTCAGGTGTCGTGTTTTTGTTGGTCGATAAAGGGTCATTTAATTTCCGATTTTCCAATACTGCAACAAGTTGGCTTAGAGGTGACTGATTAAGAAGTGTATTTTGGGCATTCAATATTGAATTTATTGGGTTTGTTACAGGAGACTTGGGTCTCGATATGTCATTTTCACCTACTTGATCAATGTGCAAAGTTGCAGTTTCGGTCAAGTCCACTGTATGTGGTCGCATGATGCGATTATTTTTTTTGGTGGTTCGTTTTGTAGATTGAAAAGGTTTGGTTACCAAGTGCCTAGATCGACCCTTATTTTGTTGATGTTTATTAAAAAGTTCATATTGAGCTTTATCATTTTGACGTTTTGGTGCTTTAGGGGAACTTTCAACACTTATCCAAGACGTGTTTTTGTGTGAATTTTCATTGGCCGCCTCTTCAATTGGATATATAATTTCATTGAACATAGGCAGAGTGGTAGACTGGGTTGCGGGGATGGTCATAATCTCGATATCTTGTGACAGATCGTTGACTGGTTCAGAAATCTGACACAAGTTCTCCTTTTCTTTCGCTTGAGCTTGAATCCAATCTAAGATTTGGTCGATTTTGGCAGATTGTATGGTTATTTTATTTTCGAGAGTTTCGAATAATTTGAACAAACTTTGAGTTGTCGTGTTTACTGCCATAAGAGTGAGTTCCAATAGACCTGTATTTGGAGGGACGTGTCCTTTTTCACGAGAAGATTCACGATGTCTTGGTGTAGGGAGTATATAAGATGCAGATTCCGAAATGGTTGAATCCATGGAGCCACGTTTATAGTAATTGACATTATATTTATCTGGAGATATATTTTCAGGTCTCTGCATATTCTGCTTTTGTCTATCTAGAAAAACATCTTCGTTGGTTGCGATGCTTTCCTCCTCTGGGATTTCAGAGATTTGGTCCAGATGTACTTTTGGATCTTTTTTGTGTTCCAACTGGGTAGTTGACTGGATCATGGTGTTATCGGAAATTGGCAGATTGTTTTGATCATCCCTATTGCTGTGCGCGGGCAAGACTTCACTTATCACCGGGTGTGATTGATTTGAATCTAGTACGTGAGTCAATATGTTTGGGCTCGTTTCATTGGATTTGTCATGGCAGAAGGGAGACAAGTTTGTAACAGTCTCCGTTTGTGATAATGAAGCAGCATTAGGCAAAGTTTGATCATTAGATTCGTCATTAGGTTCTTGTAACGTAACAGGTAGAGCATGAGACAAAGGAAGATTTTTAACCGTTGGGCAGAATTGTCTTATATCTCTGTTTGCCATTTGAGTTTTTTGTCGTGTTTTTGCACGCAGTGTCAAAGTTATAGAATTTTCAGCAGATTGTTATGTTTGGATCGCGTAGCAACAGCGATCATTGGGCTGTTTGCTGCATCCAACACGGGACGTGTTACTGACTTGGGTGTAGATGACATAACGCTCGGTATAAATTATATGGTGCTTTAATTACCAATCAACTCACAGGGCGACACAGCTCGATATTCAAGTTCCTCAAGAATGACGAGCGATGGAAAAGTTCGATCTTATGTTAGATAAGATATATGCCTGCAAGGGAGTCACTTTGTAGGTATTACTTTACAATTAAATGAATATACCACCCTTCGTTCTCAGGGGGACTCCTAGGATTGGTTAATAAGAAGCATAAGCTGTAACTCACGGTTCGGGATCAAAGAGGGGACGCCTCCACAGTCTCTCGTCCACTGACCGCGCCACCAGCGCACAACAGCCGTATAACAGCCAATAGGCTTATGTCCACCGGGCTTACAGCCACAAGGGCGGTAGCTTCCGGGCTTTGAAGATGCAACCCGACACGTGATGCAGTCACGTGCAGTTGAGGACACGCCTCCTCCAGGAAGCGCGTAGACGGTTCGTAGCGGCAAAAGCCTCAGACGCTCGCAGTGCCAATTAGAAACAATCAATAGGTTGCTGTAGCACAGTTCACATCCTTCAGTAAATTCCACCAGTAAACACTTGCACTGAGCGGCCGGCAGCCTCCGGGCTTTGAAGATGCAACCCGACACGTGATGCAGTCACGTGCAGTTGAGGACACGCCTCCTCCAGGAAGCGCGTAGACGGTTCGTAGCGGCTAGAGCCTCGGACGGCTCGCAGTGCCAATTAGAAACAATCAATAGGCTGCTGTAGCACAGTTCACAGCCTTCAGTAAATTCCACCAGTAAACACTTGCCAAAAGTAAAACACTTTTTAGAATTACAGCATCCATTTTGAAGTAGGTGTTGAGTATTTATAATTTTTCAAACACAAACACCACCAAAAGGCTCTTTTCAGAGCCATCACTTCCTCCCAGAGAAAATTGCAATGGTTAGTATAGGGCAGCACCCCTAAATTTTAGATGTCTGCAGACTTCTAAAAAATACAAAGGGCCCTGCTTCATGTATTTTCACTTCTATTTTTTAACTGTGAAAGGCGGCTCTGAAAAGAGCCTTATTTTTTTTTTTGATTTTTGTTGTTTTATATTTTTTTGGGTTTTTTATACACGACACACTAGGAGAGGAGGGGAAAGGAGGGTAAAGGGGGGGACACCAACCACAGGAATAATAAAGGGCGAGCTGAGAGAGGAAGATGTAGAGTGGGTTTTATTTGGGTAGTGGACAGATCTTCTTGTGCACTGAGACGATAGTCTCAAAAGCACTTCGAAGTCGCTCCCCCTGCAGAGTACTGCGTTGCAGTACATACACACAACTGTGACCTTCGATAGGTAAGGGTCATCAGCATTGCGTATGGCCTGTGAGGCAACTTGAGGAAGACGCTGTCCCACAGGAGTGTTCCTTGTGGTGACAGGATCAGAAACGGAGGATGAAGTAGAGGAAATCAACCTGCTATGCTCATCGCAAGGTACAACCTTGCGAATGGCCCCAGAGTGAAATGACTTGAGGTGTCGCTTCATGGTAGTGGTCCCAAAGCTATACGAACCATGCCTGCCGTGACTGAGTACCATTTTGCACTCATTGCAGGTGACTCGGTTCGCACGAGCCTTGGGACCATTCCCATGAATGGTAAATAACGGTGTCCAGTCAACTGGTCGACTGCAATTTGGTCGACTGCAATTTGGTCGACGCAATTTGGTCGAATGCCAAATGGTCGAATTTTTTTTTTTTATATATATATGTGTTTTGTGGGTTTTCGTGTGGGGAAAAAAAATAAAAAAGAAAAAAAAGGGGGTTGGGGGGGGGACCCCCCCAAAAAAAAAAAAAAAATGGGTAAAAAAAAAAAAAAAAAAAAATTCGACCATTTGGCATTCGACCAAATGGTGTCGACCAAATTGTCTGTCGACCAAATGTTTTCGACCATTTGACTGGTAACCGTAAATAACCGCCACACCCAAGACTCACGCCGAGTGCGGGTAGTAGGGATTTCCACTACCTCATTCTCGTCATCCTCTTCTTCCTCCTCTGCATCCTCACTCCTGTTCCCCTCTTCAGGCCCTTGGGGAGGTGGTGGTGATGGAGGGGGTGGGGGTGGTTCTGAAGCAGGTGCAGCACCAGGTGGCAGTAGTGCAGCCATGGATGCCATCAGGGTGAAGATGTCAATCTGCAGGTGGCAGGAAAAATCGCTGTGCTCTGAAGAATAGCCAGAAGCACAATGAGAATAAGCTCTAGGGCGTGGTCTTTTATAGGGGTGCTTGTAAGCCGTTTGCGGACATGCGCACTGTCCGCGGACAGATCGAAAACAAAAAAAGGTTCAAAAAGTTTCAAAAAGTATGTAGAAACTCATGATTAGTATGTGGGACTTGTGCTATGGCGAGTTTTTATTGAAAAATATTGTGGATTACTTGAAAATGTACTTTTAAATTGTTCGGGGAAACGAACAGTGTCCGCATTTTAGAACACGCAATCAGCGTGGGCGCAGTCGCTTCACGAACATGTCCGCAAAGGGAGCGGCTGTCCGCAGGACACCAAATGCACGGACATTGGTTTGTGCATGTGCGTTGATGTTCTACGAACAATGTTCGGGTCCTGAAGAAATTGAAAGTGCATCACACGTCAAACGAACAGTTACAGGTGTTTGTTCTTAGAACAGTTTCAACTTGCTTGCGAACAATACAGACAGACATAGCGTCCTCAGAACACCTCCATTTTGTTTATTTACGCACATTTAAGGACACCACACGTGTTCTTAGAACAGTTTCAACTTGGTTGTGAATAATACGGACGGGCATAGCGTCCTCAGGACACCCCTATTTTGTTTATTTATGAATATTTCAGGACACCGCGTGTGTTCTTAGAACAGTTTCAACTTGCTAGTGAACAGTACGGACAGGTACAGTGTTCTTCAGGACACCTCCATTTTCGTTTCTTTATGAACATTTCAGGACACCGCGTGTGTTCTTAGAACAGTTTCAACTTGCTAGCGAACAGTACGGACAGGTATAGTGTTCTTCAGGACACCTCCATTTTCGTTTCTTTACGGACATTCAGGACACCCGCGCTGTCCGCGGACACCTAAATTGCTTTTTTTTTAAAAAAAACTGCAACTAATCACAACACAATATAAAAATGTAACTTTATTTAACATATATTAACAATTTATGACAGAGAAGGTGAGGCAGAAACAGAAACAAAAACAGGAGAATTAGGGGTATCAACAGGATTTGTATCAGGTGAAGAAGGGATGGAAGTCTCATCAAAACGTTTTGGTTCATGGAGAGGGTGTGGGGATAATTGACTTGGATATGGTGAGGTGCGACAGGTACATGTGGGACAATGGTACGAGGTTTTTGGTTTAAAATGATCTTCCACAAAAGTTTTTAAATTATTAAAATTGGTCAACAATAAATCATTTTTTTCTTGTATGCTGTGAAGAGTGTTATCCATAACAGCTTCTTCTGAAGTATTTTCTATTTTGGTATGCTCTGTACAAAAAATATATATATTTTAAATGTATATAAAATAATAATAATTACATTTTTTATATTGTAAAGTGTCTACCATTAGTTTCACTATCTTCTGACATTTCCTCATGTGTGAAATGCTCCTCTAGCCACTCCAGAGTACTATTAAGTTGTGCTACTAAATACCTATGAAATTCAGTGAAAAAACTTTGTTAAAGGTACGTTATGGTTAAGTTGCGCTACTAAAAACCTGTGAAATTCAGTGAAAAAAACGTTGTTAAAGGGACATTATGGTTAAGTTGCGCTTCTAAAAACCTATGAAATTCAGTGAAAAAACTTTGTTTAAGGGACGTTATGGTTCCAAGTAAAACCGGAAAACCCCTGAAATTCGCAAGTTATGGTAAGCTAAGCAACCATAACTCGCGCCACCACCGTGCACTGCTAAGACTAACACCCACGACATCAAAGATGACATCACAAATGTCATTGATGACATCACTGATGACATCACATGTGTATTAACTTTTCATGAAATGTGTGTACAAGGGATTCTTATTATAATGTTGAGAAAAAACTGTCAAGAATCTTTGGAATAAATGTCATGAGCTAATTAGTGCATTAAGCAATGCATTGATATAAATAGCATTCTATCATGAAGTTCTATCCAGTATACTAACCTACTCTTGCAGAAACATAGGCATTGTGTGCAGCAGATATGATGAAGGTATATTTTTGAGAAGCCCACCCCCACCCCCTTCTCTGTCAAATATTTATATAACGACTGCACGGAATAACCCAAACCAAGCATGAATTGCTAGTCAACGCTTCGTTCCCAAGTTGTTTCGGACATGGTCCAAAAACGTCCAGCAGTTTGGGCTTTGCACTTTGGCAAAAAATGGCCTTATTTTTCTATGGGAAAATGAATGGGAAGCAGGCCGCAACAGATCAGTCCCCTCGCATACGTTGTTGTCGGGAGATACACTAATGTATGTCTCAAGCACCTGCATCAATGCTCCAAGCGCATTTTACAGTGATGGGCCCTTAATGGTCCTGTGGCTTTGCAATGTAAACAAAACAAAAATAGCAGTTTGATTCATGTTTGGGGGATAAAAATACAAGTGTGACCACAGCGTTTCAAACTGTTGCTCTCACACTTAGAGAAAAATGCATGAGAGGGTCCGTTATGTTCCTTTCATGCCACTGCACCTTTTTCCAAGAGCAGGAGAATGTACCACATTTCTGTGCATTTTAAATCGCATCCCGTGTGTGAATTTGGAATGTGCACTGAAATGCATGGAAATGTCCCTTGAGTTGCGCAAATGTACAAAGTGGTGAGAAAGGGCATTTGAATGTGTGCATCTATGACGCACACATTCAAATGTTGTTTGGGACTGTGGCGCATCTTTTGGCGCATATGAAGAAAGACGCCATCTGATCGTTTGCTCCAAAGATCTTTTGGAGATTTTGGCCCAAAGTTTATAAACATGTGTCACAGTCATGCAAGAATCCGACATACAAGAAAATAGTCACAATTCTGAAAGAGATGGATAATGTGAATGTACCACAAATTCCTAAGATTCTCTCTAGCTGTATTCACACATCTGTGGCTTGACCTGCTATGTGAATAGTACAGAAAACAAATGTGTGTGTTTCCCACACATATCAGACTGCTTGCGTGGTCCCTAGATGTGGTGGTAATTTTGGAGAAACCTGTATGAAGTATTTCCAAAATGTGACTGTGTTGCTGCAATCCCTCTTCATATTAACTTTCATGTATTCCAGGCAAGGGACGCGAGGAATGGGGAACACATCTACTAAGGTGCGTATGTCGTCAATACCAAGCCCACGGACATAACACAAGTGACTAGCATGTGATGATGACATGCACTATACGTGACGATGTGCACACCTTCACCTGCTCTCCAATTACGCATCATTTCACTCTCACACTATTAAATCAATTACTTAATAATCAATGATGCTTGATTTCGGCATATAATTATAAAAGCATCAAAGTACCAGGAACCTTTGAACAACTGTCAAAATTAGAGTTAAGAGACGAGCATTACTTGATCAGATTACTGAGCAAAGCCACTTACTCATATCAGTAAAATAAAAAAGAATGGAAAAACGGTTTACAAACTTTAAACACCATCATTCAAGATAATCTATTCCATCTAAACCAAACCTTCCTATGAAGCAAGTGGGAAATGTAATAATTTGATTGTTATTTACAACACGCAAAATACCATACCTGAGTTTGGTTTCTAAGCACTGTTGCTCTGCGTGTTCCTGCTTCAATGACCAGCACTTTGCCCCCTGTGCTATCCTCTGTTCTCAATACGTAATCATCTCATTTAATAACAACATAAAAAATAGCATTACATTGTCATTTCATTGATTAAATAATTAATCAAAATGTAACAAAATCATCCAACCAAAAGCAAATCATGATATATTGCCTCTATATGATGCCTGGGTGCATGATAGTTAACCCAGCTTGTTTAATCAAAACCAAGTACTTTTCCACTGAACTTCGAATACAAAGCAAGATACCACTAACATCACACCTGGATACAGAATGGGTCCACATAACTGTAAGGTATTAGACATATCTTGAATACTATGAATATTCATGCAAGTTTTTATACTATGTCTTCACAAATCAGCATAAGAATTGTTTCCTGCCATTTCCACAACAGGGCAAATATTCCGATATGCCTGGGTTTCAGCATATCAGGACTGTAGCAATTGTTAATGTTGGAGAACAGAATAAACAGTATTATCATTGAATGATTTGCGATTGCGGCCTTTGTCACATCCCCAAAGTAGCTTTGTCTCTAATAGCAATTTCATCTGTAACAAGTCAAACCTCTTCTTCACAATTCGAAAGGTGCCCGCATCAATAGTGTCTGGATGTGCCCAATAGTGAGATAAGTCTAAAATCCAAGAACCATTCCTAATGTGACTGAACCAGTGAAGGCCATGAAAACCTTTGCTACAGGAGGTCCATCAGAGTTCCTTTATGGGTGCCCAAATAAGGTTTACTCCAAAGCTTTAGCCAATACATAATTGGCTGAAGATATGTCTCTGCTGCAATTCCTGACCAACCGAACTGTAGGTGAAGCATTAAACTAGAGATATACATTTGGAGGCACAGAGTGTATTTGAGAAATCTGCTCTCGGCCTTGGTTAAAGGATTGATGTGGGCAATGCCCCAGAATTCTGGACCTATTAGCGTGCCTGATGAGCTTGCATGTTATACATGTATTAACAAGGGGGCGACATCTCTGCCCCCTTGAGTGTGTGTGTGTAGATTTCAATAACACCCACTCCTTTGCAACGAGTGCTAATGAGCTTTTTGTGATTTACGTGCATCAATGTTACATATAGTTCCTAAATAATTAGAGACCTCTTCTAAAAGTGTGACCTCTAAATGTATCTCATATGTTGGCATGTTCTTATTCTTCCAACTGACATAAGTCATGACGTTTGCTTTTCTATGATTTATGTCAAGCCCTTTTATGACACATGATTGTGAAACCAAAGACAGTCCTTTCTTTAGGCTGTTTATAGTATAAGTAATTCAACCAGTGTCATCTGCAAACAACAAAATATTGGCTGGGGCACCATTTAACTTTGGGGCATCAGAGCAAAACAGGTATTTTTTGTTTCCACAATATCATTAATTTATAGGCAAAATGTGGCAGGGGCCAAAACACACGCTTTTTGAACTTGAATGATGGAGGTTGATCCGACCTGCATGCCATAGCTTAGAATGTGAGTATTGCTGATGTGATTTTAACTTCTACTGTTTGACTCAGAGACCTTGTTAGTCACAGTGTTTTCAATGGTCTGGTTGTCGCGTCTTATTGAAGAATAGCGCTAAGATAAGCCAAAACAACACTTGTACTAATAAAGATCACGAAACTCTATTAAAGACAAGTGCCAAATGGTTGTACTGCACATTACTATTTATTTCATAGTAGGTGTCCTTGAAATCATAGTGTAGTGCCCTTTAAACGATGACATGTGTATCTCAAACCAGGGCATGGTTATGCATTTGTATTCTTAACTAATTGTCCTTGGTCCTTAATGGTTCAATTCAGTCCGGTATAGTAATGGGTTGATCCCAGTTTGGCAGAAATTGATCAGTCTTTCGCAGAGCCGACATGAAAGACTGATCAACTTCTGACAAACTGGAATTGAACCCATTACTATACCAGACAGATTTGAACCATTAAGGACCAAGCATATCTTAAAATTGTTGCATTGTTAAAATGCATGAGAGTCATCACCTTAAGAATTTGGGAAGGTACTTCAAAATAAGCAAGTTTAGACCATAGATGATCCTGGGGTGCTGCATCCAAAGCTGAACGTAGGGGTACAAAGGCAGATTTGAGCATTGATTCCTTAGGGAAACCCCCTTACTATTGAATCTTCCTCCCCGTTCCCTTGGCTCACTGACTTCCTGTCGCTCCGTGTTACTGTCATCAACCCTGGGAATTCCAATCGACCACGGTTACCCATATTTCTGTCTGTTGCCATTGGAGTGCAGTCCCACAGTATGTGCACTGTAATTTCTGAGAGCCCTTGTAATCCTTCCACCAATGCACTCACATGACCAGCATTCATATGCCCCTCATGTGAACGTACCTACACATCAGAGACAAAAGACCCCAATTAAAGGACAATGTATTCAAACAGGACCGATGACTGGTCCCTAAATGCCCCATTCTCATCATGAAACATACACGACTATGCCATAGCACACATCATCCTCCACACCAAAGGCACTACAATGCTGACTGCTGAAGTAGTACAAACATGTCTTCCATCATCGAAGCCTCATGTAGCACGGATACATGCCACACTGTATTTCAAGGAATGATTGGTTTGTCTCCTAAGACATCCTAGATGTTTCAGACACTTGATGGTAACAAGGGGATTTCATGACACCCAAGGCACCAAGTTCCACTCCTTTGCTTTGCCTGCACCCTACTTCATTGTGTTCTGTTGGTGTAGCCTATGGGTAGAAGTCTCAGAATGCAAATAGTGCTGAAAAGTAACCGTAGCCATAAGTATAATGTCCATGATGGCCTGCAGCAAAGTAATAACATTGTCAATCATTGAGAGAAGTCCGTGGGAAAGGTCCGGTCAGGTTGCCACTGCATAGCAGCATGACATGCTGCTTAATGTTTATTAGACAATTTCCATTGTGTTGCCTAGAACAAAATCTACAGAAGGTTTGGGCAACAGAAACATGTTAATAAACCCACATGGCTTTCTATTTTTTTTTAGTAAAAGGTACACTATTGTATTTAGCTGCTCGTATCTGATGTGTGTGAATGCTGCCCGATGTCCGCGGTCAGTCGCACTGTCCACGGACTCTGTGGCTATCATGTTGGGGGTAAGGGGGGCAGTATGATGTAAGGGACACATAGAAAAAATAAGGGTATCTTGGTAAAAACCCATGAAATTCAGTGAAATATTTTTGTTAAAGAGACGTTATGGTAAAGTTGCACTAATAAAAACCTATCAAAATCATGGGGAGAACTTTGTGAAAGGAATTTTATGGTTACAGGTCAAACCGAAAAACCCTGGAAATTTGCCAGTTATGGTAAGCTAAGCAACCATAACTTACGCCACCACTGTGCACTGCTAACACATCACAAATGTCAGTTGCATGGACGTTAAGGTGAGAAATTAACACAACAAAACCCCTGAAATTCAGCAAAATCCATTTTAAATTTGTGCCCCCTGTTGTGCAGCCTATGACCACAATGATGTCATCACATATCACATCACTGATGGCGTCACAAATTACATGTTGTGTGAGAACACTGATAACATCACAAATTGCATCACTTATGACATCACTAAGTACATTGTATACAACAGATTACATGAATAATGGCATCAGGTATAACATGATCAATATGTTAGCTCGTATAAATTTTGATTTTCTTAATAAAAATTTAGGACATGGACTTGTCCATGGAGAAGACTGTGGACACGGCCGAAGGCCATAGATGAGGCTGGTTAGTGTTGTATAATACACAGTGCAAAAAGGAAAATATGGGCAGTAGAAGCACACCCTATTAACAGAGATTTAATCTACTCTAGTTAGTACTTAGTCAGTGGGTTACTAATTTACAGAATCGATTCAAGGTGCAGAGGAGAGAAATGCAACCTTGACACCTAGGTTGCCTAAACACAGAATAGACAAAAAAGTTCCCAATTCGGGAACTCACGTCCCGTGCACACTATCGTATGTCTGGAATACCAGACCAACAATTCATCATTTAAGTATACGTTAGGTAAGTAGTTATATCACATATTTTTGAGAGAAAACAATTTAGGTGAGAAACAGTTTAGATGAAATGAGCTTTCAGTCAGTTTAGGTCACAATAACCATCTTCATTTTATTCATGATGATGTAGTCGAAGGGGGCCCAACGCGTTTCAAGTGTATCACACTCTTCATCAGGGGCAATTCAATTTCTAGAAAAGGATTAGAAAACAATAATACATTCAAACTCGTCAATTCTCAAAGAACATTCCAGCAACATTCAAAGTCTGAAATTTTTGCAAAATAAATACATAAATTAAGGAGACATCATACAAATAATCGATTAGTTTCGAGTCAGCAAAAATATCAAGAACTATTAGAGACGGTGTTCCAGTATATTGTGCCTAACCATTAAAAGTAGCAGAGGGGCAGAAGTACCTCACAAGTGCTTATAATAGCTCAAGAGTCAAAGGCAGAAAATGCATCAAGTAAGGAGGCCTAAGAGATAACAGTGTTGTAGAGAACAGTAAGCGTACACTGGTGGAGAAATAATCTAACCTTCTGTCTTTTTCGTGGTGCATCTGTATTCATGCTGCTTTATATGTCTAATGGTGGAGAAATACATTCATGCAGCGGGTAGAGCACTCTATAGTGCAAACAGGTCCCTGTGTGCAAGAAGGTAGCCATCAGTAAAAATAGGAATGAAGTAATTAATAAAAAAAAGTGAAAGAACCTATAACTTACAGTTATGTCAAGGAATACTTTAACAATGAGGTTCAGCTAATTGCAGCGGGTAAGCAGAAGATGGTAACTGTTCCAGAGGTTAAGTCCGGGGCACAATCTGGAGAGAGAGGGGTAGGGTTAGGGGAGTAAGTAAAAATGACAACTCGCAGCCGAGTGTCATAGTGCAGTAAAGAAGAATGGGCAGTAATGCATCAGAAAGTGAAGAGTTCTTACCTAAAAAGAGCGGCGCTGCAAGAAGGAGACAGGATCCAATAGAGGATGTCTGACTCCATTTGCAGCGTCGCATCCTATAAATATGGTCATTGCTGGTGACGTCAGCACGCACTGAGCTCGTGTGGCATGACGTGTGGAGAAGGATCCGTATCTGACCACGGATAATAGTTTAAATACATTCTTAAAAAGATTAGCAAAGAAAGGGAACACATGTGTCTTTGTATTGCTCGAACTGTGGAGCATTTTCTTAAAAACGGAAGAAGGAAACAAAGGAAGCGTGTCGGGAAGTGTTTACCTAGTGACCTCACTACGCTTGCAAGCGAGCGACATCACATGTAAACAACAAGTCCCTAATACGCTTTGCTCTAAAGAGATTAATGTAATGAAGCCATTAGTCCCCATAAAGAGGAAACTGACACTGGTGAGGAGCTATTGGTCCCTTGTGGGCATAAGGCTGGGTAAAAGAAAACTTAAAAAAGATGGTATTAGTCGGGAGTGTACATCCCAATAGAGGGGCTAAGGTCAAGGCAGTCATAAACGCAAAAGGTATGCTCGGACCACTGAGTACCGAATGAACTAAATGTGAATAAACGCACATTGGAAGGTGGGAATGCATATTCCAGGACTTGTAAGCCAAAGACTTGGAGCAAGGGGTATGACCCATAATAACGAGCTGGTTGAAAAAAATATATAATTACAAAAATGCAGTTTGAATAGGTCAATCCATTATAGTGGAACAAGTTCATATGGCATCTTGCTGAGTTGGGTGCAAGTATCATCATTTTAGGTGAAACACTCAATTTTAAGATGGACAAACTACGTATCCAAATAGGTCCATGTGGCATCATGCTGATTTGGGTGCAAATGACATCATCTTAAGTAAATCACTCAATTAAGATGGATCAAGTTCGTATCCCAACATGCTGATATGGGTGCAACTATCATCTTTCTTAACAACATTGTGGCAAACAGGCCTAACACACAATCAGTGGTCCAAGGAACACCTTTGGTAAAGAGTTAGAACTGTCCAACCTAAATTATCTGATCTAGTTGCTAGTGGTATGGCTTAAGCCAATTCTTAGGGTGGATAGCAATAGGCTTCTCTAGAGTGTGATGTGTCTTAGATAAAGGGTCCCAAGTAGTAGTCTTCGTTGAGGCCAAGTGGAGATATGGCATCAAGTCTATTGATCCAGAAAAGCTCTCTTTGAGCGAGTAATTTAGGTAAGTTTCCACCCCTGGAAAGGGGATGTATCACCTCCAGTATAGCAAACCTCTTCTGTGAGATATTATGGTTGTTGTCCCTGAAATGGCAGAACACAGGTGATTTAAGATGTTTTGTTCTAATTTGTGACTTGTGTTCAGTCCACCTTTCCTTGGCTCGTCTGCTCGTCTTGCCTACGTACTATTTACCACACGGGCATCTGATGGTGTTGATCACATTTTTCGATTCACAGGTAGCATAGCTTTTCAGAGGGATCTTTTTCCCATTATTAGGATGTCTGATGTTGTCACCTTTAATGATGTTAGAGCAATGCTGACAATTTAGGCAGGGGAAGGTCCCATTTTTTTTGTTTCGTGAATGTCCTCTGGATGGATTTTTCAGGTCTTTTGGCTTTGATAAGAGTATCCTGAAAGTTTCTCCCTCTCATTTAAGCCAGCATTGGAGGAGATGGAAATAGGTGATTTAAGTTAGGGTCTGATTTGATAAGGTCCCAGTTTTTATTGATAACCTTCTTTATTTGGAAGCTTTGTCCTGAGTATCTTAATGTATAGATGAGGTTGGATTTAGTTTGTGTTGTCTGTTTGGCCAATAGGGATTCACAGGGATTGGCTTCTCTCATTACAATAGCTTTGGTTACCACTTCCTCTGTGAATCCTCTTTCCTTATATTTTAATCTCATTGAGTCAAACTCAGTCTGGAGTTTTTCAGCGATAGAGGTAATTCGTTTAGCCCGTAAAAACTGGCTGTACGGAAGATTCTCCTTTAGATGCTTGGAGCAAGACATACATTAGTGTATCTCCCGAGAATAACGTATGTGAGGGGACTGATCAGTGGCAGCCTACTTCCTACTCATTTTCCCATAATAAAAGAAGTTCATTTTTTGCCAAAGTGCATGCATTGTTTGGGGTTATTCTGTGCAGTAGTTATTTAAATATGTGACAGAGAAGAGGGGGCCTTTTCAAAAATAGATAGCTATATCTCATGGATGTACCCAAAAGTGTTTTTTTAAAGGAATTAAATGTCCGCCATCTTGTTTTTCTCTTGATGCAAGAGTTAACCGCGGCTATACTCAAGGATATGGGAAAATTAAACACAGGAAAAAAGCTATTTGCAGGTCAAAACCATGCAAATGGCATCAGGCTATAGGTGCGGGGTGGGGGTGACTAGATTGCACCAAGTGAATTTTGCCAGTTGGAGGATGTCTAGAGACTGAGTTTGCCACACAAAGATTTCTGTAGCCTCTGCTTTGCCTCGAATAGCTGACATCTCAAAGCAAACTGCATTACAGAAACAATGTGTGTTGTGGGGGGGAAAGGGAGCGGGCAGGGGAGGTAGGAAGCCATTTGGGTAATGAGGGGAGCTGTCACAGATGAGGGGGGCACATGGTGAGGGTCTGGGGGGCAGGATAGCATTTGTTTTCTGTCCGTTTCTCCAATATTCTGTGCTATATTCGAGGCCACAAAGGACTACGGATAGCCGCGGGTAAGAGTAGTTCCTTGCCTGCGGCTATACATTTTGGGGTGTCGGTGCTTTCATTTCTTTTTAAAGATATTTGTATAGGTAAAGTGACATCAGGGGTGAAAAATCATTAGCTAGTTACATGGTAGGTATTTGGAAGTCTTAACTATTTTGGCTGTGAGTGTTCAGAGTTTCTTACATGTGAGACTCTGGAGAAAAAAAGAAGAAAGAAATCAATACAAAAAGAGCCACCCTACTCTAGTGTTAGATGCCCCATTCACTGTATTTTAGCCTGTGTATTCTCACCCATGCTATTATATCTTGTGTAATTGTACCCATTAAATGTATCCCCACCTAGTTTACTGGCATGTATACTCTGCTTTCTTTATCATCATCTAACTTACATAACTACATGAGCAGTTATTTATTGTGTTGATCTTTTAACTTCCATTGTATTACTAACGTCTCGTTCATCATTCATATGCCACTCAGAACTTGTTTTTTTTTTGTTTTTTTTGTTTTATAGCCACAGCTATATAAAAAGGGGAGTGATTGGTGTATTAAGGATCACGTCTAGCAAAAGCAACGACTGGGGTGTTTACCTGCAGCAATCCCACATCCGTCCCAGCCATGAGTTGTTACCCGCGGGTTTACTGTGAAGCCACGGCTAGGAAGCAGCCACCGGCGCATTGTGTAGCCGCACCTATAAAAATGTATTTTCAAAAAATATACGTGTATGGGTAGTAATCTTGGAAAGGTTTTTAAGATGTATTGAGTGTAGTATTTGTAGACAGTTATTGTAACATTTTTAATACTTTTTATTCATTAATAATACACATAAGTGTTCATACTTTAAAAAAGTAAATAAATATGCAAACAAGGTTTGTTGAAAACATGCTTATTTGGATGGGATGTGGTTTTGGGTTTTCTTTTAGTTAGAACACATGATACATCTTCTTCCTTAGCGCAATTATCTGGAATCTTACTGTCCATGATTTGTCTTAAATTTTCAATGTCCTTTTTCATTGATTGTATTTCTTTTTCAACATTAATTAATAGTTGTTTTAATTTGTTTAATGAATCCATGATTAGTTTTGTGACTTGTTCCTCTGGTGCTTCTTATTTAATTATTTGTGATGCTTGAATGTCTTGTTCATCTGTTTTTCAACTATTGAAGGTATAATACACTTTAAGAATATTTGTGTTGTTTGCATGGGCATTTAAAAGTAATTAGATAAATGATATCTGTTTGGTGACTGATATTTGTTCCTTAAAATTGTATTGTTAGTCTCATTTTACATAAATATAAATAATGGACTTACACAAACCTTTTACTTCTGGTTCCTTTTCTTGAGCATCTTCTTTTTTAATTTCTTCCTGTGTAGGATAATTTTCCTTCAGACATTCCATGTAGTTTTCCATTGTACTGTCATAGAAAAAATACTGCTTGTCACCTCAGATATTAGAATTAGAAATGGAGGAAGATTACATGCGGAGAGAAGGTGGAATTTCTCGTATTTAAATCTGATTGTTTTTTTTATTTTTTGTGTGGTGGGTAGCTGCCATTGGATGTCAAGTTTCTCAGATGCTGTTCAACTGTTGAACCTATCAGAGAATGTACTTTTTTTGAGTGATGTCTATATGTGTCAATGCAACTGTAGATTATATTGTATCATTATATTAAGTTATATATATATATATTATGTTTTAACAATGTTTTTTGCAGATTTTCATAGGTTTTTATTAGTGCAACTTAACCATAGCGTCCCTTCAACAAAGTATCTTCATTGAATTTCAAAGGTTTTTATTAGTCCAACTTAACCATAACGTCCCCTTAACAAAGTTTTTTCAATGAATTACATGGACGCGGTAGCGTCCATGTAGTTATGGTTAAGTTGGTGTTTCCATAGGAAGAGCACTTTTTGGGTGGCTTATAACTTCGCTCCCTCTGGACGAATCCTCACCAAACTTTGCAAAAAGTATATGGCCCAGTCTGAATGTTTCTGCAAAGTTTGGAGAGGTTTGGTCCAGGGGGGGCAAAGTTATAGGGGGCGGTCCCAAAACTTTTGTTTTTTCCTATAGACATAATGGGAAAAACTTTGCGCACGGCTACAGCCCGAACCGCTGGACGGATTTACACCAAATTTGCGGCAGGAGCGGCGGCTTGGTCCCGAAAGCGTGCTTTTGCAAATTTGGTGTAAATCCGTCCAGTAGTTTTTTTAAAAATGACCAAAATGTAAGACAAAAAAATTAGTGATATCTGTGTTCGCTTCGCGGACGGACTTCCCTGTTCGCTCTGCGGACAGCACCCCGATTGGCCCATGGGCTTGCGTCATGTCCGCGGACATGCGACGTGTTTGCTGATTGGACGGCGTGGGGCGTGGAGTGCATCAGATTTTCTGTGGCACCCGCCATCTTGTATTCGCCGTCGACTGCGGACAGCGCGGTGAAACTTGGATTAAAAATTGTATTTAGTGGAGTGTGTTGGTGTGTAAGAATGTTTGGGGAGGGTGGGGGAGTATGAGATAGGTTCAATGTTTTGTTTTTTTATGTGCTATATGCTTTTTTTGTGTTCGATTTGTCTGCGGAGAACACGGCTGTTCTGACATTTTGTAAATAAACTAAATGGTGGGGTGTTCAGAGGACGGAGTATGTGTCCTTTTTGTTCGCAAGGAAGGTAAAATTGAGCTAAAAACACTTGCGGTGTATTTAAATGTTCGTAAATACACAAACTGGGGGTGTCCTAAGGACGCAGTTCGTGTTGTAATCTGTCAAGTTGAATGTGTTCTAAGAACACTCGCGGTGTCCCGAAATGGTTGCAATTACACAAAATGGGGGGGGTGTTCTGCCATTGAATTTCATAGGGTTTTTATTAGTGCAACTTAACCATAACGTCCCTTTAACAAAGTTTTTTCATTGAATTTCATAGGTTTTTACCAGTGCATGCTATTTATCTACAACTTACTAATATCATACTTACCCAATATAGCAATATTTGTGTCCAATTTCCAAAGTTTCACCTTAAAACTCTGCCATTTCCCACCATCTGGAATAATTTTTAACACTTCTATACACTTCTTGCAACAATGTCAACTAGTTTTGCATCCGTAGACGTCTACGAACATTTGACTTCATAGCGGACCTTGTGGACAGTGCCACATGACCATACGCTGGTGCGCGGTATGATGACGTGTCTGAGAACCCGTCCACACTTCACAATAAGATCTCTGCTTGGCGGACAGTTCAGAACTGCATTTTCTACTGGTCTAGGAACTTCCAACTTCAAAATGTTGCTTGCACATCTCCAACACCTATTCCTACTCATTATTCATTAACAATCTAGTACACAGTACATACTTTTAGCAAAACTGCTATTTATCTTAAAATGGCATCAGCTAATGCCATCCCTCCTCCCCAAGAGCCACCACCACTGCTGTAATCAAGGAGCATGAGAAACAGTGCCCCCTAACTTAGAAATAACACACGCGCAACATTTTCCCTTGTCTACCTACCCCTCCATATTAGTGTTTGGTTGCTCTTCCCTCATTTCCCTCCCCACCTTTCATTCTCAGCTCTCCTGCCAAAAAAAATACATCCAGAAACAACAAACGACATGTTCCTTTAGGAACCACCTTTCACAGTTAAAACATAGAACTAAAAAAAAAAAGAAATGCATAGAGTCCATCTACTTTATATTTCTCAGTAAAAAGATTTTCCAACATTTCCATTAGAATTTTGTGTTATGCTAATGGGAATATTGTGGAGTTCATCCTCTGTTCCAGGGACTGTAACTGTGGATACCGGCCCAGCAGCCCAAGTTATCAGCCCAAGCGTAGCAAGGGTGGATAACAAGGTCTCTGGACCATTATCCCCCCATTCCAGCCCCTGAAATGCGGGATGAAGGCCATTAGCACCCTAGGTTCCCAAAGCGGGAACCCGGGGTGCTATAAATTAGGATTTTTCTTCCAACACCGGGACTCCTATGGCCAGATTGTCTGGATCATGACCTTATTCCATGACCCGGACAATCTGCCCACTGCCCAAGGCCACAGGCTACCCCTCAGTCACTAGAGGTATACCGCTATTTTTTGTAGCTACATTATGACACTTGTCAAATAATAAAACACTGGCGCATTTGCAAAACCATGCTTGTAGGTCCTTGCCAATGCTCCTTACGCAAGTTTGCTGGAAATCCACCCATGTTTTATTTTTTCAAAAGTGTCAAATGTATGCACATACAATCGTCATATAACCTAGTCCTCACTTGACAAAATCCATTCAAACTTTATGAAAACATCTAAATCTAGATTTATAATCTTTTTGCAAACCTTTGTGTAGATTTGTCAAATGGCACCACATTTATACACCTTTACAATATTTAGGGACCCCCACTCTAATTTTGCTCCCTCCTGACAGAATCCCACCAAACTTCGCAAAAACATGTACATCTTGATCTATTATCAGTTTGCCAAATTAAGTGTAGATTCGTCAAATGGCACCTAATTTATAAGCCTTTACATTATTTTGGGACCCCCCTCTAATTTTGCCCCCTCTTCTCAAAATCCTACCAAACTTCGGAAAAACATTCATATCTAAATGTTTTATCAGTTTCCCAAAGTAAGTGAGGATTCGTAAAATGGTACCTCATTTTTATAAACCTTTACATTATTTTGAGACCCCCCTCTAATTTTGCTCCCTCATGACAGAATCCCACCAAACTTTGCTTACTCACTCATAATCAGCCCCCAGGAATATACATGCGAAATTTCGTGCAGTTCCATTAAGTGGCGCCAAAGTTGTAATCCATCGAAGAACTGCATTTCACCAATCCTGTAATGCTAAAGTGTTCACAAACTTTCACAGGACTGTCCACGAACATCAGGACTGTTCGCGGACTTTCGTGGCAAAAAACGCCTATTTATTTTGCTTCTTGCAGCCATATCCCACACCATCCTCATCACCCCTCTCCTCCCCAGAGATTATTTGATAAGTTTGACAAGTGGAATGCTGTGTTTTCCTACGTTTTTACTGCGATGTCCGCAGACATCGGCTGCTGTCTGCGAATACAAGATGGAGGGTGTTTCCAAAAATCTGAAATACTTCATGCTCCTCACCATCCAATCAGCGAACACGTCACATGTCCGCAGACATGACGCAAGCCAATTAGCCAAACAGGACACTGTCCGCAGAGCGAACAGGGAAGTGCGTCTACGGACCGGACATAGATATCACTAATTTTTTGTGACCTACATTTTGGTAATTTTTATAAAAACTACTGGACGAATTTTCACCAATTACAAAGGCACACTTTCGGGACCAAACTGCTGCTCCTGCAGCAAATGTGGTGAAAATCCATCCAGCGGTTTGGGCTGTAGGCGTGAGCAAGGTTTTTTCACCATTCGGTCTATGGGAAAAAAATAAATTTTGGGACTTCCCCTATAACTTTGCCCCCCCTGGTCCAAACCTCAGTTACAGTTTATTGTGAAATAAAAGTACTTTACAAATTGTAAAGTGTTAATGTTTTCTTTTAAAAACCAGTTTATTATTTCAAAATGTGAGGTGCTACGTTGTAAGTCGCTGTGTGTTCATTTTCAATTTCAGCGTCACGGCATGTAGGTGCTTATGGGTGCATTTGGCTACGCTGGAGTGGAACGTCATCCAAAAAAGGTGTAGAATATCATTAGGGTTGGTTATGTGACGGTCAGGGGCGGCCCATATAATTTAGTGACGTCAGGGCAATTTATGTTAGGCAGATGCAGCAATGGACAAGACTAGTGATTGCGAATGATTTTACAAAGTTTGTAAGAATTTTGTGCACACCTAATATGACAAATTATTTGTGTATTCTTTTGACAGTTTTGAAGAAAAAAAAAAGGGGATGGATTTACAGTAAATTTGCGTAAGGATGATTGGCAACAACCGAAAAGCATGGTGTGGAGATGTGGGACTGTTTTCATATTTGACAAGTGTCATAATGTAGTTAAAAAAATAGCGGTATACCTTTATTGACTGAGGGGTAGGCTGTAGCCATGGGGAGTGGGCAGAATGTCGGGTCATGGTATAAGGTCATGATCCGCACAATGTGGATACTGGGCATGACCTGAAGGGAGAAAAGATAGGATTAAAGTGGCCATGTCCACCTGGAACTGGCTTTGTGGTAAAGTTGTTCGACATTAGGATACATTTGAAAGGGAAGAAAAAGGTGCTTGCGGTAATATGTTAACAGGGTTTCCTTTTTGCTTTTTGCAGGCTGCCATGGAAAGCAAAGAGGGGCCCTGTATGGAACACCGTCCTTCCCTTTCTATGGTGGCCATCTTGAAAAAGGATTTTGTTTCCTAAACCGGGACGGCAAAGGATGTGATGTGATGTCATCTTTGATGTCCTGGGTGTTAGGCTTAGCAGTGCACGGTGGTGGCGCGAGTTATGGTTGCTTAGCTTACCATAACTGGCGAATTTCAGGGCTTTTTTGGTTTTACTTGGAACCATAACGTCCCTTTAACAAAGTGTTTTCACTGAATTTCATAGGTTTTTAGTTGCCCAACTTAACCATTACGTCCCGTTAACAAAGTTTTTTTACTGAATTTCATAGGTTTTTAGTAGCGCAACTTAACCATAACGTCCCGTTAACAAAGTTTTTTTACTGAATTTCATAGGTTTTTAATAGCGCACGTTAACCATAAACTCCCTTTAACAAACTTTTTTCATTAGCACGCAGACAATATAGAAAGATGGAGTGTAAAAAGCAATTTCTCAGGGATGGCTTTACACAGAATGTTGCAGAGTAAAAATGTATGTTCGTTCACAGTGACCCACGACTCGCACTACAAGGTTCTATTGTTTTTTGACCTTGACAGACAGGGATTGTGCCAAAAGACTTCTTTTGAAGGAGGGGTGCAAAAACGTAAGAGACGTAAGAGACGATAAGGATGAAATTTCTGAAACAAAACTGCTTTTATATATTATATCATTATGAGAAAGATCGTTGGCACAGACGGAGTCGTATTTAGGGACTGCATTACGCGTATACAATGGAAAATGCCAATATAATGTAAGTAACCCTTTAGATTATTTTATACCGGAATATAATAACAATAGCGTGGCGTTAAAGCTCGTTTAAGTTGTACTTGTTTGTTCAATGTGGCATATTGTTTTGTACCGCGCACTATCACTTCCGAAGTGGTCCCCCGGCGCTCAGACGGCTCTGAAAAAGGCAGAGGAGAGAGGGTGCGTTAATGGGAATAAGTTAACATACTCAGTCGCACTATCCTCGCTAGCAAATAGTTTCACGCCCTAATAAATAAAATGAATATTTTTAATGAAGATCGGCTCGTGAGACTAATTTATGTTTTTAAAACAGGTACATCCTGCCCTACTGTCAATGCCACGATTTTCAGACCCCGGCCGATGGATTTTTTAACTGCCAGGTGCAGCTTCTTCTAAACAACTTCATGACCCTCACCATTTTATGGCACAATCGGCAAGGACCAATATGCCCTTACGCGGTACTAGCGGCTAGAAGCAACATACCAACCATTATGGTGGTCTAATGCCTCGTTGTTGGAACAGCCTTCCGATTATCAGTGTGACCATAGTGCTTCTTTTATCATAAACCAACACCCTGTGTACCGCTAAGGAACAGCGCGTGACTCAAGATGAACTTTTGTGGATCGACAGCAAAGACAAATGCAAATCGCTGAATATTCTCTAAACATTTGATGTCAAATAAAAGTACTTTATGAAATGTACAATCTTGCTGTTTGCTTTTAAATCACAGTTTCATATTCCGAATTGTGGCGCGCTGTGTTGTGAGATGATCTGTGTTGTTTTCCGGGTTCTGTGTAAAGTCGCGTAGGACTGGAGACGACTGGGCGCGTTTGGCTACGCACCCTGTAACGTCACGGAGAGAGAGGGGAATATGAATGCTTTGATAATATCAGGCTTCGGGGTGGGAGATATGATTTAGTGTCGCAAATGCAGGTCAGCCAGGTCGATGGGGCAAGTGATAGGATTATCACATAATGTCGGCGCACAGCAGCCTGATTTATCGTTTGTTTAGTGGACAAAAAGTCGGATAAGGCCCATAGGAAATTGTAATGTCAACGGACATAAGGAGGGTTCTTAGAACACTTTCAACCGACAACGAACAATACGAACAGCGTTCTCAGAACACCCCCATTTTGTTTAATTGCAAACATTACCTCCACGTCCACTCTTCCTCGTCCCAGTACTTACTTCATGAGGCCCCTGCCTCCGACGCAGGACCTTTTTCTATTTCTTTAAATTCCTATAACTCCTCCCCCACATCCACATCACTCAGTTTCATATTACCAAGCCGGAGCATGGGACCTTCCCCGCAGGGAGGGTGAGGAGGGTCGTCAGTACTGTGACAAGGAAGAGTAGGACTAGGAGTAATGAAGATTACCAGTAAGTAATCAGAGCATTTCAGGACACCGCAAGTGTTCTTAGAACACATTCAACTTGCCAGAGTACAATACGGACAGCGTCCTCCGGACACCCCCATTTTGTTTATTTACGAACATTTAAGGACACCGCAAGTGTTCTTAGCTCAATTTTAGCTTGATTTCGAACAAAACGGACACATACTCCGTCCTCAGAACAGCCCACCATTTAGTTTATATAGAACATTTCAGAACAGCCGTGTTGTCCGCAGACAAATCAAACACAACAAAAGTGTCTAGCATATAAAGAAAACAGAACATTGAACCTATCTCATACTCCCCCACCCTCCCCAAACACTCTTACACACCAACACACTCCACTAAATACAATTTTTAATCGCGGTTTCACCACGTTGTCCGCGGTCGTCGGCGAATGAAAACCAGATAACCATTAGCGTTATCAGCACTTTCTCATAGTTTTATTTTTATTACTATACCTTCCCTGTATATGCTCATATTTGTATACATTCTACTCACACTCCTTTCCTTAGGGTTCACTGAAATCATTTGATACACATACATACAGTAAGTAGCACCTTTGAAACAGAGCAATCATTTTTCTGCATAAAGTTAATCATTTAGGTTATGAACTCTTTCTGCTACTACTTCTGCTTTTTTGCTTACTTCTCTGTCCCTGTATATACTCATATTTGTATGTGTTGTTGTCTCTTTGTGTTTTGTCTGTATTAAGTGTAATTATGTATTAAGTGGGTTTTATTAGCTACTTATTACATGTTAGATTATGAATATTGCACCTTCATCATGTATAATGCACACACTGCCTAAGTTTCTGCATGAGTTGCTTACTATACTGGATAGAACTTCATAATAGAAAGCTATTTATATCAATGTATTGCTTAATGCACTAATTAGCTCATGATATTTATTCAAATGATCCTTCACACTTTTTGGTCAACATTATAAGAATCCCTCCTACAGAGTTTTCATGAAAAGTAAATGCACGTGTGATGTCATCAGTGATGTCATCAATGACATTGTGATGTCATCTTTGATGTCCTGGGTGTTAGTGTTAGCAGTGCACGGGGCGCGAGTTATGGTTGCTTATCTTACCATAACTGCCGAATTTCAGGGGTTTTTTGGTTTTACTTTGAACCATAACGTCCCTTTAACAAAGTTTTTTTTACTGAATTTGATAGTTTTTTAGTAGCGCAACTTAACCATAACGTCCCTTTAACAAAGTTTGTTTACTGAATTTCATGTTTTTAGTAGCACAACTTAACCATAATATCCCTGACTTTATATACATGTAACATAGAACATACTGAACCCCTAGCTAGTGATTTCGATGTCTGCGGACTACCGCCATGTCCGCGGACATATCGAAAATATGAGCGTGGTGAATGTAAATTTAAATAGTGTGCCCCATTTCCCCTTTGAGGTTGGCTCTGAAAAGAGCTGTTTTTTTGTTTGGTTTTTTTGCCGATGCTTTACAGACACCTGTTATTTTGTATTTTTTTTTCTTACTTTACTCCTAAAATCTTCACATAACCTTCTCCAAAGCAACCCTTACATTCCAAAACAGAATGGCATTTCCCATAAAAGATAAGGAAATGCCATCTTCTTTAAAATAAACAGCATTACTGGAATCAATATTCTCATTATTACAGAAGAACATACCAGCTCTAAGCATGAAGGCACGCATGCCTCGGTTGATTACACACCTAGCATTGTTTTGCTGAGGACAAAAAACTGAACTATTGTCCCATTTTGCACTAGGTACTAATCCAGAAAAAATTACTTTGTCATTTGGAAGGATGTTCATTACTGCTTGAACCAAGTGTTCCAAATCTGCCAACAAAGTAGGGGCACTGACATAGCCCAAATGGAAAGCACCATAGTGCAAAACTACCACATGGGGTCTGTTGATCCTGCCCATATCTTCACAAACTTGTACAATTCCCTGTACATTGCAATCAGGCACAGTGCTCCACACCACATCCACTCCTTTAACATCAAAATTCTTTGCAACATGCCTGCATTGAGCATACTGTTGTTACCATGCACAAACATATCTCCAAGCACCAACACCCTGACTTTCTCCACTTCTGCCATCTTCACTACACACAGTCTCTTTGAACACAAATCCACAACCTCAACATCTGATTGGCTGATCCCTACAGTATTCTTTCCATGCTGGATTTGCTGGAAAACCCCGGAGGTAGCACGCCCTGTCCGCAGACCGCATAACTCTTAGACAGCCCTTCTACCATTTCCACTTCATTCTCTGTGCCATTCCCACATTGGGTACAGCTGAGCAGGCACACAATACGGAGAACGTCCTCAGAACACCCCCAGTTTGTTTATTTCCGAACATTTCAGGACACCGCGAGTGTTCTTAGAACACATTCAACTTGCCAGTGAACAATACGGACAACGTCCTCAGAACACCCCCATTTTCTTTATGTACGAACATTTCAGGACACCGCGAGTGTTCTTAGAACACTTTCAGCTTGACAACGAACAATACAGACAACGTCTTCAGGACACCCCCTGCGAACATTCCAGGACCCCACAAGTCTTCTTAGAACACTTTCACTGAATCCATTCTGTTTATTTACGAACATTTCAGAACAGCCGTGTTGTCCGCAGAAACATCGAACACAACAAAAGTGTCTAGCATATAAAAAAAACAGAAGATTGAACCTATCTCATACTCCCCCACCCTCCCCAAACACTCTTACACACCAACACACTCCACTAAATACAATTTTTAATCCAAGTTTCACCGTGCTGTCCGCGGTCGTCCGCGAATGCAAGATGGCGGGCGCTACAGAAAATCTGACGCGCTTCACGCACCACGCCGTCCAATCAGTGAACACGTTGCATGTCCGCGGACATCACACAAGCCACTTGGCCAATCAGGGCACTGTCCGTGGAGCGAACCGGGAAGTCCGTCCGCAAAGCGAACGGAGATATCACTAATTTTTTTGCCTTACATTTTGGTCATTTAAAAAAAAAAACTACTGGACGGATTTACACCAAATTTGCAAAAGCACGCTTTCGGGACCAAGCCCCCGCTCCTGCCGCAAATTTGGTGTAAATCCGTCCAGCGGTTTGGGCTGTAGGCGTGCGCAAAGTTTTTTCCCATTATGTCTATGGGAAAAAACAAAAGTTTTGGGACCCCCCCTATAACTTTTCCCCCCTGGACCAAACCTCTCCAAACTTTGCAAACAAATTCAGAGTGGGCGATATACTTTTTTTGCAAGGTTTGGTGAGGATTCGTCCAGAGGGAACAAAGTTATAAGCCGCCCAAAAAATGCTCTTCCTATGGAAACACCAACTTAACCATAACTACATGGACGCTACCGCGTCCATGTAATATATATATATATATATATATATATATATATATATATATATATATATATATATATATATATATATATATATATATATATATATCTTGGTATGCATGACATGGATAGAAGTAATGGGTAAGAACGCAGCGGGAGCCCATGATCAGTTGGCTGTCAAAAACAGGCACAAAGCCATGTAGCCGCATCAATGCAGCTTGGGCCTTTCCTCAACACGTTTATGGCCCTGTGCAGGTGTGCGTCTTCGCATTGACTCAGGGAATTGGTCAATAATATTCCGGTTGGCTATATTGTGTAACCACGTTTATACCCCTCTCCCAAGCATGTCTTTCCTTTTTTTCTGTCCTTGCTTTTTGTCTCTTGGATGGGTGAACTTCTTTGTAAGACTTCAGGAACTTTTAAAAAGACTTACCTTGATTTATCTATTTCTTTTAGAACTTTCTTCTTCCTATACCTTTGTCTTGTGCTTTGTAGTTTTCATTTTAGATGTTACTTTTTAAAAGTTTTTTATATTAAGTGGCAGAGTCCTTTTTGTGTCTTGTATTTTTACAGTTTTAATTATTCCTCCACGGTCTTCCATTTTAAAATGACTATGACCAGTAGTAATGATGAGATGGTGTGGGTGTTTTCGGCTTTACCTACACGGAAGAAGCAATGTGCACAAAAAAATCATTTTCTGACAGTTGGCAATATTTCCAGGTAAAGGACCAACACAGCAAGAAGGAGATCGAGAAAGTAATTTGCAATTACTGTGTTAAGGATTTGAGAAGGGGAACTTCACACAAGCCATTGCAAATTTTGGGAACATCATCGTTAATCCAACATCTTGTCCGCGTACATTGGGATGAAGTGCCTGAATCATATAGAAAGACTCATGTCAAACTGCATGGTGCAAGATCTGCACAGATGTATTTATCATCTGTGCCTCAGAGTTCCAATACGATCACTAGTTATTTTCCACCAACTAATACCCAAGCTCAGTCCATCCAGCCTGCACCCATCTTTCAAACTTTGTAGTGCTATGCAAAACCTGTCACAGCTTGATCGAGGTGGGAGGTGGCACCATAGATGCTTTGGGCAAGACTCTTTCAGAACATACGGCCAATTGCCAATGATAGGAATATTTTTAAGTGTCCATTTTTTCACCCCATTCCTTTGAAAAAAAAACACAACAAAATGTCCAAAATATAAAATGCCAAAAAAAGAAAACAGTTTTTGATTACCTTTTGTTATATCTATGAATCCTAGTAGGTTTTCCTTCCCAGTTCCTACATCTTTTTTCCTTATCCTCCAAAACGGTCCTTTTCAGGGCCAACTTTCCAGTTAATAAACAATAAAACAAATACTGTGTATATGGATCAAAGATCCTTTCACTGAAGTGTATGTTAAAAAAAGACATACACGTATTTCATTGTAGCCGTGGTTATCCCCTGTGGAACTATAGTAACACCCCCCACCTAGTAGTTGTCGCATTTAGCCGCGCAAGCTTCCTTGGTAGCCGCGGCTATAAAACCGTTAAAAAGTATATATATATGAGGGCAGTAGAAGTGTAAAGATTTATTTTAGGATACATTGAGTGTAATCTTTGTACACAGTTACTGTACCACTTTAATAACTTTCTATTCATCAACAGTGCATATGAATGTAAACACTTTAAAATTTTATGTAAGTATGCAAACAACGTTTTTTAAGAACAGGTTTCTTTGGAGGGAATGTGGTGCATAATTTCTTTTTAATTTACTTTCTACACATGGTACATCGTTTTCATAAGCCCAATTGACTGTACTATTAATGCCAATTATGTATGGAAGAACGAACCCCTTTAAATTTGAGGAAAAACTTTAGTTGCAGGGACATTAAGGTGAGCAATACAATGGGCCTCATTACGAGTTTGGCGGTAACCCTTAAATCCGGCGGTCGTGCTTTTACCGCCGGATTTAAGGGTCCACCAAATCAGGGCTTTGGCGGATTTCTGCCAGCTCTGAGCTGGGGGGAAATCTGCCGAAAATTTGCGCTATTACCGCCGGCGGATTTCCCGTGGGCGGTAAGAGCGCAAAAATTCCCTGTTGAGCTCAATGGGGAATGGGGCATTCCCAAATGGGCTCAGTGGGGAATGGGGAATTCCATTACCACCAAACCCGTGATCCGGCGCTAATAGCGCCACGGGTTTGGCAGTAGGGATAATACCGCCGGCGGTAATACCACCGGCGTTACCGCCCAACTCGTGATGAGGCCCATTGTAAAGAAACACTTGAAATTCAAGGTAAACACTTTAGTTGCACGGATGTTAAGGTTAGAACTTAACGCAACAAAACCTGTGTAATCCGGCTAAAGTCACCTTAACTTCGTGCCCACTATAGCGCAGCCTTGACCACAATGATGACATCACAGATCACATCACTGATGACATCACTAATTACATTACAACAGTAACCAGCATTAAGGATGACTTTCAGCCATGGTGAGTGTGCACGGCCGAATATATGTTAACACATTAATGGGTACTAATCATGGACTTCAGTCATGGACACTGGCCACAGTCTTGACACATGTGCACTGTGTATTTTAAAACACTAACAGGCCACCATCCATAGATTTTGGCCTTCACAAGTGGCTATGGCTTTCAGTTGTGCCCACTGTATAGCAGTTTGTGTATCTTTTGGTCATGTCCTCTGTATATTTAAAAATACATGCCATAAGCGATGGACTTCGGACCTGACCGCTGTGTATTATACAGAAGAGACAAAAAAAGGTCCCAATTCGGAACTCACGTGACGTCCCCTGCACACTATCGTATGTCTGGAATACCAGACCAAAAATTCATCATTTAAGTATACGTTAGGTAAGTAGTTATATCACATATTTTGGAGAGAGAACAATTTAGGCGAAAAAAGGAGCTTTCAGTCAGTTTAGGTCACAATAATCATCTTCATTTTATTCATGATGATGTAGTCGAAGGGGGCCCAACGCGTTTCGAGTGTATCACACTCTTCATCAGGAGGCAATTCAATTTCTAGAAAAAGATTATTCAAAAAACAATAATAAATTAAATCTTGTCAATTCTCAAAGAACATTCCAACAACATTCAAAGTCTGAAATGTTTGCAAAATAAATACATAAATTAAGGAGACATCATACAAATAATGGATTTGTTTCGAGTCAGCAAAAATATCAAGAACTATTAGAGACGGTGTTCCAGTATATTGTGCCTAACCATCACATACATGTTTTATAATGGTGCAATCCCATAGGAAAACATTCTGTGAATCAGGCCCTCAGTCGTGTACTGTGATCAAACAGCTGACATAAGAAAATTGCACCGTAGCTCGTATGTATATAGCCATTTCGAGCAAACTAGCGAGAATTATGGAAGGTAATAACATCCCCCTAATGTTAGCATTATATAGATTTTTTATTAAACTTTTGGATGTGTTGCACACTCAAATTTAATCAGCTAATTCATCTGATAATCACTTCAAGTTTTGCACTTTATAGCGATGTTGCACTTGGTGCTGAATGATTATGGGTTTAAAGTAAGATAATACTATATTTTTGTAGTATGATTGTTTTTTTATTAACTGTTTTAAACTGGAAATCATATCACAATACAAATAAAATATTATCTTAATTTTGCAGATGTTGCTACTGAGGAACCAACTGGTAGGGAGGATCAGGGAGCATATTTAGTGGAGGGTGGGATGGAAACTGTAGAAGACCAGCAAGAGATGGAGCCTCAATATCCAGGCAAAGGACAATGCCAGCTGACCTCCCTCAAGCAGCCCAAGCACAATCCCATCTTGCTGGACCATCTGGAGAGGAAGGTCCACTGGGCTGGATGAATATTTTCTTACAAATCCACCAAGCCATGGCTTGAAAGTTTAGAATGCATTTTAACCAGTTGAATTGCTGTGGACAATGGCAGCCTCCTGCAATTTTGCAGATGTACTAAAATACAATGGTGTGGCATGTTTCCCAAATCAAACCACTGGTTAAGATTAATTCATAACCTTCCTTGCAATACAGTGCTTTGTTACAGATTTGCATCCTAATTGAGAGACAGCATGCCAAGGCCTGGACCTGTTGCTTGCTGCTCCATAGGGAACAAAGCTGCATCTCACTGATGAGGCCAAATCATGGCCAAAGCATGTGCTGATTGTGTTTCCATGTACCTGGGGATGTGGTATAGCAATTCAGGCTCGACTGCTCTCATTGGATGTAGGACCAGAAATGACCTGCATATGGCTGGTCCCCTTCTTTAATGGCACTGATGGTCTAGACGAGGTGATGGGGAAGGTTGCCCAGAGTAATGCCAGTGTTGAAGATCAATTCATAACCTTCCACCCATTAATTCCTTTGGTAATGAATATTTCCTTCAGGCAGCAACACAGAGTCAGAGGGACCTTCGAGAGGCTGATGGAGGAGGCGCACCAGGATAGACAACCCATCCAGTGTGAGGGAGGCAACGTGGTGTTCAGCATTGGCTTCATGTGTGAGGCTGTACTGAGAACGCGGGACCTTGTGTAAGAGCATCATATGCACCACAGTCAACAGTTGGATAGGATGATGTCATCGTTAGGTGCCATGCTGGGTCAAGGTCCTGGAAACCCAAAAGGTATGCCAGGCCACAAGCAGCCTGCAGATGTACATACCAATAGAGCATCTTTTGTTTTCATTTGTGGCCGGCATCAACAAGGGAGAAGTACATGTTGGCCTCTCAGGCTGAGATGGCACCCAAATGCAGCCTTTGGCAGCACAGGAAGAACAGGAAACACACCATCCTACTCAGATTCTCGGCTTTCTCCTTAACCTCTTCCTCCTCTCCCTGCTGTCTCTACCAGCCTTCTGCCACATCCTAAGTAATTCACTCTACCGAGAATATCTTCATTCACCCACACATGTAAATATGCATATCACTCACTCCTCAAATGTCTCACTCACCTAGACCGCACATTTCAATGAACTTATAACCAATGCATTATGTTCACTCCACGGAAGTCTTCTATCTAGATCACAGAGGTAATACTGAGCCATATCTCTTTTTTGCCAGCAAAATCACTCCTCTAACACGGTAGAAATGATGTAATCAGAAACCTGCCTGTCTACAACATTACCATGAGAAAAAAATACGGTTGCATGTCTGAGGTCAGGCGGTCCTTCAATGTTCATGTTTGTTTTTATGACAGCGCACTACACTAAGCCCACCTACAACTTTGCACTGATTGACATCCAATGCCCATGTTCATGACATAATGAGGAAAGATGCTGTGATGCACTTGTCATGTTAGATGCGGACTCCATCTGAGTGTTTTTCTCATCCTTGTTTCATATAACACATGTTATCAAGTCACTGTTGACACAGATCAAGAAAGGCCATCACAGCCTGCAAGCTCTGAGTACTATACTGATCATCATGTATGTGGTGGGCATGCCTGGAATCAGGGCAGCATGTGTAATGTGGTGCACGTGTGTTTGTGTCTCTTCCATTCAGTTCCTGTCTGACATTCAGGGCCCCTGTGCGAGTAGAGCACACCATACTTGTTCAGCCAAAAACATACAACTGGTGTAGGTTGTTGCACCATGAGTATCCCCTAGCTCACATTGTGGAGTTAATGGAGGGAAAGCCCCCAATCCATCCCACACACAACCATGCCATGCAGAAAGAGGAAACCAAAATGTTACACTATTTTCAAAACACACATTTCAAAATGCTGGCCACATCTGTAGCAGCTGTCTCCCATTGTGCTCTGGCTACCCTTCACTGTGCCCTGATGATAGCACTGCATAATGACTTCACAGCATATGCACACGATGAGCACAGAGGTGTCTGTACACCTCCGCGGCATGAGAACATGAGTAATGAGTGGAAGATCATACAACATTGAATCCAAAGATGCTCCCAACATCTGTCAATAAAGCCCAACTTCTCAAATATACAAGATGACAATAGGACCCTGGCACAAGAACAATCCGAACAGCCACATCATGCTGCCATAGAATTTTATATTTGCCCGATTCATGAGATGTCCACTATCAAAGACTGCTCGCCCTACACACCATCCATTCGGACACAAAAGGCAGATATACTAGACCTTCTTCCCATTTGCTCTGCCACTGTTCATGTGGAAGGACTCACTCTCTCGTAGTCCTTGTCATACAACATTGTGTCAGTGTCCTCATGGCAATCCTTCAATTCATCCTTCACTGTAAGTGTTGCCTTGGGCGTGGTCACTCATATCATGCACACATTCTACACTTCATAGAACCTTGCAAAACAGCCGGTGCCACACATGCTGACAATCAATGCATACCTATTCCTATCACCAAAGGGATATCACTGCCTTTGTTAATATGAGGCAAATGCCCCTAAACAGATCCTTACAAGCAGAGGCGTTGCTAGGGGCAGTGGGGCTCAGGGGGCTATAGCACCGGGTCGTTTGGTTGTAGCCCCGGATAGAAGCTCAGATGCTATGACCAAAATGTTAGCTAGCCCCGAGTCCCGCCAGTCCTGACGTTAGCTTAGCCCCTGACCTTTTCCGGACCTAGCAACACCCCTGCTTCCAAGTCAATATGCTGACCCAAGGCTCGTGGAGGAAAGGACCGCCAGTTCCATTACACTGTTTTAGTATCTGTTTGCTGAGGTGCTGTCACGTAGCATGGCTAAATCATCCGCGAGCAGTCCTCACCGAGTGCTATGAAAACATGTGTGGCTGACACATCTACAAGTACACATGGAGAAAATGTACAGGCGTAGGTCCCTTCACTGTGTCAGAGAGAGAACCTCCAAAACATGTAACTGGCAGAGTGGCGTAGCCTTGGGCACACTACATCCCTTTCTTGGCATGTGTGCATGCATTTTCCACCTACATCTGCTGTGTGTTGGCCATTCAGAGTGCGCATCGTTATATGGGAGGAGGTCCTCAGGTAACGTGTGCCATAGAAACAGCAAAGCACATGACCATACATTCCCTTTCATGATTTCACCTGTACAAATGTGAGTCAGCACAGATGGATACAGCCAATGCTAATTGGGTACACGCCTCTTGAGTCATCCCCTTTGTGGCATATGTCACAAAGAAATTGGTTGGGCAGTGGACTTATGACCTGGTCACGTGTACCTTGACTCCTGTCATATGCCACCCCTGTGTCATTTTCTATTGCGCTAGTTCATGAAAGACATAGTATGCATGTCGTACTTGCTGCCATCATGTGCCACAATGTACCTTTAAATATCTGATACAACTAGACCAGGTACAAGATATGTCTAGATGATGGAAACCATCATGTGTGCTGCTGTAGCTGTTTACATGCTCATCACTCGTTCAACCATACACTGATAAACCACACACAGTGCACTCATGGTCTGTGCAGTCATTCTGTTTCCGCACAAGACTATTTGCAGGATCATATGATGAGATTGTATCATCAAATGAGCACAATGTTCTAGTGGCCTTTGGCTAGAGAATTAAGGTGGTGCAGTGCTCTCCAGATGAGCCTTTCTCATTTGGCTTCGTCCTCATGGACCTAAAAACGGTGCCAACTGTGCACCTTGTATGGGGATCAAAGGACACTAGTATGCTGACACATCCCAGGCAACTGCTGTCTCTACATTGGGTTTGGCCCACATTGGCTTTCTCGATCTAATATTTCAAGTTATTAGCTCTGATGACAAGAAATAACAGAGCACACCTCCATAGTCTCTGGAGGATAGCTCAGTGTCAACGTGCTCGTCTTGGAAGCAAGAAGAGGCGGAGCAACACAAGTTCGATCCCTGGGTCCAAGCTGAGAAACCTCTGAGTATTAAGCGTGTTATCATATCATATCATAGTACATTCACTTAGATCCAGCGAAATATTACAGTGTTGGATGCATGAAATGACTGATGATTTATTGGTTCCCCTGTTTGTGTGTCTCCACTTTCAGGAAAGAATGGTGTGATAGCATATATGTCCTCATGGCGTTATGCATGAAGGAATAGGAGGCATGATGGTCACCATATGGAGGCGTAACGTCCACATGAACCAAACGTGTGCCTTTGGAGTAAATTGCATGTACGAGCTGCCCTGCATAAAAAGGCAGTGAGGCGAAACACCCTTCAGCTCCAGCAGCCAGTAGACACAAAATGGCAAAACTGCAACAGGCCACCACAAGCAGCAAGTATGCCCCCGGGAGTAGAGGCAATGCACCCCCACCCCCCAAAAAGCCAGGTGGGATGAGGAAGAGCACAGCCAGGACCTTTGGTCTACAGAAGATCCCCACTTACACCTGGTCCCAGGAGAAGGAAGCACCAGATGAGAGTCAGCCTACTCCCCCAGCACCATTATCACCACCACTGAACAGGTGCATAAAGGAGGAGGGAACATAGCTCCTCCTCACTGTGCTCTGTGTTCCCCTTTTACCAGCAGCTGCTGGGAGGGATGGGGAGGGGGACAGCAGAGTTCCAAATGGCTGGAGGACCAAATACCAAGTGTAGTAGCAGCGCTTAGGTGTAAACAGTAAAAGCAGAAGTAATAAATGTTTACATCAACCAGTTTGGTTCTTAACGTAGTGAAACGTGCTGCCCACTCTGTCATTTATAGAACAGGCGTTCACCTCTGCAGCTTTGCCACTCATTTTCTTTGGTGTGCTGTAAGCGGCAGTGTGGGAATACAAGTCAGGATCAGCGCTGGAAGGGGGCAGGGAGGTGGTGGAAGGAGACTAAGAAAAAGAATGGAGGGCATGGGCAAGATCAACAGAAAGAGCAGAAGTTGGCCTGGAATGAAAATAATAGTATACAGGTGGGTGAAGAGGGGCAGGGCATGGGGAAAGGGAACTGACATCAGTTTTACACCCCCCCACACCCATAATAAAAAGGGGATTGCAGCGAGCAAGGCATGGGGTGAAGTGAAATCGAGGTTAAGAAAAGGGGACGGGAACTGTGTAGGAAAGGTCTGCACAGGAATGTCCCATATGATTACTACAGGGCGTGAAAGGCAACATGCTAAAGACATAGTGGGCCTCATTACGACCCTGGCGGATCGACCATGGTGCTAATAGCACCATGGTCCATGCCGGTAACTTTCCGACTCCGCCATGGCGGAATGGGAAATTACCACCCCATTCCGAGGTTGGCGGAGTGGTAATTCCCCCTTCCGCCATGGCCCTTCCCCATTCCCATTTTTGCCCCATAGGGCATAATGGGAATGGGGAAGGCATTAAGTACGGTGCCGCAAATTGCAAGTAATTCCCCCTTCCGCCATGGCCCTTCCCCATTCCCATTTTTGCCCCATAGGGCATAATGGGAATGGGGAAGGCGTTAAGTACGGTGCCGCAAATTGCGGCACCGTACTTAGCACCAAGGTCCCTTTGCGGCATGGTTTTTAATGCCTGCAAAAAGCAGGCGTTAAAATCACCATCCCGCAAAGGGACCTTGTACTGAGGCGTTAAGGGTCGGCGCCGTTTACGGCGCCGTAAAACCCTTAACGCCTGACTCGTAATGAGGCCCATTATCTTTAACATTACGTCTCTTCGGACAAGTGTAAGGACTCAAAAGAATCATGGTATTTAAACACATCTCACGTCTCTTGTGATGTCATTCTCCCTGCTGTGCCATGACCTATGAGATGGGTTAGCCACAAATAGAGTTACCTCAAGTATAAATAGCATAAGGGAGTTTTAACTAGTACTTCCCATGTTGTTACTCCTTACCCATATGGCTTGGGTGATATCACTGTTTAGCCTCCATGCCACAGTCTCATCCAGTAGAGATTGTAGATAGCAATGTGCTGGATGGCAGTGGTGAACCCCCCTGGAGCACAGGATTGGTAACAGAAATGGTCCCTTAATTCACTGTACTATTAAAAAAAAGAACAGCATGCATGCCCATCTCTAGCTGGTCATGGCAACCGGGGCAAATGATTCATAATGTAAATCTCGTGATCATAAGGGTAGTCCTGCTGATTGGGAAAAAGGTAAGCCTAAATCGTGTTAGCCATCTCCTGTGCACCATTTTATTTATCCATTGAAGGAAATATTTTATTTTGTTATGCTTGATGAAAATCGCATGGGTCAAATGTCTTTCCAGGGCTAACTCATGGTCCTCACCTTATCACATGTAACCTCTTTTAGACAATTTCCCACTTTTACGTGTGTGCCCTAATTAATTATATGCAGAGTCTCGTAACAATTAACAGCGTGGATTTTGGATAATTCACACTTCACGTGTGGTAGCCATAGTATATTAGTTTTACCAGTCTTCTTGCATAGGCCATATTTAATGTTAGAGGAGAGATTAGACCCCTCTTCTAAAGAAAAGGTAGCGCCAAAGGTCCAATGTATCGGTGCTCATACAATCGGATGTATATATCACAAGCCCAGTTATCATGTGTATCATAATTCTTAGCAGATGTCGGGTGACCTAGCAATTTTTAATTTTTAATGAAAAAAGCTATATTCTTTGCAAATTGCTAGGATTCCCAAGTCCCCACACTTTTGTTCCATATATCACTACTCACCCCAGGGGATTTCTATGTTTCCATAATGCGTGGGTGTTAAGAATCTCCAGGGCCAGTATGACCCTTTTTTTGTAATTTCCTCCACCATAGGTCTGATTGTATTATTTTACTGGACAAGATAAACAAGTTATGTGTCCACTAGTCCTGATTTTCCATTGTCCAAATTAGATGAAGATGGTGGTCAGAAGGACAATTCCCATAGGGATGGAAGGAAATACTGAGATGGTTTCAAAGGAGGTAGGGACGTCTACCACTACCTCAAGGCAACAATGATCAATAGAAAAGATTAGTAGTTTGGTTGTCTATATTCAAGGCTGCCTTTTCAACTTAATGTGTATTAGTAGTGCTGAGATTTCACTTTTGGTCTACACATTCTATTGTGATTCCAACCTATCAATCCATAGCTATACTAAGTGTGTGTTTTGTGGCTGGATTGACACCAAACGCAAGCAGTTTGTTCATATGGACTCCTCTAGATCACCAATGCTACCCGTCACCTGTGGAGTCCGCAGTGTTCCATCCTCTCTTCAGTGATCTTCAATCTATACATGGAGCCACTGGGAGCCGTCCTAACCACACACACCATCCACATCCACCAATATGCTGCAGCACACAGGTATACCTCAAGATCGACTCCATCAAGGACTTCCATAGGCTCAAAACTTGCCTCTCACTGATCCGGTCTTGGATGTCCAGTGCATACTTGAATTTCAACCCCTCCAAGACCAAATTCCTACTCCTCACCAAAACACTGAACACCCAGACATATAGACTTAGCTATCAACCATGAACTCTGAGGGCTTCACACCTGAGCTCATCTCATGTGTCAAATCCCTCAGGTTCCACATTGACAAATACCTCTCCTCTCAAGACACACGTAGCTAAGAAAACTCAGATAGCTTGGTATCAGATCTCTCTCCTGTGGAAAGTCAAGCCCTTCCTCCTTCCGGACAGCTTCAGATCCACTGTTCAATCACTGGTCTGTAACGCTCACCTGGTTCCCACGGAGGCACAGGTCTGGCTTCGAGTGCTGATGCTTCTTCAATGGTGAAACGCGGGACTCTGAAGATGGACAGGAAGGGCCCTCTACTCTGGCTTCTCCGGCTCGTAGGAATATACCCCTGTGCGTGTGAAAAGGGAGTATTACCTACTGACTGAGTTATGCTCAAGCCTCCCACTCTCTTCCAACCCTCCACGATACCCTTCCACGATTCCCCGTGAAGTCTCACCTTAGGGTCTGAAAGGACGAGCTCTCCATCCTGCTTCTGACGCAGGGGCGCGTTGAACCCAGTTACTTCACTGGATTGAGGTTGGATGGGAGTTCAGGTAAGCTTGATTATACTGGTAAGGCGCTGTAAAAGTTCTGTTGCAAGTTCAAAAGTTCAAGCTTTAAATAATAATGTTCATAGTTTTTTTTCAGGTGATGAATGAAAATTCCTTTGGAGACTTCTTGCAACAAAGCGCTATGTTGATGTCTTTTCCCCATAGGGGCCGGGGTTCGGGATGCCGGAGATATGGCGCCGACCCGAAGTGAAACGTGCAGTTCCAGTAAAGATCTGGTAAGTCCTAGATGAGCGCTCAGGTAATGTTTTTGCATCCGCTCATCTAATGTCTTTGTCTTTTTTCCCCATAGGGGCGGGGGTCCGGAAAATGCTTGGAAGCAGCAAGACCCGAAATTAAATGGGAATGACCCAACAGGTAAGTCTCATTCCCTTCCTTCTCTCACCTCTTATTCTTGTCTTTTTCTCTAGGCTCTGCGAAGTGGCTGTGTATCCGGATGATCGCTGCTGAAGATGGAGGAACCCAGGAAAGGTGAGTGAAATGCAGCGCTGCAGCGATCGTAGCGAAATGCTTTTAAAAATGATGTCTTCCCTTTCAGGATCGTCGGTGATGTCTCCATGGTTCAGATTAGCTGGTAGGTCTCTTGTCTCCCTTTGCAGGTGACCCAGGATGCTGACAGGCGTGGCTGAAGTCCAGATGCAGGAGCTGACACGGTGAGCATCCAGCTGCGAGGAGCAGAACAACGCGAAGCGTGAGTTGCTGATCGGGTGTGGTTTAAATAGCTTTGGAAGAAGTTCCAAGTGTGTATCCTTCCTCCGATCAGGTATGTATCCTTCCCCGACCACACCCGTGTGGAAAGTAGTCCCACAGGTAAAGTAGTTCCTATTCAGGCCTCAAGAGGGCCTGGATGTGGCAGCATGGTCTGCATCAGGTAAGTGCACATTAAAACACTTGAACACATGTCTAGCTTTATCTGCCTGGCGCCTAAGGTGCCAGGACAGAGGTCCAACATGAGCCTGGCGCCTAAGGCGCCAGGACTGCGTCCAAAGGGCCCCAGCTTGGGCCCGCTGGCACTCCCCTGGGGAAATGATGCCTGCCTCTGGGGTTGCTGGGTCGGACCAGGCTCCTTGGAGGTAGGCATCATGACATGGTCCTATCCCACCTGGTGGAGTCAATGCACTCCTCAAGGACCTCCCACCATCCGCCATTGTGCCCCTGAGAAGTGCCCTACGTGTGGCCACATTCCTCATCAAGGGTCTATGCAAATACAACCATATCAAACCCGGCCTTCATTGACCTTCATGCCGCCCGTAATACTGCCAATGAAAATATTGACAACCATTACGGTGCAGCACTGTGATCAGCTAGCTCACTGTGGCCCACATCGTCCTACCCCACTCCCCGCCCTGGCAAGTTACCTTAATTGCAGGACACACAGAAGTGTGCCGCTGACTTCCCTCGATCCTGCGGCATCTGTTCCCACCCACTTAGATGGTTCGGCACCCTGCAACCCCACCATTGCCTACCCCATTACCACACCAAAGTTGCAGTAATGGAGGTCAGCATATTTTACTGTGCAAAGGTGCAGTTTTAGTCCCTGGTGACATTTTGGAGTCGCAGTAAATGTATTATATTACTGGCTCCCACTGCATGCACAAATCAACTTCAAGTCTTGCTGCATCATCTATAAGACAGTTGCCTTCAGGTCACCCAGCTACCTCATGGAGAAACTCAGCATGTCCAGCAGACAGCGCACCTCCAGAAGCCAGGAGACGTGTAGACTTGATATCCACTGCTGCAAAAAGGAAAAGACCAGAAAACAAGCCTTCTCTGCCTATGCCCAGGACTATGGAGCCTCCTCCATGTCAGCATCTGACTAGCCCCCACATGCCTACAATTCATAAAAGAACTCAAGACCAACCTTTTCAAGGAATCTCTCTTCCTCAACACATAGACCATCACGTCACCCCTGATGCCACCTTACTAGCTAGACGCCACCCACGTCTCTCCTCCCTGCCACCTGGTACAGCTGTACCCTTCCTCTGTGCTCCTCTGTATCCAACCCCCCTCCATATATCAGTTATGGTGTTACATCTGAAAATCGCTCCATTATGTACCTGTACTGTTGTATACCTCTGTAAAGAGCTCCATTATGTGTCTGTATTGTGTACCTCTGTAGACCCCTGTGTTGCTTCGCAAAGATAGGTCTGGGCTCAATAAATACGATCATAATGATAATATTAATAATTATAATATATTTGTATTGTCTACATATTAAGGGCATGGCAAGACTAATGCATTGTTTTCCTGCAAACCCATGTGCATAGCAGAGCCTGATTACAATTAGGTATACTACATGAATTCCAATTGCATAGTCAGACTGACTCAATGTCTTGCCAATTTCTAGACACCCAAATGTCATGAATTAACATGCACATTTACAATCACTAACATACTAGATTACTTTACTTACTAGTATTACCTTTTTCTGTCATGAAACTAGAGCAAACCCTGTACATGCATTGCATAGCCAGACATATTGATTGTTATAGCAGCATGCTGTGAGGGGTCAGTAATTGAGGTAGGTAACTGATGATTGTTCATAACATGAACTGTTATTAAAGAATTAATGGAGTAAAAAAACTCACTAACCCTACTGTGCTGAGGATTTCCCTGCCTAACCAAAGCTGATGTGAAACACGCAAACGCAGGATGTCTGGCCCTCACACCTAACAACAAATAAACAAAGAAAATATACGGCAATTCAAAAAATATAAACAACATTTACAGTTTCTGAAACAACCTCTCAATAACCTGGGTGAGTTCCCTTCACCAGGATTCAAAGTACTTTCGTTCCAATGTTCAACCAAAGAAAAGTATAATGAAATCCTTGAAGGTAAGACAGTCTCAAATCATTTCTTGATATTTCAATGTCAAAGTAAAGTTTTGTTAATCAAAGATCCATCAATAGCAAATATGTTCTCCTTGATGAAATATGGATTTCCTACTTCCTCCAAACAGCACCAATTATAATCCCAGCCACAATGCGTTATCCCCACTAACAGCTATTCAAGAAGATGTGCCACATTTCACAAAAGATGCAACAAGTTACAGGATTGGTATTCACAATAGGTATGTTTGTCAGGATAATTTTACAGTGCTACTGCATCTAGTTCAACAACTTCATGTTTATTTCAATTCACAATGAGAACAGTCTCCTTTGCCTCATAATATTCCACTTCATTTAGGAAACTGAAAGGGTGCATCTACTGACAACATGATATACCAGCACAGCTTCAGTACTTTGCACTGCTACTGCAGCTTCAGTACTTTGTGATTCAAGACAGGTTTTGACAAGATACACTATAAAGGACTTCAACAACTTCAAGAAGGCAAGGCACTTTTGATCTGAATATCTCTCTTCAAAAAAGGGTCAGCTTCTTTGCCTTCCTGTCTGTCTACCACAGTAACAACCTACGCTTGCCTTTATGACCCACTTCTCACAGTTTTTGGCAATATAGGTTGTGTCAATATAAATAATCTTTACAAGCAGTCAGTTTCCCTTCCCCAACTTTACATTCACCTCTCTGCCAACTGTTAGCCCAAGTAATTACCCAGAACCATTAGTGCCACTCTCTTGCTTTCGGGTAATTCTGGCACACTTGTATCTTAGGCAAGGTTGAACTGTTATTGGATTCACAGTAAGTGTTAGATTTCTTTTGGCTTTCGGAAGGTTGTTTTCACTCTTAGTATGCAGAGAATCTTGGCTTGGGCAATGATTGCTCTTCTCTTCAATTGCAGATACGCTGTTTAACTGCTTAATTTAGTTATTAGGAAAGGTGTGCTTGTGTGAAAGTAAAGGATAGAATTCAGTCTTCCTTTGAAAAGCAAAATTGGACACACACAATCACTCTTTCATATAGTTTTCAAAGGCACAGCCTCTGCACTTCATATTTTGGGGGAACAGGACCTTCTCAGAACAAGCAGGTAAAATCTGCTGCATCCACCTTCTGGTGTCACTCTGGTTCTCCCACTTCTGCTTTGCCAGCTCCATGCCTTCTTTTCTCTACTTCTGCTCCTACAGCACACACTCCAGTCACAGTTCCAGCTCCTTCTGATTTCCTGCAGCTGAGGGGGCCTTTTATGCCTCCTAGGTTCCTTCAGGTGTGGGCTGCTAGGCTTAATTCACTGACTACCACTGCAACATGACCCCATCTAATCTTTCCCCTACTCTGTTATGCTAAGTCCTACTCTATACAAATGAAAGTAGAAGGGGCTCGTCTGTGTTTCAAGGTAGTCAAACATAAGTGAAGTCGTCTTGCAGAATTCCTATTTTAACCTACTGCTCAAAAGAAAATATAAAACAATCAAGAAATACTTTTGTGCCTTGCCCAAGGGAAAGCGATGACTGCTGGCTTCTGACCCCCAACTTTGTGTATCTTTACCATAGGTCATTGCCGATTTTCACAGTCCAAAACAAATAGTTTGTGTATGGATGGAGTGCAGTTAGAGGGTTCCAGCCGGGTATTAATAGTTCTCCTTGAAACTTGTGAGTCTCACAGTCCTTCTCCCTTCAGAAAGACTCTCACATTTCCCCTTCCCGCAGTGTGGGATTCTTCAGTCACTTCCTCTCTCACTCTGGAGCTTGCTCTTGCTCATTTCCCACTCTGCTCTCCACAGTTCTGTCACCCACACTGGGTTTTCTTTATCTCATTTCCCCACTGCCGGGCATCTTGCTTTTTCTCTCCCCACTCCAGGGTGTCTTGGCTTTTTGCACACACCAGGACTTCTCGCGGTTTGTCTCCCCACTTTGTAGATTTTCTGGCTCTCCCACACAACAGGGATTCTTTTGGTTTCTTTCCGCCTTCTGGGGCTTCTCTGGTTCTTCCCCACATTTGGAAAAGCTATATAGGCCGACTGCTTCTCATCTCATTGCGTAGCCACTTACAAGTCTACTCAACTGCACACCATGGCAGTGGTCATCTACTCTTGGTTCAGTGTGGTTTGGTGTAGGAGCTAATAGGGGGTTCCTCACCTGGACTCTTCCTAGGCCCGCTAAGGTATTCTGTTCTCGCTTGGGGTTCCAGACTGTGCAGCTCTGGTTTCTCGTCTGCCGGGCTGCATTGCACTTTTAGTTTCGTCCTTCTGGTGCAAGCCATGTGTTGAGTTCATAATTAAACTCGCTGGCCTGCATGGATACTCCTTCCTGATTGGTTCCTCACCTGCTGTGACTTCAAAAGGCTGTTTTCTCAGTTGTTCTGCTGTTTTACTTAACAGAAGTGAAATGAATTGTGTGTCAGAAGCTGAGCCAGCCATTATTAAAGAGTTCTTACACATCTTAGTTACTGCATACCCCATAAAGGTGTTGGTCTTGGGGAAGGCATCTCTTTGGGGAAACTCCAGATATCTCTCTCTGGGGTTTCATTTTCCCCAAAGAAGGAGTCACCCCAAGGGGATTTTGCTTAACATGTACCCTAAGGGGTACTTAGTGTAGTGGGCTCACCTCCCTAGTCCCAAAGGGGGAGGCTTCATCTTGGGAAGATGTGATGAACTCTCTGGATTAGTCACAACCCCTTACATTAACCTCTCTTTTCATTTGCCACACAAACACACACACTCAAACTGCAGAAGCACTCCTGAGCCCATACTTCACCTGCTTCATAAATCTCCTTCACACACCACCACTCCCTCCTTCCTCCTGCTTCCTGCTGGTCTCTTGGTCATCCTCCACCTCCACCTTTGACTTTTACCCAAAAACACATAAACATCCTATTTCCTGTCCCCATCTTATATCCCCCTGCATCTCCCAGGATTGGCTAAATTTCCCTTGTCAATTTTCTCTGTCTTCCCCTTCCCTTGATATGATATGATAGTTTATTTATATAGCACCTATATATAATGTGTTTCAAAGCGCTTCAAGGCAAGGGAGGGAACATGGGAAAATGCAATGACATTCTTACAGGTCATGAACAGTAAGGGTATGATATTAACTATTGTACTCGGCCTGACGACATTTCAGATAGTGCAAGCGCCAAGACATAGATAAGGAAGGGAGGGGGAGAGTGGAAAGGAAATGGAAACAGACAGGCGACTAAGGTACTCGGCCTGACAAAATGTTTGGTAGTGCTGCAGAAAAACAAAAAGTGAGGGAGAGGGGTGCAGAAAGGGAGGTGAGGAACAAAACAAGCGACTATAATACTAGGACTGACGACATTTCAGATAGTGCTGGAGAGGGGGGAAGAAAAAACAAGTAGGGGAGGGGACGAGACAGACGAGGTTGCTATCATACTAGGTCAAGGGACAATTCTGATAGAGTAAGTGAATAGATGAAAGTAAGGGGAGGAGGGGAGTAGATAGTAAAAGGGAGAAAGGGAGAGGAGGAGAGAACAGAGAGTAAGCAGTCAAAAAGAGTGGAGAAGCAAGAGAGAGAGCGAATACAATTATAGAAGTCAGTTGTAACATATAGGGCTTCATTACGACTTTTGCATAATGGGTTAACTGGCTCCGCTAATGGAGGCAGACCCGTTAAACCCATTACGCAAAATTACGAGGTCCCCTCGTGGGACCCGGTAAGAACACCTGGTAAAACCAGGCGTTGTTATCGGGTCCTGCTAGGGGACCAGGGAGCTAACAACGGGCCGGTCATAATCGGCTTATCAGGGCTCAGATGGGAATGGGGAAGGTCTGAGCCTGGGCTCCCAGAGGGAGGAATTAGCGGGCCCTCCAAGCTTGGAATGGCCCGGTAATTCCCCATTCTGGGAACCCGGACCCGGTTTTCGTGGCAGCCATGCCGCCAATAACGGCATGGCTACCGCCAAAGCCGTAATGAGGCCCATAATGTTGCAAGCCAGGATACAAGATGAAGATGGGAACAGCATGATTCAGGGCCACCGTGAATAAAAGATGCAAAAGAAGTCCAGCATGAGAGTTGAGAAAGGGTGACGCACTGTGAATCAAAGAGTCCATAAAAGTCAATCCAGCATTGTCCAGAAGATGGTCATGGTTAATGTATCAGGACAGACATACTCCTGCAGAAGTAGGCTAGAGAGGGGAGGGGGAGCAATGTAGAAGAATCAAGCAAGACAGGCAAGTCCCGTGTGCGGGTCACAAATACGCCTTGTGCGTGTGTGCAAGGAATAGCCACCAAAAGGGGCCCAAGCCCTCCAAATTTTCTATGCTTGGGCTTAAAGTGTTTCACTGATCCCTGCCTAGAAGGGCCAAAGTTCATGTTCATGTTTCTGGAGCCATATCCTCAGGTTCCACAGGTAAGTGAATCTGGGAAGCATAGAGATATCTCTTTGTCAGGTCTCCGTTGGTCAAGGTTGTTTGTGAGGCTTTGCATGCATTCTCCAGTGTTCCCTAAATCACCACATGGCTCCTCTGCTGGCTGCATGCTGCTTCAGCTTTTTCTGGTTGCTCTCTCTCCAACTGGACTCCTCGTGACAGGTAGTGCTAGAGTCATTGGTTGGCCTGGCTTCGCTTCTCTCTCATTGCTTGTGTCCCGGTCTCTTAACTTAGCCTTTGGGTCCCTGCAATGAACAAAAGACTAGCAAGACTCTCATAGAGGTACCAATGGTCGGCACATATACATACTGGCAAAAAAGGCAAAAAGGTGGGGCTGCAATAATGGTCCTTTAAATGGATCCTGTCCTCGGAATTAGGGCTGGCTCTGGTTTACTCCTTAATCCACCCAGCCTTTTATGAGATGGACTCTCACTCACTCATGACAAGGCCAGGGTACTAGCTTTGTCACACTTTGCAGAGAACCTTCTTTCCACTATTGACTCCTCAAGAAGGCACGCCTCTCTGCTCACTGTTTTCTCCTGTTTTCTCCTATATCTTGGTCACCTGTAGAGTTATCCTCAGGTAACTCTTCCCTGGATTCTCCGCCTTTCACAGTATCTCCTGAAGTTTGATATGTTGCAGGTAACCACCCAATCAGGGGACCTCATATTCACCATCGACCCCTGGACAGGAGACCCTGTCAAGGTATCGGGTCAAAGACTGAATCCAATTTTCGCTATTGCCTCTGAAGGACAATTGCCTGATCTGCAGTGTCTATGCGCGAACATGCTGCATACCTCTTCTGATCTGCATTTTCTTTCATTTTTTCTTTCCACTCCCGATCACTCATGGCTACTTCTTGATGCACAAATTTCTCATTCACAAGTCGTTCCTCTCTCAGTTGTCTGTGAGGAAGCAGTGTCTTTACCATCGTCCCTTACATCAATTCGGCCAGGCACTTGCCAATAGTGACATTGGGTGAGTTCCTGTAATCTTGCAGAATTTTGCACAGTGCTTGATTTAGTGACATGGGTCTCAGGTAATTTTACTGAATCACTTCCTTGAGACTACCAATGAATCTCTCGACCTTGCTCTTTCTGTGAGGCCACAGGGAAGTTGTCTTCCTGTGATGAACGCACATGTGTTGCATCAACAAAGTGAATTAATGTCTGTCTTGAGTACTTCCGGAATTTCTCATGCTGAGAATATGTTGTCTAGTTCTGGAATTATCCTGCTTGCCACTGTCGATTAAACCATCTGCACAATCGAAAATCTCAAAAAATGATTCCATTACTACCGTTAGATACTTACCATCCTTGCGAGGTCCACAGAAATCAGCCAGTACAAGGCTCCAGACAGACCCGGGTATTTGAGATGTTTTGAGCAGTTCGATCATTCTGGGCTCTTAGTACTCTGACACAGATGACACACAAGCATGGTACACTTCACAAGCGGATATAACCAAGGGAACCACATGGCATCTCTGATCTGTCACTTGGTTTCAACTACCTCGATGGCCTTGATGGGGCATGTCAATAATTTGTTGTCAAAGACCTGTCAAAATTACCACTCGAGAACCTCTCAAGACAAGCCATTCCATAGAGAAAGACAGTTCATCTTTCACCTGTTTGAAGTTGCAAATATCTGTCATCGCTATCAGCGTACCATGACCACTTCTTGGGAACACTGATCCTCATCACCTGGAAACAATCAGCTCTTGCACCTTGAGTAGAGTATCGTCACAATGAATATGCTCTCCAATGAGAGATATGGATACTGGTCCAAAAGTCAGCATCTGAGTGATGAAGTTTGCATATTTCTCAGCCATGGAGGAGTTATTCGCTGAGTCAAGAAGTGGGTGCTGTGAAATGAAATCCACCGATTGTATTCCTTTCCCGGTTTGTTAATAATGCAGAAGTCATAAATGAAGACCCCACTGTTCTATTGTCGGTGGTAGTTTGCACCAGAGATTACCATATTTTGTAATTAGGGCGTGGGGATCTGTTGTTATCGTTAATGGCTAACAGAAACATTTGGAAGTACTTGCAAGTCCATACCATGGATAGCCATTCTTTTTGCAGTTGAGAATATTGTTCCTCTGCCTCGGACAAACCTTTGCAGGCCTACACAATCACTGACCGAGGAGATTTCCTCCCCACTTTGTGTTGAGCAATGGTAGCTCCTAGGACTACAAGACTACCATCAACTGTCAGTTTCATGAGAGAATGGTCAAAATATGCCATGTGCACAGCCGATGGAATGTATTGTTTGATTATCTGAAAATATTCTCGCACCTAGAGGACCACTGAAATTGAAATGGCATACCTTCTTTGGTGAGTTCTCTTAATGGCGTGCTCTTGGTGGCGATATCTGGGATGTATCTCCAATAGTAAAAGGTTATCCCCAGAGAGAAACAGACATAACTAGAGTCTTCAGTGGCAGAGACATCCGAAAATTGCCTTTACTTTTCCCGGATCTGGCCCCATCCCCTTTTGAGAGAAAATGTGGCCAAAGAATTTTAGATGTGACTTAATCAGTGCTGAGTGTCAGTCCTACTTCGTCTAATGCAGTGCACATTTGTATCAAAGCATGATCATGTTGGACCCAAAGACAAGAATAGCATTGCTATAGTCGAAACAGTGCCCAATGTGCCACATCACTTTGCAAATGCTTTCTTGAAACATTTCAGCAACTGATGAGATGTCAAAGCTCAAGTGTTTAGCCCGAGATGGAGTTAGAAATATTGTGATGTATCTTGACTGCACATCCAGTTCAAGTTGATGGTAACCTTTATTAAAAACAAGCTTTGATATTTGTCCCCATTCAGCAAGCTTATCTTGTCATCCACATGCATATCCGAATGTCTTTGCCAATGGCCTTGTTTGCCTGTCTCATGTCTATGCAGATGCATATCTCATTGACCGTCCCGTTTTTTGGGCACAGCCATTATGTGTGAAACACAGGGTGTGGGATCAGAGGCTGGAGATGAATGGGCACTCTTCGAGGATGTTGTACTATTGGTTTCACAGATTCATCAATGTGAAACACTACAGAATTACCCTTGAGCCTACTTAATAAAGACGGCAATCTCTGTTTTATCAATTGTGATGATTGCATGGCATATGTCATGGCTGCAATGGGAACTGCTCGTCCCCAGGTGTTGCTTTTGGGAAACTTCACCTTGAACATGTGATCTTTAGATGGTAGTTTTTTTTTCTTTGTATTGAAGAGTAGTTGAGAACTTGCTATGGTTGATCACTGGGCCCTTGGTGCCTGTTGTAGCACTCAGAGCTCAGAGGGCATCAAGGTCAGAGGATGGACCATTGTATCAAATCCATAGACACACATGTTCTTTAATGTTGCCCGAGTGTCTATGACAAACTTGGCCACATGGTCAACCACTAGCATTTGACATAATTTCCATGCAATCCTGCTGGATCGGTCAGCATATAGGCATAGTCCTCCCCTTCACTGCAGGTAGAGATGGTGGGAGCAATGAAGAATGACCTGTAGTTTGAAGAAGATGACTCACCAGATCTTTTCTGGCACTCACGTTGCGGCGTGCAGCTGTAGGATTGTTTGTGGGAGTTTTCACACCATGCCATCGCCAGGTTGCCTCGTTCATGTTTTGAGGGTATTGAGTTGCATACCTTTGCCAAATGATTTCCCCTATCATAATCGCTGAATCTTTGTCCAATCTTTGTCCTATCGCAGGACATCTCATGCCTGCTTTGAGTGGAAACACTAGCCTGTATCGGTAACATCTGCCTTCATCTGAATACATTCTCACTTGATTTCCCTATCTGCCCGATATCGAGTGAGAAATTAAATGAGAAACCTGGTATAGTTGCTCACCTGTGGAATCGTCACCAGTTTCTATCTGGGTGGCATGTGCCTCTGCCCTTACTTCAGTACAGGCCATTAAGATAATCATTGCTCGCTGAATTGTCTCGCTCAGTAGTTCTTTCCAGTCTATGATTTACAGCTGAATAGCCTCCTCATTCATGAAATTGTGGAACTCATAGAGGGCTATCAGTTTGCGAAGGCACATCGCAAAAAAAGCCTCCTTGGATTCTCCCATGGACTGACAGGCAGTGTTGAACGTGTGTCTCTCATGATCAATATTCTTTTGTGTGTCAAAAAAAGTAAACACCAGGAAAGTGTGTTAGATGCCCGTTCATTATGCAAGGTATTTTTCAGAACGTCATAACCAACTTTCCTAATGTGGATCCAGAGCCTGTTGGTCAGCCATGGCGAAAGGCATGTGTTGATAAATTACAGCTGTATTATTGAGCTCAGAACCAACAGTCTCAGTATCAGACATTGTGAAGGAACTGTCTGCAATTTCACTGTAGCTGATAAGGGCACTGAATGATAGGCCTTCAAGCAATGTCAGCCAAATGATGACAGAATGGGAACACTGACACGCACCCAATCCCTATCTTGAATGATTATCTTAATGGCCTGTACTGAAGTAAGGGCAGAGGCACATGCCACCCAGGCTTGTAGTTCTCCTGCAGTATTTGTTTTATCCACAGGCGCGAATGCGCCGGCGCAAACAATACCAGCGAGTCTGTGCGGGTCCGTGCGCGTTCGTGCAGCTCGGCAGCTTACTCTCTCATAAAACGGTCGTGGGGGTAGGTACAGCATTTTCCTTGTAGTATTCCATTTCACATGGGGGATACCATGGCTCAGCCCAAGGGGGCATCCAGTATATAGTGTTTGTTCCACCTCAAATGACACTCCTAATAAGCATAATCAAAATTACATTGTTAACATTATGAGAAATGCCAATGTATACACCGATTTAACTATTACTCTGCTTAATACCCACTCATTGCCCAAACACTGCATAGAACTGCATGACTATATCCAAGAACATAAGCCAGATATCATGTGCCTTACGGAGACATGGCTTACAGAAGCCCATGGACCGACTATAGAACAGGTAACCCCCCCACCCTCCCGGTTACGTGTTCTTAGGGAAGCACAGAGAGAATAATGTTGGCGGGGGAGTGGCCATAATTTGCAAAAAGCAGTTGGGGTTTTATGAGGTCAAAATAGAATGCACTGGATGCAATATCATCCATGTGAAATTGACTTCAAACCCTAACTATAGTTTGAATTTGGTCTTACTTTACCGTCCACCAGGAGAAGTATGTGACTTTAATGATGACTTAGTTAAGCTGATAGCACCTATATTGACTACAAATGTAGGGCTGGTCATATTGGGTGACTTCAACTTATGGAGAAATGACAAGGCAGACAAGAAAGCACTCCTCCTGGAAAATATGATGAGCACTCATCATATTACATATCATAATACTGAACCTACACATGATAAGGGATATATCCTTGACTGGGTCGGAGGGGGAAATGTCAATTTTGGGCCTGTCTCCACCTTTCCATGTATTTGGTTCGATCGTTGCTTTCTGACATGTCGCCTTGGATTACCAGTTAAACCCATAAGAGTGCATGCTAAAACACACATGGTCAAATCACTGAATTTTAAGAATATCACTTCTAATATTTTAACAACTAGCATGGAATGACTTTTAAGTAAAACAGATGACTTGGATGATCCTGAGAGAATCATAAAAATCTACAATGATGTCATGTTAGAAATGCTAGACAAACATGCACCCATGAAAGATAAAACAGTTAAAGATCTGCCCAATCGTCATAAGAGGTTCTTGCCTGCACTAGCTGAACTTAAAATCACTAAAAGGCAAGCCAAACACACCTGGCATAAAAACAAAACAAACGACAATCTGCTGGCTTGGAAACATATTGAAAAGCGTTATAGAGTGATGACCATAGAGGCTAAGAAATCTTTCTACGATGCTCAAATAAACCAAGCTGGAGATAAAACAAAAGAACTTTTTTGCCTTTTTAGGTTATGGGAAAAACCTATTGCCTGCAATCCCTCGATTAAACCCACTATAGATGACTGTAGTAGAGTCCAGAGGGCTTTTGCAGACAAATTGCTGAAGGCACAAAAGAAAATTGAGCAGGAAATACTAATTTCTCCTTTGCCAAATCCTCTGTTAATACCGAAAACATCTAAAACAGGTACTAATCCCATTAGTACCTCAGGTAATTTTAATTTCGCAGATCCAAATTTAGCTGAGACATTGATGTTATTGAAAGATATGCACCCCACAAATTGCCCAGGGGAAATGTACCCCTCAAAATATATATTGGAGCATCAAGAACTGTTCGCTCCCTTTCTTTGTCGGTTCATAAAGTCCTCTTTCCATACAGATTCTATTCCTCATTCTATCAAAAATGTGGCTGTTACCCCTCTGATATAAAAGCTAGGTTTGGATCCATTGGATGCAGCTAACCTAAGACCGATCACAAATACACTATTTTTCCTCAAACGTATTGATAAGGCAGCGACCACGCAGTTACAATCTCATGTACTCAACTCTGGCATATTACATGTGAAGCAATCAGGTTTTCGAAGCTTCCATGGAACGGAGACCGCTTTATTAGATCTCCAAACATATATGTTGGGTAAACTGGAACATAGCAAGTCGGGCTGCTGAAGTTGCTAGATCTATCGGCAGCCTTTGACTTGCTGGATCATAAAATCCTGCTCAACAGAAGGGAGTCGGACGGTGGACTATCCAAAAATGCCTTTCTTGGCTTAGATCTTTTTTGGAGGGTCGCCACTCTTGTGTCCACTGGGGTGACTGTGCTCCTGAACCACAGATTATAACATGTGGAGTCCACAAGGGGGCATGTCTTTCCACCTTGTTGTTCAACATTTACATTCCTCCCTTATGTATTGAGTTGGAATCCCTAGGGATCTTTTTCTGCAACTATGCAGATGATTTCCAACTGGTATTGAACATAACTGGGAACTATGAGGCTGACCAACAAATGGTAGCCGAAGCATATGACGTCATAAAGCAATGGATGTCAACTAATTGGCTTTGTTTGAATGCTGCTAAAACTGAGCTGATACTTTTCGGCTCCCAGCATGCTCAATCCAAACTAAGCCAAGATCATAATTGTTTTATGATAGAAGGTGCTAAAATCAAAACCGTGAAGAAAGTTCAGACTTTGGGTACCTATATGGAGGAAAGTCTTGATAGCTAGGCACATGTTACAGCCATCTCTACCAATACTATCATCTAAAAGTACTTAGACAAGTTGCCCGTTGATATCGGTAGAAAATAGCATAAAACTTGTAAGAGCAGTAATATTGCCCTGCATGTATTATTGTAATGCACTGTTGGGGGGAGCCAATAAGGCTGATATCCAACAGTTGCAGAAGATACAAAATGCAGCTGTCAGAATTATCTTTCAGACGAAAAGCTCGGAATCCACCAGTGTGGCCAGAAGAAAACTTTATTGGCTTCCAGTGGCAGCTTGCATCCAATTCAAAATACTCACCATGTGCCACAAGTTTATTTTTGGAAACGCTCCGGTATATTTGAAGGAGAAGATCAACGTTTAGCAACCAACAAGAAGCTTACGCTCTTCGGCTGGATCTTTGTTGATTTTGCCCCGTATAAAAAAATCTTGTGGTTTAGGGCGGGCCTTCTGTATCCAAGGTGCACAAGCTTGGAATTCCCTTACAATACAGATGCTCAAAATAGAGAATCATCTTGTTTTTCGTAAACAGTTGAAGACAATCCTGTTTAAATAAAATACTTCCAGCCCTGTTGTTTCTTCTACTTCTATCCCTCGGCGCCTGGATGCCTACAGGCTTTGGCGCCTTATAAGCGTAACTAACATAACATAACATCAGCAGTGAACGCTGAACACAGGAAGCTGGCACAAGTCTCACTGGGCCCCATTACGGATTTGGCGGTAATTAGGTCATGGCTGCCACCAAAACCAGGTCCGGGTTCCCTGAATGGGGAATTACCAGGCCATTCCGAGTTTGGAGGGCCCGGTAATTCCCCCTACAGGGAACCTGGGCCCGGACCTTCCCCATTCTCATTTCAGCCCACATAGGGCTCAATGGGAATGGGTGCAGGAAGCTAACAACGGGCCGATTACGACCGGCCCGTTGTTAGCTCCCTGGTCCCCTCGCGGGACCCGGTAAGGACGTCTGGTAAAACCGAGACCGGGTCCCGCGAGGGAACCTCGTAATGAGGCGGAATGGGTTTAACGGGTCCGCCACCATCAGCGGCACCCATTAACCCATTCCGCCAAAACCGTAATGAGGCCCACTGTCTTTCTCGTGCTCTGGATTGCAGAGTTCTGGATCCTATCCTCCTTGCCATGTTGTCATATCCCGAATAACTTTACACCCTGGACAAATGACGAGAAAAGAATACGAGGAGCAGTGGGTGCTGCCACTTTTTTTATTCTTCTTTTTGTGCAAACTCCTCTTCCCATGGCGCATATGCGCTGCGCCTGACGCTCGTGTTGTGAGCAGCCGTTGACTAGGTGAAGACCATCGTGTCCAGGACACAACCGTATGGAAACACAAATTGTACACAACAAAAGAAAATAGATTTAGGGGTATGTAATGTATTTAAGGGGAGAAACGGCAAAAAAAGGAAATTCAAATAATGAAAAGAAAGGGCTAAATGAAAAAAAATCAAATGATGGAAAGAAATGTGAGTGAATTAAATTGTCACTGTCCAGGTGTTTGCCATCTTGCAGAACAGAACTATGTTTTTCTTTTAGAGCAGCACCTGCATGCTAAATCATTGCTAACATGTGGAATGTTTAACCAATTTTTATGTATCAAGGGAAAGGTATCGCTCATCAATGCCAAAATGGTTCTATCTCTATCTTGCGGTGGCAGGAGTATCTACGCATCGTGGGGGATGCATTTTTCTGCGCATGTGAAGGCCGCACTAAAAAACTCAGAGAACTGGTTCAGAAAAGAAATACATGTCCGTTTGTCACTGCTCCTGACTCTCTTAACCATAAACGCTAATGTCGCTGGGGAGCCACAGCACCTGAAAGGGAATTCGGTCTTTGATCAGGGCTGTTCAATAGTTAATGAGACCCATTTTTCGAAAATTGTAAACTCCTTGGATGTTGTCATCCCTCTTGTCTTGCAATTCAATTTCACGGGCTGCTCCTTGGGACTCCAGTTATTGCCGCAGAGACAGTCTGACTAATCCTTAAGTGAAGGATGAGTGCCTAGGCTGCTTTTTATGGTCAACAAGAGGTCACAAGATGTATAGTTGACATTCAATTAAGTAGGCCATTGTGTTCAGGAGGAGCAGTAATCCTCTCAATAGGCACAGGGGACGCTTTACAGAAACTGACCTAAATGATGCCTTGTTTATTTCCAGAGTGGAAAATATCATTAAAGGATAATGCGGCTCACACTGACTCTGAAGAGCATTTCCTACCACTCCAACTCGTGTTCTCTCTCCTGACTGGCTAATCCTAACGTGTTATGGGGCCTATAAGAGTTCCTGTAATGCTCCATGCGTCCATTTCTGATAGTGTTTCCTTCGGACCACATACTTTGTCATCCAGCACTTTATCTTTATGCCAGATTTTTCACTTCTAGGAGCTGTAATTGTTGTGGTATTCATAAAACATATTGGCCCTCATTACAACCCAGGTGTTAAGGGGTTAACGGCGCCGTAAAAGGTGGCGGCGCTGTTAAACCCTTAACGCCTGATTACGAGGTCCCTTTGCGGGTGGCACTTTAATGCCTGCTTTTAGCAGGCGTTAAAAAACCAACCCGCAAAGGGACCTAGGAGCTAATTACGGCACCGTAATTTACGGTGCCGTAATTAGCGCCTTCCCCAGTCCCATTGAGCCCTATGGGGCAAAAATGGGAATGGGGAAGGGCCATGGCGGCATGGGGAATTACTGCCCCGCCAACCTCGGAATGGGGCGGTAATTCCCCATTCCGCCATGGCGGAGTCGGTAAGTTACCGGCATGGACCATGGTGCTACTAGCACCATGGTCCAACGCCTGGGTCGTAACGAGGGCCATTGAATGGTTCTTGCTTTATGAGCAGTTGGAGGATTAAGGGCTGAGTGTCCCCTTCGGCGACGTGCAGGTTACACAAAGACTGCTAAAGCCAGTGCATAACCATCCATAGAATTCAGTACTTGCAAGTGAAAAGGGTTTAACGCTATCCATGGGTGCATTGCAGGGTCACTGTCTTGTCTGATACAAAGAAAATACTTAGGTATTGAAAAAGATAATTGCCAATTGTGTGCCACTGCATTGGCAGTGCATCTGAGGCCCATTGCACTGACGTTCTGTGCCTTGCAGCAGAACCAGTGCTGGGAAGTACTTTACACCTTGTTCTTTATTCTGATTGAAATGTGCAGTTATATACATGTTTTATGTATTGACATGTTAAGAAGCGTTCGTATAGTGCTTTATTAAGATGGTTAGCCTGTCTCTAAGCGCTTTCAAAACCAACACTGGCAGGACGAACCCACGCATGTTAATAAGGAATGTCCCAAACATGTCAGCATTGCGCTCCCAATGCAGAGGCTCCTACCAATAGTTTAATTTTAAGTTCTCTTTGAACTTTTGGGGATACAATCAGATTATATGTTTAATGTACATACATTAAAGAATTGTTCTACATTAAAATCAAAGAAAGTTTGTATCTAGATTTTTCATTTAAAACCAATATAAAAAGGACAATAATTGCATACCACATTCTGTTATATTATAAAACAGTGCCATGTTTCATCGTCAGTGAAAACATACATACTATGTGATGATTTTGGGAATATTGGGTGCATTGGTTTGTGCTCTACATACATGTTGCTAAACAAAGATCATGATTTACTCAACTAGAAACCAGTATAAATTCACTTATATGTCCAGTGACACCATACTTTTAGCAACAATAGGATTAAGACAACAGCTAAATATTCATAATCATAGAAACTAAGTTTTGGTTTAACCTCATGGTTTGTCAGAAACATAACCAATCTTCGCCCAGGACGCGTCACAGGATTTGTGCAATTAAGTGAAGCAAAGAAAGTGTGGTGCTCCTTCATTTGCATATGTGGTCATTTTAGAAGTAATGATATCACTAGAAGAACCTTTGATTTGCAAGGGCCATCATGAGAAATAACAGGACAAGGTGTGACATCTCACTAAGGAATACCAATAAAAGGCAGTTGGGGCTGGTCTGCTTGTATGCAGATGTGGCATTAAATGCCTTCCCAACCTAAAGAGGTGACTGCAAGTGCAGAGTGAAAGCCCACGTCATCCGATGGATGTCTAGCGGGAAAACCTCCCAACAAGAACATGGATGCACGGGGATGGTGCATTTTAGTGCACAATCTTCATAATATACTGGATTCAAAATCATGGGTCTAGTATTCAACTTTGAATGTAACCCTTGAGAGATTCCAATACTTCAAATGCGAAGTCTTGTCAATGCATTCTGGGAAATGACTTCACAGAAAATCATTCATATGACAAGTATAAGTGCATCAAAATATGGGTGCACCTTCATTAGACAACGGGCATCATTTCTGAGAGTGCCTGATAAAGTGTGTCTATCAGTTGTAAATCAAATGCTAGTATAACACACACTAGCTTTAAATATTGTGCCAGTAGGTCATGTCACAGTTTTTAAAACTATGCCAGGAACTCTAAGATAATCATCGTTCTTGTGCTAGTTATTATTATGCTATAACAATTGACAGAAAATAAAATACGATCATTGCTGTTCTTATTAGCAAGGGAACTGTCACCAGGTCTCTTACAAAGTATATCTAAATATGCTTAAATGATCCAGGATGCTATCAAAATGGATGTGTCCTTTCTCAAATATTTCAGGTTTCTGCTCCATTTCTACCTTTCCCCTTAGACACCTCCTTGCTTTTAGCATGCCTTATATGGTTGTTTCTAGCCATTCTTTTGTTCAGTGTATAAACAAGCATAGGGGAGGAGTTCAGGGGATAGACAACTGTCTTTACATAGCAGAATTCCTATTTAGGTCTGTATTTATTTGTCTTTGGAGTGCGCTGGATCCACACCACTAATTAAGGAAGGATTCTGCCGCAATCATAGAGAGCATTATTGGGGAAGGATCACCCAAGATGATTTAATAAAAACGTTCTAATACCTTTTGGGGCTCTTGGGGATCTGGGCATTTCTTCACTTCTTTCTTGCTGATTTTGCAGTTCATGCTTTGCTTAGTCTTGTTTTTTCAGTAATGCCTTTTTGCATAACCTTAGCTAGTTAATTCTCTAAAATACCCATTTTTGGCTCCAATGATCTTGTATATTTCCTTCTGATCATCTAGATACCAGAGCATAGTCATTCCGCATATAACTACTTGGGTAAATGCCCTCTCAGAATCATGTATAGACTATGAGCCGGATTCATGGAAAACTGCGAAGAGATCCTGCAAAGGCTGCACGCCGAGAACGCCTCTGTGAGAGCCTGTGCTCTCAGGAGGTTTTCTGTGGGCTCTGCATTTTCATGGAATTGTTTGTGCAAAGTGACTGTATACGCATGTCGTGGGTGGAACGCTCCAACATGCCCTCAAGCAAAACAAAAAGAGACAGCTACAGCTAGCGTTGCGTGCTCCTCGAGCACAAACATATGCACCATTGAAACAGTGCGTGGGGTCCCCCGCAACCAGGTCTGCACCTCGGGGACATTGGACGGGGTTCCCGTAACTATTACGGGCACCCCAACAACATGCATACACTTTCTGTAACTCAGGTAAAACTCTGGAAAAACTGTGTGTGAATCCCTGTAAACTGTTCATGCACCCCACTGTACTGCGTACGCGCACTGCTAAGTAAGTTCCGAACCTCGTCTATGTGCACGCACCCCTAAATCTGAAATGCAGTCTCACCGCACAGAGGTGATTCCCATGCACAAGTGTCTGTACGTCTGCCTTCGGGTGGCGGATAGATTGAGGGCTTTGCATGGGCCTTTCCCCAATGAGAACTTGTGCGGTCAGATCCATGAATACATTTCATTCTGTGCATTTGTGGGCGTGTGTTGGACTGCCTTTGGCCGGTCCCTCGTGATGCCTGCATTTTCCCCATTTTCAATGTTCTGCCCCCTACTCTGGCCTCTGTGCAGGACATGTCCCCTCTCTGCAAGGTGTCTTGTGCAGGGCAATAGACTGCATGCAGGGACATGCTGAGCCTGCATGAAGTCCCTGCAAAGTACAACAAAATATGGCACAGTCGATTCCATGAATTGATAAACTATTTCCCTATTTCCCATGCAGAACACTCCATGAATCAGGCCCTATGTCTTTTTGAACTCGAAAATGATTTGATTTATGTAACACTTTCTCGGATGAACACACTACATTCAGTGATACTGCTTTTTTGTCAGGTCAGCTGTCTGTAGAGCCTACTATGTATGTTTGTCCCCATATAACCAACCTCACTACAAATGCAAAAGGGAATCGGATTGCACTGAGAACTGGAACTATCACTACCTTGAACAAATGTAATGGTCAATCATTTGTAAAGTCATTTGTTGAAGAACAAATGAATATGTTTACTCCTATTTTGTTTAAGGTTTTTATTTGTTTTTATTTATAATCATCAACCCCAAATAAAGAGTCGACCATCTGTTAAGGCCAAAACTCATATTTATGATCACAACATTCAATTAAAGAAGGATTGAAATCTAAGATAAGACAGATTCAAAGATCACTATCTTCCAGATTCAGAATAATTAAAAAAAAACAAAAAACAGTTTTACTAGACAGCAATATAACAACTGGCTGTGTTGCCACAGCTGCCTTTTATTACAGAAAGATGGGGAGTATATTATGGATGCCATTACCATTAGTCATTCCTGTAACTTCTGGAATTTGATTAATTCCTTAAAGTCAAAGGTTAGTGAACCTCATTGCATTCCGATCTTTTAAGAAATCTCGGAGGCTCATTTATTCAAATCTGTTGAAAGGTTTGAATGTGGTTAATGTGGAGTTTGCTGCTTCTCAAATTCGGGTGGTGAACTTTTCTTTGGGAGACATAACTCACTAAATTAAGAAAGCATGCAATTCCAGGGATGCTGGCCCTAATGATCTATCTAAATATATTTTAAGAAGCAATCTAAATATGTGGCTAGCAATTTTGTTTCTATTATTCCAAAATGCGATTAAAACCAAGACAACTCTTAAGTCCTGGAAATGTTCCAAATGTATCCCAATTTCAAAAGGAGAGACTGTCTGGGTCCAGTAATCTACCATCCCATCACTCTCCTCGATGCAGAAAGTGAAATATTTTCTTCACTAGTACTCTGAGAATTAGAACATTAAGTGGATACTACAGGGCAATTGGAGAAATTCCAAACTTGTTTTAGGAAAGCTTTAGGAACAACTCTAAATGGATTCATTTTAGATGTCCTCCTACAAAAAGCTTGGTAGTAGAGATCGCCCCACATCTATACTATGTGTATTGAATTCTCACTTGCGTTTGACACAGTGTACAGAGCCCTATTATAGAAAATGTTGAACGAGTGGCATATCCCTGAACCTCTTCTCGCCTTGCTTGTTCATTTACTTACTGAGAAATATCTACAAGTAAGGTTAAACCAGCAGCGGATCTCTGTATCATGAAATTCAAACCCATAGAGGTCTAAGACAGGGCTTTGTTTTGGCCTTGTGTCTTTTTAGTCTGTATGTCGCTGATATTGGATTGTTTTAGCTTCAGCATGTTTTGTTGCACCAAACATAAATGATATAAAAATATGTTGGCCGGCACATGCAGATGATCTGATCTTAATTGACCATACACAACTGGGCCTTCAGCAGAGAACAATGACCTTCTGATGAATGCAAACAAATACAAAATTATTAGTTTCTGTTTTAATCCTAAAAAGTCTTATACATTCTCATGAAGATTGAGTGACATTTGCATTGAATCTGTGATCAGAACATTACGTCCAAGTCTTTCAGAGGCAGTAGACCCATGTGAGTCCTACTGAGCCCTGCTGAGGGGAGTCGCTCTGTGGGAATCTGCCACACCTCCAAGTCTTCATTTGGCAGCCTGAGGTGAAGGGCGATGAAGGACACAGTGTTTCCTGAGGCTGTAGCCCCATTTGAGCCCTGCTGAGGAGAGTCAGCCGTGTGGGAAGCTGTCACAGCTCCAAGTCTTCCTTTGGCAGCCTGCAACCCGCAGGGAAGCCCGCAGTGAAGGGTGCAGTGTTTGCCGCAGGTGTTAGCAGTGGGGAGGCAGTGTGTGTGCAGTTTATCACTTAGCTGTCCACGTTTTCACCCATATTGCCCACATCAACTCAGCAGAGAAGTGCATGGAATGTAAGGGATTTTGAAATACTGCTGGCTGTCAGTTGAGAATATCAATATTGCACACAGAAGGATCATATAGACTACTCAAGGTAAAGGATACGATAAAGACAGTGGTGCTGTAACTTGTTTGCTGTACACTAGTCAAGATCACTAAGGCTGTCAAGATCTCCCTGCACTGTTTGTTCTGTTGCAATTGCTGCTGTTATTGCACTGTAACTGCCACTGTTATCCCATTTAACGGGGAACAAATAAAAACTCCACTATTTAAACAAACGCCAGCTGAGAGATTAGCAGCCGTCTGCAATGTGCACTGTTGAGAGGGTTGGAAAATACTGTTGCAACCTTTAAAGCTTCGAACATTTTAATTGACTGGCTGTTGATAAGTGTGGGGGCATGTTACAGACATTGTGAAGTATCTGATTGTTACCCTTTCTCCCTCCTACTTAAGTTATGCTTTTTTCTTCACATCCCCTATTCTCAAAAATAACAGTTATAGTTAGCCAAGTGCTAAATTGAAATTACTGTTAACCACCTGATAATACCTTTGGGGGATGTTGCACTTGATTGGCGTTTCATACTCTTTGCATATCACTCTGGCACAAGGTCGGACTGGCCCATTGGCCATTCGGCAGTTGGCTGGGCTGAAATTATGATGAGGTGGGGGGGTTGGTTCCTAAAGCCCATGCTGTGCCAGACTGCAGCCCAGGCTTCAGGAACTGGCCCATAACATATTGATCTTGTGGAGCCCCGCCGGCCCACTGCGGATGCAGAGAAATGTAAGACAAAAGTGTTACCTTTCTTTGATCAATGCGGCGGGCCGGTGGCCATTTGCCATGACCCGCGACACCATGGCGCCAGCAACAGTTAGTGTTACAAAACACTGGGAGGGAGTGGCAGGGATGGGCGCTGCCGTGCCTGCCACAGCCCGGCCTGCTCCCTTCCAGTGATTTGTGTTACAGACTCACTGTAAGCTGCTCTCTGCCGCACGCTGCCACGAGTCGGCTGCCCCCCAACCTGAGGTAAGCGTGATGTGGCGGGAGGGAGAATTGTAGTGCTTTGACCTGAGAGTGCTTGGTCAAAGGGCATCTTGCTGGTCAAGGCACCAGTCATCAGATCTTGGGTTGAATGAGTGGATAGATACACTGATGGATAGACTGATGGATGATGAATGAACGAATGTCCTTTAATAGCACTACTCAGCAAACTGAATCCCCTCAGAGTGCCCTATTAACCGAGAAATCGGGCGCAGAGTATGCAGAATGGATGATTTTTTCTAACTCTCATAACATTATTTTTGATAGCCAGGAAATACTTGCAGCGCTTCACACAATCCTATTCATATTGTCTCCATCCTCAGCCACCCCTTCTACCTCTGGCACCCCTACTTATACCAGCTACTCTGCTATCCCACATTACCCCCTGGATGTGCCCCCATTATAGAGCGCTCCGTTGCTTCCCTGCTCGGTGCATGCTTTTAAAATCCTACATATATTCTATGTCTATACACTTTTTACTTGAAGGGATTCCTACCCTTTGCAGAGGTAATGCCATTTCTCATGGCACACTGATTCCTGTGAGTGCTCCAGTGCCCCTTCACACAAATGGTACAGGAAAGTAAAGCACTGGCAAGTGCACACACACAGACATTTAGGAACCACAATGTGAGACCAAACATTCTTACTAGAGCAAAACTTCACATCTAAAAACAATAATGAACAGGCTTTAAGACAAGTTAGAACAAAGTCGAAAGAGAAAAGGACTGAAAGTCTATCCTTTGCGATGCGAGCAGATTCTTCTGAAAAGTGGGCTAGAAAAGAAAAATACTTGATTTCATGTGTGTTTGATAGGTATCTGGAAAAGACAAACATATGCAGGCAATACAAATTATAATTAATGATTAATGACAAAAGTACTTTATGCAAAAATTCTGTTGATTTGCTCATTTTATTGTTCATTTTATAGAGGTATAGTCAGAGCTTGTTTATATGGAGCACTCAAGAGCAACAGACATTAGAGTAAAATATAGTACATTTTTTGAAATGCGGCAAAAAAGTATATTGAAGATTTGAGTGCTGGGTGCAATGGAGGGTAGGTTTGTGAATTTAGTAAAGGATCCATTTACCTTACGACAGGTCACACAATGTAGTATGTGTTACTATGTTGCAATGATTACTCTGATTTCTGAATGGACAGTGTTCCGTGTAACCCTTTGCAATCAGTACACTTAGCCATCTACGTCACCAGGTACCAAATGCAGCCAGATAATAGAGCGAGGTAAATGTGCACCTGCAGGACACTTTGCAGTTTAGGAGCAGCTAGTATGGTCCAAACGAGAAAGCGCGTAAGTGACTGGAGTCGCCAGTCAGCCAAGTTACTTTATTTCGGCAGTGGGTAATTGTGTTTCCACCTCCACCCGGTTCATAGGTGGTTGTGGAATGGATTTGCTGGTAGATTTAAAATTGTTACCAATTCCAAGTCTCCCTGAATGTATAATATTGTCCCTACCTAAATGACATCAGAAAAGGGACAACTCTTTATAAGTCATGGAAAAAGTATGTGGTAAATATCGAGCAAATGTATCTCTGTTGAGAAAGGGGTGGGGGGCAGTGGGTGATGTCCTGGACCGAGGCAATTATCGTACAAGTTTTCAAGAAGAGGGACAGACACCATGTGGCCAATTATAGGCCAATCTTCCTTCTTGATGTTGGTTGAAAGATGTTTGCGACTGCGGTTTTGGTCCATTTGCAAACATGGGTTGCTGAGGCTGGTGCCTTAAATCATCTCTAGGCAGGGTTCCAAGGGCTACTACTACTAAGTATGTTGCTTTGAGGAAAATAGCCATTTATTTGTTTTTACAGGTGGCTTTTGTTCCCACGGCTAGATTGTGGACAATTTTGTTCATACCTGGGTATCCTTACAGTCTTACTCAGAGCTATCATGTTCTTTTACCAGGACAATGGGGCCAGTTTGCGCTGTGGCATGGGTGGGTCACTATCTAGGAAAGTGAATATTTAAATAGGAGTTTGCCTGGGTTGCAATTTGTCCCCCATTTTATTTTATTTATAAATGGTGTAATTTGTGAACTTTTGTCATTGCCCACTGACGTCCCCTGCATTGGCACATGACAAGATACCAGTTCTGATGTTCGCAGACAACACCATCCTCCTGTCCCTGACTCTGGGGAGATTGCGCCGTCAGCTGGATATCTTTTAAGATTTCTGTATTAAAAATGGCCTGATTATAAATACTCATAAGAACAAGGCTATGGTTTTTAGAGGACCCAGGGGTAAAAGGCACTGTAGATTTGATCTGATACTTGAAGGTTCACAAATAGAGCAGGTCAAGATGTATGACTATTTCAGTTTAAGAGTGAATGAAGACTGTTCTTGGGGTGAACAATCCAAAAAAGCAGGGCTGATATTATCGAGATACAGTGGTTCAATAACTAACTTTGCACAAACATTTGGTGGTGGTGCTGTGTGTGGGGCTTTAGAGGCCTATATGGCCCAGACCAGGCAAACCGCTGTTTATGGTGCTAAGATCTGGGGTGCTGCAATGCCACATTTCGGGCCTCATTACGAGTCACCCAGTCCGGAAATAACGGTGGCGGTAAACCCGCCGCCAACGTTGTTTCCGGACCGGGTGATCTCGAGTTCTGCAGGCGGGAGGTGTCATTCCTATGGGACTCCATGGGAATGGGGATTTACTGAATTCCGCCTCCGGAATTACCAGGTCACCGGGGTTGTAATGCTCCAGTGATTCCAGGAATCACAGAGGGGGAATGGTAATACGAGTCCGGTGGTAACCTGCCGGAATTTCCGGCACGGTTACCGCCGGACTCATAATGAGGCCCATCGTCTGTTATGGAGAATGCCTTTCTCAAAAATCTATTGGGTCTTCCTACTAGTGCTCCAACATTTCAAATTATTTTGGAATTGAAACCTACAGTCCATTAAACAACTATGTAGGGGCAAACCGCTCCTATATTGGATTAGGCTGTGGAGTAGTGGGAATCCTGTTAGATACAGGAGATCTGTGAATGATGTAACACCCCAGGAGGGTGGCTCAATCCTTCCCTGGCTGGTGCACGTAAGAAGTGAACTTTGGCCTTGGCCTTGCAGATCTCTGTGCTCATCCTATGACTATCAATGCAAATTCAAAAGCAATAGTACAGCATGCCCTTAGGTCGGAAAGGACAGCAGAAATAGATAGGAGATTGAGTATGTCAACTCAGTTTAGTACCTATTGGGCCCTCAAACAGGCACAGGGCTATGAAGATGGTCTTGATTGCATGAGCCCCAAGGGAATATGCTCTTTGTTTCTTAAGCTACGTTTTCGCATTTTACCCCTGGAATCTGTCAAGTCAAAATGGAATACAACCACAAGTCCATGTTTTCCATTTTGCTCAGGGGTAAGGGAAGACAGAGGTCATTTTCTGTTACTCTGCCCCATGTACATGAACCTCAGAAAATTGTCTCTAACGCTTCATATTCTACAGAACCAGGTTTCAACTGTTGCTGAGGCCATTAGGCTCTGCTTGGGAGCTAAGGTACCCCATACCACGTTTACCACAGGCTGGTTTCTGATACGGGCCTGGCATAGGAGAACAAAACTGAGCAATCTTGTTCCTTAACCATAATCACATCCTGTTTTGTTCCATTGCCTATGTTGATCTATGTGTTGAAGAAAGACCGCTCGACTGGGGGGCTCCAATTGAGGAATGGTCATTTATGATTGATACATGTAACAATAGAAACCATAATGCACTGTATGCACATGAGCACTGTTGTCCTTGTGTATGCTGTTCAACAACAGTTTTCAATCACCATATAGAATATGTATTTTAATGTACCTATTAGACTAAATCTTTAGTTTTTGATGTTTGTTAGTTCTGATTGTTTTTTTTATATACATGTTGGCTTTTACGGTCAATTGTTTTTATCAAAATAAATAGAAATTAAATTAAATGAATCAGATGAAATATTTGGGATTCCTATTGGAGGCCTCCCTGAACACAAGACATTTCCACCAGAGGCTTTTTACAAAAGCTGATTCATTGTTTGAAGTGAATCAGCAAAAAGTATTGCAGATATTCTCTATGGTCTCATTGATAATGTTTTACATATCAACAGTATTTCCATCTCTTTTCTATGGATTGGATATGTGTCATCTAACTTGCAATCAATCATTGTAAAGCTGGGGAGTAAAGTCTGGAAAAAGGAATTGGGCCTGCCAAATTGTATCCTAATAGTGTTTGTGGGATTGTCATATTGGCCCTCATTACAACCCAGGTGTTAAGGGGTTAACGGCGCCGTAAAAGGTGGCGGCGCTGTTAAACGCTTAACGCCTGATTACGAGGTCCCTTTGCGGGTGGCACTTTAATGCCTGCTTTTAGCAGGTGTTAAAAAACCAACCCGCAAAGGGACCTAGGAGCTAATTACGGTGCCGTAATTAGCGCCTTCCCCAGTCCCATTGAGCCCTATGGGGCAAAAATGGGAATGGGGAAGGGCCATGGCGGCATGGGGAATTACCGCCCCGCCAACCTCGGAATGGGGCGGTAATTCCCCATTCCGCCATGGCGGAGTCGGTAAGTTACCGGCATGGACCATGGTGCTATTAGCACCATGGTCCAACGCCTGGGTCGTAACGAGGGCCATTGAATGGTTCTTGCTTTATGAGCAGTTGGAGGATTAAGGGCTGAGTGTGCCCTCCGGCGACGTGCAGGTTACACAAAGACTGCTAAAGCCAGTGCATAACCATCCATAGAATTCAGTACTTGCAAGTGAAAAGGGTTTAACGCTATCCATGGGTGCGACTGTCTTGTCTGATACAAAGAAAATACTTAGGTATTGAAAAAGATAATTGCCAATTGTGTGCCACTGCATTGGCAGTGCATCTGAGGCCCATTGCACTGACGTTCTGTGCCTTGCAGCAAAACCAGTGCTGGGAAGTACTTTACACCTTGTTCTTTATTCTGATTGAAATGTGCAGTTATATACATGTTTTATGTATTGACATGTTAAGAAGCGTTCGTATAGTGCTTTATTAAGATGGTTAGCTTGTCTCTAAGCGCTTTCAAAACCAACACTGACAGGACGAACCCACGCATGTTAATAAGGAATGTCCCAAACACGTCAGCATTGCGCTCCCAATGCAGAGGCTCCTACCAATAGTTTAATTTTAAGTTCTCTTTGAACTTTTGGGGATACAATCAGATTATATGTTTAATGTACATACATTAAATAATTGTTCTACATTAAAATCAAAGAAAGTTTGTATCTAGATTTTTCATTTAAAACCAATATAAAAAGGACAATAATTGCATACCACATTCTTTTATATTATAAAACAGTGCCATGTTTCATCGTCAGTGAAAACATACATACTATGTGATGATTTTGGGAATATTGGGTGCATTGGTTTGTGCTCTACATACATGTTGCTGAACAAAGATGATGATTTACTCAACTAGAAACCAGTATAAATTCACTTATATGTCCAGTGACACCATACTTTTAGCAACAATAGGATTAAGACAACAGCTAAATATTCATAATCATAGAAACTAAGTTTTGGTTTAACCTCATGGTTTGTCAGAAACATAACCAATCTTCGCCCAGGACGCGTCCCAGGATTTGTGCATTTAAGTGAAGCAAAGAAAGTGTGGTGCTCCTTCATTTGCATATGTGGTCATTTTAGAAGTAATGATATCACTAGAAGAACCTTTGATTTGCAAGGGCCATCATGAGAAATAACAGGACAAGGTGTGACATCTCACTAAGGAATACCACTAAAAGGCAGTTGGGGCTGGTCTGCTTGTATGCAGATGTGGCATTAAATGCCTTCCCAACCTAAAGAGGTGACTGCAAGTGCAGAGTTAAAGCCCAAGTCATCCGATGGATGTCTAGCGGGAAACCCTCCCAACAAGAACATGGATGCACGGGAATGGTGCATTTTAGTGCACAATCTTCATAATATACTGGATTCAAAATCATGGGTCTAGTAGTCAACTTTGAATGTAACCCTTGAGAGATTCCAATACTTCAAATGCGAAGTCTTGACAATGCATTCTGGGAAATGACTTCACAGAAAATCATTCATATGACAAATATAAGTGCATCAAAATATGGGTGCACCTTCATTAGACAACGGGCATCATTTCTGAGAGTGCCTGATAAAGTGTGTCTATCAGTTGTAAATCAAATGCTAGTATAACACACACTAGCTTTAAATATTGTGCCAGTAGGTCATGTCAACAGTTTTTAAAACTATGCCAGGAACTCTAAGATAATCATCGTTCTTGTGCTAGTTATTATTATGCTATAACAATTGACAGAAAATAAAATACGATCATTGCTGTTCTTATTAGCAAGGGAACTGTCACCAGGTCTCTTACAAAGTATATCTAAATATGCTTAAATGATCTAGGATGCTATCAAAATGGATGTGTCCTTTCTCAAATATTCCAGGTTTCTGCTCCATTTCTACCTTTCCCCTTCGACACCTCCTTGCTTTTAGCATGCCTTATATGGTTGTTTCTAGCCATTCTTTTGTTCAGTGTATAAACAAGCATAGGGGAGGGGTTCAGGGGATAGACAACTGTCTTTACATAGCAGAATTCCTATTTAGGTCTGTATTTCTTGGTCTTTGGAGTGTGCTGGATCCACACCACTAATTAAGGAAGGATTCTGCCGCAATCATAGAGAGCATTATTGGGGAAGGATCACCCAAGATGATTTAATAAAAACGTTCTAATACCTTTTGGGGCTCTTGGGGATCTGGGCATTTCTTCACTTCTTTCTTGCTGATTTTGCAGTTCATGCTTTGCTTAGTCTTGTTTTTTTCAGTAATGCCTTTTTGCATAACCTTAGCTAGTTAATTCTCTAAAATACCCATTTTTGGCTCCAATGATCTTGTATATTTCCTTCGATCATCTAGATACCAGAGCATAGTCATTCCGCATATAACTACTTGGGTAAATGCCCTCTCAGAATCATGTATAGACTATGAGCCGGATTCATGGAAAACTGCGCAGAGATCCTGCAAAGGCTGCACGCCGAGAACGCCTCTGTGAGTGCCTGTGCTCTCAGGAGTTTTTCTGTGGGCTCTGCATTTTCATGGAATTGTTTGTGCAAAGTGACTGTATACGCAAGTCGTGGGTGGAACGCTCCAACATGCCCTCAAGCAAAACAAAAAGAGACAGCTACAGCTAGCGTTGCGTGCTCCTCGAGCACAAACATATGCACCATTGAAACAGTGCGTGGGGTCCCCCGCAACCAGGTCTGCACCTCGGGGACATTGGACGGGGTTCCCGTAACTATTACGGGCACCCCAACAACATGCATACACTTTCTGTAACTCAGGTAAAACTCTGGAAAAACTGTGTGTGAATCCCTGTAAACTGTTCATGCACCCCACTGTACTGCGTACGCGCACTGCTAAGTAAGTTCCGAACCTCGTCTATGTGCACGCACCCCTAAATCTGAAATGCAGTCTCACCGCACAGAGGTGATTCCCATGCACAAGTGTCTGTACGCCTGCCTTCGGGTGGCGGATAGATTGAGGGCTTTGCATGGGCCTTTCCCCAATGAGAACTTGTGCGGTCAGATCCATGAATACATTTCATTCTGTGCATTTGTGGGCGTGTGTTGGACTGCCTTTGGCCGGTCCCTCGTGATGCCTGCATTTTCCCCATTTTCAATGTTCTGCCCCCTACTCTGGCCTCTGTGCAGGACATGTCCCCTCTCTGCAAGGTGTCTTGTGCAGGGCAATAGACTGCATGCAGGGACATGCTGAGCCTGCGTGAAGTCCCTGCAAAGTACAACAAAATATGGCACAGTCGATTCCATGAATTGATAAACTATTTCCCTATTTCTCATGCAGAACACTCCATGAATCAGGCCCTATGTATTTTTGAACTCGAAAATGATTTGATTTATGTAACACTTTCTCGGATGAACACACTACATTCAGTGATACTGCTTTTTTGTCAGGTCAGCTGTCTGTAGAGCCTACTATGTATGTTTGTCCCCATATAACCAACCTCACTACAAATGCAAAAGGGAATCGGATTGCACTGAGAACTGGAACTATCACTACCTTGAACAAATGTATTGGTCAATCATTTGTAAAGTCATTTGTTGAAGAACAAATGAATATGTTTACTCCTATTTTGTTTAAGGTTTTTATTTATAATCATCAACCCCAAATAAAGAGTCGACCATCTGTTAAGGCCAAAACTCGTATTTATGATCACAACATTCAATTAAAGAAGAATTGAAATCTAAGATAAGACAGATTCAAAGATCACTATGTTCCAGATTCAGAATAATTAAAAAAAACAGTTTTACTAGACAGCAATATAACAACTGGCTGTGTTGCCACAGCTGCCTTTTATTACAGAAAGATGGGGAGTATATTATGGATGCCATTACCACTAGGCATTCCTGTAACTTCTGGAATTTGATTAATTCCTTAAAGTCAAAGGTTAGTGAACCTCATTGCATTCCGATCTTTTAAGAAATCTCGGAGGCTCATTTATTCAAATCTGTTTAAAGATTTGAATGTGGTTAATGTGGAGTTTGCTGCTTCTCAAATTCGGGTGGTGAACTTTTCTTTGGGAGACATAACTCACTAAATTAAGAAAACATGCAATTCCAGGGATGCTGGCCCTAATGATCTATCTAAATATATTTTAAGAAGCAATCTAAATATGTGGCTAGCAATTTTGTTTCTATTATTCCATAATGCGATTAAAACCAAGACAACTCTTAAGTCCTGGAAATGTTCCAAATGTATCCCCATTTCAAAAGGAGAGACTGTCTGGGTCCAGTATTCTACCATCTCATCGCTCTCCTCGATGCAGAAAGTGAAATATTTTCTTCACTATACTCTGAGAATTAGAACATTAAGTGGATACTACAGGGCAATTGGAGAAATTCCAAACTTGTTTTAGGAAAGCTTTAGGAACAACTCTAAATGGATTCATTTTAGATGTCCTCCTACAAAAAGCTTGGTAGTAGAGATCGCCCCACATCTATACTATGTGTATTGTATTCTCACTTGCGTTTGACACAGTGTACAGAGCCCTATTATAGAAAATGTTGAACGAGTGGCATATCCCTGAACCTCTTCTCGCCTTGCTTGTTAATTTACTTACTGAGAAATATCTACAAGTAAGGTTAAACCAGCAGCGGATCTCTGTATCATGAAATTCAAACCCATAGAGGTCTAAGACAGGGCTTTGTTTTGGCCTTGTGTCTTTTTAGTCTGTATGTCTCTGATATTGGATTGTTTTAGCTTCAGCATGTTTTGTTGCACCAAACATAAATGATATAAAAATATGTTGGCCGGCACATGCAGATGATCTGATCTTAATTGACCATACACAACTGGGCCTTCAGCAGAGAACAATGACCTTCTGATGAATGCAAACAAATACAAAATTATTAGTTTCTGTTTTAATCCTAAAAAGTCTTATACATTCTCATGAAGATTGAGTGACATTTGCATTGAATCTGTGATCAGAACATTAAGTCCAAGTCTTTCAGAGGCAGTAGACCCATGTGAGTCCTACTGAGCCCTGCTGAGGGGAGTCGCTCTGTGGGAATCTGCCACACCTCCAAGTCTTCATTTGGCAGCCTGAGGTGAAGGGCGATGAAGGACACAGTGTTTGCTGAGGCTGTAGCCCCATTTGAGCCCTGCTGAGGAGAGTCAGCCGTGTGGGAAGCTGTCACAGCTCCAAGTCTTCATTTGGCAGCCTGCAACCCGCAGGGAAGCCCGCAGTGAAGGGTGCAGTGTTTGCCGCAGGTGTTAGCAGTGGGGAGGTAGCGTGTGTGCAGTTTATCCCTGAGCTGTCCACGTTTTCACCCATATTGCCCACATCAACTCAGCAGAGAAGTGCATGGAATGTAAGGGATTTTGAAATACTGCTGGCTGTCAGTTGAGAATATCAATATTGCACACAGAAGGATCATATAGACTACTCAAGGTAAAGGATACGATAAAGACAGTGGTGCTGTAACTTGTTTGCTGTACACTAGTCAAGATCACTAAGGCTGTCAAGATCTCCCTGCACTGTTTGTTCTGTTGTAATTGCTGCTGTTATTTCACTGTAACTGCCACTGTTATCCCATTTAACGGGGAACAAATAAAAACTCCACTATTTAAACAAACGCCAGCTGAGAGATTAGCAGCCGTCTGCAGTGTGCACTGTTGAGAGGGTTGGAAAATACTGTTGCAACCTTTAAAGCTTCGAACATTTTAATTGACTGGCTGTTGATAAGTGTGGGGGCATGTTACAGACATTGTGAAGTATCTGATTGTTACCCTTTCTCCCTCCTACTTAAGTTATGCTTTTTTCTTCACATCCCCTATTCTCAAAAATAACAGTTATAGTTAGCCAAGTGCTAAATTGAAATTACTGTTAACCACCTGATAATACCTTTGGGGGATGTTGCACTTGATTGGCGTTTCATACTCTTTGCATATCACTCTGGCACAAGGTCGGACTGGCCCATTGGCCATTCGGCAGTTGGCTGGGCTGAAATTATGATGAGGTGGGGGGGGGGTTGGTTCCTAAAGCCCATGCTGTGCCAGACTGCAGCCCAGGCTTCAGGAACTGGCCCATAACATATTGATCTTGTGCAGCCCCGCCGGCCCACTGCGGATGCAGAGAAATGTAAGACAAAAGTGTTACCTTTCTTTGATCAATGCGGCGGGCCGGTGGCCCTTTGCCATGGCCCGCGACACCATGGCGCCAGCAACAGTCAGTGTTACAAAACACTGGGAGGGAGTGGCAGGGATGGGCGCTGCCGTGCCTGCCACAGCCCGGCCTGCTCCCTCCCAGTGATTTGTATTACAGACTCACTGTAAGCTGCTCTCCGCCGCACGCTGCCACGAGTCAGCTGCCCCCCAACCTGAGGTAAGCGTGATGTGGCGGGAGGGAGAATTGTAGTGCTTTGACCTGAGAGTGCTTGGTCAAAGGGCATCTTGCTGGTCAAGGCAACAGTCATCAGATCTTTGGTTGAATGAGTGGATAGATACACTGATGGATAGACTGATGGATGATGAATGAACGAATGTCCTTTAATAGCACTACTCAGCAAACTGAATCCCCTCAGAGTGCCCTATTAACCGAGAAATCGGGCGCAGAGTATGTAGAATCGGTGATTTTTTCTAACTCTCATAACATTATTTTTGGTAGCCAGGAAATACTTGCAGCGCTTCACACTATCCTATTCATATTGTCTCCATCCTCAGCCACCCCTTCTACCTCTGGCACCCCTACCTATACCAGCTACTCTGCTATCCCACATTACCCCCTGGATGTGCCCCCATTATAGAGCGCTCCGTTGCTTCCCTGCTCGGTGCATGCTTTTAAAATCCTACATATATTCTATGTCTATACACTTTTTACTTGAAGGGATTCCTACCCTTTGCAGAGGTAATGCCATTTCTCATGGCACACTGATTCCTGTGAGTGCTCCAGTGCCCCTTCACACAAATGGTACAGGAAAGTAAAGCACTGGCAAGTGCACACACACAGACATTTAGGAACCACAATGTGAGACCAAACATTCTTACTAGAGCAAAACTTCACATCTAAAAACAATAATGAACAGGCTTTAAAACAAGTTAGAACAAAGTCGAAAGAGAAAAGGACTGAAAGTCTATCCTTTGCGATGCGAGCAGATTCTTCTGAAAAGTGGGCTAGAAAAGAAAAATACTTGATTTCATGTGTGTTTGATAGGTATCTGGAAAAGACAAACATATGCAGGCAATACAAATTATAATTAATGATTAATGACAAAAGTACTTTATGCAAACATTCTGTTGATTTGCTCATTTTATTGTTCATTTTATAGAGTTATAGTCAGAGCTTGTTTATATGGAGCACTCAAGAGCAACTGACATTAGAGTAAAATATAGTACATTTTTTGAAATGCGGCAAAAAAGTATATTGAAGATTTGAGTGCTGGGTGCAATGGAGGGTAGGTTTGTGAATTTAGTAAAGGATCCATTTACCTTACGACAGGTCACACAATGTAGTATGTGTTACTATGTTGCAATGATTACTCTGATTTCTGAATGGACAGTGTTCCGTGTAACCCTTTGCAATCAGTACACTTAGCCATCTACGTCACCAGGTACCAAATGCAGCCAGATAATAGAGCGAGGTAAATGTGCACCTGCAGGACACTTTGCAGTTTAGGAGCAGCTAGTATGGTCCAAACGAGAAAGCGCTAAAGTGACTGGAGTCGCCAGTCAGCCAAGTTACTTTATTTCGGCAGTGGGTAATTGTGTTTCCACCTCCACCCGGTTCATAGGTGGTTGTGGAATGGATTTGCTGGTAGATTTAAAATTGTTACCAATTCCAAGTCTCCCTGAATGTATAATATTGTCCCTACCTAAATGACATCAGAAAAGGGACAACTCTTTATAAGTCATGGAAAAAGTATGTGGTAAATATCGAGCAAATGTATCTCTGTTGAGAAAGGGGTGGGGGGCAGTGGGTGATGTTGGGTTGCTTTTGGTGTTGTTGTACAGTGTCATCATTTGGCTGTACTGCTTATTAAATGCAACTCTATTTTCATTACTGGTGGCAACGAGTAGACATGCCTTGTGGCTGGTTCTGCAAAATAAGTATTTAGCTATGTGATGATGATTTTTTTTAAAAGAACACAAGGAATGTTATCACTTTCTCAAGTGTTTACACAGAACATTACATGCAACAGACACATGAACCCTCCATAAGTAGCATTTTCTGTAAAGTCGTGAATTGACGCGATTCACGAATGATGGTTTGGGGGTCACTTTTTTTGAGGTGAGGGGCGGGGCACTTTTCTTTTTGGGTGTCCAGGCCTTTTTCTTGTCCCAGTCTGACCCTGCTCTGACATATTGCTTTGGCATAGTTGATATAGCGCTGGCAGCACCGGGAGCGAAGGTGGGGAGACCGACTATGGGTGCCCTACAAGCTAGTTGGGCGTTCCTCACTCCAGTTGTCTTAGTAACTTGTATTTGTCAACATTTTTAAACAACATTTAAACAATATTTTAAACAATACCTTTTACTATTTGTAAAGGGGAATATCCTTCTTGTATATCTATAGTTGTACAGAATCTTTTTTGTACTGCTTATATTGTCCTTTAAACGAACAATTCTTGCTATGATTGATCATTGTGCCCATTTGCACTGATGGATAATATATTTTGTACAGAATTGTCATAATTATGTCCAAACGCAAGGCTGCCAAGTCTCTTCTGTACTCACAGCCTGGCAAAAGGGCCACTGTCTAGACCTCGCACATTGAGGATGCTAATAACATGATAGTAGAAATAGCCTCCTTCATGAACAAAATCAAACCAGTGGTCCTCTCCCCTCCTACACCATGAATACTGTTGAGGGGGAAAATCCCCCTTGGGAAACAGAGAAGTTGGAGTTAGATTGAATCTTTTAGGCTATCTAACTGAGTTTTGTCAGATAAAGAGGATTCTGGAAAGATAGGTCCATCGAGGGAGACAACTGAATGTACAACCTCATTAATACCTGAACCTATCTCCAAAGCACCAATTCCCTTGGAAACCCTCCAGAAACTTGCTAATGAAAGCATGGTCATGTTGAAAATCCCTTTGCAGTCCTTGCGGCAGTAGGGAAGATACTGCTGGGCTATGAAGTACCTAATCTTCCAGCCCATTCGGAAGGTAAAAGGTACAGTATCCCTCTGGAGTTGAATGAACACCCTAAGAATGTTGATGATATCCCAGTTTGTGTGACCCCCACCTGTACGTAGCGATGGCCTAGTCCAACTCACCCCTTCCTTTGTTAGTATTCAAACCTTCAATAGGTTTGATTTGTTTACCAACCTGGACAAACCTCTACCAGGTCTTATTGTTAATGCTGGGAGGTCGTCTCAACCACTAGGGTTACCCAAGCCCTGTTCTGTGACTTATCTTGCCCAGGTCTGAAACTCTGTGAATTGTTCACATGTGGAGTCCATAGCCAGGAAGAGTCAGGCTAATTTATGTGATATATCTTGCAACTTTCAGAACCTAAAGGGTATTGTGAAGACACTGGTGGAGGGTCAGATTTTGATGGAGGAAAGCAGGAAGGCCTTGTCCAAGGCGAACTTGGTGTATTCACAAGCATCAACCCCAAATATCCCCCAATTGCTCCCACAAGTTTCTAGTGGGCCATTGGCAAAGGACCTGGGTAATATAGCAAAGATGAATAAAGCTGATGAACTTAATCATCCCCCTAACAGACTGCACTATATTCCTTATGCTAATTTGAATACACCTGCCTTAAGATCCCCTACCATATAGCTGAATGGACCCTCCTGCACCTCCCTTTTTATGCGTAATGTCCCGAGGGTGATATCAAGTTACCCTGATTCTAGGGACAGCATGATTAATAAGATGATTCATTGGATTTTATCTAAGCAGGGTTGTTGTTCAATAATCAGAGAATACATTAATTCTTGTGAGCAGAAGATGGGTTGGCTTGGGAGAGACTATATAGAAGTACAACTAATATCTGGGGCCCTGATTGAGGGACTCCTGACTTTCGAGCAGATGGCTGTCCCACCAAAGCGCCTAGAAATAACATTTTTTTTTACATGTCCTAAGTGTGCCCCACACGTTCTTTCAATAAATGAAACTAGGGGACCGACTCCGGGAGTCGAGGTAGCGAAAATGAGCATCCCGAAAAAGGTAACCTCTATGGTGGGTTCTGTTTCTACCCCTCTAGTAAGGGATTTGCCTTTTAGTTAAACCCCTCACTGCCTGGCATTCATAATTCTGCTGTAAGGTCCCCGGGATATTCTGTGCCCATACCGGTATGCTCTCTGGGTATGGATCCTTTGGTATTCCCAAGTGAAAACCCTGAGATTTTATATTCTGGTGAACCATGAAGCCTGGCAATATGTTGTCGACTTTAGAGTCCCCAATAGGCAAGAGAGTGACCACTATCTGCTTTCTCTCCGAGTGAGTGTCCCCAACTTTTTTGGGAGCACCTCAAAATCTGGACATGTTACCAAATGTCTGGGTGGTTATTACTGGGTATGCTAGGTGTTTGTTAAAATGGGCACACATGGATTTAGAGCTGTCTCTTCCCAAAAGTATATGACTCCATCCTTCCGTATTGACCAAATGTTTTGGGGACCAGAAGGCTGGAATCATGGATATAATTATTACCTACAGTGAACTAATGAGTAGGGTGGGAATGTTCTTCTCCAAGCCTGCAAAGACTGTGGCGAAGCAAGCCCTCAGCAAAAACCCTTGGTACGATGATGAAGGCCGCAGGGCAAAGGCCATCATCATAACTCACGCAAGAAAAGTAATCACAGGGGGATTTAATCCCTGCGCAAAGCATGTAAGAACTACACCCAGGTGTTGAAATCTAAGAAATCTGAGTTCCATGAAGATCTCTGGGCCTGTCTGCTAAGTGCTATAAAAATAGAGATACCAAGGTGTTCTGGGAACTGGTGAGCAAGGGACGCACAGCAGAGCAGAAAGTAATCCAGGGGGCCATCCCCGAGGAGGTCTGGGTTACTCATTTTGAAAGCCTGTATAAGGAGAACGTTGATTTAACCGCATGAAGGTTTAATTCTTAGTGAGGCAGAAGTAAAATTGACACTGAGCTGCCAGAAGTAGGGAAAAGCCCAAGGACCTAATATGACCCTGGTCAATTTCTTTGTCAGTGAGCCACTAGTTTGGTACCCTTCCTGACCAGACTGTTTAATGCAGTCCTATGCCTTGGATGAGTTCCAACGTCCTGGACCGAGGCAATTATCGTACAAGTTTTCAAGAAGAGGGACAGACACCATGTGGCCAATTATAGGCCAATCTTCCTTCTTGATGTTGGTTGAAAGGTGTTTGCGACTGCGGTTTTGGTCCATTTGCAAACATGGGTTGCTGAGGCTGGTGCCTTAAATCATCTCTAGGCAGGGTTCCAAGGGCTACTACTACTAAGTATGTTGCTTTGAGGAAAATAGCCATTTATTTGTTTTTACAGGTGGCTTTTGTTCCCACGGCTAGATTGTGGACAATTTTGTTCAAACCTGGGTATCCTTACAGTCTTACTCAGAGCTATCATGTTCTTTTACCAGGACAATGGGGCCAGTTTGCGCTGTGGCATGGGTGGGTCACTATCTAGGAAAGTGAATATTTAAATAGGAGTTTGCCTGGGTTGCAATTTGTCCCCCATTTTATTTTATTTATAAATGGTGTAATTTGTGAACTTTTGTCATTGCCCACTGACTTCCCCTGCATTGGCACATGACAAGATACCAGTTCTGATGTTCGCAGACAACACCATCCTCCTGTCCCTGACTCTGGGGAGATCGCGCCGTCAGCTGGATATCTTTTAAGATTTCTGTATTAAAAATGGCCTGATTATAAATACTCACAAGAACAAGGCTATGGTTTTTAGAGGACCCAGGGGTAAAAGGCACTGTAGATTGGATCTGATACTTGAAGGTTCACAAATAGAGCAGGTCAAGATGTATGACTATTTCAGTTTAAGAGTGAATGAAGACTGTTCTTGGGGTGAACAATCCAAAAAAGCAGGGCTGATATTATCGAGATACAGTGGTTCAATAACTAACTTTGCACAAACATTTGGTGGTGGTGCTGTGTGTGGGGCTTTAGAGGCCTATATGGCCCAGACCAGGCAAACCGCTGTTTATGGTGCTAAGATCTGGGGTGCTGCAATGCCAGACTTCGGGCCTCATTACGAGTCACCCAGTCCGGAAATAACGGTGGCGGTAAACCCGCCGCCAACGTTGTTTCCGGACCGGGTGATCTCGAGTTCTGCAGGCGGGAGGTGTCATTCCTATGGGACTCCATGAGAATGGGGATTTACTGAATTCCGCTTCCGGAATTACCAGGTCACCAGGGTTGTAATGCTCCAGTGATTCCAGGAATCACAGAGGGGGAATGGTATTACGAGTCCGGTGGTAACCTGCCGGAATTTCCGGCACGGTTACCGCCGGACTCATAATGAGGCCCATCGTCTGTTATGGAGAATGCCTTTCTCAAAAATCTATTGGGTCTTCCTACTAGTGCTCCAACATTTCAAATTATTTTGGAATTGAAACCTACAGTCCATTAAACAACTATGTAGGGGCAAACCGCTCCTATATTGGATTAGGCTGTGGAGTAGTGGGAATCCTGTTAGATACAGGAGATCTGTGAATGATGTAACACCCCAGGAGGGTGGCTCAATCCTTCCCTGGCTGGTGCACGTAAGTAGTGAACCTTGTCCTTGGCCTTGCAGATCTCTGTGCTCATCCTATGACTATCAATGCAAATTCAAAAGCAATAGTACAGCATGCCCTTAGGTCGGAAAGGACAGCAGAAATAGATAGGAGATTGAGTATGTCAACTCAGTTTAGTACGTATTGGGCCCTCAAACAGGCACAGGGCTATGAAGATGGTCTTGATTGCATGAGCCCCAAGGGAATATGCTCTTTGTTTCTTAAGCTACGTTTTCGCATTTTACCCCTGGAATCTGTCAAGTCAAAATGGAATACAACCACAAGTCCATGTTTTCCATTTTGCTCAGGGGTAAGGGAAGACAGAGGTAATTTTCTGTTACTCTGCCCCATGTACATGAACCTCAGAAAATTGTCTCTAACGCTTCATATTCTACAGAACCAGGTTTCAACTGTTGCTGAGGCCATTAGACTCTGCTTGGGAGCTAAGGTACCCCTTACCACGTTTACCACAGGCTGGTTTCTGATACGGGCCTGGCATAGGAGAACAAAACTGAGCAATCTTGTTCCTTAACCATAATCACATCCTGTTTTGTTCCATTGCCTATGTTGATCTATGTGTTGAAGAAAGACCGCTCGACTGGGGGGCTCCAATTGAGGAATGGTCATTTATGATTGATACATGTAACAATAGAAACCATAATGCACTGTATGCACATGAGCACTGTTGTCCTTGTGTATGCTGTTCAACAACAGTTTTCAATCACCATATAGAATATGTATTTTAATGTACCTATTAGACTAAATCTTTAGTTTTTGATGTTTGTTAGTTCTGATTGTTTTTTTTATATACATGTTGGCTTTTACGGTCAATTGTTTTTATCAAAATAAATAGAAATTAAATTAAATGAATCAGATGAAATATTTGGGATTCCTATTGGAGGCCTCCCTGAACACAAGACATTTCCACCAGAGGCTTTTTACAAAAGCTGATTCATTGTTTGAAGTGAATCAGCAAAAAGTATTGCAGATATTCTCTATGGTCTCATTGATAATGTTTTACATATCAACAGTATTTCCATCTCTTTTCTATGGATTGGATATGTGTCATCTAACTTGCAATCAATCATTGTAAAGCTGGGGAGTAAAGTCTGGAAAAAGGAATTGGGCCTGCCAAATTGTATCCTAATAGTGTTTGTGGGATTGTCATATTGGCCCTCATTACAACCCAGGTGTTAAGGGGTTAACGGCGCCGTAAAAGGTGGCGGCGCTGTTAAACGCTTAACGCCTGATTACGAGGTCCCTTTGCGGGTGGCACTTTAATGCCTGCTTTTAGCAGGCGTTAAAAAACCAACCCGCAAAGGGACCTAGGAGCTAATTACGGTGCCGTAATTAGCGCCTTCCCCAGTCCCATTGAGCCCTATGGGGCAAAAATGGGAATGGGGAAGGGCCATGGCGGCATGGGGAATTACCGCCCCGCCAACCTCGGAATGGGGCGGTAATTCCCCATTCCGCCATGGCGGAGTCGGTAAGTTACCGGCATGGACCATGGTGCTATTAGCACCATGGTCCAACGCCTGGGTCGTAACGAGGGCCATTGAATGGTTCTTGCTTTATGAGCAGTTGGAGGATTAAGGGCTGAGTGTGCCCTCCGGCGACGTGCAGGTTACACAAAGACTGCTAAAGCCAGTGCATAACCATCCATAGAATTCAGTACTTGCAAGTGAAAAGGGTTTAACGCTATCCATGGGTGCGACTGTCTTGTCTGATACAAAGAAAATACTTAGGTATTGAAAAAGATAATTGCCAATTGTGTGCCACTGCATTGGCAGTGCATCTGAGGCCCATTGCACTGACGTTCTGTGCCTTGCAGCAAAACCAGTGCTGGGAAGTACTTTACACCTTGTTCTTTATTCTGATTGAAATGTGCAGTTATATACATGTTTTATGTATTGACATGTTAAGAAGCGTTCGTATAGTGCTTTATTAAGATGGTTAGCTTGTCTCTAAGCGCTTTCAAAACCAACACTGACAGGACGAACCCACGCATGTTAATAAGGAATGTCCCAAACACGTCAGCATTGCGCTCCCAATGCAGAGGCTCCTACCAATAGTTTAATTTTAAGTTCTCTTTGAACTTTTGGGGATACAATCAGATTATATGTTTAATGTACATACATTAAATAATTGTTCTACATTAAAATCAAAGAAAGTTTGTATCTAGATTTTTCATTTAAAACCAATATAAAAAGGACAATAATTGCATACCACATTCTTTTATATTATAAAACAGTGCCATGTTTCATCGTCAGTGAAAACATACATACTATGTGATGATTTTGGGAATATTGGGTGCATTGGTTTGTGCTCTACATACATGTTGCTGAACAAAGATCATGATTTACTCAACTAGAAACCAGTATAAATTCACTTATATGTCCAGTGACACCATACTTTTAGCAACAATAGGATTAAGACAACAGCTAAATATTCATAATCATAGAAACTAAGTTTTGGTTTAACCTCATGGTTTGTCAGAAACATAACCAATCTTCGCCCAGGACGCGTCACAGGATTTGTGCAATTAAGTGAAGCAAAGAAAGTGTGGTGCTCCTTCATTTGCATATGTGGTCATTTTAGAAGTAATGATATCACTAGAAGAACCTTTGATTTGCAAGGGCCATCATGAGAAATAACAGAACAAGGTGTGACATCTCACTAAGGAATACCACTAAAAGGCAGTTGGGGCTGGTCTGCTTGTATGCAGATGTGGCATTAAATGCCTTCCCAACCTAAAGAGGTGACTGCAAGTGCAGAGTTAAAGCCCAAGTCATCCGATGGATGTCTAGCGGGAAACCCTCCCAACAAGAACATGGATGCACGGGAATGGTGCATTTTAGTGCACAATCTTCATAATATACTGGATTCAAAATCATGGGTCTAGTAGTCAACTTTGAATGTAACCCTTGAGAGATTCCAATACTTCAAATGCGAAGTCTTGTCAATGCATTCTGGGAAATGACTTCACAGAAAATCATTCATATGACAAGTATAAGTGCATCAAAATATGGTCTGCACCTTCATTAGACAACGGGCATCATTTCTGAGAGTGCCTGATAAAGTGTGTCTATCAGTTGTAAATCAAATGCTAGTATAACACACACTAGCTTTAAATATTGTGCCAGTAGGTCATGTCAACAGTTTTTAAAACTATGCCAGGAACTCTAAGATAATCATCGTTCTTGTGCTAGTTATTATTATGCTATAACAATTGACAGAAAATAAAATACGATCATTGCTGTTCTTATTAGCAAGGGAACTGTCACCAGGTCTCTTACAAAGTATATCTAAATATGCTTAAATGATCTAGGATGCTATCAAAATGGATGTGTCCTTTCTCAAATATTCCAGGTTTCTGCTCCATTTCTACCTTTCCCCTTTCGACACCTCCTTGCTTTTAGCATGCCTTATATGGTTGTCTCTAGCCATTCTTTTGTTCAGTGTATAAACAAGCATAGGGGAGGGGTTCAGGGGATAGACAACTGTCTTTACATAGCAGAATTCCTATTTAGGTCTGTATTTCTTGGTCTTTGGAGTGTGCTGGATCCACACCACTAATTAAGGAAGGATTCTGCCGCAATCATAGAGAGCATTATTGGGGAAGGATTACCCAAGATGATTTAATAAAAACGTTCTAATACCTTTTGGGGCTCTTGGGGATCTGGGCATTTCTTCACTTCTTTCTTGCTGATTTTGCAGTTCATGCTTTGCTTAGTCTTGTTTTTTCAGTAATGCCTTTTTGCATAACCTTAGCTAGTTAATTCTCTAAAATACCCATTTTTGGCTCCAATGATCTTGTATATTTCCTTCTGATCATCTAGATACCAGAGCATAGTCATTCCGCATATAACTACTTGGGTAAATGCCCTCTCAGAATCATGTATAGACTATGAGCCGGATTCATGGAAAACTGCGCAGAGATCCTGCAAAGGCTGCACGCCGAGAACGCCTCTGTGAGTGCCTGTGCTCTCAGGAGTTTTTCTGTGGGCTCTGCATTTTCATGGAATTGTTTGTGCAAAGTGACTGTATACGCAAGTCGTGGGTGGAACGCTCCCACATGCCCTCAAGCAAAACAAAAAGAGACAGCTACAGCTAGCGTTGCGTGCTCCTCGAGCACAAACATATGCACCATTGAAACAGTGCGTGGGGTCCCCCGCAACCAGGTCTGCACCTCGGGGACATTGGACGGGGTTCCCGTAACTATTACGGGCACCCCAACAACATGCATACACTTTCTGTAACTCAGGTAAAACTCTGGAAAAACTGTGTGTGAATCCCTGTAAACTGTTCAGGCACCCCACTGTACTGCGTACGCGCACTGCTAAGTAAGTTCCGAACCTCATCTATGTGCATGCACCCCTAAATCTGAAATGCAGTCTCACCGCACAGAGGTGATTCCCATGCACAAGTGTCTGTACGCCTGCCTTCGGGTGGCGGATAGATTGAGGGCTTTGCATGGGCCTTTCCCCAATGAGAACTTGTGCGGTCAGATCCATGAATACATTTCATTCTGTGCATTTGTGGGCGTGTGTTGGACTGCCTTTGGCCGGTCCCTCGTGATGCCTGCATTTTCCCCATTTTCAATGTTCTGCCCCCTACTCTGGCCTCTGTGCAGGACATGTCCCCTCTCTGCAAGGTGTCTTGTGCAGGGCAATAGACTGCATGCAGGGACATGCTGAGCCTGCGTGAAGTCCCTGCAAAGTACAACAAAATATGGCACAGTCGATTCCATGAATTGATAAACTATTTCCCTATTTCTCATGCAGAACACTCCATGAATCAGGCCCTATGTATTTTTGAACTCGAAAATGATTTGATTTATGTAACACTTTCTCGGATGAACACACTACATTCAGTGATACTGCTTTTTTGTCAGGTCAGCTGTCTGTAGAGCCTACTATGTATGTTTGTCCCCATATAACCAACCTCACTACAAATGCAAAAGGGAATCGGATTGCACTGAGAACTGGAACTATCACTACCTTGAACAAATGTATTGGTCAATCATTTGTAAAGTCATTTGTTGAAGAACAAATGAATATGTTTACTCCTATTTTGTTTAAGGTTTTTATTTATAATCATCAACCCCAAATAAAGAGTCGACCATCTGTTAAGGCCAAAACTCGTATTTATGATCACAACATTCAATTAAAGAAGAATTGAAATCTAAGATAAGACAGATTCAAAGATCACTATGTTCCAGATTCAGAATAATTAAAAAAAACAGTTTTACTAGACAGCAATATAACAACTGGCTGTGTTGCCACAGCTGCCTTTTATTACAGAAAGATGGGGAGTATATTATGGATGCCATTACCACTAGGCATTCCTGTAACTTCTGGAATTTGATTAATTCCTTAAAGTCAAAGGTTAGTGAACCTCATTGCATTCCGATCTTTTAAGAAATCTCGGAGGCTCATTTATTCAAATCTGTTTAAAGATTTGAATGTGGTTAATGTGGAGTTTGCTGCTTCTCAAATTCGGGTGGTGAACTTTTCTTTGGGAGACATAACTCACTAAATTAAGAAAACATGCAATTCCAGGGATGCTGGCCCTAATGATCTATCTAAATATATTTTAAGAAGCAATCTAAATATGTGGCTAGCAATTTTGTTTCTATTATTCCATAATGCGATTAAAACCAAGACAACTCTTAAGTCCTGGAAATGTTCCAAATGTATCCCCATTTCAAAAGGAGAGACTGTCTGGGTCCAGTATTCTACCATCTCATCGCTCTCCTCGATGCAGAAAGTGAAATATTTTCTTCACTATACTCTGAGAATTAGAACATTAAGTGGATACTACAGGGCAATTGGAGAAATTCCAAACTTGTTTTAGGAAAGCTTTAGGAACAACTCTAAATGGATTCATTTTAGATGTCCTCCTACAAAAAGCTTGGTAGTAGAGATCGCCCCACATCTATACTATGTGTATTGTATTCTCACTTGCGTTTGACACAGTGTACAGAGCCCTATTATAGAAAATGTTGAACGAGTGGCATATCCCTGAACCTCTTCTCGCCTTGCTTGTTAATTTACTTACTGAGAAATATCTACAAGTAAGGTTAAACCAGCAGCGGATCTCTGTATCATGAAATTCAAACCCATAGAGGTCTAAGACAGGGCTTTGTTTTGGCCTTGTGTCTTTTTAGTCTGTATGTCTCTGATATTGGATTGTTTTAGCTTCAGCATGTTTTGTTGCACCAAACATAAATGATATAAAAATATGTTGGCCGGCACATGCAGATGATCTGATCTTAATTGACCATACACAACTGGGCCTTCAGCAGAGAACAATGACCTTCTGATAAATGCAAACAAATACAAAATTATTAGTTTCTGTTTTAATCCTAAAAAGTCTTATACATTCTCATGAAGATTGAGTGACATTTGCATTGAATCTGTGATCAGAACATTAAGTCCAAGTCTTTCAGAGGCAGTAGACCCATGTGAGTCCTACTGAGCCCTGCTGAGGGGAGTCGCTCTGTGGGAATCTGCCACACCTCCAAGTCTTCATTTGGCAGCCTGAGGTGAAGGGCGATGAAGGACACAGTGTTTGCTGAGGCTGTAGCCCCATTTGAGCCCTGCTGAGGAGAGTCAGCCGTGTGGGAAGCTGTCACAGCTCCAAGTCTTCATTTGGCAGCCTGCAACCCGCAGGGAAGCCCGCAGTGAAGGGTGCAGTGTTTGCCGCAGGTGTTAGCAGTGGGGAGGTAGCGTGTGTACAGTTTATCCCTGAGCTGTCCACCTTTTCACCCATATTGCCCACATCAACTCAGCAGAGAAGTGCATGGAATGTAAGGGATTTTGAAATACTGCTGGCTGTCAGTTGAGAATATCAATATTGCACACAGAAGGATCATATAGACTACTCAAAGTAAAGGATACGATAAAGACAGTGGTGCTGTAACTTGTTTGCTGTACACTAGTCAAGCTCACTAAGGCTGTCAAGATCTCCCTGCACTGTTTGTTCTGTTGTAATTGCTGCTGTTATTTCACTGTAACTGCCACTGTTATCCCATTTAACGGAGAACAAATAAAAACTCCACTATTTAAACAAACGCCAGCTGAGAGATTAGCAGCCGTCTGCAGTGTGCACTGTTGAGAGGGTTGGAAAATACTGTTGCAACCTTTAAAGCTTCGAACATTTTAATTGACTGGCTGTTGATAAGTGTGGGGGCATGTTACAGACATTGTGAAGTATCTGATTGTTACCCTTTCTCCCTCCTACTTAAGTTATGCTTTTTTCTTCACATCCCCTATTCTCAAAAATAACAGTTATAGTTAGCCAAGTGCTAAATTGAAATTACTGTTAACCACCTGATAATACCTTTGGGGGATGTTGCACTTGATTGGCGTTTCATACTCTTTGCATATCACTCTGGCACAAGGTCGGACTGGCCCATTGGCCATTCGGCAGTTGGCTGGGCTGAAATTATGATGAGGTGGGGGGGGGTTGGTTCCTAAAGCCCATGCTGTGCCAGACTGCAGCCCAGGCTTCAGGAACTGGCCCATAACATATTGATCTTGTGCAGCCCCGCCGGCCCACTGCGGATGCAGAGAAATGTAAGACAAAAGTGTTACCTTTCTTTGATCAATGCGGCGGGCCGGTGGCCATTTGCCATGGCCCGCGACACCATGGCGCCAGCAACAGTCAGTGTTACAAAACACTGGGAGGGAGTGGCAGGGATGGGCGCTGCCGTGCCTGCCACAGCCCGGCCTGCTCCCTCCCAGTGATTTGTATTACAGACTCACTGTAAACTGCTCTCCGCCGCACGCTGCCACGAGTCGGCTGCCCCCCAACCTGAGGTAAGCGTGATGTGGCGGGAGGGAGAATTGTAGTGCTTTGACCTGAGAGTGCTTGGTCAAAGGGCATCTTGCTGGTCAAGGCAACAGTCATCAGATCTTTGGTTGAATGAGTGGATAGATACACTGATGGATAGACTGATGGATGATGAATGAACGAATGTCCTTTAATAGCACTACTCAGCAAACTGAATCCCCTCAGAGTGCCCTATTAACCGAGAAATCGGGCGCAGAGTATGTAGAATCGGTGATTTTTTCTAACTCTCATAACATTATTTTTGGTAGCCAGGAAATACTTGCAGCGCTTCACACTATCCTATTCATATTGTCTCCATCCTCAGCCACCCCTTCTACCTCTGGCACCCCTACCTATACCAGCTACTCTGCTATCCCACATTACCCCCTGGATGTGCCCCCATTATAGAGCGCTCCGTTGCTTCCCTGCTCGGTGCATGCTTTTAAAATCCTACATATATTCTATGTCTATACACTTTTTACTTGAAGGGATTCCTACCCTTTGCAGAGGTAATGCCATTTCTCATGGCACACTGATTCCTGTGAGTGCTCCAGTGCCCCTTCACACAAATGGTACAGGAAAGTAAAGCACTGGCAAGTGCACACACACAGACATTTAGGAACCACAATGTGAGACCAAACATTCTTACTAGAGCAAAACTTCACATCTAAAAACAATAATGAACAGGCTTTAAGACAAGTTAGAACAAAGTCGAAAGAGAAAAGGACTGAAAGTCTATCCTTTGCGATGCGAGCAGATTCTTCTGAAAAGTGGGCTAGAAAAGAAAAATACTTGATTTCATGTGTGTTTGATAGGTATCTGGAAAAGACAAACATATGCAGGCAATACAAATTATAATTAATGATTAATGACAAAAGTACTTTATGCAAACATTCTGTTGATTTGCTCATTTTATTGTTCATTTTATAGAGTTATAGTCAGAGCTTGTTTATATGGAGCACTCAAGAGCAACTGACATTAGAGTAAAATATAGTACATTTTTTGAAATGCGGCAAAAAAGTATATTGAAGATTTGAGTGCTGGGTGCAATGGAGGGTAGGTTTGTGAATTTAGTAAAGGATCCATTTACCTTACGACAGGTCACACAATGTAGTATGTGTTACTATGTTGCAATGATTACTCTGATTTCTGAATGGACAGTGTTCCGTGTAACCCTTTGCAATCAGTACACTTAGCCATCTACGTCACCAGGTACCAAATGCAGCCAGATAATAGAGCGAGGTAAATGTGCACCTGCAGGACACTTTGCAGTTTAGGAGCAGCTAGTATGGTCCAAACGAGAAAGCGCTAAAGTGACTGGAGTCGCCAGTCAGCCAAGTTACTTTATTTCGGCAGTGGGTAATTGTGTTTCCACCTCCACCCGGTTCATAGGTGGTTGTGGAATGGATTTGCTGGTAGATTTAAAATTGTTACCAATTCCAAGTCTCCCTGAATGTATAATATTGTCCCTACCTAAATGACATCAGAAAAGGGACAACTCTTTATAAGTCATGGAAAAAGTATGTGGTAAATATCGAGCAAATGTATCTCTGTTGAGAAAGGGGTGGGGGGCAGTGGGTGATGTTGGGTTGCTTTTGGTGTTGTTGTACAGTGTCATCATTTGGCTGTACTGCTTATTAAATGCAACTCTATTTTCATTACTGGTGGCAACGAGTAGACATGCCTTGTGGCTGGTTCTGCAAAATAAGTATTTAGCTATGTGATGATGATTTTTTTTAAAAGAACACAAGGAACGTTATCACTTTCTCAAGTGTTTACACAGAACATTACATGCAACAGACACATGAACCCTCCATAAGTAGCATTTTCTGTAAAGTCGTGAATTGACGCGATTCACGAATGATGGTTTGGGGGTCACTTTTTTTGAGGTGAGGGGCGGGGCACTTTTCTTTTTGGGTGTCCAGGCCTTTTTCTTGTCCCAGTCTGACCCTGCTCTGACATATTGCTTTGGCATAGTTGATATAGCGCTGGCAGCAACGGGAGCGAAGGTGGGGAGACCGACTATGGGTGCCCTACAAGCTAGTTGGGCGTTCCTCACTCCAGTTGTCTTAGTAACTTGTATTTGCCAACATTTTTAAACAACATTTAAACAATATTTTAAACAATACTTTTTACTATTTGTAAAGGGGAATATCCTTCTTGTATATCTATAGTTGTACAGAATCTTTTTTGTACTGCTTATATTGTCCTTTAAACGAACAATTCTTGCTATGATTGATCATTGTGCCCATTTGCACTGTTGGATAATATATTTTGTACAGAATTGTCATAATTATGTCCAAACGCAAGGCTGCCAAGTCTCTTCTGTACTCACAGCCTGGCAAAAGGGCCACTGTCTAGACCTCGCACATTGAGGATGCTAATAACATGATAGTAGAAATAGCCTCCTTCATGAACAAAATCAAACCAGTGGTCCTCTCCCCTCCTACACCATGAATACTGTTGAGGGGGAAAATCCCCCTTGGGAAACAGAGAAGTTGGAGTTAGATTGAATCTTTTAGGCTATCTAACTGAGTTTTGTCAGATAAAGAGGATTCTGGAAAGATAGGTCCATCGAGGGAGACAACTGAATGTACAACCTCATTAATACCTGAACCTATCTCCAAAGCACCAATTCCCTTGGAAACCCTCCAGAAACTTGCTAATGAAAGCATGGTCATGTTGAAAATCCCTTTGCAGTCCTTGCGGCAGTAGGGAAGATACTGCTGGGCTATGAAGTACCTAATCTTCCAGCCCATTCGGAAGGTAAAAGGTACAGTATCCCTCTGGAGTTGAATGAACACCCTAAGAATGTTGATGATATCCCAGTTTGTGTGACCCCCACCTGTACGTAGCGATGGCCTAGTCCAACTCACCCCTTCCTTTGTTAGTATTCAAACCTTCAATAGGTTTGATTTGTTTACCAACCTGGACAAACCTCTACCAGGTCTTATTGTTAATGCTGGGAGGTCGTCTCAACCACTAGGGTTACCCAAGCCCTGTTCTGTGACTTATCTTGCCCAGGTCTGAAACTCTGTGAATTGTTCACATGTGGAGTCCATAGCCAGGAAGAGTCAGGCTAATTTATGTGATATATCTTGCAACTTTCAGAACCTAAAGGGTATCGTGAAGACACTGGTGGAGGGTCAGATTTTGATGGAGGAAAGCAGGAAGGCCTTGTCCAAGGCGAACTTGGTGTATTCACAAGCATCAACCCCAAATATCCCCCAATTGCTCCCACAAGTTTCTAGTGGGCCATTGGCAAAGGACCTGGGTAATATAGCAAAGATGAATAAAGCTGATGAACTTAATCATCCCCCTAACAGACTGCACTATATTCCTTATGCTAATTTGAATACACCTGCCTTAAGATCCCCTACCATATAGCTGAATGGACCCTCCTGCACCTCCCTTTTTATGCGTAATGTCCCGAGGGTGATATCAAGTTACCCTGATTCTAGGGACAGCATGAATAATAAGATGATTCATTGGATTTTAACTAAGCAGGGTTGTTGTTCAATAATCAGAGAATACATTAATTCTTGTGAGCAGAAGATGGGTTGGCTTGGGAGAGACTATATAGAAGTACAACTAATATCTGGGGCCCTGATTGAGGGACTCCTGACTTTCGAGCAGATGGCTGTCCCACCAAAGCGCCTAGAAATAACATTTTTTTTTACATGTCCTAAGTGTGCCCCACACGTTCTTTCAATAAATGAAACTAGGGGACCGACTCCGGGAGTCGAGGTAGCGAAAATGAGCATCCCGAAAAAGGTAACCTCTATGGTGGGTTCTGTTTCTACCCCTCTAGTAAGGGATTTGCCTTTTAGTTAAACCCCTCACTGCCTGGCATTCATAATTCTGCTGTAAGGTCCCCGGGATATTCTGTGCCCATACCGGTATGCTCTCTGGGTATGGATCCTTTGGTATTCCCAAGTGAAAACCCTGAGATTTTATATTCTGGTGAACCATGAAGCCTGGCAATATGTTGTCGACTTTAGAGTCCCCAATAGGCAAGAGAGTGACCACTATCTGCTTTCTCTCCGAGTGAGTGTCCCCAACTTTTTTGGGAGCACCTCAAAATCTGGACATGTTACCAAATGTCTGGGTGGTTATTAGTGGGTATGCTAGGTGTTTGTTAAAATGGGCACACATGGATTTAGAGCTGTCTCTTCCCAAAAGTATATGACTCCATCCTTCCGTATTGACCAAATGTTTTGGGGACCAGAAGGCTGGAATCATGGATATAATTATTACCTACAGTGAACTAATGAGTAGGGTGGGAATGTTCTTCTCCAAGCCTGCAAAGACTGTGGCGAAGCAAGCCCTCAGCAAAAACCCTTGGTACGATGATGAAGGCCGCAGGGCAAAGGCCATCATCATAACTCACGCAAGAAAAGTAATCACAGGGGGATTTAATCCCTGCGCAAAGCATGTAAGAACTACACCCAGGTGTTGAAATCTAAGAAATCTGAGTTCCATGAAGATCTCTGGGCCTGTCTGCTAAGTGCTATAAAAATAGAGATACCAAGGTGTTCTGGGAACTGGTGAGCAAGGGACGCACAGCAGAGCAGAAAGTAATCCAGGGGGCCATCCCCGAGGAGGTCTGGGTTACTCATTTTGAAAGCCTGTATAAGGAGAACGTTGATTTAACCGCATGAAGGTTTAATTCTTAGTGAGGCAGAAGTAAAATTGACACTGAGCTGCCAGAAGTAGGGAAAAGCCCAAGGACCTAATATGACCCTGGTCAATTTCTTTGTCAGTGAGCCACTAGTTTGGTACCCTTCCTGACCAGACTGTTTAATGCAGTCCTATGCCTTGGATGAGTTCCAACGTCCTGGACCGAGGCAATTATCGTACAAGTTTTCAAGAACAGGGACAGACACCATGTGGCCAATTATAGGCCAATCTTCCTTCTTGATGTTGGTTGAAAGGTGTTTGCGACTGCGGTTTTGGTCCATTTGCAAACATGGGTTGCTGAGGCTGGTGCCTTAAATCATCTCTAGGCAGGGTTCCAAGGGCTACTACTACTAAGTATGTTGCTTTGAGGAAAATAGCCATTTATTTGTTTTTACAGGTGGCTTTTGTTCCCACGGCTAGATTGTGGACAATTTTGTTCAAACCTGGGTATCCTTACAGTCTTACTCAGAGCTATCATGTTCTTTTACCAGGACAATGGGGCCAGTTTGCGCTGTGGCATGGGTGGGTCACTATCTAGGAAAGTGAATATTTAAATAGGAGTTTGCCTGGGTTGCAATTTGTCCCCCATTTTATTTTATTTATAAATGGTGTACTTTGTGAACTTTTGTCATTGCCCACTGACTTCCCCTGCATTGGCACATGACAAGATACCAGTTCTGATGTTCGCAGACAACACCATCCTCCTGTCCCTGACTCTGGGGAGATTGCGCCGTCAGCTGGATATCTTTTAAGATTTCTGTATTAAAAATGGCCTGATAATAAATACTCATAAGAACAAGGCTATGGTTTTTAGAGGACCCAGGGGTAAAAGGCACTGTAGATTGGATCTGATACTTGAAGGTTCACAAAGAGAGCAGGTCAAGATATATGACTATTTCAGTTTAAGAGTGAATGAAGACTGTTCTTTGGGTGAACAATCCAAAAAAGCAGGGCTGATATTATCGAGATACAGTGGTTCAATAACTAACTTTGCACAAACATTTGGTGGTGGTGCTGTGCGCGGGGCTTTAGAGGCCTACATGGCCCAGACCAGGCAAACCGCTGTTTATGGTGCTAAGATCTGGGGTGCTGCAATGCCACACATCGGGCCTCATTACGAGTCACCCAGTCCGGAAATAACAGTGGCGGTAAACCCGCCGCCACCGTTGTTTCCGGACCGGGTGATCTCGAGTTCTGCAGGCGGGAGGTGTCATTCCTATGGGACTCCATGGGAATGGGGATTTACTGAATTCCGCCTCCGCAATTACCAGGTCACCGGGGTTGTAATGCTCCAGTGATTCCAGGAATCACAGAGGGGGAATGGTAATACGAGTCCGGTGGTAACCTGCCGGAATTTCCGGCACGGTTACTGCCGGACTCATAATGAGGCCCATCGTCTGTTATGGAGAATGCCTTTCTCAAAAATCTATTGGGTCTTCCTACTAGTGCTCCAACATTTCAAATTATTTTGGAATTGAAACCTACAGTCCATTAAACAACTATGTAGGGGCAAACTGCTCCTATATTTGGATTAGGCTGTGGAGTAGTGGGAATCCTGTTAGATACAGGAGATCTGTGAATGATGTAACACCCCAGGAGGGTGGCTCAATCCTTCCCTGGCTGGTGCACGTAAGAAGTGAACTTTGGCCTTGGCCTTGCAGATCTCTGTGCTCATCCTATGACTATCAATGCAAATTCAAAAGCAATAGTACAGCATGCCCTTAGGTCGGAAAGGACAGCAGAAATAGATAGGAGATTGAGTATGTCAACTCAGTTTAGTACCTATTGGGCCCTCAAACAGGCACAGGGCTATGAAGATGGTCTTGATTGCATGAGCCCCAAGGGAATATGCTCTTTGTTTCTTAAGCTACGTTTTCGCATTTTACCCCTGGAATCTGTCAAGTCAAAATGGAATACAACCACAAGTCCATGTTTTCCATTTTGCTCAGGGGTAAGGGAAGACAGAGGTCATTTTCTGTTCCTCTGCCCCATGTACATGAACCTCAGAAAATTGTCTCTAACGCTTCATATTCTACAGAACCAGGTTTCAACTGTTGCTGAGGCCATTAGGCTCTGCTTGGGAGCTAAGGTACCCCTTACCACGTTTACCACATGCTGGTTTCTGATACGGGCCTGCCATAGGAGAACAAAACTGAGCAATCTTGTTCCTTAACCATAATCACATCCTGTTTTGTTCCATTGCCTATGTTGATCTATGTGTTGAAGAAAGACCGCTCGACTAGGGGGCTCCAATTGAGGAATGGTCATTTATGATTGATACATGTAACAATAGAAACCATAATGCACTGTATGCACATGAGCACTGTTGTCCTTGTGTATGCTGTTCAACAACAGTTTTCAATCACCATATAGAATATGTATTTTAATGTACCTATTAGACTAAATATTTAGTTTTTGATGTTTGTTAGTTCTGATTGTTTTTTTTATATACATGTTGGCTTTTACGGTCAATTGTTTTTATCAAAATAAATAGAAATTAAATTAATTGAATCAGATGAAATATTTGGGATTCCTATTGGAGGTCTCCCTGAACAAAAGACATTTCCAGCATAGGCTTTTTACAAAAGCTGATTCATTGTTTGAAGTGAATCAGCAAAAAGTATTGCAGATATTCTCTATGGTCTCATTGATAATGTTTTACATATCAACAGTATTTCCATCTCTTTTCTATGGATTGGATATGTGTCATCTAACTTGCAATCAATCATTGTAAAGCTGGGGAGTAAAGTCTGGAAAAAGGGATTGAGCTTGCCAAATTGTATCCTAATAGTGTTTGTGGGATTTGAATTTGGTCTATCCTCCCATTTTGCTTGGCTAAAATGGAAATAGTTTACGTTTCATAGATTATTATTAATACCTCTCTAAAACTCATTGTTTTGTGATTTACCGAGAATTATTTTGGATTTGAAAACTGGCACCATGTATAATTTTATGTTAAAGTGTAAACATATTTTAAATAATATATCGCAACCAGCTGTAAGTCTAACTCCTGATCATTTTGGGGTTAAGAAATAGCTATTTTTATTGGACTAGTGTGAAAAAATTATAACATGGGCCAGTACAGAATGTATAATCCTGTTCTTAAACTAGATAAACCTTTTGGATTGATCCCAAGATATTTAACTACATTTCCAAATGCACCTTGGAGAGCCCAATTTCTAAGGTTCAGACTTTGGGCCTCATCACGAGTTGGGTGGTATCCCAGTGGTACATCTGCCAAGATACTGCCCAACACAATTAGCGTTACCACAATAAATCCCCATTTATTTTAAGTCCAGAGGACTCTATGGGTTCATTTTCAGCCAAATTTCTGTGACGCTAATTGCGCCGCAGTAATTGCGCCAAAAATGGGCAGAATGTCGGTGCATTTACCTCCAGCTCAAAGCTGGGGGTGAAAATTCTGAGTTCCGCCCAAACTCCATTCAATGCACAGCATTGAAGCAGCAGTAATAGCGCTACTGCCACATTTTTACCGCTCCACCCATCTCATGATGAGGCACTTAATCTTTTACCAATGGGAGAAATTATGGTACTTCTCGGGCCATTAGCTGTCTTATATCCTGGTACTTGTTTTTTTGTGGGATCCCGGCTGCTCTCCAGTCTTTGAAACATCTAATTATAGAATGTACAAAGCTGCATGAAGAAAATATTAACATTTTGGGGAATTTGGTGAATCAGATGGACCGGACGTCGCAGAATGATTTTTGTTTGCGCTTGATAAGTAGAAATGAAATACCTCATACGATAGCCATGTGCACATTTCGGCCAAAAATCCTTGTATTTGAAGCTTTACAGTACAGTATTTGCGGTACGGTGAAATGTTTCATTTTGAGGGTGATATTTGTCTCAAACTGATTGTTTTTAAACCCTGTTGTTCCCATATTTTATGAATAGGCACAGTGCACTTATTATGGCTTCTATCCGAGTAGAATGGAATTTGCCTCTCTTTTGTTAGGGAACTACTTGTTTATGCAAATGACAAATATTTATTTGTCTTTTACATTTCATGAATAGGCACAGAACACTTGTAAATGTTGCCAGAATGCAATTTGCTTCTTTTGTTAGGCAATTCATTGTTTAGGCAGATGATTATATTTTCTAGGCCTTATATGTATTTATTTTATATGCGTGTAATTGTCTGTGTAAGTGGTGACACGTCTTGATTGTATATTTTTTGTTTTTGTAAGGTTTACTTGCTGTAAGCCAATATCACAATAAATAAAAACAATTTAAATAGTAAAGTTCCACAGGTGATTGGTGAAGGCTAGCTATACCTGTTCTTGAAAGACATGGACTTTGCCCTTCTGATATCACAATCAAAGAGCTTTGATCCAGAGGAAGTAGAGTGGACAGGAAAGAGAGTGTGAGGCAAAGAGAAACAAGATGGTGGAAACCTTCCTCCACAGTAGAGCCCACCTGTCTACACTAGGCCACACTCCCTCTTCACTGGGTATTAAGGCCACTAGAAATGCAGCACCCTGGTATGAGCATTAATCCTTTGTAAATGAGTGCACCCTGTTCCCAGGACACGTTCCAGCCGAGTGGCTTTCTGTGGAAAGGGTGTTACCTTTCCTTACAAAGGAACAAAGAGAGGCAATCCCCCAAGTTTACAGCCCCGCCAGTGGTAAGAGGAAGTTATGTCTGGAACAAATGTACACCACCTGAACTGGGTCCACAGGGCTGAAATATGTGTGATATTAATTCACTGTGGATGGGAAAACTATGGGCAATGTTCCCCCTAATTATTTTTCCCTAAGTACAAAAAATAGTTAACTTTTGTGCAAACTTTATTTTCCATGTTTGGAATTGAATGACTAGGTAAGCCATTTTGTGAACATGAATACTTAGTGCTTAGTGGGCTACCATCTCCCAAGAGTTTGGAAGGGAATTTCCACTTCCCAATGACTGCAAGGAGAGCTCATCAACTAGTCCAAGACTTCAATATTTGCCATAGCACCCACCAAAAGTACTCCAGTGTAGAGAAAAACACATGTATGCACACACAAATCTTTGTATGCTAAGGATAAACAATAGGTTTAGCTGTGGCTAGTCATTTGTTGACACTGCTCAGTGACATAGTAGAAAGTGTTTAATGCCATTGGAGAAAAAAACACTGCTGTTTATTACAAACAACTATTGCTTATCATTGATGTGCTTGTCAAAAAAATTTTGACAGGGGGATATTTTGGCAAATGGGGTTACAGCACATAAAGGGAATGTGCCAGACAAATTGACAATAGGAGTTCATGTGCCAGTCTAATGAAGTAATTGAAGGGCAAGAAACACCTACATATTATAATTTGTGTAAGGGATAATTGCATCAGAATAACTTCACTACAGAATATGATGATCTGAATGGCCGTGCCCATGCTTATTATCCACATTACATTGTCCTTTGAATTGTGACAACACTGACTCAAAATTAGCCTTACAGCTAAGAAGCATATGCAGCAAATGTGCCCAACAAAAACAGGCGACCATGAGCATATAGGGCCCTACCCCCTGCTTGTACCCTCAAAGTTCCACTGACATTTTTTGAATCAGTGACCAGCAGAGCACTAGTATTGGTAGGAACTCGAATAATATTAATGCCAGATCTCAAGAGGAATTTGAAGGGGAAAGAACATATTTAAATAAGCATGAAATATCACTACTGGTAAAGCTAATTAATTGCGTACGCCCTAAACAATTATTTGATTCTGCACAGACAGTAAAGTCATATCAGAGCTGTGCTTGTAACCTTGACACAGGAAGTGAAATGACAGGGCACATAATACAGCTTATAGTTTTGCCCACCCTTCCTCACCGCAGCCTAGAAAATAAATTAAATAAGACCCGTACTGAGGTTTATTCTGGTGCCCTGTTGAAGAAAATCACACATATTTGCCTTTTAAGACAATAGCAGCAATGCTCACAGGTAGAACAGAGTGAGTGCCTTCTTCCTTAACTAGGGATCCATCTTCTGAAGTTTTCTGTTATCTGTTAAACATGATGGGAATGCTAGAGGCAATAAATGAAAACATATGAATATCCAGAAAAGGCCTCAGCAAAAGAGCATAGAAAGAAACAGAAGATGCAGTTTCTTGGTCTGTTACTAGACTTTTCTATCCTTTAGCTAAACAACTGCCAAAAACATCGGATTCGTTTTTTTAAAGTTTTGAAGGAGTATTCTCCTGTGCCCTTCCACCCGTACCCCTCCTCGGCTCCTATGCTAGACTCCAATACTAGTTGACAGGGCTCTACAAAAAGTGAGGTATTGTAGCAGTAATACACTAACTGGATAGCAAAACATACTTAAGGCCTCACCATGATATCATGTGCAAGAAAATGTCACAATTCTGCATGTGCCCAATTATTATGAAGTGCATGCAAGATTGCTTGCAACATTCCTCACCTTTAAATTGTTAGCTAGGATTACACAAGTGCTCAGTGAAACTGTTTTTGTATACTAGTGAGTTACCATACAATTTGTTAAGGTCTATGCACCATGCAACTCTGAAAACCGTTGAAGATTGTTTAAAAGTATTATATGTATCTAATTATCTGTTTTCCTAATGTTGCATACAAATAATGCCAGGCATAGTCCATACCCATAATCCCTTTCAGGCCAAGTAAATGATATGGGAATGTTGTTCTCCACATACAGTGTAATATTAGCAATGCTAAAGTAGGAGACGCTGAGCATGATATTTTACTATTCAAAGAGCCTGATTTATGGAATTTTTAGTATCGTGAAAGTGACTTTGCACTGCCAACAGACACCCTGATCCACAGAGCATTGCAGAGTGTATTTTTGCAGTGCAAAATCGCACACAAATACACTTTGCACCACTATGTGAATCAGGGTGATTGTTGGCACTGCAAAGTCACTTTGCACCAGTCAGTGCAAAGTCACTTTGTACAGTGCTAAAAATGCCATGAATCAGGCCCAAAGTTCTTATTGGGCAAATTAATCTTTAAGTTTTATACTATTTAACTTGCAAGAGAGCTGCTCCAATGTGCTTGAATGACATATGTACAAAGAATAGGAAGCAGGGCATGAGGTTACTCATCCAAGTAACTTGCCTACTTATCATCAGTGTCTAATATTTGAACTGACAGTTGGGTTACATAGCATGGGTGATGCTTTTGCTAAGGCACCATGAGTAGCATAAAATCTTGTGCTTGAGCGTAATTCATATTTTAACAAACATAAAACAAGTGGATGTGGGTACAAGTCTGGTAACCATTTGCAGAGCCAAGGTTGTCTGGCAATATCTGAATGTTGCCTGGGGCAAAGGTTCAAGTTATAATGTATAGGTATGGTAGAGTCAAGTATACAAGTCATGAGTGGGGATGGAAGATAATTTAGTTAATGTGTGCAGTGTGAGGGATCAAGAGCAAGATTCAGAAACAGTGGCATTCTCTGTGTTTATCAAAGACTTTAATTATCAAAAAACAAAGAGGGGTCGGGGAAATCCTACTCTAAAAGGGGCTTCCCTGCCATAATAAATCTAAAGAATGCAGTGTCATGATATGCAAAGCAAAAATAGTTCTCTGTCCTGTGTCCGAAATCTTATGCTGACCCTCAGGCACAATAACGTGAAATGGGGAATGTCTCTTGGCTGAACATCTTCAGCTTCCTTCCAAAGTTTCAAGGTGTAGAAAATAGAAAAATTAATAAAGTTCCACCAGAGAAGGGCCTTCCGTCCCCTAGAAACTTTCAGGTTATTCAAAGTGTCACTTCTCATATATTCCACAATCCCAAAGGGGATGGCTCGTCCCTTGAGTTTTCTTTGTTTACACAACCATTTACAGTTCTTTCTCTGGACCCCTTATCCCTTTTTCAGAATGGGGTATGGCTCTTCTCTTTTGGTCCACAATTCAAAAGGGGGGGGGGTTTATTCTCCTGTTTTCTCAAAGCTTCCTGGGGGTCTCTGCCCCATTTCTGCAATCCCTGGTTTACTCTACTGCCAGGGTTTTATTTTGCTACTTGGGTGCGGGTCCCAGGCACGCTGTAGGCCTGGTGTACTCTCCTGTCAGGGCTTTTTGTCTTTTCACTTGCATGTGAGTTCCAGACTTTTTAAGTTCTCTCAATATTCAAGTGCATATTCAAGGTTCACAGTCTTCATTAGCATTCACTCGCTTCTGTATCCAGGTAATTTTATCTTTCATATGTCGGGTCACTGACTTTTCTCCAACTGTGTTAAATGTCTGAGCTCTCTTGTGTGGGTTTTTGCACTTTACTAACGGCAGGCGACATCTGCGCAGAAGTGTCCCGATATCCCAATTTCCTTCTCTGGGCTTACTGGTCTTCTCTGGTAGCTTTGGTGTCCCTTGTATCTCGCTGTTTCATCTGCTGTGTGGGAGCATGTCTCGTCGGCTTCTGGGTTCCCGCCTGGCCTTATCCTTTGGTTGGCAGCTCCTGATGCTAGAGATGACAGCACAGTGAACACTCGTCTGCCTGACTTCTATGGACGTTGTCCTTCCCAGCTGCTTAATCCCGATCTGCAGCTCGCTTTCCTCCTGTGTCCCAACTAGTAATTGGAGGGCTGATTCTCTCGACTTGATCAGGTGTTCCCTATTTGAATGACCCGGCACCTGTTAAAATCTTCCAATGACTAGAACGATGTGTTGGATTGCCCCTGCTAGTGACCTTCATGACTCCATCCCTTTTCCTCATCTCAGTGTGATAAAAGGGTGGGATGTACATAAGTCCCAGTACTTGTTGTTTCTGTGTTATTAAAGGGGAGGGATGTACATAAGGTTGATGTTCAGTAAATAGTGGAGATTCTTTATCCACACCACAATATGCCATACAGGAATGGGGGGAAAAAAAATGGGTGTTACGAAGGAGTGCATGCAAAGACCTGTTCTGGCCCAGCAGACTCACTTAGCCTCACAGAGGGGTGTCCTCTGCCATGCGGTTCTCTCACAGATAGACATCCCCCAGGGTCAAAGTCAGGTAGCTTCAGCCTTTCTCTGGCCACACGAGGGGAGCTTTCCCCCATAGAAGTAGTGACGAGCTTGCTAGATTTGTCACAGCAGGCATATCTTAGGTATATATCTTCTGTTCAACTAGCCCCTTTTTCATATTTGTTTTTAAGCTGTTGTGGGTGTATTCTTTTTAGTGTTGTTTTAATGTTTTTAAGGTTAACCTTGTTTAGTAAGTCTATGTAAATAGGCTAGACCACAAAAATAAGAAAATAGACCACAAAAATAGTATAATTCAGTATAATTTAGCTTCATTTTGAGAGAAAGTAAATATTAGGTACCTGCTGTGGCTTGCGCCTAATTAGATGTTGTTGAATAGGTGGGAATTTTCTATGTGCGCTGCTAACATTCTTCTGAGTGGCAAGACGAAGGAAGCTGGGCAAGCATACTTACACACAGTTTAGAGGAAACATTGACTATAAGAGATGTTGGTCACCATATCCTATTTTTTTACAGTTTTACTTGCCACTTGGACAGAATCCTCAGAGTTATGCCGAACTGGAACACTGGTGCATATCCAAAATGCAGCTCCTGTGCTGAAGAGACTTGGCTGTCACTGCAGCTGTGAAGAGGTCACCTGTGACCTGAACCTGCTATGTGCTGCTGTAGGGCAGGTGTTGCTGTCAGGTTACCGAGATAGCAGTGCACAGGTGTACAGTATATTTTTTGCCTGGAGTTTTATGAAAGGGAAATCTGAGCAGCAGATTTCTGTTGCTGAAATCATTGTATTTTTTAATCACAACAAGCCTGGGTTTTCACACCCATGCCAGATGGCAATTCGCCACATGCCCCTCCAGCCAAAAAAAGGTTCAGAAGCACCGTTCTGAGGGTCAGGCTCATCCTCAAGGTGAGAAAATAACTGAATACCATCTGCACTAGCATGTTGGGGTCTAGGCTTGGGTAACCCGTCCATTTTAGCTCTCATTAAAGAGATGTCAGAATACCCAAGCTCTGGACTCTCCTCAACAATGGCCCAGTTTCTCTCTAATCCCATCAGCCACCTGTGAGGACAGGACATGGTCTGTTCAGTGGAATTTAGACTCAGCTTCACTGAGACCACTCCAATCCAGTTTGACAGGTGCCTGTCTAGCTTTTATATGCCTGCCGATAGTCTTGGAATTTTTGAACTGGGTTCCTGTTTAAGCCAGCTTTTCGGTGCCTGCTGAGGTTTCTGTGGTGTCTGCACAACCACAGATATGATATGTGGTCACCTGTCAGTTATGGCATCTTGGGGTATCGCATGTGAGAGAGGTTAACTTTCCTTTCACAAGAGTGCCCAACCACAAGTAGTGCATCTAAAGGGGTCTGGTGTGCCTCCCCTGCCCTGTCAGTACCTAGGCAGGACTGGAATAAGTGTGCATTTACCATATCTGCATCCAAAGGGGGATTAGAGAATTGATCTGACAAGCTGTCAGATGTCCCAGCCACATCTAAGTGGCCTGCAGGTTTGTCAGGACCCACGTCCGGTAAGAAAATCCCAGGGCCTTTGTGAACAACCAACTCCTGGCTGTGCCCTGCCCAAGACTTCTTGGGATTGTTGTCTTTGAACAGGTCAGAGATTCCACTTTGTGCCTGTTACTTCTTTTAGAGGGGTTAAGGACCTCTGTCCTGCACCTGATCCTCGGTGTGCCTCAACAAACTCACTTCTGTTCCTGGCAAAAGACATCATGACTTGGGCCTCCAGCTGAAGACAACTCCTTCAGGTCTGGCGGGTCCTTGAGTTCTGAAGCTTCACTCTCCACCATCTCAGGTATCTCATCTGTATCCGAATGAAACCCTAAGATCACCAAATTGTGTGATGAATTTAGTGTCACTTCATTGGCCACTGAGTCCTGTCTTGCAAGAGTAGGAAGCTCAGGGAACTTCAGCTCTGCACAGGGAGTTACCAGCAAGACCGGTTGATCACACTTTCAAGCCGAGGAATCATCTTGTTTGCAGAACAGGCCAGGGCTTTCACTCTGTGCCTGTTACCTTTGTTGGCGTGGTTCACAACCATCACCCTGTACCTGTTCTATGATGGCCCTCAACAGCAAGCCTGGCCTTGGGCTCTAGCAGGAGACTACATACTCAGTCCTGAAATACCCTTCAGGCTAAAAACGTTCTTGTCTGCAAACTCAGATTTCTCCTCTATGGCCGTCAGCAACCTTGAGATCACTGAAACTGGCACTAACACAATAGTGACCTCAGTGGCCACTGTGCACTTTCTCACAAGAGTTGGCACCTCAGGGGACTTGAGGCATGGCACGGAGCTACCAGGGACACTGGCTCCTTGGACTCTATGGTTGAGGAGGCCTCAGGTCCACAGCCCTCAAGGACTTCCTCCCGTGCTGCTCTCAGAGCTTCCACACCAGTGCCTGCCATGACTATCTCCTAGTTTGCAGTCTTCAGTTCCTGTGAGTAGAGGACCCCGCTGTATGTTTGGATGACTATCCCTGGATCAGGGAGGTTATAACCCAACAGACAACCTACTTGAATGCAGTTCTTGACTGCAACATGGTGCTGAGATGTTTGATTCCTCCAACTAAGCCCTGCAGTTTCCAAGGGTCAGTACTTCTGATTATCAAACCTCCTTACCTGTACTTTTATGTTTGGTATGTGGGTGTATTGCCCTGCCTTCACCAGTCGCCTGACAGCTTTGACACCAATAGCAGTGATACTCAAGGTGGGAGTTTTATCAAATTCTGGAGACACAGACCAGAAATATTTAAGTGGTGGTGGGAACAGGGGCCGTCGCGAAGGTCCGGGTACCATCCACATTTACAGGAAGGGAACCTTTGGACACTCCCTGGCCTAGTAGGGTGTTGTCTGTTAAGATGCCCACACTGACTGCATCAGGATCCCCCTCCCTATGTGTCAATTCTCCACACTTGAAAAAACACTGTTTGTGGAGGGTGTGCAAGCCTCAGTGCTATAGGTGCCCACACTCTGCTTTCTGGTGAAAGCTGCCCTATAACTGGTCTGCAATTTCCCTTTGGTGTGTTGACGGCCTTTCTTGGAAGGAGGGTTAGAACCTCTACCCCCCCACCCGTGTTTCTCATAATCAGTTGCCTCTGATTTAGGTGCATACGCCTTCGCTTTTATGTGGACTTGAGTGTTCACTTTCCTGCCTGCAGCTGTCTGAGGCTCCACAGGCTTGGTGGCACTCATATCCCCTTAATGAAGGTTTAACTGCATCTCACAAATTTCAAGGATATTCTCAAAGGCGTACAAATTAGATATGCCCTATGTTGTGTCCATTTTGTTACTTGCAGCCCATCCACACAGTGACTATAAGGGGTGATGTGTAAATGCATCAAAAGTTGTATTCCCCACCACAGACTATTAGACTATGTCCTTGGGGATGTGGAGCCCAGGCTGTCTGTGGGTTCCACCACCTGAGATACTTCCTTCTCCACTGAAAGTTTTGTGAGTGTCCCACAAATATGAATTTCCTCAGTACCTAACAATGTTCTGAGGTTTCTCAGCAGTTCAGCTTTCCTAACCTCACCACAATGTGGAAGACCCAACCTTACACACTGCTTGGACAGGCACACTGTATTCAAGAGCTGTAAAATGTCCATTGTGAGTCACAATGTAGCAATAAAAAAAATGCCTTGCAGTGAAACTAATGTGTAATGTACACTTTTATTTTGGCTAACTATGCATTAGGCATAAACTGTTCCAAATACCATCTGCTGCCCAACAATGTGACAAAGTAGCTTCTGCCATGCAGGAGTACAAAAATTAGTAAAGGCTGAAGTGCCCACTGAAATATCACACTTCTACAAACCAAGGGCCAACACAATCATACAGGTAAAACAGGCACAGTTAAGTGATATACCTCTGTTTTCTCTTTTGGTAATTTGGGACGAGGGAAGGCTTTACTCTCAAGAGGTGTATGAATGTGGTTCAGTAGCAAATCAAGCAATGAAGTCTGACAGTCCAAACCAAAGCAGTACAATAATAACTAACTTGAAAACACTGTAAAACCTCACCCAGAGCACATAATATGCACACATTGCAAACATGCAGCACTCTGGATAATGAGACAGGTGGAGAAAAGTCAATTAAAAGACCACAACGTTCAAAAAGGATATTTCTGGATGTTACTACTGGGATTAAAAATACATATCCAGTCTCTGGAGCCCAAAGATGGACTAGGGGGACAGATACCAGTCAATAATAACTTTGTAAATGGCTTGGTAATTCGACTGTCTCAAACCAGACTTTTTGGTGTCATTTGTGATTTCTTTTCAGTTCAAGCATACGGCAGTCACAGCGGTCCAGCAACAAACTGGAGTCGAGTCGGGTCAAATGGAAGGTAGCTGCGGTCTCAAAGCATCTTCTTGAGCTGTGCAGATCAAGCGATCACCAGGTTTTGTCGGCGGTCAAAGTTCTACGGTGGTGAGCTGGTATCAGGATGCACAGGTGAGTCAATTTGATGCATTGGCTCGGAGGTCACTATTCGGGGGACAACAAGGTTGTGTCGATTAACCTACAAGAATGGTGACAACCAAGCTGGTTCTTCAAAAGCTGAGTATAGAAATGTAATGGAGCAGTATTTTGTTGGTTTGAATCAAGGCAACATTGTACTTCACCTGGAGTGGTGTGGAGGAGAAATAGATGTTTGGAGAGTGATGAATATCAAAGGCAGCTTCAAAGGGTCCTGGAGTTTCACGCTGCATCAAATACACTAAAATCACGGTTCACAGCGGGTGGGTGTTGAACGCATAAGGATCTTGGCTCTTCTAGCATTCAAGTGCAGTGAGACCCACTTTAGGATCTCAAGGGCCAAGGATAGTCCTTTTCTCCTTATGCATGTATTGGAGGCGGCTGGCACACACCTTCAGGGATATTGCAATGTGGTAAGGTCCTGAGCACCAGGGTGCCTGACAGAGATGCAGGTCTTGAGCCAGCAGATGAATTCACCCTCAATGGTGCTTGGGGATGGTTAGGGGACAGAACGTGCCTCTGCCATGGAATACCTGCCTTCTACTCAATACTGGAGGACTTTATATAGGACTGCCCTCTCCGCAGGTTACAGCAAAATCTTTTTCTAGGTTTGGATTCCAGTGATGATTCAAAGAAGTGGTGGGAGGCTCCTTCTTTTAGTCTACATGTAATTGGACTAATGCTAGCCTGCATTCGTGGTCCAATCCCTGTTCTTGAAAAAAGTGGACTTTAACTTTATGACATTACACCCGGAGATCTTTTTGCTACAGGAAGTGGAGAGGAAAGGAAAGAGAGAGAGAGAAGTAGAGAACCAAGATGGCAGAATCTTCCCCTACCAGTACGGATGTCTCCCTGGCTGCACTAACTCTGTCCCCATCCATTCTTAATAGAATAAAATTCCTTTAGAAATGCAGCATCTGGTGTGAGGCCTAATCCTATGTGTATCGGTGTGCCTTTTTATTTCTGTTCCCAGCACAGCTTCCTGTGGAGTGACTGTCACTGATCAGGTATGGGTACAATCTTCAAGAGTCTTAACCTGTTTTTGATACTTTCCAAGTATGTTAAGACACTCAGGCATCCTGTCTAAATGGCCTTTATGGATCTGAGTTCAGCCTTTGAACATGTGTACAGGAACCTCCTGTGGACAACAAAGCAGGGCCTTGGAGTACCAGCAAGCCTTCTGCCAGCCAGTGTAGCCCTATATGAAGATTCGGGGGTAAGGATCTGCAATAGCATAGGAGGAGAGCTGAGCAATGAAATTAAGGTTGGAAAAGGGGTACACCCAGGGTGCATCCTGGTCCCCCCTTAATTGAACATATACACTACCTCCCTCAAAGAATTTCTGCCCACGTCCGGAGCAAATGTACCAAGGTGCAAGGGAAGGAGGCTTCCAGTACTCGTATATGCAGATGATATGGTTCTAATTGCCATACTCCTAGATGATTGCAGACGTTTGTTGGTGGGTATGGGTCATACATGGCTGATAGGAGCCTTAAAGGGTTTAATAGTCAATCCATCAATTTCAAATGCAATGAAATGCATTTCCATAGATGCGAAAGCATTGAATGCCTTTTCATCGAAATGCTATCTTTTACATGCAAAAGTGCATTTCCATCGAAACCAGTCCATCAGATTTCTAAATGGACAAGTTTAGATGGATATGAAATTTTAAATGTAAAAAACAGCATTTCGAGGCATTTATTCATAACGTGAAAACGTTACATGGAGCCTCCAGTGCTGAAATCTTCAAAGGATTTTAGCACTGGCCAGCTTCATGTAACGTTGCATTTTTTGTGGAGGGATCCACCCCTCAATCCCCCCAACTCCCAAAACACCCCCAAACCCTAACCCAACTCAAACCCTAAGCCTAATTCTAACCATTGCTCTACATCTTAACCTAACCCTAATTCTAACCCTTGCCCTACCCCTTACACTAACCATAACCCTAAATCTACCCCTTGCCCTAACCCTTACCGTTGCCCTACCCCATAACCTAACTCTAATTTTAAAATAAATAAATCCATCAAATTTCCATCTAATTATATTCAATGAAAAGGCATTTCATTGGAAATGCTTTTCGTTGGATAGAATTTGATGGAAAGGTCTTAGATGCCTTGGATTTCGATGAAAAGACCAGATACCACCAGAAATCAAATGCAAAACAAGGTAAGTTAACATGTCTCCCTTCAAAATTAAGATTTGATTCACAATTTGTTGGCACACAGCAGTGGGAGTACGATCGACTGGTTGGAACATATTAAGTCCCTACTTTAGGGATACTATACAGTTGGCTAGTATTCCTAAAATAACTCTGAAGTTTAAAATAATCCTTGCAGACAATAGAAAAGATGTAATGATGGTTAGCTTACAGATGAAAACATATGTCCCCTTTAGCCACACGGGGGTCTGTTGGGGTACCTCACCTTCGCGAGTAGCCAACTACAATGGACCATTCTCACCAAAGCTACATTCGATGACTTGCCTTCAGCAGCTCATACTTGTAGATGGAAAGGAGGAGGATGGCATCTGTGTGTATGTGGGATGGTCGAGACTTTTCACCATTTTATTCTGTTTTGCCTCATTTCTGATGATCTGAGAAGGACCTGGCTGTTAACTATATTCAGGGATCGGGGCTTCAGACATTATGGACCATCTCTGACCTTTTTATTGATGTGCTCTGAGGTGAGAGTTGCATTTGCTAGGGGTCCTAACTAAATGGGTCATGGCTCGTTAGACAACAGCTTATTAGTGTTTGAGATGGCTGAATCAGGTTGGGTATTCTTTTAAGGGTGGGTGGCTGTGTTAATAATTCACTGACACTGTGGACAATGTATTTTTGCTGATGATTTTATGTTCCTTTTATGGAGTTTTGTGGATGAATTTGTGGATGAATGTGTATTCGCACCCGGGGTTGTACCATTAGCCAATCAGATAGCTGGTAAAACAGGCACATATAAACATTCTCTGCCCGCTGTTCCAGCCACCCGAGGTCCTTCCCCGGTTGGCGGCTTCTTTTCTTCTCTCCCTGTTGCCTCCCCACCCCCGAACCCCACCATAACAAACCTAACCCCTTCTCTACCCCTTCCCTCTCCACTTATCTGCTGGACCGGAGCATTATGCTGTGGTCCCAGGCATGCCTCCCGCTCCCGGCTTCTGCCATAGAAATTGAAAAGGGACAGAGTCTCTTTTCTCTATGGCAGTGGCCATCTTTTCTTTTTGATTTTTCTCAGGAGATTGGCAAAACTCGCACTGCCAATCTCCAGAGGGGCGGGGGCATTTGCATCCTGGATAAATTCAGGGGTGCAAATGGCTTTCACCCCTGCTGTGGAGGGTTGACATGGCCTTCTATGGCCCCCAATCCTCTCCAAGGCCCTAACTTTGCTTGAGCCTACCTAGGCTCAGGCTGGGGCCGTTAAAGGCCATGTTCACCCTCCACAGCGGGGGTGAAGGACATCATTTGTATAATGATTTGTAATCGTTTATGCAGTTTTCTGCTGAAATAAAGATATTTGATGATGACTGTCCTTGGGGAAAGGGTGTTACCCTGCCATTACAAAGGAACACAAAAATACAATCACCCAAGGATACAGTCCTGCCAGTGGGCAACGGTAACCTTGTCTGGAACTAATACACATAACACTTTGACAACTGAACTGGTCCAACAGGGCTGACACATGTGTGATATTAATTTACGGTTGCTGGGATAACTATTAGAGATGCTGGCCTCCATACCCTAACTCATGTTTGGCTTACATTTGTAGTTTAACATGTCACCAGGGCAGACTCTTCAGAGGTATGCATTATTAAATGCAGCCCCTGCACTGTAGAGACTTGGTTGTCACTGCAGCTGTCAAATGGGCAAATGTGACCCTGGGCCCTGCTCTGTGACACTGGTAGACCAGGTAAATAAGGACAGTGATGCAGTAGGACACATAGGCACACTGTGCCTTTGGTGTGGGGGTTATGAAAGGGGAATCCGAACAACAGATTTCCATTTCAGTGATGGAATTACCTGTATCATTGTATTATTTATTAAAAATCAAATAAGCCAGGGATTGTACGCCCTTGCCAGATGGCAATTCATCCATGGGACATGTGGGTTTCATTACTCTTTGATACTTTAGGGGTTGGTGCCACTACCACTTGGAGTGTATTTCACCCTATGTGGCTAACTATTAAAGGTTTGTTTCCCTCCACCCCTCTTTCCTGTTGTTGGTGCTCTGTTCTCTTGCAGTACCTTTGGGCCATTTCTGGGGTTATTTCCCCTTTGTGTTGTTAAAGGAGTACCCACTGACGTTGTTGTGGTTCTCTATCCAGCATGTGTATGTGCTGGATATTATGGTTTTGATCATTGCAGTGTTACTTACATCTGGTACACGTGTGGCTATGCCACCTTGCGTTGTCTTTCACCCCTCTTAGGATGGGCGTGCTGGGCATTGAGCTTTGATATTGTGTGCATCTAGGGACCAACCACTGTGGTTGTTGTGGATTGCCCATTTGCATTCAAGGTGGGTGTTGGTAGGAACTCTTGCATGTAGCTCTGCTCATCCCTTTGATGCGTGTTGGTTTCAGAGTGTGTTCCCCACTGTGGGTGAAGGCTAGGGCTCATAACGTGCATGTGGACCTGTAAGGGCACCTGTTATGAGCGTGTGGCATTCTATTTGCTGTTGTGTATCCTCACCTTTAGTTCTAATATATTAAAGCCATTTCTCTTCCTCGTTGCTTCCTTTCACCTATTGATGAGAAAGTGGTTGGAGTGCGTATGTGTGTGTGCTTATCTACTACTGTATATGGGTTTGATGCATGAATGAGGTGTTTGTTGAGCATAGCAGACTTTTGTAGTGAGATGAGTGAATGTGTTGCTGGTTGTCCCTGTCCGGCTTGTCCTCCATGCATACTGGTAGAACGTCAGTACATGTGAGTGAATAACAACTCATGAAATGTTGGATGACTGATGATGCATGAATGTTCTGTGAATGTCATTTGGGGCCTAGGTTTAGCTGTGGTGAGTGACGATAAAACCGTTGGGTATGCTAACTGTACTGAGAGTAACTGGAACCTTTACATATGCAACATAAAACTTTGTCTTGGCTACAAATGTGCTTCGCAAACTACATCAATATAGTGGTGGGTTTAAAAAGCATTAAAAAACCTTATATCTGGTATCTGAGAGTAGAATAGGCCATTGTAGCTTAGACACCAAACGTGACACAGCACCACGCAGCTGCCCCATCCCTAGAAAATAATGTCCACTTCAGAGCCACAGAGCAATGCATTATGGGTATGGAAATAGCTTAAATCATAAGGTTCACTGCAGACAATTGCCTTCGTTTTATAGAGCAGTGCCATGTTATACATAGCTTTATAACCCCAAAACAAGGGTGCAGACAATCACATAGGCATTACACCCGTAATAGGGATAAGCAGTGTTGTATCGTCTGGCATTGTTATTGGGGCATTGGAGTATGTTTAATAAGCATCATGTATTTATTTATATCATTTGGGGTATTTAGTGATTGCTAACGCTGCTTCGAGAACCACAGAGCGCTGCACATCAGTAGGGGATATATTCATACATTACTTGTAGGCCTCGACAAACTTTCCAAAAGTTCAAGTGTGTGTCTGTTCTGTGTTATGCGCTTAAGTAAGGGCGTGAGACTGCTCGTTGTACTTTAGTCATGGCAGGTATTTTATTGGTGCATTGGAGGCTGTCCTTGGCACAGGAGGACATCCAGCACCTATTGGCTGTGTCAGTGCTTATGTATTTGTTACTTTTGAGCCGATGTACGGTTTACGACAGTGACTGAGCATATTGGTTAGTGTGGTCAGATGCTGTAGGAATATGTTAGAAATGTAAATGATTAAAAAAAACAAAAAAGAAAACTAGAACATATTCAACACTAAGACTGTAAAACTGTGTTTTTACATTAAATCACCTGCTGGTGCGGATAGTTTCAGATTCAGCACGCTTGCCAATTTATTTATTTATTCGCATTTGTTAAGCGCTCAGCAGCCCGGAAGCATTGTGGTGCTAGTTACAGACAGTTTACTTAGTTACAGAGTGTTGAATCAATTGCAATCATATATACAGGCATGTAGCAGGCATGCAGGGGCCAGTGGTATGGTCTGCAGCACACTTATGGTCAGGTTACAAAAACTGCTTTGGAAGTGTATTGGCTTTGTTTGCATATCTGTGTTATTGTGCTCCATTGGTGCCAGGGGCAGATTGGCACCAACGAAAAAGCGGCCCACTGTTTATTTATTTAATTGTTTTTTATAACACGCCTAATACCATACCTGAGATTGGTTTCTAAGCATGGATCCGGGATTCGAACCTCTATAGCTCTGAGTGGTCTTATTTCCAAGATCAGCACATTGTCCCTGTGCTATCCTCCACTGGCAATTCACTTCTTTTGTGACACTGTTTGAGTAGTGGGGGAGGGGGAGTTTTTTGATAAAATGTGATGCAAATTACGCATTTTAAAGAATAGTCTGCTACACTGGCCAAAACCACTAGCCGCATAGTGAAGTAACTCATCAAAATGGCCTACACCAGGCTTTTGTATTTTTATTTCGGCCTTGGGCCTATTGCCCTATAGGCCAGTCCAGCCTGATTGGTGCTAAACTATACATGGATGTAGGGCAGTGTAGTATTAGCCGAATAAGCTGATCCATCCATCACACTTCATTGAATTCAAAACAGGTGTCCGAGCGACTGATGAAAACAGGCTTTTTTCATAGTAAAAAAAACAAGAAGCATGCTCGAACTGGGGACCTGCTTCTGGAAGAATACACCTCTTACTAGTTTAAAAGAAGGAACCAATAGCAGTGCAACACCTCCTTGTAATGGCATCACACACGTAATGTTAGCAATTACCGTCTGAGTTGGATGACTTCCTGGTGCTCAGCCATAGCAATATGTGTCAAGAATCTAGGATGTCTGCTGTGTGCACTCTAATTTGTTGTACGAGGAGCTCCTCCGGGTGTAATGGTCCCGCATTATTCCGAAGTGGCATTTATGAGCACTTTATTAATTTTTCATTCATGTTAATGGATGAACCGACAACTTGTACTTATGTGCTAATAAGCATTCGCTAAATATTTAATTGCAATTGTTATAATTGATAAAATGATCTTCCTATGCAGTCTTTTGCAAACTGTCTTTTTTGTTTCTAATGTAAAAAAGTACAGTGTTTATCAAGAGGCATTAACATGCGCAGCTATGACAAGTTCAAGCATTTTGTCTGCTGCTTTCCTGCGTGAGAGGATGTTGCACTGTTTAAAACAAAGCATCTTTTGCCAAAACATCAAAGGTGTGCCTTCCAGGGTCAGATAAAAACTCGGGATTTGAAGTAGAGGTATTTCTCAAATAGTAGGAAACCTCACAAGGTGATCACAATTATGCCAATGCCATGAATTTATTTTAAGACCCCATGGTACATTTGCCCCAATTAACTAAAGGGTTTTCGCACTCGCACGTGTCAAGTGTTCACAGAAGTGCACTGTGGGGGTGTCTGAATACACAGACCAAAAATAAAGAGGTGATGGCTGTAAGGTTTAGAATTAATCTTAACCTCTGGCATTGCACTGGGCAACCCTCCAGACCATCGTTCTTCGCCTGCCAAGCCATTACAGAAGGGGAAACACCATATGCAAATCAGGCTTGGACCCACCCCAAAAGGGACAGTCTAGGCCAGACTGCTAGGTCACATCCCTTCTGCACGAGACCACAAGCATCCCCAAACATGTTTCAACCTTGTTGGGCCTCATCAGTGAGGAGTAGCTTGGGTCTCTTGGCCCAGCAGGCACGGGATCCACGTCTGGGCATACCCGTCCCACTCAGGGTGACAAAGCAAAAACAAAGAGGTGATGGCTGGAAGGTTTAGAATGAATCTTAACCTCTGGCATTGCTTTGGGCAACCCTCCAGACCATTGTTCTTTGCTTGCCATGCCATTACAGAAGGGGAAAGACCATATCCAAACCAGGCTTGGTCCCACCCCAAAAGGGGCAGTCCAGCCCAAACTGCTAGGTCATATCCCTTCTGCATGAGATGCAGGAGAGACATCGCCCTCAGCCACAGGTACCACTCATGCCCGTGGTCGGCTAAAGGACCACGGGAGAGGCTGGCTGCAATCAGCTCGTGCAATCATACTCCACATGAATACCAGCCCCTTTGGAACACACACAGTGCAGACATATCTGTGGTGCCATTCAATAATTAATTGGGGTCAATCATCTGTGCCCATAACAACAGCCTGAGAATGGGTGCCTGCGAGAGGCAAACTGTGCGTCCATAGCCATCAAATCAACTGCACCAAACACTGACACAGTCATTGCAAGAGGAAAATACTGTATCTATGTTGCTCACACCAAAGCACACAACACAATCAACAAAATCCCCTACCACTTTCACATGTCCCGTTCACAGGGACCTCCCACAACACATAGGAGACCACAAGTAGGAAGGCACATGTCAAAAATAAAGCAGTAACTTACACTTGTGAGGACTGCCCTGGTCAGCCTATGTGTTTCTCGCAGTAATACACAGGTGTAATGGCCACCCCATTGTCTGACATCAGGTATGCTCACAATACACATCTACATTGAAATAGTCAAATTGAGTACATGTAAAGCTCACTTCAAGAAGGATGCACATCTCACATCACATCTTTCCCATTGCAAGCCTGCTCCAACTGTACCCAGGAATTCATCCATGCTCCCCTACGTAGGTGCCCAAGCCAGCCTACACTGGTGAAATAACACACAGTCGGAGTAGGTAACACATCCATGCACCTAATGACACCACAACCTGTGCTCCCGAGTGCCATGCAAAAACTGCAAGAAATTCCTCACCAGCCTCCCATCACCAAGTGTCTCTGCACCCATGCAGCTGGACCCGCTCACCTCAGGTCAACACAATAAAAAACACCCCACACAGGAACAGCCTCCCTGCCACCAATTACACTGCAGCCCTTGCCCACTGACTGCCATGCAAAAACTGCAAGCAATGACTTGCCTGCATATCATCACCATGTGTCCTCGTGTCCCTCCGCCCGTTTAGCTAGACCCGCTGACCTCAGGCAAACATATTAAAAAATACCCCACACAGTAACATCCTCCCTGCCACTAATTACACTGCAACCTGTGCCCTCCTGAGTGTCATGCAAAAACTGCAAACAATGACTTGCCAGCCTCCCATCAACATGTATCGCTGCCATGTAGGGGGACCTGCTCACCTGAGGCCAATGCAATTAAAAACACCCCACACAGTGAAACCTTCCCCACCCACAACACCTCCACTGATGCCCGCATGAGTGCCATGCCAGGAAGGACCACGTTTCACTTACACCTTGTTCCGGTGAGGGGTCATCGTGGTCCTTCAGATCCAGCTGTTCTAGGAATGATACTAAGAGGACTCCTGAATTGACATCACTGAGAGTTTGGAACCCAGGATCTCCTTGGAAGCCCTCCCAATGCCACAATTTGGCTTTCCTTGATTAAGGTGGCATCAGGACAGTGTAGTAAACACTGGCATGAGAGCCAATGATGGAATGTTCGACATGACGGAAGGTGAATTTCTCAGCAATTGCAGTGAAGACAGGATCCTGAAGAAGGCAGCTAGCCATACAGACAGGAGTCATAGAGGAAGGCAGGGCACAGAGGCAACAGGCAGAAAAGAGACAAGCAAACACTATAAAGGAATGAGAATTAGAGGTCAAGGAGATTGGCAAACAAAAGGGAGCAGGGAACAGGCAAGAGGAAGGGAAGGCAGAGCTCAGAGGGACTGAACTGAATGGGGACCAATAAGCTGGGAACTGAAGGGAGCATTGAGATACACTGAAAAGCTGTCAACAGGTGTCTAAATAGCTGCTGGTGTTTACTGTGCACGTTACATGTTGCAATCACAAACACCATAAGGCCTATGGTGTGTGCCTGGTGTCCGGAGGTGCAACCCCCACCCTGTTTCAGTTGGACGAACATGGCAGCGCCCACATGGCCTACAATTCTGTGCTGGGTGTGGAGTTGTCTGGGGAGTGCGCCCCCAGACAGAGCAGAAGCAACATGAGTGGACTGCCAGCATAGGTATACATGCCAAGAAAAGCTAAGTGAATGGGTTGTGCCTGTGGCAGGCATGACAGATTCAAAAAATGCAAGCAATAACTCGCCAGCCTCCCATCACCATGTGTCCCCACACCCATGCAGCTGTACATGCCCTCCTCACACCACCAAAATAAAAAACACCCCACAAAGTGACAGTCTCCTTCACACCAATTGTGCCGCAACATGTGCCCCGTGAGTGAAATGCAAATCTGGCAAGCATTAACTTGCCAGCCTCCCATCACCATGTGTCCCCTTACCCATACAGCTGTACCTGCACACCTCCGGACAATGCCATAAAAACCACCCCACACAGTGATATCCACCCTGCCACCAATTACACTGCAACCTGTGCCGCCGTGAGTGCCTTGAACTTACCTGCACATGGTACACACCTATCGCGCATCCACAGCATTTCACTTGAAACAATATTCTTAGCTTGCAAAGAAATGCATTGCATGAAAATAAACAAACAGCACAGCCTTGATTTGTAATAGTATGGAACAAGGTAACTTGACAGCCACGGTCCACCCAGTGTCAACAAACGGAAGGCTGTATGAAAAAGCGTGATCAGCAATGATTTCAAAGAAATCCCAACTAATTGAGAGAGTAATCACTGGCAGTGAAGCAAACCTATTTTCACCACAGCACATGATGGACTATGGACACAGGTGTCAGTCTGCCCTGGGATGTAGACACAATCTGGGCCATTGATATCAGGCATTCACGTTGTGCACACCCACTGTTAGGTGTCACACATGCCTCTGGGTCACTCTTGGATGCAGGGGAGTGAAAGGGACACCAAGTAAGGAGGTGAAGGTCTGGGGAGTGGAAGTACAAGTGTGGAAGCTGAAGTGAAGGATGAAATTATGCAAGGAGGAGAGAGGGGACAGAGTGATGAATGTGCAGCTGCGGAGCAGAGGGAGAGAGAGTTGGAGAAGATTTTGGGAGCAAGGAGGAGTATGGCTGTTGGGGAGATGAGGATAGAGATGGCAGCTGTTACAGTAGGTGAGGACAGAGAGAACGGGGAGAAGAGATGAAGACAGAGACAGAAGGACAGGAATTGAAAGTGTTAGGGTCAGAGTATGAAAGGCACATTGATGGAAAATTGCACATGTTGGGGGTGACGAGGGAATATAGGGGCGAGGGTGAAAGACAGACTGGTAAAAAATAAATACCACATGTTAAAGGGCAATCCTCAGCTTCTCTACACAAAACATCATGGTAAACACACCATGGCATGTAAAACAGAAAGAGACACATGTTGGCAATATCCCAAGTCCCGCCCCACATTTGACACAATGGTTCATGTACAGGTCATCACTCCCAAGCTGTTGCCACCCCCTCTGACAGACAATACACCCTGGATGACCCATTGCCAGGAAGAGGCTGGTATCATAGGGTATAGTGCAAAAACTTTCACGGACGACAGATATACAGAAGCTGTGGGGAGTGGATGATGATCCACATGCATGTGCCCATAATGTACATACACAATGCAGTTCAGTCACTCACAGTGCTGGATTAGAACAAGTTATGGAAACAAAAGTCATGCAATACATTCAGGGGGACAGAACATACAGAAAAACAACAATAAACAACAAGTGACTTGTATGGTAAGCTCAGGTAAAGACTGTCAAGGATGCCACATATGCAACCCAGTACAAACCTAGATGGACCAATTGAGCCAAACCTGTCATGTGTAATGCATGGAGTCATACTGTCAGACCTGCATGTCCTGGGGCAAGGTAATGATGGAGAGCAGCCAAGATCTTGGTGAACTGTGAATGGATGTGTGTGGAAGATGTGTAGTTTTTGCAGGGTGGGTCATGTTAGTGAATAAGGGTGTGGAGTGGGCACTGGCACAGGTTGAAAAGTATGGTGGACAGGGAGTACAGCTGCAGGACCATGTATGCAACATGGGGGGAGGGTGGTAGGAAGAAGATCTGGGAATAGTCAGCGAGTCAAGAGGTGAACAATCTAAATGCAGAGTCCCGATGTCCAGAGAATAGAGTCTGAGGATGTGGATGCTGCTGTAAAATGTGTCAAACGCTGCCAATGGCTCAAAGGGGATTAGTAAAAACCAAAGGAAGGGAGTCACATGGATAAGCACAGGAATTATTTAAGTACTCATATCATAGAATAGAGGTGAGAGGAGAGGAGGTTCAGTCAGGTAAACAGTTATCACTTTATATTTTAATATTAATCAAGAACATCATAAAAATACATAATGCATTCACAAAGAAGAAATATCAACATTAAAAATCATTTGATTTAATAATAATGCAGAATATTTGTATCAAAAGCATTTATAAAAAAGATTTTTGGGTAATACATTTCTTGACCAATGCTAATCGAAATCTTGCATGTTCATCTCAATATTAATACATTTCATTTGGTGATGGAGATGCTATTGCAAACAGTACTACAGGCAAATAAAGTATCAAATGCCAAAGTGCTAAGGGCCAACTGTAGATGCAAGCTGCAGATACAGAATGTTATAGTATCATACCCATTACAGTTTCGGCGACAAGATTCTATCTATTTCATTCAAATGAACTGGTAGTCGCCTTCATCAGGGCGCACTATAAAGTACAAGTCACATTGAAGGCATACTGGTACGAAAATGTAAACATGGTTAGTAAGTAACTCAGTAAATGAAAGAAGGATACACCCATCTCCCAGCCACACAGATAATGGAATTACAAGCGACCGCACCAATGGCCAAAAAGGAGATATGGGTAAAAAGAGGATATACAATGTCACCAACTGATGCACTATGGCGTCAGGGTAACACTGGAAAAATGGTCATGCCGTTGGCACTATTGAACACCGCCCTGAGCCAGCTCCATCACCCAGCTCATACAGGGAAGGAAGTTATTGCAGCACGAATTAGGGAAGATTGGTTCTGCCCCGAGTTAAATTCTCATGTAACAAATTTTATCAGCAATTGCCTTACATGTCAACAGTTTACGGCCGGTCACACGCTGCAAGTGATAAAATGTACTATACCCCGGCCAGAGGGACCCGTCCTGCACATTCATATTGATTACGTTGATATGATCAATGTATGTCAAGGAAATAGGTATATGATTGTAGTAGTATGCCCATTCTCCAGGTGGATTGAGGCAGGACCCTGCTGACATGCGGATGCTTTCAGAGCAGCTAAATTTCTAGTGAGGGAGGTTTTCCCCAGGTGGGGAGTGTGCGAAGTACTGCGGTCAGATAACGGCCCGCACTTCGCTAATGAAATGTTTCAGCACATCACGTCCTTACTGAACATCAAGCATAAATTTGCGTGTGCATATCACCCGCAGGCCAACGGTATATGTGAGCACCTGAATGGACTATTGAAGGAGGCAATCGCAAAGATACAGCAAACAACAAAGAAGAGTTGGTTGTATTGCCTTCCGCTAGCTCTATTTGAGCTAAGGAACAGACCAGGGTCTGACCACCACCTCACTCCTCACGAGGTGGTGACCAGACGTCAAATGCGCCTTCCTCTAACGCCAACATCAAGAGCATTCACAGACTATGAAAACACTGCAACTGTTCTTGGTGATGAAATGTACCAATATGTGTCTTCTTTGATTACTAGTGTAGCGTTTGTGTCTCAACAGCTCGAGCGCACGCGGGGCGGGTCTAAGAGTTACCAACAAGAAGACGCCAACAAAGAATTAGAAAAGGAAAGACTGTGCAAAATTGCTAAAGGTGACCACGTGTTACTCCGCAACTTCAATAGAAGGTGGAACAGCCCACGCTTCACTGGTCCCCACTTGGTAGAGGAGGTATCTACGAGAGCGGTGAAGTTGCAGGATAAGCGTGCTTGGAATCGCCTACACGACGTGAAGATCTGCAAACTCCAGACCCGTCCTAGCGTTACCGACAGGGCCATTGGAAGAACAGCGATAGCATCACCTACGGAGAAGGAGACGTCTACCACAGCTGACGACCTTAGTGTCACTTTACCTTATCATCCCCCAGAGTCCCCAGAGACAACTACTAAAATAGACACTGGTGATTTGCACACCGCCCATCCCATGGTCACAAGATCAAAGAGTAAACAGACTTCCGCCAGTTGAGCCCCAAACCCTCTGCCTACGAGCGCCCCAAACCCCCCGCCCACGATCGCCCTGCCCACTACAGCCACCACCCAATTGAAGGACATTGTTTTCCACACATACACATGTAAACACTTGTATGTTTTATTTTTCTTTCTCGCACATGCAGGTACCGTGTGTAATTGTATTGTTAAGAAAGTAGGTAACTAACAGCATACATTGCCCAGGAGTAGATGTTACCCACAGGCGATAACTACCCAGAAGCTCTATCACACCAATTTGTATATCACATAAAAAGGCCAAAGTACCTAAAAAGAAGGAGGGTACGTGTTTACTACACCGCATTTATCTTGGCCATAGAACAATCAATGCCCCATCTTCACCAGCTCTTACCTGCTCTGAGAGATAGATTGCTTAGATTGGCGTGGGAACAGCTCTTCGCCTGGGCACTGAACAACTACCTGATAGGGAGGACTTGATAACAACAACTAACCATAATAACAAGCGTATTGAGAATTTTCAGGCGGGCAACTTTAACGACGCAAGAATAAGCTGCCAGACTGCAGCAAGGTAAGAGCAAATGCCGGTGAGACTAGCTTTTGTAATAAAAATGATAGGGGTTTTGGTGATCACTGGTTTTATGGCTGCCTCTGTATGGCAGAAAAGTTATGCTATCAATATTATGGCTGCACCCAAACCTAACGTACCCCCACCACGGCTGCAACAGGTGTTACGTCAGGTGGTACTAGCAACCCTCCACATAAGGGAAGCAGAGTTAAACGCAGCACATACTCAGATAATAAAGGTATTGATAATTACATAACAGATTCCGCACACGTCTCGAACAACATGTGGTACCAGCACATGACCCAAATAGGTAAGCAGACAACAGAAGACAGCTGCTATGTCTGCTCATTGATCCCATACGCTATGAGCGCTTCTCGAACATTTGTTGCCACAGAAATAGAAGAGAAGACGGCACGATGTATAATATACCTGGCACTATTCCAAACGAGAGGGCGATTCCAAGGAACAGTGGTGAGACTAGTGTGGAAAACGCGAGACACATATCCATACGAAAACAACTTCCTCAAGTCATATTTGAGTTACCACAAGAGCAGTTTGCATGATGAAGCGTTCAGATACATGACAAGTGGTCCTGAAAAGGGAGAAACGAAGAAAGTAACACTACAATACCTACCATGTGACTGGTATGCCACTGAAGTTCCTGGTACACAAGGCTGTTGGGAAAGACCACTGGTAACAACATGGTGACAAGAGAAAATATTACCACCATAGATGAACACAACAACAGATGTTGGACGATATGGGGCAAGTACGTACCCATGCTAACATGGATGGAGAAGGATGAAGACCCAATGAGCATACTGCCGCTGACTGCACCTAAGCTGTGCTACCAACACAGAGGAGATGTGGACGTGGGATACAACACCAACTGTGCAAGCGTGTTAGAGTTACCAGAGGGGGGAGCAGGAACAGCAGTGTTAATGGACCACTACTGGGCCTGCGGAAATAAGGCATACCATACCCTGCCCCTGCTGTGGAATGGTATATGCACAATGGTACACATTAATGTACCATCACTAGTGGTGCCCCAAAAACATGTGAACATGGCGAACTTTCCCAAAATGGATGAAGGAAACAGGAGGAAGAAGAGATCGGTACAATCTCAGAGGGGGTCAGACAACGACAACAACAACAATAATGTCCTGAACAGGAAAAAGAGACAAGGAGAACCTCTGACAGGAAATTACCTGTGGGGAAGGTCGGAAACAGCACTCACTTCAATCCCACCAGAACACAGAATATTCAGCAGAGCAGCAATGTTTTTCTCATCAATAATACACCCTGGACTACAAGCATATGCAAACGCTAAATGGCTCCAGATAACCCGATTGGAGCTGATGATGACAATTAATTCAACAGTAAACGGATTCAATGCAATAAAAGAGGAACTACGAGCGGTGAGGATGGTAGCACTACAGAACAGATATGTATTAGATCTCCTTACAGCAATGGAGGGAGGAGTTTGCGCAAAGATAGGACAATCATGCTGCACATTTATTCCTGCTAATGATGCCGACAATGGTACACTCACCGAAGCAGTATCACAACTGGCCCAGATGCACTCCAAAATGATGGAAGAAAGTAAAGGAGTGAAGAGGGATGACAGCTGGTTTGCATTGTTATGGTCATGGATGCCATTATGGCTGGCGGACGGGCTGAAGATTATAGTTGGATGTATAATACTAGCTGGGGCTGCATTGATTAAAATAAGGTTCTGGAAACCCCAGAAAGCACGCACTACAGACAAAATGATCGAAATGGTTGGTATGCACCCCTTGATGCCAACTGATGATATCCAGCACACGACACAATAATAAAGGAAAGAGAAAAACTGCACAAACAGATCATCACCAACCATCTGGACCCGCCATCCGTGAAGCTCAAAAACCCAAGAAACCCGAGGAGCTACATCGGGAAATGGGTATACTGCACACCGGGAGGAAGTTGTGTGTATATGTATTGGTCATTTGAGGACCATGTAAACTACTATGGACACCTGGGAGGAGTAACTAAAATATGGAGAGTAAGAGGAGATAAGGAAAAGGATATGTTTGTGGTCGACAAGTCGACCAGAGCGGGGACTGAAGTGGGAGAATGGGAGAAAAGACTCCCCCCAATCTCCTCGCGCCCCTGGCCTAGAGGATCGCGACCCAGACACCCGCCACAAGATGAATTTGCCTATCTACCAGACGACCAAATACCCTGGTACAGGAACATACGGATGTGCCCATCAGCCTGCCCACCAGCCTGCCCTGCTCAAGCCGACACCTGCGGCATGGATGAACTCGACTAAACCCTTCAACAGTACATAAACACATCGTTAGAGATGCCATGACGATCTAGCCAACTGTCAGTACACCCGTGCAACCATGCACACTGTACACCCCCACACCAATCCACACGAAGAACATACTCAGTGCTATGACATAGGTGACGGACACACCCACTGACGCGCACCTTTATTATTTTTCACATAGGTTTTTCGAAAATGCAGAAATGCAAGACGCACAAAACACTCATCTAAATGCTTGCTGACGCTCCTCCTGACCCTTGCAGTGTGAATAAAATACAACGTAGACATGGTCCCGCCTATGAAGCAATGTGATACCGCAACTTAAAGTGCCGTGCATTAAACATCCCCACCTATGCACCAGGCCCAAGTAGGCCGCAAGCAAGAGCCTCCACGAACATTGAATGAGCAAGAGTACAATTGCTGACCCTGCAGAACGCGCCCAGCGAGAACTGACAGCCAAGGGAGCGATGCTGCAACTCGCATGCCACCAGCCGACGCCAAGGTCGCACCTGCAAGCTAAGCCAGACACACAGTGGAAAGTACAACTTAAATGTGCAGAATTCTGCCTCAGCCACGGTCTCTCCTCACGTGACCAAGCCAAACCTGACAGGGTGCCAGACCCAGGAGGGAGAATTCGCCTGGGTCCCACATTTGAGACACAGGCTACAACAATGAAATGACCCAATGGACACCTACAGCGATGGGAATGGTCTGCTCTCAGGCATATGAGAAAATCCACGCATTGTCTGCACAAACACATAGTTACATATTGTTGCAAATGACAGGTACACCGAAAGCTGGGCACAACAACGGTCCCAGGCTGGGGGGCTCGCGAGTCGACCAATCAGAACATGGGGCACTCATCACTGACGCCACTAACATTAGCCAATCATTAGGGGTCTTTGTGTAACAATTTTCAAGTATCTAATAGAAGGGACAACCCAAGTATACCACCTGACTGACCCTTAACCACTAACAGCGTTCTCTATACGTATGCTATACTAACCCTACCACTCGAGGGACCAATCCAGAGTGGCAATAGGTTTTTTGCTAACTTTCCCAGGTGACGCAAGTAGCGCGTCATACTGAGGCAAAAAGGGGCCTGCGAGCCCCACGAATTTCGAGAGTCTGGACGGACGCGTACGATCCTAGACCCATTAACCTCGCTATGTCAAACATCTACCTAACCAAACATTAATTCATGTTTTGTATTTTTTAATCAAATCGCATTAAAACATTTTGACAAGAGAAAGAAAGCACCAAAAAATCAAGAATTCTAAATTAATTCTGAATTCCGTTTAATCAACAGATAGGTAGCTGTTAAGCAATGGCAATGAACCAAAAACAAAGACACAAATTAATAAACAAACATTCAAATGATGTGTGTTGATACAAAAATCACAGTTTTGTTAGAAGGACAATTAGAAAAAAAAACCTAAATACATATTATTCAAAAGTTCTTCATGAAATATTGACCCAAAAACAAGAAAGGAAAGGGGAGAAAGAAAGGGGAGCAGACAGTTTGGAAAGAACAAAATTGATAAATATGTGGAGCAAAAACCTAGAAAATAATAACATTGGAAACGGGCAGGATCATTCAGTCCTTGCCATATAGTCTCAACAAGACACTTGAGCTAAACATTCAATGTCTGGCTCATCTTCATGATTGTCACTTATCAGACTTGATTATCAAAATTTATTGTGATATCGATCCAAATTCAAAAATGTACGGCTTTGTATCCTGAGGTCAAATCTGCCAACAACGCATTGGGGGAACTGGATTGAAGGCAGGGTCTTGTGTGTTAGGTGTAGACCAAAACCTGCAAACCCCTCACAAGTCTTGCGTTTCGGTGGGAAAAGCCAAAATACAAAGTGTAAAAGGTTCCACCTTCATCAGGGCAGCAGTCGTAAATTCTGCAGTGCAAAAAAGGAAAATGAAAGGAGTAAGGTATAGCCAATCTGGTTTGCTTGGTAGGTGTTTAACAAAAACTTGTCAAAGGTGAATTTGACAAAGGTGAATTTGACTTCATTTGACCCATTAACAACCCCCCCCCAGGCAGTGCATGACAGGTCAAAGGACCCATTAACAACCCCCCACAGGCAGTGCATGACTGGGCCAAAGGACCCATTAACAACCCCCCCCACCCGCAGGCAGTGCATGACTGGGCCAAAGGACCCATTAACAACCCCTCCCAGGCAGTGCATGACCGCCAAAGGACCCATCATGAACCAGATGGTGACCCATATCACTACAATGCATTACCAGCAACAAACAGATGCATGTAAATGCTACTATTTAATGATCAACCTGTATGATGCATGTGATGCACCCATCAGGCACCACCACATAACTAAAAGCATGCCCTCTGTGTCCCCACAGCCGTATCGAGTGACAGTGATACTGCACAACAGCCCAGGCAATCAGCTTCTGCACGTGTGCAAGCCAGCAGTTCGGCATCTCTGCCCCCAGTAGCAACTGCAACACATGTGTCGGCCACCATCACCAACATCTCCACCATCTCCACGCTGCCTGATGTAACACAGGTGCCACGGGACCCATCATGCCAATGCAACCCACCACAGAGAGCATCTGCACTGCAGAGGAGGCAGCATGTAGTGACAACAGTGCCCCGGCAGTGCAGTCTGATACGGGGCCACAGGGGGAGGTGCCCACCCTGGATGACTTGGAATCGTTCAATCAGCTGGAGTTCAGCCCCACATCACTCCACAGTCCTATAAGGTCACCTACCCCCTCAATGAAAGAGCTAAATTCCCGCATGCATCGGATGGAGGAGTAGCAGGCTACCCTCACCCAGCTGGTGGAGAGGCAGCTTGAGGAATCTAGGCTGCAGAGGGAGTGCTACAGCACATCTGTATGTCGCCTCTCAAGGTCTATTGGACGCTTTGCCAGCACTATAGTCACCCTGGCACGCCATGTGCGGGAGGGCAATGACAACACCTCGAGGATGATTGAATCCATGTTGATTGGCCAACAGGCAAATCTTGCACATATGCCACCTATTCCAGATTCTGTGCCATCCAATACCACCACCCATCCAGCTCCACCACTGCCAGTCCACTGAGGCGCTGGAGTCAGCTAACAGGGCTGTCGGGCAAGGATGCACAAGCACATAAGCGCACACGGAAATGATGGCATGTGTGTCGGACACTGCAGGACACATGTGGACTAGTCGGTGTGAGGGGGTGGGTACGTTTGGGTGGTGGGGGAGGACCATTAGGGGGTTGAGTATTGGGGCCTGTTTGGGGGTGGGTATGTTTGGGAGGGGGGACCATTAGGGGGTTTGAGTATTGGGGCCTGGTTGGGGCTGGGTATGTTTGGGTGGTGGGTGGGCACGGGTGTACAGCTTCCCTAACCATTGCACCTCCTTCCCTGTTGTTAATTCATCAATACATCATCATTTAAAAAAAAACATACATGAGTGGACATCCTTCATTTCATTTCCAGTACAATAATTCATTTATTGGCATCACCATATCCATGCGATGCTTTGAATGTGCTGTGTCTCAAAAGTAAATGTGAATCAGTGCATCCCATGCTCGTTGTCCATCTAGTGGACCCCCAGGACGTGGTTGTGCCATTCCATCCCCATCCCCATCCACATCCCCATCCCCATCCCCATCTCCGTCTCCATCCCCATCTTCATCATCTGCGTCTGGGGGCATTGGAATGTTCCTGAGCAGGCACAGATTGTGCAGCATGGTACAAACAAGCGTGATTTTGCCCGTCTTCACTGGGCTGTACTGCAGTGATCCGCCAGATCTGCTCAAACAGCGGAACCGGGCCTTCAGTAGTCCAAATGTCCTCTCAATCATGCCATGTGTGCGGACATGTGCCCTGTTGTACGCCTCGTCATGCCTGTTCCTTGGCCTCCGTACAGGCGTCATCAGCCATGGTGTGAGTGCATATCTAGCATCACCTACATGGGATGTAGATGGGGGGGGCATGTCGGTGTTTGTGGTATCATGTCTTCATCAGATGCAGTGCAATCTTGTGTCATTGTCCATTCAAGCATATGTGGCATGCAGTGGTTGGACCGGTGGGTGGTTCTGTTCTTTGGCCATCGTAGAGGACGTTGGCAACTGGACATTGACCAATGTATTGGTGTGCATGTGTACTCTGCCCTGCGGGTGACATTGGCTTGTGAGTATGGCATTGTGCAGTGATGTGCACACATGGCAGAGTCAGTCCACCGTGATAATGTAGTCAATGCAGGGTGTCTCGTGTACAGGCATCATGTGCATTGGGAGGGCAGTGTTTCATATTGTGGTTGGGTGTTTGCAGTGGCTCCAGGTGTATGTGCCAGCAGCCGTTCAGGCTGTGTGTGTCATGTGGCAGGGTGTGTACGGGGACACTGTGGCAACCTGTCATGTGTTGCTTTGTGATGTTTGGGTTCTGCTGTCTATTCAGTTGATGGGCGGGGGGTGATGCATGTGCAGTCACAGCGGCACACTCACATTGCTCATTGCCCTGGACATACACACACCACTTCCACAGGGCCGGTGCATTGGCAGCTGTACTCACCCAATAGCCATGTGCTTTGTCCAGCATAGCGTTCCATGTATCGTGGCAATTTGGAATTCCACAGTACCATTGAGTCATAGGTTGAGCCCTGCAAACGTGCGGAGCAATGTGTTGTCACTTGCGTGGCATCACATACCATCTGTACATTCAGTGAGTGGTACTGTTTCCTATTGTGGAACACCATCTCGATTGCACGTGGTACTGTCAGCTCAATGTGGGTGCAGTCGACTGCACCTATGCAATTTGGCATGCCTGCTATGGCATGGAAGGCCAACTTGGTGGCAATAACCTGGGGAAGGGTACGGGGTAGGACTATCTGTTCCGACACATCTAGTACCAGTGCCAGAATTTTGGAGAAACAGGGCTGTGATAGGCCGTGCAGCTCACCAACTGTGTGTTGATAGGTGCCGGTGCCAAGAAAATGCAGAACAGACACAACCTTCAGGAGGGGGGGTGGCGGTGGGGGTGTCTATGTGGCTGCTGATGTCGTCCTCTATCATGGCGGTGACGTACAGGATTGTTGGACGGTCCAGCCGGTAAAGTGTGTGGATCTGTCCTGGGCTAAGGTTCCAGGGTGAGGCCCTGATGCATGGTATTGCAGGCTGCCTGCGGGGTGGTGCCGGATGGACAATGGGGTTTGCCATGGGTACAGGGTTAGCTGGTTGCCGCCTGCGCCTCCTCCGCCTCCGCCTCCTCCTCTGCAACATTACCTCCATCATGTGCAGTGCTGCCTGTTGGTTGAGTAGGCTCAGTCCCAATGCTACTAGAGCTGCTACCTGCATGGTTCTGTTTTGTGTTGGGCTGGTTGTGGCCCTTTTGTAGGCTCCCAGTGGCCTGCTAGGTCCATCTGGGCTGATTTGGTGCACCTGTGCCCTGATTTAGGTCAGCAGGCACTGTTTAACATCATGTTCGCGGTGGCGGCGGTACCGCCACCGTGATCACGGTTTTAACGCCATTTTTCAGGCAGTGTTTCCATGTCCACGCTAGTTTTGATGCTCGCAGTGTTTAGTACTGCCTGTAAAAGAGGGGTTTCCGTGCAGGCGGAGTTTACGGGAGCCTAAACTCTGCGGTGGTGGTTGAGGGTGGTGCTATTTCCGGGTCCGCAGGTCATGATTGGGTGGACACGGAAACGATGCCGGTATGGTTACATCGGCATCGTTAAATCCGGACCAATGTACTTGTAATGAGGCCCATTGTTTGCATCAAGGCGTCGATCTCCTCATGGAGCAGTAACCTTTTGGCTGAAAATTCCTCGTGCAGTGAAGCCCTCAAGCTCTCCATTACACAGTGTGAAAGTTTCTGCACAACCTCTTGTCCCTGGGCCATCTGCTGCACCAGTGACCACCATCGTGGATGCCTCCACACAGACTGAGGCCCTCCTTGAGACCGAGGGGACCACCCAGATGTGAGGCAGACCCTGTTAGTTTGTCTTGTGAGGCAGATGCCATCAATTTGTGATTCTATGTCAGCAACTCATGAGGAGCTGGCTCAAAATCACAAGTCTATGTGCCAATACCTTGAACAGCTGGCAAGAGCCCTGCTCTCTGGTGGTCTCTGTGTGCTGGCACATTCAATTGCCCCCTCCTCCACTTCCTCCGCTATGCCCCAGTCATCCTCCAGGGAGCCTTCCATGCCACATTCCAGAAGGGCCACCTGTGCACCAATCACACTCACACTGCTCGGTCTGGTAGTGCCTGCGTCTCTGCCTCTGGTAGAAACTCTAAATTCACCACATGAGGTGGACAATGTGCCTGCCGAGGCACCAACACAGGGACAGGCAGTGGTTGGACAGCTGGCACTTCAGGCTAGTGCAGATGCTGTGCCCCCATCCATGACAAGTGACATCCAGTTGGCGGGGTACCTTTGCCGCTTACACTCTGCCAGGAAGCAGCAGATGAGGAGTGTACAGAGGCAGTCAATGCAGGGCCAATCAATATTGAGGAGGCACATCAGGCATGGCTCTGCTGCTTGCAGAGATCCAGAGGAGGAAGAGAGGAAGTTGATAGAGGGCCTTCAAGACCTCCAGGTAAGAACAGAGACCCGCCTCCAGGTAGAAGATGTGCAGTATGACTCTGTACAATTTGTAATGCCTTGGGTCTTCCAAGGGCATTCACCTACAGCACTTTGAGTCCATTTCAATGGCACATGGGCACAATGACATGTTACATTGCATTCCATTTCACTAGCATGTCACATGTACATGATGTGGTCACATTGCAGCTGGTGCGACATTATTCTGTCCTGTTGATGTGCAACTGAGTGCGATGTTCCAGGGAGTCCTGTGATGAGCTACGGAAATTGATTCTGCAGCAGTGCTCCAAGTTGTTCAGGTAGGAGGAGGATATGTGGATGGTGTACTTCATGTTGGAGACAGGCAGGGGGCATTGAGGTAAGCATTGGAGGTCAGGGGGTAAGGGGAGTGGGGTGTACTAACACAGGGCTACCTGGGGGTTTTGACGGATGGCAGGGGGGGTGAGCTCATGGGGAATAATATCAGGGGGCTGTCATGGGGATGTGGCATAGGTCAGGAGGGTGAGGTGAGGGGGTGTACTAGCAGGGGCGGCCTGGGGTTGTTGCAAAGATCAGGGGGTGAAGGGAGGGGGTTTACTAACAGGGGGCTGCCTGGGGGTTATAGCGGAGGTCAGGGCAGTGATGGGAGGGGGTGTACTAGCGGGGGCTGCCTGGGGGTTGTGGCAGAGGTCAGGGGGGCTGTTGGGTGGTGTTGGGACTTGAGGGGTCTGCCTGGGGGTTGTGGTGGAGGTCAGGGGGTGAGGGGAGGGTAGGATACTAACAGGGGTGCTGCCTGGGGTAGTGGCTGAGGTCTGGGAGTGAGAGGAGGGGGGGTGTACCAGCAGGGGCCTGCCTGGCAGTTGTGGTGGAGGTCAGTTGCTGAGTGGAGGTGGGTGTACTAGCAGGGGGCTTCCTGGGGTCATCTTGGCGGGGGTCAAGGGAGTGAGGGGAGGAGGGTGTACTAGCAGGGGGCTGCCTGGGGGTTGTGGCGCAGGTCAGGGGTGTGAGTGGAGAGGTTGTACTAGCAGGGGTTGCCTGGGGGTTGTGGTAGAGGTCAGGGGGCTGGTAGACAGTGTCAGGAATTTAGTTGGCTGCCTGGGGGTTGTAGCAGAGATCAGGGGGGAGATTGGTGGAGGGTGTACTAGCAGGTGGCTGCCTGGGGTAGTGGCAGAGGTCAGAGGTGTGAGGGGAGAGCTATGTACTAGCACAGGGTTACCTTGCGTTTGTGGCAGTGGTCTGAGGGTGTGAGGTGTACTAGCAGGGGGCTGCCTGGGGGTTGTGGCCGAGGTAAGGATGGTAAGGGGAAGTGGGTGTCAGACATTAGGGGGTGCCTTCGGGTAGCGAGGAGGTGTCTGGACTTGAGGGGGCTGCTATGGCTTAGTGGTGTAGGGGTGTAGGTGCATAGTTTAGGTGTCTTGCAACTAGGGGTGACGGTCACTGTCTCACTGGGGAGCTGCACTGAGTTACGGGGACAGTACGCAGTTTCGCCAGGGTGCCACTTCAAGTTAGGGGTGATGGTCTGCAGTTTTGCCAGGGTGCTGCTTTGAGGTTTGGGGAATCATATGCTGTATCGCTGCGATGCTGCATTGAGTTACTTGGGTCATACGCAAGATCACTGGTGTGCTGGCTTAAGTTACAGGGGACAGTATGCAGTTTCACCAGGGTGCCGCTTGGATTTAAGGGTGGCAGTCTGCAATTTTGCCTGTGTGCTGCCTTGAGTTACAGGGGATTGTATGCAGTATCACTCACGTTCTGCCTTGAGTTGCGGGGGGGAGCGTAAGCAAGATCACTGGGGTGCTGCATTGAGTTATGGGGGACAGTAAGCAGGTCCGCCGGGGTGTCGCTTGGAGTTAAGGTTTACTGTACGCAGTTTTGCCGGGGTGCTGCCTTGAGTTACAGAGATTGTACGCAGTATCACTGGGGTACTGCTTTGAGTTACTTGGATCGTATGCAGTATCACTGGGGTGCTGCCTTGAGTTACGAGGGATCATACAGCGGTATCGTCAGGGTGATAGATGGCGGTGCAAAGGTAGTTTGTTGGTACTAGCTTTTGTTTGCGTGGGTTCGTGTTATGGGCGTTCCAGGCGCAACTCTTTTTTCTTTGCACCTGGGGTTACTTTGCGCTTTGAAATCCATAAATACGTGGACCGTGCAAAGAAACTTTTACGCGCAAGTAAGCGCAAAGTTGTTTTAGGCTCTTAGTACTTTGCAGGGACTTTGCACGTTTTCTATGAATCAGAACCTAGGACTCATGTACCCACTAAAGTGTGCAGATCTCACAAACCAACCTTTGGGAAGACGGGGGCATCTGGGAATATCACTATGCAATTCATAGCTGAAACAAATTGCAATTGAGTCACATACAAACATATTTGGAAGGCTGAACGGTTGTTATTTTTCTGGGATCAGGAGCCTGGATTCATTGTAAACAAAGCCGTCAGCACCAAAGAATTGGTATTGGTATTGTTTATTTGTAAAGCGCCCATACACAAAGCAAGTGTTTGAAAGTGCTCAATTCAATCGCATCCTGCTTTTTATTTTCAAACCTGGCAGCCCCCAAAATGGCGGCCGTTTTATTTTAGACTAGCGGTCATTACAACGACCATGTTCATGCTTTACTTTCTTGGGTGCTCTCGATTTCCCACAGCCGGATAAGGCAACCGAAAGAAATAAAAAAGCGACACTAATCTTCATTTTGAATGTGTTGTGGTGTACTGAACTTTGCTGGGTCAGTTGAGAGAACTAGTAAACTTGCAAAACTGAACATGACTTTCGGAAAGCGTGTGTTCTGTACCTGCATTTTCTTGGTGTTATAATTATGTCATGATGAGAAACACTAATGAATCATTATAGAGAGAAGTCGCTTATGAAGTCATGTAGAAGTCACAATGTGGTGCTCCGCGCTTCTAGACAGTTGCGCATCTGCCCTCCGAGTCTGTTAGTTGCAAAGGCATTTCATTGCATACTTCTCCAAGGTGTGAAGATGCGTTCATTTTACGAAGGTTATTTGAGGTCTGGCTACCGCCATTTCCCCTCACACCCTCCCTCCTTGGGGAGAAATATTATTCCGCACGCGCCACTTTGCAGTCGACAAGTCAATATTAAGTGCATTTCTCCTAGCTGCCGTTTCGCGCAAGTTTTCCTCTGAGAGCTTTTGGAATTATTGATTTAAACACCTTGTTTTGCTGCATTAATTCCATATGCAGTTTCTACAGCCGCTATTCGGGATTTGAAGAAATTTGCGAAGTTTTTTTCAAAAGATGTCGTTTACAGAAATATTCGGGTGAGTTTGCTTTGACAAGCAACGTTTGTTTTTGCAGCAAAGTGCATGTGCAGACACACAATGGTGTAGGCCAATAAGAAATATATACATTCAAAGCGCTTTTGGTGAGCACCATGAACTTTTACATTGCATAAGTTTGAACACTTCAGCATGGCAACGCCTCCCTCTGCATTGTTTCCTCTATCAACACAACAGTTAGGATGATTTTTAAATGTTCATTGGTGTAAACCATGATCTCCAGATGATTTGGACGCCCACTCCCATGATCCCTCTTAATTTGTTTTTGCTTGCTAGGGCTGATGGGAGTTGTAGTCAATTACATTTTGAAGGGGCAACATTTGCAAAACCTCATTCAAAATAAGACCGGCACTCAGATAGTCAAATAACACCAAGCAGATACAAAACAAGTGACTACTGTGGGAAACCAGTTTTCAGAAACACTGTTTGTGGTGTGTTACCCCTCCTGGGAGCATGGTATCTCCCAGGGCTTGTGCCAAGGTCACATGTTGGTGAACATGTGACTTAAAATAATAAAATGGACGAGCAAGTCGATGCAACCTGACTCCTGCCTTCTGTGTGTGTGCTACTGCAGCGCGATGCTGGCGCTGCATGGCAGGTAGAGGGCCTGCTGCTGCTGCAGAGCTCTATGCCTGGACAGTGCCCCTGCTGGGCAACGCTGTCCCTGCTGCCCTGGCCACTAGGGTGAAACAGAGCCCCTTCTGGGCAACTCTGTCGTCATGCTCTGGAGCCCCAGCCGGGCAACTCCGACAGCCTGGGTGCCCCAGGCCATTTTTCGGGTCCATGTGATCCCGGTCCATCAGGGTGATGCCTGCAACTAAGCATGGTGGGTGCCCCCACCACTCCGCTAGCTGGCTCATGTGCCCGTGAGCCAGGCCGCCGTGATAACTGAAGGTGATCTTGCTGGGTGCTTCCAGCAACAGTGTCCTGAATCCTGGGCCCTGGGCCCAGGACACCACACACTTGGGTGTAAACGAAATCGGAATCAATGCTGCATAAATGTTTGGACTTTCAGGAGAACCAACAATAAAAATGCTTATACAGCGAGATGGCAGGCATATAGTTGAGCTTACCACTACCACTAATACAAGATGAATCAGACACTCAGCTTCAACGAAGATCAAATAAACGACATCGTGGGGGGACCCACACTTTTCAACATGCAGGGCATGAACCTTAACGCTACAGCAACAGCATCTAGCGATGACCTACTTAAATTAAAGAAAAAATGTTTTCGAACTGAACTGCACGGCCATCTTCTGAGGGAGTACCTTAGGGCTAACATGGTTCCCTTAGGTTTGATCGTGCGGAATGAACCGGCATTATTCCTTGATGATCCCGAATATATGCTCGGGTTCAGCCAGATCGCTACTAAGTGCAGCAGAGACCTGATGGTGTTGACCATCACAGCGGCACAGAGGGTGCATTTGAGAATCAAGAAAGACCTAGAGAGGGACGAAGAGAAGTTCTTGAATAATACGGACCTGGACAATGCCAGGGAGAAGCTCAAGGAAATCGATAAAAACATGGACCAATTCATGGCGGATGCTTTAGAGAAGAAGCACAAGAAACTAGCGAAGGACATCAGTAGCTTCAAGATCGAGACAGTTTATCCTTATCTTGCCTCTGAATATAAGGAAAATAAGGAAAAGGAGAGGACACAAAACATTGGCTCTGCCAATAGACGCAAGAAGAGAGGTGTTTCTTTTTCAGACACCTCCAGCTCTGGCTCTGATAAAAGCAATCAACCTCCAGCTCATGGTAACTTTCCATATCCTGGACCATACCCGATGCAACCGCCTTTTTTAGGGTATGGGGGCCCCAGAGGCGGACACTGGGGCCCCCCTCCGCCCCCAATGCCCCCCTTTGGGTTCCCCAATTGGAGACAACCGAGGGGGAGGAAGAGATCACAACGGAGGTACTAGAACCTGTTTGCAACACGATCCCTATATTTAACATCTCTGGGGTGAATCTGACAAAGGGAGAAATTGACGTCCTTTCTAAAGGACTCTCTTTTGTCCCTACCAATCCAACGAATTGGTACAACATGGATTGTGAACTAAGACATTTTTTTCGTAAAATTCGCCTAAAATCCTTTTTCCAAGACACAGATGATTCTGAACAAGAATCAGATACCGGTTTCCGTCCAAAATCCACATTTTGTCCTACTGAAGCTGAAGTGGCCCCGGCCATCATCACATTTGAGAAATGTGTGTTACAAGAGGTTCAGAAAATACGAGCCAAGACACCTGTACACCGACACAATTTGTCGAATGAGGAACGACAAGCCCTCAAGAACCTGGCAGCCAACACAGGGATTGTGATAAAATCAGCTGATAAGGGCGGGGGACTTGTGATACAGAGCAAAGACCAATATTTGATCATGGTTAATTCCCTCTTGGACGATGATACAAATTATAAGAAACTCAGGAAAGATCCGACATTGGAAATCAAACATCTGATACAGGAGGCCACTACGTTTGCCTTGGAACACCAATGGATTACCAAAAAGGAAGAAGAATTTTTGAACACCTCAGAAGGACGTATCCCTGCCTTCTACGCTCTACCCAAAATACACAAAGATGCACAGAACCCACCGGGTAGACCGATTGTATCTGGATGCGGCTCGATTCTTGAACCCCTATGCAAATTCATAGATTTTTTCTTGAAACCCCTCAGCCAGAAGACACCTACGTATTTAAGGGACACAATGGCCACCATTGAATGCTTTGAAGGCCAACTACATAACCCAATGATTAGCCGCATCGCTACAATGGACATCACATCGCTATATACGAGCATCCCGCAGACTGAGGCAATTGAATGCATGCAAGCACATCTGATCCACCACATGACACAAAGAAGGGTTCCAACAAATTTCATAATTGAACTTTTGGAACTAGCATTGACCAAGAACTTTTTCTGTTTCAACGAACGCTTCTACTTGCATACTAGCGGCACGGCCATGGGGGCTGCCTTTGCCCCGAGCCTTGCCATCATTTTTATGGCAGAGTTCGAAAGAAGCTTCATATTGGATACTGAGAACCCATTTCTCAACAACATCAGCCACTGGAAAAGATACATAGACGATATAATTTTCTTGTGGGAAGGCAGTTTGGATTCTCTCCTTAACTTTCAACAGTGGCTCAATTCGTGTCACCCGTCTATATCATTCTCTCTTGAATCTAGTCCATCCAATATCAACTTCTTGGACCTAAAAATCAGCGAGAAGGAAGGTTCGCTGTCTTGTTCATTATACAAGAAACAGACAGATAGAAACACATAATTGCATTATACCAGCTCACACCCACGCAATCTAAGGGACAACTTACCATATGGGCAATTCCTCCGCTTGAGGAGGAATTGCACAGATAAAAACGACTTTCGCCAACATGGATTTGAACTCAAGGAACGCCTTTTAGACCGAGGGTATCCCAGTAAACTGGTGAAGAACAACTACAAGAGAGCCTTGAATACCCCCCGGGAGGTCCTACTACAACCTAAACCCAGATCAGAAGAGGAGGTTAAAATGACTTGTGTTACCACCTTCTGCCAGGCAACTACACAAATAAAACAGGCCATCAGAAAATTCTGGCCGTTAGTCCAACTAAATCTGGAACACGAACCATTCCCCCGAATGGCTTTGAAACGCTCCAAAAATCTCAAAGAACACCTTACCAAGGCCAGATTTACCAGCGCTACCTCACGAAACACACTCTGGAATCTACGGAATCTAACTGGGCACCACCCATGTGGCAACTGCTCCATATGCAGGTTCACCATCAAACTCAAAAGTTTCGCCATCGCAGGGAAACAGTGGGTGTTCCGCCACTTTTCTAACTGCAAAAGCCAGAACGTGATTTACCTTATCGAATGCCCATGTGGACTTAAATATGTGGGCCAGACAAGCCGACCGGTGCACAAAAGAATAGTGGAACATCGCTCACGAATCAGATGTAGAACTCACACATCCCCATTAGTTGGTCATTATGTGGAATACCAACATAGTCATGATGACATGAAATGGTGGGTGGTGGATATGGTCCAAGGCAACACCAACACTGCTAATACACTGAACCACAAGGAAGCCTGGTGGGTTTTTAAACTCGATACCGTGAAACACGGACTGAATGAGGCAATGTTGTGGATTATAGACCTTAGTGTTGATATACAATGTTGATCTTGTCCGTTTGGACTCTCTGTGACTAAACATACAGGGTGTGGATGTATGGGGTCAGGGCCTTCAGTGAGGCCACTCCACTACACGCATGACCCACACCACTCTCTGACTCCTTTTCCTCCCCTCCCCTCTCTTTGATTTGGATTGGTTCCTAATGTACCCATGTGCTGTTGTTGATATGTGTTTCCGACCTCTTGTTCACTGATACCTATTGCATGATTGAATTCATTAACATGTGTACCAACTGTGACCTGACAACGTGAGACTCCTTTGTAACTTTGAATTTGTATTATAATGTTGATCATTTCTGATACAAACCTTGTTAAACTACCAGAAGCCTCTTTTATGTATGGTGTTTGTTTTTTAAGAAAGTGGATTTTCCACTATATTGTGATTCTGCTTGAACAGACCCAGCGCCCTGATTAGTTCTTTACACCAGGCACTCACCAGTTTCATGTATTCAGTTGAGCACACACCCTCTCTCTGTCCTCGGTGATTCCCCCTTGGCTTTATACTGGAACCACCTTCTGCTCCACTGACCATTTCGTGGCAGCTGTCGTAGTTTCTCTCCTTTTCCCCCCTTCCCCCCCCACCCCTCTTCTTTTCCTCCCTCATTTCTTTCCGGGCTTGACTCGTATGCTAGCATGGGCGCTGCCCCTCGGGACGCATGCGCTCGACTAGAACACTACGGCACTGTGCCATGCGCATGCGCCCGTGGTTCTGTTTCCGCACATGCGCGGTGCCCGCACTTACGGGACCGGTGTCTTTACACCCGCGCATGCGCGCTCTCCCCTTACATTCAAGCGAATCATGCGCGCTTCAGTATTTCTAGCAGTGTTTCTCACTGTGCACCGCTCACTTGCGACACGGGATGCGGACCGGCGCGCATCTTTGAGATTTCTTCACAGCGACGGCTTCATTCCACACGCTGCTTGAAGACGGGTAGGCACCTTACCGCTAGGGCTCTAGCATTTTCCTCTTTAATGGGGTCACCCTGCTTCCCCCCTACTGAGTCAACATGTCCCTTCCCTCTCCTTATCTATCCTAGTCCCTGGGACCACAGCCCTTTTCCTTTCCATGGATGTGGTCAACACTTTGTTTGAGCCACTACTTTCTCAATTATGTTAGCATTCATATAGCTATCGCCAGCAGCCTCATATTCACTTCAAAATTTTGGTCTGCTCCTGCTGTAGGATCTCCAGCTACACTTTGATTTCTTCTTTGGAACGATCCACTTACCTGCAAGTACAAGTTTTGTCTGATTGACGCACACACCGGATCCTGACATGAATCACAACATGTCTGTAGTAAGTGTTACCTTCCTGCTATTTTTCGGTGCTACACATTATTTGACCTGCAGGGATGCAGTTTAGAGACACTTCAGTTCTTTCTGATCCCTTTTTTCTCTGTTTCTTGTATTCCCTTGATAGGCCTCCCAGCTTTGATACATCGGGTCTCTAACTCACCCTCTGCTCGACTGGTTCCGGGACCCCATGGAGGCACCAGCCTTTTGGAACCACGGTTCCATACAGTACCTGTGCTAATTTGGCACGGGCCCTCTCCTTGGTCACCCTGACCATTGGAGCTTTTTTCTACTTTCCCCCTCTTCTCTGTTCAGGTGGGTAATGCCAGCCTACAGGTGCCAAATGTTCTCTCCTTTTGGCAACCTTTTAAAGCTTAATGTCTGCTTCTTTCTCGAACCCTCCCCTTTTTTAATACTAGTGCTTCACGTGCTCTACCATTGTTAGGCATGCATAGACTGATGAGATGTTGGGGGTGATTTGTTCTTACCCTCTCTCCCCTTCTGATTTCTTTCCTTTGCTCTGTTTTCCCATGTAGAGCGACATCCGCAGGTCCAGATGAAGGTAGCCTTCACTGCCCGCCGAAACGTCTTATTGGACACGTAATTGTTATACGGCCCATTTTTCAAATCAGCAGGAATATAACCACCGACGTTGACCTAGGATTGGTCTCTTGATAAACTCCCACCAGTTGACCCTCCAAGTCATCAGGAGGACCTGACCTCTGGCATCAGTTTGGAACCACACATGCCCTGGGCTCCAAACCCGAGGACCTGACAATCGGTCCTTTGGCCGAGGCCATCAATACATCAGACTCTGGTGGGGGTCGCATTTGGTTGCTTTGCCCTATCACACACAATCAGGATGTGTTGGGATTTTGCTTTTTGTTGTTTTATTTTCCTCATTTTGTTTTTTCAACTCATCATATAGACTGTGGATTTAATCACACATTGTGTGGATGGTTTTTTTGTTTGAAAATGTTTATTTCTTGTCAAATACCAGAATGTATGTTCCATAGCATTTAATGTAATTCACTGTGCATTTTAATGATCATGGTTTCGATTTTTTGAAAGTACAATTTTTTTTGTAAATGCTCCTTTGGGAGATCATGTTTATTTGTTAAACAATAACTGTATAATTAAAAATAGCCACTAAGCTATCACAGCAGTTTTCTCTATATATTTTCTTTTGCTCCAAGGTAGTAACACTCGATGCTCCGGGGTAGCCTGAGATATCAAATTAATTAGATATCCAGAGCATTTGGGTTCAACATTTATTGTTTTATAGGCGTACTAGTTTTCAGCCTTTGTTTGTAGAGCACCACATGAAAAAACAGTGTGTGTAAAAAGAGTAATATTTTTGATGGGATATGGTCAGTTCCTTGTTTGTATAACAGCAGTTTTGATGCCTTTAACCTGACCTTCCCAATACTTAGGGTTTTCCCTCCAGTTTACTTATATAGTTGAGTTTAGGCAGCGAGTGGCAGGGTAACATGCATGGCCACAGAGCAGCTCCGCACATTGGACCACTTAGCTGAAGAGACAATAATGTATTAAATGGGAGCCAGAGACGGTGACATTTCACGGTAACACATAGAAAGGACAGGCTAAGGATTCCCTAGTGAAGGTTATTGTTACGCAGCTGTGGCGGATGATTCTACCTGCTAGTGTGAAGAATCCTTTTCCATTAAATTGTGGAGGAATTGAGTCAGTCCCTTTGGGTTCATATTTCCAGGAAATGGCAAGAGCAGTGAGTGACCTGAGGAAACATGAATAGCATGTCTAACATAATAGGGCAACAGGTGGGGCACACTTGGGGCATATTTTCTCTTTCACAGCGTGTCTACACTACACACACACGCACACACACACACACACACACATACACTCACACACAAACACAACTACCCCCATACACACACACCGGGCCTCATTATGAGTTTGGAGGTAATAAGGACATGGCTGCCTCCAAACTCGGGTCCGGGACCGTGGTCCCTGAATGTAGAAATACCGGGCCATTCCGACTTTGGAGGGCCCGGTATTTCGACATACAGGGAACCCGGACCCAGACCATCCCCATTCCATTCGAGCCACCACAGGGCTCAATGAGAATGGAGAGGGAGCTAACAACCTGCCTGTCAATAACGGGCCCGTGTTAACTCCCAGGCCCCCTCGAGGGACCCGCTAAGGATGTCTGGTAAAACCAGACGTCCAGAGCGGGTCCCGCAAGGGGACCTCGTAATAGGGCAGAATGAGTTTACCGGCGCCGTTAAACACATACCGCCCAGGTCGTAATGAGGCCCACAGTGTCTTAAGTAGCATGGGAAAACATGCTGGGGCTCGTCAAGGGTGTGTAGCCTAACGGTGTGGGTCACCTGCATGCCCAGTATGCCACATCCCCTTAACGAGCCCCAGCTTAAAGGGTTGCTTGTGACTCCCACCAGGCAGCCCTTTGCAGCGATCAGCACACTCTCCCCTCATGGAAGAGGGTGCTGATCTCTGCATCTCTTAACTAAAGGCATGTGTAAGGGGGACAACACCACCTGTTTTCTTCCTTAATGGTGGCATCGACCCCTGCCAGGCATTCCTTTGCATGGATCACCACCCTCGCACCTCAGGCTGCGAGAGGGATGATTCCTGCATCCCTTATAGAAAAGGGTTGACTGGCAGGGGACAACGCCACGTGTTTTCAGCCTTTACAGGTGGTGCTGCCAGTGTATTCTTTTCACTAAGAGATGCAGCAATCACCCTGGTGATCGCTGCATCTCTTAGTTAAAGGAATGCTTGGCGAGGGGCAGCTCCACCATTAAAGCTGAAAAAGTGAGGCCGCTGGAAGTTGGGGACTTTTTTCCTGAAGCCTGAAGCTCCTGTGAATGAGCAAGAGCTTCTGGCTTTAGAAAAAAGGGATTGGCTTGCAGCAGCCTCACCTTTTCTTCCATCATGGTGGCTCCGACCCACAAGTATCTCTTGGTTAAAGGGATACCTGGCAGGTTCCAGCACCACCATTATGGAGAAAATACAGTTTTTTTCTAAAGCCTGAAGCTCTTGCACATGAGCGAGAGCTTTAAGATTCAGGCTTTAGAAAAAAAGGCATTGGGCCTCATAAGGACCGTGGCGGTGACGGTAGGAACGGTGCTGGTAAGGCACCGGCACTGTTCATACCGTTCCGCCGCATTACGAGTTCTGCTCGCGGGTTTCTGACAGCCCACCAGGTCTTAGCTGGCACCCGCGAGCAGAACTTGTAATGCCGCCGGCACCGTTATCAACAGTGCCGGTGCATCCATGCTCCTCACCCCCATTCTGCCCAATGGGGGAGAATGGGGAATGGGAGACCAGCAATACTGCCACCCACGAATGGGCAATTACCGGCCCATTCATTTGTTAATGGGCCGGTTATTGCCCAATCACGGGAGGCGGTGCCGGTGGCGAGCATGGCGGTAGCCGTGCCTGCCATGCTCGTAATGAGGCCCAATGACTTCTAGCGGCCTCATCAGCTGGGGCTGCCAGGGGACATTAGAGAGCCCCGGCAGGGCCCTGTGTCAGTACCATTTTTTCTGAGGCTGTCAGGACAATGCCCAGGCTCGCCTACTTAAAGCCCTGCAGACACACATCAAGCTGAATGGTAATCGAATCACCAATTTCTTATTTATCTGTGACTCAACAATAACATGAACGTGGCTTTGCAAAGTTCTATGGTGCCCCAGGGAAATTGATTTTTTGACAGCCTCGCTCCATTATTATCAGGTCTGATTTTAAGGTTGCACAGCCAAAATGGCACATCCTGCCATTCTGCTGGTGGCACTTTAGGCAGCCAGTAAGAATTGCGTATTTGAAATATCTGCTCCACATATGGCCTTCACCAATGGGCCGATCAGAATTCCGAGATCAGTGCGTGATGTTTACATCTTTGAGAATGAATCTTCTCGTGACCAGTTGCTTGCTAAACAACAGGGAACTTCCTGGATGCTAATGCCGTGCACATACATTGAGTATGTCAGAGGTGTGATTGCATTATGCAAATCATATGGGCGCAACAACTACACCTTTGACGGCAATGCACAATATTAAATACTGCAGCCTAAATATGACTAGTCACTGTTTCGAAAAGCATGCCACTTCGCGTCACTGGTATGTAACAGATCCAGTCCAGTCCTCTCCTGACGTTGTAATGAAAGCCTACAGGATGAGCAGGCAAACCAATCATACTGTGCTGACACAGCAGGTGGGCACAAGTTACACCTGAAAAACAAGCTTGTAAAGGAACATGGTGCCGGTGATGTCAAAAGACAGATTGCCTTAGCAAATGCTACGAATGGATGACGCATTGTTTTTCTGTGTATTGCAGTGAAGTGACCATGTAGACATGTGATGCCACAGACACATACAAAGATAAGGAAGTGCTGCATTTCATTCTTTGATTGCAGGAGATACTCATGATAGTGGGAAACCACAGGCCAGTTGCTGCATACAACTCATTCTAGGTTCCCTCCACTTAGCAAGTTACCCTGCCATCCACAAGGGCTGGAAGGTTCAATGCACTCAGTATTAGCACTATGGGTCTGAGCAGGGATGTCATTTCGGGGGTTCAACTGGGGTCTCCCATGCGACCCCTCTTTTCTCCCTTGCTACCCCTAAAAAAACCTAAAAAAAACAATTGGTTTGTTTTTGGTTTTTAAATTTAATTCCTGGACTTTGGCCAGCGCTATGTGGCTCTTTGTTTCTGGAGTTTCTGGCTTTCTTGTTAAGGCATCAGGGGGTTCCACACGTGAAACTGTGGTGCTGGAAATGTCTTATAGAGGGACATGGCCTTTTCAGTGTGTGGTTTCTCTATGTGCTCTGCCACTGAGGTCCACTCTGGACCTCTGGCAGCGCAGCTCTTCATTGTATCTTTTGGTGAACAACACCCATTGTATATCCTTATGGCACCCATGTGTGGGGGCACATCCTTGTACCCCTTCTGTGTGTTTTTGAGCACCTGTATGTTGCCCACAGAGTAGGGTATGGGCTGGTGGCAGCTGCATGCTGACTTGGCAGTGGCTCTGAGTGTCCTCCATGTTTGGGACACAAAGGGCCTGCCAAAGGAATCAATGGATTCCTGATAGAAGGCGTAAGGGCCCCAGTGGCCTCTTGGTTTCTATTGCCTTTTACCTTGTTTCCCAGAGTCCTGAGAAGACCTGGCTCTGTCCTTTCCTCCTGAATGGCTGTTGGGTGGAAATACCATATATGGCTCTGGGGCTGCCTCCTGTCAGACTGACTGTAACCTTTCCAGGTGTTGTGTGTTATGGGTACACCCGAGGGGTGGGACCTGTGTGAATAGAGTTGGCAGTCAATTCACATTCTCTGTTGTGGGTGTCTGGTCTCTGTGTGTGTGACACAATGAATGAGACAGCCCTTACTGAAACTGATATTAATACAGTGTAGTGTGCTGAAACGCTGGGTACTTGCCCCAGTCCACATTCTTTGTTACGGGTGTATGGGTGGAGTGAATGGCCTGATTTGCTGCCTGCCTGCATGCATACCCATCGGTGTGATTAGCTGACTGAGTCTGGCTCAGCCAGAGTGAATGAGGGATGGATGTGTATATCTGGGGACCTCTCACTTACCAATGTGTTTAGAAGCTGAAGTCGAAGCTGAAGCAAGAGGAAGCTGGTCCTTGAAGTCCAGCTGGAAGAGAAGTCTGCTGCTGAATTTCTTCAATGTAATCCAAAGGCTGCTGTGTCTCAGAAGGACTGATCCAGAGAGGACCTGCAAAGGAGATCTTTCCCCGAGCTATGGGGGGACCCTCGTGCAAAGCTGTGGGTCTTCATCAAAGTATCCTAGAAGCCAGTCTTGTGTGCCTGCCTTCCAGAGAAGTGGTTTTGAAGTTCAGAAGAAGAATGCCAGACATCTCAAGCCAGAGAAGTTAATTGGTGTCACCCAGGGTCTGAAGGAGCGGTTTGTAACCGATGGAAGCCGCTGCAGCTTACCAACCAGAAGAGGCGGTACACTGGCATAGTGCCGCTGAACCCCCAGAACTGCAAAAGTTCCAAACTGCCTAAGAACATTTGAAAGGACATACCTGCCATCACCCCTGATGAGTTTGTCCCAACAGAGAGAGCCCAGAGCCCTTTGGTGCAGTGGAAGGTCCATTGGTGGGTTCCCCACCACCAGAAGCCACCAAATATGTCCCAAGGGTTGAGACTTAGTGAGGGTCCGAGGTCCACTCAAGTGGTCAAGTCCAGGTCACCAGAAGTTGTCCAGATGTATGTGTTGCGGCTGCAGCACCAAAGAAACGAAAGTCTGAGAACCACAATATTCCGAAACCCCACACCAAAAGGGACCTATGCACCCGTCGCCTCCAGAATTCATCATAAGGTACCAGGGGTCTTACTTTCATCTGCAAAGCCTTTAAGGAGTCCACAGCAAGTTTTATCTTCACAGGACTTCTACAGTCAGAGAAAATGTTGACCAAAGGAGAGCACTGAGACAATCCAAACTGCTGCACTTCAGAAAGAATTTGGTTCCTTTTTATTCTTGGAATCAGCATCCCAGTGGCTCCTTCTTCCAAAGGGGGTCCATCCTCAGAGGGAATCATCGAGTAAAGCCGATAAATTCTTCCACTTCGCCTGCCAAGGCACCAAATATATTGTGATGAGGAACAGCATCTTCTAGCGTGAGGAATCATCCAGGGATCTCAGATTAATCTTGGATCCTGTTCTCCTGTTGCCTCTGAGATACTTTCGGGTGGTAGAACCTTTTAAAACGAAAGCACAAGGTTATTGAACATTATTGGACTGGGCTGTAAAAGTCAACATAAGTTACTCCCTAACTTTTCCCTTACAGGTTGCCCAGGTGGGAGGGATCCTCACTCAGAATTACTTGTCTAGTCTCAAGGAAGCATTCTCCCACTGTTCATAACTAACTTGTCTTTCTTTCCCATTACATGCTGTTACACCTAACTTAAAAATCCACCTGTCTATTTAAAACTGTCTGCAGTTAGTGCAGCTATTACTGCATTTATGTCCACTACCCCTCGCCCTGACAGTCAGGACCCCGGGGCCGCACCACGGTGTCTCATCATGGCCCCAGGGGCCTACTCATGTCCCCCAAGACTCTCTTGGAGCAAGTCCAAAGGCACCAGGCTCATATTGCAGAAGGGGGAGCTGGAGCTCACAATGGCAGTGTCACAACATGGATGCCCCCACATGGTTCAGTTCCAGAACTGAACCATGCGGTCTAGCATTTAGGGTGTGGTCTGGCCTGAAGGCACCTGGAATACCTGCAGGCTATATAAGCCACACCCAGACTGGAGAAAACGCTTCGCGTTGCTCTGCTCTCGCAGCGTGACGTTCACCATGACCTGTCGGATCTTCTTCTGCATTCCAGGCCGACACCTGCAAGAAGAAATAGAAGAACACGATTAGTACTCTTACCTGTTAACGAGTCCAGCTCCTGTCATCCGCTCCAGTGTCCAGAATATCCAGCATCTCGCCGAACGCTCGCTCTCTCTCTTGGAAGCCGCAACCTGGGGGAGAAAAATAGAAAGGCAGCATTGTAAGCCTTTATTCTTCACATTCAAACAACGATCGGCTGTCTCACGCTTACCTGAGTTGAACTTGCTTCTGGCTCAAGGCCATTCCGGTCTTTCAACAACCTGCAAGAGAAAAGGCAAGACTGATTAACTCACATAATTACTCAGAGGCAATTCGAACAACACCTACTCACCTCTCTGCATCCTCTCAGCAACTTAGCATCCAGAACATCACGGTGGCCTGCAAGAGAGGGACAACACAGGTTAGCACATCGCAAGAAAAGCACATAGCGCGGCGCTCCGTGCTTTCACTGACCATCTCCAGCACAGCCCCAACCAGCACGGCATCTTCAGAACTCCAACCGCACCTAAGCAAGAAGGAAAGACATTAACAGCGGCAACTGCAATTAAGGACAAGCTGTCAAAACAGCAGACTTACCTGAGAAACTGAGTCGCAGCAGGATTGGACTCACAGGGCCCGCAGCAGTGAAGCAACTCGGCTGCGACGCGCCCATCCACGACGCACCCCTGCACAGAACAGCAGGACGGAGAGCGCACCATATCGAAAACCAAGGTGAGGAAAACACTAAGCGGTCGTTGGGTCCAAAAGGGAGGTGGGCTCAGGGAAAAAGAGACTATGAACTAAAATCAGAACTCCTGTATTCCAGACTAGGTCCTCAGCAGAACAAGAACCAGAGGGAGTGGGTCCAGGTTGGAAGCAGTCCAGCCAAATTGGGTGGCGTCCCTGTGGATACCGGGTGAGCGTTACAATTTAAGTAATGTGTGGTACCACATACAGTGTATATAGTTGCCATTATTTGAATACGTATTCCAACTAAAAGTGTTACTATTTATAGGTATATTTGGTAGAGGTAGTAACCTTATTTTATATAAAGAAACTGTGCTATCACTTAACATAGTGTGTGGACATTCCTTTCTGAGGGCTTTTGGGAAAACACTATACTTAAGAACATGCCTGCATCAACCCCTGAAAGCTTAAGCCTGGCTGGTCATCCATTACTTCCAAACTGAGAGCCTTGCTGGGGTGTTCCATACGATGTAGACGGCAGAAGTACAGATGCCCCCTCCAGTCTTTACACTGGTGGTACAGAGGTGGGATCACTGGTTTTAAGACTCAGAGTTTAACCTAGCTACTACAAAAGCTCCACACTTCTTTATTAATTTAGAGTTCTCTTAGTGTATACTGATAACTACACTACAAACAATGGAAACTATTGCAAATGGTAAATTGACGAGGATGAAAGAGAGGCTCTCCAGAGTGCTTGTGAAGTGAGAAAAATAGACTTTAAATACATCTAGGTCAGAGCTTATAGCTGTCCTTGTGGATTACCGGCAGATTGTGATACTCATGATGGAAATGGGGGAGGTGCTCTGAGAGGGTCCTTACCCCTAGTGAAGTCACAGAGGTTGCCACTGTAATTGACACCTCTCCTGTCATGTCTATTCCAAAACCCAGCATTGTTTCTTCAGGGGATGCCCTGCAACTTGAGTTATTAAGGATAAAATCTGCCTTTGAATACAAAAAGTTAGAGACTGAAACTGAGTTCAAGAAGGAGGAGTTGGCACAAGTTATGCTCAAAGAAAGAGATCTTGAACTGAAACATAGGGATCTTGAACTAAAAAACAGAGACACTGAATGTCACAGACTCCAGCTAGAGAAAACTAAGGTGGACATTTCAGCCAAACCAGTTGAGAGTATCAGGTCTCCTGCCACCAAGTTTATGAAAGATTTGGTTGGTGTGTATGTGAAGGGTGCAGATATCCTCCAATGGACAGAAGCATGTGAGATGGCTTTTTGTATCCATGATGTTAACCATAGAGATTTGGCTAAGTGTTTGTTAAGTAGAGTACCCCAGGCTGGTTATGACTGTATTCTGAATCTGAGTGTGGAAGAAAGAGGCCAGTATGAGTACAAAATAGCTGCTTTGATTGCCAAGTTTGGCAAGACACCTGTCCAGTACCTTAAGAGGTTCAGGGATTATAAGAACAGAGAGAATATGTCTTGGGTTGATTGGGTGAGTGCTGCACATATGGATATGATGCGATGGGTTGATAGTTACAAGGTGAAGTCTTTTGTTGAATTGTCACATCTCTTGTTTTTTTAAATATATTTTTCTGAAGCTTGTTCACCGGAGCTGTATCAGTACATTGCAGACCAGAATATTTTGGATACCTTTAAGTTGGCTAAGTTGGCTGATAAGTGGGTCTCCCACAGGGTAACCATCCTCTGCTACCAACAGCCCCTATAGAGGTTAGTCTACCTGTCTGTGCATGTCAGGTGGCTGACCTGTCCCATCCTCAAGAAACTATCAATTACATTGTTGCACAGTAGTGGGCTTACCATTGGTTCATGCCCCTTGCCATCCACCCCTAGGTTTCTAGGCTGTGATTGGTTGGAGCTGATCTCCCCAGGCCTGGGACTCAATCGAGTTTTCAGCTGGCTGTGCACCTCTTCAAGGTGATGTGAATGATTATGTGTCTGCATTGTAACTTGTGTGTACCACCTTTGCCTATGAGACTGTGCTCCTCACGTCACAACACGTGTTGCAGTCTGCGTCTGACTTGCTGGGATTGGCTCTGCTTTCCCACATTGGGTAAATGTCTGTTATCTCATGTGGCTGTACCACATGCTTAGGGACCACAAAATCGAGCTCCTCAGCTTGCAATTATGAGGATTTATTCCATTTCTCTGCAGCTGGTCATCTGGGATTGGAATGTGTCTGCATATCTCTGACCTTAGCTGTGAACCTGCTTCATGCTCCATGCAGCCCGAGTCAGCTTTCACAGTCTATGATCCTGTGGCTCTGGGGTCTTCTGTAATTTTCCTTTAGAGGTATAATATGGTTTCCACATGTTCATTTTATCCTAGGTACTCTATACGTTAGTCACACATGGTCCTACGAGGTTCCATGTATATCCTTGTAGGCCAATTGAGTTGTTCGCGTTAAGCATCTGCAAGCTTGCTCAATCTCTTGTGCCTTGCAGTTCTGAGTTACTGCATTTGGCTAATGCAAAAATAATAAAAGCATCGACAGTATGTATATGTATCTGTCCTCTAGCAATGGAACTGTGCGAGCATATTCTTCATGTATATAAGTGTGTGTTTGTGTGATGTGGTGCAGGACTGTGAGTCTGCTTCATATCCGATGCTGCTACATTATGGTGTAACTAATGACATCAGCATTGTGGCTTCCTTGTGCTTACTCATGACTGTCCATATAGGTGGGTCTATCCACGATCTCTGCTTCCTCTTCTATACTTGTGAAGACTTGCATTGTATTTGGGCGGTATGGCTGGCTGAGGGGACTTGTCAATCATCGGTGCACTCGGGATTCGTCCAAAATATGATGGGTGGCTGTGAGCATTTCTGGCTCTTCATCTCAACATAAATCTGGGGGTGAGGAGGGGCATCTTCCGGACCATCTCTTCAGTCCCCCCTCTGGTTGACCTGTCAACCACATCCTCATCATTTATACCCTTTGCTCCTGGTTGCCATATTTATGTAATCCCGCAAGGTGTCCATAATAACTTACATGATCGTCAAAAGTCCAATACATATTCCTTCTAGGTTGCACCATATCCATTTCCCTTTGTAGAACTTAGCATCAAATGGATTATCTAGCTTCATTACCTCAAGTGGGAATAGTTGACTGTTTGCTATTGTTTCTCTTAGCTTGTCTCTCTCCTCCACTATTTGCTCCTCCTATCTTCACATCCATCAGTACCTACATTCCAATAATTTTCTCTGCTATTTTTCGACACTGGGCAATACAGATCTTTACCACGCATAGTGTCACTAGTGCCAATATTAGTGCTCCTAATATCACTTTCAGTCCATCTGCCAACCATGATGGCATCCATGACCACCGGTATGCTATCCAGCTTTGATCCATTCCAGTCCCATTGGCTTCTTCCTCCATTTTGGAGTGCATTTGGGACAGTCGTGTTACTGCTTCAGTCAGTGCATCATTATCTTTGTCATTGACAGGGTATGTGCAAAAGGAATTCCCAAACTTTGTGCAAACTCCTTCTTCCATTGCTGTGAGCAGATCCAGAACATATCTATTCTGGAGCACCATCACCCTTACTGCTTGGAGCTCTTCCTTTATTGCATTGAACCCATTCACTGTAGAGTTTATTGTCATCATCAGCTCCCACCTTGTGACCTGTAGCCATTTTGCATTTGCGTAAGTCTGTATGGCTGGAACTATTGATGCAAAAAAAGCATTTGCATCCTGCTGAACAACCTGTGTTCTGGTGGTACATCATCTAGAGCTGTTTCTGACTCTTCTGAAAAATAGTTGTTTTTTTCACTCTACCTATCTCAACCAAACTCTTTTCATTTCCTGTTTCTCCTTTTTCCACCAACCTCTTCTTCCTTTTATTAGTGTCCATCTTTGGGAAATCATCAAACTGTATAACTTTCTGTGGCACGACCAATGATGGCATATTGATATGTACTAGTGAGCAAACTCCTGCCCAGTAGAGTGGCAGCTTCTTGTATGCCTTGGATCCGCACGCCCAGTAGTGATCCATCAGTACTGCAGTGCCTGTCTTCATCGCCTCGTGCTTTTCTATGCTACAACATCCTGTATTCTGCCCACATTTCTCATCACTGCAATTCTGGTAACAGAGTGCAGTCGTTTTCAGGGGTATTATAGGAATTGGTCCAGCTTCATTCTCCACCCAAGTGAGCAACATTACACTTGCATCCCAGTTCTTCAGGCACTTGTCATTTTCTACTTGTACTTTATCCGCAGAGTCTGAGCACACTGTCACTTCCTTTCCCTTAGAGGCAGTACCCGAGGTTGTAGACGATTCACCATGAATCACAGCTGCAACCCGTGTGACCCCCAAATGATGTTCATGCCCTGTAGATGCTTTCCCAATCCACCTTGTGTTGATGTCTGTTTGGTAAGACTTCATCAATACTATGGATATTCTGGCCCTTTGCTCAAAATCACACTAAAATCACAAGGAAAAAACATAAACAAATGGTTTGACAGTGAACTAGCACTACTGAAAAAAAAAATGAAACAGCCAGCTTGTGTGTAAATGGCGTAAAACAGAGATAGTGATGACCACACAATTAGTATAAGATAGCAAAAAGGCTATCACTACTGGTCAGGTGGAATTACAGTGCGCAAAATGAAATTGGCAACATTTGCATCCATTTTACTTTGCTGATTCACCACTTTCATGTGGTTTTTGATTTTTGCTGAAATTATATTTTTTCTGTGTAGTTATGGGGCAAAATATGTTGCTGCCTGCTAATAGATTCAAATATGAGTCAAAAATGAAATTTGAGGTAAAAAGCAACAATGTAGCAAGAAAATGAGGTTTTGGCATGCAAATGGCAAAATGGCCCATTTTACTCAGCAAGAGAATCTAATCACTATTCTATAACTAGGAAAAAGAGAATTTCCTCCAAAGCAGATTATACTGGGCCACAAAAAAAAAGAAATGGAAGAGTTGAAAGTCTGTCAAGAACCTAGGAACCCCACTGAACACAAATCAACTACCCCCTTCAATCCGAAGCAAGCTGAGGACGTAGCAAAATATTTCAGCAAAAGGTAATTGAAATCTTGCTTAACTTCCCAGGCCACAAATTACTTGCAGCCACACCATCTCACTCCAGGTGCTAGCCCTTTGCTTCTTTCAAAGTCATCTCCCCGTATAATTTGCTAAAAATATGTGCCCAAAATGAATTTCTCTTCATTTCAGAGTTTCCCCTGCGCAACTATCAGAAAGAAAGAGAGAATTAACACCCTGGATCCTGCCTTAACTACCCTTGTCCACTGCTCCTTGCCCCAAAGGAGAAGTACCTCTTGATCTTAAGACAACCATCACACAACCTCTCCTGGAAAAAAAAAGGAAGAAATCAGTGTATCTTTCAGTGTTGGCCAAACTATTACCAATCAAAAGCAACCCATTAATGGTCAGAAAGAATAGCCACTAAACAATTAATGGGCTATAGCAGAAAATAAAAGCTGTTAAACAACTTCCATTCAGTTTCACCCAGCACACAACACACAGCATCAAGTGAAAGAGGTTCTTCTGTACATGGCAGACGTAAATCACCACCTGCCCTCTATCTTTTTGAACTGTCTCCTGCCTTCGACAATCCCATTCTTATTACTCTGCTTCAAAGACTGCAGTACTCCCAGGGCACTTGGGGGCTGGAACTACAATGGGCATCTTTCTACCTGCAGGTCAATACATCCTTTCAATAACCCACACTCTTCTGCTCCAAACCCATCACACTACCTATGGCATCTCTCATTGCTTAGTCCTCACTCTACTCATCTTTAACTGCTATATGAAACCACTCGCTGACGCAGTAGAGTGCTTCAAATCTCCTTTCCAGATATACACTGTCCTATCCCTCTGCATGCGCTTAAGCATATCCTGCCACTCTTAACATGCACCACAAAGTGGGGGTTAGGGTGCGATGGTCTTATCCAGGCTCTACTATTGCAACAGTGTGTACCCGGACCTCCTAAAACACCACATACTTCAACATATCCAGAATAAAGTTGCTAGCATATACTAAAAAACTACTGTGGCAGATTTGCACTGGCTTCTGTGAGGGGTCAGGAGGTTTTTCAAAAGTTGCCATTTTATTAAACCTAAAAAGGTTTGATAAATGCCTCACTATCCCTTCCCTAATGAGGATATCCCTACATATAAAATAAGCTAGAACAAACACTCTTAACAAAAGGATTCTTTCCCTCTCACTTGTACATACAACAAACTCAGCACGGTAATGCATAGCAATTCAGTTATAACAAAATTAACAGTTTTCTTCAGGGCCTGGTAACTGTTCCTCCTTGTAACCTGGGTGAGTAACCCATCCCCAGATTCAATCAAGTTGTCAATCAGCAGTTTGAAAGAAATAAGGAAATCCAGTCTTGCAACAAAGTCCTTCTAAAGTAAGTCTCTCACTTAGACTTGACCACCAGTTACAAATGTTAGGCAAGACTTTTATCCCTCCCCTCGTAGCAGAGAGCTCCACACAACTGCTTCTCAGCAAATAAGTATATTTCCACAATGCATCAGTGTCAACAAAAACACTTCTGTCAGGATGATTCTGCAACAGTTCACAATGCACTTGCATCAGCAATGTTGATTTGTCAGGATGATTCCGCAATAATTAACCATGAGCTTTGTGGGCTTGCCACTTCTTCGTCAACACATTTTGCAACACCACAGTACTTCCTTGACTTCTGCCTGCTTCACTCACCTGCCAGGTATATATTACAAGGTTCCCTGCCCTGCACTACTCGCCTGCCAGCACTAATGAAACTACTAACACTACTACATGCATTTCTGGGGCAACGTTCTACTTCACATAACCTATAAAGTCTTTTGATTTTCCACAATATCATTTTAGCGACTTCTTCTGGGAAAACATGAGACAGATTGGTGCTGATTATTCCGCACTTTGATTTCCACATGCAATGCAGGTTATGCTTCACTCCTTTTGAACATCTTCTGTCAGAAGGGCAGCCTTCCTGCAACTCTCGCCTTCCCACTCTTAGATTAGCCAAGTGCTGATAATGGTTTCCTCTCACTAATGATCTTCTTTGGCCTAGGGAATGCTTATTAAGTCTAGCCCTCCCATTGCTCTTTCTCCCTTTGACTGTAGGGTCTAAAACTAACTTGCTTCTAAATTGCCCCCTCTCACCTTTGGCAATGTTGGTTCTTGTTAATTACATTTGTTATTGCACTCTTTTGGCTTTGGAAACAGTTGTTTATATTGGTTTCTAGCATTATTGCCCCCTCGTGTGGTTGCCAATTATTCTGACCTTCAAAACCACAATGACACTGCTGGCCTGTTTGCCAAGTTCTTATGTTGCCACTTTCTCCACTTCGTATCAGCTTGGTAATCAAAATATTAATCTGTCTGCTTCACCTCAGTTCGACAAATATAACACTTATGTTTCTTGCACTTTGCTCCTTTTTCATTATTTTGATATTCAAAATACCAGGGCTTGGCCAGCGGGTGGTTACAGAGGACTCTGGGGTCACAATAAACTAGTAAACTCACTGTGTTTGCCTTGTGCATTAGCTCGTTCTGCTGCCTTCAGGTTGTCTGCATCCTCTTCTCCGGCCGACACAGAGATCTGCTTCACTCTGTTTCCCTGGCCTGCGCTGGTCATTAAGGAGAACCCAATAAGGCAGGCTCTGGTGCTCGCATGCCACCAGAGCTTGCCTTATTGTGGGGAAGGCTTCTCAACTTCATGCTTCCCGTCACGCTACCTCTGCAAACAGATTCTTCAGGGTTAAAGCTTTTCCAAATAACACTTCGGCTGCACAGCCTCCGCAACCACAATCTTCACAGGGGGAAGCTTTTACAAATAACACTTCCCGCCGCGCGACCTCTGCAAACAAAGGCCTCATTATGAGTCTGCCGGTAACCCGCCATTTTACCGGCACCTGCTGTCCCGATGCTACTGGGCATTAAAAGTCCCAGCGATCAGGAGTTCAGGCATTAGTAAATGTTAGTCCCCATTCCCATGGAGTCCGATAGGCGAGTGGGGAGAGATAAGCACTGGCACTGTTGCTAACAGTGCTGGTGCTTCTATGAAAACTCTGCGGGTGGGGCACAACGGCCCCCACCTGCAGAGTTGTACTGTAGCAGTCCAGAAAGTGTGCCAGAATGGTGTGACCAGCATCCTTATTTCCAGACTGCCACCCTTGTAATGAGGGCCAAGGTCTCTGAAGGAAGAGACACTCTCAGAACTGCCATCTGAAATGCAAACCATGGTGTCACCGCCATCTCTGCTCTCCTTCAGCTGCAACTCCAATATGGAGTCACTGCAAGCACTCCACCTTGCACTACGGCTCTTTTCCATGGCCTGCACAAGAGGGGGCCTTTTATGTCTCCCAGTCTGCCTCAGCTGTGGGTCATTAACCCTAGTAACATGCAACTTGCAGTTCCCGACCTCTCCATCCCTCTTCTTCATCCCAGTGCATTTGGCATTGTGGGACTTTCAGTCCTCAATGTTCAACTTGCTCCTTTTAAGGGGATAATTGTTACCAAATGTGTTTCTTTCCTTAAATCACCTTTTTAAGAGCTGTATTTTATGGTTTTACTGAATGGTTTTGCTCTCTAGGGAAATAAGGACTTTGCAGAATCTAATAAGTTAACATTTAAAGACTCGTCTTTAACATTCCCCTGTTGAACATGGGAGCTTTCACCTCTACAACTGTGTTTAACTTTGGGGGGAAGAGTCTTACTCCGAATATAGGATTGGCTAGAACAGTTTATAACATCATCGGGATAGTTCGCTTTAGGAAAGAACAGCTCTCTCTGACAGAAAGTCATTGCATATGCTGGCATTACTGACACTTTCCACTCTCAGGAAGAAAAATACTGTGTCTTTCCCAACAGAGTCCTCCCATCTTCTTGGGGACCTTTTCCTCCCAGGTGATCCTCCCATCGTACACCACCCCCAGGGTTATTTATATTTATTTATTTATTTTTACATGCTTATAAAGAGCCGAAAGCCGCAGGCATTGGGGCAAATAGACAAAACGTAATAACAAACAAAACTGAAACGCACTAAACTAAGTCAGTGGGCTGTCTGGGAATGGTTGGGTTCAGGTAGCAGCTGCCTTCCATTGGCCACCTGGCAGGAGACATTAGGCAGGGTCTTTGTGAGGACTCGATAGGATTCATCACACTTCCAGTAGAGAAAATAACTGACTTCAAATCCCTTCGCCTTGCTAATAAAGCAAGGCATGGCAAGGTGCCATAGGATTTAGCTGCTCAAATGAAATTATACCATCCCAAAAGAACTTTAAGTTTCTCATCTTCCAAGCAACTATTGCCTTCTACTTTCAGAAAGAAACACCTAGGACAAACTATCTTAGTACAGGTGTTGTCTGACTTCCTGTCAACATCCAGCAAGAAGAGAGCTTAGCCAAAATCAGAAAACAACAAAACACTGCTCTTTACTCAAGCTTACATTCCTGAATGAATACCCTTTCAATGGTATTTTCGTTCATCACTAGTCCATAAACAGTGACCTTCCTCCTATTGAATACACTTGTTTACTATTTGGACATTTGTCAGAATGTAAAAATACCTCGGAAGGATCAATGTATCATGTTCCTCCTAGTTTTGTGGCTCCCCTTTCCTGCCACTCCCCCTCCTTCTTGGGGCATCACAAAGTAATTTGTACTGCAGTCAGTGCTGTATAAATAAACAATAAATAAATAAATAAATACATAAATAAATAAATAAATATAGCACCTGCAGTTTGTGGTTGGGCAAGACCACTATCAGCTATGGTCTTGCCAATTATCCTGACATTGGCACCGAGTGTCTTCACACAGGTGATGGCAATGGAATCATCTTTAGAGTGATCAGTTCATGCCTTTCACTGTTTTGAGGAATGGTTCCTGAGATAAACAAAATAGGGGGGTTGATTGAGTATTTGAGGACATCATGTGATCTTCTCCATTGTTAGTGTATTTCGTTGAATCTAAAATTTTCCTTTCTAAAACAATTCCAATCATCACACTTTTATCAAAGCAATTCTGGGCCCAGAGGTTTGCATGACCATCCCATCTATAGTTGGTGTTGTGAATCCATTGCATTGTGGCACAGGTCTTTTAAAATACAGAGGTTCCAGCTGGAACTTTCCTGGAATTGCAAAATCTGATGACTTCCTGAATTTATTTTTAAATACATCACTGCAGTGGTGTCCGAGAAAGCAATAGTCGTATTCCTGGGGTGACATGGGGGATATTCCTTGGGTCGCTTCTCAATTTTGAAAAGACCTCTAATGTGGGGTGCCTCTCGTCAAAATTCTCAGAGAAGAGCTCTTTCACCAACCTTGTCATCATGTAATCTCAGTGACAGATGAGTATGTGAAGAGCTAGGAAACCCATGCCCACAACCTGTCGGGGGATTTGCACGCATATTGATCCACTCGAGATCAGAGTGGTCAGTCTAGCACTGATATCTTTCATCCCTACATCAACAATATTACTCTTCAGTTATTGACTGACAATTTGAAGTATGTAGGTTATACAATAAGAAGCATGGGGTGGGGTTGCTCAAATGGTGCAGGTAGATCATGTTCCTATGATTTTAGGTGACTGACAATGGAATTTCAGTTACAACAATTCACTTTGCAGGCAAGCAGAATGTAATTTCATGTGTCACCAGCTATCAGGACCCACACACAAATGTAAGCTGAACAGAGAGATTCTCGCCAAGTGGCAGATTCCCTGCATTATCTGTTTTCTTAAAGAAAGATCACAAAGTGTAAAATAGTTTATTCAAGGGAATTGCCTCTCAAGGGCTTATTGGGAGATGCACTCATAATCCTCTAGGAATGCGCACTAGTTTATGCCCTCACACCAGTACCAATGAGGATAATGTTGTTGTTAAAGAAGTAGACGAAATGCAGGGTGGCATTGTAGTCCCAGTTTGGCCCAGAAAGATTGGGTACCCATCCTTTCTGGATCTGCAGTTTTCCAATGATTTGAAGTTCCCTTTGATGGCAGACCTCCTGTAGCAGACTTACAGAAGAATACCTCATCACAATGCAAGGCACCTGAATATTCAGAACTGACTATGGGGAAGATGAGATACAGTAATTCGATTTTTAGTGAAGAGTTATTTAGTGACACATAAGGCCAAAGGGAATAGAGAAGCAGTAATGCCAACAACGGGCAAGGATACACGAACTGATATAACAATTGCTTACAGATTAATTGAGCCAGCTTGGGTAATTGAAAACTCCATACGGCGACTACATGCATTAAAAAGGAAAAGTTACTGAAAGCTTTGCTGGCTAGAAATACATCCTCTAAAAGCAAATGTCATATTTGAAATCAGAAATGAATAAGCTTGACTGATCCACATGGGATCAGAACACAGACATGCTGCCCCAAGGTACAGGAGGGAAATACACCGTATGTTCTGTCTAGTTCTGGGAGGCACACAGGGAAAATACAGAAAATAAACAATTGAAGGCAGCTCATGTGCAGCTAAAACCTTCCACTGACAGAGAAGATTAATGTGCCAAGGTGGGTGAGGGCAACGCTAGATCCTCAAGGTTCACTTTTTGCTTTACATTGCTACTAATGAGCAAGTACGAAGGCATGTCTGTGGAAGAATGTATATGTAACTGTGACGTCATTGGACACATTGGCCCACTTTACGTATTTTCACATCATTCTGTGAATCCCAGAAACAGATTGCTGCTCACTAGATTTTTTAGTATTGAACTGTTTTTAGTGGCAGAACATATCCGTAAACATCCAGTATTCTATCCTTTAAAACATATAACCCTAAACTTCTACAATAACATATCTAAGGTTTATATGCCGTATCCATTGGGGGGCATTCTCCCCCAGTAACCTTTGACTTCCAACTCTTCTCGAGCAATTTCAGGATTTAACAAACAGTTTCTTCGTTATTTTACTTGATGGGAAGATTTAAACTGAACAGAGAGGAGTCCTGGGTCCTCGCACGTGGCCTCCCACCTAGCGATCTTCCTCAGTCTATTCACAATCATCCCATACATTGTTATATGTGTTACAGTCTCCATACATTCAGAAGCAGACACTTTCCATAGCTGCTAGGGATGTCATGTCTTCTAGTCATGTGTCAATTATTGTCTTATGTCATGACTTAACATTTCTATGGCATTCTTTCTTCACACTGCTCTTCTTTCTAGTCTTACTGAATCAGCCAACAACCATAGTTTATCATCAAGTGTAAAGCTGTTTCAAAACACCAAGTGGTTCCCTTCACCTAATTCTCTCAACGTCATCTCACACAAATTCCAAAGGGTAACTGTTGCGACACTGCCTGACCCTTGACATCTGATGAGATAATGGGAAGTGGTGTTATTTGACTCCACCCTGAAGTGACATCACAGGAAGCGATGGAACACAAACTTTCCACCCCTTAACAAAACTGGAAGTGTCATCACATATCATTGTTCCTAAGTACACAACGAAAAATATGGTTATGATATCACTGTAACGTGATAAACATTTCATAAAAGAATGGATCACCATATGTATCATTAATATCAGGGTGTATAGGCCCATATGACCAAATTACTTTTAATGCAAACAGACTTCCAAGGACAAATGATAATGATGTTCTCTCATATTGTACTCACGCTTAAGCGACTTATATAGAAAAAATATACATATGCTATCACCCAACCTGTGTCTGTACTCGCGTATCAACCTCAGAAGGAAGAAAGGCTGAGTTGATTTGCTGGGATTTGAACCTGCAACCTGCAGACAACACACAAATTGCAGCAGCGAGCGTTCAATCCACTGAGCTATCTTACCATCTTTGGATACCTTACCGGCTAGAGAAAAATGAGCAGTTACATGTCTGAATGTTCTCAAAGTCAGAAAGTTAATTAAACTCTGTAGTCAAGTGGATAATATTAAAGTTGAACTGAGATTTAACAGCAGGCCAGTTCATCTGCAGGTCCGGTGCAAAGTTGGCCACATGTCAAGCCTGAATGGATCTACTTTTTAGGCTGCAGAGGTTGTCAAAATACATACCATTGGGAAGGTTCATAACTGTGTATTAAAGAAATTAGAGTAGCGCAGGGAAAGCAGCGCCCTCACATGTCATCCCATACTCTGGGCACCCGCTACCTCGTACATGCAAACAAACATCCTGAACAGCATGCCATGGAGATAGGAAAGATACACACATTACAACAAAACATTAATTGTGGCACAATGAAATCAAGGGCCACTTTATGTGCTATGGTCAAACATTTCTACACTGTAGACAAGCTTTTAGACACAAGGATTTTGTCAAGTGACCGAGGACACCGACATGGAAAGTCTTGTGATGATCGTAACAGAGACAACAGTAGAACAAAAACATGCTATAACTGCAACTTCCGAAAAGTAAAATACCAGTCCGAAATGGATGCTTATTTAACTCTAAATGCTTTTGGAATTTTTGTCTGCATTGTGAATTTGAGGTGTTTAAGAACAGACTAAATGAATGAACTCACCCTCTGAAGTGTGCCTGAAATAAACCTGTAATGAGTCTAGCAATTATTGTATAGAATTTCACAAAGACAAGTTGTTATTTCTATTGTTTCTTATTTAGGGTCACTGCTCAATGTGTTGCACTTGTGGAACCCCCTGTTTTTTTAAGAGACCTGAACAAGAAAGCCAACCATTCCAGAAACAAAGAGCCACATGGTGAGGGCCAGGAGTTTCAATTTAAAAACAAGCACAAAACCAAAACAAACATTATTTTTAGGTTTTATTTTAGGGGTAGCAAGTGAGACCACAGTGGGAGCATGGGAGAACACGAGGGGGCAGGTGGGGGACAAGGGAGACGTAGTGGGTGGCAGTTGCGATCCCTGACGGCCCTCAAATGACTTCCTTGAATTCACTCAAGAAAATCAACTGTTGCAAACATTTGCAACACATGTGAACAATTGGATCTAACCCCGCTGATTGTAAAAGCTGGAAGTTTCAGGAATTCTAAGCCTAATGTTATGTTCCTAATAATGATAAATGTGTAATTTATTTGCTGTTTGGTCCTTTGTGGACCGTGTGGTTTGCGTGAAGAAAACTCCTGGTAACATGTGCAATTGGGAGATAATATAGCAGTGGTATCCCTTTTGGAGATTATTGCACCCAAACACACAGGTGAATATATGCAGTGGTAATATAGAGTTTTGAATGGCCATGCTAGAATTAAGTCTGCTTTTGCAATTTGGAAACATTAAAATGCATAAGTCATATATGCTAAAGGTTCCTTCCTATAATTACGACACAAACCTTTACATTTTATTTTTAATATGGTGTGTTTAAAACATATGGTACCCTATCAGTGATATACCAACTGCTCTCTTGGGGGACTTGATGAAACATTGCATATACTGTTCAACCTTAAATCAAAGTCTTTGGAATATTTTTTTTCCTGTATTGGCAGTTGAAGAATATGGAATATATGTTTTTAAATGTGTTTTATGCTTACGTTAATTGGCTTGTAAAGCACTCAAAACAAACCAAATGAACTCTAGGCACTGTGATTCTAAGAGTAGATAAACAGTATTAAAGGGAAGGAAGAAGAGGAGGCAGATCAGAACAAGGGGGCACAAAAGACCTAGAACATGTGATTTTTCAGTTTCTATTTGAATGAGGTAAGAGTAGGGGAGTATCCTAGAAAAGGAGGAAGACAATTCAATTATCACGATGGTAGGAGAGAAAAGCTTCTGCATTTACATGCCACAATTATTACAGCCAGAAGATGGACGTCTTTGGATATCAGTAGGTGTATCAGAATGTACCCGGAGATTTGGTGTTGCACAAATCTGCAGAGAATTCTGTAGCCGAGGTCCTTTATAATGCAAGGATATGTGTTGTAGTTATTATATGCCAATTGCATGCAATCAAATGGGTGCAATTTTAACTTGGTAGTCTTTTTGTGTCAAGTTGTCAGGGAGTCCTGCATAAAGGGTGTTGCAATATTCCAAATAGGAGTTCATCAACCAACCCACCACTATGGTATGGTTTGCACTGGGGATGAATGACTGCATTTTGTTTGGCAAATTGACATTATAGAAATGTTTGTTTTTTATTATTATTTTTTTTTACCTCAAAGTTGATTGGAATATTGAGGCGCATATAATGTTTCATATAAATCAAAAGTGTTTTATTTGCTTTTTGATTTGGACACTCTTCCAGAAGGATGTCAGTTGATGGAAAATAGTGAAATTTTTTTCTGAAGATTTGGAGGACCCAGTACTACAATTCTGGTCTTGGACTGATTAAATTTAAGGACCTTGATATGCATTCCGGCTTCGGTTGCCTTAAGGTCTTTGGACACTGTGGTGAAATAGTCATTCTCCTCCTCCTAAACAATGGGTTATTTATTATGTGCTATCTGCATCTGAATGAAATAGTTGTTTGAGGGATCTGGCCAAGTCCATCAAGGGTTAATGAAGATGTTGAATAACAGAGGGGAAAAGGGTATATCTTGAGGAACACCACATTTTGCAGCTCTTGGTGATGAGATAACATTTCCTAGTCTGACACTTTGATGGTGATTGGATAAAGAGGGTCGAGCACATTTTAGAGATTGTTCCAAAACAACTAGCATTGATTGTAATCACTGGAGAAAGATGCTGAGCTCCATCATGTCGATAGTACAAGACAGATCAATAAGTCAAAACATGGAAAGCAGATTCAGTACCATAGAGGGGACAGAAACGTGATTGGTATCAATGATGTGTCTAGTAACCTCTTTTTACAAAACATTATTGACCCGTTATTGGCCAGATATCAGGTGATGTTTAGAGAGATTGATGGAATTAAAGTTGTTTGACCAAATAATGTTTGAGCATAACAGAAACTGAGCCACATTGAAAGACAAGTTAACAAAGGAAAGCAGTGATTAGCTAGAGTAATGGGGTGAGTGGAATCTATTATAGATGGGCCAGTATTACCTGTATCTTGGGATAGTCGGCTTCTTTTTAAGGTCTGAAAATAATCTGTTATTCACACTTTATTAGTGTGTTCTCTGTTCATCCTGATTCAGAAGGGTGCAGGATTTCACTACATATGCAATTGTAAAGGTGGTTGATCTGAGAAGGCCAGTGGTCTGGAAGTGCCCAGAAAGAGGCTATGAAAGCCCCTGAAACAAGTGCTTTCTATTAAATGATGACTTCTTTCTTTAAAAAGGCTTGCATATTTTGAGGGTGGTCAAGGTATGAGAGGAGAAGGAGAAGAACAGCTGACAGAAAGTTGCGGTTTTGCCTGGAGAGGATAATGTAAGTCTTGATGGTATTGAGGAAACAGCCTTTAGAGTTAGGTGGTGCTCCTAAGAAGATGTTCAGGTGGAATTATTTGAAAATGTTTATACATTTCTGGGAGAAGGGTATTAATGAGTCACCCTTTCACATATTGAATCCTCTTTTAATTGACAGATGGTTCAAAGTGATAAATACATGTCAGGAATGGTTGATTATAAGAAAAGCAAGAATATGCCAGTCCACAAGCACAAAACAAATTAAATGAGAAATGTGTACGAAACATATGGCTAGTAAGAAGATCCAATTGGAAAATGAGGAGACATGTTTTGAAGACTATGGCCACTCTAACAATGCCTTCATCTCTGTTTTGGAAATGAAAGGAATAGCCAGATGGCACTAGGTTAGCAGACGAAAGAGAGGAAGAGTAATTGAACCAACATACTATGATACAATGAATATCTTGAATAAGATTGTGAATTAGGTTTTAGAGATCTTGTACATTTGGCACAGATTTTACATTGATGAGGCTACAGGGTACAGGTAAGCATGCAAAGGAATTGAAAAGATTGTATACAGTTATAATAGTCTATTTTGGTGCTGCAGTAGTCAGTGAGAATTTCGCAAAGTCCACAAGGACATCTTTGGAATCAGAGATAGGTTTTTACATATATGCATGTTGGTGGAAAGGAGCTAGTAGAAGTAATTTTCTTGGCAAAAATCAGTCAGTCACATGAAAAATCAAGATGTTGACTGCAAAACAACCATATTATGTTGCCATAGGCATTGGGGATGCAGGCATAAGGGTAAACTCCAAAGGCACTTATCAGGAACAATATGGCATGTTCTGTCTTGATAACTGTGTCCTGAGCAAACATAGGGATGTATTAATATAAATCCTTTTGGCGTCAACTCGGAGGAATATCATCTTCAAAAAAATTTGAAAACTTGAGACTGAATTCCAGTTGTTACAAAAATCCAGCTATGCCTAACTGTTAAGGTCCAACAAGGCTGTAACATGACTGTGGTTGCTTGTGTTTGCTTACAGAGGGGATGTGGCCTAGTTGTTTGGGCAGAATTGTTTCCACTGTTGGCACGACCAAGACTGATTTGATTATGGCTGTTGCTCTTCTGTAATAGGGCAGACATGCAAAAACAAATGGTGTGGAATGTTGCCCAGAGCAATGGCAATGCTTCATTCTTAACCTTCTACCTACTAATGTTTTGGCTACAGTTTGCCTTCTTAGTGAGAGAAGATATGCCCAGAAATGGATCACTTGTTCACTATGCAATAGGGAACAAAGATGATCCTCAATAGGAGGGGCCAACAAGACAACAAACTGCCAGGAGGTGCTTGTGTTTCTGAGCAGAGGGGACATGACCTAGCAGCTCAGGCTGGGTTGTTCTTATTGCTGCCAAGACCACAACTCATTTACATGTGGCTTATCTCCCTTCTGCAAAGCCATAGAAGGGCCAAAAAACTATGCTGTGGATGTTTTTGCCAGAGCAATGTTGGTGATTAAGATGTATTCATGATCTCCCCTTCAGGAAGTAGATCCTGTTCCAATATGGCAGTGTAGAAGGAAAGGGACATTCACTTTCTGTAGTAATGATGTCAGGTCTAAGGGAGGTGAAATATGCTGGAAGTTCCAATGTGCAGTAAAATGTATTTCCAATATGTGTGCTGATGGATAGAAATCAGTACTTTATCTGTCTTGATGTCATGCAGTAAGGACACATTTAAGGTGGAATCCCATTTAGAGGGGGGCCTCACCACACTCACATGAACAGTGATAATCAATTCCATTACTGGTCAAGCTCACAGTAAGATTCTTATCCCATGGTACACGAAATAAGAAAGGAGGGAAGCCTCTAGAGACAGTATAATTAAGGGCTCCTTCCACCCAGCAGAAGGACACCAAAGTATAGCCAAAGCCATACTGGGTCACACTGTGCCATTCAGTGCTCCTTACAGTTTGTGAGAAGGCTAAGGGGACTCCAGGGCCAAGACAAGTCTCCTTTTTTCTACAATGTATCAACCAAAACGTTATGAAGGCCTCAGTTCAGCTGCTTAAATGGTTTTACAGTAGGCACAGACAAATACAGAAGAAGTGTTAGAGCTATCCAAGCGTAGTCTGAACAGACATAATAGAAGTACTCTCAAATTTCTTGAAGAGTGCTTGTCAGGCTCTGTGTTCTGTGTGTCCTTAGTGTCCCAGCTTCCCTCCTCCTCCTCACCTGGTCTGTTGAAATCCGTGCTCTCTGGGCTGAGTGTTCTTCTGGATCTGTAATCTTTTTCTTTCTTGATCAGATGACTGTGTCTCGCACGGGAGTAAGCCACAGTGAAGGCTTAACAGGGAGCCCACACTGTGACCCCCTTCCCGGGAGGGACAAAAGTGGGGAAAAAGCTGAGTATGGTGTAAAAAACCACATTGAAGTGGCTGTGACAGGAGTTCCTCTGGAAAATAGGCTCCGTTGTAATGAGAAAGTCTTTCTTACAGTGTTCAAATACAAGATGCGTCAGAAACAGATCGCCACGTACTGTGGATAACAGGATGGGTCCAAAAAAGCAAGTAAGCAAAGCAAATAAGTAGAAAGTAGAAGATGGAAAGCCAGAGGCGGAACTAAGAATATAAACAGGAGGGAAGAGGAAGAGCGGGCGGATCTGTGCGGGAAGAAAAGCTCTTTATGGTAAAGACAGAAGCGTAGGGAAAACAGAGAAGAGAGAAAAGAAAAGTACAGAAAACCAGCTGAGGGCACAGAACCATAAAGAGGAAAGGAAGAGAAATAGCGTTAATGCAACAGCGGCAGCGTGAGAGAGTAGCTGACTGAGATGGTTGCAATGCAAAGCGAGGAGGAGGGGCATGGCTTATGAGCTCCTACGTCCAAGAGCGGAAAACAAACTAGACCACTGCATGGATGGAGGAACGGACGTGATGGAACGTCAACATTGCCTTAAGCGATACTGGGGCCACATGCGCCAATATATAATACGGCACATTCCAGTGGTATAGAAGATGGATGGATGGATGGATGAGATCTGAGATGGTCCCCAACCAACATCCTCTATCTTGGAATCTAATTGTGCTAACTGTAATAAACATTTAAGAATACATGAATGTATTAACTAATGAATGAATGAATGAATGAACAAATATAATATATGAAATAGTGTATGAATAAAATACTACAAACATGTTCATAAAACATTATAGGCAACATAAACGTGTGTTAATGAATTAATGAATGGTTGATTGATTGAATCCTCTTCCAGCAGTTCCGAAGTTTCTTATTTCTCTGTCCAAATCAAGATTAAATAGTAGTACATTTAAGTGCTACCTATGAGCCCTATTGTAAAGACTGGAGTCAGCACCAGTACTTCTTCCCTTTATATAGTAGGCTAAACGCACCAAACACCACAGCCAGGGCTCTCAATTTAACAGCAATGGACAAGCAGCCAGGCTTAATCTTTCAGGAGGTGATGCAGGCAGGTTTTTAAGTACAGTGAGTCCCTAAGCCCCAACAAAGGAATGTCCACACACTATGTCAGGTGATAACACAGCTTATTTATATAAAATAAGTTTCCGGAATATATATATACATTTAAATAATAACACTTTTTACTTGGAAATACTTATTAAAAGAATGGCAAATATATACACTATATGTGGTACCACACAATACTTACATTCAGTAATAGATGCACTAACTGCAGACAGTTTTAAATAGGCATGTGAAATCTTAAGTGAGGTGTATCAGCATATGATAGGGAAGAAAGGCAGCTTAGTTGTGGACAGTGGCAGAATGCTTTCTTTAGACTAGATATACAGTTCTGTGGTAAGAGCCCCACCTGTGCAACCTGAAATGGAAAGGTTAGGGAGTAACTCATCTTGTCTTTTACAGCCCAGTTGTCCAATAATGTTTAATATCCTTCTGCTTTCTTCAAAAGGTTCTACCATTCCAAAGTACCTGACAGGCCACAGCAGAAGCGGATCCAAGATGAATCTGGGACCCCTGGACGACCCCTGGGCTAGAAGATGCTCTTCTTTGTCGCAGTACTTTTGGTGCCTTAACAGGTGAAGTGGCAGAGTTTCTTGGTTTCAGTCGCCAATTCCCTCTGAGGATGGACCCCCCTTGGAAGAATGAGCCACAAGGATGCTGATTCCAAGAAGAAAAATGGAACCAAATTCTTTCTGAAGTGCAGCAGTTTTACTCGTCGCAGTGCTCTTCTTTGGTTGACAGTTTCTCCGACTGTAGAATTCCTGTGAAGATGAAACTTGCTGTGGGCTCCTTAAAGGCTTTGCATATGAGAGTAAGACACCTGGGACCTTTTGCTGACTTCTGGCTGCGACTGGTGCATACACCACTTTTGGTGTCTAGTTCGGAATATTTCGGTTTTCCGACTTTTGGTTCTTCGGTGCTTCAGCCACAGCACAGAGATCTGGACAGCTTCTGGCAACCTTGACTAGAACAATGACCACAGACCCTCACCAATTCTGGACCGTCAGGACATCTTTGTTAGCGTCTGTTGGCAGGAAATCCACCAGCAGACCTTTTGCTGCACTCAGCGGCTCTGGACTCTCTCCAGTGGGAAAAAGTGGTCAGTGATGATGGCAAATATGTCCATTGAAAGGTTCTTAGGCAGTTTGGAACTTTTGCAGCTCCAGGTCCAGCAGCACTATGCCAGGGTACCCCCTCTTCTGGGTGATAGACACCAACGTCTTCCAGCGGTTACGAAATGCACCTCTGAACCCTGGACAACACCAATGGACTTCTTTGACTTGAGATGTCTAGGCGCTCCTCTTCAGGGCTCACAAAGACCCCTTCTCCGGACAGCAAGCACACAGGACTGGTTTCCAGGGTACTTCTGATGAAGAGTAACAGTTTGCACGATGGTCCCTCATAGTTTGGGGAGAGGTATCTTTTGCAGGTCCTCTCTGGATCAGTCCTTGGAAGAACACAGCAGCTTTTGGATAACACAAAGAAAATGCAGCAGTAGACTTCTCCTCCAGCTTGGCTTCAAGGAACAGCTTCTTCTTGCTTCAGCTTTGACTTCAGCTTCTGAATAAATTGGTGAGTGAGAGGTTCCCTGTTTTACATATTGGTTCACATTCACTCAGGATGAGCCAGGCTCAGTCAACCAATCATGCAGAAGGACATTCAAGAAGGCAGGCAGCCAATCAGGCTCACATGCATTCACGCCATTCACTCCACCCAGACACCCATAACAAGGAATGTGAAGTGGGGTAAGTACACAGCCTTTCAGAACACTACACTGTATTAATGTCAGTTTCAGTCAGGGCTGTCTCAGTCATTGTGTCACACACAGAAGCCAGACACCCATAACACTGAATTTGACTTCACTTTAGAATCCACCCACACAGGTCTCACCCCTAGGGTGTACCCACAACACACAGCCCCTGGAAAGGCCCCAGTCAGTCTGGCAGAAGGCAGCCCCAGAGTCATACATGGTATTTCCACCCAACAGCCAGTCGGGGGGAAGGAACAGAAGCAGGGCTCCCCAGGACTTTGGGAAAACAAGGTAAAAGGCAAAAGAAACCAAGAGGCCACAGATGCCATCTTGCCTTCTGTCACAAATCCACTGATTCTCATGGCAGGGCCTGGGTGTCCCAAAAAAGGAGGACACTCAGAGCCACTGCCAGGTCAGCATGTAGCTGCCACCAGGCGATACCATGCTCTGTGGATAACACACAGGTGCCCAGAAACACACATAATGTGTACAAGGGTGTACCCCTACCCATGGGTGCCATAAGGGTATCCCACGGGTATTGTTCACCAAAAGGAAAACATGAAGAGCTGCACTGCCAGAGGTCCAGATGGACCTCAATGGCAGAAAACATAGAGAAAACACACACAGAGAAGTGGTAGTACAAGGAGGCCCTGTCCCACCATAAGGCATTTCAATCATCACACCTATCCATATTCAAAACAAAACCAGAAGAACGGATCATCTTTTCAATGCTTAATCAGTGAGCATTTTAAAATTCCAAGTGAAATGTGTCCCTGTGAAACCATTTTTGGCCCTAACTTTAACGTGGTTCTTACTTTCCAAAGGTAGCTCCATTTGATCATATACACTGATTCCCTTTTAGACTGCACATCCTGAAAGTTCCACCTTTGGGTGCAATCAGCAAGGTTACACAGTTTCAGGTTATCAATGTTTCCACCCCATTGTTGTTATTTAATAAAAAGATCAACTGCAGAGTGAGTCCTGATAAAAGCGGTCTCAAAATGTCATTTACATCAAGAAATAATACTGCTTTGTGCATCTCATCACTACATACATTTACTAAACACCATTATCTCTACTTTGGCTTCAGATGATGGTCGAGTATGATGCTCTATGTTGAAAAATTGTCTTGCATGAGAGATTTCTCCATCTTCTCTCAATTTCTATATGAATACTCCAAGAGTCTTACAATCTGCAAAGATCATTTTGATGGATAATAGGTTCTATGCACAGATTGCTCAAAATCATTTGTTTTCCTTTTGTAGTTCTGTTGTTCCTCAGTGTTTAAGTACATATAAAAAGGGCAAAACTAAGGTCAGATAGATGGTGCATCATCAACCATGTACCAAGGAGATCACTTCTGAAAATAAGTGAGGCACTTCCAAGGTGAGTGGGGCGGTAAATCCCCATTTCCCATTTTACCCTTCCCCATTCCCATTTTTGACCCATAGGGCATAATGGGAGTGGGGAAGGCGCTAATTACGCCACCGTAAATTACGGTGGCGTAATTAGCACCATGGTCCCTTAGAGCCATGGATTTTAACGCCTGCAAAAAGCAGGCGTTAAACTCACCATGGCGCAAAGGGACCTCGGAATCAGGCGTTAAGGGTCGGCGCCGTTAACCCCTTAACGCCTGATTCGTAATGAGAATGACTTTAAAGGTTTACAGAGCATTCTGCATTTGCCATTTCTAGAGCTGGGTATCTGTTGGTAAAATACGTTATCTCTCACAAAGAATATTACCCAAGGTAAGTAAATTATTCCTTTCCGAACCAACTCCTTAAAATCATCTTCCCACTTCTAGGGGAAATCTGTCCCCCACTTCTGTTAGCCACATACGATGTCAAATATACTCATTCCATCCTACAACTGGCCCTGCAGTGTGCTAACACAGATATAGCCAATATTGGTAATCTCTATTTTGATGGATGACATTGACAACACTGCCGAAAAATGAATGACCTATTCCACTTATTCAAGAAGATTTCAATATTATGCTAATGCCAGGTGTTAGTAAGGAAATCAACATGGATGCTTTTGCCTGATTCTCAGGTATTGATTTCAGGTTTTGGCAAGCATACTAGATTACGAGGGCATCAAAAGGAGATAGTTTGTTTATATATATAGTAACGTTCCATGAGACTTTTTTACTGATTTCTTATGTGAGGTATTAAGAAGAACGATATTTTGCCTACGTGCTATAAACATTGGCCCATTAAAAGGGCATTCATTGCTGTCTTTGTGATTGTCAGATTTTTTTTGAAATCCACATCATGTATGTATGGTGACACCTATCTCATCTGCTGGTTTTGTAAATGAATATGGAGGGGAAAGAGAAACAGCTGGTCCATATGCTTACCCATCATCTCAAGAGGGGCACATGTTAGCCCCATGAGCCACCTGGAGGCATCATTGCCTTATGATGTTATGTTATCTTGCAGTTATATAGCATCCCCTGCCTTAGTTTATGGAGTCAAAGTGATTTTGCCTGTCAGAGAGGCAAAGGAGGGGTATGATAGAGCATTCATTAGTGTTAGGGAGGAGCAAAGTCAGGTAGATAGTTAGGATAATAATGGATGAAGCCGAGGCATAGATAAGATGCTCAGGAAAGCATGGGAAGGAAACAGCCGGGGAGCTATGTATAAAACTGGACATGATTTATCATGTTACTCAACTGTATTTCATGGGGCACATCACCAAAAGGAGTGATGACTTGCCCTAGAAAACATGGATGGCTAAGCCCTTCTACTTTCTTTCCTAGGCTGATCACAACATATGGCAGTGGTCGAGTGTCAGTAGTCAGAATATCCAAGTTTGTAATTGTTCCCTGAAAAGTGATCAAACACCCTTCACAGTAAAGATCTCAACAACACCAGGAGTAGGGGACATGCTTATCTATCGGAAAGTGATTAACATCTTAATCTTAATAGCGAGTACCCATCTTTAGGTCAAATACCTAGTTCTGAAAGAATTAGAACTCTGGGCACAAACAGAAGGAATCCTTTCTAAAAATCAAATAGGATTCCTTTGTGGATTGTCCACATCATTAAATGGTCTAATCATGGGTATGGTCTCCAGCAAATCAACCTTGAATGGAGGTCCTTCCCTGTTTGGGGCCTGGATTGACCTGTCAGAGGCCTTTGACACAGTGAATAAAGCCTGCATATGGTTGAAGATCAAGGGGGGCGTGGCTTGGCGCCGATGGCGAGCGGTAGCTGATCCGCCGAGCTCCGGCCGAGACGCCGTTTCCTGATCCTTTTTCTCCGGCTCGCGTGCGACCCCGACTTCTGAAAAGGAACGAGCGGTTGGGCGAAGCAGCCCTGCACCTGAATAGTTGTTGGGCCCACCAAATTGGACCCCCCTGAGACTCCGGTGGCCCTGAATCGGTTCTCCCCCCCTCCCGTTCTTACTGGATCCAAGATGGCGCCCCGCACAGCATAGCGGTGCCTGCGAGGGGTACCCCCTCCCCCAACGGATTCCAGGGCCCGGCGGGGAGAGGCAGCAGCAAAAGAGAGGCTCCGCTCTTCTAGAGACCACCTCTACGGACCACACCATCACACACGGGGGCAGACCACAGCTCACGGCCCGATATTTGGCCAGGTGAAGGGCCCCACCAGTGATCTCACAAGTGAACTAACTTTTGAGGCCTAAAACACCCGCAACCATCGCCCCAAGATGGCCGCCAAGAACAAGACCAGAGCCGCCACCATGGACTCCTTTGTTTCCACCAGGGCGAAGACCCCCACTCAATCCAAGGCCAGCTCCTCTGAAGTTGCCCAGTCGAGCGAAGAGGTGGCGGCCGATAACCACTCTCAGATACTTGATGCTATAGCCTCGCTAAAGACGCATATAGACTCCAAGATCGACGAATTCAAAGTCGATATTCAACTGATCCGCCAAGACGCTCGCAACTTAACGGAGAGGGTCGCGACCGTTGAACAGTCGGCAGAGGAAGCCTCCACGGCCATCACAGCCATAAAGTCCGAAGTTGTCCTCCTGAAGAGGAAAGTCACCTTTTTGGAGGAAAAGGCGGAGGAGGCCGAAGGTCGGGCCAGACGGAGCAACATCAGGATCCTGGGGGTCCCGGAGGGGAACGAGGGAGTAAATACCACATCCTTCGTCGAAACCCTTCTGCTACAAGAAATAGGGGCCGGCAAATTGACCCAGGGATTCTCTGTCGAAAGGGCCCACAGATCCCTTCAGAGGCGCCCTCCCCCCGGATCGCACCCCAGACCCATAATCGCTAAGATACTGAACTTTCAGGACAGAGAAACTATCTTACGGCGATCCAGGGAGGGGGGCCCCATCGAGCGAGGAGACTCCAAAATCTCCATTTATCCGGACTACACGCAGAAGGTACAAAGAGAGCGGAACTCATTTGTCCCGATAAAAGCCCGGCTCCGACAACTGAACCTAAAATATAGACTACTTTATCCATCGCGCCTAAGGGTTGTCCACAAGGAGAGAGTGGTATTTCTCGAGAACCCAGATGCGGCCAACATGTGGCTTGAGGATAATAACCTGGCGGATGGCAAGGACAACTCACAGACTGAGACCTAACCCCCCAGCGACCCCCATGTAAGAAACATCGCACGTGAGACCGGAATACAGAAGATAATCCAACTACAGTTTTTTCACTTGGAAACGGCCTCGTTCGGCTCTGCCGCCAGGCCCTTGCCCCACCCCCAGCGTAGTATTTACCCGGTCTGGGCACCCGCCTGACCCAGCTCGCGCCCGACTCCCGGATGGGCTCCGACGGCTCGAGAGCGCCTGAGCACCGCGACAATGTTGTAGTTGCTGGGCGCACCAGTTTAAGTTTTGTTGTTAGTTTTATTAGTTGTACAGTCTTCATGCCTCTTTTGCCAACGCAGACCGAGATGGGTCTGGGACATGACACCGATGAACGAAATGCAGTGGTATCCCCCCTGCAGCCCACCCGAACAAGACTAAAGTGGAGTCGGACCCCAGAGTCCCACACCAAATCTGAAACTCGAACCGGATGGCGGCACAGCTTACTGTAATGACCTGGAATGTGCGGGGCATGGGCTCATACCTCAGGCGCAATCGTATACAGTCCTACCTCAGGAGGAAGAAAATCTCCATTGCACTCCTTCAAGAGACTCACCTCACGACGGAGGCCATGTCTAAAATTGCAGACCGATGGGCTGGGACTGTTAGAGGGTCCCCCTACTCTAAATACGCCAGAGGGGTGCTAATATGGATAAGCCCGGACGTCCCCTTCCAGATGGAGGGAAGTGAACAAGATAAAGAAGGGAGATTCACAGCGATTTGGGGCACATTGGAACAAACCCCAGTCTGCTTCATCAACTCTTACTTCCCTCATCACGGGATATCGGCGTACCTCGCCACATTGATAACGAAGCTGACTCGGTACCGGGACCGCACCTTCATATGGGGAGGGGACTTCAACTGTGTTGCTGACACGAGTGCAGACAGATCGCTGCCCCCCCCACGCCCGAGCAGCCTCACATCCGGTGCCTTGAGGGAAACTCTGGAGCAACTCAACTTAGTGGACATCTGGAGGGAACACCATCCGACCGACAGGTCCTACTCCCACTACTCAGCTCCACACGGAGTTCACACAAGAATTGACTATCTGTTCATCAATAAGGAACTTACCCCACACATAGCAACCACAGAATACCTGGGGCGGACGATCTCCGACCACTCCCCACTGACCATGTTATGGCAAATGAGAGGCCCCAGACCCCCGATCCCCATGTGGAGGATGCCGACCGCGGCACTTGCGGACCTCGAGTTCAGGGAAACCCTTGCCGAAAAATTGGAAGAATACTTGGAGAACAACATCGGTTCGGTCCCCTCCTGGGGCACATTATGGGAAGCAATGAAGGTGGTGACCAGAGGCGAAATCATATCGAGAGCCGGCGGAACTCGCAGGCAGTTGCGGAGAACCCTGGAAGCACAGGAAGCTGAGATCTCCCGACTGGAGTCCACATGCGACAACTCTATGGAGACAGAGACCAAGCTGAAGGAAGCCCGCACAGAATGTCAGCAGGCATGGGAAAGACTGGAAAAATTTGATTTCGCCACGCACACCGCCAGATCTCATAAAGAATCGGACAAACCGGGAAGACTACTAGCATGGCTCTGCAAACGGGAACACCCCAAACATCTCCCAGTGGAGATACGGGACGCTAATGGGTCATCCCACTCGACTCAGCTAGGGATCAATGAAGCCTTTGCTAAATTCTACACAGAACTGTATACCCACAAGACCCAGATTCCTGCTGCAGACATCATAGACACACTCGAGGAGATAGAACTTCCCCACATTTCGCTCGAGCAGAGAGAGGAGCTGGAAACCGAGATCACTCTTGAGGACGTTCAAGGGGCAATCAGGTCCCTCTCCAACAACAAAGCCCCTGGCAGTGACGGCCTCCCACCTGAGTTCTATAAAGCGTATGAGTCCATCCTTGCCCCAGTTCTCCACGAGGTCTACCAGGAGGCACACACGGATGGGATTCTCCCCAACACCATGAAGGAAACCATAATAGTCCCCATGCTCAAGCCACACAAATCGCCCACCGACTGTGAGTCCTATCGCCCTCTGGCTATGCTAAACTACGATGCCAAGATCCTCACATCCATATTGGCCCGCAAGCTAGCCAGGGTGGTGGGTTCCATCGTTCACGAAGATCAGAACGGATTCGTTCCTGGGCGCAACACCACTGCTAACCTCCGGAGGTTGCAGCATGTAATGGCCGAAACATATGACAGGGACGAGGACCTGGCGGTGTTGTCGCTCGACGCCATCAAGGCCTTCGACTCCATATACTGGGAGTGGATCAGGGAGGTCCTGAGAAGATTTGGCTTTGGAGGGGGCTTCATCAGGTGGGTTGAGGTCCTCTACAATTCCCCGACGGCGAGAGTAAGAACGGGAAGAGTGGTTTCAGCGGCTTGGGATATACAAAGGGGAACAAGGCAGGGCTGCCCGTTATCACCCATGCTGTACATACTGGGCCTGGAACCGATTGCATTATACTTCAGGCAGCAGCTTTTCGATGCTGGCATTAAGGTGGGCAATGCACACCACATAATATCCTTGTATGCAGACGACGTCCTTCTTTACCTAAGCTCCCCCGAAGTTAACGCGCCAACCGCGTTGGAGATACTGGACAACTATGCGAAGTACTCAGGGATCCGCTTTAGTAGGAATAAGTCCTCTGCCTTCCCCTTGGCGGGCTTACGCAACATTCCGGAAAACAATCTCCCAGAGATAGGAATAAGCTGGCAACTGGTCCAGTTCCGTTATTTGGGGATCAACATAAGCCACACCCCGCTACTCATGCATGAACACAACACCGAGGCCGCCATCACGAGTCTCCGAAGTTCTATAAAGTTTTGGTCCAAGCTCCCATTGGCCATGGTGGGCAGGGCAGCGATTGTCAAGATGATCGTACTCCCCCGATTCCTGTATTTCTTCGTAAACATTTGCCATTACATTAGACCGTCCTTCTTCAAGAAGCTGGAGGCCATCATCAGGGACTTCCTTTGGGGCCCACACAGGCATAAACTGTCGCTGTCCGTCCTCTCTCTCCCACACAAAGATGGCGGAATAAAGTTACCGGATCTCCAGTTGTACTACCTGGCTGCCCAGCTGAGTCACATAACGAGATGGCTCTCGGATGAGCCTTCAGCAGAGACCGAACTGCTGAGGCAACCCTTGGACAATGTGATCCCCAAGGAGATCCTATGGCACCCTACATGGCAACCCCCGGTCCCCTCCATGGTGATTGACCTGGGAAGAAAGATATGGGCCAGGTCCTGCTGCATCAGGCGAATACGACACCCATACTCTCCGGACAATCCCATCCTAGCAGACACCTGTCGAACGGCTGCAGACATCTCTACGGCAAGGAGGTGGGAAGAGGCCGGCATTTACACATGGAGCGACATGTATGAGGAGGGAGAATTCAGGGATTTCGAATCTCTTAAGGCTGCCGATGGAATTCCCCCGGGCCAGTTCCTCTGGTACCATCGCCTCAAACAAACTGCCAAGAAACAATGGACCGGATGGCCGGAGGAGCCCTCCCCTGACCCTCTGCTACAAGAGATGCATGACCTCTCGGACGGCTGGAGACCTGTCTCCAGGCTTTACAGCAGACTATGTGATAAAACCAACCCTAAATGCGAAGATCTGAGGACAAAATGGGAGGCGGACCTTGAGACCCCGATTTCAGATAAAGAATGGGAAAGAGCGCTGATATTTCCCAAAAAAGTATCCAGGAACACCAGGTTTGGCCAGATCCAATTGAACGTTCTTTACAGGACATACATGACCCCACATAGGGTTGCCTCCTTCAATAAGACATCCTCCCCTGCATGCCCCTGGTGCGGGAATGATAAAGCAGATGTGATTCACATGTTCTGGACCTGCACCAAGGCGATGGCACTGTGGTCCAAGGCCAAACAGACCTGCATGGACGCCGGAATGACAAGATACGAATGGACTCCTGGCGAGTGCCTCCTGGGGACCTACCCCAGACCTAGCAAATCCAAGCACGCTGTTAAATTAATGGACATCTCATGTATCCTGGCTAAAAGAACAATAGCGATGGCCTGGAAGACGCCGTCGGGCCCCAGGCAAGAGAGATGGCTCAAAGAACTCGAGAGATGGACAACAGCTGAAACCAGGGCCTGGCAGGAAGGAATCACGAACAGTGGCGAAACCGAAGGTGGCACTTTGGAATCATGGAAGGCCCTCCTCAGAGACATACGCTTCAGCGCTGACTACAAACCCCCCTGAAGTCCCACACCACTGCATTGACACTGCTCGGATGCCGGCATTGGTGGAACCACCCCTGTGTTTGACCCCTCTTGCTTCCTGAAACTTTGGGTCATTGCCCCTAACCCACCCGTCCACTGTAAGTTTGCTACAACATGAAGACTGTTGTTGATTTGTTTGTTCCCCCCCCCTTGTTTCCCCCTCACCGTCTCCTCCCCAGTTCAAACCAATGTTGATTTCTTGTTGTATTGCACGTTTTCTTTTTCTTTTTTCTATCAAAACCAATAAAATACGTTTTAAAAAAATGGTTGAAGATCAAACAGTGGGGAATCCCTGCACCAATCCTAGCAATTGTGGTAGAGGTCCACAAACACTCTTATTTACAGGTGAGATTAGATCTTCAGGTAACCCTGTCTGCCCAATTTGTACTTGGAGAGGAGTGAGGCAGGGCTGCATACTTGCCTCCTGCCTTTTCAGCCTGTATCTGGCGTATTTGGCTGACTGCTTAAATAAATGTGGTCTGGCAGGTCCAAAGACTGGTTTGGAGAGGATAAACTGGTAGGCCTATGCTGATGACATTGTGTTGCTTGATTACACCCCTTTAGGACTACAGAACTTACTAGATGTCTTGGGGGAATACACAAGCACCAATGAACTGAAAATAAACCTCTCTAAGTTGACATTTCTCATATTCAAGTGGCCACTGAAGAAGGCACCCGCTTTCAGCTGGAGGCTTTCTGGAAAAACAATATTGGTGGCTAATGAAGTCTTGCATCTGCGGTTGAAATTGAAATCTTTGCCATTACAGGGACACATGAAACAACCATTGAAGGCAAATGAATTCAACTGAGTTGCCAAATGAAAAACCTTACTATGATTACTGTACATTTTCTTTGGTACCCCTAATCAAATTCCCCAGTCATCACCTCCCTCATCTATGGTTTAGACATCAGTTCAATAAGTAAAACACTGGCAAGGATAGAGGGCACATTATGGAAATAGGTCCTCACCCTTCCCCAGAGCCTGCCCGTAGCTTGCCTCAGATACAAAGTGGGTTTACAGTCTCTGCGTTCATATGTTGAGTGGAAGGTAATCTCATTCTACGGGCTTATCCTAGTACCTAGGGCAAACTCACTATATGTGAATGACATGCTCCTAGTGAGTTCAAACCAGGACTTGTGTGAACTAAGAACACACACTTTTGAAATACTTCAGGAAGGTGAATGTGTGGAAAAATATCTGACCTGTAACCCCATGAATATCAACAGATGTTTAAAAAGAATGGACTGGATACAAACAATACAAGAAATGCGTAGCACTACACTGTATCAGTCACTATCATTATATGATAAAGCAAAAGGTTTTCTATTGGGTTACTTGAGGCTTTTTCTTATTTCAAAGTGCAGAAATGACTTTCTCAGGTTTCACCTTAACCTCCTACCAACAAGAGAAATCCTTTTTGCCAGACATAAGGATCAATATGCCAATAATGTATGCACAATCTCTGAAAAAGAATTCAAACCCTCAAACATATCATGACAAACTGCCATGGCACTTGGGATTTGAGGGTTCAGAAATGTTCAATATTTGTAGATCATGATTGGTGGCTTGAGCCACATGACTCTGAGGGAAAATTATATTGTTTTATATTCAATGCACCTCGTATGGGGATACAGACCTTCCTGTTACATCTACTTTACAGCATCACACAAAACAAGGACAGTTACACCATACTTAAGTCTCATATTTGATTATCAAAGGCTAGTATTGTCTTCCCCCCAAAAGGAATTCTGTGTGAGATTCCTGACGGAGCCTTGTTGCACAGAATGACCTTGTACAGATGCAGCAAAGTTTCCTCTGTGGATAGAACTGGACCCTTAACCAACGAGATGGTTATACAAACACAACTTCTCACAATAAGTATGCATATTATACACATGGACCAAGCGCCAACCAGGTTGGGCTGGGGGCCCCGTCATAACTGATGGGTGGTTGACTAATGCTTCAAACAAGGAAATCAGTCCTGAAGAAGATGATTTCAAAAAATGCATCATCGAAACCGGTCAACCAGAGACTATGCAGATATCTCTAAGTCATGCAAGATACATGTTGGAAAACAACAAATATGAATGGCCAGTGCATATATGACACAGTATTGGTTTTAGTTACATTGATTGTTTCTTACTAATTGCTTTCTGAAAAATGCAATAATGAGTATTGCGGAAATGAATATGCTAAAGTAAAATAAGCAGATGACCGTATCAAATACGAAAGACAATTTGTGATTTGAGAGTACTCTCACTCTTTTCTTTCTCTTAAAGAAATTGTTTTATGAGTAGGTCACACACACTTCATGGAGGGTGAATAAACTCTATGGTAATGTATAAGTTACTGAATACTCCCACTTGAACTGCTTCACCAAAACCCCCCACCTCTTTTTTTGGGATGGGTTCCCAGACTGTGTTTTTATTAAGAATTAATTTCTTATTGTAGTGATAGGGCTACCGTACCCCCTCTTCCTATCCAGTTAGATTGGCGGCAGACATCACAAACAAAGGTAAGAACACCCCGGAGGGATAGGGTGTTCTTCTAACCAGGGTGAGATATAGGGAACAAAATAATAGTCTTTGATAATCAAACTAGTGGCTTGAGACTACATCTTTCTGGGAAAGGATATGCTCTGGCCACAAAACAAAAGGCGGCTGAAATGGGAGGCTGTTGGTTTCCTGAGAGAGCTAAATTTGATCTAAAGTATGTTTAAGATTTGGATTTTAAAAAAAATATTTTTCTTCTTTCATGTTTATGTTAAGTAAATTGTGCGAAATATAAATATTATGTTATGCGAAAAGCCAGCTATAACACAATACATTTAAAAAAAGAAATAGGTGGGAAAAAGATTGCAATGCTTTAATGGTATGTGGAACAAGTGGGTTTGGAAATAGCACTTCTCCATTTTATCCTGGAATATAGCATGTCTTAAGGCCAACATGTCCGTTCAGTGTTGGTATGCATTTATCTTTACCTTTGACATGAACATGTTACAAGAAGCATAGACTACCTGTTTTCTCAAGCTTGTTTACTTCAGCCCTTCCATCACGGAGAGGCAGACTCAGTGGTGGGTTTATAACTTGGAAATTCACACTGGTACAGGTGGACTTTGATACTTATGTTTGTCCTAACATTCTGTAACTTGGTGAAACATTTTGGTCGGATGCTCACATTTAAAATAACTGTTGGGGTGCAAATGTTGTATGTATTATTTAGGTCGTCGTGATACTGTACCTTCAAGATACAATGCAGATAAGTGGTTAAAACAAATGTCCAAAATCGTTTCTTGATTGTGAGTGAGGAGATTAGTGCTCATATAGTTGGCAGTAGATAGGTAGAGGGGAGGGATATTGATGAATTAGAAATATGGTTCTTTGTCAAATGTCCCTCAAGTGTAATTTTAGTGCATGCATTCCCGGTGGTCATACTCTGGGGGTCATTACAGGTTGGGTGGTATCCAGCTGGGAAATCTGCTGTGATACTGCCCGACACAATTAGCGTTACCACAACATGGTCCAGGGCTATTAGCTCCGGATCCCATGTTGTGGTGGCACATTAAGTCCCCATTTATTCTGGTTCCATTGGACCCAATGGGGCATTTTCGGTGCAATTACTATGCCGCTAATACCATTGTGGTAATTATGCTGAAAATGGGTTGAAAGCCAGCCGATTTACCCCCAGCTCAGAGCTGGAAGTGAATCCCCAACTTTCCTCCCAACTCATAGTTAGACAGAGTGGTAATGCAGTGGTAATAGTGTTACCACTGTGTTTTTACTGCTCCACCCTACTTCTGATAAGGCCCTTTTTCAGTACCTGCGGCAAGAACATTTATTTGAACTCCACTGGCACATATTGATGATTTTATCCCAACATACTGTTTATTGGTTGCAGGTATATCAGTTTTTATTAAACTTGAGTTTTTCAACTGACATTTTCAAGTGGTTCAATTTGCACTAGTTTAAGGATTGATCCAATTTCAAGTGGCATTCCACAGTTGTGATCTTGACACTTGAAGTGCAATTGAATTGACCCAAACATATTGATGGAATAAGTGATCGCAAATGGGACCATTTATCTGGGTAATTTTCTCAAGTTTGAAATCAATGCCTGTTCAATATATTGAGTATTTTGGAGCATTGAATGATGCAATTAAGACTGCCCTCTAAACCACCAAAAGATTGAGACCATCAAATTCCTAACACTGTGCTTAAGCATCAACCTATAGTCCAAAAAGAGTACAATTCATCGTCCAAAGATGGATCAGTAGCTTGTTCTATATATTAGTATAATCTAAATCAAGAAAAACAGAAGTATGAACTCAGGGAACACATGTAAAGCTATGTTTCTAGCCAGGCTACTAGGCAGTTTTGGAAGAATGTAGCTGGCAGTTCAGCTCTAAACACTATCAATGGGGCCTTACCTGGTGACATAAAAGAGCAAGAAAGGTTTCAAGATTCGTGAGAGGTTTATGGAAGTGCTAGTAGTGACATGGTTTTTGCACAGAAGCATTTCCTAGTTTGAGTGCCCTTGCCAATAGAACCAAAACAATGTATTAAGACGTTAGTGATCTAGGGTTTCTGACAAGTCCTGTCATAAACTGTATAACTATATCTGTGATTCAAACAGTTCTCAATGAAAGGCAAGCCACATATGCCTGCAACATGCATTTGACTGAGACAGAATTTGTTAAAGCACATTAAGGGATAACTATGCACATATGGTTTTCCAGAGGCATTGGCAGATTTTCCTTTCTGCAAGGTAAAATACACAAACCATAATTAAACCATGTCAAATGCATGATAAAGCAAATACATGTTCAGTACAGGTTACATGAGAGCAAGCTGGTTTAAAGCCAGTGGGTGATGAATATTTGTAATATACATTTTCTCAATATGAAAAGCATAGGAGAAAGATATTATGAACAATGTACATTCCTATGTTGCATTTGCCTACAAATAATGTTGCACAAGTATTGCTTTGCTGCCAAAATGAGAAAATGAGCAAACATAGTAACTTGTTATTTACACATGGCATGTTATTTTGAAAACATTAATTACAGAACTGTACTATAAACATATTTACATCCTCACAAACAGCAAGCTTTGTATGAATCCTAAAATGGTCAGTTTAAATTCTCAATTTAACAGCTCCATGTTACAGAAAATCTTAGAAGATGCACATACGCTGCCATTCTAATTAGGGGATATACCTGTCCTTGTTGTAAGTTTTTTATGTAAATATTTGGTGTCATGCATGGGAGTCATTGAGAAAGAGAACCCAACAGTGCAAACCATTTTTGAGATAAACTAAAAACAGCCGGGATTGGCGGAACCGGTCTTGGGTTTCCAATATAGAGCACAATCATTGCCAGGTTTCTGGGCCAATCAACAGATTTAATGTGTGCCACTCACATAGTCAAATTGGCTTCTAATCAATGGAAATGAACCCGTAGGCCAGTACAGCTGATTAAATGGATGACATCAACTTGTTAGGATTGGATTGCTTAACAGGTATACCGGATGAGCTTGAATGGGAAATGTTATGCCATTATTAAACAGCTGTACAAAAATGCCAGGGCAGACTTCAAAGAACCAGCCGGAGACACATCACTTCAGATGGGGACAGAGTTCTGATGACCCAGCTCATCCCACATCACTTGACTGCCCCGCTAAGCATCAGTCAGTTTATTCTTATGCACTTTGCCAATTTTTCCAAATCCTGATTTATTTGGCTTGCTTCAATAATAAAAAAACAATTAGAGTTGAAATGATTTGGTATCAAGAAGCAAACAGCTTTCAGATAGTTTGACCGTGAAACAGTATGCTGCCCAGAGAGATAAAACTTAGCATGTTGCACATTTTTCCCAAATCACATTTTTTGATGGTTTACATATTTTTGTGGGTGAAATAACCCACTTGAACCCATTTTTCCCAACATTTCTTTTTGTAGAGAGGCAGATGTACACGTCATCAATATTGCCTGCCCCCTCACCTTTGTGATATTGGAAGGAAAAAAAAGACACTGTGCATGACACCAAGTATCATCCCAATATGGCATTGAAGATATGAGAGACGTTATGCGCTCAGACAACCGTATCGAATGTATCCTTAAACTGACGTGGTAGAAGGTTGTCTGCATACACCATTGATATTAATTGATATAGAAGAGCTAAAAGTGAAATCTGACAAGAGTAAAGTGATGTCATGAAGAGGAGACACAAGGACACACTGAAACAATATGCACATGTTTAAAGACTGAAGATGTGACTGAAGTAACAAAGTGAAAATTATGCAAATATGAAGAAATAATATACACTGATAAGATAAGTGAGAAGAGATGCAGTAGATGTACATGCACAGAAAAGCAAGGTAGATGACACAAATATAAGCTTGCTGCAGTAGGCAAATAAAACATCTGAAAAGCAGCCATGATGAAGAGATGGACGTATAAATAGTAAGCAAGAAGCCTGAAGGAGAGAGACCAAGGCTGCAGAGCTGACAGATGCTGGAAAACAGCTCTGTGCTAAGAACAAAGGGTATTTGTTTGGCTCAGGATAAGTGATGCCACAAAGAGAAGTAACTGCAAGGCACGAAAGGAGTCAAAGAGGATAAGGTACATATGCACAACATATTTCTCTTAGATTAAGCAAAGTATATATTTGCAAGTGCCAAGTATTGAACAGAAAGCATATGCAAGATGGAGCAACCAGGTCTCAAGAGTCTCCAGAGGCAAATAGGAGTATTAGCACCCAGTATAATTGAATTAAAAAGTACTAAATAAAAGGTCAGAAAGGACAACATCGTGGTCTCCTCAAATGTGGGGCAACACCACAATACAAGGCCTTTTCGTTAAGCTCCAGGCGAAGACAGCAATGTGCCTTCACTCCCTTTAATATCCCGGGGACGAGAACAGTCAGCAAAGTTAACTACAAGACAAGCTTTGGCTTAGGGCCTAACTGATGAGAGATGGTAGGCATATTAGCCAAGTGATCAGTTGTCTGATGTTGTTCCCCACACCTGGATTTCGGTTTACTTACGTGCTGCTAACAAGCTGAATGTCCAAGTTGGGAGAGAATGCCAACCAATCACGAGGGCCTATGTAGTGATGCACCTTACATTGTTGCAAAAGCCAATCTGCCGCTGTTATTCTGCTATTAATATGTATTGTGCGTATTTAGAGGTAGTCCAAGGCGTGCCTACCAGATAAGGGGCAGCCAATTGTGTTACTAAGACCTAAACGAAGTGTAGGTATATATGTTCCCCTAACCAATCACTCCTTTCAATAGATTTTTACAGTTTTCCACGTAGCATGACATCATAGCTGATGAACAACGATGTATAACATTTTTGTGTAACAGAAATGTATTTGAGAGTGTGTTAACTGTAATCTGTTTGTCCACCAGGTTTCCCTACTTTATTTGAGCTGATAATGAAGTCATATTTTTCCATATTCTTTTACTTGGTCTGGTTATTTGAACCTGAGATTGTTTCTCAGTAATTCCATCTGGCACTTGGAACGCTCCAGGTGCAACTGCATATTTTTTTAGTTTTTCAGATAGTTCTGATCCATTCTCCCGGGTTCAAACGCACATGTGAAAAAGAGACGCTCCTTTGAAGAAATCCCTGTACGGTCCCTATGGGTGCCCCACAGACTGAAGGCGAACTGGTCGGTTAGGGAACAGTCGATACCGACGGACTCGAGATGAGCCATGGATATGATTATAGTATTGAATGTGGCAAATAAGGGAGAGGGATTGTGTTGTAAGGTAAAATATATATAGCAACAGGATTTGTTTTAAGAGAGAGAGATACCTCGATCGTTCGTCCCAAGGGGACAGAAGGGCACACATCAAACTCCCAGAGGGGGTAATTTTTAGAGATTCCTAAAGCAAGGTCAAGATGAAGAATGTGTGTCACACTCCAAGATGGGGTAAACTGGAGATGAGCTTCCTTTACTAGAGAAAATAGATAAGAAGATTGTAGAAAAATATAGTGCACATTTGTTTGGGGTTATAAATATGTCAGTGTAAAATGTTTGATTTGCTTTAATTAAGAAACATAAAACGATAGTCATAATTTGGACTCTAAAAATAAGTGATTGACATCAATCTTAGGAGGATAACAGTTGAGAAAAAAGAGTAAATAATGTAAGATTCCTAGAGTATCAATAATAAAATAGCAGAAAAGCAAGAATCGATAAGATTATAAATGAAGCAATAAAGAGAACATTATTTTATAGGCTGTACAATTGGTTAAAGAATTATTTTTTGGGTAATGGCTGGCGACTGATAGCGCATGCCCGACTTGATTGTTGTGGTATAATTGATTAAAGTAATAATGAAATAAAAGAACCGGTAAGTATTGACAGTTAAAAATGACTTATCGTTATGGGAGACCCGTCCCTGTTACATTTGTCCAAAACATTACTGGGATACACACCTAAGATGAGGAAGCACCATGCCAAATGGGTAAAAATCATGGCTGAACAAATGTTCATGCCTTGGACTCAAGAAGGTGGACATTCAAGAACTGTATTGTTGCACATGACAACATACTTTCATGCTGCATATTCAGGGAAGAAGTTACAGAAAAGATCAGCCATTTTAGAACTATGGAAAATGTGCCAGAGCAAGGAAAAGGAGTAGATGCATAATCAGCATAAAGGGGAAGTCTCAATGCCCTTGTCTCCTCTTTCATCTTCTGAATACAAAAGTACAGAGACTGGGAAACAGGGATTTAAACTTTTATTGTTAAAGGAGTTAAAATCAGGTGTGGGGTATGTTAATCTGACATATGCACCCCCCTACTTATAATAGTGAGGACAATATGAGAGCAAGATTAAAGAATATAAATATATGTCAGCACTCAATGAATATAAAGACTGTGATGAAAGAAAGGACACAGATATATATAGAAGAAGAAGCTAGGAGACGAAAAGAAGGGAAGGACAAAGCCAAGGAAGTGACAATAGTGGAGAACGAGTGGATGGGAGGAGAGATTTGACGGAAAGGGTGTCAACGATGTTAGAGAAAGAGAAGAAAAGGACGAACAGGAAAATAATGAAAAGGAATGAGAAAGGTCATGAAAGCGGAGAAGGAAAAAGAGAGTAAGTGAAAGAATAAATGAAGAAGGTATGAAGAACAGAAGAAAGAGAAAGACTGAATAGAGAAGAAGAAACATGGTGAAATTGCAAAAGGAACTGAAAGAACATAGGTTGCAAAGAAGGCAAGAGGAAGAAGATAAGAGGGAGATAAGAACAAGGGAACAAGAAATTAGAAGTAGGGTAAAAAGGGGTGATTAAATAGATCACATCATTAATAGATATATAATACTGATCGAATCATGAGAATGATGGGAAGAAGAGAGAGGGTCACAAAAGCCCTGCAAGGAGCTGCAAGGGATGCCGAGAATATCGACATGAGCTTATGAGCATGAGGCAGAATGCATAGGGAAAAGGATTGGAGATTTATATAGGAAAATGAGGGAGAACGATGATTATTAATGATTATAAAACCAAAGGGAGCATCAAAGGATCTCCACCAAAAGAAACAGGAGAAAGATTGAATGACATAATGATGGGCAAGTATAGAATGCTATCCTTAAGTAGACTATATCTTGATGATGAGGAAAGGGAAGACACCCATACAAGCTGGGGTATAATGATGTCAGATGAGGAAAGGGAAGAAAATGAAATAAAGCAAAGAGAAGGTGCATGCAGTTTTTCAATAGATCCATTTATAGAAACAGTGGTAAAGTGGTCAGATTTAGAACACCCAAAAGAAAAAACATCAGAACCAACACCATATTCTGATCGACCACAAGCATGGTCGTGTAGTGCAGGGGATATATCCGCACCTTATGTAAGTAGATTAAGGAACACATGAAGTGTAGGTGGGTATGATTGTAGACCAGGATTTCCACAATTCCCATTATTAGAGAAAGGGTGAGGACAACCACAACATATACCATGGCCACAAATGGAAAAAGATCATTCGAAATGTAAATTGCCTAGTTTGACTGCAGGTGGTGGAAAATGGATTTATGAGTTAGAAAGAATGACAGTGGGAATGACATTACTAGTGTGTGGCAGCAATTCTAGGGCAGAGAGCTGATGACATTTAGAGATAAGCAGGATATGCAAGTGTGACAGTGCAAAACATGACACTCAATGGAGCCCCGTTTAAAAATTGCAGATTTATAGACGGCACTTAGAGTACAATAATGGACCTCATTACAAGTTGGGCAGTATCCCGGCAGTAAATCTGTCGCAATACCGCCCAAACAAATTACTGTTACTGCGACTTGGTCCGGCAGAATTTCTGCTGGATTACAAGTGGTGGTGTTGGTGTAATTCCCCATCTACTTTGAGTCCATTGGGCTCAATGGGGCATTTCTGGCAGAATTACCATGGCAGAATTTCTGCCAGGTAATTCCGCCAATTCTACCGATTGTTCGGCAGTGTGGTGGATAAATTACATCCAGGATTTTCCTGGAGCCAAATCATCCACTCCATGCCCAAACCCATAATTTGGCATAGTGCCAGAGTTGGCAGTAACATAATTACCGCCAACTTGACCACTTACCATCTAACTCGTAATGAGCAATATCCTGACACATCAGGCATGGGTGTGATTATGACAAGAAAAATGGGTGAGGAACAAGATCCTGTTGCTTTTTTTCAAGAGATTCAAGAACATTGGTGTCTTGCAACAAGGGTACCGTGGGATAAAACCGTAACATTATTCAATCATATTTTCTGTCAGAGACTTCCCGAGCCAGTGCAACGGCAGATAAGAAACAAGTAGGGATGGAAGCAAAGCCATGGCCAGAAATACAGTTAACTACCCTACATCTTTGTCTTTTATTACAAGAGAAGAATAAGAAAAAAGATGAGAGTAGAAAACCGGAAGCAAAGTTAATTTAGAAAACATTGACAAAATCTGCCATAGCAGGAGCAGTATTGACAAGTGGTTAAGGTGTGACAACACAAGAGGTACAACCAGCGCAGCCAAGCAATGTAGGGTACCATATAGAGCAAGGTGGGTAAACTTTTTGGCCAAGTGGTAGAGGGAATGGACTAAGAGGAAGAGGCGGATTTCAAAATCCTCAAGGGTGAGCAGAATTTAATGACAGACAATGCTGGAATTGGGGGAGAACATACCATATGGCCCAAACGTGTAGAAGTAGATGGGCCATGCAGCAGAACTGGAAAGCTCCAAGAGAGAGTATGGGGTATTCTCCACAGTATAATACAGACACAGAGGAATACTACGCTCAAGATCACATGCAAAATCAGACACATGCACACAAATAAAGCTAGCACAAATAGTTTTGTTGCAATCAGAGTCACCACAAGGGCAACCACACCAAGTGCATATGCAAACACAACAAATACAGAGTCAACAAGCACAAACACAACAAGCAATATTGCCACAATGGAATGAGAATGCAGGAGCCCCACAAGTACCCACACCCAGGATAGGGACTGTGACCGTGGTTTGAGGAAATCCTATCACAGGCACAGGGATCCACAATAGGAAAGCCCACAGATGGATCTGATGTGCTCAGTACTTTTAGTTACACCAGACCCCCTAGAGGAACCGAGGGTCAGGGTAATGATAGGAGGCAAGATATTTTTGTTTCTTGTAGACACTGGAGCAACTCGTTCCTGTGTTCGATAGGGTTCCATGTGATAATATCCCCACAAAAATGTCTCCATACAAGAATGGCACCTTTAATGTGGCAATATTACCATATCGAACCTGCGGGGGACACCCCTGCAACTCCCACATTTTCCCCATAAATTGTATCCATAAATAATGTTGCCTATGCGTTCCCCGACGACTATTTGTATGGCAACCTCATTTATGGGGATAATATAACCTGATATATTCGAGAGGGAGAGTACCCAATGTCTGGCATTGCTGTGAATGTGCAGGGATTCTCTGGGGCTGTGAATTTAATGCCTTTTACTGATGACTTACCAATTTCTATATGGGAACATGACGTGGCTATTCCACTATTGTATTCTCGCACCAGTTAACATATTAGGACACAACTTAATGACAAAACTAAACATGACAATATTTTTCCCTGACAAAGGGATTGTGTGTTCTACTCCAGGGATATATTACATGAATGCAAGAGAATTCATATTAGCATTTACAGGCCAAAAAGCATTATGAGGTGTGCCTTTAGACCCAGAAGTATTTTTGTATGGAGTAAATATTTTGTTGACAATGCTTCCTGGACTGATAGGTAAAATGTCGAGAATACCTGACAAGTTTTTGCTTAGACCACAAATACCTAGGGATGATGAGGAGGGACAGGTTTGTCCCATAGATCTAAAGGCAGCAGTAGTAAGAGACAAAATGGTGGTTGTTTATGGGACGGATGATGAGGGAAGAGCATGTATAATGGTATTAGCCTTTCATGAGGAATACAGACTAACAGATTTGATAGACAAAGAGTTGTTTAGAGACAAGTAATCAGATGATGAACTCATATTTTTCATAAGTCTCACTTATTTGACTTAAGTTGAGAATAGAGAGATACCACAGAGAATGACATTAGTAAAACCAGAACCTTCACTTTTCCAGGAAGATTTAGAAAAGGTGCCAAGCATCTAATGGACCAGCAGTCCCTATGACGTGGCTCTATTGAGTGGAGCAGGAGTAGTAAAAAATAAGCTCAAACCAGGAGCAATTTTGCAACGAGCAAAGCAGTATCCCATGTCCAGAGAATCAGGTAAAGGTATATTTGAAACCATTTCTGCTTTAGTAAAGCATCCATAATACTGGCACCATTGGAATGCCCATGTAACACGGCTGTGTACCCAGTGAAGAAATCAGCAGGGGAATCGTGGAGATTTATTCAGAATCTATGTCCCCTAAAGAATATTGTCAAAGCAGAGTTTCCTCAGGTTCCGATTCCAGCTACAATATTATGCAACATCCCAGCCAAAGCTAAATACTTTACAGTTATAGACTAAAAATGCCTTCTTTTCAATACCCTTTTATGAGGACTCTCAAGATTTGACCTTGTTTTCATATAGAAACCAGCACTGGAAACACACAATATTACCACAGGGGTGCTGTGAGTGCCCCTCAATTTTCAATAGGGTCCTTCAGATGGACCTAGGTAATGCACAACTTGAGAGCCCAATCATTCAGTATGTAGATGATATACTAGTGTGCAATGAGAGAGAAGAGAAATGCAGAAAAGCCTCAGTTCAACTAATGACCATACTAGCAGAGAAAGGATGTAACGTAGACAAAGATAAGTTACAGTATTGTCAGGAAGAGATCCTGTACATAGGAAAGATAATCTCTCAAGAAGGGAGACAAGTGAGACCTGAGAGTACAGAAGCAATTGTAAAGACTCCAAAATCTGAGAGATTTAGAGAAATGCAGCTGTTTTCAGGCCAATGTAATTATTGCATGGCCTTGGTTTTTGATCACAGCACACATATTCAACCACTTTTAAAAGAGCTCAAGGAAGCACAGATATGTAAAAGTAAGATAACATGGACGGACGAGATGCCTGAAGGATCTGAAGAATTAAAAAGGGCAATTTGTACAATCCCTGTGTTAAGGATTCCAGATTATAACAAAGAGTTTTACTTATTTTTACATTCAAATGGAGAGCTAATGACACCAGTCCTCACGCAGAAGATGACAATAGGACATAAAACATTGGCGTAATATAGTGGCATTTTATACCCAGTGATGAAAGGACATTATTCTTGTGAACAAGTGTTAGCTACTGCTGCTTTTGCAATTGAAAAAGCTGCAAGTATTACAATTGGGTGCTCAATTCTAATTGTTATTAATTGCAATTGTTTATTTACATAGCGCTTATACACTGGTGGAGTGTTTCAAAGTGCGTCTAGCTGGGACGGGAATATGAAAGTACAATAATAATTCTTAGGCCTTGCAGTTTCCAAATGATCTTACAGAAAATCTAGCATAATAGGCCTTACAGAATTTCTCCTACTGCAAGTGCATAAAGTCTTACAGTCGTGAGCCAAGATAGGGAGGGGAACAAAAATGGGAGGGGCGTGGGGACAGGACAGACAAATATACAAATTCTAGTGCATTTACGTCATGCATGCATACAGATGGAGGTGCGAGGAAGGGGAGGGTTGGGGGAACAAATGCGTCCAGTTGAGCAGGGCCCTGGGTTAAGTCCAGAGAGGTTTCCCTGCCCAAGGATAGTCTGCTGGAAGTGCAGTAATGCGGAAAAACAGTGCAGCAGCCCAGAGGCAAGTGCAAAAAGGGTGGCCTCGGACCTGTAAGTTAGGGAGAGAGAAGGAGGAAGAAAGGTGGACAGAAAAAGAACAGAGGTTAGCAGGGGAGAGGGAGAGAGAAGGAGGATGAGAAGAGGAAGGTCTTGAGGAGTTTCCGGAACTTAAGGTGCTCTGGCTCAAGACAGAGAGGCAGGGAGGCTGTTCCAGAATGAGGCACCTGTAGAGGATAAAGATCTATGCTGGAGCCCCACAAGTACCCACACCCAGGATAGGGACTGTGACTGTGGTTTGAGGAAATCCTATCACAGGCACAGGGATCCACAATAGGAAAGCCCACAGATGGACCTGATGTGCTCAGTACTTTTAGTTACACCAGACCCCCAAGAGGATCCGAGGGTCAGGGTAATGATAGGAGGCAAGATATTTTTGTTTCTTGTAGACACTGGAGCAACTCGTTCCTGTGTTCGATAGGGTTCCATGTGATAATATCCCCACAAAAATGTCTCCATACAAGAATGGCACCTTTAATGTGGCAATATTACCATATCGAACCTGCGGGGGAATGTGAGAAAAGGTAGAACACTTCTGAGGAGGTGCAGTTGGTAGTGGGACTTTTTGGAGATGTCTGAGATGTGATAAGAGAAGGAGAGAGTGGAGTCAAAGATGACCCCTAGGTTGTTTGCCTCATTAGTAGGCAAGGACGCAGGGCCAAGGGAGTTTGACCAGTGTGAAAGTGGGAAAGTGGGAGTAGTGGTCCCAATGAGGACAATCTCTGTCTTACTGGCATTCAGGCAGAGATCGTTAGCACACGCTATTACTTAATTGCGGATAGACAGTCAGGGATGAGCGTGGAGTAGGAGGAGGCTGAGGGTAGCCTGAAAGAGAGCTTTTGTGTCATCCGCATTACACTGAAAGTTAGTTGTAAAGGTAGTGATGCAGTGGGAAAAGAAACCATGTAGATATTGAAGAACCAGGGGGATAGGTTACATCCCAGGGGGAAACCACAAGTAGAGCGAGTGCTACAGGAGAGAAAGGATCCAAGTTCTAGCTAGTAGGGCTGGTCAGAGAGAATGAAAGCAAGCCACACAAGGGCCTGATCTGTGATACCAAGGGTATCACGGAGATGGGTGACCAGGATGTTATGGTTTACTGTATTGAAAGCAGAAGAGAGGCAAGAAGAATGTGGCCAGAGGAAGAGGTAAAATCAAGATTTGAGAGCAGGTCTTCACGGGTGTTCAGAAGAGCAGTTTCCATGCCTCTGGATGCTCTAAAGCCAGACTGATGCTCATGGAGACAACCAACAGATTCAGTGTGGAGGGTAAGTTGAGTAAAAGCCAGCTTCTCCAGGAGTTTACCAAGGAAAGGGGCGATGGAGGTCGGGCAATAGTTTTCTGCAATAGATGGGTCGGCAGAGGGTATTTTGGGCAGAGGGTGCACAAGAGAGTGCTTGAGAGGAGATGGGAAAACTCCAGCGGTGAAAGAGAGGTTGCAGAGGTCGGCCAATACTGGAGCAAGGGTGTCAATATTGTCCTTGATGGTTTTGGTGTGGCAAGGGGCCACAAGTTTGGAAGAGGCTTTCATAGACCGGACTTGTCTAGTAGTCTGCAATGGAGTGACAGGGGAGAGGGAGGAGAGAAGAGGGGGAGGGGTGGGGACGGTCGAGGGGGCCCCAAGAGATGCTGATTCAGGAGGGGGAGCAGAAGAGAGAGAGGATATGATGTCCTGTGTTTTGGTGGTAAAATGTGCAGCTAAGGCTGGCAAAGGGCCTGGATTGGTGCAGTAGAGGAAGAGGCTGCAGTAGGGTTGGCCAGTTCCTTGCAGACTTTGAAAAACGTGGCCATGTTATTAGATGCTGCATAGATGCGGGCTTGAATGTAGACTATTTTCTTGTAGCGGATACAAAGTCTATATTGCCTGTGAAGAAGGAGGCAGGCCAGTTTGGCAGACAGTGCACCTCAAGATCTCCATTTATGTTCTGATGCTCTTCACTTGCATTTAAGGGTAGCCAGATTGGAGCCGTACCAAGTGTTGCACATTTTGGCAGGGTTCAGTGGGATCCTCATTACTGGGGCAAGAATGTCATACGTGTTGGAGATGGAAAGGCAAAAGTTAAAGAGGGCTGTATCAGGGTGGGAGACAGCTAGCTGCAAGAGTAGAAGTAGGAGAGTAGCTGGAGGCAAAGGCAGCCACTGACACTTGTTTCATGGGTCAGATGACTTTGAAGGCAGTAGGTGGTGAGGTTGGTAGGAGGAAAGGTAGCCAAGGTGGGTATGGATGGCAATGGAGCCTGGGCGGCAGTAGAAGTAGGTGGCAAGAGAGCCTGTCAGGAGGAAAGAGGAAAGCTGATAAGGTGAGGAAGTAACCTATCAAAAAGTAATAGGTTGGGTTGAAGCCCTTGTACCAGGATGGTACCATTATTGGGAGACATTTGTAATGGCTCAGGAGGTGGAAAGGGAGGCAAGAAGGGCCTCCCAGTGGGTGCCACCATTTATGTGTGAGGAAGAAAAAGGAGAGAGCAGAGTGGCCATAGGGAGGGTCCATCGGTCGGGAAAAGGAGCGACAAAGAGGATGTCAGTGATAGTGTCTCTGGCGGAAGCACTGGCATTGCTGTAAGCCATGGGAAGGCCAATATGTCCTTCTTGGGTTTCTTCCTGCCAGCAAGTGTGAGAGGTGAAGGATAGGTGATGGAAAAGCAGCTATAGAAGATTGGGAGATAGAAAGCACCATAGTGAGGGGCACGTAGTGTGGTACACTTAACCAGGCAGAGCAGTGAGGTACTTGGGAGGAGGTAGGCAAGGAGGGAGAAAATGCTCAGGAAGACACAAACAGTATAGGGAAGAAACAATGGGAGCTGAAGAGGGTGAGGGAACAGATAACAGACCAGTACAGAGGGCAGAGGGGTAACCAGTCAGCACTTTCCCAGGAAAAGCAAAAAATGTAGGATGTGAGCACAGATAAATTACATTTTTTGAAAACAACAGCAAAACATGTAGGATGTGATCACAGCTAAATTCGATTTTTTTCTTAAAAACAGCTCCAAAACATGTGGGATGTGAGTGCAACTAAATTAATTTGTTTTACTTTTTGTTTGTTTGGTCAATAGGTAAATGAGCACAACAGTACAGGGTTGTAGGCAGTCGAAGTGTAAGCCCATTAAGGAAGAAATCTGATATGGCCTGGTACTTGGAAGACAAAGAGGTGCCTTCTGAGATAGATTGGTGAGATTGTCAGGAGAGGCACAGTGACTGTAAGATGTTGCAGGCAATAGAGAAAACAGTTAACACTTACGTGATAGCTGAGGAAGGGAACCTATAGCCCCAGGCCTCCTAGATGAGGTACCCGGCCTCAAGATGCATAATGATGGATGGAGAAAATGTAGAGAGGCCCAGCCAAGCCCAGACAGGCACAGACAAGGAGTAGGGCCTTGGGAGGTGGGCTGGCATTCGATTGCCGGCTTGGTTATTGGGTCTGAAGAAGTGAGATGGGCCCAATCACAGCCTTTACCCAGAGAGGTCCGGCACTCCAGTGCCTAACAAAAGGGAGGGGCATCTTGGAATGGAGGCCAGTGCTGCTATAACAATGGATTCTAGCCCCCAAAACACCAAAAAATGTGGCGCCAGCATTCAGGCACAAACACATTTCAATCATTTTATTTAAAAGTAAAATAGTGGGCTTTTTTGAAAAATTCTTCTTTTCTTATGATTTTGTTTTCTTTTTTTGCTTTGTGCGCTGCTTGCGCAGGGCAAAGTGGTTATGGAGCCAAGAAGCCCAAGAGGGGCATACCTGGCGAGGGAGAAGGGCTCCCAGCCTCAGGCAGGGTCTTTCTGCAGGATTCTTTTCTCGATTAAATTATGCATCAATCATTCCTCATTTGACATTTTAGAGACACCCAAAAGTGCATTGACTACACAAAGGGCATCAAGGTATGAAGTAATTATTATGAACTCAGCGATCAAAATTGCTAGATGTAGAGTAATGAATCCAGTGACATTCATAGCAGAACCAGTAGGGAAGGAGGACTCTGTACATGACTGCACAAAGTATACTGAATTCTATGATGATATTCCCCATGTTAGAGAAAATGCTCTTGGATGGGGGGAAATTGTATGCATTGATGGTTCTTAAAAAAATGACCAAACGACGAAAGAAAGACATATGGGATCAGCAGTAGTGAAGTAAAAAAAGAATGGTGTATTTGAAGTAGTGATAAGTGCAAGAGTACCTTCACATTGCTCAGCACATGCTGCAGAATTAGTGGCACTTATTGCTGCAATCCAGAGATATGAGATTGAGGAAGTGACAGTGTACTCTGACTCCACCTAAGTGACGTTTCCCTTACACACAGGATTTTCACACTGGAAAAGGAGGGTTTTCCTCCGCTCAGAAGGCACATCAGTGCAACATGCACCTCTATTGGATGAATTTGTTAAGGGACTAAAGCTCCCATTGGCTATCACCATGGTGAAATGTGCAGCCCATACTAAGAAGGCAGATTTGATTTCTCGCGGTAACAAAGCCGCAGAAGTTGAAGTGAAAAGGGCAGCATATTTCTCCAACATTTCTGATTCTGAAGTAGAAAGTGTTAGGGAAATGCCAAGGCTATGTATGATGGTGAAGGAAGGTTTTAATATGTTGTCCATTATACAGTTAATTGAGCTAAAAGGTCGAGCTCCACAAGAAGAGCAGGATTTATGGAAGAGGCGTGGGTGTTCTTTATCCCCCACAGTGGCTTTATGGATACAAGATAGTACTGGAAAGCCAATTATGCCTCTAGTATTATTGAAGGTGGCACTGGAGCAACTTCACTACCCCGGACACCCACCTAGGAATAGTCTTATAGCAATGATCTCAGAAGACTGGTTTTCACCAAATTTGTTAGAACACGTGGCACAGTTTATTGTGAATTGCATTGTATGCCAGATGTTCACAGCAGGACACACTTTGTGCACAGTGAGAGAAGCAATCCCTAGACCCAAAGGTCCTTTTCAGCATCTACATATAGATTTTGTCAATATGTTGTCAACATCCAATGGTTATAGATACATGTTAGTGGTAGCATGCCCCTTTTCCAGATGGATTGAAGTAGGTCCATGTACGCACCCTGATGTCTCATGTGCTGCCATTTTCTCATACATGAGGTGTTTCCAAGATGGAGTGTGTGTGAAGTCCTGCGGTTTGATGATGGGCCACATTTTGTAAATAAAATGTTTGACCAGATCACTCTTTTATTAGGCATAAAGCACAGGTTTTCATCTGCCTATCACCCACAGGTGAACAGTATTTGTGAGAGGCTAAACAGATTCCTTAAAGAAAGGATAGCCAAGGTCAAAATGAATTTTGAAAAGGGGCATTGCCTACCGCTTGCAGTATTTGCACTGAGGAATCAGCGTGGCACAGATCACCATTTAACTCCTCATGAGTTGGTGAATGTATGCCACATTGGAGTTCCCCTTGCTCTTCTCAATCGAATAGAAACTCATGCCCACCGTATAGCAAAAACATTAGGTGATGAGTTTCATGATTATTTGACAAATATGACTGCTAGTGTTTCTTTTATTTCCCAACAGATCAAAAATCGGAGGGAAGGGTCGAAGAAGATTGAAGAAGACAGGCAAACAATTGATTCGATAGACTTACTAAAGCAACCTAGTTTGTACCCTAGGAATCAGGTGTTTGTTAGGAGCTTTATGCACACCAGGAATAAGTCCTGTTTTGAAGGACCATACCTAGTAGAGGGAGTCACTCCCACCGCAACAAAGATCGAAGTAAGAAGAGCTTGGTTAGACATGAATGATGTCAAACTCTACAAAGGAGAGACCCTAACCCCTCCTCCACCTGTTTACAGTGAAGCAAGAGAAGAAGTTACACGGATGATGATGGGACTGGCTGCCAAGAGCCAAAAAAATAACAGATGAAATCAAAATAAGTTGAACTTTTAACTAGTGACTATTCGCAAGTGAAACATGAAATATTCCAGTTAGGCTAAAGAGACAATGTGTTGCAGATAGAACACAAGGAGAGCACATGATACTTTATGTTGCCTATAATGTTGCACACATTTCTGTATGCTCTTTTTGTATATATTCTTCCTTCTTATCGAGCTTTGGTAAGACGTTATGTTAATATTGTCAAATATTTGGAAAATCCTAAAAACTGTTTTTTTTATTTTCTGCATCATCATTGAGATAATTTTAAAATTGTGTGGTTGTTATAAAAGAATACCACAAATTACAAGTTGATAAAATAGAATGGGCATTTTCCAATTTATCAGAGGCACACTGCCAGGAAGAATATTGATAAGTTTATTTGGAAAACATCTGGTAACCTCATTCTGGACAGTGATTTGTCTTTTCTTCCTTATTACTATGGCATTTTGTTAAATAATGATCAACTATGCAGATGAAGTGTTGAGCAATGAGACATCTATTTATATCCGTAATAAGAGCACAAGTGATATTTTCCCTGATATTTCCAAACACATTATCCAAATTAAGAGAGATGCTGAAGAAGATCATGAGGATATAAATACATACCTTGATAATTCAACAAATTTAAAAATAACATATGGTATAAGCACATGAAGGAGATGCGAAGGCGAATGTCACATGAGAGCTGCAATGTGTGTTCTGTCGTCCTTTATGCCATGAGCAAAGCCAGAACATTTATCACAAGAGAAATTCCTCCATGTGATGCAAAGTGTCTCAGCCATCTAGCAGTATTCACAATAAAAGGACAATTTGAAGGAAGGTGGGAAACCCTACAATGGAGGTCAAGTAAGACATTCCCATATGAAGATGAATACATAAAAACACAGGAAATTCAAAAAAGACCCAGACTGGAAAAGTAGAATACTCATGGATTCTTTCAGTGGTATGACTGGAGACCAGATAAGGATTGTTGAATAAAGGAGAGTGGGTTGTGCAGACACATGGGAAATGCCAGGATTGTCAGGCTACTGGGGGAGACATCAACTAGTGTATGGACAAGTAGCCCCCAGTACAGGGTGAGAAGACAGAATGTTAGAATCCAGCAGACATGTATTGATGCCAGCACCAGTACAAATAGTGCAAAAAGTGAATGATGAATGCCTGAAAGAATGGGCCAAGTATTTGAAATTATTAACATGGGTTGAAAATGAAGCAGGACCTGTATCCATACTGCCAATGAAGAATACAACACTGTATTTCAGAAACAAGGGTGTGATCAAGGTTGGAGATAAAAAGTGATAGTAGTGATCATACATGTTCCTGCATTGGTGATTCCCCAAACTGATCTCCATATTGACAGCTTTCCAAAAATGGATGCACACCAAAGAAAGAAGAGATTGCTTAACCTCATTCAACTGAAGTGAGAGATTCATTTTTCAGCAAAATCAATAGAAGCCTATCATGACATTTCAGCCAAGCATACGTTGTTCCGTAGAACGGCAGTGATATTTACAGCCATATTCATGCCAGGACTTCAGAGGGCATTGAACGCCAAGTAGCTACAAACCTGGTGGGATCTGTTACAAACAATAAATACAACAGTAAAAGGATTCAATGTGATTAAAGAAAAATTGCGGGCGCCCAGGCATATGACCCTCCAGAACAGGTATGTCCTGGACGTGATTAGAGCAATAGATGGTGGCATGTGCACCAAGATCAGGCCTTCTTGCTGTACATCACACCTGCCCTGATGAAGAAAATGGAACACTGACAGAGGTAATACCTATACTGTCAACCCTGTACATGAAAATGGAGGAGGAAAAAGTAGATGAGACCGAAAATGGTGTTTGGTTTACATCCCTGTTCTCATGGGTTCCAACCTGGCTAGCAAATGCCTTCAAGCTGCTTGGAGCAATACTAGTGCTAATATTGTTTGGATTCTGTCTTGAAAGAATAATAATAGGATAGTGCAAGAATACAGCCATGAAAGCTATTGGGATGAAGATAAAGATCAACGTTAATGCTGTGACTGACAAACACACACACAGACTGAAAGTACCACCTGTGAGCACCTGAAAGGAAGTCCCCTGGCACCCCCAAGAAAAATGTTTTCTTACACCAAGGAACATAAGAACTATGTGGGATGTTGGGTATTCTGTCAACCAATTGGGGAGTGTTGCGTTATGACCTGGAGTGTGGATGAGCACATAATGAATGCAAGTGACCTGAGGGGGGCGAGAAGATATGGATTCCGAAGAAACCACAATGTGAAGAAATAGTGAAGAAAATTGAGGAGGTGGTCCAGGACTCAGCCAGAGGGAGGAATGTAGAGAGGCAGATGTACACATCATCAATAGGGCCTGCCCCCTCACCACGATTATATTCAAAGAACAATAAGACACTTTGCATGACACCAGGCATCATCCCAATACTGCATCGAATATATGAGAGACGTTATGCGCTCAGACAACCGTAATGAATGTGACCTCAAATCTGTAAAAAAACTGCAAGAGCAGACTTCATAGAAGCAGCCGTAGGCCACATCACTCCAGATGGGGGCAGAGTTCTGAGGACCCAGCTCATCCCACATCACTTGACTGCCTAGGTAAGGATCAGTCAGCTAATTTAATGGATAGGCCATGACTAAAGTTCAAGTCTTATGCACTATGCCAATTTTTCCAAATCCTGATTTTTCTGCCTTGCTTCAATATTAAAACATAATTAGATTTGAAATACTTTAGAGACAAGAAGCAAACAGCTTTCAGATACTTTCACCCTGAAACTGTAAGCTGTCCAGAGAGCTAACAATTAGCATGTTGCCAATTTTGCCAAAATGCAATTATTTTATGGTTTACATATTTTTGGGGCTGAAATAACCCATTTGAAGCCATGTTTTGCAACATTTCTTTTTGTAGAGAGGCAGATGTACATGTCATCAATAGTGTCTGCCCCCTCACCTCCATCATACTGGAAGAACAAGAATACACTGTGCATGACACCAGGTATCATCCCAATACCGTGTCAAAGATATGTAAGACGTTCTGTGCTCAGACAACAGTATCAAATGTACCTTCGCACTGATGTGGTAGAAGGATGTCTGCATACACCATTGAACACAGAAAAGCTAAATGTGAAATATGACAAGTGATGCCATGAAGAGGAGCCACAAGGGTACACTGAAATGATATGCAAATATTTATATAATGAAGATGTGTCTGAAGTAGGGAGGATAGCTCAGCGGCAACGTGGTTGCCTTGGAAATAAGACGACACGAAGCAACACAGGTTTGAACACCAGGTCCGTGCTTAGAAACCTCTTGTTATTAAGCACGTTACAAATCCTCAGCCAACTAAGACATAATACTGTAATAGCCGCCGGGCTGTGTGAGTGCTTTTAAAATGCAAATAAATCAATAAAAAAAAATGTTAAAGTAACGAAGTGAACATGTATGCAAATATGAAGAAATAATATACAGTAAGAAGATAAGCAAGAAGAGATGCAGTAGATGTACACATTTGCAGAAATGCAAGGTAGATGAGAAATATAGATGTTTGCTGCAGTTGAAAATATAACATGGGTAAAGCAGCCAAGATGAAAAGATGGATGTTGGCTCTGTATAAATAGTAATCAAGGAGCCTGAAGGAGAGTCACCAAGGCTGCAGAGCTGACAGACACTGGAAAACATCTTGATGCAAAGAACAAAGGGTATTTGTTTAGCTCAGGATTAAGGATGCCGCAACAAGAAATAACTGCAGGGCACGAAAGGAGTCAAAGAGGACAAGCTACATACGCATTTAATAGTTCTCTTAGATTAAGCAAATACTGAAAATGTGCAAATGCCAGGTATTGAACAATCAAATATGCAGAAAGCATATGCAAGACAGAGCAACCAAGTGGCCAAGAGGAGTAATAGCACCCAGTATAATCGAATTAAATATCACTAAATAAACGGTTAGAAAAGACAAAATCGTGGTCACCGCACCATACAATTTATAGAAGCCAATCCACTGATATTATTCTTATTCTGCTATTAATCTGTATTATATATAGTTAGAAGTAGTCCAAGGTGTGCTTATCAGATAAGGGGCATCCAATTGTGTTACGAACACCTAAACATAGTGTAGGTATATATGTTCACCTAACCAATCCCTCCTTTCAATAGGTTGCCACGTAGGATGATGTCATAGCTGACGAACATCGAGGTATAAAGCTTTTGTGCAACAGAAATGTATTCAGGACTGTGTGAGCTGCAGTCTGTTTGTTCACCAGGTTTCCCTACTTTATTTGAGCTGATGAAAAATTAGTATTTTGCAATATTTGTTGAGTCTGTCTGGTTATTTTGGCCTGAGATCATGTATTCCCAATTCCATCTGGCACTTGGAATGCTCCAGGCATAACTTCATATTTCCTTTTTCAGGAGTTATACCATTGAACTACACCATGATGTATTTTTTGTTGGGAAAGCCTTTCAACTTTCCCTGTGGTGGTTATACACTGAACTTTTTCTGATTCTGTGTTAAGGCACAGCACCTAACAATAGTCTGGTCTGCTTCTTATACTTCTTTGGCTGTGATCGGTGGATCCATCACAGCACAGAGGAAGGGAAAGAGAAATCCTTTTGCCTGTATTTTTTTTCCATAAATCTGGATTGCTTTTTATTTGTTGGCTTTTAGCTGACCATAGAAGGAATGAACCTTTGAGTTTTTAATCCTATCCATCAACTAGGATAGGCATGGAATGGTGTGTATAACCTCACATGTCCCCTACCTCGCTAATCCACACAGAAACACAATTGTGAGCAGTATGTTAAGCTTTACTGTGCCACGGTGGCTACCCACACACATTGCTGATTGGTTGTACGTCATTTTAAAATTGTAAAATTGAATAAAAGAGTAGGGTGCATGTTATGTTATCTACTCTAATATTCTATTGCTAATATTAGGTACTATACATTGTTTGAGTATAATATTTGTATTGGTCATATTATTTGTACAAGAGAATAAACATAAATAAATGTAAAACAAGAGAATGGGAGAATGTTTAATGTGTTTCTGTTTATGTGTTAAAGTGTTGGTTTAGTGATAAAACTGCGTAGGACTGATATTGATGCATGTAATGTTTATCATACACACAAGTGAAATAGGCATGAATTCCTCAGTACTCTATAAATAGGTCCATAATAATATGTCTGTCCAATAGCAAGCCTGCAAGCCTGTCTGGCTTAGGATCTCTGCTGTGTTTTGCAGCTGAGAATAGGTCATATTTGCGGCCTTAAATAAAAATCTGAAACTGCCAGGCATGTGCTCACAGAGTGCATTAAATTGGGGCCTTTATATATGTGAAACCTTGGTTGTCATGTGCACAGCTACAAGGGAATTTTAGCAGATTCCTTTTGGGATTATTGTTTAAATGTTGAGACCATCTCTGCACATATTGCCTTATATTGTGTATGATTGCACGTTAAAACCTTGCTGGTTGTCTGATAAGGAGTGTACCTTGTTAAAATTGGCATGAAATGAAATGGAATGTGTGATTTACTCCTAAAGATTTTAAATATTTAAAGATGTATAGATGTATAGATTCATGAATTTTATGATTTTGGTGGATTGGATTTATTTGATATTTGATTTGATAAATTGATTATTATCGTTAGCCACTTTCTAAATGTTGAATTAATTATGCAATTATGCAATATCATCTGTCATTTGTCTTTTATGTTGCTGTTTGAAATTGCTGCGTGATTGACTTCTTACTTCACTATATCTTTTTCTTCTCTTTTCTTTTATACTTATTTTATTTTGTTTGGTTTATTTTAACTTGACCTAGGTTTTGACTGAATTTAAATTGAAATTAAATTGGACTTAAATTGAATTGACAATACTAATTGATTATTTGTTTTTTTATTTGATTTGTACTTGTATTTGTATCTGTGTTCATTCATACTTTTATTTGTATTGAGTTTTCAAAATGAACTAAATCACAATGAATTATTATTATTATTATTATTATTATTATTATTATTATTATTATTATTATTATTATTATAGCAAGCTTGTGAGGTGCTCAGGGGTAGTGGTTTCTCTTACACTAAGTCGAAAGATCCAACTCGATCTAGAGCCTTGGGTCAGTACAGCACAATTATCTACTGCAAAACCTACCACATGCACAGGTGGGAATTTAGACTACCTTTGCGGCAGAGCATAGGCTTGGCCATACAGGATATGATGAAAATCATAACAGGCCTAGACTCAATGGTTCAGGGTCTTATAAAACATGGCAATCGCCCAATGGGCTACAATGTGGCCCAAAATAACAAAGACTGTACTTGAGCCACAGATTGTACCAGCAATCTGGATTATTAGCTTGATTGTTCTGATATTTATGAGGGGACAACAGAATAATTCTAAATGCTATATGCTTAGTTCTTAAAGTGACATATCATTAAAAATATAATGGGGTAAGTAATGCTAAATAAAATCCATGGTTGGGCAGATGAGATGAATGTGTTATCTAACTCCCAGCTTTGGTTCCATTTATCAAAAGGCATAGTTAAGCAGTGTTTCAATTCATTGTTTCTCATTGACAATGTACATGGGGCCATCCATGATTCCACGTATATGACCTTCATGGACTGTTCAATTGCATTTAGCTAGTTCAGTAGGCAGATCTTGTTGAATGCTCTTCTTGAAATGGGTTTAAACGGTAGTTTGGTATGCCTACTTAGGGTGCTTTGTTCGAAAAAAACTACTTTTATCACATATGGGTGAAGTGGGGATTCTATTTCTGCAATGTTTTAACCAGTGTCTCTAGATTGTGTTGGTGCCGCATTAGTATTTAATCTGTAGGTATTGGAACAGAGCCCTCAGAATTTGACATACAGTACCCTGTAGATGATTTGGTCGTATTCCGCTGTAGACTATCAACATTAAAAAAGCAGATTAATTTAGGTTTCAGACTGTATGACAGTTAATATTTCCAAATACGATGTCCTAGTTCACCAAAAAGGTCGACGTAGGTTACTTTTGTTTCGGGCGTGTGGAAATTAGGTCTATTAATTTGGTTGCTTTGGTACTCATGAACATGGCACCAAAACCACAGATGTTGCAAAGCAGGCAAACTCAGGGATTTTAATGTTGTCTGCCTTCTTGGGTGGCAAAGTGGTACTTCCTGCACATAATACTATTAAGCCAAGTTGAGTCCTATTGTATGGTATGGCTCATGATTTTTTTAGCAATTTTTCTGTAGATAACATTCCCATGGCAGTTCCTACATTTTTGAAACATCTCTTAGGTCATGGACTGTACAGCTAATCAACTCTTGTATTTTGCAATATCGCTTGCCTCTCGCATCAATGGAGTCCCTTATTGAAATAATTAAGAACCTTGAGTCCTGTGGGATAATCCGTCCAGTCCACAGCACCTTCAATAATCCGGTGCTGGGGATTTTGAAGCCAAACGGCCAGTGGAGACTCTGTGCCGACCTTGGGGAGCTCAACAAACGGGTCCATACTTCCCGATGGCCTCTTCCCTACATTGACAAAGGGATGGCCCAGATCCAGGGGTCACAGGTATTCACTGCAATAGACCTGACCAATGGGTACTGGACTGTACCTGTCAGTAGGGAGGACCAATACAAGCTGGCCTTTACCTTAGAGGGGCAGCAGTACACATGGACCCAGCCTCTGTTTGGATACTTCAACTCTGGCAATTAATTCAACATTTTTCTACATAAGGCCATGCCCGACCTGGGTGAAATGGGTAACCTGGCCTATGTAGATGATGTTTTAATCACAAACTCAACTGTGGAGGAAAACATAGAGGAGATCTGTTATGTTCTGACAGAGTTGAGGGCTGCCGGAGCAAAACTCTCCTTTGACAAAGCACAGTGGTGCAGAACCCATGTCAATTTCTTGGGGCATGAGATTACTCCTCAGAGTCTCTGTCCCCAGGAAAAGAAAGTGGAAGCACTCCAGAAATGAAAAGACCCCAAAACTATGCATGATATAAGGAGCCTCCTTGTACTGATTAATTACAGCAGAAAGTTCATTGATCACAAGACCCCTGATCCATCTTTTGAAGGAGGGGTCAAGTGGGAGTGGAGCCCAGAACAAGCTGAGGCAGTAAGACAACTCAAAAGAAGCCTCTCACAAGCACCTTGCCTAGCTTACCTTGTCAGAAACAAGGAGTTCTTCTTGGAGACATGGTTCTCAAATACATTTTGACTGCAGTATTATACCAAAAGCATGACAAGGACAATAAAGTAATCTCCTATGCGAGTAAAACTTTATCCTCTGTGGAGGAAAAATTCAACAATTGTGAGAAGGCACTCCTGGCAACGGTGTGGGCATTGAAGAATTACCGCCCATTTATCCGGGGGGAACACATCATAGTGGAGACTCCACGCCAGCCTCTGCAATATCCCCAAAGTGACAGAATCCGGCCCAGAAATGTGAGTAATTCCCGAATTACTTCCTGGATTCTGTCAATGCAAGGCTTTCCTGTAGATGTCAGATATGGCCAAAACAAGAAGAGTCCCCTCACGCAAGGTCTGGCTGACTTGCATGATTGTGCCAGAGAAAACTGTCTCGAGGACGAAAGTCTTAAAATCAAGGACAACATGGAGGCATACCTTAATTCCCCACACAAAGTCTTTGAAGAAGACAAGTGTGAGGGAATGCCCACTGTCTATGTGGATGGATGCTCCTACCATGTTGACAACAACGGGGAAAGAGAACTTGTGGCCGGCGTAGGGAATGCCTGGGTGAATGATGCCCCAGAATCCTCCGCTGGGTACAAAACTGGTCCCCGAAGTAGTCAACTGGCAGAGTTGATGGCTGTGCATCAAGCCATCCTCACTGCTGTCCAACACCAACTCCACGAACTGGTCATGATCACTGATTCGGATTATGTACGGAACAGGTTTGTGGAGCACCTGGTTAACTGGAAAACTAGAGGCATGTTATGTGCTAACGACAAACCATTGAAACATGGAAAATTAATTAAAAACATTGATGATCTGGTCACCTCGAATGTGATGACCATCTACTGGAAAAAGATCAAGGGTCATTCTAAAGTAAAGGGACCAGACAAAACTGGGAATGACCTAGCTGATCAGCTGGCCAAAAAATGAAGCCATCCAAGGGGATCTACTTGAGATTGAGTCCCTGTTGGGGGAAATCCAGGTCACTGCTATCAGTAGGTCCCAGACAAATGCTCACAATGAACTCTCAACTGCACATTGGAGTAAGGAGACCCCAGATGCTGATTTGATCACAGCTCAACAAGGGGATCCAATAATTGGTAAGTTTTATCAACACATTGAGGACCCTGAGAACTTTCCCCTGAACAATACCGATTACATAGGGAAAGAGGACCTCAGAGTGTTGCAGAAGTGTCCAAAAATGTTCTGAATCCAAGATGGTTTGTTGGTTAGGAGATCCCTAGCTGGCCATGATCAGTGGGTGTTTCCTACTTCATTCCGAAGCCTGATGTTAAGTCACGCCCATGATGCGGTCACAGCCAGTCATAAGGGGTTTCATACAACACTTGAAATCTTAAGAGAGGTTTTGTACTGGCCACACATGGGGCAGGACCTTGACCAATACTTGAAGGGGTGTCTTGTGTGTGCGCAATTTCAGCCAACATCCCTCACACACTGTGCGCCTCTCCAAAAGAGGGGGATGACAATGCCATGGTCGAGTCAGACCGAGGTAGCCATTTCACTTGCGAAGTAATGACAAAGATGTGGGAGATACGAAGTCAAAAGGAAATTACACATTGCCTTACGGCCAGCTTTCAGTGATGCAGTAGAGAGATTAAACAAGACAATTGTGAGCATATTAAAAACGTTTGTGGCAGATTCTGGGCCAAGTTGGGATATTCAATTACCTCTTGTCCTGATGGCCATCAGATATACCACTTCATCTGCAACTAAAATGTCACCGTTTGAGCTGATGACTGGATGGAGGATGGTGCTTCCCCAGCATCTGCTCTACAGAACCCAAGAGCAGACATTGATCAATGCCTCCACAACTCATGAGTATGTTAAAAATCTGAGAAAACACCTTCAACATGCTTTTGCCTATGCTCAGCGAAATCTAGAGAGATCTGCAGACAGCATGAAGACCCACTATGACTTAAAGATGACTAGAAAAGAATACCATGTAGGAGACCGGGTCTACTTATACAATTTCCAGAGGAACCAGGCCAAACAGTGCACTTTTTTGCCTAGCTGGTGGGGTCCTTTTTAAATTATAGACAAAATCTCACCAGTCGCCTACAAAGTCCACTTCCCCAAAGGCAGTTTGGCACAGGGGGAAGATAAGTGGGTCCATATCAAACAACAGAATTGTTGTCATCCTAGGCACACTCTGCAGCAACTAGAGGATTCACCTGGAACCCCAGAGGGGGTCACTCCAGCTCCCTAGAATTCCCACTAGAAAAAACTATTCCATCTGTATAATCAATAAATTGTAAATAGAAAAAAATGTCCTCATATGTTAAAATGTATGTATCTGCCCACTACATAAATAGTGGTGGGAAAATGTATATAAATATGCTTTTGCTTTGTCATCCTAGAATGGGAAACCATGGAGACTAAAACCAAGGAGGAGCACCCAGGGGCCAGAAGCAAAGACCCAAGGGGCCGGGGGTATCGCTTCATACTCTCATCAGGAATTGGCAAGGAGAACCGGTCGATCCACCACTGATGGGAGAAGCTGATGAATTTTGACATTTGGACCCGAAAGAAAAGGAACTGATCATCCCAATCTCGCGACTTCCCTTGATGGACGGTCAAAGCCAAATCACGAGGGGGGGCTTTTGGGATGCATTGATACACTAGGCTCTGCCCTGCGACTTCACTGTGTGCTGGTGGCACCAGAACCAGCGAAATGGCCACAAAAAGCCCTGTGCTCACTAAACCCATGAAAATTGCGCTGTGAAACCAGAAAGTTGGCTGCCAATCTACTTTGCCTGTGTCAGTGGTGGAACAGGAGACCACACTGCTAAAACCTGTCATTGGGCTGCCCACAGAGTGCACATGGAAATTTCATGAAAGGCAGTGCTTCATTGCAAGGAAACCCAGAAGTCCTCTGAAATCCATTTTTTCTTGGTTGCTGAAATTAGAAAATAATGGTTCCCAAACATCAGAAAATATCTAACATCCTTGCTGGGTGTTACTCGTCACTTTATTTAAAGAATCCACATAAGCACACAATGTCAGGAGAAGCAGATTCCATCATAAGAATATCCACATTAAAAAGTGTGCTGGTCTGTAAAATCTGTCAGAAATGGGTGCACTACCGCTGGCCGCCTGTGTGACAGCTGTCAGTTAATTACATTGGAAGCTTAACTTGTGCAGTTAAATCACATGGTTGAAATTAAGGGACTTGCTATCAAAAACAATATAGGTTGCAACTATTTAATCTTTATGTTTAAAAAGACTGGAATTAGAGTTGTTTGCCTATTTTGAAAATGTAAGTTTATTTTTATAAAAGACAATTTTAAACAAATTGACTTTAAAGTAAATCTGATGCCAGCCAAAGAGCTTCAAAGCAAATTCCACAGTTTGCTCCAACAAAAGGCATCTTTTTAAAAAAAAAAATGTAATTTGGTTAGTTCAATTCATTGAACCTTTCAAATATTACAATAAAATCACATAATCATCATCACATTATACATATTCTTAAACATCTTAAAATCGATATATCTATACAATATAGTAAATTAGTTAATTATATTCTCTTAATTCATTTTAGCATTTCCTTAACGGAAACAAATATCTAATATTTACTTGCCACACCATATATACACCATATATGCAGTAACTTTTTCGTTCAATATCAGTGTCTATTTTTCATAATATTATTCAATCATCTTCAGATTTAAAGAATTCATTCAGAAATTGAATAGTAGCAATTTGTACCGATAGTTTAGTGGTCGAGAATAACCATTTCCAAGCTTCAGACTGATTCAAAGGGAGTAATCCAGAAGTGATTCTGGAGAAATATTTCTTTCGCAAGTCACTAAGATTTGGCCATTCTATTATACAATGCTTCAAGCTTTCTTTTTGGGCTTGTACTCTACACCATCTACAATAGTTTTCATTCTCTGGTATTAGTTTTCTTCTTGCCAAGACTGATCTTGTATGCAAAAGGTTACATCTAAAACGTAAATATTGATTGCGCGTATGCGGCGATGGATATTTTTGTAAATAACTAGCCATGGTTTGCAATTTCTTATGACGAAATAAGGTTACATCAAAATCTTTCATTCTGAAGCATTCCTCAATCGTCACAATCCAATCCATTTGGAATAGCTTCAATTTTGCTCTAACAGGATTATCGATCAAAATTTCTAGAGAAATATGGGAATCTGCAAGAATATTTAAAATATTCTGCGTCCATGTCTTGGAAAAGGAATCATTTGTGGTTGCCAGATAAGAAGCTAATATTCCAACTACAATAGTCGAGCCAATATTTAGAAGGCATTTTCGGAAGAGCGCACATCTTTTCCGTTGCTCTTGTGAAAACATAGATGTCAAACCCAATTCAAACCGTAGTATTGCTTTCGTCATAGACATAGGAAGACATCTCTCCTGCTTCTCATCAAAGGCCAGGACTCCCTGTCCGGTGTTAATGAAGATGGGAGGGGATTTTGCTCTGCTGCTCTGGGGAGAGAAAAAGGACTTCCTTGATTGAAAAGATATGCAGATGCAACTGTCAACAGAAGCTCCTGCCAAAGGACAGAGGCGGGGATTTTTCTTGACCCACCAAAACTTTGGGGGTGGGACAGATGGTTATGTGTATTCTTAAAGCACAAGAAAGTACATTTTTGAAAAGGACTGACAGAGGACTGTGCAAAATTGTAAAAATGTGTAAAATGACAGTATTGTTAATATGAAAATTCTGGTCACGTTTTAAAACTACTCAGAAATCTGTGCTATGTTCAGGGACATGACTACAGAATTTGTGGTTTTGCAGCAATTATCGTGATGCCAGAAACATGAAACTTCACATGATTATGTCCAGATACCATGTGCACATATGTGTAGAAATATGGACAAATCTGACATTGGGTACTTGACCAAAAGTGCAAATATTTGCCAAATCTAGACCCAAGCTCCCACCGAGACGGGGCTCGGATGAATACTTGCTCCAAAAAATATCTGATATAAATATGCTATTGGTATTAAGGTTGCAAAATTGTAAATATGTCTTGTATGAAAAATGGATTTCATGTGCAGAAACAAAGGGGAGGTTGTCCCTGGATCATAAAATACAGCATCATCATGATACTCTGTTTAATTCTCAAATCAGGGGAGAGGAAATACCCTAACCAATAGAATACCAGGGGGTGTGCCTAGTAAAAGTCAGTATACCCACCCTTTTAGAAAATACATAAATAGAGACAGCTAAGGACCTAGAGACACCCACATTCACCCACAATCCGATTGCTGGCGGAACACTTTGCAAGAGAAATCCATATTCCAGACTCCAGAACTTTGAAAGCAGAAAGGCCCATTTCCAAAGCTGAACCCTTCTCAGCTTGGCCTTTTATAAATCTTGAAACCAGATTTTACCCCAGACCTCCAAGGGGAACAAAAAAAAGAACAGCCTGGCTGAGCTGTGCTGCTTTCTTGCTAAGAATTCTTGCCAGAATCCAGAGATCCAACCCAGTAGGGCAGAGATGTGACCAGATAGCTGCGAACCAGAACCAACCCGTCAGGCCAGTCCAATCCCACCGTGCAGTGTCCAGAGTGCCGTGCTGAGTGCAAAACCAGAGCGCCTTGAGTCCAGTCCGGTGTGCTAGCATAATTCCATTGCAGAAAGTCTCCCTAACCAGATCCCTGACATGTCCATTCAAAACATTGGTAGTGAGTATCCATAGCATAGGATTGTCGCTAGCAAATATCTTATCCATATGTAATCGTATCCAAACCCATTCTATTATATCCAGAACTGCATTGTAGAAATGTTTTTGTCTTTCCTGAACTCTTTCTCTCATCCCTATAGTCCTTTGGTAATATTAGTGTTAAACTCATCTTTGCGCTAATATATTTACTGAAGAAAGGCAAGCGTCTCGGCAGGCAAAAACCATCCAGAGGCATCGCTGGACTGGTGGCTGTGCTGTCGTGTAGTTTGTGCCTTCATAGTCTCCCCAGTGTAAGAAACCTTGTTTGTAATTTTAAAAAGCGCAACCTTGTTTTACAAATTTTGACTTTTTCTGAAAAAAAGTGACCTCCACAAAAACCTTCATAACTTCTTCACCGTTTATGCTATGAACAAAATGTAAGTGTCTACTTGAAGCTAACATCCTCAGCTTTCCAAAACCTCACCCAAACTCCTTACAATTTTTCCGTGCTTACCACGCGTGGAAAAGTTTGCCACAAATGTTTTGTTTGGCTCAAATCTATCACGTGTGAAATAGCTGTTCATTGCATCTGACCTCAGAGTTAAGTTTTCAGCCTGCTAGTTATCCAATAATCATTGATAGTGTTTTTCTGAAACCATACAAAGCAGCTCCCACTAGTATTGAATCCATTTTAGTGAATTAAATACATTTTCAGTGTTTTTACCATTCATTCAAAACCACATTCAAAACCATTTTGACAAGTTGCAATCAATCCTGTTTTCTCTGTGTTTGCTGCTGGAAATTGGGATTGATACTGTGTTGTTGAATTCTGTATTCCTGAAACCTGTTTTCTCCCCTTCCATCTCTTTATACTACATATTGGGGGGATTGAGTAGTGTGCACGGGGAAAGATTAACTATGTTGCATTTTTTATTTAACCTACACAAAGTATTAGTCTATGCTGCATTGTTTTTCTATCATTACTCCTTCTGATTAAAGAGATTTATTGTGACATCACCCCACTGGTGATCATTGTATAACCATTCAAATATTGTGATTTATATATTGTGAAAATACATAAAATAAATATTTTAACTTTGCAAAACAGCCTGCTTCCTGGTTCAGTGTGACTGGGGGGGATTCAAAGAGAGGGGCATGATATAAGAGTACATCATTCAGAAATAAAAGGACTTATAGACTTAAATAAATAATTAAGGGTTTCAATTGTGCATCCCAAGCTAGGCATTGACTTAGGTGAAGTGCCTGGTTGATATCACTTACAAGACCGACACACTTGTTCCCCTGGGCAAGCTGGGACCCTCCATCATACTGCTCCGTTTCCGTTTACACTGATCTCAGAGGATTATGTCCAATCCCTAACGGCTGCACTTAATGATGTACTTTGTCCAATACCAGCATGCACTGGAAGGTGATTGGCTGCACAGATTGCCCTTTTTATGACACAATTCATAAACAAATCTCTTGAGCAGGAGCTAGTGCCACTAGCACTGAGAAAGCCGTCGTCGCACCACTTTTGAAAAAGCCAAATTTAGACCCAGCCATCCTTTATAACTCCTGGCCAGAAACTGGTATCCGTGGCCTGGGAAAATCTTAGAGGAGATGGTTGCATACAAATTACAGGATTAACTGGAGAAGGAATCATTAGATGTCTTCCAATCTGTATTTGCAGCCTAAATTTGGCACTGAGACAGTTTTGTTGCATGTGCAGGATGATCTCTTAAGGATAGCGGATGGAGGTGATGTTGGGCCTATCCTCGGCCTTTTATAGGGTAGATCATTACACTCTGCTCAGCTGCTTAAGAGAGATAGGCAGTGTCTCAGAGCAAGCAGTAAAATGGTTTAAATCCTTTCTATCTCACCGTCAACAGCATGTCAAATATGGGGGGTTTATCTCAGACTTAACATCCCTGGGTTGTGGAGTACAACAGAGCTCCTCCCTATTGCCCTTGCTGTTTAATCTTTACCTGTGGCCATGAATGTATATCCTGAGGGGTAAACTTCCATTCTTATGCTGATGATACCCAGGTCTTCATTAAGATAGGGAATGTTGTGGAACCAGTGTATTGATGATGTGAGCAACTTTATGTCGGACAATCAGCTCCAAATAAACCTGACTAAGACCAAGGTTGTGCTGTTTCGATCGAATCATTTACTTGCGCAAGGGAGGTGTCCTCCAGTTCCATGCTTTCTGGGAAACCAGTTTAAGTTTGCTTCTAAAATCAAAAACGTAGGCTGCATCTCGCAGGATAATCTTGGTAGTGAATGCTAGGTCAGTGCTAAGATGCAGAAGGTATTTTACTCATTGCGCTAATTACGTCACATTTTGCCATTTCTACATCCGATGATCATGCAGCAGTAGTGAGAGCTCTGGTGAACTCACACCTGTATTACTGCAATAGCCTTCTTGCTGGATTTCTGGTCAAACAACATCATAGGTTGCAAAAAGCACAAAATGCTGCTGTGTGATCGGTCTGCCGGCTGGTTAAATCCTCCTATGTTTCAGCCACTCGCCAGACACTTCATTGGCTGGCAGTGGAGTATAGACTTGATTTCAAGTTGGCCTGTCTGATATGTAAATGTCTGAACGGACTGGCCCCTTGTTACTTGGAGGATAATATCAGCCAATACCAGCCAACAAGGACTTTATGGTCAGGGGATCAGTTGCTGCTGATAATTCCTTCCTCTGCATGTGTTTCAAGAAGAGACCAAAGGTTTTCTGTCTATAGTTCCAGACTATGGAACAATCTCCCATGAGAAATTTACAAAGTAGAGGCATCAGGGTTTCAATATGCTTTCCTTTCAGATTAGTGGGCTCCCGCACAGCCGTTGTTTGTCTCCTACTGTGATGCGCCTTTATACGGTTGAGTCCATTCTGAGCTTCTTGCAAATGCACAAATCAAATCAATCAAATAAAACAAGCGTACAAAAATGGAAATGCTGAGAAAACCCAAGCCCACCAGGCTGAAATACAAGCTACCAAGCACCCACAAAAACTTTGCTACTTACATTGGTGGAGGCCAAGGCAGGTCCACCTAAGCTGAACTTTGACACTATATCACAGTCCACCGTTGTTGTTCCATTGTTACCCAGCGTGGAGGAAAGATGCTGGTACATTGAGGGGTTTAAGGAGGCCCAGGAATGTGTGGGCTGTTCAGGTGAAGAGAGAGGAGGAGATAGTGGCACACCAAGGGACCAGATGGAGAAAGGATGTTGGATAAAGGCATGGAGGCAAATTGTATAGCAGGTGTGGCACTGGTTAGGGAATGCATGTGGTACTGGGGTGTTTTTATCTGTATGTGAGTCTGGTGAGTAAGATAATGGGTGTATAGAGTGAAAGTGAAGTGGCTGTGAAAGGAGTGTGACTGGTGAGAAGGTGGGGGTAGTTATAGTGTGGAGCTGCTAGTGTGGAAGAGGTAGTAGTAAAGGAAAGAGTAGTAGTGTGTTCGAACATGTAGGAGCATCAAAAAGTGGTGCTAGGTAGTAGAAGGAGTATAAGACATTGGAAGGACAGAAGAGGAAGATGCAGGGAGAAGAAAGAATGATTTTGGGTGGAGCAGTAAGGAGGAGAATAAAGGGAGGAGAAATGGTAGGAAAAGTAGATTGTGAGGGGAAGACAATAGTGAGGAAGAATGTCTGAAGGCACATTATCAGAACCTCTAGTAGCTACTACCCAATTTATACTGTTGGGTGAATCTGGGAAATCCATGAATGAGTCTAGATAGAAAGGGATATTGTCTTTAGATGATCCCAACCAGCCAGATTAGAAATTAGACAGTGGTGGTCAATATTCTGTACATGATAACCCGTAATATGGAAGATTGGGCTTTTCTAGATGAAAGAGAGAAATATGGAGAGAGAGAGAAAGAGAGAAAGAGAGAGAGAGAGATAGAGAAAGAGAGAGAGAGAGAGAGAGAGAGAGAGAGAGAGAGAGATGCAACTATTTCCCAGATGAAGATTTCAATAAAACCCTTAAATTCTTTGATCTATCTGTAACCGTATGCTGAACAACACATATTTCTATTTTTTTTTTAATCATTGATTATTAACCTTTCTCTTCTGTCTCTTACAGACTGTATATATTATTTTGGCAAGGACATATAAGAAATACATTATGTAGACTACTATTGTTAACATTAATAAGAAAGGAAGTGCTGTTCAACAGATGAGTCCTTATATTGGCACATATAGCAAATAGTTTGATGAGTTGCAGAAGTGTGTTGACTTACACTTGCAGAAGTGTAGACATATGATAGATTTCGATTTTGTTTCAAGTGATAGATTGCTCTATTTTGAATTTAACAGCTTAAAATGCAATGTAGATTGAATATTAAATAACTGTAGCCTCACTAGGGAAAAAAGAATATGTCAAAAACACCTTAAATCATAAATGATTTATATATTGAGGTAACATATGAAGTTCTCAAAAATAAAAATGGCGATATCCTTAGACTTTAAAGAAAACCTTTTGACATGAAAAAGTAAAAGTAATTAGGTTTCACATGTATTGTACATATTTTAGGTGTTTGAGATTGGAGTATTTGAATGATACTGACAAAATATGGTTCCCTGGAATTGACATAAAATATATTCTTAAACAAAAACTGTGCTAAAACAAAATATATCTTTGATATCTACCCTATAATATAAAATCATATGCAACAATTTAACTTGTGGGACCCTGCATAGGATCCACCTATGAAATCTCAACGGCAGACAGCTAGATAAGGTGTTTGCCTTTAGGTGATCACAAATAGTCAGCCAGCTTTTAGATAGTAGGGTTTACTGATCTCTAATGACTATCTTAGAACTTAGGAATGCCTACTTAAGATGGGAAGGGAAAAGCCCACTGGAGACAAGAAAGAGAGGAGTGGCCCTTGGTTAAGTCCTTCTCCAAAAGTGCAATAAATCCACGAGTTGATGTGTTCTTGAAGCCATCCGTGACAATACATTTAACTGAGCTGAAGGTGGACTGGTCAGCAAACAGAGACTAGTCATCCGATGAATGTAACAGTATGAGATAATTCTTGAGATTGTGTCTGGATGCTTAAGTGTACACACCATATTCTCTCTTTAAAAAACTGGTATATTTGCTTGTCAAATTACATTTGTTTATATGCACGTTGAGATCCCTTTTCTTCGTTTTAGTTTTTAAATATACTTATTTTGAAGATTAAATCCCTCCATCTCTCTGCCACCGAAAGGCAGGCATAAGTACAGATGTGCATCAGAATTGTAGCGCAGAAGATGGTTTGCATGTCGGATTTAAGGGTACGTATACACAGCATGGGATCTGATCGCACTTAGGTGTGCACGTATGCAGTGTAGTTTGGAGCAGGAATGGTTTATGGGGGTTCGCAAACCAGATTTTCCAAGTTTAGCCCCAGTTATGACACATTACACGCACATTGTCGGGGTGCCCGTAACAGTTATGGTGTGACGCTGCGCAGGGCCCCCGAGTTGCAGGCCCGCTTTTGGGGACCCCATGCACTGTTTGAAGGGTGTATGTATCGTGCATACGCAGCTGTTTTGTCTGGTTTTGCCTTGCATGGGGGCGTGTCTGGGGTGTTGCGGGCGGGACTTGCTTACATGGTTACTTTGCACAGAAACTCCTTGAATACGTGGGGCACGCATTTTTTATTCTGCATGCAGTGTCGATCTCGGCGCGGCACTTGCGAGATTAATGCACTCTTTTCCATGAATCGAGCCATTCGCATTAAAATCTCTTGCTAAAATATTTCTTTTCAAATAGCAAAGGCCCGATTTATGCAAATATTTGCTTGGAAAATCGTCAATTTGCGTGCCATTCTGCATGCGAAAACCCATATATCGATTCATGGAATCGACTGTCCAGCACTTTTTCCCTAACTTGTGTAACCTTCACACAGACTCAGCACTTCTCTGCGAGCGGTCAAGTGCCTTGTGAAAAACACCATGCAGAGCATGAGTGAAGCCTGCGCAGAGGATGGAGTAGGGGCAGAACTCGGATAATAAGGAAGAACAAGGCAACAAGTGGGTGTTATGAGGGAGGGGCCACATGCAGTCCATAGCATGCCCAAAAGTGCCCACGACTAAGCATATTCATGGATGTCACCTCCATGTCTCTGCCACCCAAAGGTGGGCATAAGCACACTTGCGAATAGCAATCACACCATGGAGATGGGTTTGCATGTCAGACTTAGGTGTCCGCATAAGCGTAGTGTGAAGCAGAAATGGTTTACGGGGGTTCACACACAGATTTTCACCCAAGTTACACTGCATTGTTTGCATGTTGTCGGGATGATGGTAACAGTTACGGGGAACCCCCACAGGGCCCTCGACATGCAGGCCTGCTTGCATGGTGCACCACACACTGTTTGAAGGGTGCATGTATTCGCACCTGGGGGAGCATGCAAAGGTAGCTGTACTGGCTGTTTTCTGCTTTGCCTGGGGGTGTGTCCGGGGCATTACATCCACAACTTCCGCATACTGTTATTTTGCGCAGAGAAATACATGAATATACAGGACACGCATTTTTTATTCTGTGCGCAGGCTTGTGCAGTGTCATTCTCGGCACGTGGCACTTGCTGGATTTATGCACTCTTTTCATTAATCGGCCCCAAAGTCTCCAAACAGAATTCTAAAAGGTTCCTTGGAGGGCTTTTTAACAAGTAAAAGGTCCCATTTATAGTAAGACATTTATACTTTTGAAAAGTACCTTCCCCTGAAGTGCCTGCCTGTTACGCCTGGGAGACTCTTTCTGTTGCGAATCGAGGACGTTGCTGATTTCGTTCATTCACGGATTGTGATTGGCCGGCAAGAGAACCCGCCACCGGTGCACGCAGCCAACGCTTTAAAACATTTGGCGCACGCGTCCTAGCGCGCGCGCCCGAAAGGAAGTGCCTGCCTGAAGTGCCTGCCTGTTACGCCTGGGAGACTCTTTCTGTTGCGAATCGAGGACGTTGTTGATTTCGTTCATTCACGGATTGTGATTGGCCGGCAAGAGAACCCGCCCCCGGTGCACGCAGCCAACGTTTTAAAACATTCGGCGCATGCGCCCTAGCGCACGCGCCCGAGTGGAAGTGCCCGCCTGAAGTGCCTGCCTGAAGTGCCTGCCTGAAGTGCCTGCCTGTTACGCCTGGGAGACTCTTTCTGTTGCGAATCGAGGACGTTGCTGATTTCGTTCATTCACGGATTGTGATTGGCCGGCAAGAGGTGGGCTGCTGGTACCAGTGGGATCTACACTGGTTGTGTATAGACTTTCATGGACTTTCATGGACTGTTATGATTTTTGGTACTGATTGTAGTGTCTTTCTTGTAGAACCCGCCCCCGGTGCACGCAGCCAACGCTTTAAAACATTCGGCGCATTCGCGCCCTAGCGCGCGCGCCCGAGCGGAAGTGCCTGCCTGAAGTGCCTGCCTGAAGTGCCTGCCTGAAGTGCCTGCCTGTTATGCCTGTTGGGCTGACGGGCGACGATAGGCGGCATTCTGCCTGTTCTTTAGAAACGCCAACAATAAGCTAAGTATATTGTTGGGGACACCGAGGGGACTTTCGCAGGGTAAACCAAACTGGGGATTTGAATTGCCTGAAACTACTTGAGAGGTTGGAGACGGGAAGCCTTTCCTTTATGCTAATGTCGAGGAGACGTAACAGCTTTGAGTATGTGTATAATCGGCCCCCAGCGAATGGCCGGGAATTAAGACCAGCGAACGCATTAGGGGTAAGAATGTATGACGATATCTTATCGGCACCGCTGGTTTTCACATCGGTAAGAAATACGCTGCGAATGGCAATGAACATGCCATTGCCACCATCACCTCCAGAACCCAGTGATTCTACGTTACTGGAGGGGGCGGCGATGGCTCATTCGTCCATGTTGTCAATGAGAGGAAAAGTGTCTAGTAAACAGGAGGTTGCATCGAGCTCCTCTTTATTTGATAATATTCCTGAGGAAAACATAAGTAATACCCCAATATCCTCCTTTCTAGACACACCACTTGATTTTTTTTCAGTGGATAATGATTTGCAGAACTTGTCACAACCCATACACGAGATCTCCCACTCACATGCTTTGGTAAACATGGAATTAGAACGGGACCAGAATACAAGGATAGCTGACACTCTAATTCAAATTCTACAGGAACTAAAAATTCACTCGAGAGGCTTTACTGAGCTCAGGATACTAACTGAGCGCCAAATAGTGCAAGCTAAATTAAGCTCAGAAATAATGGAATCCCTCCCTATAAAATTGACCACGCGCCTTCTTGCCTTGGGGGTGATAACGGCAAATCCCTCTGAAAAGGCCCCAGAGACCAACATGGAGGAATTGAATGGTAGGGGGTTGACATCTCCTCCCCCGACAATAGCTCCGAATTCCTCAGAGATTCTGTCTTTACAAAAACTGAATGGCAGTGGGGAGGGCATAAAGGGTAAAACAGAACACAAAAAGAAAAACACTATTAAATCTAAGAAAAATAACAAAAAAGGCTCTATCTCATACGCTAACAGCCAAAATCAAAAATTTGCAAAACATACATGGAGGAACTTCATTAGGAAGGAGGTGGACCAAGTATTGATTGCAAATTTGGAAGGGAGCGACTCCCTTAGTATCCAAAGCAAAGAGTATTCTGCTCCCGCTAACTCCCTAACTGAAGAAATGTCTCACAAACAGAGTATGATTAATAAGGGAGAGCCGCATATTGGTAAGATTCTTGGTAGCCCCCTAGGGGAGGGGCGGGGGAAGGCAGGAGCAAGAGCACCTCAAATCATGCCCCATAAGGAAATTTACGGTCTTTTCAACAAACACAAAGATATCCCAGAAATGTCTAACCCTACTGTAGGGGTGGATGATCAGGTAGCAATAGTAGGGAATATTATAGAGAGAGGCCGAGCACTTAAGGATGGGGTTGATCCGAGGCTGAGGGACCAGCCGCTAGCACAACAGGCAAATATGGCAGGTGGAGCGGCTGGGATAAAGGTAATGGAGGCTATACCTAAATCATCCATTGGGGCCCTGCAAAAGCGGATAGGGGATAAAGAAGATACAACAACAGTGGAGGCCAACGGGAAACCAGTATTAGAGATACCTCAGACTGATATGGGAATTATTTCCTCCATGCTGCAGGAGGATTTGGCGGTCATGATCAGCAGGGGGTGGAAGGGGCGCTGATGACTAGATTCAACTCTGACTCGAACCCGGGCGAGGGGGGTTTAGTTGAGGATAGGCCTATGTTATACTCAAGACGGGAAAAGGAGAAGCTAGATCTGGAAATAGTGGAACCATCAGCGGAGAAATATGCCAATACATCCCCGCCAGATGGAAATAGGGGGGAGATGGTAGTGCCCCAGGATGTGCATAATGCACCTCCCCCTCTAAGTCAAGTACAGACAGTCCCATTGAGGGTACAGGCTGCAGGATATTCCCCGGATGTTCAGGAATCGGCAACAAACCCTTTCGTAGGGTGTGGAAGGGACAATTCTAGACCACCTAAACACTATATGGAGACGGAACTGAGGGATGTAGTCTGGAGGAAACCATGCTATATGGGCTTCCCAAGTGTACTTCTGTACCCTCTATTTGACTGTGGTAATCAACCTCCACTAAATAGGAACAGAATTTTAACCCTCATTAACGATATTCCATCCTTGGCGGAATTGTCGTGCATGGATATTAAGAGAGTGGATTTTATCCACCCATATTGTTATGATCATGTAAGGGTTGTGTTCCACTCTCAGTTGGTTTTTCATAAATTACTGGCTGAATTAGACCAATTTAACAAAAGGGGGTATGATGTTCTGATCTTCAGTGATGGACCGAAGGTCCCTCCTGATAGTGAAATAAAAGAGATGTCGAGACCTCTATATCCTGGTGGATCTTTTCAACAAAGGGGTCCAGAGAGTGTACAGGAACAGGAAACAAGTTGGAGATGGCTGGCACTGAGTCTACAAGACTCGATCTCCAAACTCCAATCACTCAAACAACACTATTAGGGACTGAAAACATCCTCTCACTGATTTGTTGGAACTCCCAAGGGCATTCCTATCTTTCTTCTTCCATCGAATTGGGCTGTAAATTAAAGTCTAAAAACATAATCTGCATCCAGGAGGCTGACGTCTATGGAACAATTTGATGGGTTTGAATGTGTACATCTTCTTGCTACAAAAGGCTTAGTGGGTCGCCCCTCTGGTGGTATTATCACCGCAATCAAGCTTAATTGTGGGATGGTGGTAAAAGAACTGTATAGAGAGCCACCTTTTGTCTGGGTACTTCAATAGAAATCCCAAACAACCCATTGGTGCCATACATTTTAGTATGGAATGTCTACTGGACTCCTGGATTTGATTTGTATGCTTTGTTGTTGAAAATTGAGATAACTGTGGAGAATTGTGTGGTATGCTACCCTGGGGTCAAAATCATGTTAATGGGTGATTTCAATACAAACATGAAATCCCTGATGTCTGACCCTAAGGGAACTCTCACAGTGCCCTCCAATGTCTCAATAGATCGCCAGATTAGAGGTGTGTTGAACTTTTGCGCATCAGATAAGAAATTTGATCATAAGCTGTGGAATTGTTTTTTTAAATCATGGGGTCTGAGATCTGTGCATCAACAGCAAAGGTGTGATGCAGACTATATAACCTAGTTTGCGGGGAATAAGGTCTCATCAATTGATTACATTTATATTTCGGAAGCGTTATTTAATTCAATAGTGCACTTTGGAATTTGCAGAACGATAATGAGTGATCATGGTATGCTTGAGCTTGACTTGTATGTTGTGAGAGGAGTGGGGGATCAAGTCAGGATGCCGCATAATCTGGAGCCCAATTCTAGGGGGAAGAGAATTATTTGGCATGAGGGAAATGTGGAAGCATGTAACAGGCTGTTTAGAAATGTTTTTTCCAGGTCATCATAACTGTGAGAGCTTCTCGCATGTAAATGTAGGACAGCATCTAAAACATTTAATAGAGGAATCGGTGAAAAGACCTGGGAATACAAATCTAACCAAGTCACATGCTCATAAATATGACACAACGGTGAGGCAAGCTAGAACTATACTCCGTAGATTATTAAGGAAATTAAAATTTTTGCAAATCCCAGCCGCCTCCAAAGTAGAAGGGGGGAGATATTTGAAACAACAATATAAAAACTGGTTGCGGGGATATAAGTATAAATTATATATCAGGCAGATAATGAAGAGATGCTGGGGTCCTTAACACACAATTCAGCCCGCCAATTTTGGAGACTGATTAATAGATCGCTGTTACTGAACCAGGATTGTACTCTTAATCCTATAAACGAACAGATCTGGGCAAACCACATAACTAATCTGTATGCAAAAAGAGATCAGGGTACTGGTCTGGTAAAATCCCTAAATAGTCTCCAATGGAAATGTAGTTTCGAAACAAGGAGGAGAATCACTCTATCTAGCCCTTCCAGGGCGGCGGGCCCAAATGGTATATCCAATCAATTGTTGAAAGGGGATCCGGACATGTGGGCCAAGGCATTGGAAATCTTGTTTAGGGATGTCGAACGATCTAAATCCATTCCCCAAACGTGGAACATGTCTTTTATAGTGCCCATATACAAGAAGGGGGACAGACTGCTTCCAGCGAATTATAGACCCATCGCACTTTTAGACGCAGATTCGAAAATCTTCGCCAGCCTTGTACTGCAGCAAATTGAAGCTTGGATCTCTGGAAACAACATTCTATGCTTGAACCAATTCGGCTTCAGGAAAAAGTGTGGTACAGAGGCTGGGGGCCTTCTTATAAACTTACTACAAGAGATGGGTTGGAAAAAGGGTTCCTTACCAGTATACTTGGCAAGTATGGACCTTTCATTAGCGTTTGATTGCGTGAATCGTGGACATCTATGGACAAAACTCCAGAGCTTGGGTATGCCATTAGAGATTGTAGCAATCCTAATTCATCTCCATGAAGGATCCTGTGTCCGGATCAGACTAAATAATGATGGCCTCCTGTCTGCGCCAATAAAAACATTTAACGGCTTAAGACAGGGATGCATTTTTGCTCCCACTCTATATAATTTGTACACCACAGATATAGGACCATGTTTGGAAAAGGCTGCATTAGTACAACCTGCAGTCGAAGGGAAAAAAATGAGTTGGTCCTCGTATGTGGATGATTATTTACTATTTGACAGGACCCAGGTGGGCTTACAACGTTTGCTAACTGCTTTTCTTACTTATATGACGGAAAATGGTCTAGCGGTGAATGCTTTGAAATCAAGCGTTGTATGCTTCACTCAACATAGAAAATATTGTAAAAAAACCTGGTTTTTAGACAAACAGAAGCTGGAAATTAAACAGTATAATTTATCTGGGCTTGTTCGTAAATGACACACCTGAGAGAGCACTTACCTTTAATCATTATATGATGAAAACTAAAGTCTGTTCCCTCCAAATGCGAATAGTAGATCAAAAGTTTGGGGCTTTTTCCTCCTTACCATTACTGAAATACTACAAACTTAAAACTATTCCGAAAATCACTTATGGCATTGAATTCTCTTTCATTCAGGGTAAAATGAACTCAAATAAACTGGAGTTGTTTCTGCTACGGAAAATGGTATGGTGCATTCCTAATTGTGTGCCCCTACCAGCTATAAGATACGAATTTGGATTACAGTCTTTAAAAAGCATTATTGAATGGAAATGTTTGATGTTATTTTGAAATATTGTAAGCAACAATGGAGACACCCTATATAATGCTATGTCCACTTTACTGATCAAAGGCATAACAAAATCTGTTTTCATGGAAAAACTGGTAGAAATATGTAAAAATCTACTGGAGAAAGTAGGGGCTACAGTGAGCTCTCTTCTCCTCAATCCCAAAAAAGTTAAATTACTGCTAAGAAATTGTGATTGGGACACCACTGTGGAGAAACTTAGTCAATATAAATTGTATGGTCATATGGTATCATTTTATAAGGGTGCGGGCGCTCCGGAACCGTATCTCCACTCATTCCCTCAGAAAGCATGGAGAAACTTCTTCATGAGATTCCGTTTTAATGCGCTTTGAACAGGAGAAATCATGCTAATTAGAACCAAGGGGGCGGAGGCGGTAGCGGCTTGCAGATTCTGCAGAATAGTTGATATTAATGAGTCACTAAGACATCTTTTAATTGATTGTCCCGCGTTGCTACAGGAAAGGCAACAATATTTTAATCGCCTTGTGTTTGACACCTCAAAAGTTGACCTCGAATTACTTTGGAAACGTATGCTGTTTGATAACAAAATTCCTCTGCAATTGGCGGTTGTTCATTTCCTAAAGTTGGTATGTAATTTGGCATAAGGTTGAGTCAAATACAAAAGTGTTTTATAGCATAAGGAAACCTTTTCCATTATTTATGCAAATGTGATGAAATGTTATGAACTGTTATTTCGTCCAAATTTGGAATGTAAATGGGTATAAGATTGAACTAAATGCACACCAGTTTTAAGTACTTGATAAATGCAATAAAGGATTGTTATGGTTAATTCTTTCCCGTTTGTTATCCTTCTTTTCTCTTTTTTCTTTTTTTCTTATTCATCTCTTCCTTTTTGTGATTATGAATATGAATGTGAATGTGAATGTAAAGGTGATAATGTAATGAATTGTTATTTTGTGAAGTGATTCTTTTTTTTTGCTTGTGTATTGATTTGTAAAGGTTTCTTTGAAACCATACACAAATAAAAATAAATAAATAAACCTTCCCCAGTCAAAAGAGCCAGCACCTTGCACACACTCCTGCTTTCCCAATCTTAAGAGGATTTCTAGCAGCAATGATTAGGCCCTCTTTTGGACGAGCATCCTTGCCTTTTCTTTGGTAGGAGAGAGTGGACAATTAAGCCCATCCAAGTGTGGATATTCAGTGAGCCAGACCCCTTGAAGCAAAATAATGTCATGATGACACATAAAATCGTTAAAAGCACATTCACTGAAATACAAGTGTATCCCTTCGTTTGGGACCTTTTAATTAAAAGGGTTGGAGGTTGTTAGGTAACCAGACGCAGCCCACTCCTCAGGTTGACTGCCCTGATTTGTATAAAGCTACACACTTAGGGCCTGATTCATGGAATGTTCAGTGCATTGCAAAGTGACTTTGCACTTCAAAAGTACTCTTTGCACCGTGGTAAATGGGCCTACTTCGCATTGCAAAAAGTACATTTGCAATGCAAAGTCACGTTGCATTGTGCTAATAATTCCATGAATCAGGCCCTTAGGATTTTTAATTGATATCACATCACAAAGGCATCGCACATTTAATTTGTCTGCTTGCTTATTAAATATGCTTCTTGTAAGTTTAAAATCACTGGGAGCTTCCTCTCTTCTTTTAACTTTTCAAAAGCTATGCAAACCACTCCCAAAAAGGCACCGCCATCAGAGACCATTAGCAGACGTGTCCAGTTTGCAGGGGCGCGGCGCCCTCTGCCCCCTTAAGGCTGTTTGAGGTTCTTAATGCCTCTGGAACATGTTGAGGAGAAATATCTGTAGCTGCACCTGCACCAGCTGTGAGCACTTTGCTAGTTTTATTTTTTAGGGTACGTGCTGGGGGCGCATTAAAGAAAGGTCTAGAATATTATAACTATAGCTGAATTCCTTCTAATGATTTAAGTGTGAAAGCACCAACACTTCACTCAAGAAAATGTACAAATGGATTCCAGTTTATCAGATGTTATAATTCTGTTCTAGCTTTAGTGGACTATTTTTCAGGAATAAGTATTCCCACAGACTTGCATTAAAATGCAATTGTTGTTCCATATAGCTGTTACATAACTGGCTATTTGATCATGAAATGTTGAACGATGGCAAACAGAACAATTTTTCCAAAGAAAAGAGGACCTGCATTGTATAAAGCCTTTTGTAAATTAAACTTTGCTTTAGTAAATAATGCCAAGGAAAATGGCCTTCAGGCTATATGTCGTTATAAAGCTAAGGGAAATGTGAATATTATGTTTAAAAGAATTTCAGTAAACGCTCAAAGAAAATTGCATAAGTACAGAAATATGTAAGCCAAGGGCATACGTAGAAAGCATGTCAGTGGTTACTCATAAGGAGAATCTAAAATTAACTCTTATTTGTCAAATTAAAAAAAACACCCCAAATGGACTATAGCTAGGTATGTCCTCGTTGAATTGTAACAACCCATAATCTACAACACACACCCCAGAAAAAAAAAAAGGAATTTAAATGATCTGTCGGTCAGGCAAATGCATTGGGAGGAATTCATAAAAATAATGGGCCAAAGCACTAAGGCGAATGTTCGACTAAGCGCTTCTTATGCCCAGCCTCGGACTGGGCTATAGGGCATTAGGCACATGGCCGAACCAAAAAATACCTAATACTGTCGTGGGCCAGTTTTCTGGGTCAAAGTGGGCCACTTTCCTGGCCAATTTGGACCAGTTTGATGAGTTAATTGACTCTATGGCTAGTAGTTTCGACCAGTGTTGCTGAATACATATTCTCTAAAATGAACAATTTGCATCACACGTTATCAAAAAACTACCCCTTAATCAAACAAACTCCACCAATCCAAACAGTGTCGCAAAAGGAATGAATAGCCATTTGCAGCTGTGGACCACTTTATCATTTTCAAATTTTCAGGATTCTCAGATTTAGGTGTGCTTTTCTCCTCTATAATATGCACTGGCTAAGTATTTAAAATTGCATTGTGTAACCTAGGCCTTTCTCCCTCTATTCAGGATTCTCAAATTTAGGTGTGGTTTTCTCCTGTATAATATGCACTGGCTAAGTATTTAAAATTGCATTGTGTAACCTAGGCCTTTCTCTCTCTATTCAGGATTCTCGTTTTCGCTGTGTTGTCTCTCCTATCTTAACTGTGCAATATGTTAGCTCTGTAAGTCTGAGTGGCGTTATCCTGTCCTATTGTGCAACTTGCCTGCTCTCGCTCCTTGTCTGCCTACTCGAGTGCCCTCCTCAGTACCTCCACCTCTCTCCTCTCCCACCTACTCTATGGTGCTCTCTGTCTCTCCTATCTTCTCGAACTGCTTCTCTATTGAGTATCCTGCTCTCCTCACTAAATCTGGCAGGAAAAAGTTTAAAAAGGACATCCTGGTCTCCAACTCATGCCTCCCTATCACTGACACCCACACCAGTGCCTCCTCTAAGGAAACTGTCACCGACATCCTCTTCGTCGTTCCTTCGCCAGACCTATGGACCCTTCATATGGTCTATGTGCTCTCTCCCTTCTCCTCTTCTCCCATTAATGGTGGCACCCGCTGGGATGTCCTCCGGGTCTCCTTCCATTCCTCTAAGGTCATCATCAATGTCTACTCGAACGGGACCGTCTGGGTCCAAGGCCCCCAGGCCAACCTTCACCTCGTTGATAGCCGCTTCCCACGCCTCGTCAATTTCCTCTCTTCTCCTGCTGTCCCCACTCCCACCATCCCTGGGGCTTCTCCACACCACCCTTCTGCCTTCTCCCTGGCTACCTTGCTTTCTCCTTCACTCTCTGCCCCCTCTCGGGCTCCTTCTACACCTCCGAAGGGCGTACCTCTGATCTGTACGCCTCCCAGGAAGTCCTTCAAGGATGGCAACCTTCTCCATATTGCCACCCTTAACTCGCACTCTGCTGTCAAACAATCCTCTGATATCTGCCGCCTTTTGGAAGAATTCGACCTCAATGTCCTCGGTCTCAGCGAGACATGATTCACGGCCAGCTCTGCCACTAGCTTTGACATGCTCCTACCTGATGGCTATAAAATCCTCTCCGTGCACAGGTCCAACCGCTCTAGAGGGGGTGTTGCCCTGATCTTCCCTGAGTGGATTCCTGCCTCTGTCACTCCTACGCAGTCCTACTCCTCTTTTGAATGCCTTGTCTGCAGGCTCTCTCTCTCGCCTAACCATTCCCTTACTGTGGCTACTATCTATCGGCCACCTGGTGAGATCTCCTCCTTCCTCTCTGAGTGGGCAGAACTCTCCTCCTCACTCCTGGCCTCGACCACCCAACTCCTCCTTCCCGGTGATCTCAACATCCACCTGGATGCCTGCTGTGCATCCACTGTGACGCTCTCTCACTCACTAGTCTTCCCTATGGCCCGACTCACTCTGCAGGACACAATCTGGATGTTCTGATCTCCTCAGACGTCTCCCTCTCTGTTCCTCTCTCCACGCCTCTCTCCTGGAGCGATCGCTGTCTCCTCTCCTCTCACCTCACCCTCCCTACCCCTCAGACTAAGCCACTTCCATCACTGCCACCTACCTTCTCGGTCATCCGACTCATGAAGCGCATGTCAGCTGAGGCTTTCCTCACCACCTTCTCACCCCCCACCCCCTTTGGCTGACTCTCACCCTGACACAGCCCTCTCCACGCTCCACTCTGCTATAGCTGATACTCTTGATATCCTTGCCCCTGTCATGAGAATCCGCCTGAAGCCAAAAGCCAAGTGCAACTCCTGGTACGACTCAGACCTCATCACCCTAAAATGTAAATGCAGGGTGGCCGAGAGGAAATGGCGTGCTTCATATGCATCCGTTGACAAACTGGCCTGCCGCCTACTGCAAAGGCAATACCGGCTCTCTGTCCTAACCAAGAAGAGAGCTCATGTCTCTGTGGCATCTAACAACTAGGGTGAACTCTTTAAAATCTGCAAGGGACTGGCCAATCCTGCCTCAGTCTCTACCTCCCCTGTCCCTTCTCAGGCCCTCTGCACGGCACTGGCCTCTCATTTTGTCTCTAAAACTCAGGATATCCTGTACTCACTCTCTGCCTACACCCTCCCTTCCCCTATCCCCTGCTCCTCCTCTGGCCCTCCTGCAGCCAATCCAACCTCCCTCCTTCTCATCCTTTCCCCTTTTCTCCACAGACAAGGTTTCTAGACAAGTCCAATCTATGAAAGTCTTGTCAAAACAGGCTCACCCCTTTTCCTCCAAAACTATCAAGGACCACATCGACACCCTGGCTCCTGCCCTGGCTGATTTCTGCAATCACTCCTTCGCCACCTGAGTCTTCCCATCCCCCCCTGAAGCACTCCCTTGTGCGTCCCCTTCTTAAGAAACCTTCTGCCGACCCCTCATTCCCGGCTAACTATAGCCCAATCTCTAACACTCCCTCCCTGGGCAAGCTCCTGGAGAAACTGGCCATCTCCCAGCTTAATCTCCATACTGATTCTGTCGGTTGCCTTCATGACCATCAGTCTGGTTTCAGAGCTGCCAGAAGCATGGCAACTGCTCTCCTGAAAATCCATGAAGACCTGCTTTCTAATCTTGGCTCCAACACCCCTTGTGTCCTCATCCTGCTTGATCTCTCATCTGAATTTGATACTGTCAACCATGCCATCCGTCTCCATGATAACCTTGGTATCACTGGTCAGGCTCTTCCGTGGCTGACTTTTTTCCTCTCTGACCAACCCTCCCAGGTTCAACTTGGGTCCTTCCTCTCTGCCACCTTTTTCTCTACCTGTGGTGTCCCCCAGGTGTTTAACCTCTCTCTCCCTGGCTGTTCAACCAATACCTGGCTCTCCCTGCCCACCGCATTGCTGCTCTCATCCCCAACTTTCAGTATTTTGCAGATGACACCCAGCTCATTTTCAGGCTACCCTCTACCTCCTCCTATCCTTCCCTCATCTCTGACTGTCTGCTACCCAGGAGTGGTGTGTTGCCAATGACCTCTGCCTTAATGCCAGTAAGACTGAGATTCTCCTCATCGGCACACATACCCCCTACTTTCCTGCTGCTCTCTAGTCGGCCTCTCTTGGTCCTCTTCCCGCTCCCACCTGCAAAGTCAAAAACCTTGGGGTCATCTTCGACTCCACACTCTCCTTCTCTCCTCACATCTCTGACGTCTCCAAGAAGTTACACCTCCAGCTGCTCCTCAGAGGTATTCTGCCTTTCCTCTCCTTCCCCCAGAAGCTCACTGTCTCCATAGCTCTGGTTCTCTCTAGTCTGGACTATTGCAACAGTCTCTTTCTAAAACTGCCTGCCTCTACTCTCCGCCCTCTGCAACTCATCCAGAACAGGACTGCGAGACTTGTCCTTGGCCTCAAGCCCAGGGATCGTATCTCCCCAGGACTGAAATCTCTGCATTGGCTCCCAGTGGCTGCAAGGATTACGTTCAAAACCCTCTGCATCATCCACAAGGCCTTTTGGGGCCTGGGTCCTCAATACCTCGAACTCGCTCTTCCTAAATATCTTCCTTCTCGACCTCTTCGCTCATTCGTCTCCAACTCCCTCATGGTCAGTCGCTTCTCCAAGCAATGAGTTGGTGGTAGATCTCTCTCCTCGGCTGGCGCTTCCCTCTGGAACAGCCTCCCTTAAACTTGAGGAGAACCATCTCTGGTTCTTCTGCCTCCTCTCCTCCTCTCCTCTGCTGACCTCCTGACTGAAACCGGTATTTCACTGGCTACCTGGACACCCTTCTGATCCCTGGATCAGGGCCCTCTACTGCCAGTGTCACACACCTGCACTGCCCACCTGGCAACCCCCACACTTGGGGATTATTTCTGTATCCCTACAGTCCCCCCACCAGACCTCAATAGCTGATGTCCACACTTACCCTTGCACTTGCCACTTGCTGGCCGCTATTTATTTTATTTATTGTTATCATCTTCTCCCATGTACTGCACTTTCCTTTCCCCCCTTCCCATGCACTTGCACGATGTGAATGACACCTGGCCTAGTAGGATCGTTGTTTTGTTTTTTCCCTTTGTTCCCCTCCCTTGCCTCTTCGTGCCTTGAAACACTTCTGTATAGGCGCGTTATAAATGCCATATCATATCATTGGTGCACGAGACGATTTGTTGGCCCAGTCCGACCCTGCTTATGTCATGAAAAATGGACTTAGTTAAGTATATGGAAGTTACTTCGATTCATCAACAGGTGCACGCGCTATTCACTAAAAGATGTAAGGACAGCCAACCTTAGGCGCATACTAGCTTGTGTCATAACATTTATTTATTTATTAAATATGCATTTAACCACACCTGGCTTTACATATTAGACACATGCTATATCAAACAAAAAAACGAAAATATCCAAAAAATACATGCTGAAAAGTTTCCTTTCAAGACAGACACTACAGACAAAAGCTGTAAATGCCCCACTACCGCTACAACAAAGTCTCCTACAAAATGCAAACCCACAGCAAGAACATGGCACTTCTTCACATCCACGCACAACACATTGTCAGCGCTCTCACTCGATTAAAGGTGTGTTGCTAAGTAGGAATCCAAAGCATGAAAGAACCTTGGGTTTGTGGGAACTATTTTGCAGCACTCAGTTCCACTGCATGGCCAGAGTGACATCGCTGCTACCAAAGTTCCTCCCCATGAAAATCAACACAGATGATGTTCTGTATCATTGGCTAATTGGAAAGTACAGCGAACCACTGATCACAGCTGTCATCAGAGTCTGCAGCGTTGGGTCCTGATGAAGAAACCTATGTGGAGATGACTCCCCATCATGTTTTCTACAGTGTAGACGCTTATAAGCGGCCATTTTCAAGCTGTCTGATATATTTGTCTACTCAGTTCAGAAAATGTTGATGTCACTGCTGACAAACACACTAGGCTGGACAACATTTTACTGCATGTATAGAGGAGGCCGATTTCCGTGGTCCTACCGAATACTGCCTCATGACAGCACATCACTCGAGGCATCCTCATGCACGTTTCTTGAACGACGTGGAGCCACAATATTACAATCAACCCAAACACCATGTGCGCTTTCTAGTGGACAACATGAATACAGCTAAAACATTACCACTGAAATCCAAAGACCTGACAGCTGTAAACCTGCCAGATGCCTGGCTGTCCATGTGTCTGAGGGGGAAGAACACGGATCCAGGTAACGTACTCTCCACACCTCACGAGCTGAGCTCTTTCAGTGCCACGTAGTTCAGTGTTATGCAACACGGAACCACAATTCTGCCTATAGAGAGTGGTCACAGTTAACTCTGCAGGAATTGAAAAAAGAGCAAGATGCCTCCATCAATACAGGCCAATGTTACCAAACGTGTCAGGAAGCCATGAAGAACGCCTTCACTACACCCTCTGTTTTACATACACACACATAAGACAAACCAGCATATAGCAGCACCGACTGGCGGCTCGTGAATAGTTTTTACTGAAGGGGTGTCAATATTTCTCCCAGATTTGCCATAGCGATGGAGCCCAAACTAATAAGGACGGTTCGAGTGGGTCATCCCTCAAAGATTCTTTTAAAAAAAATAATGGGTTAAAATTGTGCATTTTAGACACACTTTTGTTTTTGAAAGATTGGGTAAAAGCCACACCTTTTTTGATTGGTTGTGTAGGTTAACTCATGAAAGAATCCAATAGATGCAAATCACCAACAGTGCACAGGAGCATTTCTTTAACACATTTTCATGATGCCTTTGTCCACAATCTGTGCCAATATAGAACATTTTCACATGTCTGTGCCCATACATTTCCTGGCTGATTGCACAATTGCACCCTAGTATTCCCATATAAGAACAAGCTCATGTTTGCTTTGCACCTAATGCCAGCAATGATACTATAAGAAACATTGACCATTTTTGTTCAGCCAATTTATGTCAATATACCCACGTAAGAACATGCTCCAGTTAGCTTTCCCATATGCATGCCAATGTATGAAAACATGTCCAAACTAGCTGCAACAAAATGCCAGTCAAGCTAAATAATAACACTTATCATGCTTGATTTATCAAAGATGCCCAATACACAATTTCAAACCACAATATGAAATTGCTAGACTGGTTGCATATACATTCCAGTCGTGCTTTGGAATCACTCTTATGTTTGCTTTACCAAAGTTACTCAATACAAAATGCCATACAACAATATGAAATGACTAGACTGGCTGCATTGAAATGCCAGTCTGGCTACATATTAAAACTTATCATTCTTGCTTTATCAGAGATGCCACATACAACATTTCATGCCACAGAATGAATACCACTGATAATGCTTGCTTTATCAAAGATGCCCAATACAAAATGCTTTGCCACAGTAATAAATGCTAGACTGGTTGCATAAAAATACCAGTCTTGTTTCATAATAACACTTATCGTGCTTGCTTTACCAAAGATGCCACATGGTATTTTTTTTACGAGCCTTCTATCATAGATGCCCAGTAAACAAATACCATCCCTGTTCCCTGAGCACCACAGCCTCTCAGAAGGAGAGCTGATTTTGGACTGTCGGTATGGAGATTGTGCAACAAAGGCATTTTTTAAATGCCTCTATTGTACAACCCTCCTCCCACACTCCCAAAATCAGCTCCATGGACTAGCACACACGCACACACTCACACAACACTCACAAAGCAAGCACTCTCTCATTCATACAAGCATCCATCATCATGCACTCACTCCTAACACAAAAGCATACATGCATACATTCACATATTTAAATAATAAATACATGTTGAACATGTTTTCACAACATACACACAGCAAGAACTCTCTCATTTACATGAGCATACATCATCATGCACTCACTCATAACACAAGCATACACACATCCATTCACATGTTTAAATAATAAATAAATGATGAACATACAAACACACACATTTACACAAACTGCACACAGAAAGCACTCTCTCATTCACTCGAGCGTCCATCATCATACATCCACCCATGACAACACACTCATGCACACATCCATACCAATATTTATATATTAAATACATGAACATAAACTCACCTTTTCTTGTTGGTTCTGAAAGTTCCTTGCCAGTGCTCCAGCCCCTGCCAGCACAAACAGGAATCAGGAAGCATGCAGTGGCCTAGGCATGGGTGATGGGACAGCCCACTCGAGCATGCTATGTCTGTATGAGTGAGGAGGCGTAGGAGCACCACCTTGCACATATAGACATGCAGTTCCTCAGTAAGCATTTCCATTGAGATATGCAAGGCTGGGGAAGCAAAACGCCCCGATCCTTGCTTGGCTCATTGAGCTGGCACGGCTGGGGAACTAAACTGTAAAAGGGAAACTATGTTGACAGTTCAACCAGAGTAAGGCCTGTGGGATGTTCTTACCCCTGCATCCGAGCCCTACCTCAAAAACTGTGCAGTACTGACATGGAAAACATCATGATGGCCAGAGCTTCCCAGAAAATGTACAGGGAAATGCATGAAGAATAGGCTGCCACTCATTTTTGCCGATGTTATGGGCATAGAAGGGCACTGCCTAAAACCACCATTGGACTACCCACACAGTAGTCTGAAACCATTGGGAATGGCAATGCTGATTGCCAAAAGCAACCTAGAATTGTGGGGAATTCATTTTCTTAAATCCCAAAAATGGGTGCATTACCAGTACTCACCACTATCAGAAAGCCGGCGTTTTAAAACAACACCAGATTTTTTTTCTTTTTTGTGTAAAACTGAATAAATGAACCCAAAGCAGGCCAAAGAAAGACTTACTGAGAGGTGGATCCAATGTAAAGTTATATTCTGAAGTGACTTGAAGGTTTATAACAAGACTAGCTGAGCTGTGGATTTCAGCAGTTTAAGTAAATTTGGACTGAAAGACACTAAAAATCTAAATGTTTAAAAGAAATGAGTGACCTACTTTTCAGTGTCACATAGGTTGCAATTGTTTAAATTTCATAGTTTTAAACTTAGAATCAGCATTCTAGCTGCATATGTAAAAATGGTTAGTTTTATTTGAATGCAGAAAACTGGGTAACTAAAAGTGACATTAGCTGGGGGCTGGTTTAAGGAACTGAATTCTGCCTACCAGCTACCCCCGACCGGAGTTGAGACTTGCACAACAGCTGTGTTCCCTGGCCTAGCTGCCCTTTTGCTGCTCCCACCAAAAGGGATATGACACTTCCCTGATTGAATTACCTGGGCTCTGCAGGAAATTGAACAAAGCCCTGTCCTGACTCAGGAAAATGTTTTATTATGGGGGCCGTAAAAAGTGGCTTCCTCCTGGAAGGAAAGGGGAGGAGCACTGCCTGTGAGAGCAAGCTGGCTTGGCAGAACTGGAAAAACCAGAAATTCAACCTTGTGTTGGGGGGAAACCACACCCCTGTAGCCAGAATATGGTTTTAGAAAAAGATGAATAACTCATAGTACGGACTTGTCATAATTATTTAAATGATACCATAATTCTTGTGATTTTTCTGCCCACATTTTAAGCGGTTTTTTAGAACCGGTGGTATGATCTGGGGGCAAGCTAGCAGTTAAGAGGTTATTACTTAAAATGTATGCATGTTAAAAATCTGACACTTCATCAATTAATGTCCATACTCCTTGCGCACATGTGTGTAGATTTGGGGTAATGTCCGATATTACGAAATCAGTTAAAAAGTGCAAATGTTGCCATTTCTGAATGCAAGCTCCCAGGAAGAGCAGATTTGGACAGGGTATACCTCCTGTGATATGTGATGGGTGCATGTAATTTTAAACAAATGTGTACCTGTGCAAATATGTCTTTTAGGTCAAAATATAGATTGTGTGTAATTTGACAGGGGTGGGTTCTCTGTACCATAAACAGACCTCATCATGATGACACTTCATTTCATTCCCCCAATCAAGGGGAAGAGGATGAAGTGGCCAATGACAAGTGGAGAGGGGTAGAGCCTAGTGATGCTGCACACACACCCCTTTTCAAAACACATAAAAGCAGACAGTCAGGACAGATAGGGACATTCAATTCCATTTGCTGCGGAGCATGCTGCTGGACCATACCACATCCAGAGATCCAGATTTCAAATCCATCAATCTCCAGAGAGAGCAGAGCTGACCCAGACCACTGTTAGCAGAACCAGAGAGCTGACCCAGATCACTGTGAAGTGCCGAGACCAGACCAGAGTCCAGTCTAAAACCTGACCAGATCCGTGGCGAGGCCCATTCTATTTCAAAAATATATTGTGAGTACCCAGCAGAACTGTGCAGAACCAATCTCTTAGTTAAAATAATATAATTCAATCTATTTTATCTAAGTAGAACTGCCTCCTAACTGTCACCTGTCATTTGTAAAGCTGTCCCCTGTCATTTCTAGTTGCTAGCTGTCACTTGTCTTTTTGAACTTTAAAATTTCAAATCTGAAAAACGACCTTTACCATATCGCTCATATCTCCGTGAGCGTTTGTCTTAGAGACTTGCAGTAACTTTCCTCTGAAAGCTTAGAATCTTAGCTTTTCAACGAACCTAGAACCGCATTTCCTTTCCATACACTTTTGCCGCAATCGCGAAAAGCGCACTCGCGAACTTGCCGCGATTTGCAAATTTCTCCACGTGTGAAAACAGCAGTTCTTGCTTTCCTTGCTAAAATTTCGTTTGCCTCTTAAGAACCATCCCTGAATCATTGCTAGAGTGAGCCTGGACTAATATTAACTTGATACCACTCACCCTGAACCTCTAGAGGGAATTAAAAGCATTTTAGCATATTTTTCACTTCATTGCCAGCACATATAAAAGCATTTTGGGCCTGTGTTTCAAAGTTCTGTAGTCTAAGCTTGCTGGGGTGAACTGAATTACATTTGATTGCATTTCTGAGAACTGTGTGCTTTCCTTCCATTTCCTTGCATTGCATAAAAGGGGGGGTGAATTGTCCAAGAAAGTGATTACATTGTCTTTTGCTGAAATCCTATCAAGTTATTTTCTGTACTGCATTTCATTCCACATTGCATCCATTTGAAACCATCAAAGTATTGTTGCTATCTTATCCATCCTATAACCACTCATCATTGATTATAAAGAAGTGTGCTAGTGCCGGACTATCCATTATTGATTACTGCTCAGATTAAGTTTGATATTCAATTATTAATTTATTATAAAGTGTGATATATATATCTATTGTTTAAATTATCAAATAAACCTTTTAAACTTGCAAAACAGAACTACTTCTTGGCTCAGTGGGGTCAGGGGGATTCCAAGAGAGGGGTGTTATATAGGGGTAGTCATCCAGAACGCATGAACTGGACATAAAGATATATCAATAAGGGTTTCCATTCAGTATCCCAGACTAGGCATTGACTTAGCTGTAGTGTTGAATTGAATCCTCTTACAGGCCAGGGGTGCTCCTTCAGCTGGAAAAGGCAACTGAGGGAGTGCTCAGTGTTTCACTGAGCCGGCTCCTAGGCTGTCGGTTCGTCCATAATGGGTTAGAGGGGATAAAAATCCAGTGGGTCGTTGCCCCTTGCCCATTATGGATACCCCAACACTGGCAGCACCTCTGAGCACCATACTTGATACAATGGCACTGGACATGTGTAGCAAAGTCTCTGTATCATGTCACAATGTTAGGCACTGTGGGACAAGTAGTCACTGAAATGTGTATTACCCATCTTAAAAATGCAAAAAATGAATACTGATTAAGCATTCAGGATATCTAAAGAGAAAAGTGACAGGTCCTCACGACAGTAAATAAAGTCTAGGTATTGTAATAGCCATGACAGCATATTATTCTGGTAACAAACATGCAATTCAACACATGCAGCAGCACTGTGTTAACCCATCCCATGCAGCAATGCACTTATGTCACATGGCCAAAGTGTCTCTCTCTGCACAATGCAATTTGGAACATATAGCAACACTTCACTTAAGACCTAGGTAAGTTCTCTGAAAATCGTTCTTACTGTAATTGTAGTCCTCTTATATTGCGTGTTATTTTGTAGTTTCATTATTAAGTACTTGAATTCAACACAGGCCACATTGCCTCAAAGCACTGACAGTGGAGGCCAGTGGGGAGTCACGTGTGAGCTATTCTGGGAGTTGAGTCTATTATGTAAAGACCCTGACATCTCTGTGCACCCAAACTAAACTGGATTGCAGACCTTTGGTTGTCCCAGACACTGGTCATGAACAATCATCCCTCATTAGCAATGGGCATTCCATACATACTGCCATTAGAGATAATCAAATCAACTATTGCCCAGGATTAAAGACGTTGGGTAAAGGCCTCAGCCACTGATTCACTTAACAACATTATGTATTAACACTGAAGTCTTCTTGATGCTTCATTTCAACATGCATCCATATCTACATACAAAGTCTCAGTTGCCAGACACACCAAGCATTCAGAGAAAGGCATGTCTAAACAGACCAACGTACCGACATGTGAGTCTTGCATGTGGAATTATCAGGCAGGCACTCCTCCTGAACACACATAAACTACACACATGACACCTATGACACTGAACATAGATCACATAATTCTTGATATATGACATATGAAGACACATATGCAAGAAGGGCAAGCTGCTGCATGTGTGTGACTCTGCAACATCAACTGGCAACAACAGTAAGGTGTAATGTTGTGGTATGTACTGTACTGGCAAATGAAATGTCATGAGTGCAAGTGTGAGTGGAAAATGGCATCATTGCCAATTTCACAACATGTCCCAGAATTCAAGTCGTCACATGATGGCTGCCTGGTTCCTTGTTACTCTATGTATGACTGCAGAGTCAATAATATGCACAACCTGAGAAATGATTGTGTTATTGGAGTGATTCAGTGACATGTAGATATGTAAATGGTGTCTTGTCCTTGGCCTTAACAGGATCAAATCAGGGCTACATGAGTATGCTTCCCACTAATGATCCAGAAACATAAAGGTAGAACATGAGACACACACCCACTCAACTGGGACCATGCACCCTTGTAAATTAGTGCTGACTGTGTTTACCCACCGCCGGAACATCATGCCACATGGGCCCCAACAACAGTCCAGCCACCCCATAGAAGACCCATCATGAGTGTGCATTTTAGCCCAGGGTCACACAGTTCAGTGTGTCAGATGAGGAGGTGCCTCAGAGATATTGCTTCCTTCCACCCATTACCTTAGTGGGAGGCAGACCTTGAACCCACCACAGCCCATTCGCATGTCATCAGGGTACCAGTGAAGTTGTTGGCTGCCCTGCAACTCTTTGCCACTAGCTCTTTTCAGAGAACCATTTGCATTACACCTGGCATATCAGATGCCAGTTTGTCATTTTTGACACCAGGTGATCTATCTGAAGCACCGCCTCACAGATTGAACAGTAAATTTCCAGCCACAAACTGTGGATCAGAGGCTGCAAGTAGCATGTGATTTCTATTAAAAAAAAGAAGAAAGTTATGCCCTCCAGTGCTGAGAGAAGGCCACCATTGAATATGGAACATGTCTAATACAGATTTCACCAGTGGTGTTCTATCAATGCACAGATGATCTGTATGGGATGGAGGACAGCTATATAGTCTGATGGTCTATGTATGCGTGTGTGTCTGTGTGTGAATGTATGGGTGCAGGGTAGCCACTGTGGCAACATGTGGTTGCAATGTGAGTACAGATACTTCATGCCATGGCAACACCATACATAAGCTCATGCATGCACACGACCATGCCTATTAACAACTTGTGTATTGTCAAACTACAGCATCTTGGATTGCTTTCATCTGAGTTTTGCCTAGACTACTGTGACCCGCGGCCCTGGCAGTGACTGCTTGGTACTGATTCTTTGATCCTTCCATCGGGCTGGGTATATAATCAAGAGAAATATATAACAGGGTGAGCCAGTAGATAGGGGATGTCAAAAATATCTAATACAACTCTTTCAAATGCAATTTTATTTATCAAATACAAAAAGATATATAAATGTTTATATCATTTAGCAATCTCTAACATATGCAATACATCCTAATATTGTAAAATCAAATACAAATACCAATACAAATTCATACTCAGACGCCAATTTTCTCCGTCACTCATTCATACTTCTACTTTCATACCAACCACAACAATGGCTCTCTACTTTACTGTGTAATTACAACTTTTTGTTACACCATATTCCATACATATAGTTTCACAGAGTATTCGGACCCTGATCTTAATACAAGTGTGAATAGATGTTCATTATAATTTTGAGCAGTTCTTTTTGTCGACACGTGTTTCGGTCATGTATTTGAGCACTAACACTGTAGCCCTTCTGTTTTTCAGACCTTCCTCAGGACATGAAGCAAAAATCTTGTGGAGTCTTGCTTTATATGGACCGAAGCGAGCCACACCATCTACACTTCCAATAAGACTATAATTGTGTCCATAGCCACTCTACATATAGTCGCGTGCACCTTTACTCAACTCCATATATATACTTTAGAGATGTAGAAAGATGAAATGGAATTAATCCTTCCCTGTGGCCAAACTGTAGTATCTTCAATCTGGTCCTGTAGAATTCAAACCAACGGTAACCCGTTTAATTTGTGCTGCTAAATCATTTCTACTCCATTATCTGGTCTCAAATTAGATATGTATCATGGTGAAATTACCTTCAGTTCAGTAGCAGTTCACTCCACCTCTCACAATTTTGTTGTAAACCAATAATTCGCAGTGTTTTGACAACAGATATGTTCTCTCTCCTGTTCTTACCTAAAAGTACAGCAATATATGTGTAGCTTGTGTCACTATGTCAACATAAAAATTGCCAACAGTCTGCATCAACAAACTCTTGCATACTGTGGGCCTCATCACGACCTCAGCGGTAAAGCTAACGCTATTAGCGCGGGGGCTATTAGCGCGACCGCCATAGCCCCCGGCGCTAATAGCGCCGGATCACGAGTTGGGCGGACTTGGAAGTCCCCATTCCCCATTGAGCCCATTCGGGAATGCCCCATTCCCCATTGGGCTCAATGGGGAAAATTTGCGCTCTTACCGCCGGCGTATTTCCCGCCGGCGGTAATAGCGCAAATTTTCGGTGGATTTCCCCCAAGCCAAGAGCTGGGGCGAAATCAGCCGAAGCCCTGATTCGGCGGACCCTTAAATCTGGCGGTAATAGCGCTACCGCCTGATTTAAGGGTTACCGCCGAGGTTGTGATCAGGCCCTGTGTCATGAGTGGGTCTGTCCAGCACTTACCCTCTCGGGGCCAACGATTGTTCAAGTTTTTTCCGTTAACCACTTGTAATCTGCTTCTCCATATACATAGGGTTTTTCCGAGATATTACTGTGGAGAGAGAATGCCCCAGATAAATCATATCTGTGCTTTTTTTTCTCATATATCTCCACCCTTAAACTAGCCAGCTGTTATCCATATATAACTCTCTTCATTAGAGCTTGAGGGGTGAAAAATTACGCTTTATTTAACATTTCCAGTAACATCCATCATGGGACATTATGCCTATTGCCGTTCATCCTACAAATAATTATTTGATGTGCATGGACAGCCTCTCCTGGGGCCAATTTTGTCTGTTGGGGATTCACCCACCCCGATTGAGTGCGGTCCGCGGATGTCACACTTTATCTTTAAAACTATCCCACGTGTGCAATCAGGTCTCAGCCCTCGGGTACTATACATGCCAATTCAAACACAGGCACAAAAGTAGGAATACGTGAATTAGCTTACCAGACTGGATCTGTGATTGTAGCCAGGAACCATCCAACATCTATGCGAACCACACAAATCAGTATATACCAGCGTCCTGTCCTCATTTCTCGGCGATGTTGTTATACGCATATATTCATGGACATAAACATAGGACTGCTAGGTAATATTGCTCATGACCCCTAATGTTAGTATAGAAAGAGGACCACATTACTCTTCCGTACAGGGACATCCATTCTATACCCTAGCATGACCCACACATTGGATCCGGACATATAAATCCAAGACAAAGGAACCACTAGTTGTTTTGTTTTTTCATTTTACAACCCTTGTTCAATGTGGGTGTTCCCTGCCCTCATTACATAGTGTGTTAGAGCCGTGTTAGTGAGCATATGGGACCATACTGTCTATATTTACACATACATCATGTGCATATCAGCTACACTATTAAATACCCATATTGCGCACAGGTCCAATTTTCTTCTATGTATCTGGCCTTAGAACGTCTGCTTATTTTGTTGGTAAAAAAAGAGTGAAAAGTTGGAATCAAAGTTAGTGCAATACAAAATGATTTTAAATTCTATTCTGCAAAACTTTACTTTTGCCAAACCAGTCTCCAATATACTTGGTGAGATTGATACAAATATACACAAAATACAAGCCAGCTTGTCCCCTTGTCAGAATAGGGAGTAGTCCAGTCTTAGAGACATATCAGACTTGGTGTAGGTCTCAATCAGCAGGAATCAGAGGAGGAAGTAGAACAGATGGACCTAACAGAACACACCACAGAGATGTAGTGTAAGGAAAAAAGATGTGGTAAAAATAATAAGAAAAGAGTACTGAAATATCCTGTCAAGTATACGTTCAATAAATCTAGGAAAAGTAAGAATTTTATCAGAATCGAATACAGAAATGCTTATACAAAATGTTCATGGTCACTATGATCTTGCAGTGAATTCAGTGTATGTGGGAAAAAGGGCAGAATAAATAGTAATATGAATAAGAAACAGAGTAAGAAGTTGGGGAAAAGAAGGAACAGAATGTGTAAGATGGTGAGGTGTAGGGGAGACAAAAAGCAAAACGCGGGTCTATACAATCAGTCTCCTCTGCCCACCACCATGAAACATTCTAAATATAAAGATATTCAGGTGTTTTTCACCAAACAGGTTGAAGGAAGACAATCTATGGATGAGAATGTAACAAGTAATAGAGAAGAGACACATGATAAACCAAATAAATTATGGATAAGGGAGAGGACGAGGTGTTAGAAGGTCTGGAGCTGCTATTTCAGACAACACAGCCTGAAATATTTGAACGGTCTACGGACGTTATGTCACAGATGATTGCTAGATTCAGCGGGGAGAGTAACACCACTGCCTAACAAGTATCAGCCCAGGTAACACAGCCACCAGTATTGAAACGGTTTTGGGACGTTGTGTCACGGATAATAGATCGGTTTAGTGGGGAGAATAGTACCATTCCCTGCCAAGCATCCTGGGATTCATTGTCTCCCCACCTGCATGGGTAGAAACATGATCACAAGAATGCTTTAAAGATGCAAACAATTACTAATTTGAACAGGTGCACACCACTTAACAGAGCAATTCTACTGCAAATACTGCAGAGCCTCATACCACTGTGACAACGGAATACATTATTATTGCTGCTCAGGTGGAGGATGCAAAAATAAAAAAGACCTATATGCAATATACATTTTGCATCAGATGCAATTGTGGATTTTATCATGTCCTTTGAGATGGATTTGTTCAAAAGAGGATATCACTGCCATTTGGTTGAAATACCCAAGATCAAATGTGTTAAAAACAAGCAAATGCAAACATTACCATCTAAAAATAAGATGATGAGAACTCAGCAACGAGATCAAGATGTAAGAAATAGAGCAGAATCCACAGTACTCGAGAGTGATAAAATGTGTGGAATGAATGCTTCTTCTACAAAAGATGCCAGGACCACAGTACAGGAAACTACTGTTAGAGCCAGGGGAGGATTTTGAAGCGGATGGTTATTGGCAGTGGTTACCAAAGGTGTTTCTATATCACTTTATGATCCCGATAAACTGTTTCCAATGTGCTCCTGAAACGCAAGGGGATCATCTCATTATGCTTCTGAGAGGGGTATTACTGCAGCATCTTCATGTATTCCCTATGCTGATACTGCAGGAGACTTGGATGGTGTATCCTCCAGAATTTGATGGAAGATCCACGATACATGCACCGGCTGCATATGATATGATATGATATTTTATTTGTATCGCGCTCATACACAAGTGTTTCAGAGTGCGACAAGGCAAGGGAAGGGAACAGGGGAGACCACAACAACGATCTTACTAGGCCCAGTGACATTAAGAATGTGCAAGTGCATGGGAAAGGGAACAAGTGCATGGGGGGAGTGGAAAGTGTGGAGCAGAGGAGAGCAGATAAATAAGAATAACTAATAATAAATAGATAATCGAGGCAATAAACATTGGGAGTGCAGCCAGCAAGTGCTGTGTTTACGGCAGCAGACTGGGTAAGTCAGAATAAGTGCAGAAAAGAAGAAAGTGGAGGCAGGGGCTTGGGGGACTGTGTGGGTACAGATACAGTTCCCAGTGCAAGGAGTGGACAGGAGGCAGTGCCAGAGGGTGGCAGGGTGAGCATGTACCTGGGCCCAGGGGACATCGGGTGGCCAGGTGCACAGTGTAAAGGGTTCAAAATGGCAGCCAAAGTGTGGTCTTTTAATTTCTGTACACAATCCTTGCGATATTAAGAACATTAAAACAAGTGCGGAAGACATATTACCTGGGATCATCAAAAGAGAGAAGAATTTCAAAAAGCATATTCTTACTATTCTTGGTATCCCATGCAGAAAATGTAAATGCAGGCAGGGCACTGGTGGATGAAGTAGAAGAAATGACTACATTTTTTATATGTGGTAATTTTAATGTGAGGATACCATCTAGTACATGAGCTTTTATTGATGATACTCTGTCCTCGCCAATCAATAAGGACATGTATAATAAGAATGAAGTGTCATGGGCTAACATGTTGTACCAATTCAGTTTTAAAATGTTAAATGGCCATTGCCCTGGCAAAGACCAAAGGGGATTTTCAAGAGTAAGTAGCAAAAGTGCCAGAACAATTGATTATGTTTTCGTCAACCAAATGGCATATTCATTAGCAATTCATTAGTAATTGATATGACGATTTCGATCAGGGAAGAAAATGACCATTTCCTACCACGTTTCAATTTGAATGTGGAATCCAATGCACACACCTACGATACCAATGGTGCAGTGACTATAAATGGGGGACAAAAGAGAGTAAGGGGGAACCCAACAAAGTTGGCCAAAGCTACCGAAACGACAGGCAGAGAATTAGAGAGCTGTGTAACCCCTGCAGAGGAGCTTGCTGGCAAACACGATAAGGATCTGATTAGCCGGTTGCAGTGTGCAATTAATGAAATTAATGCACACGTGCACGCAAATAGGGTGTATAGGAAATGTGACGATGCATGTAATAAAATACCTGGGTGCAAGCGCACATTTAATACGGATGTGCAAGTGTCTGAAAAACAATTAAGATGGGCTATAAAAGGTGTATTGCATCGACCAGTTACAATATGTGTTCTGAATTGTAATTGTGCCTTATTTCTAATAAATAAAGTTGTTTAAAAAAAGGTAGTCAAAAGCAGCAAGAATTTGAAAAAGAACCATCATAAATTGATGCATTGCCTTTTTTACGACAAAAGGATAGAGATATTTGGCTATAGTTAGAACATTGTGTAAAAAATAATAAACATAGATTGTCCTGGGGAATGATGAACTCTGCTAAGAGTTTACTGGCGTTAGTAAACAGTGTGTCCAATTCAGACTGGCTGGCTTATGTAGGAAGCAAAATAGGTGCACTGACGTGTGAAGGTCCATTTCTGGACACTGGGAACATCAAGTGGGTTTGTAAAGCCACAGTAGCAAAATTGGTGACTATAATAAAGAAATTAAATTCATCTCGGGCGATGGACACAGATGGAATATGTAATGCACTGATAACAAATAATCAATCCTTTGGGCGGAGATACTCCACTTGCTGTTTATAAGTATTAGCCACAATGGTGCCTTGCCAAGATCCTGGAAGGATAGTAACATGGTACCAATTGATAAGAAGTGTAGTTGGAAGAAACCAGGACACTATTGACTGTTAGCTATGCTCGATATCACTTTTTAAATATTTGCAAGAGTGCTGTTAAATGAGCTAAGGCACTGGAGTGATACAAGCAATATTCTACCACGTAATCAGATGAGATTCCACAAAAATTCCAGCACGGTTCACAATTTGATAATGTCAGTCACTCTAGTGGAACACACATGGGTAACACGCCAGCAGCCAATATATGTTGCATTTATTAATTTTAGCTCAACCTTCAACACCATTTTTTGAGAGGGTTTACGTTATAAACTTTCCACCTGTAAAATACCTGCTGGTCTCTTGGATATGATTATACAACTAAATAATAGTGCACGCATTATAATAAGATTGGATGGGGTGGGTCGGGTCAGTGATTGGATCCCAACATGTAGGGGGTAAAATAGGGGTGCATATTGGCCTGACTCTTTTCAATTTATACTTGGCAGATCTTAAAGAAGCATTAGATCTTTCGGATTTAGACCCAATACTATATGGAGTAAACTCTGTGACGAATCTCAGGATGTCGCCACTATTTCCATGTGGGAATCCTTTCAATGAGGCAAAGGTGTGAGGCTACTGATAGATAGTCTGCCTTGGGGTGGTACTCAGTGGGTGGATCTCATGGGCAGGGAAACCCCTTATGGGAAAAGGCACCAAACCTTGGGAGATACAGGGTACAATTCCCCTACACCCCAACCTCCCTCACTCTGTTATACTGCACAAGAGATAATAAGCCCACACACTTCTACGTATGTCTGCAGAATAGACAATGTCCCTTCCCCAGGAAACAACCAAGTGAGGAATGAAGACTTCACTACTGAGAGGAGGAAGAACAACAGCCACCTAGTGAGAAGTGAAGACCTCACTACTGGTATGTGGAAGAGCAACAACAACCTAGTCAGGAGTGAGTACCTCACGGCTGGGATGAGAAAGAGCAGCAACAACCTAATAAGGTATACAAACCTCACTACTGAGACGAGGAAGAGGCACTGATCAGTGTGGCAGGTTCCACAGAACTAAGGTGTGTAGACTAGATGCCTTAGAAAGGCCAATACCATTGATGTCATAAAAATGGAAGAAGGACTGGGAAGATAGAGAGGCCCTCCCAGAAGAAAGCAGCAGATTTGAATCCCTGCGGCAGTATAGGAGACGGGACGCTGACAGTACAGAGAATGTGATGCTTAACTGGTGGTAGAGTAATTTCCAAAAGTTCTGTTGCAGACGAACACCTGAGAGAAGCAGAAGCCTGAACTCCCATCCAGACAGGGAGCCTGGAGCATGTTGAGAACCTAAGCCACACAGCTCAGAGGCCGGGAGTCAGCGCAGAGCCGCTGCAATCCCTGAAAGCAGCAGAGGGAAGTCGAGAAGACCCTAAGCACCCGCGAACATCTGAAGATCGCCAGCAAGCTCTGGAAGGATAGCAATACAGCTAATAGAATAAGGGATCATGAAAGCGATCCTGGGACCCGCACCTACAAACCTAATCAAGGCCACCAAAGCAATCCTCATTCTCACAGTACTTGGCAGGATATTACACCAGGTTGTCTGTGACCAACAATGTGGTAGTAAAAAAGCAAGAAAGAAAATACAATTTGAAAGCACAGAAAAGGCAAAAGCTTGGACTCATTCACATATGAAGAGAGAGCTGGCATCCAACCACTTTATGCATTGCCTGATGTGTCATTGATGGCCACCTATCACTGATTCCTTACGGGCAATGTTAGGTACTACCCAAATTGACCTTTTACAATTGATCTTTTGCACAATTGACCTAATTATAGTGGTCCTAATTGACCTTCTGCACAATTGACCTTTATATTATTTTAGTTATTTTATATATGTATTGGGTTGGTTTTGGATTATAAATAATATAAGGGGATTGAGTGGGGGCTCAGGTGGGGTTTTGGATTGGTTAGGGGGTTGCAGGGGGTTTCCTCCCGTATATATGTCCTAATTGACCTTCTAAATTAGGGCAATTCTCCCGAGGTCAATTCTCCCGCGGTCAATTGTGAAAAGGTCAATTAGTATACAACCCAATGTTAAGCCAGGCCCTGCCTCTCTGAACAGTCTTTGCCACCACCCTGGAGGATTCTGAAATGTGGCCTCGTCTCATTGCACCTTACATCGAGCTTGAATTGACGGTTCCAGGTAGTGTAGCTTAGGACAGACTTACTATCATAGATGTCAGCTGGCTGGCCTCCTGCCCAGCCGTGGCCATTGTGGCAAGGGTGGTGCTGTCCAGGCACATGCACTTGCCTGTGCCTCTCCTCTGGCTCAGATCCTACACATGATTTGAACCAGTGTACTCATGTTCCCCTCACATATTCCTTTTCAAATGACATGCCCATGATGTGGTTACTCTCTGATGGCTTGTGTCACGTGGAAATCTGCTAGTGTGTGCGTTTCCAAATGTGGTGCTTGATGGGTGCTGTTGCCCTGTGGTTACCCACTGCATTTGGTCAGTGCCAGTCATGTAGTCCTTTGGTTGCTCCTAGTGGGGGTGGGGGGCCTCCAGGTTGGGAGGTAGTTATATTATGGCAAAGTCGACCCTATAGATATTTCAGATGTGCCTCACTATGGAGAATCAACATTGATGGTCTGTCTACAATGTCATACTTAGGGGTGGCACTGGCACCTATCTAGACGTTTCCCTCACTGTCCCGTTTTTGTTTAATGCTGCCACAATGGAATTTGAAAGGCGTGACACTTTCACTTGGTTAAAAGGACACCTTCTCTTCTGACTACAAGCAAGAGCATAATGTTGGTAAAGCAGAACATATGCGGTTCTTTCATACAGACTTCAAATTGATGCGGTTTACATACATGATCCTCATGTAATGTATCTGCCCCTTTACTGTGTAAAGGGTAACTGTTATGGAACCAGCTGCATGGATCAATGTTGTGCTGCTAGAATATGGGGCACAGACTCTCCATGCACGAGTTTCCATTAAAGGGATGGCCTTGCAGAATTGTGGAAGCAGCTTGAGTTGGAGGTAGGAATTCCTGTATGGCTTTAAGGTTTTTTTGTCGGGAGTTTGTGATTACTCCACAGACAGTCTTTCACACAGTGCACAGATAGAGTTCAATTGAGGTGGCTGCCAAGCCAGGGAATGTCCTGTGGTGATAGGAATCCATTGCAGGTCTTCTGTGAATCTGCGACTATAAAAGCAAAGGAAGCCCACACATGGGCAAAGGGCCTGGAGATGACTGACTGTGTTCTGTTAGTAGGTTTGCCTTATTGGAGGAATGATGTTCTGAAGCAAAAATCAGCATGAGAATCAGATTCATTTCACTTGCCTTCCCCAGGCCCACTGTGATTGCTATATTAGTGTATATTGCTCTGACATTGTTTTCAGGATCTAGTGCACACACGTGTGACAGAGCTAAGTGCCTGTGCTGTGATTTTACTGGACAAGATGTGATGGTCTTCATTCATGCCACCATGACCCATTCCAATCTGTAGGTGCTTATCCAGTCTTGTTTTCTTTCTTTGCATTCTGGGATTTGTAGTTCCACTTTGTCCATTATAAAACTCAGACTACAAGTCCCAGAATGCAAAGAAAAAACAGGAATGGATAAGTACCTACAGATTGGAATGGGTCATGTTGGCAAGTATGGGTCTTTACCATTTACAAGGCCAACTGTTGTCCAAGGGCAGTTCACACTATGCCTTCCCATACATGTAGCTGGTGTAGTTACGGGAAATGACTTCATGGCACACAGCTAAAATGGGGAGTTTGGTCAATGCAAACATGACGCTGATGCAGACTAAACGAAGCAAGCATCTAATGTGACAGGCTGCTTATTTGCATTAGAAAGGATACAATCAGGAATGAGAAGTGATGTGGGCACCGCTAGCAACGCATCACTGGATAAACATCTCCTGACTATACCCATGTTCTAAATGAAAAACAAGAGGAGATAGAGGTTTCACAGTCGTGGGGCCGAAACTATGGAACCAACTCTGCCTGGAACTTCCCTAAATTGATGCTATATATCTTTTCCGTAAAAAAAATGTAAAGCTTTCTTTTTCCATTATATCTTTTTTTTATTTTATTTTTTTTTAGCCAATTTTACAGCTTTTTACAAAGTAAAACAATATCAGGTTCAGAATAACAAACAAACAAGTCCATTGATATATAGATGTTATAAGTCACAAATTTACGTAGGGAAAAGAAATCTTTTTTTTAGCTCAAGGTTAAAATATATGTACAGATATCAAAATGAAGTAAATTAAAAGGTTAATTAGAAAAAACAACCAACCCCAACAGGCTTAAAACCACCAAAGTTAATTCTGTATTATGACCAGAAGCCGCTCTCACCCAAAATGCGGTTGTAGAAAGCCAGTATGTGTTATGGACAAATTGAGAAAGGAATCTTAGTCTCATTTCTGTCGTTGCTACACCATCAATTACCATATGTCTCCAGGCCCACATTGCAAGAAGAAACCATCTTCTATCCCAGAGATGTCTCTTGAGGCCCTTACCTCGCCAGTCAAGATTACATTAAGGCGAAACCTAAGGAAGTCAGACCTTTTCCTGGAATCCGGAAATTTAATTAAATAACCAGGGAGAGAGCCCCTAGGTTTATCGAGAAAGGAGAGTGGTTTGGCCACCTTAAAATGTTGAACTGTATTGATTGTTTTGATCCAATTTACGTCCAAAATTGCTTTTTTCACACTCTCTGGATTCCCCACCAAATCCTTATGGGCTTTGTCTGAACACCCCAGACAATTCAGAACAATCTCCTTCATTCTTACCAGTTCGGGCGACTTTCCCCGGTTGATATGAACTGCCACGTCTTCATAACGAGACAACCCTCTTTGGTACCACAATGGAGCAGTATAGTGAAACTATTCTTTGCTCCAATAAAGCCGCCAAAGAGGACAGTCCCAATTCATATCTTATGCTTGTGACGGGCAGCGATTGGGGTAAATTTAGGACCTTCCTCCAGACTATCCCTTCCATTTTCTCCCAGGAATGGAAAGGCCGTTTAACCTCCATTTAAAATTAGGAATGAGCTTTTGTGGGTTAGAAAAACACACTACACTTGTCTTAGAAGGGTTGATTATTAGGTCATTGATTGTTGCATATCTCGTGATCCCCTGTATGAGGTGCTGATGGCCTATTGGTGTATAATCTATGACAACCACATCATGTGCGTATGCTAACCAACTCAACGATTGATTCACTATATTAGGCGTAGCAAGCACCCATAGGATAATTGCTTTACCCAGATCTGACATGTAAAGGTTAAATAGGCAGGTAGCCAAAACACAACCCTGCCTTACACCTCTACCAGTAAGTATTAAGCCTGAGAGATTACCACAAGCATACGGTATCTTTGTGTGTGCGTGAAGGTGCCTAATAGTGGGCAGTAGTCCTGGCAGGGGATACCCCAGGCATCCACATTTGCCCACAACCTGTTTCTGTTAGCTGTATTAAAAGCCACAGACAGGTATATCCAGCTCCATGAAGGACCGGCCCACACCTGGACCAAGGTTTGCCAATTAGGTTATGCATTAGAACCTTATTCATGGAGGTAGAGAGACCTCTCCTAAACACTGTCTGATGTTTCTGGAGGATTCCATTTCCCTCAGACCAAGCTTCCAGTTCTACCAAGATGAGGGAGGCAACAATCCTGCTATCAGCATCAAGGAGGGCGATCAGGAGAGAATTAACTGCCAACGATTTATCGCCCCCCTTGAAGATCGGAATGATGATAGCTGAGCTCCATGAGGGAGGGGTCTCTCCAAACTGCAGGATATTCTTAAAAAGATTGTACAGTATGCCTGACTAGGCTGGAGCATTTGATTTCAGGATTGAATTAGACAGGCCGTTTGGCGCTGGGGCTCTTGAGAACGAAGCCCTTTTTACCAAGTCCTCAATACTTTCCCTGGTAATGAACAAATGTCACCTTTCTTGAGATGGGGAAGGCACGCCCAGCTTGGACAGCGGCCCATAAAGCTTCTCAAAGTATGAACGCCACACCTCCTCTGAAACCACATTACCCTGAAGCCCCAAATGAGATTTCTTTCCGTAATTAACGATCTCATAACTCGCTGGGCTTTAGACCAGTTCCTATAATCATTTTGCAAGGATTTGCAATTGAGAGATGTGTCCTGAGGGTCTCCTCAGCCTTTCTTAAGTACTCGAATTGCTCTTCTGAGTTTTTTTTCAAATAAGTCAATTCATCAAATGTATGCTGGTGATGAGACCCAGGCTTCAAAGTCATCGGATGGGGGGCTTCCAGACCCCAGATAAGGTCAGTCTAGTTAAAGGGATTACAAGCAATGAATAGATTTGCTTCGTCCACTTGGCCCAAAAAACGCAAACGTTTTAGATTTTAAAAAGTTCCATCTTTTCTGAATTTCACCGCACTATTTCCTCCCAGATTCACTTCCAGGGGGACATTATCGATCTCCCGGGCAGATTGAGTACCCAAATTAAGACTAGCTGTCAGTATATTATGGTCGCTTCTGTCTGTCTCGATGAATCGAAATTAATCACAGCTATCAAGCAAGGCTTTAGAGAAGAACAGGTAATTTATTGTTGAACTATTGTGACCATTAGACCATGTTGAACTCACTACGTTCTCTCCGCCGATACAGCCGTTCGCCATGTACAGATTCCATTCAATCAAAAATGTTACCCACTTCTCACCATTCAACAACGTGGTAGTATTTACAGTAGTTTTATCCTTAGTCGCAAAACAAGAAGAATTCAAATCCAGGCCCAATATTATTTCAACTTTCCGACTATTTCTCATTACCACAGTTAGAAGTGAGGATACGTCTGCAAAACCTCAGAATCAAAAATGCGGGGTTCCAGTACACTTCAATAAAAATCAGGGAACATAGCTGCCCATTCACATTTATGTGAACTCGAGCATTGCAAATTCCCCGATTCTCAACTGGGATTTTCCCATCGCTCCCCAGAATTGAATTCCTAACAGTTAATAAAAGACCACCGACAGGCGGCCCCCCATTCTGGTGGGTAGCACTCTGTTCCATGATAGTAAAGCCATCAAGAGTTATTACTTGTTAAGCAGGTTTCTAGGAAAAGCACCAGATCAAAATCTCCAAATATATATTGTAACATTGTGGTCTTCTTAAAATTACTGGAGCCCTGCATATTCCAACTCAACAGTTTAATCCGATTCTTAACTATAGCCGCTCCTCACTCAATCCAAATTGCTGAAACAATTTGGACAAGATAGTGGGCAAGACAGCGAGGATGCTGTCCTTCTTAGGGCCAGACAGTCCTCTCTCTAAACACTCCACCACCGTCTGCGCCATCAATGGAGATTGGTCGCTGATCTTATTATTTGCAGGAAGACAGTTCGAAATCATGAGGCTCTGCTGCTCCAGATCTTCAGCTGCTGCCATATCGCTTTAACCCCCAAAAGAGATTTAAAGCCCATCTCCACCACGTCTGTTCTTGATTCTTTTGGGAAGCACAAATAATCTAAATTGTATGTTGAAAAAAGGCAAAGGGAAGGAATTTCTTTTTGTGATCGCAGGATAGAGCTCCTATTTAGACCTTTCCCGGCCTGTTTAGATGTTCTGCTTACAAGCCATATCTTGGGAATTTCCGAAGGGGAGAGGGGCACTTTCATCAACTACAAGACCTAACCTGACACCCGCTGACGACACAACTTCAGAAGTCAAAATAGTTATGGCAGCAGTACTTAACATGCCACTGTTAACAAGTGCTCCTGGGACCAAAATATCTGCTATTAATTGCGTCGTGGTCAGGGGAGCACATTTGGGCCCTGGACTGATGGTCTTGGAATTATGTTTTTTCCCCTGTAAAAGATCGGAGCCATCTTAATGATCTTTTTCGGAGTCTCAGGAGTTAGGTCTATTGGGACTGAAGCAGTACTAGGAACCCCATCTGTTTGCGTCGCAAAATATGCACTTCTTACATCAGCTTGGTTTTGAGCTATTGAAGTTACTTGGGTGGTTCCAAGCCTTTCCTCAGATGTGGCTTCCCCTTCTTTTAAGGACCTTCATTGGTGCTGAATGTAGCGTATAGTCCTGGGGGTACCAGAGTTTCAACAACTTTATCCATAGCATTAAAGAATTTGCGGTTCCCCGCTCTCCTAGTTTTTTTCAATTATTGTTTTTTTCTGAACACAGCGCTGAACAACTTTCTACTTAGTTGGTTTATTGTTGGAATTATTTGAATGAGCCTCATCCATAGTGTTTTCCGAGCAAACAGTTAAGGGTTCATCTGAGGACTGATCCTCATTAAAAGCCCTCTTTTGCTTTATTCCCGAACCTAAGACATCTACTTCAGGTGGGATTTGTGCAAGCCTAATGAACTTCTCCATTGTAGAAAGCGAGAGAGGGGAATTGTCCACCACTTCTGTCGATCTTGCCGAAGGTGAAAGAGATTCGGCAGATTTCAAATTAGTTAAGAGATCGACCATTCTGTCAATTTTCAAATTTGTACCCAGAATTTGAAAGTTCAAAGAGGCTTCCTCTACCTGAAGATCAGCGTGAGATGAAGATGGCACAGATGTCTCCCTCCTTATTATAGCTAGGTTTTCTGAAACACTGTATTCACCACAGACGCACAGACGTCAGCCCCACCATGTTGGATTCACACCCCCCCCATACATCTTTCGTAAGTTCCATTAGTGTGCCTGTTTGTTCGTGGACCTCTCCTTTCAATAGCTTGAAAACTTTGACCATAGAAGTTAATACAAAGTTCAGAGCCACACGTGCTCATTGGGGAGGTACAGAGGTGGCCGGTGATATCAGAGAGTCCTCCTTTCTGGACTACAGTTTGTACCATGCTCCACAGGGAGGTGACATGTGTCAGGGTTTTAGGCGGCTGACTAAACATGCCTTTGTGCTCATACAAATGGTTGTCCATAAAACACTGGAAGTCCAACAATAAGAAATTTAAAACATAAATTAAATTGGGTTCTTATATTGTGCATCATGCCAGAGTCCTGCCTCTAAGTGCGGGCCGGGTTTCAAACGTGTGCTGCTTGGAGTTGTCTCGACTCCAAGCAAGCACATTGCAGCTGGGCTATTTTCCCAGCCCACCCTGTTGACTTCATCACTGTTGGTCCAAACACACAGCTACTAAGCCTGATGATGCAGTGCATGACATGTTTGCTGACATGGATATCCGTTGAGCTGTGCATGTGCGGTGTGATGTTGTAGAAGCACACTATACCAAGTCAAATGCTTGCTCAACATTTCAACATTTCTCAAACTGCTATCAAGTATTTGGAATGTTTAAATAAGTTTGTTTCCAAGTTTGCAAGCAGTGATAAATGTTTCAGTGCTACAGTCAATTTTCTTCTCGTAACATTCAGTAAACTGCAAAGAAAATATTCACTGAGTCTATAATGATTTAATTTGCATTTCTCTGCCCTATACATTCGCTTGCTTCCTTAGTAAATGCTTAAGAAATACTTTTCATTTGGACTAGAGTGATAACCTCCCTGTGCGTAGGCTGCCATCATCAGGGGTAGTGGCCGTTTTTCATCTGGGACAAGTTGTTTGACAATGATGAAATTAGGTATGTGTCCTGTAATAATGACTCCATATTGGATTAGTGGAGTGAGGTTTCCACTCTTATCGTTGGCACCCTGGCAGCCTGCTTTGATTTGATTTTACAGAATGTATTTGTCAAATCTAGGTTTTGTTGGGTGAATTCTGAAGAGGATTCCGTTGAATCGTTGGCATTGCTGGTTTAGGTGGCGTCCATTGATGCATGTAAATGGAGAAAAAAGGAAAGGTCAATATCATTGCCAGTGTGGGTTGAAATGCATAGTGGTGTCCTGTGCCAGTCCACTTTCAGGTTCCAAGGCCCATAAATAACAGTTTTCCCAGTTGAACGGGAACATTTTATATGCCTTTTGTTTAGGCTGCGAGTGAGGAGGGGCCTCGAGAGCTATGCAGGTCAGAGGGTCAAGTTGAAAGTGTGACACAGTGCAAGTGTACATAAACGTGTCTGGGGCATTCATCATTATGTGCACCTGCAAGCTCATCCACTATGCCTTGGACTTCCATACTTCCTTGTGTAGACATTTCCCAACACATTGTGCATCCTGAAGAAAGGTCAAGATGCACATCTCACCAGACTCACCAGTGCAGGGGAGCCACACTTTCTGGTTTGCCATGTTACATAGGGTGTTCAATAAAGTAATACAATTACAGAGCAATGATTTTTGGGAAGGCATCCGAGGCACACATATGGCTTGCCAATTACATGCACATTGTCCTAAGAAGTCTGTCCTGTGGTTGTGTGTTGGGTACAGCTTTTTGGGTCAGTGCACCAAGGCAGCATTGCAGCCCGGGTACTGACATTGCAGATATGACTGCAAAGGAGCATTGGCAATATTTATTTATTTTGTATTTATTTATTGAACATTTGCTAGGCGCCTATACAACAAAATCGTGTTTCCAGGCACCATAAGGCAAAGTGTGTGGGGTTGGGATGGGGGCGGTGGGGGTCAAGGGTAGTGATTAACAATGGCAACAACTGTAAATATACAATTGGAGTCATACTAGTCCTTGTGCTAATTGGATGTGCAATTGCACTGAAGAAAGGAGCAGGAGATAGGGAACGGAGGGGGGAGGGAGGGAGCATGTGGATGTATTTGCTGCAGTTGCCTGGCATTAAGTTGGGGGTTCATCTTCTACTCGGCTGAATATAAATATATTGTGGTGGTTAAATGAAGATATTGTATAACATGTATTTGGTAGTGGTCGAGACAGTGGACGAACCAGGCAGGGCTTGCGCATTCTCTGGTCAATTTGTTACCTTGAGACTGAGCTGAAGTTCCAAGCACTGAACGCCCTTTGCACCAGAACAAAATCTACTCAATGAAATTTCTTGCTGATGGTGTTAGCGTGTGGTATATGTCCCTTCCTGCTCCTGAGCATTTAGGCTCAACATTGGGGCATCTTAACACTGCTCTGCTCCAGAGTACGGCTTTTGAAGAGGAGACAGACGTTCATTGAATTCTCTACTTTACTTCACTACTGTCCCCTTTTCCCTTCCCACACACCTCTGCAACCTTCACTTACCCCAGATCTTCTTTCCTGTCACTCACTGTTACAAAGTCTCAACTTCTGGCCAGCCTCCATCTGCTATCTGACTTTCACTCCTAGGACTTGACCCTTATCACTAACAAAAGGCATTATTTCTCTGAGTTCATTCTTTCTAATTCCCCCACGCTCTTTATTGTGGGATGTTTTCACCCACACATCCAAGCCCTACAACATCACGGGCAGCAGAAACATTAGAGTGGCCACCGGAAAGCATGCTGCTTGCCAGAAATCATCCAAAAATGCACAGTAAAAATCTGAAAAATAGGCTGCCACCCACTTTTGCCTATATTAGTGAGCACAGGAGGTCACTGCCTAAAACCACCATTGGGCTACACACACAGTGGCCTGAAACCATTTGGGAATAGCAATACTGATTGCCAAAAGCAACCTAGAGCTGTTGAGAATTCATTTTCTTGATGTCAAAAATTGCTAAAATCATGGCTCACAAAACAATTAAAAAGATCCCACCTCCTTGTTGGGGGGTCAACATAATTTTCCCGCAAGAATCTACATGAATCTGAGGTCCACAGAAGTGCATCCATATTTGAACAAAGTATATTTTGAGGATTGCTTACTGGTAATTCAGCTGTCAAAAATGGGTACAATACCGGTGCTTGACACTGACCGGCACTAGCGATCTAAATTCTGACAGGAGACATGTATTTCAGGAACTAAACAGTATCCTGAGTTAGCTGAGACTTCAAAGGCTGGCTGTCCCCGGGAAGCCTTCACACGTAGTCTTCTCAGCAACAGCACAGGAAATCACATGGTCCAGTTGATTAACAGGGAGGAGATTTTCCCGTCAGCCTGGAGAAAGGAACAATATACTCTTGCAGTAGAATAGAATATGCTGATTTGGGTGTGCCTGAACAACACTGCTCTGGGGGAAGGCAAGACATTTGATCTCTGAGTCAAGCCAAGTTTCTAGGGGCGGGGACAAACCAATGGGTGTACTGAAGTAAAAGCAAATATATGTTTTATGAGAATACTGATAACTAATTATACCAAGCAGACAAAAATGTACAATTTGGAGATTCTTAAAATGAAAAATTCACTCACAATTTGAGACTAAGCTGGACGCTGTGGGATATTCTGAGTCCAAGTCCCGTAATTATTAATATTGCAGACAGAGTGTTTATGCTAGGAAAATGAAAACTTACTGTAATATGCGCAGAGAGGGGATGTACCTCAGTGTAAGATTTGTTGCAAAACCAATATGGCAAAACCCACTAAAAGCACGAAATGTTGTCATTTCTGAACCCAAGCTCGTAGAAACATGTGACTTGAACCGAACTGTACCTTAAGCAAGCTGTCATGCAATTTAGGTAATATTAACAAGTGGTGTATATTATAAATATGTGTTTTATGAAAAAGAAGATATGCTGTACGGACACAAAGGGGAGTGTCCTTTCCTTGAGCCATAAGATGATACCTGATGACTCATTCTGACTCACAACTCCGTTCTCCAGTCAGAGGACAGTAAATCCTTTAACCTATCAGGATTCTCGGAGGTTTGGGCATAGGAAGTCAGCCTCCACACACCCTTTGAGAACACATAAAAAAAGACTGCTGAGACCCAGATAGACACACTCATTTTTCCACTACTCATCGATTCCTGCGCAGCACGCTGCCCGACCATATCCAGACAAAAACTCCAGACTCCTGAGGCTCCAGACCTTAGACTCCAGATAGACTCCAGAACCAAACTCTAGAACTAAACTCTAGAACCTTAAGCAGGGGCCAAACCCAAAAGCTGAACTCTTTTCAGGTGCCCCAGAATCCAGCAACCTAACCAAACTATTCAACAGCCAGGCGAGCTGTTTGATTCTGGCTAGAACCCTGTGCCAGAACCATATCCAGACCCAGAAAGCAGAGCTGTACCCAGAACCCGGCAGACCCAGACCAGACCGCTGTGCAGTGCCGATAGCAGACCAGAGGCCTTGCTGTGAGCAGAACCAGTGCCAGAGACTGTCCCGTGGTGAGAGAACCACAGCCCAAACCTGACCAGATCTGTGACGAGGTCCATTCCCTTCCAAAACTAGGAGTGAGTATCTAGAACTGTTCAGAACCCATCTCTTAGTTTAAAGTAATCTTATTCAAACCATTTCAACCTGTCCAGAACTGTATATAAATCGTGTGTCCATTCTGTGATTTCAAAGCTGCAAAAGTGTCATCTGTCATTCTGAAATCTTGACTTCTTTTCTGAAAATCAACCTTCACAAAAACGTCTGTATCTTTTGACCCGTATGTCCTAAGCGAGATTTAACTGTCATTTTAAAGCTAAGAACCTAAGATTTCCAACAAACCCACACTCAGAAAAAGTGCAGCGAATTGCAATTTGGCTCAATTTCACCACTTGTAAAAATAGCTGCTTCTTGCGTTCCACTGCTGAAATTCATTTTCACTCTGATAATCATTCATGAATCATTGCTAGTGTTGACCTGAACTAATTCAAAGTAGCTGTCACCTACCCTGAATCTTCTATAGGGAATTAAAATAATTTTTAGCATATTTTTTACTTCATTGAGATCACATTTCAAAGTATTTGGCCTGTCTTTAAAATCATCCCTGTTTCTATAAGCTTGCTGGGGAGAACAGGAACTGAAATGCTTTTGATTGTATTCCTGAAAACCTGTGTGCCCTCATTTCCATCTCTTCATATTGCATAGGGGGGAGTGAGTTGTCACAAGGGAAAAATTGATCATATTATCTCTTGTTGAATCCATATCGAGTTTTATTTCTGTGCCTGCATTCTCTCCCATCTTGCATTTCCTTGAACCGTAAAAGTATTCTCTGCTACTTTATCCTTCCTATTCCTACTCCTTTCTGATTAAAGAGTTGTCGCTATTGTAATATTACCCCATACTGATCACTGTTCATCTTCATAAGTGTGCTATCAAATATTAATTTATTCATAAAAGTGTGATATATATATTTAGTATTTATTTATTTTATTTATTTATTGTTTAATTTTTCCAATAAACCTTTTAATTTGCAAAACAAACCTACTTCTTGCCTCAGTGAGGTCAGGGGGATTCAAAGAGAGGGGCGTTATATAAGGGTTTATCATCCAGATTTAAGAACTTGACATACAAATATATGAATAAGGGCTTCCATTGGTCATCCCAGACTAGGCATTGACTTAGTTGGAGTGCTTGATTGAAGTCACTTACATTATCAATTTCAATTCCTCTTTTCACATCCTCTCAACCTTTGCTCATGTCCCAGCTGTGTCGTCTGCACTTTCTCTGTCTCATTTTTTGAACGTATGCACCAACAAAATCAGTCTGCTCTGATCCTTGCTCTCCTCAACCCTTCCACCTCATGTCCCCACCAACCTCGTGTTTTAGCGCCATCTCTCATTTCATTCCTCTCTATGGCCACTATATTTTCTCCATTATCTCTTGCATACACCTCACCTCTTACCTCTTAGCCCCCTGCCTCATCCTCTCTAAACTAACATGTTATTTCTCATCTCCTCCCCATTTAACCACACTCACCAATCGCTCACTCTAATCAGCTATGTTTCCTACCAGCAACAAACATTTAGTTATTCTTCCCATTCTTAAGAGGTCTTCCCTTGATCCCTACCTTCCTTCTAATGTATGTCCCATCTCCCTTTTTCCCTTTCTTTCCAAATGTTTCAAATAGTTGGTTTAATCTCAGATTGCTTTCTATCTTGTCCACCACTGTCTACTCCCTGAGCATAGTATGGCTTCTGGCCCTTTTACTCTTCTGAGTTTGCCCTCCTCTCTTTCTCTAACTATTTCCTCTTAGCTTGTCACTCCAAAATCTCATCAATCCTCATCCTAATATATCGCTCTACTACTTTTGACACAGTCAACCACTCCAAACTTATTCACACTCTGTCTACCATAGGCCTGTTTCGAGCTGTTTTTCAGTGGTTTACTCTTTTCTGAGTGACCGTACAATCTGCGTCTCCTGGGCTGGCAAACTATTTTCCACCTTTTTGCTTCTTTATAGTGTTCCTCAGGGTTCCATGCATGTTCCTCTACTGTTTTCACTCTGCACATCCCCTCTCTACACTATTGTTTTTTTCTTTCATCTTTCATCCCACATCTAGGCTGGTGACTCTCAAATGTGTATCTCCTTTTCTTCTCATTGCAGACACAATTAATTTTACCATATCTTCTGTCATGGATGCATTCCAACTTCCTGCAACTCACGCATTCCAAAACTGAGATTCTTTTATTTCAAACTTCTTCAATTACCACCCCTCCCCTTCCTCCATTTTCTTTACTGCCTCAACATCCCCTCTCCAATTCAGCCTGTAAAGTGAGTGCCTACTTTGAATCCTCCTTCTCCTTCAATCTTCACATTGCAAGCACGGCACTCTCGTGCCGCCATCATTACTCTAACATTTGCAAAGTTTGTTCTTTTTATCCCTTCACGCTACTAAACTGCTTATCTCTAATCTTGTCCTTTACTTATTTGCCTATTGGTCGGCTTTGCTTACTGGCTTAACCACCTATGAACTATCCCTCCTCTGCTCTATCTGTAACTCCTCCATTTGTACCCTCTGCTGTCTCTCCGTTCGTACCTCTGTCTCCCCCTCCTTACAATCTTTGTCTTGGATACCCTTTGAATCTCATATTCCTTTTCACTTCCTCTGAATCACATTCAAGTGCATTCATGGCCTTGCACCCCCTTATCTTTCATGTCTCTTCTCCCTCTATGTCCCACCCTGCTCTCAGTGATCACAAAACCAACACTTGCTTATAGTTCCTAATCCCCCATGTGCTTCCTCCAGCTTTCAGACTTTTGCTCTCTTGGCTCCCACACATTTAAAATCCCCTCTCTGAAAATGCCTCCACTCCTCCTCTATACACTTTCTATTTTAACTTATCACATTTTGTTCTGTCATCTAACTGTTTATTGATTTGTTTAAACCCCCACCATTCCTGTAATTTACCTGTGCAGCATACCATGCAAAAGCAAATGAAAAGAGAGGCAGGAATTTGGGATGGCTGGCTCGGAGAAGGCAGATGTCTTTTGTGAGTTAGTACTGGTAAAATGGTGAGGAATCTTCATCGAACAAGAGTGGGATTTTGTATTAATTAATACAATTGTGCAGGTAATTCCATCTCTGTAAGAGTAAACTGCCAATCAGTTTTCCCTTTAAGATGCCCATGAAAAAAGCATAGTGTGTGCCTGTGCCCTGCTGCGTCAATATCTTGATTTGCAGCATCAGAGGTCACAGGTGCCCATTTGACAGCTGCAGTGACAGCCAAGTATCTGCAGCGCAGGGTCTGCATTTAAGACATGCACCCCTGTACCAAACTCCTATTTTGTCATTTGTGGGTTTACTGTTCTGGTGCAAGAAGCACCCCTGTACCAAACTCCTATTTTGTCATTTGTGGGTTTACTGTTCTGGTGCAAGATGCATCTTTAAAGATAAGCCATACCTGGGCTATGGTAAATGGTATTTCTCATAATTATTAGTGCCATAGCAATTTGATAATATACATGTGTCTGCACTGTGAGTTCAGCTAAACTGTAAAAGTATTATGTGTATTATTTACAGGCAAGGCTGTCCCTGCAATTGCTAGCAGGACAGTAGCCTTGGGGAATTGCTGTCTTTGTTCCTCTGTGAGGGCAATTACCCAAACCCCATAAAGACAACCATTACACAGGAAGCTAGTGGCCTGGTAACAGGAATGAAAGGGCACACCCATTCACAAATAGGTTAGGCCTCACACCAGGGTGCTCCATATTTAAAGGCCTTTGATTCTATTGAGAAGGGAAAGGGGTGGGATTACTGTAGATCGAGGGAGGTCTTCACATCTGAAGGAAGCTTCCATCATCTTTGTTCTCTCTACCTCTGTCTTTCCTTCCTGTCCACTCAACGCCCTGTAGCACAAATCACTTTGGGTGTGATGTCAGAAGAAAAAGTCCACTTCTTCCTAGAAGAGGGATTGGAGCCCTAAAGCAGACTAGCTTTAGTGCAATCTCCTGGGGATGGTTGCCTTTAAAAGACAGGGTCTCCCACCACTTCTTTGAATCATCTCTGGCATTCAAACTTTCAAGAAGATTTTGTTGGACCCTTTTGGAACAGCAGTCCTTCCCAAGGTCCTCCAGTTGTGAGGTGAAGGCAGGTGTTCCAGCTCTTAGGCAAGCTATGTCCCCTAACTATCTCATTGGACCATTGGGGTCACCAGCTGCTGGAACAAGACTTGCCTCTCATCCATGCTTGGGGTTCTCAGGACCTCATTGTGTTGAAGGGCCCCTTCAGTTGTGCACCAACTAACCCTGTATTTGAGAGCCAGAGAACAAGGACCCCTCTTGTCCCTGGAGTGGGGCTCACAGCAACCTGAGGAGTGACCTGCTGCTGTAGCAAGACCTGCCTCTCTGCCAGCCACAAGTATACCCTGGACATCACTGTGTTGAAAGACCCCTGTAGTTAGTTGTGTGCCCCATGTTTGGGAATACAAGAAAATGACCCATCCTGTCATAGAGCCACTGGATTGGGTCTCACAGCGTCCTGAGAACCAATACCTCTGGCATCCTAGTGTTTTTCAATGCACTGCTTGGAGCTGTGTTTCAAATGCTGTTCAACACATATGAAGCACCAGGACCCTTGGCTGCTACTTTTTTCACTCTCTCAATCTTCCATTAACTTGCACAGCACCAAGAAGTCTGATTCAGGGCTGCTGGACCACCAAGAACCGAGAAAGGTATTATTGACTGTTAACTGCCCCCTTGTTTCATCTTTGGGCCCTAGAGACTGGCAAGGTCACAATAATACTTTTTTTTCAGAACAAGAACATGTCCGGTTCTAACATTGTGGCCCTTTCCACCGAGTCTTATTACCCAGAAAGTGCCATCTTGCTATCTTGCATATTCTGTGTTCTTTGTACAGAGGTAGGTTTTTGTAGCATGTTCTATTTAGTTATAATTGTATGTGGTGTGTTTAATTAAAGTATATATATTTGTATTGAACCTTGATTAGATATGCCTTTATTTTTAACTGTTATACTTTGCTTTACTGAACAGCATTCACACCCCTCTTGAAAGTATAGCATTCCCTCTGCCCACGTTACCACAAAAGGCGAAGGAGGCATGTTGCTTAACTGTGCCTGTTTTACCTCTATGATTGTGCTGGCTGTTGGTTTTTAGAGGTGGGAGGGCTGAGAAGGCGCTTTAGCCTCTACTCATCCTTGTACTCATGCACGCCAAAGGTACCTTTGTCACAGGATTCATAAGTATATTGATTACATTTAATATATTTATTCAAATACATGTCCTTATAATAACTGGGAAATCAACAACAGCCTTTTAGAACTAGTAGATTCTTGCATATTTTTGGGAGTACCAGTAAGAACTACTATTGGTGACAGTGCTCAGTGGGGAAGAAGATAGACGAAGGCCGTAAAGAGATTAGCAATGATCCATCATTTTACAAAATCTTATTGTGGATTTAGTTTAAAAGGCACATTAAGGGTCTATAAAGAGAGTCTGACACCTATAATTATTGAAGCATGTATTATTCCTATGTTGGAGAGGGTGAACAAGATAGAAGGGCGAATCTGTCCTTGTGTTTATCTAATGGAGTGACAATATATGCAATCAGGATGGACGTCTCTCTATACATGTGTGAAAATACACCAATGCATGCTTTACCTGAAGATACTAATTTTTCGGACAATGGTACTTATAAGTTATTGGCTAAAAGTTTAAAACATGTTATTCATTGAATACAAATAAAAGAAGTACTGACGATGTTCTATCTCAAATCGAGGTTCTAACTGATCAAAAGTCAGATTTTAAGGTCAGATTTCAGGTCATAATTATCATTGCTAGTAAAAGAAACACACAAGAAGGAATAATTTTGATTTATTTGCCCATGTCTCTTCAGCCCTATGTGATGAACTGTCCCTCACAATTTCATAGGAGGATATTTTTGTTATTGGGGCTTGATCATCTTCCATGTTTAATGGTTACACGCGCTAGGTTGAACATGCATGCCGAGAGAACCGAGAACACGTGGACGATGTAAATAACAGAATCAAGTAGAGGCTTATCAGACATTTATTGACACAATGAGTGGCATAGGAGACAGTAAAATTGGGGGATTTACTACTAAAACAACCAATTCAAAGAAACAAAATGTCTAATTCTGATTGTCACAATCCTCGAGCACATATAAACATGTTTATTGTAAAATGCCAAATTATGCCAGTTTTGTAAACACTGTTGCATTCAAATGTAAAGTTTGTTCAACAACTGCAAAATCTGCTATTTAAATGCATTTTGGGTGATTTGAGGGCACCCAGAGCATGGGCAAAAGTCACAGCCAAGGCACACCCCCAATAGCCATGACGGCAAACCATGGCCAGTGGTTACTTCGGGTAGCTTGCATGGGATCTGGGACCAATTGACAGCTGGCTATGGTCACTGACCTGACCCAGTGGGCATAACGATTGGCTTGGGTTTGGCCAGGACATGACAGAAAGCCATTCAAGTGGCCAGTGGATAAACATTGGGGGCTTGGACGATGGGCTTATCAATGGCCAATGATAAAGGCCATGTTCTGTGTGGCCACTCAGATGACTTTGGAGGACACGTGGCCATGGACAGGTGCCTGGGAGTAGGACTTGGAGCATTTGCTGCTGGCAATGTCTAGTGGCCACTCTGGGTGACTTAGGGATGCCGGTGGCAAGGAAAATACCATGCGCCACACTATCTGGCCAAAGGCCACTATTGGTGGTTTTAGGTAACCCATGGCATGGACACAGGTTAAGTCTAGTGAGCACTGCTCATATGTTAGCGCATATCATTAAAACCACCTAAAACATGTGAGAAAATCGTATGCTTATCTCTAACACATAATGGCTCATTTTGGAGTTCCCCGTAATTTGGCAGTGGGGAGCTGTTGCGTGTAAACATACAAATAGGGAACTCCTCACTGTCAAATGTTGGTCATTTGCACAGCAGAGTGCAAATGTGCAGGGCCAAAGGTGGCGCACAAGCGCGTACACAGCTTTTTACCATGCACTTTTGGACTCCGCCGTGTAAAATTAGTAAACACTGCCTGCCATTCGAGCATGCCAGGCAGCATTTACAATGGATCCCTATGGAGTCTGTCTGTTTCATGTTGGCACATAAAACCAGCGGTCTCCATAGAGTTCCCCAGCATTTGTGTCAGCATAAAAATGCATGGTGGTGCAAATGCTACAGCATTTGTATGGTGGAAACGAAATGCAAGTTACGTTCCAGCCCTCTTCTCCAAAATACAAATGGACGAAAAAGGAGCCATGACAGTAATGCATGATTTAAAAGCCTTATGTATTGCGTTTATTCCATACATTAACGTTACGGCTCATTCGAAAATGAGCTCCAAAGTTATTTTCAAAAAGTGCTAAAAGAAGCAAAATTGACGAGATGGCAGCTTCACAGTGAACCTCTCCAGAGTGATGTTAGGCCCTGATCAGAAGGAGCCTTTGCACTGTATGAGGAAGCCATGAACATTGCCCCAGACGGCAGGGTCCGCTATGCTGCGGTTGTGGCCTCAAAAATCTGTCTGACTGGTGGCCCCAGAACCAGGATCTTGGCAGCGGCGAGTGACGCCGGGTTAACCCATTGGGCGAGGCCACAGAAGCTGGGGGGTGTACTTTAGGTGCGTGCCGCTGGAGTCATGGAGGGAGTCGCGTTGGAATCGTGGCATCGTCCTCCTTGGTCCAACTCTCTCCAAGTCTGGTGTGGGTCGGATCCCTCGCCGTGTGGCACACCTACCGCAGCTCTGGCCCTGGAACACTGACTCAGCTAACGACCTGGGCGCTGAGGCCCGAGGGTATATGGCTACTGCTGGGTGCTCTGTACTCCGAGCCGGTGCGGGGTGCACCACTGCACCTTGATTGCATGACGTGGCTCCAGCATGGAGCTAAACAGAGCATGGATCTGAGGGCTATTTCCTTTTTGCTTCAATGAACTGTGGGCAGCCCATCAATGAGCTTCGGAATACTGCGACCAGATGGGCTGAAGAGGAGCTGAACATCTGCACTATGGAGTACTGTGGCCAGGCGAGGGCTCAATCCTATTCCTCCATTGTTTTCTCCATGCTGTGAAGACCTGTGGAGGATAAGTGGGAAGTTTGCAGCCCTGAAAAGCTTGTTGGGAGACATCCAATTAAATAGAGAGGGGGAGGGAGATGGCATCGGGAAAGGGAAAGAAGAAAAACACTGTGGAGGATGCTGATTCTTTTGCACCCCGTAGTGGGCAACCTACTTTGGAGAAGCCTCCATCCCAAGACCCCGTCATGGCAGCACTGGGGTGCATGGAACAGTCAATGTCGTGGTTGGAGGGTAAACTGGACAAATTAACATAGAAAGTGGCCCAGTTGGAAACAAGAACATCTACACTGGAACAGAGGACCACTGTGCTGGACAAGCAATGCGCGCAGTCGCTCACTCTGGTAGAGGACATCAGCAAAGATATAGAGTCAGTGATTAAAGGCAGCATGGTGACAGATGAGAGGCTGGACTTCCTTGAAAACGAAATGCGTGCATCCCAAATGTGCATCATTGGCCTCCCAAAGGGTGCAGAGAGTGACGATCTGATAGGTTGTGTCTCAACGTGGCTCCCTGAGCAACTTGATCTCAACGTGGAAGTTGACCCAATGTACATGTCAAATGTTATAGGCTGAAATTAGCTGGATCTAGAGCGATGCTCTTGTCAGAGGTGGGTCCCTCACTGCTGGTCTGCCTGAGTGATTCCAGTGACATGGACAGGATCCTGAAAGCAGCAGCGGGCAAGAAAAGAGTGGTATATCAACATCATAGTATCCTTTTTTTCCCAATCTCACTCCAGCCACTGAGAAGAAAAGACAGGCCCTAAATGTCACAAAGAAAGCTTTCCAGGAATGTGGGGTCAAAGCAGGCCTGCTACATCCGGCCAAGCTTAGGGTGACTTTGAATGGGAAGGAGTTGTCTTTTGGGATGTTGAAGAGCAGAGAAGCTTCTGAAGACTGCCCACTGCAAAGCCACAGGACTGTGACACTGGTTGAAGGGTTCCGGGTCACTTCAGTATTGTTTCCCCTATGTTGTTCCTATTGGGGCTAGACCTCCTTTCAACATAGTATGTTTGACATCAGCTGTATATTTTCGGAATGCTAGTGCTCACCACCTTCTTAATTTGTGTAGTTTTCTTTTCTCTTTTTTCTGTCTCTTTGGGATTTTGGAGCCCTCTGTCAGGTACGGTCCTTTACAGGGGCAGATATTGCCTAGCATTCCTTCCTTAGACATCCTTGGGGCATCACTTTTTAAGGGCTTTGGTTGTAAGAGTTAAGATGTCTGGTCCCCCCAGTGAACGTCGAGACTCTCATCGTGGTTACCTTATGAGACTCAGTGATTAATCTTGAAGGTGGTTACACAAGATTGGTGTGTGAAAACATAAAAATTGATATGAGGCTGGGAAGCCCAAAAGAAACACACCAACACAGGTTACGAAGGACATACAAGTGCTTTATTAAAAAGCTACAACAGTTACCAAAGTCAATTGACAAACGGATAGCTATTCGGCTCTCAGAGTAACGTAACGAACTTCAACGAGGGTTCGATGCATTAGTAGAGAGACCGTACATTGGAATACTTGGGTTTTTATATCCTTTATCCAACCCTTGGCCAACCCCCTCGCGGGTTAACCATTCTTGGGATCAGGCCTAGGGTTCCTTGCCAGGTCAATCCTATAATGTATGCATTTTGATCAGTTCCGCTGATACAGTTGTTCATTTACACATAGGTCAGTGATAGGACAAGGTCTCAGTTCGCGACCCCAACAAGTGGCCTGCAGGCATATTAATTATTCATGTGTGCGGAGGTCACAACGGCCAGAATCTCACTCAGAATGTTATTCAGCCTCCATTTTGATGTTCAGGGTGACTTCCACATTACAAGAGAACCTAAAATGGCGGCTAAATCCAAGATGGCGACTTACATTACTTTTCGTTAAGGTCAAGACCTTGCGGCGGAGTCTATTCACATGATATTTTAGACAACTTGGCGTAGGCCAATACACATTCAATTACTGAGGTAGGAGGCATAATATTATTTCAATTCCAACAGACCCTACTTTTGGCCTATGCCAAGTGCTAATATAATTTCTAATACTTTTGCAAATAGCTTCATGTATTGTCATCCACACATCCCGAATCATTGTCTGTTATATCTATAGCCATTAGGTCGTTCATCAGAACCTCTTGTAACACAAACTCTTTGGATGCTGTATCTGGGGCATACATTCTATGCCCTATTGTGCTCACTGCTTGGGCACAACATCCCCCTAGCATTCCACATATACTCGGAAGACATTGAAAACAGCAACAAAGGAATAGCAGGATCCCCAAAATAACTAGAATAACAGAAAGCACCTTCCAACCCCAAGATCGTAAAGAATCCCAGAACCAGGTGCTAAGATTCCAATCTCCTACAGGGATATGTACTTCAGAACTAAGAGTATGCAAGTTCTGTATTGCTTTAAAAATTGTCGGCGATGAATCTGGTACGAAAACACAGCAAGCGGACCCCACCAATTTGTATACTCCACCTCGTTCTGCCAAAATGACATCTAATGCCATCCAATTTTGGAGTGCTACCAATCTTATTGCTTTTTGTTCTAGTGTCATATTGTAGAGTATGTCCGTGGTCCGGTTGATCGTTCTCTCCAGTACCCTTGCTAATCCCCTAATGTTCTTAGAGTTTGTTATTTGTCCCCAAAAGGGCACAACTGATTTTGCTATATCTCCCAATACTTGCCCAGGGGTATCTCCGTTCTTGTCCCGCCGTGGGCGAGCCTAAGAAACCTCCAATGTACTAGCTACAAATACCCCGGGTAACAGTATTCCTAAATAACAGGTTCCCTGCCAATCCTTGGGCAACCAGGGAAATGCTAAACTACCACAAACAAAATAAACAGGCCCCCCTACATACAGAGGCCTGTTTTCTCCAGTCAAATTTACAATGTTCATACAACCTTCAAAATCTCCCATTGGCCGAGTGCCATTTCTTTGTACACAAAAGGGGACCGAGTCAGGGCTATGATTTATAGAGTAAGAAGGAGGCACGGCGTCCTTATTGCCGATCGGAGCCATTTTAAAGGAAATTACAGTTTGAAAAGGAAGAGACAGTTTATCAGACGGCCTAATAGAAGCGACATTAGGTTTACTTCTATTTGCAAAAAGCAAGCATCCCAGGGGAGTTAATTCACGTTTCTCGAAATCATTCAAATTAGTTCCATCAAAGTTCCCTGAGATGCTATCATTCCAACGGCCAAAGAATAGTGCTCTAAGAGAGGCATAGCAAGCAGTCGTTAAAGGTAAAGGGTGAATATACCATCCTAGTCCCTTGTTCCCATGTTGCGGTAAATGAGTGCAAATCCAACAATTACTCTTATTAAAAATGGCATGCGTTGCATTCATTACTATCATTAGAGTGTTATTATGATACTTTTGTCTATGTTGGGAGTCTCTAGGGGACAGAGTGTGAAGGTGTACAGGGGGAGTCAAAGCAGTTGGTACAATCTCGGTCGGTAGTAAAGGTTTTAGAGGATAGATTTCCTCAAAGTACCAGAGTCCTACAGCAGTAATTGCAAAAATAACAATTATCATTATCAAAACACAGCAGTACGTTTTCGGGGCCCAGGCACATTGTTCATTGTCCAAGTTGGTCACCCCCTTATTCACAAGTCCAGTGCGGGGAGCAGCAGTGGAGGTGGCAGGCATTGTAGTTCCTCAATCGATGACCCCAATGTTCGTTGCTGGCGACGCTACGGTCGCGCGATTTCTTAATCCTTCCCAACCCTAACCAGCAGAATCCCTTTTTTTCCTTTTGTTCAACGGAAACTTTCTTATACAAAAGAAAACTTTCAATCACTTCTCTTTTCCAAATGCACGGGAAACCCGTGACGTAGTTCTATTTTCTTTGTCGAAGGTTGTACCTGGTGGTACCCAAGATTGTTTGATCTGAAAACAAGGCGTCGTCACTTCCTGAGGGAAGCGACGTATCGGAGGCAGCGGCAGAACTTGAAACAGTGTTTTCCGGAAGTGATTTTTCAAAAGAGTGCAGAGACGAAATGGACTGTTCCCCAAGCTCCACGGGCTCAGAGAAATTCTCCGACGCACTCACAGTGCTGTTTGCTACTCCAAGATCAGGGACTGTAGCATCAGCGAGGGGATCTGCTTCTTCTGTAACGTGTGGCGTCGGGTGGGGAAGTTTCTTGACATGCGTCGCGTGGATCCAGTGTTTCTTCCTTGCCACCCGCACTGCTGTCTGGGTGACCAACAGCACCTGGTAGGGTTCCTTCCAACGAGGAGCGAGACAGGAAGACCTTTCGTAGGCCTTCACTAGGACCCAACTTCCAGGCTTTATATCGTGTCCTGGGCCCGTGAACCGTACAGGTAAAGCCGAATACACCTGGTGATAAATGAAATACAGGTTTTTAGTTAACTGGTTACAGTAGTCTACAAGCAATACATTTTCCACCTCTCTCAGGGCTTTAGGCTTTAGGAGACCCCAAATGTTAGCAGGCCTCCCCATTACTACCTCAAATGGAGAAAGCCCAGTCTTAGTTTGAGGTGTGGTACGCATAGCTAATAATACAATAGGTAAGGCATCTGGCCATTTCAGCTTGGTATCGGCACATGTTTTTGCAAGCTTATTCTTTAAGATACCATTATGTCTTTCCACCAACCCAGCACTTTGAGGATGTCTGGCAGAGTGAAATCGTTTCTCAATATGTAACGCTGTGCATATCTGCAAAATTACTGCTGCAACAAAATGAGGACCATTGTCCGACCAAATTACCCTTGGGAGCCCAAATCAAGGAAATAATTCTTTTACCATAATCTTTGCAGTGGTCATGGCGGTAGCATCTTTAACGGGGAAAGCCTCGACCCATTTACTGAAGGCACAAATAATTACAAGAACATTTTCAGATTGTTACACCGTTCCATCTCAATAAAATCAAAGTGAATGACCTCGAAGGGAACAGAAGGGGGCCCAAAGCTTCCCCTTGGAGTTACTGTCCCCTTACCCACATTGTGCTGTAAGCAGATCATGCAATTCCGAACATGATGTTTTGCAGTCTCCGGAATCTTGTTATTCACCCAAACTTGTTCTTACATTTTCGTGATCTGCTGAGCACACACATGTGTAGGACCGTGTGCCATCGTAACCATTGCGAGTACATATGAATGAAGGAGCAACCATTTTCCTTCAGATGTATCCACCCAACACTCATCATCATCTAGTCTCCCCATTCCTTCGGCCCACCTTTTAGATTCTTCTACTGTAGCATCAGTTTGAATATCCCGCACAGACCCAATACCTTCATCCTTTACATAGGCATCTTTTGTTTCCCTTAGCGCATACATGTCTGTGCTAAGGTCTGTGGCCGTTTGCCTGGCTATCAGGTCCGCAAAGGCGTTCCCTTTTCCCACATCATCTATGACCTTACGATGTGCTGCACATTTCATGATCGCTAACTGCCTAGGGAGCGAGAGTGCCGAGAGCAATTGCACTATCAAGGGGCCATGCTGAATCTTGGTCCCATGTGAGGTCAGGAACCCTCTTTCTGACCAGAGCCTCCCAAAGTTGTGAGCCACCCCAAAGGCGTACTGGCTATCAGTATATATATAAACTATATGCCCTTCGGAGAGTTCACAAGCTCGGGTCAATGCTATAATCTCTGCGGCCTGCGCGGAGTTATGCGAAATTCTCTTAGTTTCAACAACTTTACTCAATGTAGTAACTGCGTAAGCAGCTGTAGATGTACCATCTGAACGTTTGAAGCAGGAGCCATCACAAAACAGCTCCCCTTCTGCATTGTCCAAAGGAGTATCTATAAGATCTATCCTTCCCTTCGTTTCTTGTTCAGTGGTATACAGACAGTCATGTAATTTTTCGTCACCGCAAACAGTGTTTTGCGGGAAAGGTAAGAGTTCAGCCGGATTAAGAACACAACACTTCCTAATTTTAATGTGCAGGGCAAACAGAATTAATTCATACCTTGTTAACCGTGCAGAGGTGAGGTGTTGCGTTTCGGTTTTGTTCAATAGGATATCTACAGAGTGAGGTACCATCAAAATCAAATCATGGCCTAGGACCATTCCCTCACTCTGTTTTACAGACGCGGCAGCAAACATCTTGGCAAAGCGCATGCGACAGGATCAAGGGCGGAGGAGTAGTAGCCGCACGGCCTATTCTTCCCTCCGTGTTCCTGTGTTAACACAGCCAAAGCACATCCATCACATTCATGCACAAACAACACAAAGGCCTTGTCATAATTTGGAGTACCCAGAACCGGTGCAGAGCATAACGCGGTTTTGAGAAGCTCAAATGATCGTTGATGTTCCGATTTCCATGGCAGTGGCAGAGAAATGCCCTTCTTCGTCAAAGCCAACATCGGTTTTATCACTAGCGAAAAGTTCGGGATCCACAACCTACAGTAAGAAGCCATACCTATTAAGGCTCTGACTTCCTTCTGTGTATTTGGAACAGACATGCCAGAAATGTGTTTTATTCTTTCAGGTGTCAATCTTCTCCCCTCCTTTGACACTTTGACAGGAGGTAGCCTAAATAGGCGGCCTCCTGACAACAATATTGAAATTTTTTGAGCGAAGCTTTATGACCATTTTTAGCTAGATGAACAAGCAACAGTACAGTGCCTTCTTTACAAGCACTTTCAGAGTCTGCAGCCAAAAGCAAATCATCAACATATTGAAGCAATGTACAAGTAGGTGGCAATTCAAGGGTGTCGAGCTGCACTTTCAAAGCTCTACTATAAATGCTTGGACTTTCAGTATACCCTTGAGGTGCCCTAGTAAATGTAAATAAGCGTCCCCCCAAGGTGAACGCAAACAAATATCTACTTTCCTTATGTATAGGGATGCTAAAGAAAGCATTTTTTAAATCCACAACGCTGAAGTGCGTAGCCGTAGCAGGGATCATTGTCAATATCGTCGTCACATCAGGCACGATTGGAAATTGTGGGGCGACAACTCTGTTAATAGCACAAAGATCAATTATGAACCGGTATGGGATTGCATTGTTGCCTTTCTTATATACAGGCAAGATCGGACTGTTAAACAAACTACCTGTAATCTCCTCGATCACCCCACGATGCACAAAATCGGAGACAATGCATTTCAAAGCACGCTCCCCCTCAACTGATATTTTATACTGCGGAATGCGTGGTAGTTTAACTCCATGTTTCAAAACTATCTTAACGGGCTCAATCTGCAGTACGCCGACATCATTGTCGTCAACCGCCCATAAACATTTCGGGACAATGCTAAACTCGGGAGGTAAAGGTCGAATCAGAAACTGAGAATTAGGAAGTTGCTGTGGTGAAACCGTCAGCCGTACTCCATCAGAGGAACAATGAATTACTGCATTCAATTTCTTTAACAAATTCAACCCCAGCAAATTCTCTCCACAGTTCGAAGTGAGAGGAAAAGGGCAATGGTCCGTAAAGGGACCCAAAGAAACAGACACCGGTGAAGAAACCGGACAGACAATTGGTATACCAGAAAACCCTACGGAAACATTTGTTTGCCCTGACAGTGGAATGTTTGGAACCCGAGAATGATCAATGGAGCACTTCTGTGCTCCAGTGTCTATCAAAAACGGGTATTTCCTATTCCCTACTAATAATTCAACGTAGGGGCCTTTCTGATTAACGGGAATAGGTGAAGGTTCCAAACCATGCTTCGGGCATTCCTAATGAAATAGAGTATCGTCAGAAGGAAGCTCTTCAGAAAGGTAGGCAGCAGAAGGGTGATCAAATATGTTCCTCGAGTCCACACTTGAGGTCTGATTTTCCCATGAAAAAGGTTGCTGAGGATCTTGCAAAAACTAACCTCTATCAGGGCCCCCTGCTCCAGGGCGGCCCCTAGGTCGTCTACCCATACTCCCAAACGCACTGTTTGACCTTTGTCGAAGGACGGGGCACTGTCCTCGCCAATGACCTTCCTGGCGGCAATAAGCGCATTGATTAATATTCACAGAACCCAAAGGAGCATTTCCTTTTGGGAGATACTGACCTCTAGTCTGTGTCGTGCCTCCTCTGGGGTTTCTAACAATTTGTTGTAATAATACTTTGGTTTTCAAATCTCCCTTCCTCTTTTCTATTTTCTCCTTCTCATTATTAACACGGTTCTCATAATACTGAGCCATGTGCAAAACTTCAGATTGAGATTTTGCCTGCCAAGCGCTCTCAGAGGACATAATCTGTGACTGGATGTCGGGCAACAATCCACGTACAAATTTGTCCACAAACAACCTTTTCCCAGACTGTACCCAAATCCTGCCCACTGAAGTCAGAAAATACCTGCTCGAATCTGTTAAAGAATTGGTGGCGCCTTGAACACAGGCCGTAAGCTTGTCCCAAATAATTCTTTTCTCTGGAATTATAGTTTTTAATTTTGCGACAATTCTATCAGGCAAAGTAAGTATTACCTGTGGTGGTTTCTCACCTGCTGGTCTTTCCCCATCAATCCTAATCATATTAGCCCACGTATCTCCCAACCCTGGTACATCATCTATTGTCCGAACCTGCTTCCATACATCTACAGGTAGGAGTACAGGGAATAGCAAGTCAATATCGCTTAAGGTGAACACAGAGGACTGCAAGACGGACTCTATCTCTTTGTAAAACCCCGTCGGGTTTTTCCTGATATCGGGAACTGATTGTCTAATAGTGTTCACTTCCTGTCGTGAAAACGGGATGTGAACGAATTGCGATACATAATGTGCAGGGATATCCACAGCGGGTGCACCAGTCCCAGCGTTGGCAGGAATCTCAACCTTTGGGACAAAGGTCGGAGGAACCTCTCTCATAGGCAACTGAGATATAGGTACCTCTGGCTGCTTACTAAGCAACAGAGCCAGGTCGAGCGCTAAGGCAGCCGAAGAAGTGTCGGGCGAAAAAGCCCTTTTACAAATCCCCAACAATTCTATGGGGCAACTAACCTTCTTTCCTACACATTCTTCATGCAGGTACTGTACCATTACCTGAATTACCTTTCTTTGCATTTCTACTGTATACTGACTATACGTGTCATATACTTCATCTGGCGGAATCGATGAATCCGAGATCCATCGAATCGCATCTTTGGTACAAATTCGTACTTCCTCAGGTGCCGATCTATGACACGGAAGGAACCGTTTCTGTACATACATACTATCGTCTTCGTCATCCTCATCTCGTGACTTTTCAAAGTCCTTCCTATACTCAAACAATCTTCCAACATGACCATATACTTTCTGCTCTGTGTCCCTCGAAAGTGCCAAAGCATTTAGATCTCTCACCCCTTGTGGAAGATCCAAATTTTGCAATCTACCCTACATCACACATAAATGAGTCCCCAAAACTTCGATAAAAACATTTTTCTCGGGAAAACTGTTCAAATTAGATAATGTGGAAAAAACTTTAACTTGATCAACTTTCTCCATACAGTGTTTAGCCCATGCAAACAATTCCTGTTTCTTATCTGCAGAAACAGTATTACGAGTGACGATCTTTGATCCTGCACCTTGATCAACTTCAGTCAATACGGGACCACTCGGGAGCAGAGGTGCAGGTAAATTTAATAAAGGTGCAACTATCGGCGCAGAAGGAAGGGGCGGTGCGATAGGTGGAGGAACAACAACTAGAGGAATAGGAACAATAGGTTGTACAGCGGTAACAGGAATAACAGCAGGAACAACAGCAGGAATGGGCAGAGCGCCCAAGAAAGGATCATACGGAGGTGGCGCAGAGGCACCAGGCCTGCGTTCGTTTAACAATTTTTCAATAAATTCTTCGGAAACATGAAAATCTTAAGAGGGGTACATTTTCTGGATTCCAAGTGAAAAAGCCCTATCCATATTTTTAACTGATTCTGAATGTTTTTCTTTATCATATAACAACGCTTTTTCGGCATTTGTTTTATGACGGCGTGCATGTTTATCCCTACTTTTAAGCTACTGTAACGCTTCTTTTTTCCAATTCTGTAAAACATCAAAGGCTGCAGGTCTAGCCTTCTTTTTTAGCAAGACCGATTCTAGGTATTCAATACGGGAGATCTCAAAACTGCCATTGATTGGCCACTGAAATTCGGAGGCATGTCTGGTCTGTCTGTGCCAAATATCATTAAATACTATACTACCAATGCCATACTTACAGTACATAGTACATGCGGCGACCCCTCCTGTGGTGCCGGGCGGCTCAATTCCAAAGATTGTCGATCGCTGCGGAACAGAGCCCTAAAGCAGCTAGACAATTTCCCAGGCATTTCACAAAAAAATGGTGTTACCTGGTCAATAATTGTGTCTGCAGATACAATACGCCAAATTCAAATAGTCAGGGTTAAATTAAGAGCCGGGTCACGACTGCACCTCACCAAACCTAAGGAGGACCGTACGGTTCATCAAAGAACTTACCTAAAGAATTTTACCTTGTGTTTGGTGGTTTCGACAAATCTGCCCGCCTCAAAAATGGACCCTCGTCAAGATGCCGTGTCAGAACACACGACTATCGTCCAAGGATCGGATCGTGCAGCGCTGCCGAGGTATCGCGTCTCGTTCGGTCGGGCCCGCAGAATCACAAAGTCCGATCCCGGTTCGATAGTCTGCGTCAACCTTCAATGATCCGGCATCAATCTTGAGGGTCCCTATTCGGGCGCCAACTGTGAAAACATAAAAATTGATATGAGGCTGGGAAGCCCAAAAGAAACACACCAACACAGGTTACAAAAACATACAAGTGCTTTATTAAAAAGCTACAACAGTTACCAAAGTCAATTGACAAACGGATAGCTATTCGGCTCGCAGAGTAACGTAACGAACTTCAACGAGGGTTCGATGCATTAGTAGAGAGACCGTACATTGGAATACTTGGGTTTTTATATCCTTTATCCAGCCCTTGGCCAACCCCCTCGCGGGTTAACCATTCTTGGGATCAGGCCTAGGGTTCCTTGCCAGGTCAATCCTATAATGTATGCATTTTGATCAGTTCCGCTGATACAGTTGTTCATTTACACATAGGTCAGTGATAGGACAAGGTCTCAGTTCGCGACCCCGACAAGTGGCCTGCAGGCATATTAATTATTCGTGTGTGCGGAGGTCACAACGGCCAGAATCTCACTCAGAATGTTATTCAGCCTCCATTTTGATGTTCAGGGTGACTTCCACATTACAAGAGAACCTAAAATGGCAGCTAAATCCAAGATGGCGACTTACATTACTTTTCGTTAAGGTCAAGACCTTGCCGCAGAGTCAATTCACATGATATTTTAGACAACTTGGCGTATGCCAATACACATTCAATTACTGAGGTAGGAGGCATAATATTATTTCAATTCCAACAGGTGCTGCCTACTTTTATGCTTCTGTATTGGTTTTTCACAAGGCTAAAAAAAAGAGGCAAAATTACTGTAACTCCTTACACTGAACCCAGTAAGACATGTGCATCAAAGAAGCACTTACTCTTATAATATATATAACATTTTACATTTATTATATCTACACCAGAATCACTTTAAATACCTCATATGTTTACACTAGAACACTTCGGAATACATTTAGAATACACTTCAAATGACACTTTAACTTTTGTGTTTGTTTACGGTTACATTTGATGCAACATTAGAAATGGAAAAGACAATGCTATCGTATTATCGGTAATTATGTGCACATGCCGTTCTTAGCAGATTTATGATAAGACATTTACTCTGCAAACACATATGAGAAAGTAACTTAAAGGAAGTAGAGGAGTTAGTTAGAGTCATTCTATTCTGGTCCAAGGTTCTAGACACGGTATCTTTGCACAGCAAGTCTTTTAAGTCCAAAAACGTAACCCTAGCTAAAGGCAGTTCTGAGCGGGCTCAAATTCTTGACAAGCAGCAGAATACGAAGAGTTCCTGCGGATTTCTTCAAGTCTTTATTCTTTTAGTTGCAGCAAGTTAATAAATAATGATGGAGACCCTAAATAGGACTCGATGAAGGGACACAAGCAGCGGCTTGGGTGGGAGGTAAAAGGGGGTTGACCTGGACACCGCTAGGTGCACTCAAATGCTGTGGAACAACTTTCTGGAAACAGGTAAGCAATACCTTTTTTTCCCACCGTACCTGAGGATAGAAGAAAATGTTTGTGCTGGATGCTCTGTGATGTTTCAGCTCTGGACCTGACCTCTGGATTCCTTGTTCTGATGACTGAAGGCCGGACAATGGACGGGATCTCTCAGCAGCAGTCTCAAGGGAGCACCAACAAAGGACGCAGATCGCTCAGTCAATATTCTTTGCTTCCTGCAGTCCCATGCTCTGATGAGGGGGTCCGGATGAGTTAGATCAGATTTCTGAAGTGTAATTGAGGGCTCTGCAAAGATTTGGGCAAATTTGAACTTTCCACAATGATGCACTCTAAATGGGCAGCAGGTTTCCTGGTATTAGAATTCTGCAGCTCTGGAAACTCCTAGGGCCTCGGGAGATGACTCAATTCAAAGTTCATCTTGTTTCTGGTTGTTCCCAAAAGCCAAAGGGAAGGAGTAATCCTCTTTGCAGCTCCTCTTTCACACAGAAAATGGGTTCAGGACAGCAGTTAGCGCTTCACTGTGTTCCAAAGGGCCTGCAGGCATCTCTGGACATCTACATCTTTGGTTACTTCAGCTTCCAGTGGTCGACTTGCTTTTCACTGCAGAAGCCTCACCTTTTATACAGTCCTAGCACACACTCCTCTGCAATCTCTCACAGCAATTTACAGAAAGGGGTGTTTGGCTGTTCAATCAGGACAGCCAGACCCCTGTGGGAGCTGGTCCCTTTCAGGCACTCTGGCAAAGGACAGGAGGGTGAAAAACTCCTCCCACACTTCCTGCCTGCCCAGACACTCTGGAGCCTAGGCAGGGACTCCAAAGGGTTCTGCCATAGGAAAAACACACACACTGACCTCCCCCTTCCATAATGGTAGAAGAAGGGCTAACAAAGAACAATCATGCTACTAATGGCAACAAAAAAAGAGAGGCCCCATGTTGGTACTTGGGTGCTCCTATTGTGCACTACCGAGGCTATGGACATAGCCTGTGGTATACAAATGACACACAAGTTGGTGGAACATGTCCACTACCACCAGCCATAACTAGGAGATTGTCTATGTGACTAAAATGTCACAGGAGCAGAGAGAAGGGGGATACTAGGTATCCCTTTGGCCCTCCACATGCAGTGCTGTGTACCAATCTCTCAGACTATAGAGTTTTTGGAAGAGATACTAAGTATAGTTACTTGAAGATATAGAAACATAATATTTAAGGAGGACCCTAAGGGTCTCCAGCAACACTGCCCATAAGGAGCTGTGTGCTGCACTAGGAAAATACAGATGCCTTTGAGAGCTATGGAGCAGGCAGACTCCATAGCACAGATAGATTACAAAGAATAGAGTTCCAAAAGGCAGAGCCCACAAGAATGAATGAGTGGAAAAAGTCTCCACTAATTCAGGATTTAAAAGAAAAAGGTCCAGAAGCCCAACAAAAAGTGCTTGGGGTCTCACTAGGAGAGGGGATGAACCATAACAATTATAAATCTCCCTAACACAGATGTATCTTTTTTTCATTAGTTTAGTCATGAATATTCATTCTGAGCAGAGAACTATACATAACAAAGTAAGTCAAATTAAAAAATGATAGACGTTTATTCGGTGATCACACAACATTGCAAAGTGGGGTTTCTATTGAAAAGAACATGCCACGGCTCATCCTTTTAAGAGACAAAGTGCATACATTGATAAATGTTGGATGCTAACACACACATGATAAATGAAGTACTGTTTTCTGTTTAGGTTAAATTGCACATGTATCATCGTTTCTTATATAGCTAGAAAAGTATGTAGAGAAACACGTACCGTCTTATATGTTTGACAGAAAACTGTAAACTATACTGTTTCCAGCCAATCTGCACACTTTGGCTCACTGCAAAGAAGCCCCTCTCCAATGCTAAGCCCTGTCCTTTATCCATCACGCAGATAGTCGTATGCAAATGGCAGAGCAGCAGATGTATGACATGCTTTTTAAAGGCACAGAAAGACAAGCTGACTTAACCTGTGACTCAGGGGAGCACTTAAAAACCAAATCCCCATCAGTTCCCCATGCACTCTTCCTGCAAGGAACAGCTCAAATATGTGGGAGGGACACATCTTATTGGATCCCTCCATGGCAGGATATGGCATATGGGCAGGACGGCATACGCCCCCCTCGTGCCCCTGGTTTCTACGCCCCCCAGGGTGACCTTTAGTTGGATGTATAAGAGTGGAGTCGGGAAACAGGAAGAGACATTTTTTTCAAAAGGAGAGGATGCATTTAAAAATCCTTCGAATAGGCTTTGTGCACTTGATGGTAGGTAATGCATTGGCAGTAACCAGGCAGATGACAGGATCATCCTTACATACTTACACACACAAGCCACTCTGATATATTTGTATTTTTAACACTTAGGATTCCTATTTTATTATGTGGCACACACACTATTGTGTGCACTATATTTCCTTGTACTCTATTTAAAACGTGCGTGATTATATTTCCGTACACATCATTTAAAACTGTTGTAGTTCTTAGTGGTGCATGATTCATGCTTGACATTTAAGCTTACGGTAATGGCACAGTTTATCAGGCGCTTCATCAGTGATGTGACTCAAAATGTCTGGCTACAGCTCATCCAGAGTTGTTATCTGATGCACATTATTCTGAGGGGCTTCCATTTGAAACCTGGTGTAGGTGTACTGCGCCAGTTCTGGTGGCTGAAATACAAATATTGGACTGCATCGTGTTTTCCCTTTAGAACTGTGTGTAAACACTAATAGCTTATAATTCAGTTTCTACCGGAAATTGTGTTGTAAAAGGCACTCATCATTTTCACAAATGTTTTCTGGGTAAACTTCTCAAAACACTTTTAGGCGTGCTCAGACTCCTTTGTTTTTCTCAGCTGCTTGCTTCAATTTAGAGCAAGTGTTTCCAACGCACCAGTTTCAAAGTTCACAAAATCAACCCTGTCCATTTAACTTGTTTCCTTCTTTTAGCACTTGCACTATTTTAAACATATTTAAAGTATACTGTGAAGGTTTATGACTGGGATTTATATGAAAAGAAAAATATACAAATCTGATATGTATTAAATGCATCAGTATGTTGAGCTTTACTTAGAGAAATGAATAGGGATACAGGGTATGCTGGTGGGATTCTCAAATGGCACTAGACAGCTCAATGGTAATAGTAAAGGGAATAGGGTCCCTACACGTTTGTGATCTCCAGGGCATGGAGCAAAGGCTGTGTTTTTATCTCAGCTATGTGTGATCCACATAAATCACACTTGTATTGTTCTAGAGCGATTTTGTAAGTGCTGGACGTCATGCAAATGTGAATGTTAATGGGAGATTGTTGCCCCAGCAAAAGCACTATACAAACAAATGTATTCCCCACTTGTTGAGGTTTGTCAACAGTTGTAACCTCGTTTCTTTCCTGAGAGGGGCTTCCTTCCTATGTGAGAGTTCTGGGTCTGGCTAGAGAGCTTGCGTAGATCTCAGGAGCCTCTTAGCTCATGGGAAGGATTGAATTCAGTGGTCTGGGGCAGTATATTCTGCCTATCCTGGTTACCGGAAAGGACATTGGGGTGAAGGTAATGGTGGTGTCCCTGTAATTACCCATCTCATGGCCAGGCTTAAAAGTGAGATTGATGCAGGGTTTCTGTTCCAGTGATTCATGCCTGCATTAGTCCTGGGATCCATTGGGGCTGGTCTAGGGATCCGATGTATTCTTCCTCTGGACTCAACATCCACTATCTTATGGTGGTATCCAGGCACAGTTGACAACCCCACAGTGGGTTTTCACATTAAAGCAGGAGATGCAAAAAAAGTTTCCTACCTCTTTGTATCCCCAAAATACCCACAAAACAAAAAGAATACACTTTCTCGCTTAGTGTTTATAAACATTTTTGTATTGTATTATAGTATTATATTAGTTTAGTTGTAGTTGTATTTATTAGTAGTGATATTTGTTTGTTTGTTAAATTTGTTCTGCTTGGGTCACTTGAGGTTGTGCTGCATTTCAGGGTTCACCATTTTGGGTTCTCAGGTTGAGCATCATTGAGTGGAACTCACACATATATGGTTCTCATTGTTTCTATTTATGGCAGTGATAGTATGCTTGAAACACTGAGAGCAGAAGTGTCATAATTTGGGGAGGAGGAGGAGTAGGTGCTGCGTTGTGTGATGTGTGAGATATTTGAACCCATGCCAATGCGCCCTACTACATCCATTTGCCAATGGGGGAAAGAAACTGCCAAAAATGGAGGCGCTAACCCCTGTGCATGCCATATCTGCAAAACTGTGTATGGTTCATAAATCACAAAAAGGCTGAACCACCTTGCCACACACAGGCAAAGGTGATGTCAAAACAAAAACTCCCTGCAGGAGAATGCCAGTGGGTGCTGTTAGCTGTCACATGAATCAAGGCCACAGAAGTGGGATAAAATCTGAAAATGCCCTTAAATACAGCTTCCTATTCAATGGCAACTTTCAGAGTGCTGTTTTGGTGCTAAATTCAGTCATTTTCCCAGGGAATTATTGAAAGGAAAAATGTGCTGAAATGATAGATTCTCCAGGCAATCAGAGGAATTCAGGCTCACAGACTGACAGTTGCATAAGAAAATGAGCTGCCAAACCCAGTTTAAATGTGTTTCTTTTTCCTGAAGAAATTGCAAAATTCACTTATTTAAAGCATGTTTGTGAAGGGCTTAATTCTTTTAAATGTCCAAATCCCTTATAAACCGTGCTAATTTGTATATGTGTTAAACAAAATTCTTTATTGTGAATTTGAAAAGCAACCCATTATTGGAGTTAAGTAACTGCTTAATTCTGATTGGGCAGTGACCAGCCTGGGAAAGTTTAACATTTCAGTTTGACACTCCCTTGATACAGGAAGCCTTAATGGTTCCGGCATATTGACAACAAGGAGCACAATGAGACCTCATTAGACATTTGTCTGGGGCTGAGCCAAGAACAAATGCAAGCTGCCTGACTGATCTCTACAGGGGAGCTTCCCTCTCCAGAAAGAGGACACACCTCCCTGATCAAAGGACTGTGACAGCTGCTGCCTGGGAAGGGGAAGTTACAAAGGAGAACTTTGATGTTTAAATCCTTATTTGTGATTATGTTTAAAACTCTTTAACTGTGTAACCGGAAGAAGGATAAATCTGAAAATTGGTAGATGTTTACCTAATTTTAGGCTTTTGCTTTGAAGACGTTGATGAAACCTGTACCACTTAAGGACCAAAGTTATGAAGAAACCCTCATGGTAGCAGAACTATTAATGTTGCAAGCCTAAGATTGTATGTACATTATACACTGATAAGCGGCCAGAGATGTACCAATTTAGAAATTATTAATCCAAACTCTTATTATTAAAATTGATAAAATTCCATAGAATGAGAAAGACAGCTTTCACAGAGATGGGGATTAAATGTGAATATAGCCCATCAAATATGAAATGTATATGTCCGATTTTATTAGGAGACATAATTTTAGAAAGGTACATTTGTGTAAAAGTTAAGTTTTGGTCAAAATCAATGTGGGAGTTCTTAAATCTCATCAGTAAAGATGACAGCTCTGTTCTGACTGCCAACCGCAACAGGGCAAGTGCCTGTGGCCACTCAAAGCCGTGGGGGTGTGTTTTGAAACTCTGCTCACACCATAAACTTGGTGATGTCATTTGGTAGTATAAATATAGGAACTTCACAACGCATAGGACACACTGCTTGCAGAAAACATCCAGATTTCCGCGCAGCACCTTGTTCCAGAACTCTTCATCTTGTAGCTGACTCCAGACTTCTTTGAAGATCCAGATTTCTTTGCAGAATCCAGACTTTAGCATTGCTGAACTATTTGTAGCTAAGCCCAAATTCAACCATCCCAAAACTTAAAAGAATAATTCTGATTCAGTTTGGCTTGCTGCCATTAAGGCTTTCCAACTGAAACTTGCATCCTGCAATCTGCCATGTCAAGTGACCAGAAGGGCCCATCCGAAATCCAGTCTGAAGTGCAGTCCAAAATTGACCAGAACTGCGCCGCTGATCCATTCCCTCCAGAAGTGCCCTGCTGCTGGTAGACCTGACCCGATCCATGACCAGAACCATGACGGCTCAATTTTAATTACAAGGCACTATAAGTATTAATAGGAAGAACAGTGACCCATAGTATATTTGCATTGTCTTATCCCTATCTCAACCCATCCCATCTTTAACTTCAGAACCATTTTTGCCCTGATTTTCTATCATCTGTGTTACAAAACCCTAAGGCATTAGTGATTTTGAGTAACTAAAGTAGATCCCAGAAGAAATCAAGTCTGCACCATGTGAAGGGTTATGCTGGCCACATAACTGTTAAGATTCATGTGTGGCATTCTCTTTTTCATAGTCATAAATATAGTGTAATCAACCAATCTGTAATTTTTAAAACCAAACTTCTGTTTTCATTTTGGCGCCTATTTTGCAAAATCGTCTCTCACTAAAACCTCTGTAACCTCTTCAAATATATAGATAGAAACCGAATTTCAACTCTCACTGATACCTAGAACCCTTAGCTACACCCACACACAACCAATTAGACCTGTTTTTCTCAAACATTGCATAGTGAAATTTTGCCATGAATTGACATTTTAGCAAAAGTTTACACATGTCGTTTTCCAATTCAAAGTTTTTCTCAACTCCCATCCTGATCTAAAGTGTGTACTGTTGTTTATATTGTAGCTCCTGTTTGTTAGGACCTTTTTAATGTTGCTTTCCTAAGAATTTGTATCCATTTAAGCATTTCTGACCATTTTGCATTGTTGCACAAAGCCATTTTTCACCGGTCATTTTAAAAGTGTCAAATTCTAAAAACGGTTTTCTCTCTGGTTTGGGGAGGGAATATTGCATTTAAATTCTAGACCTTGTCTTTCATTCCTGAATACCTGCTGATTACTGACATCTGTGTAGGATTGCTCATTTTTACCTTAAGTACTTTGCAGGGGGAAATATTAACCTAAACTTTATCTGCTCACAAACCAAAACTGTTCTTTTCCCTGTGTTTTACATTCTGCATTATTATAGGTGAATTCAATTGCTTTACTTATTTTGAATTGTATTGTCACTGCTTGGTGATTGCTGCCCCATATATCTATATATTAAAATGTATGTGTGATTTGAATATTAAAATAAATAAATAACTATTTACCTTTACAAACTAGCCTGATTCCTGGTTCATTGTGACCTGGGGGGTATTTTGAGGCGGGTGTGATATGAGTGGTATAGCATTCAGAATATTGAACTTATAGACGCAAATAAATAAGGGTTTCATTGCGCACTACATGCTAGGCGAGACCTGGGTGTGTGCCTGATTGAAATCCTTAACGCTTACATGTTGATGAAAATGTCCTTTTGATTGATGAGAGTGAGGGTGTCTTGTGCTCTTTCTGGACACTGGGTCCTGGGTCTGGGCAACAGGGCACTACCAAACCTTTTGGTTGGTGGGGGAGGCAGATTAAGTTCAAGAGATCATTGGTGGAGGGTCATGCTAATAGCAAGCATGGAATCAGGCGAGGGATGGGCTCATGTCGATGACCCCACATATGCATGTGAAGAGCAGACAGGCATGTCCCTTAAGTAGGACTGCTTTGTGACCCCAGAGAGGACCCTCCAGCATGTGCTTTCCGTTGGGTCCTGAATGGCTAGAGTGCATAAAGGACCACCAGGATGAGGGTGCAGTTGCAGATGACTGGGTTGACTGTCATGAGGAGGCTCAGTGAGAGTACCAGCATGTGGTGGTGTTGCAACAGCAGGTGGATATACCTGAGGGGGAGAGGCAGATATAGTAGTTGGGTTGGTTACTCTTCCTGCTAGGGCAGAGTGGGAACACTCTGAGGTACTCAAGAAAGTGGTGACCTCAAACAAACACCATACATATCAGAGAGGGGCCTGGCTGTGGGAAGGTTTGTCCTGCCATCAGAAGACACACCTGAGATATTCAGCATTGTACAGTGCTGTGCGAAGCAAGTCAAGTGGGAGCAGGAAGCAATCAGTGAGGGGCCACAGCCTTTGACCTACAGCAATGATGTGCTCTCCAAAATAAAAAATAAATACTGACAAGGCTTTTACTTGATATCACTGGACCTCTAAGCAATAGAACCCTGGATATGGACCCCCTGTTCGGCTAAATTGTTTAATACAGTATCAGAAGTCAGCAAGGCGAATCTCTGCATGAACCCTCCCAACAAAATCAGGTGTGCTGGCCTCTCCCATGTTCTGCTCTCGGGGAGTCTCAGATACTTTTACTCCTCGTCCCCGGTGTTGCATCTAATCACATCATGGTATAGGCACTAACTGGTATCTCTGCAGCTCCCTCACAGCAAAATATCGATATGGTGAGCTTGTCTCTTCCACAATATGACCCACAGATCCTTGTCTCCTCATGCTCCTCCTCTGAGGTATCATTCTATGGCAGGTTGTAGAGGTGGAGCCAAGTTCCCCCACTCAAAGCTCCGCTCCCATGATGCCTATAAGTTTGGAGCCAAAGTGGGAGACACATGCAGTGCCAGTGAGAGTACCTGATGGCCATTTGAATGAGATCCCAGAATAAGTGTGAAAAACAAGCAAAAGAGAAGATGATGAGATCACACGAGGCAGAGCTGACGTCTCCAAAGAAGAGACAAGGGGCTGAAGATTGTAAGCATTCTATGAAGATCTAAGAAGGAGGTGTTAAAGATGAGCAACATTTCCGGCTCGAGATGAAGTTGCTCATGCTACGGAAATAATGAAGAAAACGTTACTCAATTATACAATAGTACAGACGCAGAAACACAATGGGCCTCATTACAAGTCTGGCGGTAACCTGCCAGTTTTTCTGGCTCGGTTACCACCGGACTCGTATTACCATTCGACCTCCGTGATTCCCGGAATTACCGGGGCATTACAACCCCGGTGACCCGGGAATTCCGGAGGCGGAATTCGGTAAATCCCCATTCCCATTGAGTCCGATAGGAGATGAGGACAAAAAGTGAATCAGAAAAAAAGGGAAAGATGATCGATTTGAGGGAAATCGGTCATGAGGCAAAGAAAGAGGTTTGTTTAACCTCGAGCATAGAGCTTTGTCTTTGGACAAACTAAAATTAATCCGAGATGAGAAAGAGGGAAGCCACAGTACTTTGGGACAAGAGATGTCAGACGAAGACGAAGACAAAGAAACCTTCCGTGGAGAAGAAGCTAGTGCATGTGGTCCTGAGGGGTGTTCTTCGACAGAAAGGGAAGTAAGATGGTCAGATCTGGACCTACTTAAACCGAGGGCACCAGAGCCTCTGGCGCAGCCAAGCCGACCTAAAGGGCAATCCCATAGTGTGAGGGGGGACTTGTCACCTTATGTTAGCAGGCTAAGGAGGCTAAGATCACTACCGGGAAGAAGATGGTGCAGAACCATTGTCCCTGCTATTGTCAGGCAGACGATGGAAGACAAGTGTGAATTTGGGATTTCATAGTTGCCGTTATTAGATAAATGAAGAGCCAGACCACAGTATATACGGTGGCCCCAGATGAATAAGGATAATTTAAGGTGTAAACTCCTGAGTTTAACTTCAGTTGGGGGTAAATGTATCTATGAATTAGAAAAAATTACAGGAGGAAATACATTAGCCATAGGGGACATCAAGGGTATTCTAGCAGCTATCCTTGGGGAGAGGGCTGAGGCATTTGCTTGAGAGCAGGATATGCAAATGTCACTTTACAGAACACAGCACATGATAGAGCGCTGTTTAACAATTGTAGAGCAGCAGTATGGAAAGTGCTTCAAGTAGAGTATCCTGATGTGTAAGATATGGGAGCTATTATGGCACAAAAGATGCAGCAAGGGGAGGATCTGCTGGTTTAAATTCAGAATTTCCAAGAGCAGTGTTCTTTGGAAACACAGGAGCCATGGGGAAAATCTAAACCTGTATTTTATCATATATTATGTCAAGGATTACCTGATAAGGCACATAGACAGCTTCAGAAGCTAGTGAGTATGGAAGCGAACCATGGCCAGAAATACAGTTGACCACTGCACATCATTGCCGATGGTTGCAGGAAAAAAATCTAAAGAGAGATGATGCTAGGAAGCTCGAGGAAGCTACGCTAGTACAGAAGAAGCTGTCAAAATATGCTATGGAAGGGGCAATGTTAATTAGTGGAGAAGGGACAGGATTGCAGCAAGCAAGGAGCATGCCACAGGCGAATAACCAAAGGCAGTTTGATCAAGGAGGGAATGGATTCATACCAAAAGGTAGGGGAGGTTTATGTGGAAGAGGAGGCTTTCAGAATAATCAGGGGAATTTTCAAAACAACCAAGGCAGGTTTCAGACTATGCCGAATGATAATCAAGGCATGCAGGGAGGGCAAATTAGAAGACTCCCTCTTGTGTGTTGGAGATGTGGAATGACTGCGCACATAGCACGAACATGTGGGCACCAAAGGTATGTACAGAATGGGCGGTTCACAAGAGGGGTGACCGCTTATCCGCCTGAATATAGCTCACAAAGTAGGGAATGTGTTTGCCCAAGATCAGATAGTGTATCAAGCACAAGCGCTGAGAATGCAACAGGCTTTGCAACCACTGCAAGCACCAATGAATCCGCCACAAGGGCAGTCACAGCACTCATCTACGCAGAAACAGCAGAGCACAAATGCAGGACAGTTACTGATTCCTAGGATAGGGGGTGTCACTGTCAAGGGTGGGAATCCTTTCACAGGCACAGGAATAAGTATGTACCCACAATGGGATAGCTCACTGGGGGATGTGATGTGTTCAGTACTATCAGTGACTCCCAATCCTCCTGAGGAACCGTGGGTTGACATCACTATTGGAGGCAAATCCTTTTCTTTTTTAGTGGACACAGGTGCAACTCGCTCATGTATATGAGAGGGAAAGTTTTCATTATCGGTTAATGCCATGAATGCTCAAGGATTCTCAGGAGCTACAAGTAGAGTTCCTTTTACTGAAGAATTGCCAGTCTCTATAGGAGAATGTAATATGTCTGATCCATTGTTGTATTCATGACAGACACCAGTTAATATACTGGGCTGAGATTTAATGACGAGACTAAACATGACAATTTCTTTCACTGATGAAGGCATAGTATGCTCACCACCAGGAGTACATTATTTAAACATAGAGGAACTTATCATGGCATTATAGGGCAAATAGCCATATGAGGAGTACCATTAGAGCCAGAAGTATTTCACTACGGGGTATGCATTTTGTTAACATGGCTGCCTGTTATCGTGGGTAAGACTACGAGAATACCTTATGAATTTCTTTTTAGGCCAGAGATTCCCATGGACGAAGAGGGGGGACAGATTTCTCCCTTAGAATTGCAAGCAGCTATGGTACGAGGAGAATTGGCCATGCTCATAGGATTTGATGATGACAGCAGATCATGCAGTAGAGTGATTGCCATTGGAGAGGGTTATAGATTGACTGACGTCACTGATGAAGACATATTTAAAGACGACCCATCAGATGACGAAGTAGTGTTTGAAATTAGCATTACATATTGGTTTAGGGCAGAAAGATGAGAGGTTCTAAAGAAAACGATGATAGTGCGACAGGCCCTACATTTTTTGATGAAGACATGGCGAAAGTACCTGTTTCTTTATGGACTATGGGCCCCTATGACATAGGCCTATTAAAGGGGGATGGAGAAGTCAAGATTGAACTGAAGCCAGGAGCAATTTTACCTCAACCAAGGCAGTATCACATGTTAATCTCGCATGAGGGAAAGAAAGTGACACCTGAACAGGCTGTGGCGATTTTGAAAACAGTAAAACCGCACACAATAGAGCAAATGCAACACTTTTTAGGACTGTGCAATTTTGTCAGAGCATGGATATTTGATTATAGTTTGTACACAAGACCGTTGTTGCAAGCCCTGAAAAATGCACAACAAAGTCAGGAAATGATTGTATGGACTGAAGAAATGCAGGAAGGGTTTGATAAATTGAAAAAGGCAATATGTAGAGCTCCAATTCTAGGCATCCCCAATTATTCTGAGGAGTTCTTTTTATTTTCGCACACGAATGGAACAGTCATGACAGCAGTACTTACGCAGTGGACTACGTTGGGGTATAAGCCTCTAGCATATTACAGTGGGATTTTGGACCCAGTAATGAGTGGTCACATCCCTTGCGAACAGTCATTGGCAGCCGCCGCGTTCACCATTGAGAAGTCTACCAATATAGTAATCGGATGTTCCATGACATTATTTGTTGAACATGCTTTGTTTGCTGTTTTAGAGAAGCCTGAATGTACATTGACATCTCAAAGAGAGTCTCCTTATGAGGTGGTTATTTCGAATCCAGTGATTAAAATAGTCAGATGTAAAATGTTAAACCCTGCCACGTTTGTAGCTGAACCACTGACAGAGGACGAACAGGCACACAATTGCTCGAATTATGGAGAATTTTATGATGAAATCCAAAGGGTGAAGGAAAACGCTCTAGCAGCGGGAGACATTTTCTTTATTGATGGTTCTTCAAGGATCGATCAAACTGTCGGGCATAGATATTCAGTTGCCACTGTGGTAAAACACAGGGCTAAATGAGAATTTGAAGTAATGACAAGTGTATGACTACCATCCCACTTCTCAGCACAGGCTGCAGAATTGGTGGCGCTGATTGTTGCTCTTAATAAACACGCAGGCCAGAAAGTAACAGTGTACAGTGACTCTGTCTATGTGATGTCAACAGTACACGCAGGGCTAGCACTTTGGAAAAGGAGGGTCTACCTCAGAGCGGACGGTACTCCTGTGCAGCATGCCGCTTTATTGGACAGACTTTTTAAAGCACAACTCCCAGTAGCCATTACATTAGTTAAGTGCACAGCACACACTAAGAGCGAAGACTTTATCTTGTGCGGAAACCAAGCTGCAGACGAAGAATCAAAAAGAGTTGCATATTCATCTTATGAGTTTTGATATGCCTGATGTGAAAGAGAGAATGGTGGTGATGATGATTGTGAAGGAAAGCTTTAATAATTTGTCGAAAATGCAGTTAATGGAAGTTCAAGCTGGAGCCCCACAGGATGAGAAAGACCTGTGGACACATCTTCCGATGCACTGTGGCAACAGGAAAGCACTGGTAAACCAGTGATGCCTGTAGCCTTGTTAAGGGTGGCGTTGGAACAGCTACACTAGCCTGTGCATGCCACCAGGGAAAACTATTGCAGAGGAGTGGTTTGAACCGAATTTGTTAGAACACATTGCTTTTTATGTAGTAAATTGCATCGTATGTCAAAGGTTCACTGCTGGGCAACATTCCTTTCCCGATTCCTTTCTTACTGAGTTTCTCTTTGGGGGCACCTATGGTGGTGTCTAATGGCAACATTCATCGGATCATTTTGGCTGTTTTCCTGTTCATTCTTCGTACATATCCTGCACTGGTTGGGAGAACTAATGACACACATGTGTTTCTGCAAGATCCTAAAAATTGTCCTATTGTAAGGTGACTGCTCACAGCTATTATAGTGCAGATCCTCCAGCTGCTTGAGTTCCTTACAGAAAGTACTAATGGTCCTGTCTGACAAAGACGCTTGCAAACTACTTGGGTTGATCCTTTATTTTCTGATCTGCAAATATCCCTATCTTGTTGGACAATACTCGTGTATTTCTGAGGGATCCCAGGAATCGACCTACAATAAATTGGCTGAAACATGAACTTTACAAGCAGATCCGTTTACAGCTTGACACATCTTTGTGAATGCATGGATGGGTCTATCCTCATTTGGATTGGCGAAAAGACTTTTGATTTGTGTTCATTCGGAATCCTATCAATCGTCCTGCGATCAGCCAGCTGCTTGAGGAACTTTTGGAACAGATTCAACAGTTGGCAGAATATTTAATGAGATAACCTGATTAAAATATTTTTTTCCTTCCTTAAAAGTAATTACAGGCAAAATGGGTAACATTGATAGTAATAATAATACTGTGGCAAACAACGAGAGAACACAGCGACATGCAAGAAGCCATTGTTGCTCGGGATGGATGTATTGGTACATAATTTACACATGCATTATATTTATCATTATTCTTTTGTTTCTCAGAATACACACTGCTTATTATTCAGGCCCAAGGAGAGCATTGGTTCGTGTGTATCTTCCTATGCAGAAGGAAGGTGGAGATCTAGCAATTATGCAAAGGCCAAGGCCCTTTGTGATTGTTGCTGCACCAGTGGCACATGAGTAGACACCAATTTCACTGACAAGTGTTCCTGTGATTCTCCCAGTAAGAAGGAACTATGCAGACATACTTCATGGGAAGATCATAAAAGCTCATGAGGCAAGAAAGAGACTTAAGAGAAGTACAAGGGGGAATGATCATGACTTGAATGATTATCTAGACAGTACAGCACATTTGGGGAATAACGTGGTATCAGCACATGGTAGAGGTAGGAAGGAGTACCTCAGAGGAGGAATGCTATTTATGTGCACTCATGCTTTATAGTATGGGAAAGTCTAAGATATGCATAGCTATTGAAATAGATGTCCAGACAGCACATTGTCTATCTCATATTGCACTCTGTTGAGCAAGAGGTCAGTTTATGGGCCCAACAGCATCTTTGGTGTGGGCAACAGAATGGACAGCTCCAGACGAAGATGATTATGTTCAAAGACACAAAGACAAGAGCAAGAGCACACACCAGAAATCATGAGATAAGATATGAACAGCCTTGAGTGCAAGAAGCTGGAATTAGATGGGAAGTAAACAGGTGACTTGAGAGTCCAGGAGACTCTGCAGAAGAAAATTGAAGATGGAAGAACAGAGGCCAAATGCAGATCCGGGGATCAGCACTTTCTCCAGATGGATGGGGGAAGGAGTGGTTATTTGCAGAGCATGGGTAGTAATTGGTTGCTACAAACCAAACATTGACATTATGGAAAATGGATGCAAACCCTTATGGCCGAGACTTGCTAAACTACTGTAGTGGGTTGAAGACAAAGTAGGGCACTTACATATAGTGCCCTGCACAGTGCAAAGCTTGGCACAAGACATGTTGGAAAGAATCAAAATTGTGGTTGATTCTTTGATGTACCAGGAATGAAGGACGGGACAGCAATGATAATGGATCACTATTGGGCCTGTGGATCCAGAGCTTATATGAAGCTGCCCAGAGATTGGGGAGGACAATGTTCTATAGTAAACGTCCATGTTCCAGCATTAGTGATTCCTAAAAGTGACTTGAACATTGGTGACTTTCCTAAGGCAGATGCTCACCTGAGGAAAAAGAGATCTGCTTAGCTGATAAATCGAATGAAGAGAGAGAACTATTTTTCAGCCAAGTCAATAGAAGCTTTTGACTCCATTCCATATGAGCATAGATTATTCAGTCAGACCTTATCAATATTTACGATAATCTTCATGCCAATGATCCAGGCGGCAGCAAATACCAAGTGGTTGCAGATAACAAGATGGGAATTGTTACAAACGATTAACACTACCATAAAGGTTTTTAATGCTATCAAGGAGGAGCTGAGAGCCATACAACTGATAACTCTTCAGAATAGATATGTCTTGGATATGATTACAGCTATGGATGGAGGTGTTTGTGCCAAAATTGGAGAATCGTGTTGCACATTCATACCTTCTCATGATGACGAAAGTGGTACCTTGACAGAGGCCACAACGTTGCTGACAAAGTTACACATCCAGATGGTAGACAAAGTGGAAGACAGTTGGTTCAATCAGTTTTCTTAGGGGTTCCACAATGGTTGGTGGACTTGTTCAAGTTCCTTGAAGCCCTGATAGTGATGGCTTTGCTTGGATTTTGCATGATAAGGATAATAATCTCACAATGTAAGAACACTGCAAAGAAGGCAGTAGGAATGAAGATCATGATTGATGTTAAATCAGGATGGAAGACTAAGGAACTGACAGATGAAGACATTAAGACCATGTGAAGGCCACCATTCATGCACCTGAAGGAATGAAGTTCTTGTACCCAAAGAACCACAAGAAATATTTGGGGAGATGGATCTACTGCAGTCCAAATGGACAATGCATGCTTATGTCCTGGAATTAAGATGAGCATGTGAAATCAGCAGGATGCCTGAAAGAAGTCATAAAGATATGTGTTCCAAAGAAGCATTGCTTCAGACGAGGATGTCTAGACGTGAAGGATGATTTGAGAGTGGTCGATGAATGACCCAGAGGGGGCGGGGGGTGTAGAGGTGGAGCCAAGTACCCTCACTCAAAGATCTGCCCCCATGATGCCTATATGTTGGGAGCCAGCGCGTGAGACACGTGCAATGCCAGTGAGAGTACCTGTACCGAAAAGAATCCTGTTAGTAAGATATCCATTGAGAAAGCCATATACGCACTCCCGACAATATGATGGCCATTCCAGAAGAAGTGTGAAAAACGAGCAAAAGAGAAGATTGAAGTAGTCAGCCAAAGCGGAGTTGACGTGTCCAAAGAAGAGAAAAGAGGCTGACGAATGTAAGCATTTAAAGATGAGCAACATTTTGGGCTCGAGATGAAGATGCTCATGCTACAAAAACAATGAAGAAAACGTCAAGTAATTTTACAATTGTACAGATGCAGTAACACAAGTAGACAAAGTATTCTTAAAGGCCGGCTACGTAGTGAATAGATTGCGGCAATATGCCAGCATATGTAAATAGGAATGGATAGACTATGGATGTTCCACAAAGCACGATTAGCAGAGTTTGGCCCCAGTAAATATACCGGCTTTTTCAGTGTGGTGCAGTTGGAAATGACTTAATGACGGAGGTAGATTCAAGAAAGGCTTGGCAGGCCCAGCACCAGGAAGACAAGGCCATTGTGAGCTTGGATGTTCGTTCAGTAGCTACATAATGTGTTAAAAGAAAAAAACCCTGTTTGAAGTGACGATCAGGAACATTTTAGATGTCAGAGGTTCATCATTTAATTATTTTTCAAATACCGAAAAACTCTGAAACATGGTCTCTAGTCACTTCGCTGGATGGAAATTGATACTGAGTTGAGCTGCATCTACACTGAGAGACAGAGTATGACTCTACTCCCTTTTATTATCAGGTACAGAGAACTTTTCCAAGGCCAATGTTCAAAGGGCTAATTGAATGGCAGACCACAAGAGTGATGATAGATGTCAGGCTAATGAGGTGGGAAGCTGTGGTTATGACCAGCCCACCAGCACCTGGGTGCCAGCCTGCGTGCTGCTAGCATGTGTGGAAAAGTACAGAGAGGTGCAATGGTGCCAACCAATTGTAGAGGGACATGTAATAGAGAGCCCTATAGTTTGTATAACAAATGGGACATCATGTATTTGATGACGTTCATAGTGACTTACACTATAGGAGGGCTTAGTTTCCCCACCTGATGTTAGAGGTCCAATCACCTTCCCAACAAGTATGCAACATATACCTAGATGTTCCTGTTAAGCCAGTCACTTTCTCAATTAGGTTTTTGTAGTTTGCAACATAGATTGACGTCAAATATGATGAGTTCTTAACTATAAATGGTTGGTTTTTTTATGAAATTTGTTGAGTGAGAAGATTGAGCGGATGTTCGTTGATGTTCGTTGTAACTCCCTGTTTTAGATAATTGATATTAAAACAGACGTACTTTGCCAAATTCCTGAGTCAGTCTGTTTATTGATGTTTGAGTATATTATGCATCCATCCATCTCAAAGTATTGCTACCTCGTCTTAAAGGGCCTAGTGTTGGGTACATGGGTTCAAGGTGACTCATCAACTTGCTTCAAGAGGAAGACACTGACGGGCGTGCTGCTCACTGTGATGAATCTCTACTTCTCCCTTCCAGCAAAATCAGGTGTGAATGCTCCACACACAAGCTGCTTTCAGCAAATCCCAGCTCCTTTTGCTACTCCTCAAGTTCTCATTGCTGGCAAATGTCTCGCCCCCTCAAAACAAGAGAGGGCACTGCCTGGTGTGTCACCTGCTTCCCCACATATCTAGAGATGCTTCATCCCTCTCCAATTCAGTGAAAGTGTCTAACAACTCAACATGTCCCTAAACTTCCTTAAATATCCTCCTCCAACAACCTCCGACTTCTAGGACATCTGTCTGAGACTGCAGCCATATGAGAAGTCCTCCTTTATGCCAGTTGGATGAACTTTATATAAACCTTTCCAGAAGATCATCGAAGATTCCTTCTTGATGAGTAACATAAAATTCGGGTGCTTTGAATAAGTTGTGGAGAAGTTCATCCAGGCATACTTGCAGAGCATGTTTCACTAAAACCTAAAATGCATATTTCTCCATGACTAGGGCTTCCATTAACAGTGAAACACCAATCTTCCTATTGCCTGATCTGGTAATACCACAGTCCACAGGAACATGTAATGGCATTAAAAATGTATCAGTCTCCTAGAGAGATCAAATCAGGCAAGATGTCAATGGGTCAAAATGGGTTGCCCCCACTCATGATTCCACCTTGTGGAACATAACCTCGACAACCTGAACAACCCTAACTGACTTGGACCGCTCAGGTACTCTTGCATCACTAAAACCTACCTCATACATGGACAACATAATTCCCTCTAAATTCATGAAAGAGCTGTCTTCATCCGTTCCCCTAGAATATTGAATGTGTTGCTCAATGAGGGCATCTTTCCAAGCAACTTGAAAACAGGGTTAACCCACCAACTCCTCATAAAAACACTCTAGACTCAGATCACATTGCTAACTAACAAACAACTTCTAGCCTTCCATTCATTGGTAAAATCATTGATCAGCCAGTTGCCAACTAACTCCATAATTGAGTTAACCAACCTGGTCTTCTCCATGACTACAAATCTGGATTCAGTCCCAGATGCAGTATGGAAAATGACACATTCCATGTAATAGTTGCTGCTCTCAAACTGATTATTAAAAGAGACTCCTTCCTCTTGATCCTCTTGAACTCACTGCAATGTTGGACACAGTCAACAAATTCACACTTAGAAGACTACTCACAATACTCAACCAGTAACATTTCCCACAAATATGAAAGAGCCACAGAGAGAAGAGAGGGTGTCAAAGCCAACCAAGAGAGGACAGAGGGTTCTCCACAAAGAATATTTTTTAAACAATGGGTTCAAATTGTGCATTTTACAGCAGTACAATATTGGTTAAAAAGTCACACAGTTATCACTTGGTTTTGTCTGATAAGCCATGAACAATTTGATTAAATGCCAAGTCACCAACAAAGCACAGGGGCTTTTTCAATATCATTTTCATGACATCTATGCCCGTTATATGAAAGTATTCTAACAGCATAAACAACATTTTCATCCTGACTGTACCCATACATGTCCATGCTGCCTGCAAATATATATGCTAGTATTCCTATGTAGCAAAATACTCATATTTGCTTTTCCCATAGTGCCAGTTATTATACTATAATAAAACGCTGGCTCTGCAAATATTTGCCAATATCCCCATATAAGAACATACTCATGTTGGCACTTATGTTCCACAGTAACAAAGCATATCCTTGCTGGCTGCAAAAATGCCCCCACTATTTACGAACACTCGTAAAGTTAGCTTTGCACTTAATGCCAGTAAAACATGTCATGTCACAAAATGAAAACATTTCCTTACTGGATGCACACATGCCCCCCGTGAAATAACATTCATTAAGATGACTTTGCCTATATGTCTTCAAAAAAATGGCATGCCCTTGCTGGCTGCACAAATGCCCACCCACCCCTATAGGTGAGAACACTCATTGGGCCTCATTACGACCCAGGCGGTAAGTTACCGCCTGGGCCGTGACTTTACCACCATGGCGTAAACTACGTTTACGCCATGGTGGTTGGCGGACTTACCGCCCCATTCCGACCTTGGCGGGGCGGTAAGTCCCCAATCCCCATTTACCCTTCCCCATTCCCATTTTTGCCCCATAGGGTATAATGGGAGTGGGGAAGGCGTTAATTACGCCACCGTAAATTACGGTGGCGTAATTAACTCCATGGTCCCTTAGCGCCATGGATTTTAACACCTGCTAAAAGCAGGTGTTAAAAGCGCCATGGCGCTAAGGGACCTCGTACTCAGGCGGTAAGGGTCGGCGCTGTTAACGCTGCCGTTAACCCCTTACCGCCTGGGTCGTAATGAGGCCCATTATGTTGCCTTTGCCCTTAACATGAGTAAAAAATAGCTATGCCACAGTAAGAAAAGCTATATGCCCCATTATCATTTCCATCCCCCATTGCAACTCCTCTTCTTCTTAATAACACTCATCAAGTAGGTTTTGCCCATGTTGCCAGTAATACATGCTGTTCCACAGTAAGAAAACATTCCTTGCGGGCTGCACAACTGCCGCCCATGTACAAAAAAACATCATGGTGGCTTTGCCCTCAAAGTGCATATAAACAGCCATGCCATCATGCCACGGTAAGAAAATATTCAGTTTGCATGCCCCAATATAGTATCTTCCCCCCACTGAAACTCCTCTTCTACATAATTACACTCATCAAGTGTGCTTTGCCAAAAAGGCCTGTAAAATGTGGCATGCCATTGTAAGAAAGCATACATGCTAACTGCACCAATGTCCCCCAATGATACATGAAGACACACACACACACACACACACACATTCATACCCATCCATGCACACTGTCAGTGACCGATACACCTTCTCCCAGAATCAATCATTCACATGTGAACCCAGGCCAGTCACACTGCATTCTCATTTGCACATGCGCTCACACCCATAGACACCATTGACACTTCACACTCATTTATACACACACTTACAGATACCCCCTTGCATGCATATATGAATACATGCATACACATGCTTTCATAAATAATACACTAGCTCCCAGACATGGTTCAATGGATCTTATTGAAAGTTTTATTTTGGCGCAAGGGCTCTCCCTCTCTTTGTCTCGTCTAGAAACAGTGTTTTCCACCCTACCCCATGCGTCCCTATTACCCTGGTTAGTGTATACAGAATATTGACCCCTTGCTGTCTAACTTCTAGTTTAGCTGGTTGGGTCTGCCTAGGGGCAATAGCCTCCTCTGTCTAGACTCCCTCAGGAACTTCCTAGACTCACCCTACACTACCTGTGTGAGTGTAGCTATCAGGGATCTAGGGATGTGCCTTCAGACACTGCACCCATATCAATTGTTTTCCTCTAGCGTCCTGATGTTCCCTGCACTTTGTTGATTGTTTAAACTCCACTCTCTAATGTCATTCTCCCAACACCACCCACCTTCACTCCTTCTACTCCCAAAGCCTTCCTCCTCTGTCTCTCCAATGTCTCACTCTCTTTCTACTACCTGCCTCCACCCTTTGACATTACTATTCCCTCCTTCAGACTACTATTCCCTCCCCCACACTAATACTCGCTCCACAACACTACTACTCCCTCCTTCACACTAATACTCTTCCTCACCTACTTCCCCAGTCACACTCCTTTCACATTCATAACTACTTCACATTCACTCCCTCCAATAATCTGGCTTGCCACTCTCACACGCTACCCAGTACTGCTTGCACTACTCAACCATTACCTCACCTGCTCTGCTCATTCTCTGTGATTTCATCTACTCTCCTTGCCATTCTCTTGATCTGCCTCCTACTCCTCCTCTGACTCCAACTGGACAACCCACAGTGTTCTGGTACCTCAGGTCTCTTTTAAACCCATCCATGTAGTCTAGTTGTTCGTCTAGCCCCCGCCAATCTGTCCCTGTCGTCCCCACCTGGGATGTGTTACATTAAAAAAAGAAAAAAAGTTTCATATAGCGTTTTAAGCCCTGTCCCTTTTCTCTGTGCATGTCCTCTGTAGAAAAACTGTGACGGTTGGCGTTGTAAAGTGTCAATTCTTGTGCTGGGGGGTCTGTCTGGCCCCCGAAAGGTAAGCACAGCCTTTGTGGGTGTAAGAAAATTAGTTGTATTCCGTGTTGGTCTAGAGGTTTTTCAGTTTTACTGGTTGCGGTTCTGTTTATTTCTGGGGATCAGTGGGTGGCAGGTCGGCGGCCACATAGGCTCTCTGTTGCAGCGTGTTCGTTCGTTTTCGTTCTCGTTCTCTCTCTCTCTCTCTCTCTCTCTCTCTCTCTCTCTCTCTCTCTCGTGCTTCACTCCTGTACAGTGCATAGCATGGGGTGATGCTGGCTTGCTTCTTTTTTTCTCTTCTCGCTCCAGTTGCAGTGTAAGCTGCAGTACTAGAATAAAAAGTAAGAATCAGGAGAGCATTTATGCAAGGATGCGCAGGATGATGCAGATGAGTAATGACAAACTTTAAGCGGGCACTTAGTGAGGGGACAGGCATTGGGGCCCTGCCAATTGCCCCCCCCCACGGGATGGGACTCAGTGTGGATGCCTCCCTGGTAGGCAATCCCCCCACGATAAGAGGGGTTCCTGATGTCTCTTAACAAAGTCCTGTTGCTCACTTTGTATGAGCACTCATACACACATACATAGATGATATTTTCTTATCTGCTTCTCTCCAGCGCCAGACTTGAAGCAGCCTCCTCAGCTGCTCTCCAGGACTCTGACTTCTTCACTCCTTGCAGACAGTGACCAGGGAGCAGGGAGAGAGATAAATCGTATGTGGCATGTATAGTGGAACCATAGTCTTCCATCTTGCCCCTCAATGAGACCTAAATGTGTGGGGAGGAGAAAAAGCAACTCGTTAGTACAGATAAGCCTTCTCCCCAAAGGGCCATGCAAGGTTGGGGAAGGAAAATGCCCGGACCTAGCGTTGCCTCTTGGTTATGCATGCTGAGGAACTGATAAAGAAACAGGCTAATAGCTCCTCCACATAGAATCCTAGGTCGATGCCCCATCACTCCTTATGGACTTGACACTCTTTGCATGTAGGCCAACTACTCCTGAACACCAGCTTAGCTTGCCACAAAACTCACAGCCTCTGGTGGGATGCTCTTCTCTAGTAGCCAGACTATTGTGAGGTTTGATTCTACATTGCCATGTAAAGATGAATCCATCAAAAACCCCAGCCTAATGGACTAACATCCCTATCACAATCGGGGCTGCTCCATACCTCCTGCACTTCAAGAAGGAATGCAAGACCCTGCTCTTCAGGTACTACATAGAGGTCACTAAGTATCTGCTACTCCTATGGGTAGTCCTCCCCTCTAATATGGGATTGCCAAACTACTATATCTGTAACCTCCCCTTCCACCAACCTCCGTTAACACCTCATTACTTGTACAGTGCTGCTCTGTTGCTTCTTGACTAGGTCAGCACTATAGAAACCCAAATACAAAGACAAGTGCAATATGTACTTCTCAAAAAGTCTTCTCAGGCAAACTATTCTGGGCTGACAGGAGCTGCCACTAACTAGGGAGGAAGTCATCGATTCAAGGCTGTTGAAGGATTGAGGAGTCTACAAGATCCTGTGTGTAGCATGGCATCCTGCCTACAAGGTCACCCCAATTCCATAATTAAGCATCTGGCATGGGACTACTTCACATCTCATATATTCGACCTTACGGCCACAATCTGTCTCTGTAGACCAAACTATTACTGCATCTGCTTAGTTACTATTCAGCACCTCTGGATGATATAAAACGGATGATGTGAACTGGTGTGATTTTGACATTCATCTTCCTGAACCAATAAAAAACATCTAGAATAACATCGATGGAATCATTCCGAGTCGGCCCGTCTGGTAAAAAGTGCTGTTATTCATGTCACTGAATGTCATTACATACTGCCACTTTACCGGACCGGCCAACTACGGGTTTGCTGGTGGGGCACCTAGGTTACCTCCAGCTAAAATCTGGAGTTAAGGCAGGCGCCTTACCAGCAATAAAAGCCCTCATTACCAGCACCAGTATTGCTGGTGCCGTTTATGACGGCAAATCCCCTCATGGAATCCTGTAGGACTCCATGAATGGGGATTAACTCTGTCCCTGCAGCATTTGTAATCCGGCAGCAATGTTGCCGGACCGAGTGCCGTAAATGGTACCAGCCATTGCCAGTATCCTGACGGGTTTACCGGCCGGATGCGTGCAAGTTCGAATGAGGCCATGTATCCTTTATTATTCGTTACTGCTGGCTGCCCTTTTATTCTCCAAGGTTTAATCATATATTTTCCCATGTACAGGAACTCACAATATAATACATCACAGTCCCCAAGCAAAAAAAGGACATCAGAACAAATGATTGCTCTAGCAGTGAGCCATTGTCCATGGTGCATGTTAGAGTAAATAAGCAGGAGAAACAAAAGATCTGTTTAGAAACGGTGCTTTTCCACAGCAATCATTCTGTGCCGCCACCTTTTAAGTGGAGGTAATTAGACTTGGGGCTGGCTGGTGCCAGCAACTGTTTATTCAACAGGCTCCCATTGATCGAAGTAGCCTTTATTCGAAGCGAATGCTTTGAGTCGTTTTGAATGGTTCGCATTGATCAACCAAAGCACTTGTGTTTCTCTAGCTACAGCACTCTTTTGACGTGGAGGAACATGCCGGTGTTCTTTTTTTACTACCAGTTACGATAAACAAACAATCAAGCATTTTCTTCACAGTTTCTTAGCTTTAAAGACACCGGCTGACTGAGCGGTTAACTTGTGCCCCAAGGAAGGATGCCTTAACCCATTACCTCAAAGCAAGCCAATTTCAAACACACTTGCTGAATTATATACTTCTGTATTTCAATCGACACTCAGAGTCTAATTCATGGAACTTTTAGCGGTGTGCAAAGTGGCTTTGTACTGCCAACAAACACTCTGATACACAGAGCGGCGCTAAGTGTATTTTTGCAGTGCAAAGTGACTTTGCACTGGTGAAAAGCTACTTTACACTGTAAAAATACACTTACAACCAGGGGCGCTGTTGAGCAGCCTGCACAATGGCTGCTTAGCTTGGAAGCTCCGTGCCTGGCCGCTGATTATCCGACTACATCGGCGGTTCCGGTAATAATCCAGCATCTTCATTTGGCCCCCTGTGCGGCTGACTGCCTGGGCTACCTGCACGCCTGATCCCGAAGCGAATCGGACCCCCCAAGCCCCCCATCCGACCATTACGCTGCGCCTCGCTGGAGGCCGACTCCGGGCCTGCGGAGTGCCGCGGTGACCGCTGCGAGCCGGCTGGGTGCCGCCATCTGGAGCTTCCGTCTGCTGCCTCGGACCTGGCGCCTCCGCACCCAACATCTGCCCCGAAAACTGGTCCGCTCCACGCGCGCAGCCTTCCCGGCTGGACCCGGGCTGACGGAGACCCCCGCCCCCCGTGTGTGGCGTGCTCCAGTCCTGCGCCGTTTGGAGGGGGCGAGCGGGGCCGCCGCGGTGACCTGCACTTCCTTCCTCCCTCTCTGGACCTGCGGCGAGGACCCCGTCCTGGCCGCCTGCGGGGCCCCCGCCCGGCGCCCTACGGCGGGCGCTCCGACTCTGCCGTGCCGCTGGGGTGCGCGGCGGCGCTCCCATCCTGGGTCCTCTGCCCACCGCTGAAACTTTGGGGCTCCCTGTTGATTCCTTCCCGCTCGGAACTGCGGCCTACAGGTGAGGAGCTCTGCGCTGGGGCCATCTGCCAGCCCTGTCCCTGCGGCGGCTGCCTTTCCCCCCCCGGACTGCCTAATAACAACCCATTGGTGTTGCTCACGTCAAAGAGGCCCCTCCTGAAACTGGGACCCCCCCATAATTTGACCAACTGGATGGTCGGCTAACTACATACCCACAGTAGCTGACCGCCCGCACTACGCCTAGTGCAATCTGCCGACGTTGGCACACCCGCTGCAGATCCTCCACTCCATAGTGACCCGCCTCCTCCTCACCACCATCTTCCCCCACGGTGCGATCACACCGCACCCAGACTCCTACTTCCTGCAATGTCGAGCCGCTCCAAGGGAACTGCCAAAGGGGGTACCATGGACAAGTTCGCTAAGGCGATTCCTCGAGCTGAGGCTGCCCACACGTCGCCCCCACACGAGGAGCTCGATAATTAAACCACTCCTGGGGCTGTGGCGCCGGATCTTACCACACTGATGGAATCGATGGCAAAAAACTTCGCCTCATTCCACGAAAAGCTTGATGACATCAATGCAAATGTTGCCTCACTTAAAACTCGGGTGGATCAGGCTGGATCCATAATCACAGAGGCCGAAAATAGAATCTCCACTAATGAAGATGCTGTACACACGCTCCAAGACACTGTGGCCTCCCTGTCGCGGGACATGAAGAATGTAAGGGCAAAATGCGACGACTTGGAATCTCGTTCACGCAGGAATAATCTGCGCATTGTCGGGGTTCCCGAGAACGCCCTCAAAGGGCGGATGGAAGACGCTGTGGAGAAACTGCTTAAAGACCTACTGGATAATCCGGCCCTCTCCCCATACTTCACGGTGGAGCGCGCCCACCGGGCCCTATCACCACGACCTAAACCGGGCGACAGCCCTAGACCCATAATCGCTAAAATTCTCAACTACCGCGACAGGGATCTCATCCTCTGCCTGTCACGAGAGAAGGGTAACCTACGGCTGGAGGCCCACACCATTAGAATCTTCCCAGATTTTTCGGTGGCGGTGCAGATGGAGAGACGTCAATTTCTCGACGTTAAGAAACTGCTCAGGGAGCGCAACGTCCTATACGCCATTCTGTTCCCTGCACAGCTCAAGATCACCCATAATGGCAAATTGTACTTTTTCACCGTCCCAGATGAGGCGGTAAAATTCATCGAGATGCAAATTCCACTCCACAATCCGGGAGATGACCACGCTGGTGGCATCTGAGCACGCACTGTGTGGCCCAACGGAACTTACTGAATCTACTGATCCCTGTGTTGCGATATGCTACTGGCAAAATGGTTTTGTTTACTATGATGTTGTGGTTCGCTACTGCATGCATTTGTGTCGTGGCCTGGCTCCTAATGGGTAGGTGCTGGTCACTCATTCTGGCCGGACTCGGGGGCTGACCAACTGCGCCGGCCTTTGGCCTTGGCTGACGTGGGGGGTGCTCTCGGGCTCCGGGGTCCGTCCCTAGAATCCGCCCGTCGCAGTAGCATGTCCCGATCTGCACATGCTGCCTTTAGTATGATTATATTCACGGCTGCGTAGTGTCAACTCATCCCACTAATGCTAAACCATGGCTCGTGCCTTTTAGGGGCTTGGCTTACACGAGACCCAGGAATCTCACTAGGCAATGCCGACACCCCCTATTAACCTCGTCTCTGCATTTACCAGGATACTCAGCTCTGGCATGCACACTTCATTTGTCATCTCGGAGATACACTTCATGGGCCCAATGTATCATTGACCCGGCCCTCCCTTTAATAATTACTGCCGCTTGTCGCTTAAATCGCAATGCTTCGATGCCTCTGCGGCAGCCCTTGTTCCCTACTTGAGATGAGGGGGCAGCCGCCATGTGACTACAGTAAATGTTTGAATTGTAACCTATTTACTACGACGCATATGCTGGCCCCTGTTTCCCACTTAGACAGGCGGGGCCATACACTGCGTGACCGCCGACACTGCTCGTCTTGTAACGGAACCACCTGGTTCCAAGCGTACTAGTGCACGGCAACGGCGCACCCCACTGCGATTGCACTGTTCTTGGATACACCTTTGTTGTGGGTTAGCCCCTGTTGGGCTTTAGGACAGTCTGAGCCAAGTTGGGGACGGCTCAGCTGCGAACAGTTCGGGGAGGGGAATGCTCACACTACTAATCTTGGGTTGGTGGTGAGGGTGGCGGGAAGGGGGAATTATTTCAAAAAGGCACACAAGGTTTCGCGGCGCGTACACTGAAGGGCAGCAAGCGCACTCTCAGCCCCGACTTCTTGGGCTCACACTATTCACTGAGTAATGCTTTATGCGAATAAATACTCACAAATGAAATGCCTACTGTCATAATGTCCTGGAACATCCGGGGTTTAAGCAACCACACCAAGGCCCGTAGAATCATGGCCTATGCTAATAGGCATAGCTGTAGGGTACTATTTCTACAGGAAACACACTCCAATGGTCACATCCCAAGGACCATAGCCCCATCATGGGGCCCTGCCAGATTCTTCACCTCTTATTCCTCCCAGTCCAGGGGCGTACTCACGATGATCCATAAATCCATCAAATTCATATTGCATAAAAGCTACATAGATCCGGAGGGACGTTATGTTATATTACATTGCACTCTGATTAATAAGGAATATCTTCTGGTCAACACATACTGCCCCAACATAGACTCTCCCGAATTCTTTGGCACTGTAGCCACCATACTGCTGGGCTTCGTGGGTGTACCAATTATATGGGGAGGTGATCTGAACCTTATCCTGGACACTGTCCTGGACAGGACTGGAACTGCTACCAGAGCTCTGTCCAGCGCTGCACGTCAGTTACGTAGCCATATACAGATACTGAAAATCTGCGACGTCTGGAGGACACTGCACCCCCAGCGACGGGAGTACACTTATTACTCATCTGTGCATGACAGCTCATCTAGGATAGACCTGTTCCTAGTGTCAATGGAAATTATGGGCAGGGTGGAGGGCTCCTGGATCCTACCCCGCACACTATCAGACCATGCCCCAATCACAGTCTCGGTGGAACTGGGGATGCCCATCCCGACGTTCAGCACCTGGCGCTTTAAATTCGAGGCTCTCAGAGACATTGTCTTTAAGGCTGAAATATTGGCTGACATCGAATCTTTCTTCGAGTGCAACTCTCTTCAAGATACATCAGCCGCGGTGAGGTGGGACGCCTTCAAAGTGTATATTAGGGGAATGTCTATTTCCAGAGAGGCTGGAGTACTGAAAGCGATAAGAGCTGCCCTTGGGCGCTCCGAAGCCAAATTGAAACAACTAGAGCTCCAATGTACCACAGCTGCTGACCCCGGCACACTCGCCCAAATTAGTGTTGAACTCCAGACATATAATACACTTGCTATCAACGAAATCCAATACTTCAGCCACCCACAGGCCGCCAGGAAATATGGGGAGGGGGACAGACCCGGGAGAACGCTAGCAACACTAGTTAAAAGGGAATCTGGCCGGGCGCAGATTACCTCCATCAAAGACCAACATGGCAACCCACAATGGGCGGACCAACGTATCTTAGACATATTCACTGAATTCTATAGATCCCTCTACTCCCAACCTACCGAACACACCGAGCAACACATGCGCGAGCTCCTTGACCAGATCCCCACCACTGAGATATCCCCTCACACCCGGGACCAACTGGACTCCCCGATTACATTGGACGAAATAGTGACGGCCATTTCAGACCTACCCAAAGGAAAAGCACCGGGCCCCGACGGGATTACCACTGAATTTTTCCAAGAGCACTTCGCTATCTTGGCCCCTAGGCTGCTCGAGATCTGGGACGAGGCACTATGGGTCTCCGTCCTTCCCCCTTCCATGCGTGAAGCTGTCATCATGGTACTGCTCAAACCTGGTAAACCTGACGACGAATGTGGATCTTACAGACCTCTTTCCCTTATGAACCTCGACACAAAGATATTTGCTAAGATCATAGCAAACCGCTTTCTACCCATTATGACAGACTTGGTTCACGAGGACCAGGCAGGCTTCGTCCCTGGTAGGTCCACCTCCCACAATAGCAGACGGTTGTTCAACGTTATGTCCCGTATGGACCAGGACGTCCAGGCTGTAGCGGTCACTCTGGACGCCCAAAAGGCCTTTGATATGGTCTCCTGGAACTATATGTGGCTGGTACTTGAAACAATGGGCGTTGGCCCGAACATGATCGGGTTCATCAAACTACTATACACTTCCCCTGTTGCAAGAGTAAGAGCTAACTCACTGACATCTGACCTCTTCACACTTTTCAGGGGTACCAGACAGGGTTGCCCCTTCTCCCCGATCCTCTTTGCACTGGCGATAGAGCCGATGACGGACTATATCCGTTCACGCCATGCCCGCAAGGGACTATGACTGTTTGATGATCCCGAAATCATTTCCCTATACGCCGACGATGTCCTACTGTATATCAGGGAACCCACGGCTCATCTCGACCCCATACTAAGAGATATCACTCGCATCGGCACCCACTCCGGGTTCACAATTAACTACTCGAAGTCTGAGGTCTTCCCTCTTACTAAATCCACCACACAACCCATCACCGAATATCCCCTTCGTTGGTCTCCGGATGGTGTCAAATATCTGGGTGTGCAAATATCCCTAACCAAATCCACCTTGCTCGCCGATAATTACTCAGCTGTAGCACAGTTAGTTGAAACCAAGCTTTCACGGTGGCGCGCCCTCCCATTGTCCATGACAGGTCGTCTCTCCCTCATTAAAATGATTCTGCTGCCTAAGCTCCTCTATACTTTTAACAACATACCCGCATGGCCTGGGGTGGAATACTTCTCCAAACTACATGCATTATGTGCACAGTTCCTATGGCACTCCGGTGCTGTACGCAAGAAGTGGTCTGACATGGTGCTTCCATACAAACGAGGGGGAATCTCTGCTCCGGACCTGATGCTGTATTGGACTGCGGCCCAGGCCCAACACGCCACTCATTGGTACCCCGGTTCTCCCGCTCGCCCACATGTTAAATTGGAACGACTGGCAGCCGACGGCACTAACATAATGTCCCTCATACTGCATCAGCACTATATATCTAACTCCCCTATCGATCCAATCAGTGCAACCCTGCGTGCCTGGGCACGCCTGTTGTGTCTGTCATCCGACTCCTTTCCTTACTATAAATGGCTCCCGGTATGGGCTTTCCCGGGCCTAGAACCCACGCAGGACACTGCTCTTGCCCGTCACTGGGGCGCATTGGGATACCCGGCATTGTCGGATTTCTATCCGGAAGGCCGGTTCATTAACCCCCAAACATGGAAACAGGGGCACACCGGATCCGCTCTAGAGACCCTACAATACTATAGGCTCCGTGCAGCGTTTCGCACTAAGTGGCCCTCATTTCCAGATGAGCCCCCTGATAACCCGGCGATCGCATATATCACCAACTCGGGCGGCGCCCGCGGCGTCGTCTCCTCATTATATAAGATCCTACAAGACACCACCCCGGTCCCAGCGCTCAGAGCGCGCAACGATTGGGCAGCTGAACTGGGCCTAGAAATATCCGACAGAGTCTGGGAGAAAATGTGCCTACACACCCAAAAGGTCTCTCTCAATTTTCGCCACCGGGCCATGCAATACAAACTCCTAAATAGGCTCTACTACACTCCGCACAAGACTTCGAAGTTCACCCGCACCACGGAGCACCCCTGCCCTCGCTGTGGAGCAGAGGGAGCTGACCATCTACATATGTTTTGGTCCTGTAATAAACTATCTGAATTCTGGGGAAGCATTCTAAATACACTCACCGAGATTATCGAAACTGAGGTCGACTCTGATCCCTTAGCAGTCCTTTTCGGGGCCTGGAGAACGGAGGACACTAGACGTCTGGCTAAATTTTTAAACATAAGCTGTATGATAGCCAAGAAATGCATACTCCAGAGCTGGAAAAGCTCCTCCCCTCCGGCCTTTAAGAAATGGCTGAATTTGCTCACCTGGTCGCGAAACTGTGAGGAGGAATACCTGGCCATGCTCCCCGCCCACTCTCGCCCCAAGAACACCTGGGTTGAATTTAACACCTATCTTAATAACCAAAGTGAAAGTACACCCACAACTGACTTGGCCCCTGCCCCACAAGGGACACTCCCCGCATCATGAGGCCTTATATCCTCTGCTCAAGGTCCGCCCTGATGCTGTTGCTATGACTGTTGTGCTGTGATTACTGTGTTGCTCAAGAATAATATGTTATACACATGTGTTGCCTTGATATGTGTGCCTTGTGAACCTCTGCCTGCAGAAATAAAAGTTTTAAAAAAAAAAAAAAAATACACTTACAACCGCCCTAAAAGTTCCATGAATTAGGCCCTTATTTTTGAAAACGAATACATAGTTGCCAAGTGCACCTTGTCATGCATGCCACCTTGAGCCATCCCTGGCTTGCCCTTTTGCATTGTAGGGCACACACTACGGAGGTCGGCGGTAACCAGCCGGTGCTACCGGCAGGTTGCTGCTAACCTGTAACACCGTTTTTGCAGCCTGATATCCCGGTGCCACTGGGATATTACAAGTCCCGGCAGCCCGGGATGTTAGGTGGCAGGAATTGTAAGTCCCCATTCCTGTTGAGTCCACTGGAATGGGGACACGGAAGCACCGGCACCGCAGCTAACAGTGCCGGTGCTTCTGTGGAAACCATGCTTACAGGAGCCAGTGCTCCCGGCTGGTCAGAACTGTAAGCAGCAACGGCCCCTGCTGGCAGACTCGTTGTCTGGGGGGTCCGGAAACTGTGCCGGTATGTTGCTACTAGCACCCTTATTTCCAGACTGCCAGACTTGTAATGAGGCCCATGTGTCCCAATCACAGCCTTCTGTAAGTCTCAACATGGAAAGTGAAAAGCCAGCACTGGCACAAGGTGTCACAGTGACAATGGGCCACTTCTCAGTGACACAACTGCAGAGTGTGCAATAACATGCAGTAACACAGCATATGTGCTTAATATTAGATTAATTAGGTTTCAGAGCAGTACCCAGCATTTGTAAAGGACTCTCACTACAAGGGCCATGCACAATTGTTAGATACACAGTGAGCAAGGTAGGAAGGGCACTAATCAAGAGTCTTAGTATAATCATTTGATCAGAGGGATACATGAAAAGACCCAAAAAGCCAGAGGTACTGTCATAGGGCCTCATCACGACTTCGGCGGTAACCCTTAAATCCGGCGGTAGCGCAATTACCACCGGATTTAAGGGTCTGCCGAATCAGGGCTTCGGCGGATTTCGCCCCAGCTCTGAGCTGGGGGGAAATCCGCCGAAAATTTGCGCTATTACCGCCGGCGGGAAATCCGCCGGCGGTATTAGCGCGAAGATTCCACATTGAGCCCAATGGGGAATGGGGCATTCCCAAATGGGCTCAGTGGGGAATGGGGACTTACATTACCGCCAAACTCGTGATCCGGTGCTATTAGCGCCGGGGAGTTCGTCGGTAGGGCTAATACCGCCCGCGCTAATAGCGTTACCGTCACCGCCTAAGTCATGATGAGGCCAAAAGTCTGGAATATGGATCTGTGGGAAAGCAGTCAAAGAGACAGAGCTGTGAACATGCTGAAGGTAATATCTCAGTCCCTGGGAGACATCAAACGAAGGGTGAGTGCTGAAAGCCTGCTGAGGGCTATCACTCCGACAATGGCTGGTACCAGAAACAAAGGATAACAAAGCGGTGCAAAGCCAGCTGATGTCAATATTTAAAGACCCTGCCAGGAGCCGGGGATTATGGATTAAACACTGAAATTTACTAAATGCTGTCAACCTTGATCTTGACCTTGGGTTGGCGCTGCCTGTGTGGGAATATGTCTGATTGACAAAAACCCAGAACAAGAATGAAGTGATATTTTCTGGCAGGAGTATGTCAAATGTAAAACTTTGAACAAGATGGGGCGGGGGATAATTCTTGGTAGGACTGTGTCAGTGATAAAATCGTTAGCAAGTTGGGAGGACATTTTAGTTAGCAGGAGATCATCCACAAAAAGTACTGGCAGTAAATCCAATGGGCTTAGTGTTCAATGAGCAAGCTGGGTGCTATACCTCTGAGACTGTATGCTCTGAAACAGGAAGCTAGCTGGGCACTATATCTCTGAGACTGTATGTCCTGAAACAGGAAGCTATCTGGGCGCTATATCTCTGAGACTGTGTATGTTCTGAAACAGGAAGCTAGCTGGGCGCTATATCTCTGAGACTGTATGTTCTGAAACAGGAAGCTATCTGGGCGCTATATATCTGAGACTATGTTCTGAAACAGGAAGCTAGCTGGGCGCTATATCTCTGAGACTGTGTATGTTCTGAAACAGGAAGCTAGCTGGGCGCTATATCTCTGAGACTGTATGTTCTGAAACAGGAAGCTATCTGGGCGGTATATCTCTGAGACTATGTTCTGAAACAGGAAGCTAGCTGGGCGCTATATCTCTGAGACTGTGTATGTTCTGAAACAGGAAGCTAGCTGGGCGCTATATCTCTGAGACTGTATGTTCTGAAACAGGAAGCTATCTGGGTGCTATATCTCTGAGACTGTGGCTCTGAAGCAGGAAGCTAGCTGGGCTCTATATCTCTGAGACTGTATGTTCTGAAACAGGAAGCTATCTGGGCACTATATCTCTGAGACTGTATGTTCTGAAACAGGAAGCTAACTGGGTGCTATATCTCTGAGACTGCTGAAACAGGAAGCTAGCTCGGCTATATCGCCGATACTCTGTGGTAGACTAGAGAATCTTGAAAAAGGCAGGTGTTCCTTTGCAGAAAAAACACTCTTGTACTTCCACTTTCTTTTCCTCCTCTTCTCCTCTCTACTGCTCTCCATGCTCTCCTTGTTGCTATTCTTCATCACTGCCACCACGTCTCTGTGATGTATTCTTTATCCCCTCTTCTACTGACATTCACTGCTCTTTCACACCTGCTCCTTCCTCTCAGATATACCTTTCTGCACCTGCTCATCAAGGCTCAGCCCTTCCACTCAGTTCTCTGATGTTCCTTTCACCATCACCTCACCACTCCTATGTTCCTCCTACACACCACAACTACTCTCTCTTATGTTTCCTTTACTATGGCATTATTAACCTGTTCCACGGGCTATACCGGGGTAATGGGTAGGCAACCTGAGTTAAAGGCCCGAGCAAAGCGAGGGCATTTAATTATGGCACCTAGATGGTACCCCGGTTTAGCCCATGAAATGGGTTAATAACGTCATTATCACCCCAGGTTACCAAAGAGGTAACACGGGGTGTTAAAAAAGCATTTTCTTTCAAAGAACATTCATTGAATGAACATACTGTGCAAAGATGATCACCATGGTTGAGGAAGGTGGGGCGCTGTACAGAGCCCCTCTTCCCTTTCCATGACGGCCAAATGTAGCAAGGAGAGAAGCTGCAGGAGCTGCGGTGGCATCCGCGCCGCAGCAAAAAGGTAAGTGGGGATTAGGGACTGGGGGAAAAATTCTGTGGTAGCATGGTGAGGGAAGAAAGAGGACTAGGGAGCCAGCAATCAGGTGGCTTGGAACACGGGCTAGGTCAGAAATATCAACCCACATTTCTAGTAGCTTCCTTATTGGCTGGTTCCCACCCACACGGTGCTAATACCTCATCACCACTACTTCATTGTCAATCTCATATACTCCTCATTTCCTCTGTCTTTTCTTCTCTCCCCCATGCTGCTCCACCATGCACTATTTCGATTGTCTTGCCTGCATCCCCTAACTCCCACACTTCTCCTGATTATCTGCTCCCTTTTATTTTCTTGCAGGTTCACCCAGAGACCCTCTTATTTTAAGATTGTTCACATCTGGGAGTTGTTGTTGTGTGAGTGCTGGGTGGTTCAGTTTGTGTGTGTCATTGCTTTGTTCTGTTCCCTGCTCCTTCAAGGAGGTGAACTGCTATCTAGAATATTTGTTTGCTGTTTTTTGGCTGGAGAGCTCTGTGTAGAAGCTTCCGCTAGAAGGTTTGTGCTTCTAGCGGAACATAGTGGGCGGCTTTGTTACAACTTGCAGTGAGGTGGACCTCACAAACCATTACTCTCAGTATTAGCTCCTGCTAGGGTGGGCTCTGCAAATAAATATCCCTCACGCTGTAACACACAGGGAAGCGCAGTAGCGGTTGCGCGGCGTGGAGTAAGTTGGTCTTTCGGCACGTCCTTCTTTATTTCCTGAAAGGTCATGTTGGATAGATGAACCCCATTATCATTTCTTACTCAATGGGAAGTGGATTCTGTTGATCTATTATCAGGATTTTAGCTCGTACCAGGGACAATTCATATCTGATAAGGGGCAAGCAACCTCCTAACCATTTGTCAGTGATTACTCACGGCTACTAATGATCTTTTTTTTCTTCCCCAGACATATCTATATATGGGCAGGGAAACCTTGGGGTTCCTATATTTAGCACTACTGGGGCCTATAGCACTGAGTGGGTAGCCATCCTCAGGCTGCATCATCACCCCAGGTGCACACCTCAGCCTGAGCCATGAGACATTGACACTGTGACTGCAGGTGTGCTTCAGTAGATTGAAGATGCTATCTCTGTGCTGAGGGTGACATGTTGAACTAATACCATTGGCATCATTAAGAGGAAGCCCCGGAATTAACAATTTAATCTTCTGTTAATTTGGGGGGGTTAATTAACTTTGTCTAACTAGAAGAATTATAAGAGGAGGAATTAAATGAAATGATGGAATATGTTATGCCTGACTCAAAAATGTGACCATATCACTATGAATTTAGGGTCCACACATGAAGCCCTGCTCTTTCCCCCAGTACCATGTCCCATGTCCCAGCTGAACCTCCTCTATGACTTAGGCAACTTTCTGCCTAGTCTATTTGATCGGGTATGGGACTGGACCATATTAGGAGGGAATTGAGAACCCTGCCAGGCTCGTGTAGGAGACCTACCAGGGCAGAAACCACATCCAGACCTGTCCCTGAGTGGGAGTTAATGGGGCCCACCTCCCAGAACCTCCCTCACCTGCCTAGATTGGTGTTACTGGTACCAATGTCTGTCACATAATGCCCCCCAGTACCTTTTCTGGACAGGGTTCTCTCTTTTGCCTTTCAGGACAGCAGCTACCAAAAGTAATGGTAGTGAGGCATGTAAGAGGCGAGCAGAAAGAGAGCAAGATATGCACAATGATAATGGACAGTGATTCCAACTTTAGTGAACAGGCAAACCACTCACAGCCAACTGGAAAACCTGAAACGCCAAACCAGCAGCATATCATGGAACCAGCAGAACAATCCGCACAGAAAAAGGTGTGAGGCTGAAAAGGTTTTTTGAAGCCTCGCGCCACTGTAACCCAGTCCCCGGGTAAAGGGCAGCCAGAGATTTGCCTGCATAGTCAGGTGAGGGTTGGAAACAATTGGAGGCGCGAGGGTGATGTAACTAGAAGAAGAAAAGTGTGAAATGAAAAGGAAAAAAGTTGAGTGCGTTGGTTGAATGGGGGTGTTTGGATGGAGTGGAGGCAGACCGAGAGACCAGACGGAGAAAGGACAGAGGAGAAGAGTATTAAGAGTTTGGGTGAGCTGTTAATAGGGGGAAAGAGTGGTGCTGTTTGATGCTGTTAACGTGAGAATGTGTGTGAGTTTGATTGTAGTGAGAAGGGTGAGAGCGAGTATGTGTTTGGTAGAGAGAGGGGTGGAGATGGGTGGGGAGAAAGGAGAGGGATGAGGTGAGAGAGGAGGAGAAGGGTTAGTGGAGAGAGATTGTGAACATCAGAGGGAGAGTAATGCAATGAAAAGGATGTGGGGGGTGAGAGAAGAATAGAGGGAGTAATAATTTAGGGAAAAGAGAGAACAGAAGTGACTGAAGGAGAGAAAGCACCATGGTATCTGCTATTGCCACACAATAACAGAACCACATCATACTTGTTGAGAATATTTTGCGAGTGGTAGGTTATTCAGTACTTAAAATAACCTGAGAGAGAGTCGGCCAACACCAATAGCTAGCCTTAGATAGTAGGTGCTCCCATTTCCTAGTTGGGAAAACATGGGTCTTAGGGAGGCCTAGATTGTGTAAGATATTTTAATCGCGTGACACCTAGTTGGGGCGAATTCTCCACTCACCCCAAATCAGGCGTGCACAATTTTCATTTATTAAACAAAGTTCTTTATATGATTAACCGCATTGATTCCCTACAGTCTCCCTCGGCTCTCGGACAAGAAATAAACAGGGTCTATTTATTGAAAAAAGAAATAATCAAACCAATTTACAATATAAACAAATTGTACATCTTTTCCATTCTCAGTGAAATCACAATGTCAAAGATGTCTATCATGATGAATGATCACAAACTGGACAATTGAATTGTCAAAACTGCATTTAATGTGAATGCAGACTTTTTAAAGCACAAACGTCACCCTATGTACTTTTGGTTTACCCTGTGCAAACATTCACCATGCATTAAAAAGTCAATGAGGGGGCGCTGTTGAGTGGTGACACAGAGTAATTGCCTGGAGTGGCTGCTCTACTCTGACAGGCAGAAACACATTCATGAACTCCTGTATTACTGGGTGTTTAAACCACACCAGCCGAGGACTGATGAACGAAACAAACAAGAGGCATTTGATCAGGCTAAAACGGCCAGAAGAGTGGAGCAAACCAGGTGCAGCAAGGACCAAAGCCTGGGCCTGCATCTTCCAAGATGGCAGCATGCCGATGGAGGTGAGGGACTGGGATGGCACGGATTGCCTCGGACGACTGGGACAGAGGTATTCAAGATAGGGGCCGACCCCTTCTTCTGCTCGTCTAGGACGGGATTCAGAAAGCGGGAACGCAAAGAATTGAGGCCCGCTCCTGAGGCTGGGAAGGTGAGGCTGGAAGCAAATCGCCAAAAGCAGAGTGGATAACACAGTGGTGGGCAGACATATGGCCTGAACCATGTTGTATGGAGGGCTGCCGTGACAGGGGGTGGAGGAGCAGTGAGACTGGGCCTCCCTCCCTGAAAAGTTTGAGGGGGCAACAATGCTTGAACCCTCAGCTGAGCCTCCTGAGACAGTAGAGGCATCAATTACACTGCAAACAAGGGAATAGTGCAGAGAGGTGGAGGGGAGTAAGATACCAATTCCTACCATCCCCCTCTTGTGGACAAACTGAAAGAGCAAATCGAAAGCAGAGGCACTGAGAAGGAAACAGGGGCAAAGACAGTGCTTATCTCTGCCCTCACACAGGAAAGTAAGGATAGTCTACCCACATGGATACACCAAGAGGGCAAAGAGAGAATAACGGCCCAAAAAAGACTTCGGGGCAAACAGCGAACCATTATGCAGGCCCATACAAAGGGGAGGGAGGAAGGCCCACCATAGTAGGGAGAATAATAACGAAGTGGACCCAGGAACCCTGAAGTGCAAACAGAAAGTGAAACATTGGCATATATAGTAAAGTAATATGTATGCCCAAGAGGGAGCTCTAGCAAAAGTGTCTTAGTGCGCAGAATGGCAGAGTGAGAGGAAGACCGCAGCATAATGGCTAAAGAATGGGAGAAGAACAGAAAGACGAGACTGCAAGTCAAAATGGACTTGTTCACCACACCAACCAACAAGGGGTTCCCTACAAAGGCAACTAATGAAGGTGGCACCGCCCAACAAGATGATCTCCTCTCTAAGCACTAGCTACAGGAAATCCTGAAAGCCATTCAGGAATCAAAAAAGACAATGGAACAAAAAATGGACGCATTAGGACTGAACGTGGGCCTCCTGAGGCAAGACCTGCAAAAAGGTGTCTGTGAGAGTGGTGGAAGCCAAGATGAGGCTCTCTGAAGTGGAGGATACTATGGGCCTGCTTCAAAAAGAGGCGTAAAATTCATGATCCAAAACACAGCATCTGGATTACAGAATTGAGGATACAGAAAGTAGGGCCAGGTACAGCAACAGAAGAATAACTTTCCTCAATGAAAAAACAGAAGGGCCATCAATGGAACTATGCCTGCAAGGCAGGATAAAGGACTGGGTGGGCTTGAATGGTCTTATCAAACTTCTTCTCAGTTGGGAGAGTGCACAGAGTTCCAGGCACGGTGCCACTACCCAGCAGCTCTCCAAGGCTGATAACCTTAAAGATGCTGAACTACAGAGATTGGGACATTATAATACAAATGGCAAAGGAATAAAGGAACACTGAAGGTAAATGGGGCAAGGTTGGTCATCTACTCTGCTTTTACTAAAGCAGTTCAGAAAGCAGGTCACTCTTTTCAAATGTTAAAATGGAAGCTACAAGACAGAGAACTGAAATATGCAATGTTGTAGCCAGCTACACTAAAGTTGATGGCCTAAAGGAAGTATGATTTCTCACTAACCCAGCGGAGGCATGGGACGGGACTGGTTCACTGGGCTACAAGAAGGTCGAAACTACTCCCTTCCGAACCCTGAAACACTGCAGATAATGGCCCAGAACCACAAAGATAAGAAGAGGCAGGAGAAACAGTGGGAGCAACCACACAGAGATGACCAAGAAACAAGATGGAACCAGCATAAATAGTAGAATAAGTCAAGAAGCATACGGTCTGACAACCACTATGTGCAATGAAGACGAAACAGAAGGATTCCATTAACTGTCAGAGTGGACGGGACAATTCTAGCAGTCATCCCCCAAGACTCTAACCTATTGGGGATGTTGACGTTTTTCAGTTTATTTGGGCAACAGATGCTTCTATTTGGGGCAGAAGTATGGAGAGGGGGGTGTTTACAGGTTAACTATGAAAGTTCACATTTTGCATATACCTAGAGACCAGCCCAAGGAGTCCCTGGGTACAACCGTCACAGTATGGAGGGGGACTGCAGGGGCAGGGCCCTGAATATGAATATACACACCAGAAAAAGAAATCACAGGGATAAGATTTCTCTAAAATCTTTGACCTGGAATGTAAATAGGCTGAACAATAAGATCAAGGGGGCGCCTCATCGTTAAATTCTGCAATAGACATAAGGTGAATATAGTGATGTTACAAGAGACTCATATGATAGAAACTGTGTGTAGCTTTTGCGGAGATTATTGAACAAGATGGTAGAACATGCAAGGTATTGCAGCAGATCCACAGGGTGGCCCTTATGATTAAACGTATATATATATATAGTGACAAACAATGGAGCAGACAAACCGGAGGTAGAGGGATTTTAACAACCCTGTGCAACCCAAACAGGATAGGTCCACACATAAAGGAAGGCCAGCCTCCCCAAACACAAAGCATTTGCAGAGGCAATGAGGATGGAGGATGAGGGATGTATAGAGGGAACTTCACCCCAATGTATTTTGGATAATTCTCCCCTATACACTAAACTTGCAGCACAGGCATGGAAGGGGGAAATGGTCTGGTGGCTAAACGCCTATTACCTCAACAACCATCACATTTTAGATAGCATAAAGGCAGGGATGGAGGAGTATCTTTCACTGAATTAGGGAATGGTAGCTAGTCATAACACCATTTAGGGAAGCATATAAGACGGTGATAAGAGTGGTTGTAACGGAGTAATTGGACACTACCAAATGGAGAGACAATTGCAGTTAGCTGATTTGGAAAGAGAAATCGAAAGGAAAGAAGGAAATCATATAAGGTACAACAGAAGGGAATTGGTGACAGTAACATCACGATGCAAGGCTGTTGCTACATACGAGGCCAAGTAGGTCTATTGGGAAATGCGGGTGAGAATATACAAACTGGGAGAGAAATCACTGCTAGTATGGTTGGAAAAAAGGGAAGTAGGGATTTGATGTTTGAGAGAAGTAACCAATATGGACAATGAGACCTGCAAAGTCGCGCCTTGAAACACTTGTGTATAAGCGCATTACAAATGCCATATCATATCATATGATTGCAGCGACATTTTCCTAGTACTACCAAGAGTCTGCAGGGACAGGGGGCCATAGTATAGAGTGTAGTGCACAATAGCTGGAAGAAATTCAGCTGCCTACTTTAAGGGAGGAGGCAAAACAGGAATTAGAAGCTGAGATCAACATAGAAGAATTACAAACAACGACGGCCCAAATAGAGTCCAGGAAGACCCCACCCCAAATGGCCTCCAAATCGAATTCTGAAAAAAAGGCAGGAGAAAAGGTGTTCATGAATATGTTGAACATGTTCCAAGAAAGCTCTCAAAAGGGGGAATTGCCCAAAGACCTGAGACTGGCCATGATAGTGGTCATTCATAAGGAAGTGAAACCCACAAATTCAAGTGTGGCATATCACCTTATATTCCTCCTGAATGGGAGATCAAACTATAGGCAAAATTACTGGTAAACAGGCTGATCAGCGTAATTGGTCAGTTGACACACTCAGACCAATATGGCTTTGTCCTGGAAGGGCATCTAGAGGGAACCTCTGGAGAGTACATAACGCACTGGGGAAGCAATCGCTCTTTTATGGCCCTCATCCCCGTATAGCCTTGGATTCTGAAAAGACATTTGATTCTGTTAGGCGGGACTTCCTGTGGGCAGTCATGATGAAAATGGAGTTCGGTCAACATTACACCTCATAAGTATATGTTGTACCAATTTCCACTGCAGAGAGGCGCAACCCTACTGCCGTGCTGACCCCTTTATCAAACCATTTGTGATGAAAGGGTAGGAAGGTACGGAAGCTTCCCTGCTGGTTCTCAATCAATATTATAAAAACTGTATGACCAAATTACAGACACTGATGTATGTTATGTTAATTTTTAAATTAACTATTTTTAACATTTTATCCATAATGGATGATTATATGAGGACTTTTGATGAAGGAGGCTTTTTCGACCCTGGATAGTGCACAACGTTCCTCCCTATTAGTAACAGTGTCTGGCACACCTAATGTAAATACTACAGCAATGAACAGTGTCATGGAACCTGTCGTCACTAGGGCAGGAGTGCTTGCTAAACCTCAGGAGGTCATCAGGGTGGATGTCCATAAACCTGCCACCTCAGCTAAGGATGAGTGTCAGTCAACATTCACTTATTTCATGAGCATAAGGCCCCATCTTGAAACATTTTGACTCACACCCGAAAGCCTTAGCCCTGGTTGCTGTGATTGTTGATTCACCCCAGCTGAGGGTTGGCTCACGAGAGGACTGTAAGTCTTTGGTTCACAAAGCAGCACACTGGATAAATGTTGAATTAACCCCCAGCACATCCTTATGTCCTAAAGGGTCTCTTGGGTTGGCCCGGCATGTGCATTATGAGATGGGGACTGCATTGTGGTGACCTTTGCAAGCACAATAATGACTGAGTATGTGGTAACTCTAATTTGAAGTCCTGTTGGAATGGCTCCAGTGCTGAGCTGATCTCTTTAGATTTGTTTTTATCCAGCCAAGTGTGTGCTTTATGCAGGTGGGAAGCAGGCCAGCATGTGCTAGGCCCCTATCAGTGTGATTTGGCACACACAGGATATCATCAATGTGTTTCTGAAGAATATGCTGCAAGGATGATCATTGGCTATAACTCAAGATGCTAGAGGCCCACTGGGGGCTACGTGCCACGTGCCACTTAGAAACAGCTTTGAGAGTCTTACTGAGATAGACACCATTGGTTGACTTCCGCAGACTTCCCATATATCTGGTATGACCTTGACCTCCATTTGTTGTCTTCCAGAGGAGACTTACCCTATATCTGGTCTGACCTTGACCTCCATTTGTTGTCTTCCAGAGGATGAGACCCCGGCAACCCGATTGGAACCTTCCCATCATTGGGGGGTGGATTTTATTTTTATTTTACACCTGGTACATTTGGCCGATGCACCCACAGTGCATCCACTTCCATTATTTCATAGAATGGGGCTTGAGCTAAAACAAGGCTGGGCAGATCTGAAGTGCAGGTTTTCCCCGAGTAGGCAGATATTGTACTGCACCAGGAAATGTGGTCATTGGATGAGGTTACATTGGATAGCTATATGGCACTCTGTAACACTGCTTTGAAAAATGAACGGGACAATATTTTGGTGGCATGGCCATTCTGTTAAAGACTCTCTATCGCAGTGAATTTGTTAGTTTGGAAAATTCAAATTCTTTCTTTCAAGTGGTCAGGATTAAGATGGTGCAAGCCATGGACACTTTATTGGTGCATTTCTTTAATAGTCCTCACCAACAATACTCAAATAATTGCTTATCAGGCTTGGTTTGCCTGACAGAACAATTGTTAACCATGACAGGCATCCAGGATTCATTCCTAATATTGAGGGAAGATGTTAATGCCAAAATGGGGGATGGGGCTTGTTTTGATTTTTTCATTGACACAGAAGATCATGTGGTTGGTGTCCCTAAAGCTATCTTTATGGACCCCTGAACCTGAGCATTGGGGCTTAGTTTATTGCATAATTTGCATAATTGGGGTATGCAATCAGATAATGGTCCATTCACCAAAGACATACCCAGAAAAGTGACCTTTACCTCATCTCAATAAAGTTCTGTGATTGACTATCTCTTTGTCCCTCTGAATGTTTGGAGCCTGGTGTTAAATTTTGATGTAGCCGAGGATATAGTTAATGACCATTATTCAATCATCCTCGTTTTAGAGACTCCATGGAGGTGTACACCAAATTCCAATCAGACTGTGGATAAGATTTCTGTGGCTGGCCATAAAATAAGATTTAAATGGCTCTTAATAGATCATGCCAAAATGATGAGGGGAATTATAATATCAAATTGGCAGGAGATTAAGAATCTTGCTAGATGGTAGGGATGATCAGAATGAAAACTTAGTTAAGTTTATGACTTGAATGTCCAATATATCGAGACTTTTTTACCATCAAACGACACACTTCTGGATCAGGTTAGTGACTCTCATCATTCTGATTACGATATCCTGTTGCGCTATCAAATGTATCTAAGAAGGCCAATCCTGGCATAACATACAGGAAATGGAATTCAGAAATATCTTCTATGGGCTGAGTACCCCACTCAGAGGGTTCTGATATCAAGAAATGGTTTCAGCTTTCTTCCCCTTAGAGCTGTTACGGTGGCTTGGGAACAGGACTTTGCCAATCAATCTTGCCTCTGTAATGCCCCTTTGGAGGACCTGGCTCACTTCTTATTGTTCCTTCCAGGTAACTCAGAAATAAGATCTAGGACTCTGAGACCGATTCTGTGTGAACTTCGATTCACTCAGTATAGAGCTGCACTGTTTTTCTTGTTGTGGGCCAATACTCCTCGAGTGGGCTGGGGTGTGTTTTCATTTGTTTGCAGAGCTTTACATAAATGAAAGTGTGTTGGTTTGATTGTTTATATGCTGCTATATGAGTTATATGAATTGTTGGAATTGTTGCAATCTGTGTCTGATTTTATGTTTTGGTGTTTTATGGAAATGTCTTTGTATTTCCGGAATAAACTTTATAATGATGGCATTCTTCCATGTTACTGAACAGATTTATTTTTGGTAATTTTCTATGCACATTCACGCTTTTGTTGTAGATGGTGAGCTGAAATCGAAACATTTCCTCACATGGGTTTCTTTCAAATACTTTGCAAAGGTTGAAGTTCACATGTTTATTTTAGGTAAGTTAAATAAAAGTATTCCTTTGCATCATTTCCTTACGGATAGATTTCCACACAGTTAGGGTGCAGGGAGCCCATTGGAGGTTTAGAAAGGGAAGTCTTTCAGTGAACCCGGGCCCACAACTAACCTACAATATAAGCTATACCATTCTCTATTTGTGAAATGAAGACCTTTCACCCATTCTTCAGAGTTTGGGAGTGTATACTGCCATCTGTGCCGCGCACTATGACTTTACAAACAAAGCAAATATATCAAAAAAGTTATTAAATAAGATGAACCTTTGTGTGCCCACATAACCAAAAATAAAAGAGTAAAAGAGTTTACCAAACACAAAAAGCCTGTTTTTGGAGGGGTTGGAAGGCAAGGCACAAACAACAGGATAAAAGAAAGACGAATCCAGACTCTTCCAGTCACGAGAATGCCCTATTTAACATTGCACAGTCACAAGAAAAAAACACAAAAGGCCAATTGAATACCACCTAGCCAGCCTGCCTGCCTGCATTGAAATGCGTGGTCATCTCTATCATCCATTTATCTTGCTGATCGAACATATGCTTACTCAAACACCAGCAAACCCGTTGATGCACATTACATTGCATGCACGAAACACGTGTTAGCGTGGTGCAAAGTGATTAGATAATGTTTTCAGAATTTTTCTGTCTAGTAATGCAAGGTCATGGCTCAATTTGCTTGCACAGATATCTGCTCTATACAAGATGCTAGGAAGTATTCATTGCCACAATATCTGAGACACCTTATGAGGAATGTTTCTATAGTAAAGACCATAACAACATAACACCATAATATGAATTTAATATAAACTCAAAATACATGTAAGCATTAAATAAAGCCCAGCGCTGGATAAAAAAAGTGGAGAAAACGCTGCAAGCAGCACTCTAGTGTCTTCCACGAGAAGATGTGAATAGAGTTTGCAAAGGGCAACGTGGATGGCATTCTCGAACTTGTAGTCTCTTAATTATCTTCAATCTAACATTGGTCTCTCTCCATTGTGTCAGAAGTCACGGTGCAATACGTTTTACACTGCATCATTGTGGCTTGACACTTCTCCCAGAGACATTATAAGAGACGTTCCCAGAGACGTCCATGTCGTCAAGGGGTCCTTTCCTCTGATTCTGCAGACACTGATTCGACGAGGGAGCGAGCTAAGGACGTGAGGCAGGGACCAGGCGTCTTTCCATGCTTCTGCAGATCCCCCCTGAAACCCAGAACAGGCCAGTGTGCTGCCAGTCCCGCCAGTGCTCTGGTTGATGGTTGTGGCAGAAGGCGGATTAAGAAGGTGGCAGTGATGGTAATAAGGTTAGGGTGGAGGGAGTCTTTGGTTGGACTCTGGGCTTGTGAGTCTTGTGAGTCTTCAGTAACCAGACCAGGGGGACTGGGTAGCGGCTTGCGCTCATCTTTTTTGCACATAGCTACCTGTTCTTGCCTGTAGTCTACCATTTGCCTCAGTAGGAGTTAGCAGTTGCACGCTTGCCTTTGTAAGGACTTTATTTTGTTCAGTTCTGTTGTGGTCGGTCATTCTCCTTTGTTCTGTGTTTGGGTTTTGTATTCATCTGGACTGCACTCACTCTTGCACACCTGCATGTGTAATGATACTTTTCCATTTAGTATATTTTGATGCTGGAAATGCATCGGAGGGACAAGGCCTCCGTATCCTTGTCCTTTACTGCCTTTTTATCGTGTGTTCTGTCGTGTTTTCCACACAGGAATTCATGTGGGACTCCTGGCTGTGCAGCTCTCTCTCTTTTGGTTTGGTGAACAGACCCATGGGATACCCTTATGGCACCCATGGGTGGGGGGGGTACAACCCTGTGCCCCTAGTGTACGTTTTTGGGCACCTGTGGGTTGCCCACAGAGCAGGGTATGGGCTGGTGGCATTTCCATGCTGAATTTGACAGGTGCTCTGAGTATCCTCCATTTTGGGATACACAGGCCCTGCCATTGGAATCAGTTGATTCCTGATGGAAAACAAGATAGCCCCTGGGCTGGGGCCTCTCTCTTTCTATTGCCTGTTACCTTGTTTTCCCAAAGTCCTGGGAAGCCCTGACTCTGTTCCTTCCCCCTGACTGGCTGTTGGGTGGAAGTTCCATATATGGTGTTGTTGTGAAGTCCAGCCCAGACTGGCTGGAGCCTTCCCAGTGACTGTATGTTGTGGGTACACCCTGTGGGTGGGACCTGGGTGAATGGAGTGTGTGACCAATATGCACTTCTTGTTGTGGCTGTCTGGTTTCTGGTATGAGAGACAAAGACTGAGACAGCCCTGCCTGAAACTGGCCTGAATGCAGTGTGTAGTGCTGAATGGCTGGCTACTTGTCCCATTCCACATTCCTTGTTGTGAGTGTCTGAGAGGGAGGAGGATGGCCTGAATGCAGTGTGTGCCTGATTGGCTGACTGACTGCATGAATGTCCTTCTGTATGATTGGCTGCTGAGTGTGACCCAGCAGTGTGGATGAGAGACAGGATAGTATATCTGGGGACCTCTCACCACAGGAAATTATTCAGAAGCTGTGTCTACACTTGAAGAGTAACTGGAACTGCTGATCTTAAAGCTGCCGAATTCGTCGAAGACTGATCCGAGAGAGGACCTGGTAAGGCGCCCTCTTCCCGTGCTCCAAGGGACCATCGAGTACCGCTAACCATCGCCAAATCTCCCTGAAAGTCAGACCCTCGAAAGGCTGCCAACCCAAGACGGGACCGCTGAGGAGAACGAAATGAAGCACCAGGACTTTGCCGCTGTCAAAGTCCATTCCAGTCGAACAGGGTTTGCAGGTTTGTGAAACCGCTGGAGGCCTGTCGAAGTCGTGTTGGCCCAGAAGAGGGGACCGCTTGACGGCGTGCCGCCGACGACCGGAGCCGCCAGCTCCTTTGCCTAAGAACATTTGAATCAAAGGACTCCCTTGTCCGCAATGTCGACCACTTTGTCTTGCCGGAGAAAGTCAAGGCCGCTGACGCGCGAGGAGAATCCGCTGGTGGGTTTCCCGCCACCTGAAGGCCACAAAGACTTCAACGACTCGACGCCCTTGCTGGGCCACCGTTCTTCTGAAACTCTTTGCAGTCCTGAACAATCAATCGCTGAGGTGCCCCGCACACGTCATCCTCGCAGTACGTCGCTGACAAGCACCGCCTGGATCCACGTCGTGGTCCCGGCACCCTCGAACTTCTCATCGACGCCGTCAACGCCAAGTTCACCTTCTTCGACGACTCTCGACGATCAGTGGCTCTGGCTTTAAAGGGAGTCACTCAAGAAGGACCAGTCGACGCTTCTTGGAAGAACTCTACTCCACCAGGTGCATTGGGGGGGTAAAAACATTACAGGAGAGAACAAGACTATTGAGCAATACATGGACTGGGCTTGTGCTATATATCTTTATTTTACAGGTTGCCCAGGTGGGGGGGATCTCCACACAGAACTGTGCTTAGCGGTAGAGGCCAGTATTCTGCCTATTGTTTCAACCATCTTGCTTTCCCTCCTATCTCTATTGCTGGTTTCCTTGTTATTGATCTTTGTGACATTCTAACAGTATAGTTGATGCGCTTTAATGAGATCTGATAATATTGGTGGTACCACTTTAGAATTGTAGATATTTACCATTGTTGATTTCCGAGTACAAAGTGCGTTATTGTGATCGTGTACATACCTTTGAATATTAATTATATAAAGACTGTGTTTCCAGTAATACAGTGTGTGGACATTCCTTTGTGGGGGTTCGGGGACTACACTGTACTTAAGAACCAGCCTGCATCACATCCTGAGAAGCTAGGCCTTGATTGCTCGACCACGTTACCAATAATAGAGAATCTTGGCTGGGGTCCTCTGTGCCTCTCCTCTACTATATAGAGAGCGGAAGTACAGACACCCCCCACCGGTAACTTTACATATACCATTTAGTTTACTTTAGTATACGTTGCTAAACTTTGACAGTAGTGAGTGCTCATGGTGGCCAATCTTCGTACTTGCAAGGCCCCAAGAAGAGGGGCATTGAAGTCAGCACCCTAGGCTGCAAGGCTTCTGGGTCTTACAAGCTACCTAGGCAGACTACTGTTGACTGGCTGGTTCTCAGTAAGCGAGCCACAGGAGCTCCCATAGGGGTCTCTGATGTTTACAGGGTCTTGCCAATCGGACCTACTACTAATTAAAGATGTGAAAACGGAAGTAAAATCTTGGCCATGGTATCCAGTGACTTAGGCCTAAGGGGCCCAAATGGTCAGGACGTGGCATTTGCTGAAGACCTGGCTGCCCTAACTGCCCTAGAAGAGTCTACCATAGGGCAGTCTGGTGTACTCCCTTAAGCAGTCCATAAAGCTCCAGCACTAGTGTTGAAGGATTTGGGAGCTGTTTCGGGTGCTTGGGTTCCTGAATCTACTTCTCGAGCCTCTACTTGAGCCTCTATTCCAGGCATGGATACCATCTGCAGCGGTCTCCAGGAGCTTTTGGGGTCAAGGTATGCAATTTATAGGGCTCTATTGCCTCCTTAGACCCTGTTGTTGATCTCCCTTCCGGAGTTTCGCTGAAGGCATTAGAACATTCTATAGATCGCTATTATGTGAGGATTGCTTGCCTGGACTGCTTGGCTCTGAGGATGAAGTGCTGGAGACAGGGGATTGTGTGTTCCGTCCATCATTGTTCTTGCTGATGCAGATTCCTCTAGCTTCGTGGTCTCTGGGGGTGCTGGGAGTCATAGTTCCCCCCAATCAGATAGCTCGCTAAGCACACCAAGTATGCAGGGCTGCCCGGCTAACAGTATTGGCCATGTTGGTATCCAGGGGAGCAGCCGGTTAAGTGAACTTCTGTGTATCCCATTGCTTAAAAAGGGAACAATGCAGCTCTTTGCTTGAACACTCACAGGTCGGGTATAGGCCTTTACCCTCCATTCCTTTGAATCTTGGATCCTCTGGGCCGTCGGCGACCAATGCCTCGGCCACTGATTCGGCTGCCTAGACCCTGTTGGGCCCAAGTGCTGATCAAATTTCTTTCTTTGCTCAACATTTTAACAGACTTGTTACAGCCTTTATAGAATTGAAAAAAGCGTTTAGGCTGCTTACCGATCAGTGTAAAACAGATGCAGGGAGAATGGACTCCTAATTGGGGGGTTTAATATGCTGGTGAAATCCTTGTCTGACTTTGCGACAACAGCACCTAGAGCTCCTGAAGCTTGGAATGCTCTAAAGGTGTGTTTTGACCAGGTTACTGCTTGCAAGGCGACTTGGACAGCTACAGGGTCTGGCTCAATGTGCACCCCTATAACGGCTGGGAAGGATTGCACGCCATGTGCTGGGGTGGTCATCTCATCTTTGGACCAGAGGACTATGAGGAGACAGAGCTCTATCTTGACACAGTTTTATGGCCTGGTGCAATCTCATAATGGCGCCCCATGTTCCGTGGGCCCAGGGCCGGCTGTTGTTAAATCTGGGTCTGAGGTTCTGGTCAGGCCCAACATAACTGTGCAAGGTCTTTGTGGAGCTGATACTTCAACCTCTGTGGTCCCCCATGCCTCTCAGGGTGTCCTATTCGATGCTATGGGACAAGGAACTATAAACGATTATCTCCTTGGGGGCTGGCGTGACCTAAATCTGATTTACTCATTTAAGGGCCTCAACCATGGCAATAAATATGCCTACAGGAGACTACTAGCACAGGCCCTGTCAGAAGGGTTGGGGTGAATGATATCACTCTCAAAATGTTTTCCACAAGTGTATCTGGAGCTGTCATGAGGTTTTGGCTTCTAAGGGGATTGAAATGTTTGAAGATACAAAGACTGAGCTCTGTGACCTCCATGATTCTTGGTATTATTGGCAGGGGGCGAGGCAAGAAAGGTTCTTTTTCTAAGTATCTTGTTGTGGGTTCCCGGATTCCTGGTCCTAGTAGTAATTATGAGACTTCCATTGATCCCAATGGCCCTTTCATCAACTTAACTAGATTTCAGTTGGAACAGAGGCTGAGGCAGATTTCTTCAGATCCCTTTCAAGTCCCACAGGATAGCTCAGCAGCAAGGTGCTCGCCTTGGAAGCAAGATGACACGAGCAATGCAGGTTCGGTCCCCGGGTCCGCGCTTAGAAACCTCTGGGTATCAAGCGCGTTATAAATAACCCATCATATCATATTACAACAGGCCCAGGAAGAGGTGTACACCTTTGCCATTCAGGCCCCTCCCATCAAGCAAATTTAGGGCCCATGGGTTGTTAAGGGAAGGGGAGTCCCAGTATGGCCTTAATGAGTGCTTTGTGGCCAACGGTCCTCCTTTTCCTGATGTATTGTGTGTGCAATAACTTCGCTCAATGCCTGGGGAAGTGTTGGTGTCCTGGAATGTGGAGGGTATTAAATCTTCTAGATTAGATTACCCTGAGTCTCTGTCACTTTTTGAAATGTTCAACATGTTTTTTATAATGGAGTCCTGGGCTTTGGACGATGTGGCTGTGGAAGGGTTTATGGCTTATTCTTTCCCGGCGCAGAGATGTTCCAGGAGGTGTTGCCATGGAGTGTTGTGTAACTTTGTCTATGTGAGCGAATCCTTCCAGCTGGAGATTTCCTACCCTTTTCTGCAGGCGGTGAGAATCTGCAGGGTGGGTGGCCAGAACATTTTGGTGGTCTATTTTCATAATAACCCTCTTGCTCAATTTGGTAGAACTGTCTCTCTATTTTACCCACCTTGATGGAGGGTTTGGTGGATGTCTGCAAATGATTTATTTCTTATTTTGTAAAGTTGGGCAGTGGTATAGGCATGACTCTGTTTGACTCAACTGAAGATGAACTGGCTGGTATCTTGACCCCTACTATGAGAGATGTTAGAATGTGTAGGGAGGGGCCTAGGCTATGGAAGTTCCTCTTTTCTTGGGTGATACAGTTGGTCAATTGTCACTTCCCTGAAGATGTTCTGGGGAATCTTACTTTTTTTCAACGCTTGGTCGCTTTACGATTGATTATTTTTGTGTCAAAGTCAAATTCAGGGATAGCGTTATCGATTTAGGGTGCTGAATGATATATGTGGTGATAATCTTCCTATCCGAGCAGAGCTTAAGCTCGAAGGTAAGTCTTTCTCTCCAGGTTTGTCTGACGTGTGCCCTGATGGCTTGAAGCATCACCTAAAATGGCAGTCAGCGGACTGGGAGAGCCCGCAGAGGGATATTGTCTTAAATAATTATCTGTTTTTTTTTACATCTTTTCTCTGGCAACTTAAATCAGGGTGATGTTTGGTTTGACTTTTCGCTACTCCTGTCCAATCTTTCGGCCTCTTTTATTTTGAGCGTGGGTAGAAGGAAGAGCAGTTCTATTCCTAGGTGGTTCAACGCAGAGTGTGTAAAACTGAAGTCTTGCCTGCTGAGAACCTTGAAGAATCCCTCGTCTACAAGGTTTTACATTATTACGGACCCAACAATGTATAAGAAAGCCAAAAGTATTTGAAAGCATGGAATTGAAACAGAGTCTTTTGAAGAATGGGTTAAGTCTTCTGTCACATTTATGGTAATCTTTTGTGAGCCATTGTTAATAATGGGCCCCTTTATATATTTAAGCTTGGTAGCTCTCCTGTGATGGTTTATGATCAGGATTGGGTAGCCCATTACTCCTCTTTATATAGTAATGGTCGGGGGATGGGACTATTGATTGGCCCACTGTGTTGGATTCTAATCAGTTATGAAGTACTATGCAAGACAGCATTATTTTCACTGTTGAGGAAACTGTGTTAGCTATCAAGAGTCAAGGTATGAATAGGGCCCCAGGCCTGGATAATGGTCCTGCAGACTTGTTTTTGGTGGAACCAAGTCTGTGGGACCCTACTTTGGTGCTTGAGTTCAATGTTGTATGTGCTGGAGGTACTCAACCAGCTTCCTGGTTCCGAGCTGTGATTCAAACCATTTGTAAGGAGGGGGTAAGGGCATTACCAGTGTCATACAGTCCAATATCTCTTTTAGATTCTGCATTTTAAATCTTGGGGAGGGCCCTTCTTGGGAGATTGGAGTCCTGGGTGGAGAGTATAAACATCTTCTGCTCTATCCAGCTGGGCTTTAGACTTGGTCTGGTAACCACAGAGCAGGTTTTGAATCTTTACTTGGTGGTGGCACATTCCTTATTCATCAAGGACAAACCAAGATTTTTGGCTTTAATGGATCTGAGCACTGCTTTTGACAAGGTTAATCGTGTAAGGTGTTGAAGTTGCTGTGATCCATGATTTGCCCCTGTCCCTTGGTGGATCTTTCAGAGGGATCACATTTCTCAATGGTGGCCTGTGAGAGGAGTGGAGCTATGGGGCACTCTACCTCCTTTTTCAGGTTGAATGTGGGGTGCGACAAGACTGCCCCTCTGCTTTTTTGGTACTATATAAATGGCCTATATGACCATTTAGTTAAATCCAACTCTGATTTTCTTACGTTGGGTAATAGGCGTTTGCCTTTACTTGCTTATGCAGATGACATGGTTTTATTAGCTCACACTACCAGATCCCTACAGTCCCTGGTTGACGAGTATGCCTGATATATGGAAACTCTGGGACTGAAGATTAACACCCAGAAATTAGCTGTCATGGTGTGCTTTAGGGGGAAGCAGTCTCGAGGTTTTCAGCTATCTTTTGTAAGGGGGAGTTAATCCCTAGAGTGGATTATTTTAATTACCTGGGGGTGAGATTTTCATCAAACTTTGGGGCTGAGGTACATGTTGAGAAGCAGACCCTTAGATTTAGACAGGCGATTGGGTGGGTAGCCAGAGCTTTGGGGTCGTTTAAAACAAAGCTGATTGAGCTGGTGCTCACAGTTTTTCATGGCAGAGTCTTTTCTGTGGCAAGATATGGTATGGAGCCGTGGAGATTTGGCTAAATTGAACCCATCCAGGTGCTTAAGAACATCTTTTTTAAGAGCATTTTGGGGCTACCTGTGTTTCCTCCCAATTTTGCAGTCCACCAAGTACTGGGTTGGTGGTTTCTTGGCGATCTCGGTGCATCTTTACCTGCCAGACAATGGTTTAGATTTTGAGGGAATACTAAAGCCATTCTGACCCAGGAATTAATTAGCTATCTTGTGCTTCGAGATCCCCATTTGAAGGTCCCTTGGCTTGGGCTTTGTTAGTGGCTGCGGGTGTGGGCCACTGTTTTTCTACTACTGCTTTTTCATCTATTAGGGCCGTAAAACCTGCAAAGGCAAATTTGCTAAAGTTTATTTGGGATAAGAGAGAGTCCCTTGGGTTTATGAGACCAGCCCATAAGACACATTCAATCATCAAGCCCCCTGGTATGCAGAAGTATTTGAGCTGGGCTCAGCAGTGGTCTCAGCATATTCTTGTTTCTAGGGTACGTTTTAATTGTATTAATTTAAGAGATGTGGTGCTGGCTTGGTTTAAGGGGAACGTGGACCAATCATGTGTGATTTCTAGTGTGTTAAAAGAAGACATGGCACATTTTTATTCTTTCGGCCCCACTTTTTCAGTGATAACGGAGCACATATTGAAACCAGTTCTGCAGGGTTAAAGGCTTTCAATGTTATGAGCCAGCAATGCATTTTCTGTTACGGGCAGAACCTGTACAGGTTGGGTGAGCTGTACTGATTTGTTTAAAACATGCTTTCTCTTTGAGAGCATTTTTATTAAGGTTTGGTGAATTTTGAACTTTGTGGTTTTGTTTTGAAGGGTTTTATTATGGGGGACAGGTTTGATCCCAATCATTTTTATTCTTGTTTGTAATATTATTGTTTACTTATTTCTTTTTGTGTTTTAATGGTATGCTTTATTTTACAAAAATAAACAATAATCTGTCTATTACATTCATGAAACACAATGAAACACAAAGAGCACGCACAGGATTTAAATGTTTCAACTTTTTCAACTCAATATTAATGATCTTGAGTGCTAGCTGGCAAACATCAGATTGTTGTGGGATGTCTATACTATACATCACCGTACCTTGACAACACTGTGTTGTTGGCCCCATATTGAGGGCCCTGCAAGCTTTGAGCAACAATTTCTCAAAATGTATGGGTAGCCATGGCCTAATCAATTAATAAAGTAACATCCAAAGTAATTCCAGAAGCCTTCCTCTATGTCGATCACCTGTAAGGTGGAGAAGTAAGGTTAGGTTGAAACCTATCAATATAAAGCTAGCTCCTTTACCAATAAGTTGAGATAGGCTAGCCATGTCACCAAAGTAACTATTCGCATGAATCGGGCCTATGGCTCAGAACCTTGGGGGCTACACAGGCCTTCAGCCTCTGGACACCATTGACAAGAATTTTCTCAGCAGAATGTTGAAGGTTCTCAGTCAACATCATACTTTATTTTGCCCTCAGAAGTGGTCATGCCTTCTGTGGAGCATTTGTTAAGACTTCTACTACTGTGGTGCTCTGTGTTATGTTATGTAAGTTGACTTATACTATGCACTGTTACCATTTGCATGGTCTCCAGCTGCTCCAGTGACTTTGTAAAAAAGAAGGTGGGGTACGTTAGGTAGGGAAGAGGGATAGGAAAGAGGTTGTGCTCATCTGTTGATGCTTGCAGAACCAGGAGAAACCAGCATCTGTGTGTGAAAGGTTTTTAAGTGTGCTTTGATTGTGTGCACTGGCTTGTTGTGTCCGGAGGGGTAAGACCCAGTGTTTGGGATTTTTCGTTGTTTGTAGATGTTTGTTGTGGTGGTTTGTGTGTTTTGTGTGTAGTCTAGATGGCCCTTTAAGAAGTGTGTGGTACTTGGGAGGTATGCAGGAGAGGAGCCCGAATGGGGATGATTAGTACAGTGGCAAGATTCTGAGTGTAGTACACTTTCAACACAGAGGCGGGATTCAGAGGACAGTAGTACCCTAATCAATACAGTGTCAATACTTCAGAATTCAGCTAAATGCAATGCATCGGCTACTATCAAAGATTCTTCTAAGTGCAATACGTTGGCTACTCTCAACATTCTTCTAAGTGCAATACTTTGGCTACTCTCAATACACAGGCCACCCTAAGGATTCTTCTAAGAGCAATACTGTGACAAATCAACTTCCGGGGCTCCAGTGGTCCGGGGATGAAGATCGGTTTCTAAACCATCAATCAAGCCATGCCTCTAGTAGTCCAGAAGGGATCTGAACAGATTGGAAACACAAGCAAATTACTAACATCCTTGTCCAATGTTGGTAAGGTGGACAGAATGGCAGGCTTATTTCCAAAACGTTGTGGATGGTTGGCTAGTTGCAACACAGCGAAAATACAATTATTACCCAAAGATGAAAGGGACTGTCCAGTCAAAGTTGTACAAACAAAATCCTCTTTATTTATACCACTTTATTTATTGTCTCAGAAGGATAGCTCAGCGGCAACATGCTCGCCTTGTAAGCAAGACGACACAGATCAACACAGGTTCGATCCCCAAGTCCATGCCTAGAAACCTCTGAGTATTAAGCACGTTATAAATAACCTATCATATCATATCATGTCAGTAGACAGTTGTAGCACACTATGGAATATAACCCAACCTGTAAAGGAATGCAGAGGACAGACAGTTTCAAAAAAGGAAAAGGGTAGTCGGCATAGTAAATAATCACAACAATTCAAAGATATTTGGTTACAGCACAAAGGGAGCAATGGGTTGTAAAATGTCTCTAGGGGCCTTCGGAGAAGGAACAGGAGGACATAACCACAATGTAAATTGTGCTGTAGAGGTTCTTGGTGCCCAACAGGGTCGAGTCAGTATCAGTGCGCTTTTCAGCTTTTGGGACAGAGTTCAAGATGGGAGAAAGCTGAGGGTATCAGGTGGCAAGCAGTTCCGCGAGTGAGGCAGACGGACAGCTGCAGGCTGGCCTACAAGCCGGCTCAGGGTCAGGAATCGTCTCAGTGCTCGTCAGCTGTTTTAAAGCACTAGTGGAGGCATCTTGGACAGCGTTAGTGACTGCAGCAGAACATCAGTCAGTGGTGCAGTCGGTTGCAGCTCGAGGGGCTCAAATGGCTTGAAAATGTCCTTTAGGCAGACGTTGGTAGATGCTTGTCGAAGCACTTCTCCTAGCATCCTTACTGGGCTTGTGTCATCCTTTAAGGTGGATGGCCCAAGGTTTAGGAGAGTGTTGCAGGCCGCTGCCTTGTCCTTGGCTGGTTTAGGGACTCTCTGGCACTTCCCACATAGGAAGCTTGATGCAGAGGCTAGAAAGGCATGCTGTGTGCTGGCTGGGTACCGGTTCTGGAGCTGCAGGAGGGTGCTCTGGATTCAGTATTTCCATCTGTTCCCTGGGAGATGTTTAGGGGAGGGATCTTGCTTCCCTCTTGGAGATCCTGGCCTTCCTTCATCGACTCTAAGATGTTAGGCAGACTGTCCCTTCAGCCTGTCAAAAGAGAAATTATATCATGCCTCCTAATGCAATAAATATATGTATATTGGCCAACGCCAAGCTGCTCGTAAATCGCTTGCGAATGAATCCGTGTTGCAAGAACCTGACCTTAAAATCAATGTAAGCCGCCATTTTAAGTCAATCTGCCATTTTAGGATTCGCTTTGTAAAGACACTCTGTGAGTTAAAATGGTGGACGATGTCATTCCAAAATACAACATGGCCATGGCCGTCTTGACCTCTGTACGTAGATAATATGTAACTTGCCTGCAGGCTACTTGTTCAGGTTGTGAACTAAGACCTTGTCCTTCGTTGACCTGTGTGTAAGGGATTACTCGTACAATGAAACTAATCCACGAGTATACGATAAAGACAACGTATTCAAATACTGAACATAGAACACTTGTTTAGCTACATTGTATTAATGTTTAAGAAGAGCTACATGGAAAATCCCAGAATACACAGTTGCCGTATAGGCTTGTTGATATATGTATTAAAAGCAAACCAGTTATATGCGGATGTGCGAGACTTGGCATGAACCCTAGATCAGTGATGTATTAGTGGAATATTAACCCAAAGTGGGGCTGGACATCGTGCTCACAAAAAGTTTAAAAAGCCAATGCATTCTAATGTACAGCGTCTCTCACTGAACACATTGAACCACGCTGGAGTTCGTTGTGTTGTACTGAGTGCCGATAGCTATCTGATTTTTTGTTCTGTTCTTATTGACTGGATTCCGTATAAAATAAAGTACTTTGTATGTTCCTTTTTAACCCGTGTTTGGTGTATTTCCTTTTGGGGTACTAAGCCTCGATATTTGAGTTACTTCTTCTGCTTCTGTTGAAGCCTTCGGATGATTTGCCAAAAGATGGGCTCATCCGTCTTTTAAAGCCAAATGGGCGACAACGATTGGTGTAGGCTAAGCCTACCTTAATAAACCAATCCTGGGTCCCCACAAAAATTCTCCTGCAACTGTGAGGTAATACTCAGTGTGCTTTTCAACAGAAAAGGTAAAGGGGTGAAAACATGACATACTAAGTCTCACCCATCTTACTGTCTGTTGTGGATGAAAGGGCCCCTCTCATTAATGGAGCTCTCTGTGGTTCCTGATTAAAGCGGCAGTTCTCCCTTGAAGCTGCAGCAAGACCAGACTTTCTGGCTCTGTCAAACCACATACTTATGCCTTCTGAATGGGGTCCACCTGAGGGGAGGACTTCTGTAAACATGCAGTCCAAGATATGACATTTCACTGTGGGAGCTGCCATCAGTTTGACACAGTTGCATGTGAAAGGTTGTTGGGGTTTTTTGTCGCCTTTGTTATCCTCTGCAGCCAAGCCCCATGTGGGCCTCTTTTAAGTACACTCTATGCGTATGTTAATTATGTTAATTGCAGCTACCAACTGCAGTGCTCAACAAAATGACAGAGTGGATCCATGGTGCCTTTGTCAGTTTCTCAGGCTGGCCATGGCAGGGTGATGGTTTGGCCCTACCCCTTCTAGAGATGCATTGTGTACACCATCTGTCAGGTACCAACTAAATATGAGGGAGGACTGTGCCTGTACATGGGTCTATGCGTATGTCGTGCAGTGAGCATAGGAACATATGTGCAAAATTAGCCCCACCCATTTTCTGGAGGTTGATCTACTATCATTCAATTCCATTTAAAATGTCAAAAAAAGCCCAGGCAAGTGCACACCCACCATGCAGACAGTCGAATTCCTCACACGTACTTTGGCTACTTTGAACAAATCTTCTAAGTGCAATACATAAGCTACACAGAAGAATCTTATGAGTACAATAGATTGGCTACTATCACAATTCTTCTAAGTGCTCTGCTCTGGCTGCTCTAAGAAAAATATTGTAAGTCACCAACTCTTCTCTTCATCAACAAGATCAAAATGAACTGCCAACACATAGACACCAACTCCACAACTGACAGCATACTACACATCCCATCTTGCAAAACCACAACTACCTCGACAACTTTCAGGACACTATCCAAGACCTCACTGCCTCTTTAGCATCCCCCAAGGGCACATCGTATGCAGATGACATCCTTCCTGTCTCCTTACTCAATACCTTTCCGACTGAAGTAATCCTTCCTTACCTGACAATCACCAACAGCTCCCTAACTCAAGGCACCTTCCTCTTGACCCTGAAGACCGGACAAATCCTCCTGCTTCCTAAGAAACCAACACTGGATCATGAGGATCTCAGCAACTACTGCCCCATTACCTATAGTCCCTTTTTAGGTAAGATCTGTGAGAAATCAGTAGCCACACAACTCCTCCAACACATCGAAGGCATTAACCTCCTTTAGTCCTACCAAACTGGCTTTAGACCCAGATGCAGTACAGAAATGGCTACCATCAAGCTAATCGATGATACCCTTAAAATCCTCTGTAATGCCCATCCTTGACTCCTAGATCTCCTTGACCACTCAGCAGCATTTGATACAGTACACCACCAGACACTCACCGACAATCTACATCACTGCATGGGGATCAGCAAGGTCATTCTCAGCTGGTTCAAATGCTACCTTGTGAACAAGCAACATTTTGTACAAATGGATTATTTCAGATCACCAATTCTATCCATCACATGTGGAGTCCCGCAAGGATTCATCATGTCCGCTGTGATCTTCAATCTTTACATGTACTGTCTTGTAACCCTCCTCTCTCCACACAACATCCACATCTACAAATATCCAGATGACACACAGATATCCTCCATCAATTACATTCACAGGCTCAAGCCCTGCCTCACATTGATTCAGTCCTGGATGTCCAGTCCTTACCTGATGCTCAACTCTTCCAAGGCTCAATTCCTACTGCTGACCAACAACACCGAACACCCTGACATTCAGAACTGGGTCTCTGCTATCAACCACGAGGGATTCACACCCCAGCTAGCCCCCTGTGCAGACACCAGATGAGAGAATGCCATGCTATACACTGACCACTAGCAAGCACTGAAACTGTTTATGGACGTTGGTCTCCTCCTTGAATCGCCCACAGTGCGATTGCCTCGCATGCCTGCAGTTATGAATACGGCTCTCAAACTCACATGGCAACACCTTTAAAGATTTCTAGGAAAGGATTCCTCACTGGATTCTACAGACCGTACACTCGAATTAAGATGTACGGTTGGCCACCCACGTTGGGGCCCAGAAAGCAGTATTTCAGTGGCCAATTTTGTTTTTTGGGCGCACCAGTTGTCTGAGAGGAAGGAGCCCCCCATTGTGAGGATACCCGTGATTTTGGAGCCAATCCCACACATCCCACATATCCCTGTCAGAAGTATGGGGTTTACCAATTTTACCTACCCTGAGGAAGGCTAGACATTGATGCCATGGCCACCGGCATGCCAAAACGTGCACCCGTGCTCGAGTAACCAAAAAGGAGCATTGGAACCAAAATGTTCAGATATTTCATGTTCAAGTAGACAGATAGATGACATGATTATTAATTAATCGTATCAACAAAACTCTCCAGGATACTATTCAGTAGACCCTGTAGCAGTTCACAACAACTAGGGTACTATTCAGTTTATCCTTGCAGTATGATTTGGGTTTCATTTTTTGAATTATGTCTTGTTTCTATGATTATTTGTGTCACTTTGGCTATATGTACTTTCCTAAAACATTGGTTTTAGGTGTTATGCTTTGAACAACATGTATCATTCACTTGTCTATATATTAAAATAATCTTTGTACTCTGCGATACTCTCTGTGACCTCTGTGCACATAACATTTGTCAAGAATAAGTATAGATGGTTACAACACATAGGGCCTCATTACGACCCAGGCGTTGGACCATGGTGCTAATAGCACCATGTTCCATGCCGGTAATTTACCGACTCCGCCATGGCGGAATGGGGAATTACCACCCCATCCTGCGGTTGCCGGGGCGGTAATTCCCCATGCCGCCATGGCCCTTCCCCATTCCCATTTTTGCCCCATAGGGCTCAATGGGAATGGGGAAGGCGCTAATTACGGCACCGTAAATTACGGTGCCGTAATTAGCTCCTAGGTCCCTTTGCGGGTTGGTTTTTTAACGCCTGCTAAAAGCAGTTGTATGGGAGGTACAGGTTTCCACCTCACATAATACTCGACCTGGTGAATGAGTAGGAGGATGACCGCACATCACCCACCCTGTGCTCCCAAGCACTCAGCCCCCTGGAGAAGGTCCTCAATGTACTGCACTTCTTGGCCACTGGATCATTTCAGCAGACAAGTGCCATAGTGGGGGGGGGGGGTCACAGGCCACGCAGTCACACTGCCTGCACCAGGTGTTGGGCATTATGACTGCACGCCCATCAGTCCGCAGGCACATATACCTGCCCAGAACACCGACCGAAAGGCAGGCTGTCGTCCAGGATTTTTACGGGGTGGCACACTTCCCCAAAGTGCTAGGTGCTATTGACTGCACCCATATGGCTCTACGTCCTCTCAGGGCATCTGAGCACATCTATAGAAACCACAAGCACTGGCATTCCATCAACGTCCAGGTAGATGTGATGCCAAGGGAATCATCACCTCAGTATATGCCAACTATCCAGGGTCCACCCACGACAGTTTCATTTACAGAATGTCAACCCTAAACCGGGACCTAGAAGCTGGGCGGCATGGCGATACATGGCTGCTTGGTGAGTATAAATGCCAGAGCACATGCATGCATGTCAGATACTGAGTAATGTCACAACCCCACTAATGATACCCATCACCACCTCCCCAGTGGACAGTGCCTACCCTCTGAGCACCCACATGATGACGCCAATGGGGAACCCCACCGCGCCACCCGAGGTAAGATACAACACAGCCCATATGCAACCAGGGGCATAGTGGAGCGCACATTCGGAGTGCTTAAGTCACGCTTTCGCTCCCTTGACCGTTCTGGCGGGCAGCTGTTATACGCTCCCCCAGTAGTGTGCAGGATCATAGTGGCAGCATGTGTCCTGCACAACATTGCAACATGCCGGGGCCTGCCGGTGGACATGGTGGTGCCCCCACATCCCCAACCATATGCACGCCCGCTGCGCATGGGAGTGGAAAGGGCACGGGGTGAGGCAGCCCATACGCAGCTGGTGGCTAATTACTTCACCTAAAATCACACCCCTGTGGAGTGCACACAGCCCTGGAACATACCAGCTGACAATCAATGATGATGACATAAGGGACAGTCAACTGTCACAACCATACCAGCCTGAGATTGGTCACCTGGAAGTGTTACATTGTGTGCATCCCTACCTACACAAACACCACCAATGCTGTGTCATCAAAAGACACTTCTATGCTGCTAAATTCATGACCCCCTTGCAAAATACAACATGACAACAGCGCCATGTCACCCAACCCCTCCCCAGCTCCGCCACCCAACACACCATGGCATGTCATGCTATGTGAAAGCAAACAAAGCAATCCCCAAAACCTGACACAAGTGTCACAAAGTACACTGTCCCTAATGGAAACTGGCCACACACAATATGCTCCCAGTAATGTAGAACTAACAACACACATGACCAAATACTTACCAACAATACAATGCAGCAACACAACCTCAAACATAGGAAAAACATGACAGTACTAAGTTAAAGTAGTCGTAGTCTTACAACCTGAATATACCACCACATCTACCCCTTCCAACTGTAGTGTTGCAGCCTTCCAAATTTGTCAGTGTACTGCATAGAACATGAACCCCATCTCCAAAGTAGATGGCCTTGTGAAGACATGAGGAATGAACCTGCAAATTTGGAGGGAGACATGGAAGCACAAGCACATATCAATACACCATGCAGTGTACAATACAAAAACAATATCCACTAGGAATGTATACACAGTATTGACTACAGACTGCCCACACAGCTCATGGGAGTCCAACGTCACTGTGTAATTCACTGTCACTTTGGCACACCCTTTGCAAGCCCATGGAAACGGGAAGCAGGAGGGGTGTGTGTCTCAGGAACCCAAGCATCTAACCCAAACTCAGGACAAGCCTGCATGTGCCCAGCTGGAATACAGTGGATGCCCACGGGAGCCACACAAGGCAACACACTCTAAATAAATTTAAAAAATCAAAAATCAAAAATGGCCATGTGGAGGCCAGGGGGGGGAGGCCACCCGGAAGGTCCGAGGACAGGATGCGCACCAACAGCCACCTGTGTGGATGTTGGGAAAAAAAACACCTCCATGGGCTCATGGCCTGCACGGCTACGCTATTGTGGGAGAATTGCTGCTGTCGCTCTCATCACCCTCTGCTGCTGCATCAGGAGGTGGTGGTGCTATGGGAGGCAACCCACGCAAAGCCCTGGTATGGTCCTCCATGGCAGCAAGCATGCGGCTGTTGAAGGTCTGATTCTGGAGGATTAAAGTGCGGAGATCCCCATGCACCACCTCACGGGTTCCATGCATTTCTGCACGCATGGCCTCCCGTGATGTCCGGATCTCCTCACGTGTTGCCTGCATCTCAGCTGAGAGCGAAATTGTGAGCCGCTCGAGCTGCTGTTCTGTCCTCAAATTAGTGGAAGCCTCAAGGTCAAGGAGAGTCTCCCTGAGATTATGGAGTTCTTCCCTCAGGGCTTCCCTGTGGGCCTGGGACTCTATTGAGATGGATTGGCGCAGAGTCTCCAGTGCCGCCCGTCGGTCCCTGTTGGGCGCCAACATGTCTTCCCTGTCTGATTGGCAAATGGAGTCTGTTGCCTGCTGTAGTAGCTCCATCTGCCTTTCAGGCGGGACAATGGAAGTGGCCACCCTCTCCATTGCTTGAGCCATCATCTCAACTGATGCTGCCTGTTGGGTTGCCATACCGTACATGGATTGTTCACATACGGTATTGCCTGGTGGCATACAGCCACCGCGTCGGCGGGCACCACACCTGTTTGGGGCAAGGCGATCTGCGCCTTGCTGTGACAGCACTGCCTGAGGCTGCAGGACTGCATTCCCCCTCTGATCTGCTGGCCCAGGAACAGGATCAGATGTTGTGGAGTGTGACCCTGCATCCGTACCCACCAAAGGCAGACTTACCAACACTGACATCCCCATAGAGGGTTCTACCCCTGGTGCAGGTGGGTTGGGCAGAACAGAATCCCTGCCAGAAACACTTACCTGCGACGGCACATAGGTCTCATCATCCGAATCAGCACCTGAATAGAGGTCTGGGGAGGTGCACCCAGAGACACCCCTAGACAGAATGGTCTGCAGCAAGATTGGGTTCTCACCCACCACCACACCACGTCCCCCACTGGTGCCCGGTCGAGCCTGAGAATCCTCTTGGGTCTGCACCATCTCCTCAACCTCAACAGCATCAAGTGCGTCATCCCCTGCAAAAACATGAAAGACAAAAAATGGAAACAGGCATTAACACCATAGCACACAAATAGGCCTGACAAGCTACAGAACCAGTACATGATTTCCACATGTCCCACATGACTATAACCCTCCCATGCATGCACTGTCACTGAGTTTGAAGGGGAGGCAAAAGGCAGACACTGATGACACCAAGATGGAAGAGCAACACATTTGCTGCATGCTGGGTAGCACTGCCATCACACATTGGCCTGTGATGGCATGTCCAATACACATACATGACACATGCCATCACACAGATGGCATGTACCATAGCCATGGTACATTCCACAAGTACATCCATATGTCAGTGAATGAGTACTGTCAGCCATCCATGTGAGATGGACATGATGAGATGAAAAATGCTACAAAGTGTGACAAAATACGCATGTGCCACACACTGCAACACATCCAGTGTACAAAAATACAGTGATTGCAGGCCGATGTACACATCAATGGTTGTGCACTTCAACATGACAGGAAACAACTATCATGTACCACATTCAAACAGGCCCCAAAAATGTATGTGATCAGGCCAATACTCAATCAGCCTGAATGGTCAAATCATTCACCTAACAAGGTAACACATGTGGGCCAATGTGGGTTTCATCAATGACAGAAGCATGTCACATATGTGACAATAGGGCTGAGGAATGCGTAGCAAAAGTGGGAGAATTGAAACAATCAGCCTGAACGAACACTGAAAAATACAACAATGTTGTTGCAAGATGCCACTTCAAGGGCAAATGCTGTAATGTTGCGCTAAATTACTACTGTGGGCAGAAGGGATACTGTCACACCCAAATCCAAGGCCGCTGAATGTTTTGGATGAAGCACATGGGTGACCCATTCCACTCAGCACTCAATCAGAACCCGTCACCCTAACAACATACACATGGATTACACACACATGCATGGGCACTCACCGGACAATGCACCGTAATCAGGTAGTTCTCCCACACCTTGGATCTGTTCCTCTGTGATGAAGGCCCCAGCAACAGACTCATGTTCAGTGAGGTCGTTGTCCTCTGGTGAAGACCCACCGCCAGTCACCAGAGTAGCGGCATGATTTGAGGCCAGCTTGTTCTTTGCTCTGCGTTTCAGGTCATTCCACAGCGTGTGGCAATCATCAGCTTTGCGCCTCACAAATCCAAGGGCACTTATGCGGTCCACGATGATCTGCCATTGTGCCCTACGATGACCAGGTGTGGTCTTGCACCCTGGAGTCACCAACATTTCGCGGCTATGTGCTGACACATAGGTCACAAGTGCATCAAGTTCCAGGTCATTAAAGCTAGGCTTCCTTGACGTGCCAGAGTGTGTAGCCGTGTCTGGGGTCTCAGCCTGTTGTGCCAGAGCACCCTTCTTCCTCTTTTTTGAAGGTGGAGCGGAGCCAGAGTGGCTTACGCCGCTCCGGTCAGTAGGGGCAGAAGCACCGGTGGACTGGGTAGTAGGAGTGTGGGAATGCACAATGACCATAGGTCTTGGTGCAGACATTGGTTGCAAGGTGTTGTTGGCAGGGGGAACGTCAGTTTGATGGACCTGGACCGACACTGTCCTGGCTGGGAGTGTCAGAGCTGGGGCGGATGGAGCTGCAGCTGCCCCTGCAGCCTCCCCACCCTGCCTACTTGGGCCAGCAGATGACATAGCTGCCCCAGATCCACGTGGCTTGGTGACAACAACTTGCACCGCCACACGTGGCCTAGACTTGCTGACCTGGAAGTCAGCCTGGGAGTCATCCTGTGCCAGGTCAGGTGCCACAATGGGCTGGTCCAACAAGGGCTGAGCTGGGATGGTCTCAGCCACGTTTCCCTCAACCATGGGGGGGGCATGGGTGTCCCTGATAGGTCCTCCACACATGAGGGTATAGGGGCACCCTGAAAATCCCGGCCACGTCCCCTACCGCGCACACCACGTCCACCTTTTGAAGGTCGGCCACCTTTGCCTCCCTTACCGCTTGGTCGCCTCCCAACCATGGCACTGACGTTGTTGTGCGTATGGGAGGAGCAGTAAACTATTGTCCTGGGCAATTGGGGGTGAAAGGGGTAGGGTACTAGATGTAATTCATACCCTAGTGCTCTAACAAGGCTGTCTGTGACCCCTTGGGGAAGATGATGGGTCACACAACGCACAGGCAGCCCAAAAACAAACACTAACGTGCACGCAACCCCTCGTAGACCACGTGCGTGGAAAAATGAACCTGCACTATGCTGTGGCACCCAGAAACAGAAAATAAGCGTATGTGTAATACACGCAGCCTACAATGACCTCTTAAGGGGTACGCGACACACGGGGCAAGCACAGTTGGTAAATACATGCGCGACTCACCGTCTGCCTGGAAAAAGAACGTGAAGAAGAAGCGCGTGTGCGCGCTGGAAACACCCCCGCGAAAAGAAGAATTGTACGCTCTCTGAGGAGACAGGACAAAAGGAGAAGTGAACGCTGTTTGAGGAAACAGGCCCAAAAAATGAAGAAAAATGAAAGCTGTCAGAGTTAACAGGGAGTACGAACTAGAAACGCTGTGAAGTAATCGCGTGTGAACCGACATGAAGTACAGATTTCACCCACTCACTCTCCACGAAAAGCACGTACAAGGAAATGGCGTCCTACACGTAGCTTTTAAACCGGCCCACATGTACACATCACATACGCGTGTACGAGGGCCCTTTCCTCCAATTACACGCGATGACACTCGGACGTGCAGTTTTTCCACGTGGGCTCTGTCATCACGTGCTACGAGGGAAACACCCACGCGCGTCACGTCACAGACGCGCTTATGCGCTAAGGGCCTTTGGTCCAATGAAACCGCGTACGAGTGCTGACGCGCTTACGCGCTAAGGGCCTTTCCTCGAATTACATGCAGACGTGCAAGATTTTCACATGCCAAATCACTCCGTATCAAGCTGGCCACGCAACAACACACGGAAGACCACGCTCCTGCCCAGAAGGCCGAATTACTGCCCCCCAGAGCCCTGAGCATGCTCCCCCCCTGCCATCTGCTGCTGCCTAACTGCCTGCTGCCCACGTGCCCTGCTATTTGCTGCCTGCACATCAGCCAGGGGTGCAGTTGCTGTGACTACCCCTGCTGGAACCAAAGACTCCCGACTGGTATACCATCGCTCCACAGCCCAGCCCCAGGACCCAGTTGCCCACCCACTCCAGCCTCTGGGGTTGCCATGTTGGGCACAACATCATCTGGCACCACTGGCAACCCCCAGCCAGAGAGGCAGAGGGCCACCAGCTTCACTGCCACCGAAGTTGGTGTCCTGGTGGAGCAAGTCCTGGGGCAGTATGATGCCCTCTTCGGAGGTTTGCGCGCCGACAAGGAAGGACGGACCAGGATCTGGATGGACATCGTGACTGCCATCAACGCGGAGGGGGTGGCAGTCCACGACTTACAACATGTCAAGAAGCGCTGGGAGGACTTCAGGTCCAGGACCCTCAACAAGACCCGGCGCCTCTTGAAGGTAGCGGATGCTAAGGGGTACCGGGGCCACCTGTCGGAACACCAAATGAGGGTCCTGGAACGCATATGCCCAGCGCTCCACGTCCAGGTCCTTGAGAGGCAGACCCGTCTGGAGTCGAGCGGTAAGTGTACATGCATACTGATTGTACGCTCTGCGTGTTGTGGTGTGCCTGCAGTGGGCAGGTAGCACATGCGTTTTTGTATGGCCATGTATGGATGTGTATGTACACATGCGAGTCCTCTCATGTGTGAGACAAATGGATGGTGTACGTGTGGGTAAGCATGCAGGCCAAATACAGATATGGGAGCACACATGTTTGAAATTCTGTGTATGTACATTGGCATGGTTGTGGTGTCACATATGAATGTGGTTCCTGCTGCATGTATCTGCACTGTGTACATGTGCACGTGTGTGTATTTGAGAAGTGTGCAACTGTGATGGAACTTGGATGCATGTGACACTGACATGTAGAAGGCTGAATGCCAGATGTGACATGGATGGCGATCTCATCACTGTGACAGTTGGTGGACTTGTACACATTCATGTAAGTGTGGTGGTGTGCGTTCATGTGTTGTGCACTCCCCGTGTTTCATGTGACATCAGGCTCACCTTCGGATGCTCATGCTGTCGTATGTGTATGGATGGTGCTGGCTGGTGCGATATGGCTGTGGAAATGCTCATGTGTGTGAGTTGAAATTACATGTGTGTTGGGGATTGTGATGCCATGTCTGAAGTTTGACACTGCCACTCATGTGCAACTGCCATGTGTGTATCAGTCCATTGTACAGTGCCCTGATGCCTGTGTTCTTTCTCTCCCTGTCTGCAGCGTCAACTGATGAAGAGGGCGGAGAGGGTGCTGTGGAGCACAGCGGCAGGGATCGCAATGCCAGCCGGAGACGCAAGGCCCGGCTCCCCTCCCAAGTTGTCATCTGATCAGGGAGTGAGGAGTCCGCTGCCACGTCCCAGGCCGCAGCTGTCGAGGGTAGGTCCAAGTGGCGAAGGTCGGAGTTGGACTCCTCAGCAGCAGAAGAGGCAGCTGAGACCCCACAGGGTCCGATGGAGGAAGATGGCACTGAGTCATCTAGGTTGGTGGGGGGTTTGGTGGAGGAGGAGGCCGTGGAAGGGACAGACACAGGGTCTGGAGGTGGGGATTCCACTGGTGCTAGTGGTGCAGTACAGGGGCTGGGACAGGAGGCAGCACAGGCCGCCACGGAGGTGCCTGTGTGTAATCCTGTCCCCGATCCTGTGACTGCATCATCCTGCACCAGCAGGGATGCCTACGTCCAGACCCGTTTTCAGGGAGGAGATCCGCTTACAACAACTGGCCTTCCTCTCCTTGCAGACATGGCTATCTGGGACCGGGTTGAGCCTGTCCTGAGTGGGATGGTGTTGCGTCAACGGGGCATGCGAGGTGACCTGCAGTGTTTTCGTGAGGACACTGCACGTCATCTCGAATGTCTCGTTGGCCGCATTGACCTACTGGGACAGGTCACCATGGCCGGATTCCTCCGTTTGCTGGACCTTGTTCCGACCCCCTCCTCACCTGAACCCCCTATGAGCCAGTCGTCCTCCATGCCATCTTCCCACCCATGTACCACCTGGGTACCCTGTGGAGCTGCCTCTGACCCTGCGGCCAGGCTGGTGGAGGAAAGATCCCTGCCACAGTCGGGAGTCGGAACGTCCAGCAGGGGTGGTCACCTCGACAACTGCACCGGCACAGCAGCAACAGCAACAAGGTGGGAGCCATGATGGCTCGGGGCCTTCAACATCGGAGGGGCAGGCATCGGCCAGAGGGCAGGAGGACCCTGGACTGGAAGTGTCTTCCGTGTGGCAGCAGTTAGGCCATGCTATAGATGCGGAGCGGCAGCGGGCGGAAGAGGCACGGCTCACGATGGTCAGGGCGGAGAACTCCATGCATATGGCTCTGAGGGGGGCCGAGTGCCTCGAGGCAATTCGCAGGGACCTGCAGGTCCAGATGTCGTCGTCCCTGCGAACCCTCGGGCCATGGAAGAGGACCACCTCCGGGACATCGAGCAGGAGTTCGATGATGCCCTGGCCCGGGAAATAAGGAAGTGAGCCGTCGGACTAGCCCGCTGCCATCGTTTTCCTTTTATTTGTGGTGAATGGACAATGCCACACAAATTTGTATATAGTTGTATTTTTAGGTAGTTTGTTAGATGGGTTTCATTTGTTTGGTTGGGCTCATGGACCCTTTTCATACTCCAACAATGGATTTATTTGAAATATTATTTGGGAGTTTGCACATGGATTAATGTTTTTTTTTTCCCACATTGGATTGTAAATAGTTGGACTATGGATTCATTTGAATTTATTTTTTCATCATGGACATGAAGCAATGGATTTTCTTTTCCTTTCCTTTGGATTTGCGTTGGTGGAGGGAGAGTTTGGACTGTTTTTCTTTTTTGGATTGGTTATGATTTTCTTTCACTCATCTTTTGCACATGCTTTTCATTTCATTTTTGCTATTTTGGTATGCTTTCTTTTCATTGATTTATTTATGTACATAATACATTTTCAAATTTTAGTTCCTTGTGTGGGATTCCCTCATTGGGTTGATGCATGTGAAAATGTGGGTTTACACAATCAATGCCAACCAGTGTATGTGTGTGACGGACATGTGTTGATGTACATAGTTGACATTTGGTTTGTGTCTTGAGATAGGCATGTCAGTGTGGGGTGGATTGGGAAATCATTGCGTCTCAAGAATGGGGTGGCGTGAAGTGGTTTTTTTGGTGTAGAAGTGGGCCATGATTGTACATCATTATTTTGTGTAGGGGGGACATGGGTGGGGGCCTGCTGGCAGGTGCCCCTCACTGCTGGGGGGCGGGGGTGCAGGGGGACATGAGTGGGGGCCTGCTGGCAATTACCCCTCACTGCTGGGGGGTGGGGGTGCAGGGGGACATGAGTGGGGGCCTGCTGGCAGGTACCCCTTACTGCTGGGGGGTGGGGGTGCAGGGGGACATGGGTGGGGGCCTGCTGGCAGGTGCCCTGCACTGCTGGGGGCCAGAGGTCAGGGGGGCATGGGTGGGGGCCTGCTGGCAGGTGTCCCACACTGCTGGGGGGTGGAGGTGCAGGGGGACATGTGTGGGACATGAGTGGGGGCCTGCTGGCAGGTGCCCATGACTGCTGGGGGTTGGGGATGCAAGGGGACATGAGTTGGTGATCAGTGGTGCAAGCTGACATGTGGCTTGGCTAGGGGGCATGCCCATGGTGGATGGGCTGCCTGCGGGACATGACCAGGGGTGTGGGTAGTCCCCTGTGGTGTGGGCTGCCGGCAGGGGCCAGGGAGGGTGTAGAGGGAACACTGCCAATTCACATGTAGGACTCCCCGCGCACCACTGTAATACACGTACCCCACTCGCACAGGGCCTATTACGTGTGAAACTTCCCGCGCACCCCTGAAATATACGTACCCCACTCACACAGGGCCTCTCACCCGCGTACCCCCGAAATACACATACCTTGCTCAAATCGCGTGTGTGACTTCACGCAAACCCCAGTTATGCACTTATCCCACTCGCACAGGGACAATCGCGTGTGAAACTTCCCGCGCACCTGAAATACACGTACCCAACACTCGCACATGGCCTATCGCATGGGAAACTTCCCGTGCACCCCTGAAATACACGTACCCTGCTCAAATCGCGTGTGAGACTTCATGCGAACCCCAGTTATACACGTACCCCACTCGCACAGGGCCTATCGCGTGTGAAACTTCCCGTGCACCCCTGAAATACACGTACCCTGCTCAAATCGCGTGTGAGACTTCCCTCGAACCCCAGTAATACACGTTCCCCGCTTGCCGTGTGCTGGGTGGCAGCCCTGTATACTGGTACAGGGTTAGCGCAGCCCTTTGCGCTGGATTTGGGATTTTGATGGATTTTCCTTGCGCGTGGGGTGTTCTTGGGGGCGTAACTGCTGCTGCTGCAGGGTCGCTGCGCCACTGTGCTGGTTTTGGTAGTTAAAATCCATGAATACGGTGTGCGCGGAAATGGATTTTAGCACACGCGGCTGGTGCAGAGATTCACACGCGCACACTGTGCGCCAGCCGCGTGCGCCACTTGTGCGCTAATTTCTATGAATTACCGTGTTTGTTTCTTTATAACCTGCCAACTCTGTCAAGCGAAAGTGTTAACTGCCCAGGGTCATGGGATATGAGTGCAGCGGCCTCTCAGAATGAGGATGGACAGAAAACAACCTGACAGCAAACTACCGCCTAACGGTCAAACCTCTGGAACTCAGGGGAACGAGTATCGCCATGCTCAGGAATTGTTTTTGAATGGCCTGCTAAACCCTGTTCATCCCGGGGGAGAAGAAAACATTTAGTTTGGGGTTTCCTAGCTGTACAAGTGATCTAGCTCAATAAAGCCGAGCAAAACAAAGCCCTGTGATTAAGTCCCTGATATAAGTAACTACACCATATCACCAAACAGATAATACCGAGGAAGGGAGTCACCTAAAGCCTGAGAGAGGAATACAATTCAGAACAGTTATGCAATTTGATGGTCATTTGAGGGGGTAAAACCAGGGAAGTGATGCTTTGTTCCTTCAAGTTTTTTTTTTTTTTCAGGCGCCCCTATGTTTTGCAAGCCGTAGTAGCAGCAACAAACCAGAATTAACTTGCACGAAAGAGCCAATCACTTATTCCTGCCAGGAACAAAATTGACCTCCTCTGACAAAAAAATAAATAAATAAATGAACGTGTCCAGAAATATCACTAATAATACACAGTGAGTGGTGGCATATTTGTGGCATATTCTATAATGTTTTATTCATAACGTCATGTCCGCATCAACTCCGCGAAAAAACAGTATCCATTCACATTGAACATACATTTGAATATGCGATTATGTCATTGGGAGACCTATGTTTGTTGTTAACGAGGTAACGCAGTGTTGTCTCAATGCCTACACTTATAGAGGACTGTAGAGCGCATTTGAGTGAGTTCTGGAAAAAAATTCTCAACAACTGCCACTATATGCATCTTACTAAAATCATGTTTGTCGCTAACGAAGTAATGGAGTATTGTTTTTAATATCTACATCTACATAAGACTGTGGAGTGTATTAGAGTGTGTTCTGGTTAAAGGATCCTTAGCAACTGCTATTATATGTACTCCTCGGTTATGTACTCCTTGGTTCTGTATTAAGTGAAGTGCTGAGTCCGTCTGCATGGTCATTTTGGCCTTTGGACCCAGTCCCTCAAATCAGGGAGTGAAGCTAAATATGCCATTATCTCAGGCTCTTATTATGTGGCTCTCTATTCTCTCGTCCTCTTTCTACGTTTGTATGCCTTTAAATCTTTGCCTCTAAATTTAGGATGGGTCCATCACAGAGAACACTATCTTATGTGGTTATTAGCACATGAGATTGAGAGAAGTATCTGTTTCACGGTCTTCTCCTTTTTAAAAAAAACTCCATGTTCTAAGGTGGGGCGCGGCCCTCATTGAAGCAACAGGTCGCACTGTGACGTGATTCATTAACAATTTTTAAACATGTTTACACACTACAATATATATGGTATTGCATTCCTCTGGGAATAAGTATTTCATCTGAGGTCCGGCCACGGCACATGCTATATTACATTAGCAGTGTTGTTTATAGCCTCGCGGCTGGCCGATCGATTAAGTGCCATTAGGAAGATTTTGCCCTGACTACAAGGGTCCGAGAGCTTTGGTGGATTGCCTTTTGCAGAGCATCTCCAAGCTGCACCATTGGTGCTTGTGAGTGTTAGAATCTTTACTATATATTATGTATATATATGGGCATGCACTCTAAGCATAATGTAGTGGTAGTTTTTACTGCAAGTTGTTACGTAGTTGTTGTCTAGAACACTGAGGTGTGTTTCTGTTGGCTCCACAGGTACAGCATATATACTGTTGCAAGTGGAGGATTTATTTCCGCTGTCCCGTTCATCTTCCCTAAAGTTGGAAACAGGGGGTGAGTAGGGATCTTTTGTGTTGATCAAATTCTTGCACATTGTGACACTATGAGTCACCTATATTAAGAAATAGGGATGACACCATGTTTTTATGATTATTTTTAGATGTAACACGGGCCCATATACGCTGAGAATAGGGCGGAGGACCCTCTCCAAGCCCTACGTCCTGAAGAAGGTCTCTGACCGAAACACGTGTCGACGTTTTTGGTGTGAGAAGCTATCCGGCCAAATTTGGCATTAGATATAGAACGACACCTGATACTAGGGACTGGGTCACTGTCTATTGTAATAACTGAAAGAGATTTTGCGGAATCATTTTCTGAATGTTTTTTGATGTACCAAATACTTTGGTTGTTTTTTATATCTGAATGTTGAATGAGTCCGGTATGTGGTTGTGAATGACGATATGTATTAAGTGTTTTTTACTGATTTTTATGATATTAAGATGAACTTTTCTGGTAATAAGGTTACCGAATAAAATTTGATATGTACTAAAATTTAACTCAGTGTCATCCCATTCTACTGATCCACTTTTGGATATCAGAAATATTAAGAGACAATATACTCGCCCCTAGCAAACATGCCTCATGCCTCGATTCCGCCTCGTATCAGCAGCGCTACTACATGGAGCAGGCCATTTACTGGCGAGACCGTTGTGTTCACTTTAGTTAGGGATTTTGTCAATTTGTTCAAGAAACTGACACAAGTATGTTTGGAAACCTGGAATATGGCCCGACTCAGTAAAGCATTACACCAACTGTCCCATTCTCTGTAGTTTGCCTCTTTTTTTCCCAACATCTTCCACTCATACCTGTAGTGGCATCGTAACAAGAACAACCTTCACTAAAACGGTAACACCTTACTTGGAGTGTGATGGAGGTCACAGCCCCCGAACTGCCGTTGGAGATGCTGCTGCAAAAGGGCCTGTCAGGGCCTGACAGGATCAACCATAAACACCAATGTCAAGGATCGGAAAGACCCTCTCACTCTGCTACAAACCCTTGCTCACCGGCTTTCTATTTCTCGCACCAAGACGAGGAAAAAAAAACATCTGTCACACGTGGACCCCAGGAATAAACAAACCCACTAGAAATGGGCATCAACTTGAGTGGAACGCACAGGCTTGACTAAGTGCTGTACGGTTTGATGGCTATCAGATACCTCATTTAATTTTTTTCCTACCTGCACTCAAGTGCAACCACCCAGGATACCTGACTTGAATACCCTGGCAAGTGCAGAAACCTCGATCGAGCAAGTGCCTATGCCCTATGCCAGGTGCCCAATGACTGGTCTGCGTCCTTACTTCCCCTCACCACAGGTGTTCCCTTTTCTTTCCATCCCACCAGAAAAAAACGCAGACTTGTCTTACTGGCCTCGACCAAAAGAGGCGTTCTCCTCTGGGGAATCTTCCCAATCAGTGAGGTGAAAACACCTCAGGGGCACGTGAGCGTCGCTGTTAGGCAGGCAACGCCAAATCCATCCATTTTGCCATTCTCACATGCCAAACCCAAAATTGACACGGAATGACTGCCTTACTGAAATAGAAAGGGGACTAATAGACCTGCGAATGCAAAAGAAAACCAAACCACAAGGATACCGAACTCGAATGGATGGCAAAGAGGGAGAAAGTGCTTTATTTGGAACAACAGTGAAATTGAAAAACTCCCCCTCCTCAGTAGGAGAGACACATACATGGAATCCGACACACAGTTTCCCCTGCCACAACGAATAAAACAAACACACATTATACCACCATGTAATTTACACAGCCTCATTATAGTAACAAATCAGCACAGATTTAATTTCCATGTCTTTTTCTTTTTCAAATTACAGATTCAATACCCTGGTCCTTGCCAGACCCAGAATTATACACAGGGTTGCATATGTCTCTGCCAATTAAGACTTTTCTGGAGTCAATTGCCAACCAAGAAATAAGAGCAGGTCCCAAAGCACTTGTAGCTATGACTGCACTGCCTTTGGTCTGGTCGTTATGACCAGCCAGTTGTCGAGGTAAGGATGCATGTGTAGGCCTCCTTGCTGACAAAGGATGCCATCACCAGAACTTTTGTAAAGACACAGGAGGGCCACTGTGAGTCCAAATGGTAAACCTTCGTCCTGGAACCGCCATTTCCTCTGTGAAAACAGGAAACAGCAAGGCTGCTCCTAGTTGGACACATGCAAGACTGCATCCTCCAGATCCACTGCACAGATCCAATCTCTCTGATAGAGGACAGACCGGATCCACACTGGCAAAATCATCTTGAACTATTCCAGAAGTAGGGAGAAGTTCTAGGAGGACAGATCCAGGGTGGTGTGCATGCCCGCCCGTGATGTTGTCTGGCACCAGGAACAGCCTCTGGAATTACCTTATCCCCTTTTGGGATGCAAGACCTTTTGACCCCTGGAAGCTAAAGAGCGTTCTCAGCTGCAGCAGTGGAGGTCTGAAAGGGGGAAGAGGAGTGAGACCACAAACTTGCAGCTGACGGGGCCCATGGGTTTAAGGAAAGAGCCATTGCACCAAGTGGAACTAGATTCCACCTCCCACCATGGATACATAGGGCAAGGAAGCCTGTCATTGTTTGGACTTTGGTTCTGAGGAAGGCCCTTGGAAGAAGCCCCTGGGAGCTTGCAGAGAGGCAGAACAGCTTAGCCTGGCTCACGGGCCCAAGACCCCCAAAAAGCGAAACTTGGCCTCTGTTTCTGCGCTTCCCCAGCATTGCGAGGCACTTTGCCATTTGGGTGCCAGTCATTCTTTTGCAGTTCCTTGTCAGTAGACGCGTGGAAAAAGTCTATGACCTCAAAGGAAATACATAATATTTTCCAGGACATCCGAGACAATCCTGGTAATCCTCAGACAGGCTTGCTTTCTCATGTCCACTCCTACCGCCATCCGCAAAATCCTCAGACAGGCTTGCTTTCTCATGTCCACTCCTACCGCCATCCCCGACTGATGTGTTCATGTGGTCGGTTGCAACCTATCAAAGAACTTGAACGTGTAGCTGAATCCCCGTCATTCCACCCTGCCAAGGGACCTTCTTAGGAACCTACTGAAGAATGATATTGTTGGCATTATTGATCGGTTATGCTATGTCAACAAAATAATGTAATAAAATAGGTCTGGAATTATAGTTTACAAATCCAGAAACCTTGGGCAGAACTATATACCCATATTTAAACCTCATTTTTATGATTAATGGCAGGCTGATATAGAAGTCGTAGATTACAGAAGCAAATGGCGAATAGCTATTATCCTCTAAAACTGCTCCGGGTGTGCAGCGATTTCTTCTTTGGGTGAAAATCTCAGTTTCAGATATACGTCTGACTAAATTTAGATTCAGCCTATTCTCTCTGTTTGCTGTATGAATCCTACCAGCACAGTAGGTTTTCGCACTTTCTATTTTTTGATGTATATACACTATAATTCGTTGCATTACTTTAGTTCCTATTTTAAGGAACGGTTATTTTACTCAATGCCATCCAGCACTGATACCTGTGTTGTTGCTGAGTGAACTGTTTCCGTGTTACGCAGCTGAAAAATTGCTAATTGTCGCACTACAAATTAGATCCCATTCATTAATTATGTTTGGAACTAGATATTAGTTACATATAATAAGTGTGCCTTTCATGTGTTTATGACCTTGCAAATTCTTTATGTCTCCAAATGCAAAATTAAATGTGATTTGAATGTTTCACAAAACATTTAAATTGTTAGGAAATGCCGTTCACGGCAAATGTTTCGCTTTCGTTTTAGCAGAACCTGTCCGGTCACTTCGAATCATTTTAGGCGCCGATTGGCTCGGTTGGTGAGAGCCAAACGGATAGTTCGAGAAGCTGCGGTGACGTCGCCTGTCTCTTCAGCTCTCCTTAGTTGACCCCTAATCACAGACGATGTGGCTGTGTTTGCTGAACCTTTTTGCTGCTCAACTATTTGCGAATCCGGCGGCTGCGGCTTTCAGACTTGTAAGCCTCGCGCACTGTAAAGTGATGGCAAAAGGGGAAACGTATGGGTTGGAAGATATAAGAGACACATACAGGAGGTGTTCATTTCCTGGATGCGTATCTTGCATATGCAGGGGCCAACCGGCAGATTGGTCATTTGTATAACCTTGTCAGATCTCACAGTGATGTTACAGTGGGTATTACGAGAGCACTGATTTCCCTGGTGCCTGTAAATAACAAACATTGTTAGCAAAATGAAGGATGGGGGCAATGGGCCATGCAGTCATTAGAAGGTTTAATGATGTGCCAGGGGTTATGGAGCAAAGCAAGTTAATGGCAATCTTAGCATAGCCCGCAGCTTCCGCAGGGAGGCCGCCGAAACGAACACTTTAAAATACATGAGTGACATTAATGCTTTACATGCGAGATGTCTTGCTCACTGTTGGGGAGAGCCCCCCGTGCTGGAACATGTTTCCCGAGCATGGAAAGGCGAAAAGGCATGGGGATGAAGATAATTCTACTCCGACATTTTCTGGAAGTTAATTTGGTTGTTTTGTGCTGTGTTTTGTTTAATCAAAATTGAACGCCGGACATCGGTGCTGAATCGGTACACATCGACAAGACATAAACACCTAATCCTGAAATTACCTGCGGCATCTAAACACCCAATCCGGGAATTACCTGCGGGATCTAAACACCCAATCCGGGAATTTCCTGCGGCATCTAAACACCCAATCCGGGAATTTCCTGCGGTATCTTGACAGCAGACTCGACATCAAGGAGCTCCTTACTGCTGTTGGCGACAATGTAAAAACTGGAGGAATGTGGAACTATTTCCTGTTTTACCGCCAGCCAAATTACAGGCTGCAAACTATTTACTGGCAGGCTTCCAGTGGAATAAAGCCGGCGGTAAATACTGTAGAGATTCCGAGCTAGAATACCGCCATGAAATACCACACATTTTCATCTCCAAGCAAGAGGAGGAAGTACCATGTTAAATGGGCAATACATTAACAATTGACCCCACACTGCATTATAAAAAGAGGCAGTGTGACTACCACTGTACAGAATAAATGTATATCCTTAAGATGAGGATGGACATAGAAGGTGCAACATATTGCAGTGATGGATGCAGGTTTACTGAACTACTAAATCTGCATCCATTACTGGCGTGCAAGTTGAATTCCTGTCATCAAAACGGCCGTTAAAACCTCTGATATCTACCCTAGCGTACACCACATTTCACTACTCCTCAAGCTTACTTCTTGGCCTTCCCCTTTACCTTTTTTTAAAATTTGATTTTGTTAATTAAATAACCTTTAACATTCTACAATATAAAATCATGTAAAATTAATTCTTTATACAAGAAACTTAAAATCAACACGTCTTAACTTCCCAAATAAAAACAACAATTATCAAAAATCAAACAATCCCTTTGCAAAAAAAAAGATTTTAAAAACAATTTCTTAAAAAGGGAATTTCCCACAGTTTTTAAATGAGCTCACAAAATCTACAACATAAATGATGTCTGAAGTTACCAAGCCTCCCAAACATCTATCCCACAAATTGTCCAAGTCAATACGATCTAGACAGTGAAAACATTTTTTAAAGTCTTTTTAATTGCATATATTGGTGCACAGGGAATTCCAGCACCAAAAGCTTAATTGTTTCTATCAAATTCTCACCCTTACCAAATCTACAAATGGCCTCATCACGTCCAATCTTCTTATGTCTAAGGAGAATTGCTTTAGTTGGATTTAGATTCCATCAGAATCTCAGAAATTCACTCCTTACCAACCGACTGGGATAAATGGATAGAAAAGGAGCTAAGCCACCCAACTTCTTATAATATCCTGCTAGATGAATTAACGAGGAATAACGATGCATTGTTTCTGTTGTATTAATCCAGTCCCAAGTACCCAAACTCCTTTTAGTGCTATGAGTTCCACACAGGAGCTCCTCACGAATGGACCCAATAACATGTAACATTCCATCACAACATACCATCACAAAGTTTAACAAAATATTTAATGGCACACAGAGAGCCTCTTCATTTGCTGACGGATCATCAGTTCACTTATTTCACTGTAACGAGTATTTCTTTCAGCTTTCAAGACTTTTCGAAATAAGATTAAATAATTCCACATTCCCCTGCTTAAAAGGGACTGGATACCCAGTGTGTATCTAATTACTGCACCTGCCGGTGCTTTTGGGAGTTTTAGCACTCTTCTCTAGATTAGTGGCCTCATTCCTGGTAACAAATTCAGAATCATAGAGATCTTGAAACTCAATACCATTAGTTAACTTTGGCTCTATCTTGTCTGCAAAAAATGTTAAGGCGATAAGATTGAAAATGTGCCGTATTTCCCATCCACCTTACTAGTCTGGTTTGCCAAACCTGGGGTCTTTAGTAACAAATACTCTCTGATGTTGGCTTTATTTGATCTACTAAATATATGAAAGCCTAAATAAATGAAAGGATTCACCATTTACAGTTTTTGATTTCCGCTCCACCGTGCAAATTATTTCCCTTTTCATTGTGTGCTGCACTGAATCGCCTTTGTTTTGTTGTATTAATAGCTAAGCTATTGTCTTGTACATATATGCCAAATGCGTCAATCAATTTTTGTAGCCCCATAGGGGATCTGTTGAACAACAGAATTTCTTCGGCGTAGGCACGTCAAGTTAGCTGTTGGTTGTTAAATGTAGGCGATGAAAACACAGCTTTGGGCAATGACTCACCCACTTTAGATACATATAATCTGAAAAGACAGGGAGCAAGCCTGTCTAAATCCCGAATAAGTGGGGATCTTTACTGACAATTCTCTGTTATAGTTCATTCTAACCTTGATGTTTGATTCTGAATGTAGAGCGACTATTAACCTAAGCAGACCTTCCGGGATATCTCAGCCAGCCAACATTCGCCATAATAGGTGTCTGTTGACCTTATCGAACACTGAGTTTAAATCAGTGGTAGCTACGTGAATAGCGTTTACCCTGCTACTCCAGGCAAGCTTTTGAACATAGCCCAGAAGCAGACCATTTAAGTTGGCACTATAGTTTTTTTTAAAAACCGGTTTGACACTTTTTTAATTCGTCCTGCCTTACCTGCCCAGGCCACAAGATGCTGTAACAACAAGGCCGCAAATAACTTGCTGTCAGCATCTAAAATGGAAATCGGCCAGTAGTTTTTAGGATCGTTGTGTTTGTCTTTCTTAAATATGGGAATTAGAAAGGCATTATGCCTGGACACAGGCATTATCTGGGCATTTATAATCTGCCTAAAGCAAATAATAAGAAGTGAAGACCAGGAAGCAGGATCATCCTTAAAAACTATGTTGGCCAAACAATTAGGCCCTGGAGCCCTACACCTACTAGTTTCATGGATGATGTTAAAAATGCTTTTCTCGTCAAATTCTAGAGTCTAGCCATTCTTTTTTCTCTCCACTGGTAAGACAACAATTTCATCACACTCGTGCAGCTAACCAAATATGGATGCAAAATAGCGACTCCATTGATGTTCCCCTATCAGGTTCAATTACAAATCAGCTTGATTTCTACCTAGGTCGTTAATAATCTGCCAGAATGATGCTGAGTTGCTTTGACTTAATACCTCCAGCATAGTATCTCCATCATTTTGTAGTAGTTTGACTCTGTGACAACGACTCCAATTACGGTATGCTTGCCTTATCTTTTTGATCTCCCTCAATCTCAAAATGTGATTGTCACCGTGATGGTAGTTAATGGATACAATTTTTGACCTTAGCAAACACTTCTCCCACTTTACATTGTCATCAAACTGATGCCGTTGTTTATTGGCATGGAAGAGAGGCTTCGACTACACCACCTTCAGAATATCATTAAGGAAGTGGTCAACGCTGTTGATATCAAAAGCGGTCAACTTCCAGTCCATCGAAGTGGATGGCATTACTTCCATCTCTCTCTCATTTAGGCAAGCCACTTTCAGTTGGTTCCAGAAAACCTGATTACTCCACTGGTGTATGACTAACCCAGATACAACTTTGGCCGTCTTTTTTATCAGTGGGATGTCAAATTCAGCCATACTCATCTGGTGGTCGCTCCATTCACGGGCAACCACCTTGAATAATTTACAACCATAATACATGGCTGTAGTATTTCATGCATCACACTTCACATTCCATCGGAGGTAAGCGTGGAATGTGGAGTATGGAATACAAGGAGAAAAAAAGCAGGAGAGAAAGACAGTTGAACAGATTGCACTGATGAGACGATGGACATATGAATTAACTCCAATAAACAATCTTACCTTTCAAGTTGTATCCTGGATTCTTTCAGTGGCGATGAGGATACAAAATGGCAGCCCACCGAGTAGCCAGTCACTATTGAACCTGCCGAACCTCAACCAGCTGACAAGGAATAAGTAAAGTACTGCATTGCAACGTGCTCAGCAGGAAGAAACCAGCACCGCAACACAGCGCAAGGCCACAATGGGTGCCAGTCAGCTGGCCACTCCAGAACCGAAAGCAGAGGTGGCAGAAGCAGAGGTGGAATAATTGCCAGCCTACATTATTGAAGTGAGTGAGCCGTGATGCAAGCTATTGCTTCCCAACAATCTGTTTATGTTTCCGAACGTAGCAGAACACCTCCCTACCCCTACTTAGTATATACGGCAAGCGAAATGCCTAATTGATTGGGATGGGCGTGAGATCAGGACCATATCAGCCATGACTACAGAGTGCACTTAATCAGCCCCCAACAATGGTGCGAACCCTACGCACTGCACTCCGGCTGAGTAAAGGACCCTACGACGTTGTTATACGTGCTTCTATTTTGCTTTCCTTAGAAACCAGTGCCAACGCTACACTTTGCCAGCAGATTCTAATAACAAAAGCAAACTCAGCACTCTGCTGAATACTTACTACAAAAAAGAAAAAGGATGAAGAGAAAACAATAAGCTTCTAAGGATGAGCAGCTCATTGTTTTAGTTCAACATTGAAGAACATTAAATACACTTTAATCACCCTGCTTTACCAAAGGATGAGCACTAGTTCAGAATGATCAGCTTATTGTTTTAGTTCAGCATTGAAGAACATTAAATACATTTTAACCACCCTGCTTTACCACTTTAACAAAGGAAAAATATGCACAGCAACGGATATACTTTGTGAACACTAAATAATGAAGCTAAAACAGAAGGACATCTCTACAACTTCCCACAACAGACAAAACCTTCCTTATGGAAATAAGCTAAAAGCAAGAGAAACAAGTACAAGCCTGCCACCACAAGGAATCAATACGGAGCAGCCATAAAGAATACATGATAATACCAATCGCTCCAGACATAAACCAGAAAAACAGTACGCCATAGGAATCCTCACACAGAAACGAGACAAGACAACAATTTAAGGATGACAACTGCAACCCTAACCGACTATCATGCACGAAATACTTCCACCTAATTCCTTTTTAGATACGAGAGGTGAACCTAGTGTACCCTGGAAATGTTGGGAAAAGCGTTTTGATCACAGTGTTTGCAGCCCATGGCTTGAACTTTGTTAGTGAGCTGAACATTATTTTGTTCATGCACTATATAGGCAATTATGAACAAAAGCAGTTTGAAAATCTTCCTCCCCTTTCCGCTGAAGATCAAGGAGGTCTCACAGAAAATGAAAAATGCATTAGAATTCTGGACAAGAACTATGCAAAATCTGTCAGCATCAGCCTCGAGAGATACCGCTCTGGAAAATGGAAACAAGAGATCAGGGAGAAAGTTGAGCAATACATTATAGCTCTGAAAGGTTTAGCTGTCTCGTGTGAATTTGGCAGCAACCTCAACGAAAGGCTACGAGATCAGTTTGTTAGAATGCAGTGATGGAAAGGTGAGAGAATGCTTATGGTCGAGAAGCAATCCATCTATTGAGGAGGTACTCAAGGTGGCTCAAGAAGTTGAACATACCAACAAGTGTGTAAAGGAGTTAGAAAAAAGGACTTAAACTGAAATGAAGAAAGTAGAAACTCCACAGGTGACAGAAGTCCCAGCGATACAAGAAAAAAATGTGACCAGGAAGAAACAAGGTGTCAGAAGAGAAAACATGAAAAAGAAAAAAAGTAGTGACAAATGTCCTGGTATATGACCATTATGCAAGAGGTGCAACACAAAGGGACACTTAATTAACTGTTCTAAGACAAAGGCTGAGATCATTGACTCTATTGATGAGTTGTGTGAAGAGTTGGAAGAATGCACCTTCGTCATTGATTGTGAAGTAAACAATGTGGAAGATGAAGACGCTGATGTTGAGAACACATGTCAACATTAAAAATTGGCAGTATAAAAATGGACATGTTAATGGACTCTGGAGCCAAGTATACCTTGCTACCCACATCCATTTTTGAAGCAAAAATAGGGAAGGATATTGCATTGAATGAAGTGGATGTCAAACCAGTAACTTATGGTGGCAAACACATCAACTTAGAAGGTTGGTTCTGGTCTACCATGTGATTTAAGGACAGATCAGCAAAAGGAAACATCTATATTTCCAGCAAAGGAACATATCCACTACTGAGTTGGTCACATCAGAAAAGATTGAAAATTTAACTCGACCCCAATGCTGATGAGCCAGTCTACGCTGTAGATCATGACAAGTCACCTGAACTATTTGACCACCACTCTGTTTTTCGAGAGGAATTGGGAAACCTAAAAAATGATAGGCAGATAACTTGCATGAAAACTAATGCTGTTCCAGTTGTGCAAAAAGTAAGACCGATACCTCTAGCCATTACTGTGAAGGAGTAACTTGAGACAATGGAGGTACAAGGTGTGATAGAAAGGGTTAAGTCCTCTGCGTGGGTCTCGACGTTGGTCATTGTTTACAAACCCAATGGAAAACTGAGATTGTATATAGATTTCAGATGTGCAAACCAATGTGTAATACCAGAAAGACATCCCTTACCTAATATAACAGAGATGCTAGGCACAATTAATGGCGCAAGAGTAATGAGCACTTTGGATGTAAAGTCTGCTTACCACCAAATTGTATTTCATCCTCTTTCCGGGAATGTAACTGCCTTTATTACCGCTGAAGGGCCGTTTCAGTGCAAACACATGCCTTTTGGTCTTGTATCAGCAGTAGCTGTATTTCAACGCATAATGTACCAAATCTTTCGCCACATGGAAGGGGTATTGTGTTTCCGAGATGATGTGTTAGTATATGGCAAGACTTGGGAGGAACACAGTTTTAGGCTTTGGAGTGTGTTAGACACCTTCAAGGAAGCTGGCCTAACATTCAGTAAGGACAAATGTAAGTTGAACAAGTCCACCATACAATACTTAGGGCACAAAATATCTGAACAAGGTATTCGACCAAAGAAAGATTTAATACATACTATTTTAAATTTTCCCAGCCCCAATAACAAAGAAAAAGTTTTATCTTTTCTAGGAATGGCTGAATACTATGACAAGTTTATTTCTGAATTGGTTGAACAAACATTTCACATGAGGAAACTTGTGAAGAAAGATGTGAGGTTTCAGTGGGATGATCAATGTGAACATGAATTTGAATAAATAAATGTAGCCTGAAAATATGCGCCGACCCGGAAAAGTTTTTATCCTATCAAGAAAAGTATCCTAACAACAGATGCAAGCAATCAAGTTCTGGGAGCAGTATTGTCTCAGAGAGATGAAGGGAAAGAGTTTCCCATTGCTTTTGTATCTGGGGTATTGAGAGTTGCAGAACACAACTATTCCACGATAGAGAACAACCTTCTCGCAATTAAGTGGGTGATTGATAAGTTCCGTCCTTTTCTTTGGGGTATGAGATTTGTAGTCAGGTCAGATCACAAACCGCTGAGATAAATTTTGATGGCAAAAGGATTAGACAAAGTGTCTTCAAGAATATGCAAGTGGGTTGAAAGTATGCAAGATTAAAAATGGGAAATAGAATATGTACTTGGAGCGAGGAACAAAACAGCTGATTGTCACGATTGACCAATGTTGTTGAAGGTGATAATGATGACGAGAGTGAAGAGGATCACATTTTAAGTATTAACCAAGAGATTCTGATGGAAAGAGAGTGGGAAGAAGCAATGTTGGCAGATGAAGTACTCACGAATGTCAAGGAATGTCTGGAACGGGGCATTATAAGAAGTGAAATTAGGAAAGGGACCATTCCAGTTGCAGTAGGACATGTTTTTGATGATTGCTGATAAACAAAGGCATGTTTTGAGAGTGGACAAAATGTTTCCACCCATCAATGTAAGAAAGAACATTCTAGAGATAGCACATGAGGGACACCAAGGAATGACAGAAACTAAACAACTCATAAAACAAGATTACTGGTGGCCCAGAATGGACTTGCAGGTAGAGAGACTAATTAGAGACTGCTACAATTGTGAAGATTCTGTAAAGGGTTGTATCACAAGATCCAAAATCATGATGGTAATGTCTATTCCGTCCGTACCTTAGGAGCATATAGGTTTAGCCATTGTGGGACCTGTGAGGAGTCAAGGGACTTTACGATTTTGTATTGTATTGGTAGATATGCTATCTAGATGGGTGGAGATTGCATGGGTACAAAATATCTGCTCTAAAGATATCATTACATTTGTTAAAGGCATTTTTAAGAGAGAGGGTTATCCCACGACTAACAAGGCTATTGGGCGATAGGTAACGGGATCTAGCCAAGACCCCTTTTTAAAGACTGGAATGATAATAGCTTCTTTCCATGAATTGGGGATCTGCTGGGATCTGATTATGTAAGAACAAAACAATTGGCAAGAATTTAGCACATTGTGATATATCTTATTTTAAGATTGCATTGCTGATGCCGTCTGGCCCCGGGGCACTCGAATTTGATGATTTTTGAATAATCTCAGCAATTCCCTCCTGATCTACATCAATCAGATTCCAATTTACCTCTGTTGATTGGATTCTCCAGTTGATTTTTTAATTCAAATCAAAAAAAGATTCAAAATGGGTGATCCAAATTGCAGCCGGCATGGGTTCAGGGTTAAGCTATCCTGTGGCGTGCCTAACTGATTTATCATTCTCCACACCTCTGCTGTATTTCTGGTACCAATTGAAGACAGCATTTTCTCTGCGTCTTTCCTCCAGAAGGATTTTTTATGTCGACGCAACCAATTATGATATTCTTGACAAATTTTATGTTGTTCTGTTGCTGCCGCTGCCGAGTGATCTTTTTTTTAAGGAAGCCAATTTTTTCCTCTTGTTGTTTTTGTAATGAGCTATTGTCTGATCATAAGGCATGCTTTTGTTTAATAGTTGGTTTGGTATTACCTCCCGTTTTAACTTCAAATATTTGAAATAAGCCAAGATAGTTTATAGGATCAAATATCCCGTTTGCTTCAGCGTGATTGATGATAACTTTTAAACCATTTGTTAGACCTGCAATTTTCTTTGTAGCAACTTTGACTATATTTCTCCCTGTGGTTACCTCCAGATTTGTGTGGTAAGTATCTTCCCTAGATCGAGCTATTGGAATCAGGGTAGCAGACAGTAAATTGCGGTCGCTGTCCTCCATATGTTCCATGATCAACCTATTAGAGACTACCACCAAAGCTTTGGAGATACAGATGTAATCTAGCACCTATCCCCCATTCATCCCCTTCCTTGTGATCTTTGCTGGAATGTTCCCCGCTCGAAATTCCGTTCATTATTGTCAGATCTTTTAAATGAATGGTTTCTTTCCATATAAACCCTCTTCTTTATGCAGCCATCTCTCCAATGTGATTATGGTTGATTCGGACACCAAATGTGTCCATGTACACTGAATTAAGGACACCACATACCACAGACCAGGGATCCATCCACTTAAGTCTACATCTGTCAATCCAAGTGGCCACCTGCGTTGAAAAGTTCATACTAGCCATACTTGCCGGATCACAGAAGAGATTGAAATTAATCAACTTTTTTTCTCCTTTTCTGTTTTTGGTGTTGAATCTTTCCACCAAAATTTGGATTAGAGGTGACGGGCAGAGTGCTTCTAAGATGTCAAGTTGGAGTTGGTTTTTAATTAATATCAGTAGGCCCGACATGGGATGACCTTTTTCACCCTTAGTCGCAGGGTTGAGGTGAGGTGAATAGCTTTCAATCAATGGTATCACTCTTTACCAAGTTTCTTGGAAACAAAATATATCATGATCTTTTATTTTGTCGCCTCCTTCGGTTGTTAGATGTAAAAAGTCCTTTGTGTTCCAACTCGCCACAGTGAGGGGCGCATAATCTATGACATTTTGATTTTATCTGCAACCAATCCCATCAGTCATTTCCAATTTTCATTGTAATCTGTTGTCTTCTTGCACAAGAAACACTATGTAGGTGGTGTTAGGTGCTGGCTTGTGCTTCTTAGAAGATATGAGTGTTTTTAACTCTGTATTTGGCTTGTAAATTGCCTTTAGGAGGGATGATTTGTGAGTTTCCAATTCATTTTTTGGCCTGGTTGGTTTTTTGAGCTGATCTGCAAGTAGGATCCCCTGTTTGTTTCTGACTTTATACTTCTCCCTCCCATTGGCAATTGGATAATGCAGTCAGGTGTCTTTGAACCGTTGTCCTGTCAGTATTCTCTGAGTGCTTTTCCTCTGCCTTTCATGATTGTAATCTGTAGCTATCTTGACCAGGAACCACTAGGTAATGGGGTGTTAGAGGCTGGCTTGTGCTTTCTTGAGATTTTGAGTGTATTTAACTTAGATTTCAAATCCAGTTTTTGGCTATTAAGTGTCTTCGGGAGGGTTGATATGTGAGCTTTCAATCTGTTTTTTGGCCTGGTTGGTTGCGTATAGAGGGGATTTCTGTGTGTGTTAAACTTAGATTTACATTTTCTTTTTGCTTGTAATTGGCCCTGAGGAGGGATGATTTGTGAATTTCCAATCTGTTTTTTTGACCTGGTTGGTTGCGTATAGAGGGGATTTCTGTGTTCCAATTATATTTTGCAATTCATTTTTTGAACTGATCTGCAAGTAGGATCCCCTGTCTTTGTATCTAGTACTTTGGTTGTGTGTGTCTGGCTTTCTTCCTCTCCCCGACCCCCTGGCAATTGGCTAATGCAGCCAGGTGTCCCTGGGCCTTTGTCCTGTCAGCCTTCTCTGAATCCACTTCCTATGCATTTCTTGATTGTAATCCGTAGCCATCTTGCACAAGAAAAACTAGGTAAGTGGTGTTAGGAGCTGGCTGGTGCTTTCTTGAGATTTTGAGTGTGTTTAACTTAGATTTCAAATCCAGTTTTTGGTTATTAAGTGTCTTCAGGAATGGTGATTTGTGAGATTTCAATCTGTTTTTTGGCCTGGTTGTTTCTAGTGGGATTTTTCTGTGTTCTTATTATGTTTCGCCATTTGTTTTTTCAGCTGATCTGCTAGTAGGAGTCCTTTGCTCTGTGTTGTAGTCCTTTGTTTCTGGTTTTCTTTATCCCATCACAGACCCCTTGACAATTGGCTAAGGCAGTCAGGTGTCCCTGGGCCTTTGTCCTGGCAGCCTTATCTGAGTGCTTTTCCTCCTCCTTTCCTGATTGCAATCTGTAGCCATCTTGCACAGAAACCACTATGTTGGAGGTGTTATGTGCTGGCTTGTGCGTTTTTGAAGATTTTAGTGTGTTTAACGTAGATTCCCAATATGTTTTTTTCTTGTAAAATGCCTTTAGAAGGGATGATTTATGAATTTCCAGCTTGAAAAGTGCCTTTTGGAGGGATGATTTGTCACTTTGCAATCCATATTTTGGCCTGGTTGGTTGTTTGTAGAGGGATCTTTCTGGTTTCTTAATATGTTTTGCAATCCATTTTTTTAGCTGATCTGCAAGTGGTAATCCCTGGCTTTGTGTTTTTGTTTCTGGCTTTCTTTCTCACCCCCACCAAACTCTTGGCAATTGGTTAATACAGTCGGGTGTCGCTGGGCCTTTGTCCAGGCAGCCTTCTCTGATTTTTCTTCCTCTGCCTTCTCCCATCAACCTTCATCCATTCCATGTCCCTCTCTCCCAACTCCTAACTCCTACCCATTGGTCCTTGTCCCCTCACGTGACCAGAACAGCTGCATTCAGAGGCTCTTCCAGGGCAGCCTTGCTTGGTCAGCCGGCGAAGGTCCCAAGGCAATAGGCAGCTTCCATCCTTGTTTGCCCCTGTTCGCCATTGGACACCTGGCAAAGCACCCTACAGCAATAAGTAAGGTAAGGTGGTATGGTTGGTAAGCACAGCACCTGCCATTTCTTCACTATTACCATCAAATCAAAACATTATGTAGAGTACCTGCTGCTCCCCTAGAAAGCCTGATTGATGTATATTGGAGGCTGGAATGTGTTGCAATAGATGGAATTGTGCATATCAGTCATGCGTCACATTTAGATAGAATTGTTAAGATTAGAAATCTGTCATATTTAGAAAGAATTCCGAAGGTTAGCCATGCATCACATTTCGAAAGAATCAGGTATATTTCTGCATTGCCATCATCAAATTATAACACTGCATAGATTACCAGCTTCACCCCCTAGGTACCCCGATTGAATTATTGGAAGTTATCTGTGTGGGGCACTTAGATGGATTATTGGGGGTAGGAAATTAATGTCTCGCACTTGGATGGATTTTTGGAGGTAGGAAATGTGTTACACTTAGATGGATTTTGGGGGTAGAAAATATGTTACACTTAGATGAATATTGGGTGTAGGAGATATGCTGCACTTGGATGGATTTTTGGGGGTAGGAAATGTGTTGCACTTAACTAACATACTAAAAACTCTATATTCTGTATACTCACCCTCCAATTCTAAACAAACATGACCCTACCTCTACCGCATAACAAACAGCACATACTTCACAAAACCTAGCATGAAACCAATCACAAGCAGACAGAAAGCACCCATGCACAATCATACCCCAAAACCAATTGACAGCTACCAACCAAAAACACAGCAATGCTCGGTGACCGTGTTTTCCAAACTGAAGCTTTCAACAGAATATTAAAACTCTCTTGCTCTTCTCCCTCTCAGTCCCACTAACAGACACGCAACCCTACTTCCATTGCAGATCCAAGAGACCATGCAAGAGGCAGTAGTGCACGGTACAAGACCACATAACCTAACAGAACATAACAGTCTATGTTAGATTAAATTACCCCTCCAACACCTGATTTCCATTTTAGCTTGCAAAGGCACCCACCTATAGACTGGCTCCTCAATACATATTGCACTCTCTGTATGGCAGTTCTGATAAAAATGGCATTCTTACTAATAAATAAAAGCAAAAATGACTGTTGGTTTCTACTCATCTCTCTAATATTTCGTCTCTTTGTTGGCCTTCTTTTGTGGATCCATGTATTGTCTCCTTCTGTTTTCCTGGTAGTGTCTCTCCATCCTTTCTGACAGTGTCCTGTTCCGGGTTCCTAGTCTCTTGTCCTTGGCTCAATTGATCTCTGGACTGTTTCAAGCACGTTCTAAGGTTTTAGGGTAATTCTAAATACACTGTTCGGGTGTTTTTCCCACAATGTATTTATTTATTTCATTTGTTGATAGCACCCATATCAGGGAATATCACGGAACTAGTTAGGATTACAATACAGTCAATACATTCATGAGATGGTAGGACAGACATTAGAAATATGTGTTAAAAAGTACAGTTTTCAGTTTTTTATGGAAGATTAGATAAGGGGGCTCTTCTTGGCTTTCCAGAGAATAGGAGCTATAGAAGTGAAACTTGCTCCACCTGCTCTTTTTCTGGTGAATCCTGGTGTTGCTAGAGATGAGGAGGTGGAGGAGCATAGGCATCGTGGTTTGGCGTTTTTGGAGATACGATGGTGGAGGTAGGTGAGTGCAGTGTTTTGGATGCAACAGGTCATAATTGATAGGATTTTAAACTCAATACTGGCTTTGATAGGCATCCAGTGAGCCTAGTGTCTCACTTAAGATATGTGGTCAGATCATTTCATATCCCAAACTACCCGAAAAACATTGTTTTGGATAAGTTGGAGTTTGGTCATGTTTTTTGTTGATGTTCCTGCGAGGATGGTAATACAGTAATACAGTTAACTGTCGATGATAACCCTGGCTAGCAATGAGGCAATTGTCGGAGGCCAGACATTTTCTGCTAAGGTTGATAAGTTTGGTTGAATAAGCTGCTGAAGATTCACGGGCTTTGACATGTTTTTGCATGGATAGTTCCATCAATGGAGAAGGAGGCGAAGGCTGAGTGCAGATGTTTAAGTTGGTACGGAGAGCCTACGATAAGGAGCGCTGTCTTGTCATCATTCAAGCATAGATGGTGGTTGGAAATCCAGGCTTGGATGATACTATATACCCGAATAATATTAGCAGGGTCTAGGCTGTGATTTTCCACTGAGTTTCAGTAATACTTAATACATGAAAAGAGAGGAGAAAGCTGTAATGAGGGAAGGAACTTGAATGGGGCAAGGGAAATTCGATGAAGATGTGTGGATGTTTTGCGTTAGATTTTTAAAGGTTTGTAAAAACCAATAAAAAAATAAAAAAAAAAAATAAAAAAAATACTTTAGAATCTTCGGCAAAGTTTGTATAGGGGATTTCAAGGCAGTCAAGATTATCAAAAATTGGCTTAGTATACATATTGTATAGCGTAGGTGACACACATGAGCCTTGTGGGACCCCATATGAGATGGGTATTGGGTCTGTTGCTCCAGATCCAGCGAAGAACCTGTAGGGGAGCTCGCTCAGAAAGGAATTGTTAAAGCTAGCTGCGTCTTTGGAGAGGTTAAATAAGGAGGTAAGATGGTGACCATTGATATCGTGATCAGTAAGATCAAATGCCGCAAATAGGTCAAATAAGAGGAGGATTGCGAGTTCTCCTGCATCACAAATGTTGTCGAGCTGGATTTTAAGGTCAAGGAGGGCATCCTACCGTACTGTGTCTTGGTCTAAATCCTGATTCTTGTGAGACAAGAAGACAATGGGCTTCCAGCTCGGGTTGGACTTGGGTGTAGACAGTGCGCTGAAGGATTTTCTGAAGGTATGGCACAGTCATGATAGAGCAGTAGTTGGTGGGCAGGGTGGGATCGAGGGAAGGTTTTTTGAGGAGAGGTGTGACCCAAGCTTCTTTAATAGTTTTTGGGATTGTGCAAGAGGCAAAAGTAGCATTGATGAATTTGGCAATGATAGGTGCGAGGGGGTTCATGCACTTCTTGATAAGTGGAAAGGGCATATGTCTCCTTTGCAGTTTGAAGGTTTTAGGTGCTGGATGGTGGTTATGACGTCAGAAGGAGTGACAGGTGAAAAATGGAAAGGGGATTTTGTGGTCGTAGCATGATCCACTAAATTGGGCAGAGACACATCCTTAGCTGAGAGCAGGGATTTGTTTAGGATAGTTTTGTCTCTGAAGTAGTGTTTTTTTTGGCCAGGGCAGACCGGACAAGGGAGCAGCAGGTTTTGTCTTTTGGGAAACTGGCGATGGGAGATGCTGGGAATTCAAGCTCCTTAAAAATGTTGAAGAGCTCTATAGTGTTCGAGTTTGCTTCACTGATCCTTGTAATACTGGATTTTCTGGTGATTATAGTGCTTTATATGTCTTAGCAGTGGAAAGAAAGGCATCTTTGTGTGCTTGGGAGGGCTATTTGTCCATAAGTGTTCCTGCACTCTTTCCTGTCTGCAGAGAGTAATTAGTTCATAGGTGAAACAGTTGTGTTTTTTTTTTGTAATGTAGTTTTGAGGGGTACATGGTACTCAAGTGTGTGCAGGAGTATAGGATTATAGGCAGTAAGGATGGTTTCTGGGTCATCACTGCCAGCCATTAGTGCCAGGGAGGCGCAGATAGTGTGTTTGAGCACCTCCTTAGGGAATTTGCAGTTGTGGTTTGTAGTACTAGGGGGTCGGTTAGTAACTTTGTGGTCTGCAGTAGATTTTGAGTCAGGGTGAAGAGGATCAAAGAATGGTCTGACCAAGGCTGGGGGTCAATGGTGTTGACTATGATGGACGTGTTAAGATTCACAATCCAATTAAGGATCTGGCCTTTAATGTGAGTGCCGGAGGTGATGACTTGTGAGAGGATCATCTCATGAAGCGTGGCATAAAGGGATGTAGCCTTGGAATCAGTGGTGCATTAAAGTCGCCAAGTAGTATAAGTTTGTTATTAGGTTTAATGAGCGGTGAAAGGAGAAGAGGGATGTCTGCATCCAGAGAGAAGAGGTTGTTGGGCTGGCAGTAGAGAAGTAGGATGTTAATGGTAGTTTGGGGGCATGGCTCAATTTCGGTGAGCAGGAGTTCATAGCTTAACAAGGTGGGGGTTCTAATGGGTAGGGGTAGAGGTAGGGAGGATTTGGAAATAATTGCGACTACTCTGCCTGGACTGGTGGGTCTGTCTGCTCCGTGAATTGCGTAGCCATTTGGGATGGCAAGAGATATTGTTGAACCAGCTACATTATGCAGCCAGGTTTTCGTGATTGCAGACATCGGCGAAGGGGATGTGTGCATTGATGAGGTCACAAGCAAGGTCATCAGGTTTAAGGGAAGTTGGTGGAGGAGTGGAGGGTATGGGTGGGTGCACCTGGGTCAGTGGTGTCTTTGAAGAGTGTGTTGGTAGTGGGTTGACCGGGGTAGTTTGGGTGCATGACCATTCATTTCTCTGAGTGTCTGTCCATGGTCAGTGGTTACGGGTATGGGTGCATAAGCGGAGATGCCATAGTCTGGCTAAACCAGTGCAAGCTAAGGAGCTTGTGATGTGGTAGGTGTTGATAAGTTATTTGCTGGTGAGCAGAGGTATAGTAGCAGTAGCAAAGGATTTGGTGCACTTTAGGTATAGCTGGGTGGGAGTTGTGGGCAATAGTTCTTTTCTTGGTGGCAACCAGAGACATGGGTTGCTAGGGCAGTCGAAGCCTTCATTTGGCGAGGAGGAAGAGAAGGCGTGTGAGTGGGTGTGGTGATGTGAGGAGCACAGTAGAGTTTAATAGACCTCTCTGCATTTCAGGAGGTGGGCAGATGAGTGTCAGGGAAGCTACCAGGTAATTAAGTAGCATATTTGTGGAGGGCAGTTTGTTAGATCTGTTAGTTAGGTCTTCTTCTAGCTGGCAGGGGGAGTGGAGGATAGTCAGGGAGCAGGGCGCCAAGTCGGGACTCTAGTGGCCAGCATCCTATGAGCTGGGCAGGTGGAGTGCAGGTAGCTCAATCCAGGCGAGATACGGGTGGACGTGGCATTGGTTTCAGACCTAGGTCTGTTTTTTGTTTTATACATTTTGCACATCTGCTTAAAAATCGAATCGGGCTGTTGCTCATTGTGATTGCACTATTGTATTCCTGGTGCAGCCCCAGTACCATGAGATGCGGCTCTGCCAGTCTATGCACCCACCTGATTGTGACTGCTCATCTGTAGTCCTGCTGTAGCCCCCCGTACCATGAGGTGCAGTTTTTGACAGTCTATGCACCTTCCTGATTGCGACTTTTCATCTGTATTCCTGGTGTATCCCCGTACCATGAGGCACGGCTCTGCCAGTCTATACACCCACCTGATTGTGACTGTTCATCTGTTCTTGGTGTAGCCCCCGTACTATGAGGCGTGATTCTGCCAGTGAATGCACCCACCTGATTGTGACTGTTCATCTGTATTCCTGGTGTGACCCCCCCATACCATAAGGCAAGGCTCTGCCAGTTGATGCACCCACCTGATTGTGACTGTTCATCTGTATTCCTGGTGTAGCCCTCTGTACCATGAGGCACGGCTCAGCCAGGCGATGCATTTACCTGACTATATTTGTATAAATTAAGACTGTCATCTCACACTTTCTGTAACTAGCGCCCTGATGCCCGAGGGTTTGGAGCGATGCTATAAATGTAAAAATAAGTAAATAAATACATTTGACCAAGCTAGAGAAATGTAAACAGAACTTAGGGGAATCATCTGCCGACTACTTGCCTGATTAAAAGTAGTACTTGTCCAGCACTCAGGTATTAAGCCCAATGAGAGCATGCAGGAGGCTCTAACAAATATCTTTGTAGCTGAACTGCTGCCCAAGGTGCAAGCACAGTTAACTAATGTGTGCATTGGGTAACAGGTTAAACCCCTAGTGGAGCTAGCAGCAGTGGTAATACACTGAAGCATGCAAATAGCAAAATATATAGACTTTTGAGCACAAATTGATGACCCTTCAGATGAAACGTTTTCAGGGATAGATACAAACTGCAGAAAAAGCTGCCCAAGACAGGGCAGATCATGGAATATACGGTTAGAAGTACCACCCCAGTACCAATGTAACAAGGGGCAGAGGTGGCCGATTCCAGGACAGTAGAATCAGCAGATACAATGGGCACTGTAGGGATAATGGGATCTACTCGAGCCACAGGGACCACCAGCAAACCTGTTCGTTTGTAATTTCAGTAAACATATGGGCCATTGGAAGAATGAGTGCCCACGTAGAACCAAAGGCCATATTCTGCATTTATCACAGACCAACCAATTTCCATAAACATAAAGTTTGCAGTGAGTCTCGAGAGGCTGAAGAAGCCTTCATTGAGATAAATAACTGTCTAGCCTGTGCACCTCGACTAGGACTACCTGTTTATAAGAAAGTGTTTACCCTATACTGTCATGAAAGAAACCTCTTTGCCCTAGCCATCCTTATACAGAGTACATGCTGGAATGGCACCCTGCTTACGATCAGTTATGACAGCCACATCAGCAGTGGAAGGGTGAGAACATATTGTAGTAGGATATCCCCTAGAGTTCATAGTACCCTACTCTATTGTCCTTTCATCATTTAAAGCAAAAATACACCAGCTATCTATATCCATGCGTAACAAATGCTGGATTCTTCGCTTCAACTCCTCCAATGTCACACTGAATAGATGCTCAGGGTAAAATCCAGCATCTCTGCTCCCCACAGCACAGGATAAGGAACCACACCATACTGAACTACATGACGGGGTATCCATTACTGATTGCCTACTGACACCCTGAACAGATGTAAATGATAGGCCTCTCATGGAAGTAGATCTGGTTTACTTCATGGGAAATTGGTTGTGAGGTATGCAGTGTGTGAGCCTTCTGTTTTAGTGGAGAGTGGAAAGTTGCCACAGGTCACGTCCACCTAAGTTGCAAAACAAGTTGCACCAACATGAGAATGCAATCTAGTTGCTCAACCATCTGTCCACATAAAAACGGATTACCTCCTTCTGGGTAGCCAAGAGCTTAGGTCTGTTTTGGAAAAAGGGAGGATTTCTGACATTCACAAGATCCCATATCAAAAATAGCCTCTATGTCAAGTCTCTCCTAAATGCCATTATGTTGCCTGAAAGGATAGCAAATATCAAGGGTATCGCACATCATGCCCGAGATGATGAGAACATTGGAGCAATGATTTTGTGTAGAAAATAAACCAAGCTTTCTGCTTTATCTGACTCAGAAGATGAACATATTCTCTCTGCTAAGACCAGTTCTGTTCCATCCCTGTACAAGGCCCTGGACAATTTGACTGAAATGCAAGTGAATGCCCCATCCACTGAGAAAGACAATTGGATAAGGGGCAGTTATCAATTACATGAACACTCTTTGTTGAGAGATAGTGACACCCAAGACAATATTGTTACACCTTGTTAGGATATACCATGATTAGGCTAATGTGGGAAGAGAAGGAATGGTTAACTCACTGAACAAATCATACTTTGCCTAAAATGGGTCATGGATACTATAGATGATGTACAATCTGCCTCCAAAACAATGTGGGGAAAGCTGAACCAGCTACCCCATCCAGTGATCACACCTGCCAACTTACAACTTGTTTGTGGACCTTCAGATTGAGTTTCTCCAGCTTTCTCAATGCAGTAATTTTCATTATCATCTTGATACACTATAAGGATTTATCTGGGTGGGGGAGACGTCCACGTTCAGGAAAGCAGATAATGTTACTGTCGTGCAAATACTTGTAAGAGACTTTGTACCCAGCTTTGGAGTGTTGGTTAGCATCAACAGTGATTAGGACTTCCATTTTGTAAATAGTGCAGTGAAATCACTCCTTTCCACTTTGAATGCGCAGCACAATTTTCATTGCACGACCCACCCCCAATCAGCAGATGTGATAGAGATGGAGCAGGGTGATTAAGAACAAGTTGGCCAAATTCTGAAAACATACTGAAATGAAATGGCCCAAATTCCTTTCCCTTGTGTTATTAAGTATACAAATCCCCCCAAGCAGAAAGACAGCACTCAGTCACTTAGAAAAATGATATGGCCGCCCTATGCAATTGCCTTTATCTCCAAATGTTAAAGCTAGTAATAACAATTTGCACTTGACTGATGACAGATTACTGGGTTAGGTGAAGTCCTTAATCTCTTCTGTCAGTTTTATTCACAACTGGGTTAATGCAGCACTGGCTACATAACCATTTTTTCCTGGCCACTCACTGTTTCAAGGAGATCATGTTTTAATGAAAATAGATTTCAGAAGAAGTTGGCTCTCTGTCAAAGGTAAAGGGGCCATTTCATGTTATATTCATGTCAGATTCCTCTGTAAAGTTGCACTGGCATCCAATGTGGGACCAAGTGATCCATTGTTAACAGGCAAAACAAAGGAGGTGATGGCTGGAAGGTTTAGAAATAATCTTAACCTCTGGCATTGCTCTGGGCAACTATCCAGACCCATTTTCTTCATCTAAAAAACAATTACAAAAGGGGAAAGACCATATGCAAATCAGGCTTGGTCCCATCCCAAAAGGAGCAGTCCAGCCCAAACATCTTGGTCACAGCCCTTCTTCACAAGACAACAGGCATCCCCAAACATGTTTCGGCCTTGTTGGCCTCATCAGTGAGGAGTAGCTTGGGTCTCTAGGCCCAGCAGGCACGGTACCCACGCCTGGGAAGACCCATCCCACTCGGGTTGACAAAGCATAACAAAAGTGGTGATGGCTGGAAGGTTTCAAAGTAAACTTATCCTCTCACATTGCTCTGGGCAACCCACACATCCATCGTTCTTCACCTTCCAAGCCATTCCAAAAGGGGAAAGACCATAAGCAAATCAGGCTAGGTCCCCCCAAATGTGGCAGTCCAGCCCGAACTGCTTGGTCACAGCCCTTTGGCACAAGACCACAAGCATCCCCAAACATGTTTCAGCCTTGTTGGGCCACATCAATGAGGAGTAGTTTGGGTCCCTAGCCCCAGTAGGCCTAGGACCCACGTCTGGGCATACCTGTCCTACTCGGGGTGACAAAGCAAAACAAAAGAGGTGATGGCTGGAAGGTTTAGAATTAATCTTAAGCTCTGGCATTGATCTGGGCAACCCTTCAGACCATCGTTCTTCACTTGCCAATCCATTACAAATGGGGAAAAACCACATGCAAATTAGGCTTGGACCCACCACAAAAGGGACAGTCCAGCCTGAACTGCTTGGTCACTTCCCTTCTGCACGAGACCACAAGAATCCATAAACATGTTTCAGCCTTGTTAGGCATCACTATTGAGGAGTAGCTTGGGTCTCTGGGCCCAGCAGGCATGGGACCCACTTCTGGGCATACCTTTCCCACTAGGGGAGACGAAGCAAAACAAAAGAGGTGATGGCTGGAAGGTTTAGAATTCAACTTAAACTGTAGCATTGCTCTGGACAACCATCCAAACCATTTTTCTTCACCTGTCAAGCCATCACAAAAGGGGAAAGACGATATGCAGATCAGGCGTGGCCCACCCAAATAGGGGCAGTCCAGCCCAAACTGCTTGCTCACATCCCTTCTGTTGGGCCTCATCATTGAGGAGTAGCTTGGCTCTCTAGGCCCAGCAGACACAGGACCCACGTTTGAGAACACCAGTCCCACTTTGGGTGACAAAGTAAACCAAAAGAGGTGATGAATGCAAGGTTTCAAATTAATCTTACACTCTGACATTGCTCTGGGCAACCCTGCAGATCATCATTCTTCACCTGTCAAACCATTACAAAAGAGGAAAGACTATATGCAAATCAAGCTTGGTTCCACACGAAAAGGGGCAGGCCAGCCCAAACATCTTGGTCACAGTCCTTCTGCACAAGCCCACAAGCATCCCCAAACATGCAAACATGTTTCGACCTTGTTGGGTCTCATCAGTGAGGTGTAGCTAGGGTCTCTAGGCCGAGCAGGCACAGGACACACATCTCGGCATACCCGTCCCCCTCAGGGTGACAAAGCTTAACAAAAGTGGTGATGGCTGGAAGGTTTAGAATTAATCTTAACCTCTGGCATTGCTCTGGGCAACCCTCCACATCATCGTCTTCCCCTGCCAAGCCATTACAAAAGGGGAAAGACCAGAGACAAATCAGGCTTGGTCCCATCCCAAAAGGGGCAGTCCAGCCAGAACTGCTTGGTCACATTCCTTCAGCACGAGGCCGCAAGCATCCCCAAATATGTGTTGCCTTTGTTGGCTGCACAATCTGTGAATTGAAGTGGTTGAAATTCCTGGTTTTTGTTCTTTTTGTGCCTTATCTATTTTGTTTGTTTATTGGTTAAAATAGATATTCAACTTTAACAAAAAGACAGTTGAAAAAGATGAAATGAAACCAATAAAAACTCATGCAGAGAAAAATAAGAAAGAAAAAATATAACCGCAATTTTCTTTTCCAATAAGTACATATAAATAAGCAATAAATCATAATCAAAAGTGTTCATTCTATAAAAATTCATGCCATACATGTGAAAACAAGGCTGCTGACATGAGCAGATTTACAATATTTAAAGGCAGTTTGTATAACCAAAGTCACTACTGCTAATTTAGTGCCTGATTGACAGAGCATTTTCCAATGGGATTGTGCAATCATAAAATGCTTCTGTGAATCAAGCCCTTAGTCTCAAACTGTTGAGGAAATATACTACAGAGACTAATATAAGTATTTGGGCGCCCTCCAGGCATTTTGGCCAAAATAGGTCTTGGTCTGCACAGACAACTGAGTCAAAGTATTTTTGGAAGTGACGGTACCTCTTCATTCTCAGTGTAAAACAATCAATTGATGCTTCAAAGTTTCCATTTTGCAATTAGTCCTACACAATCTGCACTCAGCCTCTGTGCCCATCAATCTTCTCAGTCTAATCAGAACCTCCTTGGTGGGAAGTAGATTCCACCAGAACTGCAAATAGTCATCCCGAGTCCTAGCACCAAGGAATTTGGCCAAGTAAGGAACTGGGTTCCCCCTCCTTCTGTGTTTGTCTTGCAAGTGTGATAAACTAGTATATGCATGCAAGGTTTCCGTATTCGTGCACCAGTCTTGATCAAACAATTTCTTCTTCACCCGTTCAGGGTTGGTGATCAAGTCATCTTTCTCCATCTACAGGTTTTGCAATAATATTTCACATCGACCGGCAAGTTCCCACATCGTGGGAACTTTGTCGGAAGTCATAACCTCAGCAAGAGTTTGGTAAAAGCCATTGGCCTTTCGCCTTCAAGAAATTGAGTCCAAATTCATGCCTGATGGCACTCACAGGCACAGAATTAGGGACCCCCAAGACTTTGTGCCAAAAAACACCCTCAACGCGAGGAAGAAAATACAAGACCCATTCATCCAGCAGCTCAATTCCATATGGTATTTTAGGGGTAATTTTACCCTCGATAAAGTGTATGAGGGGGACGAGTGAACATGTACAATAGCGGAACTTGATTTTTTTCAATTGGCAAATATAATGTTCCGCTTTCACTCTCAAATGTTTCCTAAGTAATTTTTTCTCAAGAGAACTTGTAATCGGGAAGCCAAGATATATTACTGTCTTGATTCTTTCTAAGGTGACCCCACTGAGCAGCTTAACATGGTCTTCCGAGCTCTCTTTACAAGTGACATGACTTGTGTTTATTTGGAATTAATCTTGAAGTTGTTGTCTCCCACCCTCGAAAGCGGCCAAGAGGCAACGCACCCCAGTTTGAGTGCAATCTATTAACACAAATTCATCAGCATATGCTAACCAACTTATGGAAATATTTCCAAATTTGTGGGTTGCAAGAGATGCTCTTTGTAGCATATAGCCCACATCTGCAACATGCAAATTAAAAAGGGAAGATGCAAGACTCCACCCCTCTCTCAGACCGTTGTTAGTGACAATTTTTCCCAACAGACTGCCCTCCAAGTTCAGTCTGACCTAGACATTGATGTCCTTGTGCAGCTTAATAATCAATTTTAGCATTCCCTCAGGGATGACCCATTTCCTTAATTTGTCCCAGAGCTTTGGTCTCGACATGGTGTCAAAAGCATTAGAGAGATCCAAGGTTGCGAGGTTTATTACTGAATAGTTTCCTTTTTTTTACCAGGTCCTGAAGGCAGCTCAGCACATGATCATTTAAATTTGTGCTGTGATATTTGCGAAAGCCGGTCTGAAAAGTGGATAACAGATTTCCACTTTGTACCCAGGCTTCGAGATGTTGCAAGATAATACTGGCAAAAATGTTTCTGTCCGCATCTAAAATGCTAATAGGACGGTGGTTTTTGGCATCCGATCTACTACCTTTTTTGTAAACTGGAATAACATATGCCGTTTTCCACATGGGTGGGTAGCTAGATGTCCAGAGGATGTCATCAAATTAAAACTTTAAAATCCCTGCCCACTCCAACATGGCTCCCTTAAATAAGCTGTTGGAGGTTTTGTTCGACCCAGGAGTTCTTAAGTTACTGCCTCTATTTCTGGCCTCCAGAATATCACTTATATCATAACTAACGGCACCCATTAGCCCTTTCTCTTCCACATTATGCGTGTCATGAATAACTTTTTCTATTTTGAACTGCCCATATGTAGCTACAAAATGCTCAACCCAGACCGCTTCTGAGACAGAATTGATGGTATTTTCTCCTGATTCTTTACTTTGATTATTCATTAGAGCCCAGAAGAGCATGAGTCTTTCTTCTGGAGAAAAGTCAACATATCTTCTGCATCTGTCTGGACTGTTATTGCACGATGATTCTTAACCCAATTTTTGTATTTTTGCTTGGTTTTCTTAATTTTCTACAGATACTCATGTGTGGGCCCATTTTGTTTACTAAGTTGCTGTATCAAAAACCTTATGTCCTTCTTTTTCCCTGCCAAAACTTCGCCATATCTGCAGATTTTCTTGTTAATGGGTTGTTTCTTTTTATACTTATTTTGTTTTTCAACACCCTTGTGGTTAATGGTGATCTGCAGAAATGTATCGAGGTTCGTGTGCGTGAACGTCAGCAGTTTCCAGTCGTAGTTGGAATAGTCAACTTCACCCTTAATTTTTTCGTCCACCGTATTAATCTTGTGTTGGTTCCATGTAATTCTGTTCAGAGCAGAGTTAATCCCAATTTCTGTCTCATATTTCTCTCAATTTCTTTCCGTCGGCCAATTGAGTGAACAGATCACAATAGAGTGATCACTCCAAGAGTTTTGTGAAATTTTACATTCAGTACATTTGGACATCAGAAAGCTGTCAACGGAGATGTAATCCAATGCATATCTTTTATTCACACTCTGCAAGGTGAAATATTCCCCTCTATCCACATTGGTGGTGCCATGCAGGAACTACACCCCCATATTGTTTAGGCAGTGTTTCCATTTACTACCATTCAGACCCAGTGATTGATTACATTTGAACGTTTTAGATAATGAATCTTCATCTGCCTCAGTGTCAATGCAAGTTGAGTTAAAATTGCCCAGGATGATGACATGCCCCTCTTTATGGGACTCCATTCAATTCACAGAGCAAGTAGACAAACTTCTAGGAATGAGTCTAACTGCTTTATGCCCCCAGTACATGTTAAAAATTAGCAGTTGTAAGGGCATTGATTCAATAAAAAAATCACATTCAGTGGCCATAAGGCCATGTCTCAGATTGTTTTCTTTGGTGAACTTCATGCCACTTCCAGTTCTGCACATGGTTACGAGGCCCCCCTTTGGCCTCCCCTTCAAGCACTTGCCTGCCAATTGAGTGGTCACGATATATCCATACATGACTGGAGCTTCCAGTAACCAGGTCTCCTGGAGACAAATAAAATCTAACGTTCTTAATATATAGCCCACTGATGGATTTCTAAATAGGTGCTTGTAACCTTTTGTGTTCCAGGTGGCAAGTTTAAAGGCTATCAGTGCTAGAGTCTACATGTGCATTTTTGGGGATCATGATTTGTGTTTAAGGTGGCTGCTAACCAAGACCAATCCACTTGAGAGTTATTCCCCTCCCCTATCATGCTGTGAGAGGTTGTGGGGGAGGGTTAAGTCTCTGTTGATGATGATGGGTACCCACTGTCCTCTCCGTCAGATGTGAAGCCATGTTCGTATCCTCCATTATTTGGATGGCAAACCCAAGCCTCCCCAGAGTCTCGGCTTCCCTCATGATAAGGTCAAATACAACTTCCGACTCAAATCCAACTGAAATCCAACTACGACATGTGCCCCATCTTAACTTCTGATTTGTAGTATATTTTGTATTCACACAGAACTAAGGCAGAGCTATAATATTTTTTTTTTAAATAATATTTTTATAATATTTATAACATACAACACTCAGGTATCCAGGTCTTATTTTGGAGTTAATTTAGGGTTCAGAAGATCACCTGAACTTTAAAAAATTAGGACATGGTAATTCGGGTTTGTTTAATTAAAATAAAATAAAAAATTGGGATAGTCCAGCTACTGCAAAGGGCAGTCCAACATATTTTTGAACAAAGAAGCACGGCCATTCTGCCCCGAGCCAGGCTTACTCCTAAAACAGCATACATCTGGGTCCAGCCAGCAGCATGAAACTGGCGGCAACCATTGAAGGACTGTCTCCTGGTGTGTACTGATTGGAGGTAATCCTTCTTCGATGATTACACTTGTGATTTGCGCCATTGATTGAGCCCTAATGTATGCTTTTCCATAAGTAAGCCTGGTGGGCTGGGGATTTATTTGAAATATGATACACTGTACTATGAGAGTCTGGCCTCCGCACAAAGACATTTCATAATAAAACTGTATTTCGGGCAGGGGCTTCTAAAACATATGGTGCCACCGGCAAATGTGAACATTTTGAAGGCCACACCTGCAAATAGTAATGAATGGCTTTTCAGGAGATTTGCATTGATCCAAGCTATAGGGCCATAGAAGCTTCTTCCTCTCTTCTATGTGGTTTGGGACTAAATTGCTGAGATTAGAACTCATTTCACTGAGATTTTATGTAATGGTCGCGAGGAAGCTGTTTGCAAAGAGAGTCATTTGCAATTGCATTGAATATCCTGGAAGGGCATTTTGGCTGCAGAGAAAGATGTGATATGAGGATTACTAGAAACTGACCTTTTGGGCTCCCCCGCTTGTTAGCTTATAAAAGGGAATCCTATCACCTGGTCATTGCATACTGTAGCTCAACCGCTAATGACATGTTCTCCTGGTTGCAAAGGTCTCTTTGAAGGCAACCCCGCTTCTTTTTTTTCCATTATGGATTTCGTTTTTAGTTCTTTACTTTCATTGTGCAGAGAATTACTGTTTCATCATGTGTGAGTTGGGTCTGCACAGAAGCCACTTCAACGATCTTGCTCTCTCCCTTCCATCAGAGTGACTGCATCTGCAATCCAGTGTTACTTCCTCTCTCCTGTAAAGTCTATGTTAAAGATGCGGAGATAATGTGTACATCTCCTTGGTGAGGTTGTCTGCACATTATGTCTGTAATGATTCCATTGGAACACCTTAGGAAGTAGTCTTGGCTGCAATGGATTGGCCTGCCTTCTCTTTTGGGCTGCATCTAATTTGTCTATCACATTGGTTTCCAATGAAAAGGGCCAACAGAGTAAAGGACAGTTTTAATTCCTGTATGTCCCCGTGTCCTTGAGGGTACCCCTATCTCTCCCTTCTTTCGTGACTTTGTGGGTTTCATTTCTATCTAGTTACCAGGCACCCTTTAGTGGCTTCAGTATAACTGTTAATTTCCGATTAGTTTAGGCTTGTAACCGAGGCCTTGTCTGTCATTCTGCTGTATCTCCCTGCCCACTGCATGTTTGGATTTAATTTTATCTGTATTTCTGCAGTCCAGAATTGGTGGTTTCCTATACTCCCCTGTACATTTTGGAGTTGATGTGCTGCTTTATCTGCCTAAAATTGATGGACTATTATGTACATCAAACTAAGAAAGCTTCTTGCAAATTGTGTAACTCCAGATTGCATAGGAATTCAATGGGAAACCATTTTGGCTTCCATGGAAGGCTGTGATTGGATAATATCAACACCTGGCTAATGGACTTCCAGTTCTGGAACGATCGTCCGAAGGAGTCTGCTTACCTGGAAAACTAGAGTAAATTACTGTACAACCCAGCCGATTTTCACTTTCTGTGTGCCTGTTGTGGCCAAGCTGCCTAATCACAAGAAACTGTGGCGTGAAAGGTAAGCTTTACTGTTAGGGAGAATTCTCAGAAATGTGCTAATTCCCTTCTACCTTAGAGATCCCCAGCTCTTTTGCTGGGCTTTAGGACTTTTTAATTTCTATCCTGGAGAGAGTGAGACCTTTTTCCCATGCTCTCATGTATTTTTCTTTGATATGACAAACTCCATAACCATCATCTTTTACATTGTCACACACAGCACCTTCAGTGCAGTGGCAAAGGGGAGTCTCTTAGATATCCCAAAGGTTGAAATACCTTCTCTTGGTGAAACTACTGTTTCCAAGAGCATTGAAGTGAAAATGACTTTACATACATTTTGTATTTTTCTAGACCCAGCACCAGTGTTGCCAACTTAGCGACTTTGTCGCTATATTTAGCGACAAAGTGCGGGTCCCTAGCGACTTTTTCCATAGAAAGCGACTAGCGACTAATCTAGCTACTTTCCCGAGTCCCATTAGCGACTAGCAGCGACTAATCTAGCTACTTTCTCCCGAGTCCCATTGGTTTGAAGACATACACTTTTTTTCTATTGGTTTGGAGACTTGCACGTTTCCAAACCAATAGAAAAGGGTGTACGTCTCCAAAACAATAGGAGTACCCCCAATCAGTGCCCCCGTCCTGGCAACCAGCCAGGCCAGGCCCGCCCCCGCCACACAACACGTGACGTGACGTCGCCGCGGCCTGCGAGAATGCGGCGAGAATCTGTCGCCTAAATTAAAGGAAATGGGTATGCGGATTGCGGACTGTTTCCCATTTAATTTCCTATCCTGAGACGTGCCGTGCCGTCACCGTGATCTTCATCGTTCCTGTTGCAGCCGGCCCTGCCTGCCTTCGCTTTGAGCGCCTCTGCTGCCAGTTACCTCGTCCTCGCCTCGGTGGACTCCAGTGTGAATCCTGTTGCCTGGCCTGGCTGGAATCCTTCTTCCTTCCGACTCGCAGTTGCCACTGCTGAACAGCTGCAATTCTCCGACGTCAAGGTAAGTGCTGCCATACGGGTTGTTTTTAATGTATTCCTGTGCACATTGTGTAGGGGGCTTTTCTTTTAATGTATGTGTGTGGATGGGGACTGTATGCTGTGTGCACGTTGTGTAGGGGGCTTTTCTTTTAATGTGTGGATGGGGACTGTGTGCACGTTGTGTGTAGGGGGCTTTTCTTTTAATGTATGTGTGTGGATGGGGACTGTATGCTGTGTGCACGTTGTGTAGGGGGCTTTTCTTTTAATGTGTGGATGGGGACTGTGTGCACGTTGTGTAGGGGGCTTTTCTTTTAATGTATGTGTGTGGATGGGGACTGTATGCTGTGTGCACGTTGTGTAGGGGGCTTTTCTTTTAATGTGTGGATGGGGACTGTGTGCACGTTGTGTAGGGGGCTTTTCTTTTAATGTATGTGTGTGGATGGGGACTGTATGCTGTGTGCACGTTGTGTAGGGGGCTTTTCTTTTAATGTGTGGATGGGGACTGTGTGCACGTTGTGTAGGGGGCTTTTCTTTTAATGTATGTGTGTGGATGGGGACTGTATGCTGTGTGCACGTTGTGTAGGGGGCTTTTCTTTTAATGTGTGGATGGGGACTGTGTGCACGTTGTGTAGGGGGCTTTTCTTTTAATGTATGTGTGTGGATGGGGACTGTATGCTGTGTGCACGTTGTGTAGGGGGCTTTTCTTTTAATGTGTGGATGGGGACTGTGTGCACGTTGTGTAGGGGGCTTTTCTTTTAATGTATGTTTGTGGATGGGGACTGTATGCTGTGGATGGTGTGCGCACGTTGATACATGTATGGGCTCAACTCTGCGACCATGTCAGGGAGTTGTGCATGTAACAGCAACTTAGCATGTCTGTGAGTGGTGCACAGCCCCGCTGTTATAGGCACAGGTCTGAAAGCCCCTTCCAAACAACAAGAGCTAAGTATGTTACATAAGCATACCCCACACACAGTGTCTCGCTCTCTGCCCATCTCTCTCATTGCATTGCGGTTGTGCCATATGTGCTGCCTTTTCCTCATCAGCATCAGGCTGGTGGCTCTTTTCTGTGCACTCTGGGACACATCTCCTGACACCCAGATTGGGCCACATGCAGGACAACAATGGGGATGCCCAAACTTTCCATGTGCATGCAGTAAATCCCTGCAAGCGTGTGGCAATGTAATATGTCCATCTGGAGTATAAAGATTCTCTCAGTTCTGTCTGCACTTTGAACAGGTGTGTGCTGACAGCAGTTATAATTAAACTGTGGGTTCATGGGTGCTACCTTTGATTTTCACTTCATGGGCACAACATTTCATTGGAGCGGAGTCCAACTGCCAGTGCAAGCTCTGCCTCCTTCAAACTCCACCCCTACCCCGGCCCTTGTGTGATTTTGCAGCCTAGTTGTGACATAACCTTTTGCAGCCTAGTTGTAACATAACCTTTTCCCCTCCTTTTTCATGTAGCTCCTGTCGGGTTCCGTGGTTTCTTGATGTTCCCTCTGGTCTGTCGCGACCCTTAGTGACTGATCCCTCCGCTGGCTGATCCTGCCCTTTTACATTCACTGTATTTGTTGCCTGTTCTTTGTGTCCGAGATATTAACTGCACAAGTATAAATCGTTGCATTTGCCTACCTCATCATGTCTCACACAAAACTGTACACGCAGAAGTACAGAAAGGAGTGGGAAACAAACCCTGCATTCAAAGGCTGGTTGAACCCACTTATTGGCGATGATACACGGGCATCATGCCTGTATTGTAAGGCTGATTTTTACGCCAAACTAAGTGATGTCAAAAAACACATGGCCACACTAAAGCATGCCATAAAGGCAAAGCCTTACTGTCCCACCCAAATCAAGCTGCCATTTATGGTTCAACAAATTGACTCTGCTAAAAAGGCTGAGGCCATCATGGCAATGGCAATCGCTGAACACTGTCCTATGCTGGCAATTGATCACATTGGCGAAGCATGTAGAGCTGCTTTCCCAGACTCTGGTGCTGCTACCCATTTCAAACTGCACAGGACAAAGTGCACAGAAATGATTAATCGTGTTGTAGCGCCCTACTTTCTGAAAAAGCTGGTTGCTGATGTGGGTGACCTGCGTTTCAGCCTCCTGCTCGATGAGTCCACAGATATAAGTGATGCTAAGTACCTGGGGATTGTGATAAGGTACTTCAGCGTCACAAAGCAGACAATTGTGTCTACATTTCTGGGGCTTGTTGAGTTGGAGGGAGGAGATGCCAGCTCTATAGCCCGTGCTGTTGTGGCTTTCCTCGAGAAGTGTTCTCTCAAAAAAGAGAAACTCCTGGGGATAGGGACTGACAATGCGTCTGTTATGACGGGGGTTAACAATGGAGTGCATAAAGTGCTGAAGGAGGAGTATGGCCTGAAGGATCTGATCCTTATTCGCTGTGTGTGCCACTCTCTGCAGCTTGCTGTAACTCATGCTTCCAATGAAGGCATCCCCCGTAGCGTGGAAACTTTGGTGCGGGAGACTTACAAATGGTTTTCAGTGTCTCCCAAGCGCAGGTTGGCCTACAAGGCCATATATGAGACCATCAACTGTGGGAAGAAAGCCTTACAGATAACAAAGGTGTGTTCCACATGTTGGCTCTCCATAGAACCTGCAGTTTCACGCATTTTGGACCAGTGGGAGGAGCTTAAGCTTCATTTCTCAGTTACCAGGTCCAGAGAATACTGCTACATGGCTGAGATGTTATACTCCATGTACAGTGATCCACAACACATATTATATCTGACCTTTTTAAAGTCAGTGCTGGGTGAGGTACAGGTGGCCATCAAGGCTTTTGAGGGAGAGCAGGTGGATCCTCTTAAGCTACTTGACAGCTTGGTTAGCCTGATCAAGTCTGTGAGCAGCAGGGTACTCAATCCTCTGGCAAAAATTGATGTACTGAAAAGGCCAATAGATGGTTACATCTGTCCAAAACCGTATTTTGGGCACCTTTTTGAGTCCAAGGCAGCTGAACTCCGCCTTGCGCCAGAGGATGAAAGCAATGTCCGAAAGCGGTGTACATCCTTCACCATCTCCCTCACAAATGAGTTGAGGGTGCGGCTACCGGACAACATTGATGCATTGCAGTATATGTCTGTTTTCAATGTGCAGGAAACTCTGAAGCATAATAAGAGCCCTGGAGAGGTAGTAAAAATAGCCAAGCTCCTTGGCTACTCCCCTGCAGAGATAGACAAGATTGTCCAGCAATGGCTTGTCATCCACCTCAGGAAATGGAACGAGACCAAAAGCACACTGGGCTTCTGGAGTGAGATTTGGAAGTTCAGGGATGCAGCAGATATCAATCCATTTCAAGAAGTCGCCATGGCTGCTGTGTCGGTGTTGTCATTGCCACACTCAAATGCTCAAGTTGAGAGAGTATTCAGCCAGATGGGTGTAGTAAAAACCAAACTTCGCAATCGGATGTCCTTGCAGAGCCTTAACTCTATCCTGTACATCCGATATTATCTGAAGCTGTCTGGTGAAGCCTGTTATGAGCACCAGCTGCCTGACAGTGTTTTGCAGCAATTTGGCACATCAGCTGCTTACTCTTTCAAGTCAGCTCCCTCAGTTGCTGAACCTGCCATAGAGAGCCATGATGCAGATGATGACATTGTCCCAATCTTTCTGTGAGCGAGAACAGCTTGTGGCTTTTGTGTGTGTGTGTGGAGGAGGGTCGGGAAACAAAACAATAAACTTTGAATTAAGGCCCATCTATTTTCCCACATTGACAGCTTTTTTCTATTGCCAATTTTTTTCTATTGCCCGTGTTTTCTGTTATCTTTTTCTTTCATTTTAGTTAACTAAATGCAAATTGTATTAAAAAAATGGTATGCTCATGTTATACATTGATTTGTTCAGGGCTCCGAACTGGGCCATACAATTAAAAACCAAACATGAGAAAACTAAACAAAAAATTAAAAAATAAAAACCAAGAAAGCAACTCTGCCAGTGTGTATTTTTGGGTCATTTTTGCCTTCTAAACATATATAGGGTGTTTTTTATTCACTTTTTGTTACCCCCACGTCATTGATCCCCTCTCCTACGTCCATTGCGCAACTTGCAAAGGCAATTATGCAAATTAGGCGATGATGTCATTTAGCTACTTTTAGCTACTTTTAGGACAGCCTCTAGCTACTTTCCGGACTGAGGAGTTGGCAACACTGCCCAGCACACACTATCTTACCATAGGGTGATAGAGGGGTTACTTAGTATCCCCTTTGTTTAGTTTTTCATGTAACATTTGTATGTTACCCTTTCTACAATTCATGGCTGGTGGCAGTGGTTTACTTTTTACTACCATTGTGTGTTTTTACCACGTGCTGCGTTCGCAGCTGCAGTAAGGAACCCATAGGTGCCTATTTTGTCAAAATAGCCCGGTATTCTTTTTTCACCATTTCTTTTTGGAAAAGTCCTTCTTGAGATGTACTCTGTGCACCAGACCAGGTTTGGTCTCTTTGTTCAGTTTGTCTTTGGCGGGATTTAGGAGTGAAGCCCGCCTCTGGCTCCAGTATGTCTGGCAGGGGCAGGAAGTGAGGGAGGTGCGGGAAACTCCCTGTGTTTAATCCCCTTTGTTCCAGGAATGCAGCCAAAGGTAATTGGCTGGCTGTCCTTGGAGGACAGCCACCCTGCTGTGTGATTGACAGCTAGGCTGGAAATAATAGGAGAAACCTGCATAACAGGGGAGGTTTTTTGGCTTGCAAGGCAGAGTCGACCACTGAACAAAGGAATCCAAAGAAGAACTTGAAAGAGACGCCTGCTGTAACTCCTTGACCGTTGGTTGACCCGGTGAAGCCTGGTTGCTGTGCTGAAGCTCCAAATTAGTTTTGACTAGAGAAGCCCTGTAAGGATGACTTCTCCCCTTGGGTTGCTGGGACCAATCAACCCCAAAGTGAACTCACCTGGCCATCCTCTCGAAGCTGGATGTACTTCCACTTCTGCTGCTGCTGGAACCGAAGTGCCAGGGAGAGGAACACCAGATTGAGTGCATCACATTTAAACACAATGTCGTTCAACAGGAGCACACCTAATATAATGGTACTACAATGGACTGTTTCAAAATTCTAATATATATTCCGGGTGCTGCGGAGGAACACAAGCCCTGATACGGAGCTTGTGCAATACATGAACAAAGAAAAAGTGTCTGATTCTAAAGACACTCCCATCCCCTGCACACCATTTAAACTGATAAAAAATCAGTCAATACACTATTTGAACTTTCACAAACATATAATCAAATGTAACCAATAAGAAATAATTACATCCAGTAACTTCTGGTTAACAATTGAATATAAACATATAATAACAGACTTCAAAAATGGCCATCATGAAAAACGGAGGTGGAACAATGTTCTTGTGATGAGACGAAATTTCAAGCTCTATGCGTTTCGGGGAAACAACCTTTCTTCGGGAGAAAAGTAATCTGTAATCACAAATATAGACACAAATATCCATCAAACCATTTTCCAGCAAGTTTTGAATGTACTTAAACAAATCGATGCAAGTATTATCATTAGACAAACATCCAAAAAACACTGGACTTTGCAAGTGCCTAGTTATTGGTACAGTGTACTCTCTCTTCATGCATAGTGTAGCCAGGTTTACATATGGTGTGACTCCAAAGAGTAAAACTAAAAGTGAAACAATGGCCCTCATTAGGACCCAGGCGTTAAGGGGTTTACGGCGCCGTAAACGGCGCCGACCCTTAACGCCTGATTCCAAGGTCCCTTTGCGGGATGGTGATTTTAACGCCTGCTTTTTGCAGGCGTTAAAACCCATGCCGCAAAGGGACCTTGGTGCTAATTACGGCACCGTAATTTACGGTGGCGTAATTAGCGCCTTTCCCCATTCCCATTATGCCCTATGGGGCAAAAATGGGAATGGGGAAGGGTAAAATGGGAAATGGGGATTTACCGCCCCACTCACCTTGGAATGGGGCGGTAAATCCGCCAACCACCATGGCGTAAACATAGTTTACGCCATGGTGGTAAGGGTACGACCCAGGCGGTAACTTACCGCCTGGGTCGTAATGAGGGCCAATGAGATAATCAATCCCTCTAATGTACCTGTAAAAGGACGTGCTCAACATGGTATGGAGAGTCGGTTTATCCGAAGATGCACACTTCACAAAGTTTATAAATTTGAGGTATACACGGACACCCACCATGGGGAGTTCCATGAATTGTGTCTATACAGAAGTAGCACATGTTCGATTAGATCTGAGAGTACTCTACAAGGAATGTAGAAGATGATCAGTTTAAGTGAAATGGTCTAAGTCTGCTTTCACAAAACTGAAGCCTGAAAAAAATGCTTAACCAATTAACGTATAGTTGCTGATTATTGAAGTAAATCCTCAAAAACACACTTGAAGGAAGGATAATGGCTGCGCTTGCACGCTGTCAATGAAACTCGCACACCTAGTGCCTCATTACAACCTTGGCGGAGGACCATGGTGCTATTAGCACCATGGTCCATGCCGCTAAGGTTGCAATTCCGCCATGGTGGATGGCGGAATTACCGCCCCATTCCAAGGTAAGTGGGGCGGTAATTCCCCATTCACCAATGGCCCCTTCCCCATTCCCATTTTTGCCCCATAGGGCATAATGGGAATGGGCAAAGGCGATAATTACGGCACCGTAAATTACGGTGCCGTAATTATCGCCAAGTTCCCTTTGCGGCATGGCTTTTAACGCCTGCAAAAAGCAGGCGTTAAACAGCCATCCCGCAAAGGGAACCTTGTAATCAGGCGTTAAGGGTCGGCGCCGTTTACGGCGCCGTAAACCCCTTAATGCCTGAGTCGGAATGAGGCCCCTAGAGTCCATGTCACGGTAGCTGGAGAGTCTCTTCACAAGACCTATAGAGATGTAGGCATACCTTTAGTGTGCAAAGTGTGGTGTCCACCAAGCACAGACCTTGGAATGCTGATAAAGACGTTACACAAAAGTACAATCAGTACAGACACATGCTAAAGAGCTCACCGAAATGCTAAACCTAAAAACTGATCAATTTTGTTTACCTCATCCAACAGTTCCAGTTAACCCCTCGTCAGTATCCCACATTCAAGCACATCAAACATTTTTTATCAGCTTAAATGGTGTGCAGGGGACAGGAGTGTTTTTAGAATCAGATACTTTTTCTTCGTTCATGCATCACTTTTAAGTCAGACCTGAGTGCCAGGAAGATCCTCCTTACTTCCCTGAAGCAGGACTGACCAAGCCTGAGCCACCTCAACAGAGTGCTGAACCCCAGATGCGAGGAAAGTCTGAAGTTTTATCCGAGAACTGCGGAGTTGCTATTTGCTATATGATATGATTGGTTATTTATAACACGCTTAATACCCAGAGGTTTCTAAGTGCGGACCCAGGGATCAAACCTGTGTTGCTCCATGTTGTCTTGCTTCCAAGGCGAGCACGTTCCCACTGAGCTATCCTCCCGAGACTGACACGAGGAGCTGAAACCGGAAAGTGCTGCTGAATTGAAGTTTGCACATTGCTGCCACTGACCTTCCCATTGTGTTGCCGGAGTCCCCAGACGTCCTCCCTCTTGTCCCCATGACAGAGGCACAGGAACAGCAGAATCGGCAGAGCCACACAGGAACAGAAGGCAACTGGAACCATTTTCTTTTAACCAAAGGTACTGTAAACCTAAGAGGACTTACCTCTTGTTGTGTATCCTTTCTTGTTCTCAGCATGAGACCTGTCTTGGTTGCCATTGCAGAGTTGCTTGCAGCTTTGCCCCTCACACGTCTCCCAGCTTGTGGTCCTTCAAATGAATCTTATTTCTACAAACTTTTCTAAAAACATTGTGCAAGACTTTTACTCACCTGTAAAGAAGACCTTCAGCTCCCCTAGACTTTGTTCAATTAACATTCACTGTCCTGGCTCCCTGAGAGACTATTTTACCTCTGACTTTGTGCTTTTGCATTTCCCCCAGGAAAGGGTTAAATCAATTTGCTTTGGAGGGTTTTAAAAGTTTATGCATTATTTGTTAACCTTTGTTTTATTTCCATATCTAATCCTTTACACTAAACTCAAGTATTGCTCTAAATGTACACGTGATAAATCAATGTCCACAGTGGCATAGCTATTAAAGTCACCTGAGGGTGTAGAAAGTGTCTGTGTGCCATTCCCAATGGGTATCATCTGATTTAGGGAAACAGAGAGTGTTTTGAAGTGTACTTTGAGTGTTACATGTTTTGCTACCTTCTGAAGAAGGTGTATATAACTGACTGTTAAATAAATTAATAATTGTTTAATCAAGAAACCTTGAGTGTAAGTGTTTATTTAAATAACTGTTACCGTGAAACTCTGTGTTACAACCCTACTGCTCACATTGACCCCTCTTGAGATAGGCCTGGCCGCTCAGCCACAACACCAACCTGTGTTGTACAAACTTATACCAAAGGTTAGGTCCCCTATTGCCAAGAGGTCAAGGTTGCTGTAGTCTTTCAAAGGATACTGCACACAGTCTTGCCTAACACTGGTGGCAGGCGGTGAGGATCTATTGTAGAGTTGTTACATTGAGTGTTTGCTTTACTTTTGTTCATCTAACAACCTTCACAAGGCTAATCTACACTAGAACAGCAGTTGTAACATGCCTAGCATGTATAACTTTAAGCAGCTCATTCTAACAGTAGAACAACTGAAAGAAATGTGTAATATCAGGAATCTCCCTGTTGAAGGAAAGAAAAATGAATTGATTACAAGGTTGTTAGATCACCAAAGATTGGATAGTAGGCCTGTAACTCCTACTAATCCAGAAAATGTGAAAATTCATAATGAGGATGATAATTCAGAGTCTAACTAAAAAGTCTTAGAAGAGTCAGAGGAGGGAGAGGAGTCCCAGGGTAGGAGCCCCCTTCTGCCTCAGCAGGCCCTTTTGCCACAACCTATATCCACTGGGACCCCACAAGATCCATCACTGATTCCAGAATATGTGTCTCTTGAGAAAATGAGACTTGAATTGGAATTTAAAAGGTTGCAAGCTCAAGCTGAAGCCAAACATCAGGACATCAAACTCAGGGAATTGAACATGCAGCATGCTCTTGAAATGAATAGATTGTCTCTTGAAAATGTTTCCCAGGTCAGCAGAAGCCCCCATTCCAGAAAGCATTTGGTAAATGTTATGCTTGTGGGTCAACTGACCATGTGAAAGGGGATCCCAGATGCAAGGGTAAACCTTCAGGGGTCCATACTGCCTCCTTAGCCTTCAGCCGTGAGGGAGAAGTGCATATGGCAAGTGGACACTTTCATCTATTGGCTTAAGACTCCATTGGAGTCTCAGGCAGTGTTTCTTTAGTGTCCTGGGTCTGTGGGAACAGCAGAATGTTGATGTATATAGCTCTATTCCAGATAATACAAAAGAATATTACAAGGACAGTGTACTTGTAAATGGTCAGGAAACCCCTGCCATTAGAGACACTGGAGCCAGCGTTAAGGTAGAGAATGAAACCTTTTTCAAACCTGAGGATGTTGCTAAGGCACCCAATTGCCCCACTAAGCTTGCTGCAGGCCCTGTCCAGATGGTTCCAATACTACCAGCTCTCATCCAGTGCAACAATATGACTGTAAGAATACCTGTCAGTGTACAAAATGAGGTGCCTGGGAGAGTCCTGTTGGGGAATGACTTAAAAGCTCTTGGAGTTGTATCAAGCACCCCCAGGCCTCCCAGTAAAAAGAAGCAGGAGCAGACTAGACTGGCAAGAGAGGCAACTATGGATGACTCTCAGTGGGTAGTTAAAGAAGTACCTATAACTCCCAGTCCACAGGAAGGATACCCTTCTAATTCCAGGATGAGGAAGGAGACTAAGGGGAAACCCCAGGGCTCAGGAAGAAAGAAAGGTATCACCGCTGTGCACAAAAAAGGACATCCCCGAAAGGACAGTCCAAGGTCACACCTGCGACCCCTCCACCAGCTGAGTCTTGGTGGGAGGACCAACCAGAGAATGCTGAACCAGCTACTGGTGAAACAGATCTGGAAGAAGCCCTTCCCCCTGTTGGAGATCTGTATCTCAAAGACCATTCTGAGCTGCAGACTTTGCTTGCAGAAGGTGGCCCCTGTAGGGCAGACTTCAGCAGAGGTCAAAGAGAGTGTCCTACCCTTGAAGGACTTCGCCAACAGGCAGCTTCCCAGCTGGATGGCCAAGAGCCAGGGAAGCACAGGCTGTACTTGGAGGATGGCCTCCTTTACAGTGAGCTAATAGAGTCTACCCCAGGGGACTACAGAAGACTTGTAGTGCCTAAGGAGGTAAGACCACAGTTTCTACAGTTAGCCCACAAGATCCCTTTAGCTGGTCATTTAAGTTTTAAGAAGACCAAGTAAAAGATTTATCTATATTTTTACTGGTCTAAAATAGGGTCTGATGTAGATCACACTTGTCAGACTTCTGGGACGAGTGGAGCCAAGAATGTGGCACCTTTGGTGCCTCTCCCAGTGGTGGGAATTCCTTTTGAGAGGGTAGGGATTGACATATTTGGTCCCTCAGACCCTCCCACATCTTCAAGCAACTGATTTATGGTGGTAGTGAAAGACCATGCTACCAGGTATCCTGAAGCTTTACCTATGAGAACTGTTACTGCTCAGGCAGTGGCTAAGGCCTTCCTTGGTATTTTTACCAGGGTAGGTTTTCCTAATGAGTTTATCTCAGACAGGGGGACCAATGTTATGTTCCACTACATGCAAGCCATGTGGAAAAACTGTGGAGTGACCTACAAGTTCTCAACAGCCTACCATTCCCAAACCAATGGGTTGGTGGAGAGGTTCAATAGAACTATGCATGATCGGTGCTTTAGAAGAACCCCTTAGTAGAACGTGGGACCTTCTACTGCCATGCCTTCTCTTTGCTTATAGAGAAGTCTCTCAAGAAGGTGTTGTCTTCAGCCCCTTTGAGCTCCTCTATGGTCATCCGGTTAGAGGTCCATTGGCCCTAATCAAAGAAGAGTTGGAGAGTGCTCCTTCCCACAAGTCAGTGAGAGTCACTGACTATGTGTTAGATCTCCAAATGAGAATGACACACATGATGACAGAAGCTTCTGATAACTTGAAAGCAGGTCAGGCTATGGTTAAACATTGGCATGGCCAGAAGGCCAACATGGTTGAGTTTACTCGAGACCAGCTAGATCTAGTTATGATACCTGCAAGGCAGAGGGCCTTACAGGACAAATGGATTGGACCCTTCAAGGTTGTTGGCAAACTTGTAAAGGTCAATTATTTGGTGGACTTGGGCAATCCGAAGGATGCCCCCAGGGGCTTTCGCACCAACCGCATGAAGGCATATGTATTCAGACCAGAACTGGGACCTTTGCTCTTAGCATCTGATCAAGAGGAGGAGGAGAGTGAATCTCTACCTGATCTTCTCAGGGGACAGCCTTAAAATGGGAAAACAGAAGGAGTAAATCTCTCTTCTGATTTGAAGCTGAAACCACAGGAGAAGTGCAAAATTCTGTTAAACCAGTTTGCCTCCCTGTTTTTACTGACACCAGGATTGACCCCTTGGGGCCAGCATGATATTCTCACTGGTGGCTGTCTATCTGTCAATCAAAAGCAGGGGTTATAGAATGTCGGAATATGTAAAAACCCACATAAAGGAAGAGGTCAAGTAGAAGCTTGATCTCAGGGTAATAGAGCCATCTACAAGTCCATGGGCTAGTCCAGTTGTAGTAGTGCCAAAGGCAGGATCCAAAGAGTTGAGATTATGTGTGGACTATAGAGCTGTTAATGCAGTCACCATGACTGATGCCCATCCTTTACCTAGGACAGATGAACTGATGTATAAACTTGGTTCATTCAAGTACCTCAGTATATTTGACCGAACATCAGGCTATTGGCAAATAGCTCTGACAGACCATGCAAAGGAGAAAACTACATTTTCCACCCAGGGACGCGTCTACCAGTTTAAGGTAATGCCTTTTGGACTAAAGAATGCACCTGCTACATTCCAAATGATGGTATATCATGTTCTGAATGGGATGGAGGACTTCTGCATGGCATATTTGGATGACATTGCAGTGTTCAGCCCCACTTGGGAAGAGCATATTGACCACTAAGGGTGTGTATTGCAGGCTCCTGAGCAGGCCCATTTGACCATAAAGGCAAGCAAGTGTCACATTGGTCAAAGCAAAGTGGTCTAACTTAACTTGGGCATGAGGTAGGAGGAGGTGAAATAAGGCCTTTGTCTAGCAAAGTACAAGCTGTACCACTGTTTGTACTGTACTACTGAAGCCCAGGTGAGAGCCTTTTTAGGTCTCACTTGTTACTATAGGAACTTCATAGAGAACTATGGGACCATAGCTTCTCCCTTGAATAGGATCTCCTCAGCCAGGTCAGGAGGAATGAGGAATGCAAGGACTTAAGAAAGCCCTTTGTCAAGCTTCAGTCTTTAGAGCTCCTGACTACAAAAAATCATTTGTTGGACAAACTGATGCTTCAAATACAGGCATAGGTGCAGTTCTGAGTCATCTGTATATGAAAGGCAGGGAACACCCTATCTGCTTCATCACTAGGAAACTGAAGGACCGAAAAACAAGTTGAGCAACCATACAACGTGAATGTTTTGCCATTGTGTGGTCTTTGAAGAAGTTTAGACCATACTTGTATGGATCTACTTTTGTAATTCAAACAGACCACCAACCCTTTAGATTGTTAATGCAGATGAAGGGGAGAATCCAAAATTGTTAAGATGGTCAATCAGCAGTCATGGGTTTGATTTCACCACAGAACACAGGTCAGGGTGTAATCACCAAAATGCTGATGGTCTCTCCAGAAAGTATGACCGACTGGAGTAAGGAGATTAATCGAGGAGTGGATTAAATCATCCTGTCCCTTAGTCTGGGGGGACGAGAGTTAGGGAGAATTCTTAGAAATGTGCTAATTCCCCTCTACCTTAGAGACCCCCAGCTCTTTTGCTGGGCTTTCAGACTTTTTAATTTCTATCCTAGAGAGAGTGAGACCATTTTCCCACTCTCTCATGTATTTTTCTGTGATTTGGACTCTTTGTTTCTTTTGAGTTTAGAGTCTGACAAACTCCATAGGCATCCTATTTTTGTTTAATCAAGAAACCTTGAGTGCAAGTGTTTATTTGAATAACTGTCACTGTGAAACTCTGTGTTACAACCCTACTGCTCACATTGACCCCTGTTGAGATAATCCTGGCTGCTCAGCCACACTACCAACCTTTGTTGTACAGAAGGTCAATGTTGCTGTAGTCTTCCAGAGGATACTGCACACAATCCTGCCTAACATTTACAATTTGTGCTCACTTCATGGTTATTGCACAACATTTCTCCACATTCATTGCTCTCCAATCCATCTACCACTCTAAAAGTTATATCTCTTTATAAACTATTCTTTAAATACCTTTATTGATGTGTGTTGACATTGCTCTAAAAAGCTTTTTTTTGGAATTCCTTTACTTACTGTGTGCTCCAACTGCATTCAAAATGTTTTTTTTTTTTTAGCTGATTGCCTTGCCTGACCTCGCTAACGTTTCCGGAACAGGCTACATTTTTGTGCAATTTGATTACACACAGAAATGATAAAGATCTGGGTACACTGCTTTGTATTCCAACTGCTCTCAAAACCTTTCTTGAACTGCTTTCCTACCTGATCTTGTTAACTTTTCAATAACTGGTTACATTTTCGGAATTTTAATTGCTGGCTGAAATGATCTGCAATTGGCTGCACTGCATTGCAATATATTCCAGTTTTCCGTTTGAATTATCTATAATTATGTGTATTACCTTGAACTCAAAGGGAGCTGAGTCACACATATTTTGCACTGGAGCAAATGTGGAGATGCCCTCAGCACCCCAGATGTGTTCCTGCTTCCTCATACCATACTAACCGAACATAAAAATGCCGCAAATCTGCAGCTGCCTGGAGCATCTTTGAGGTGGACATGTACACACTCTGTTCAACAATCATGTGCTCAAGATCATCTTAGAGGTGCTCTAGGAAGCTCTAGATTTACTCTAGATGTGTGTATAAGGTGTAAGGAACCAGGAGCAAATCTGAGATGCTCAGAACATCTGCGCATTTGTTCTACTGCACATCTTTGGGAAACTGACCCAACGTGACTGCTGACTAAGCTAACACCACTTGGAACACAAGGGGCTAATTTTCGGAGTCACCGTAGTTTGATGGCAGGGACGCGTTACATGTGAACCTTCATGTACACTGGTCCCCACCACCAAATCCTCAACAGGTGTACCTCTCTCTGCACACTCCTCTCTCACCATTCCAAAGTGCCGCTGCTTTCCTACTGCATACACCATTATTCAGTGCAAAATGTTGACTGCATTTATAGTGATGGGGACCTGTAAACATGGAACGATTCTCTGCCCAGTTTATATGTGTGAATTCACTGGCCAAATCCTCCTTGTTGATTTCTTTTCCACATCGTTGCTATGGTTGCTATAATTTCTCCTTCTCCCAGCGGCTGCCAGCTACCGGTCCAATCGTGCTCCTAATTGTGAGTGTTCTCCACAACTCGAGGACTCACACAGGGAAATTGCGGATTTTCCAATGTGCATGCCAGATATCAAGTCATTGTTGTATTCTCACCTGTTGTGAGCCGTGGTAGGCCACATGCTCACTGGCCCACATGGGCACAACTGCACATACTTTTATTATGCTGATTCCAGAGAGCTGGATTCCAACAATTCCGGGTGACAAATCCAAATGAAATAAGTAGTGATGGAAAGGCACATGTTTCTCTTAGGTGCAGCCCAAACCCATGAGACTTTGTGAGACCAAGTTTTTTGAGGAATAATAGGTTTGTGCCAACCATTTGGATTTTGGGACTGGGGTTTGGCGCGCGCTTTAAATAAATAAACAAACAAAGAAACAAACAAGGTTATAGTTGGGGTGGCGTGATCAACACATCACGTTAGAAATGGACTGGAGAGCCTGGTGGATATCCCACATTTACATTTTCTGTCTATATATTTATCCTGGCTCAGAGCAACTAGCCAGGCATCACAGGATGAATAAAAATACACACCACCTCACAAACACATATCATGACAAACATACCCAGCATGTTCACCATTTACATTCTACACTGTGCACAAATGAGGATGACAGCATATATTGACAATTCCAACACAAACACACATGGCAGTGTTTGCATGCGTTCCCTTGCCATTTGTGAGCTGGGCTGCTACCATTGGCGAGATTACCTCACTGATTTGCATATGACTAGGCCTTTTATGCGATGGTGCAGACAGTCTAAAAAACAGTGGTTTGGAAGGTTGACCGGAGCATTGCCAGTGGTTCAGATTTATTCAAATCCTTCCACCCATCACTTTTTTGGTTGTATTTGGACTCCCTATGTGAGAGAGGGTATGCCCATTTGTGGGTCCCTTCCTCACTGCACTATATCAAACTAAGCTGCACCTCAGTGATGAGGCCCAACAAAGCTGAAACATGTTTGGTGTTGCATGTGTTTCCATGCAGAGGGGACCTGCTCTAGCAGTTCTAGCTGGGATTCTACAATTGATTGCAGTACCTGACTGATTTACACATGGCAGGACCTCTATTGCAATGGTGGAGACTGGCTAAAAACCAGTGGTGTGGAAGATTGCCCAGAGCATTTCCAGTGGTTCAGATGTATTCAAAATATGTCACCCATCACTTGTTTTGGTTTCATAGGATTTTGTCACCTGTATCCTCATGATCATCTGCTGCATTGGGGCATGGCCACATGGCATCTAATGGTGATGTTGTGCAGCCTGCAACACACACATAAACATGATGATGCCAAGTTTATCTGTTCAGAGTTTAAGATTAATTCTAAGCCTTCCAGCCATCACCTCTTTTGTTTTGCTGTAGGCACACCGAGTGGGACGTGTATGACCAGACCTGGGTCCCATGCCTGCTAAGCCAAGTGACCCAAGCTACTCCTCATTGATGAGGTTCAACAAGACTGAAAAATGTTTGGGGATGCTAGTGGGCTCGTGAAGAAGGGATGTGACCAGAAAGTTTGGGCTGGACTGCCCCTTTTGTGTTGGGACCAAGCCTGATTTGCATATGGTTTTTCCCCTTTTGATTCTTCACCTGCCATTAGGCTTGGCAGGTGAAGAATGATGGTCTGGAGGGTTGCCCAGAGCAATGGAAGAGGTTAAGATTAATTCTAAACCTTCCAGCCATCACCTGTTTTGTTTTGATGTAGTCATCCCGAATGGGACTGGTATGCCCGGACATGGGTCCTGTGCCTGCTGGCCCTAGAGACCCAAGCTACTCCTCACTGATGAGGTCCAACAAGTCTGAAACATGTTTGAGGATGCTTGTGGTGTCTTTCAGAAGGGATGTGACCAGGCAGTATGGGCTGGACTGCCACTTTTGGGGTGCGACCAAGCCTGATTTGCATATGGTTTTTCCCTTCTGTGATGGATTGGCAGGCAATGAACGATGGTCTAGCGGTTTACCCTAAGCAATGCCAGAGTATAAGATAAATTCTAAACCTTCCTACCCTCACCTCTTTTGTTTTACAACAAAATGCTTTGGCCATGAATTGCGGACATCAGTGCTTGGGCAACGACAGGACAACATAGATTGTCTCATGATCCATCATGGAATAATGAACAATTTCTTCTGATGGTGTTGAGTGCTTTACTACAGTAGTGAACACGGCCCGTCTCACCTCCTCTGCAAACAGGGGTGCAATTTAACAAAAGTAGCAAACTTGCAAAAAACAGAATATTATTTGTATTGGGAGTCATTCTGCTGTTCCATTGCCGTGCAGTGAAAAACAGAAAGTAAATGAAATTGTAGGCGTAGTGACATTTAATAAAATGTCCTTTCAACAAAATCCAGTGATCAGAATAGATAAAACACATCCAGGTTCAGAGAAGGACCCCAACCAAATCTACGATGAAGAAATGGTAAGGAAGCCAACAAAAATAACACATGTAAAACAGAAGACGCCACAAAGAAAAGCCATGGGACGGAATGTGGATGTGGGTAGGACACATTCAATACCCAATGCCAGGAGTGATGGAGGGAGACACTCAGTCATGCTCCCTGGTCAAGTACAGTTAGTTGGTGAATCAATGTTTCTAGCTCAGAGGTCTGACTTCTTACACTGTGTCATCCCTTGCTGGCATCTGAATGCCCCACAGTACAAATCCCTTGATGCACCAGGAAATACAATTAGGCTGTGGGTTGGGTATGTCAGTTGACCTAATTACTAATTACAGTTCTGAAATTATCAACTGGCTATATGCACAGGGCATATTGTAGAACATACCCCTGACATGTGCAGGGGGTCAAGAAGTAAAGTGCTTAGGGGAGTAGATATTATTAGTGTCAAATATCAATAGTTGTTGGCTCCTGTCTGCATGGGTGGTGTTATTTAGAGCATGTGTACATTTGCAGCACAGACAAATGGTATTGCCCAATTGCACACATGTCAAATAACTTAATTGTTCTTTTTAGCATAACTGCATGCAGTGTCTCGACTCCTTGAATTCCCTCTAGGCGGCTGATGTTGATGACCGTCAAAGTGTCTTTCTCCATTGGCCACATGCCCAGAGGTGATGGGGTGAAACATCTCTTGCGGTGGTCAGCGACCAGCTTCCACACATGCTGATTGAGGTCCTTCCTGTGTTTGTGGACTGAGGCCACCCATAGTGGGACGCTTGCCATGGTATTGATATTGGCAAGGATAGCTCGATAGAATTATTTGTTCTGGCGGGGTGGGGTTTACTTGTACTCGGCACCTATGAGGCATGACACCTTCATCATAATGCCATCCAATGTGACCTTCAGCTCTTAATATCGGAGATGTTTTGGATGTCTGTCCTTTGACAAGGACCTGACGACTGTCTGGTGGTGTGGGAAAATGAAGCAGGCAAGCTGGTCATAACCAGGGACGTGATTTAGGAGTCGCCAGGGGTCGCAACTGCGACTCCTGAGGTCTCCCTTGCTACCGCTGTGGTCTCCCTTGCTACCCCTAAACATACATTTTTTTAAAATACATTTTTTATTTTTTTAATGCAAGCTCCTGGGCTGTGGCCAGTGCCATGTGGCTCTTTGCTTCTGGAGTGGATGGCTTGCGTTTTCAGCCTATTAAAAAAGGGTTTTAAAAAAGTACAGGGGTTCCACAAGTCTAACACTTTCAACAGTGACCCTAAATAAGAAAGAAGGGGAATTTCAAATAATTTGTCTTTCTAGAATTCTATACAATAATTGCTAGACTCATTAAAGGGTTATTTCAGGCAAACATCAGGGGGTGAGTCATTGATTTAATCTGATCTTACTTAAACACTGCAACTCAGCCTTTCATCCTTCTGAGGTAGCGATAAATGAGTACCAACACAGGTTGGCTAATATACTATGTATATTTGTTCTACATAAAGCGCTTAAGCATAAGTGCTATATAGAAACACATCATTGTCATTTGGCCATGGACGTCTGCTTGCATTCACAGTAATTTGATAATATGGGCCTATACTCACTGATCTTAACGATACATATGGCTATCCATTCTTGTATGAAATATATATCAAATTATAGTGATATTGTAACCATATTTTTCGTAGGAACAATGCTATGTGATGCCACTTCCTGTTTTGTCACAGGGTGAAAGGTCGTGTTCCATCGCTTGTGGTGATATAACTTTGGGGTGGGGTCAAATGACATCACTTCCTGTGATTTCATCAGAGTTCAAGGGTCATGTGATGTCACTTCCACTACCCCTGGCATTTTAGTGAAATGATGTCCCTGGTCATAACATGATTGGCCTGGAGGGACGATGAATCGACAGACAGACTGGTGTTTCCATTAGGGCGACTGAAATGGGGGAGGAGGCAATTTGAGGGAAATTCGGGGAGACTGATGGTGGTACCAGTAAAAGGGGCAAAGGAGCAGGAGCACAGGGGAGCCGCAGTAGTCACGAAGTGGGCTCAGTTATTAAGGAGTTTATCATTGCTGTGAAGGAAGGCTGCACAGAGGTTATGGAGGGGAAACAGCAGTCTGGCAGTGGTCTGCAGCAATCAGGTTAGGGGCACAGGAGCAGTGGAAGTTATTAAGTTATTTTTAGGACCATATAGAAACACATGATTTGTAGGAGCTTTTACTGGTGGAATAGGTGTGAAAGAGCGGCTCTCTGGTCCGTTTGAGGATTAAAGGCATTTGTTTAACTCCTACCAGGCAGTTCGTAGAACAGAATGGAACATCCTGCCTCCCCGGGCCTTTGTCTATGCTGCTTGCGTACCCGGAAGCACACATGACATGACACAGTCATTAAGTGTAAGATTTGCGCAAGTAATTGGCATTCGTTTTTTATGTGCAATACAATGTTTCCATGTGGTAGGTTTTACTCTGCACCTAAAGAAGACATTGCGTACAACAAAATCTTGTTTAAACATTGACTGCACGCCAAAGCAGTTTCAAAAGTGTATTCTTGCGCACATTTTACACACTCATGCGTTGTACTCCACTGTGTTTACTTGGGCCTGGCAGATGACTTAACATTACATTAGGTTTTCATTCCATTGAATCAATAGGTTTCAGAGGATCCAATATTATGTGGTAAGAGCAGTCTTCAGAAATGGCAAAGAAATCTTATAAGACTCAAACTGGGCAGGCTTAACTTTTTTGTCAGCAACAGGTGGGTGCTGAGTTGGTGTTGACTAGCAGGGACTGGTTTTAAGAGTGGATGTGGCACAATACAGCCTCCTCTCAACATGAATCTAGCTTCTGCGTGATGTGCAGCCTGCGGCATATCAGCTATAAGCCTCACAGTGGCCTTGCCCTGCCAACGCCCTCCCCACTGGTCCTGCTATCTCAACCCTCTGAGCTACCTCTTTAAAATGATTGCAAGAAACAGTGGCTCCATTTTTTCATGATCAGAGCAAATTGTGCACGCGATATATGACAGCCATGTAAGTTAAATCCCAAAGCCTTGGTTTGGTGTGCTGGCTGCATGAGTTGAATCCCAGGACCTGTGCTTTGAAGCTTATGCAGTCGACATGAAGCTCTATATAAACAGAAGAATAGCTTTAGAAGGGTTTTGCGGGAGGTCTAAATATCTAATGTTGGCTCAGTTCTCGAGCTTATAGAGTCGAGTCCGGTCTGAAGGTGCGAGGTGGGACCATAGCTGTCATGGTGAGGCTTCCTTCCTGGCTATAAAGTATGGTTACATGTGTGGGAGCTGTGATTTAAATCCCTGTAGTCAGATTAGTGCTGACCATTGTAGAGCAATTAATGATACATGGGCCATGGGGGGCAAGTTCATCTTTGTTGACTATTTCAATGCAAAATTTCAATTATCGGGACAATTGCTAATAGGGCCATATGCATTTTAAAAGTCCCCCACAGCAGCTCGCTGTAGTTGATTGTTTCATTTGTGAAAAAAAGGTTAATTGAACACTTTAAAAAATGTACAAAGCTGCCAACTTGTTTTAAAAGCCAGAGCTGCACTTTTTATTTACATCATGCAAAACATGTGCCCACCTGTTCCAAATAACGAACCTTTAAGCAACCTTAATTGTAAACATAATAAACTGACAGCAGAATTTACTGTAATCTCAAATTGACATTGGGTGACACGTGATTAGGACATCCAGCCCTCACTCCTTTCCGCATTCTGTCACTTGCAGCTCTTCAATTATAACTGGAAAGTTGAACTATGAGTCCCAGAATGCAGGTAAACATACACAGAAGCCAGGACCAGATGTAGTTTTTACACATGTCCTTCGTCCACTTAGCCATAGCTAAAGAATTGTTGGGGTGTTAAGTAACCTGGTTTCTTTAGACAAGTACCACAATGAATTCCATTTGGACGTAATTATTTTGTATTCAACTTCCATAGATAATTAATAGCCACTTATAGAAGACTAGTTAGATACACAGACCAGTGGACCTGCCACACCCCAGGAAATTCAAATGCAAGCAAATTTGGTCAAATGGAAGACTCACCTAGAACTGCACTGGCATTCCACGCTGGCATTCCTTGCATGCATCCAAACATCCGAACAAGCAGATCATTACTGAATGTAATCCCCTCACTGTAGATCTCATAGCTCTCAAACCATTGAGACTCTGAGGCAGGTGAAACGCATTGTGAGAGCCTATTGATGGTCTTTTGCCATAAGTGTGAACTGAGTTCAGTGTGGTTAAAACCCGTGAAAATCAACTGACCTGATATGTATGATATGATTGGTTATTTATAACGCGCTTTATACCCAGAGGTTTCTAAGCGCGGACCTGGGGATGGAACCTGTGTTGCTCCATGTCATCTTGTTTCCAATTTCCCCTGAGCTATCCACCCGGGACCTGAGAAGAATGATATACATCAGGCTGTCTTAATGACAAATGTTAGATTCTCCACCAGTCCTGACCTTCAGGTCTGCTTCACCCTATATGTCTGCTACTTGTAGATCAGCATTTATATAGGGGGAACATTACACTTCACTATTGTGGAAGAGATTAAAATGGCAAAACTAGCAGAATATCTCATATTTTCCATTGAACAATGCAGTAGCCTTGGTTCTGCATGTCTTTTTGTTTTTTTATAGACATTAGTGTAAATTAAGTTAGAGGGCAATAATGGGCATTAGTTTGACAACATTATTGGCCGTTAAAATGTTCTTACTCAGAAGTTACTTTTCATGTGTACTATCGATATTTTGCTAAACAATCTATGTTATTCCACTTCCCCACAATGCTAGTGGTAAATCTCGTCAAATGTACATACCTAAAGGTTCTGGCTAAAATATGTCCCTGACAGTTAACTGGAATTTGTTGTCCCTTTTTTCCAAAGAGGAAAGGGCACTGGATTGAATAGATGGCAGTTTGTGGTAAGTAGGCATTTCACAGGAGAGTAGTGCCAGAATGTGTGCACAGTATAAAAAGCTCTACAGTTTTTAATCTCTCTGCATGCAGCTATTATGTGCTATGATAACTTGACATGGTAATTATTTTATCGGCTTGGAAACATGAAACCACTTGTCCTTCCAACCACGATTCATATCTGTGACTTAGAGAACACACACACACAGATTCACACACACCTTTTCTACAGTGCCTCAATCCTCTGAGCTATGTTGCCATCATAGTCATCTATGTTAAGGTATATTCTGTGTAAATATCTGATCACACCTCAATAATGAATCACTAAATGACATGTAGATGTATTGTATTTTCCGCCAAATTTTTCAACTTCTGAAATTGTAACTCTTGTTAAATCCGTGTAGGTTATTGATTTTAATACACAGAGAGTCCAATTCATTGCATTTTTTGTTTTGCACGGTTCAAAGTGACATTGCACGGCTGAAAAGTGACTTTACACTGCCGACATGTCACTTTACACTGCTGGCACAATCCCTGATTCTTGAGACTGTATTTTTGCAGTGCAAAGTCAGTGCTAAATCGTTTTGTCCTGCAAAAATGACTTTGTACTGACTTTGCACTGAAAAAATACACTTTTCACAGTTCCATGAATGGAGGTTTGTGTTGACAGTGCAAAGTCACTTTGAACCGTGCAAAAGGTCAATAAATCGGGCCCACACTGTTGTTTGCCTTCATTGCATTGCAATGTGGCAACATACAGGTACATTCTAAATCTAGCTGTTTGCAGATATATATTGTTTGTTCTGCCCACTCACACTTTCAGGGGAAATAATAGTGCTCTTTTGTCAGGTTGCTTTGCTATGTGCTCTGGTGCTTTGCAAGTCAGCTTTATTGAGCATGCAGCACTAGGGTAGCCCCTGAAAAAGACCGCCATGATAACAGCACTGACCATTGATGAAAAACCAAAGATGGGACGGGAGGAGATATATGAGGATCATTATGAGTATGGTGATTATTCCCACAGAAATAGTGCCACCATAGTTTTTCTGTAATTTCCCCTCGTGTCAGTGGTGAATTTGCCTGATTACAAATGGTGGGAATGTGGGGTTAGTCTCTATAAATAGAGTGCCATAGGGTCCCAATAGGGACTTGGAGGTAAATTGGAGAAAAACACCTTCAGCCCAATGCTGGAGGTAATTCCTCAACTTTACCTCCAAACTCATAGTTTTTAGTTTGGGCTATTAGGTGCCACTGAAAGTGCTACCTTTAAGTCACAACTGTTGTCATTAAAATAAGGGCTTCAACATAAGAGCTACAAATATAGGCTTTAAATGAGGGTCTATTCCAATGGAGATGACATTTGAGGAGGGATACACAGTTGTTCAGTTATTGAATCCCTCCCATTCCCTGCCCCCAGCCAAGCTAATTCCTATGGCTAATCCCACCCATTCCTGCCCATCTCAGAACAGTTTGAGTTCTAAGATGTTTCATGGAGGCAGTCATCTTGGATGACTATCTCTAAGGAAGCTCTCTGGAAACAAGCCAAAACTAGCTGCCATATTTGTTTTGTTTTTTATATGCGCCTATACACATGTGTGTCTCAAGGCGCAACAAGGCAAGGGAGGTGAAGGGTGGAATGATCCTACTAGGCCTTATACATTCAGATTGCGCAAGGGCAGGTTATTTATAATGTGCTTGGTTTCAAGTGTGGATCTGGGATTCAAACCAGTGTTGCTCAGCGTGTTCTTGCTTCCAAGACCCGCGCGTTGCCACAGCACTTTGAATGGGAAGAATACCATGTGTCTTCTAAATAAAATGATACATTGTTTAAAATAGCTAAAGTAATTTGCATTTGCAAGTAATCTGGAAGCTTGTGTTGATTTGTTTTGATTTGCAATGAAATGAGGGCTAGCTTATTGTGAAATCACAAGCATCACTCAAGATATTACTATATAGTAACAACAGTGACCATTCATACATTGGACGTTACAAAATGGATTTATTGCTTGTCTCACTCCTGACAACTTCCCATGATCCCCTTGAGTATCAAATACTAATTCTGTGAAGTCAATAGATATGCAAATTAGGGGCCAACAAATCTAATACTGCTATGCAAAGTGTTTCCCATAGTATAACATTAATTACGAACAGGAGTCATTAAAGAGATAAACACCTTACTGAATCTCGGTTTCATGCTGACTGTGTTGTTTCTCCTTTATACAATATTGTGCTAATGTATACACTAACATATCCTGGGCAAACCTCACACTGTAGGCATATTCTCAAATAAACCAAAAGACCATGGGGGTAATTCATAGAATTCGGCGCACAAGAGGCGCACGCGGCTGGCGCACAGTGTGCGCGTGTGGAAAAACCCATTTCAGCGCACAGCGTATTCATGGATTTCAACATCCATAACCAGCCGTGGCGCAGAATGGTGCAGCGACCCTGCAGCAGCGCCAGTTACGCCCCCAATCCCGCCCCGTGTGCCATGGCCGGCGCACAAATCCAGTACATGGTGCAAAGGCCAGTGGACCAGCATACAGCCCCCCAACCACGAAAACGTGTGTAAAACTTCCCGTGCACGTCCCAGAATACATGTACCCCTCCTGCGGCAGCGAAAACGCATGTAAAACTACCCATGCACCCCTCTGAATACACGTAACCCGCTTGCGCCAGGCAAATAGTGTAGAAAAAGCACCCCCCCTGTGGCGTGGGCTGCCTGTGGGGCATGCCCAGGGTGGATGGGGTGCCTGCATGTATTTGGGGGGTGCGTGTGAAGTATCACACACGATAGGCCTTGTGTGAGCGGAGTACGTGTATTCTGGGGGTCTGCGGGGTGTTGCACATGTGATAGGCCTTGTGTGAGTGGGGTATGTGTATTCTGGGGTTGAGCAGGAAGTCTTACATGCGATAGGCCTTGTGCGAGCGGGATACGTGTATTCTGGGGGTGCGCGGGAAGTTTTACATGCGATAGGCCTTGGCCGAGCGGGGTACCTGTATTCTGAGAGGTGCGCAGGGAGTTTCACACATGATAGACCTTGTGCAAGCGGGATACGTGTATTCTGGGGGAGTGTGGGAAGTTATACATGCGATAGGCCTTGGCCGAGCGGGGTACGTGTATCCTGGGGGTGCAAGGGATGTTTGACATGCGATATGCCTTGAGCGAGTGGGGTACGTGTATTTCGGTGGTGCGCGGGAAGTTTTACACACATTTTTGCTGCTGCGGGAGGGGTATGTGTATTCTGGGGTTAGGCGGGATGTTTTACATGCGATAGGCTTGGCCGAGTGGGGTACGTGTATTCTGCGGGGGCGCAGGGAGTTTTACACGTGTTTTCGCTGCCGCAGGAGGGGTATGTGTATTCTGGGGGTGCGAGGGATGTTTTACATGCGACAGGCCTTGTGCGAGCATCGTACGTGTATTCAGAGAGGTGCGCGGGGAGTTTTACACGCGATAGGCCTTGGTCGAGCGTGGTATGTGTATTCAGAGGGGTGCGCAGGGAGTTTTACATGCGTTTTTGCTGCCGCGGGAGGGGTACGTGTATTCTGGGGGTGCGCAAGATGTTTTACACATGATAAGACTTGGCCGAGCGGGGTACGTTTATCCTGGGGGTGCGCGGGACGTTTGACACGCGATAGGCCTTGGCTGAGCGGGGTACGTGTATTCAGAGGGGTGCACAGGGAGTTTTACATGCAATAGGCCTTGGCCGAGCGGGGTACGTGTATTCTGAGGGTGCATGGGGAGTTTTGCATGCGTTTTCACTGCCGCAGGAGGGGTACGTGTATTCTGGGGGTGCGTGGGCCCTTTCACACGTGATAGGCCTTGGCCGAGCGGGGGTACATGTATCCTAGGGGTGCGTAGGACGTTTGACACGCGATAGGCCTTGGAGTTTTACACGCGTTAGGCCTTGGGTACGTGTATTCCTGGGGTGCCCCAATGCGAATTGGCAGTGTATGTCCACCGAGGTGTGCCCTTTCCCCCCTCCCCAGGCCCTGCAGGCAGCCCACAACACAGGGGATTACCCTGAACCCCTGACCATGCCCCGCAGGCAGCCCATCCACCCTGGCCATGCTCCCCAGCCACCCCACATGCCACCATGCACAAGTGAGCACTGACACATGTCCCCCTCTACCCCCACCCACCCAGCAGTGACAGGCACCTGCCAGCAGGCCCTGACTCATGTGCCCCCACCCACCCAACCCCCTAGCAGTGACAAGCACCTGCCAGCAGGCCCCAACTCATGTACCCCCAACACGTCATCACAATCCACAATCATGGGCCTTATGGCCACCCAATTCACACCCCACGCCACCCCAGTCCAAACACACAACCAAGTATTACATCCACCCCACATTGAAATCCCCATCACATGATACATCCCAAATGGCAAGTATGCACATCAACACATTTCCGTCACACACATGGGTGCATGTGATTGATAAAACACACATTGTGACATGCATGAAACCAAAGAGAGAAAACCACAGAGTATGAACTAAAAATGTATTAAACACAAAAGCTAGGGACTGAAATGAAACGCACAATAATGGAAATAATTAAGAAAAAGCTGCATGTCCAAAATATAAAATAAAAATGTGTGAAAGCAGAATCCAAATCAATCCAAAAGCACATGGGTCCAAAGTTTCTGTCCGTCAAAACAAATCCAAAGTGAAAAAATAAGACAAAACCATTGATCCATGGAAAAAAGAAAAAAATAAGAAGTGAAATCCAGTGTTTAACTATATACAAAGTACAAATCCAAGGTCCGTGAGCCCAACCATTGAAAGGAAATCTACAAAAAAAACCTACCTAATGAACAACTATATACAAAAAGGTGGGGCATTGTCCAAGAGCCCCAAAATAAATAAAAACAGAAAGGAAACCTAACACTAATTAACTATATACAATGGCGGCGTGCAAGTCCTACGGATCACTCTGTGATGTTCTGGGCCAGGGCATCATCGAACTCCATGTCGATGTCCCGGTGGCGGGCCTCTCCCCTGGCCCCGAGGTCTCACAGGGATGCAGTCATGGCCTGTTCCAACTCCCTGAAAGTTGCCTCGAGACACTCAGCCCGCCTCAATGCCCTGCGCATGGAGAACTCCGCCCTGACCATAGTGAGCCGTGCCTATTCCGCCCGCCACCGCTCTGCATCTATCCACTGGCCCAACCGCTGCCAGATGGAAGACACTCCCATTCCAGGGTCCTCCTGCCCTCTGGCCGATGCCCGCCCCTCTGATGTCGATGGCCCCGAGACATCATCGCTCCCACCTTGAGGCTGCTGCTGCTGTCCATGTGCCCTGCCCGATGATGGTGGCACATCCTCCATCTGCTGGTCTCCAGTTGGTGGGGTGTCCACCCCTGCTGCACCTCCGACTCCCGACTGTGGCAGGGATATGATCTCCACCAAGCTGGCTGTGTTGGTCGGGCCAGGTACACAGGGGGCCCTCATGGAATCTGGGCCAGAAGATGGCAGGGAGAATGACTGGCGCATAGTCTCCACAGAGGAGGAGAGGGCCGCCAGAGTGCCCGACACATGTAGGAACCCTCCGACCAGGGCCCCTCCCAACTGGGCCACGTTGCCAAGCAGCTCTTCGTGATGGCGTGCGTGGTCCCCCCAGGAAGCATGCACGTCATCACGAAAGTCACGTGTGCACAACGCGACACCAATCAGGACGGACCCCATACGGTCATGGGTCTCCTCGTCCGCAGGTAGTGGAGTGCCAGATGACGTGGGCCTCCCCCCTACCTGCGGACGGGCCTGGGATGGGGCATCCCTGCTGGTGCATGGTGGTGCAGTCACAGGGCCAGGGACAGTTACATGCACAGGCTCCTCCGCGGCAACCTGTGCTGCCTCCTGCCCCTGGCCCTGGACTGCACCACTTGCACCAGTGGTACCACCCCCACCAGGCCCCATGTAGCGGCCTCCTCCTCTGTGTAGACCACCAACCTGGATGGCTCTGCACCGTCTTCTGCCATTGCAAGCCCCTGTGGGGGCTCACCCGGCTCTTCCACTGCAGCTGTAGTGGCAGACGCGGCACTAGTCCCCTCGCTCCCAGATGGTGGTAATTCGTGGGAGGGAGGCTGGGCCTTGCGTCGCCGGCCGGTGGAGGCATCCCCATCGCTTTGCTCCACAGCGCCGTCTCCACCCTCTTCTTCACTCGACGCTGCGTAGAGGGAGACATAGAACACAAGCATCAGGGTACTGTACAATAGTCACCTAGACAGGAAGCAATAGCACATGAGTGGCACTGTCAAAAGTCACTTCCATCCTGTCCCTCCACAACACATAGGTCAATGCAGGCAACACACATGCAGAATCAGGCACGGCGCATGCAATCAACATTTGCATCCATGTTCAGGGGCCTCTATTGACATAAATGTTATCTTCAAACTCACATGCATCATGGGTCATACTGATCCCATGCACACACATCACCGGAGGCTCATGCATCTGACCTCGTACACCACAGACACAGTGGATACAAGGATGACTAGACTGCATAAGTGAATCAACACATCGTCACGGACATGTGTCATGCATCAATGGCGTTTCAAAGTCACACACACGCTACTCAGACACACAGACATGTACACCATACACGTCTATGACAGCAGCACCCAACTCTCACACCCCATTCATGTCCAAGAACAGAGACAGGCATGCATTCATGTGTGCATTCTGCATGCTGCTCCCCATGTTGCTTGGAACACATGCACCATCCATGTGGTTCCCGCATGACTGGTCTCACATGCCGCACCATGATGTCCTTGCACACACACATCCATACAAGGCCTATGTCACACATACAGGTAAGTAGATGACTACAAGCACACTGCTACATGCCCTGTTTCACACAGCAATGCATGGCCAATTACCGCTCATCTTCAGATGGGTCTGCCTCTGAAGGATCTGGACGTGGAGCGCTGGGCTTATGCATTCCAGGACCCTCGTCTGGATGTTGGTCAGGCTGACCCGGCACCCCTTTGCTTCCTCTGCCTTCAAGACACGCCGGGCCTTGCTGAGGGTCCTGGACCTGAAGTCCTCCAGCGCTTCCGGACGTGTTTGATGTCGCAGGTTTCCACCCCCTCCAACTTGATGGCAACCACTATGTCCTCCCAGATCCTCTCTAGTCCTACCTTGTCGGCGCGTGATGGTATGAAGAGGGCATCATAATGCCCCAGAACTTGCTCCACCAGGATACCAACTTTCTTATCGCTGAAGCTGGTAGCCCCCTGCCTCTCTGGCTGGGGGTCGCCGGTGGTCTCTGATGGTGTTTGCCCCGACATGGCGACCGCCGAGGCAGGTGTGGGTGGGCAACTGGGTCCTGTGGCTGGGCTGTGGAGCAATGGTATACCAGTCGGGAGTCTTCTGTTCCAGCAGGGGTAGACACAGCAACTGGACCCATGCAGATGGCTGACGTGCAGGCACCAAATAGCAGGGCACGTGGGCAGCAGGCAGGCAGGCAGCAGCAGATGGCAGTTGGGAGCGTGCTCATGGGTCTGAAGGGCAGGAAAATGGCCTTCTGGGCAGGAGCGTGGTCTTCCGTGTGTTGTCACGTGGCCAGCTTGATACGGAGTGATTTGGCATGTGAAAAAACAGCATGTCCGCGTGTTAATGTGTGTAATCCGAGGAAAGGGCTTAAACACGTAAGTGACGTGACGCACGCGGGTGTTTCCCTCAGCACGGGTTAAAGGTGAGCGGGGCCAGCAGTTCTCTCTACGTGTCTTTTGTGGAGACCGACGTGTGTGTTGCTACTTCGTGTTGTTTTGCGCACCATCACAACTTCACAGCGGATCAAGGACGTATCTCTTCTTTTGGCGGGGTATTGGCAACGCATGTTTTTCTTCATCACGCTAGTCTGACGGTGAGTCGCGCACACTATTTTTCCCACTGTGGGTGCCCCTGTGTATCGCGTACCGTTTTCGAGGCCACTGTGCTTGTCGCCATGGAAACCACAGCAACAAAGAAATTTGTTCGATCCGATTGGGTCCCACACCTCGCGCCGACCTCCCCTCCTGCTTTAAATGGAGGGGAGGCGTGCCTCGAGACGAAGCCGCCGAGGGAAGGCCAACAGGAAAGGCTGTCGCTCCTCTCTGCAGCTTTCCACTGCTCGGAGCTGCTGCATACAGGAATCTATGCCTGCAACGGTAACAATGTTGCTCCCCAGCACCCACGGCACTCCCACCCAACCTCAGATGTAGAACTGAGGTCCTTTCGATGCGCACTGCTGCCCGGAACCCTACCGCCTACCAGCCCAGTGTCGCTGTGAGGAACGGTCGCTTGCGCACGAGGTATGCAGCACAAAGCCGCATACATATCCCCGCGGGAGTGCTCACCAGCCACTTCATCATGAAGCACCGCTGGGATGCCGGACACAACCCACAGCCAGCCCACAGCCCTCATCATCCCCAGGACTGTATAGCACACGTAGGTACGCGGAATGCCACCTTCTCAACTTACCGCCCGGGCAGTAAAGCACACTATCTACGCCATCCGACCTTGCAACTCCACTGCACCATGAGGCCATAAGCTGCCAGGGCATGGACCCTCTTGCTGATTCACTCTCTGCAGCACAACATGTAAGTTCCATGTGCACAAACCAAGATGTTGTCTTGACGCTGGTCTATGATGTCCCCACCGCTAGGCTATGCAATGCTACTAATGCTGTTACCTTGGTCAATGATGTTCCCACTGCCCTGCTGGTCAATGATGCCCCCACTGCCCTGCCGGTCAATGGTGCCCCCACTGCCCTGTTGGACAATGGTGCCCCCAATGCTATGTTATGCAATGATGCTGCCCCCACTGCCCTGCTGGTCAATGATGCCCCCACTGCCCTGCTGGTCAATGGTGCCCCTACTGCTCTGCAGGTAAATGGTGTCCCCATGCTATGTTATGCAATGATGCCAACTCTGTTACGCTGGTCAATAATGCCCCCACTGCTATGTTTTGCAATGATGCTGCCCCCACTGCCCTGCTGGTCAATGATGCCCCCACTGCCCTGCTGGTCAATGATGCCCCTACTGCCCTGCAGGTCAATGTTGTCCCCATGCTATGTTATGCAATGATGCTGCCCCCACTGCCCTGCTGGTCAATGATGCCCCCAATGCCCTGCTGGTCAATGGTGCCCCCACTGCTATGTTATGCAATGATGCCAACTCTGTTACGCTGGTCAATGATACTCCCACATGTTTTGCAATGATGCTGCCCCCACTGCCCTGCTGGTCAATGATGCCCCCACTGCCCTGCTGGTCAATGGTGCCCCTACTGCTCTGCAGGTAAATGGTGTCCCCATGCTATGTTATGCAATGATGCCAACTCTGTTACGCTGGTCAATAATGCCCCCACTGCTATGTTTTGCAATGATGCTGCCCCCACTGCCCTGCTGGTCAATGATGCCCCCACTGCCCTGCTGGTCAATGATGCCCCCACTGCCCTGCTGGTCAATGATGCCCCTACTGCCCTGCAGGTCAATGTTGTCCCCATGCTATGTTATGCAATGATGCTGCCCCCACTGCCCTGCTGGTCAATGATGCCCCCAATGCCCTGCTGGTCAATGGTGCCCCCACTGCTATGTTATGCAATGATGCCAACTCTGTTACGCTGGTCAATGATACTCCCACATGTTTTGCAATGATGCTGCCCCCACTGCCCTGCTGGTCAATGATGCCCCCACTGCCCTGCTGGTAAATGATGCCCCCACTGCTATGTTATGCAATGGTGCCCCCAATGTCATGTTATGCAATGCCACTAATGCTGGTACCCTGATCAATGGTGCCCCCACTTCTCTGATGACCAATGATGTGCCCACTGCCCTGCTGGTCAAAGACATGCTGGTTAATGTTCCCCACAATACCAAATCTGTATCTGCCACAACCTCCAACCAAAGGCTCACCTCAGCCACTTCTGCTAAACCTTGTAGCCCCTCCTCCAAACTCCTAACTTGCGTCCTGGTGAACGCCCGCTCTCTCCCAGCGCACACACTTGATGTACATGATCTCATCAGCAGGGATAATCTCGACCTTCTTTTTGTCTGTGAGACTTGGCTACAAGACACCTCCGGAAAGGCACTCTCGCTCGCTATCCCATCTGGCTACACCATATTTAGGCAGGATTGGACAGGCCAAAGGGGGGGAGGTGTGGCCATCATAGCCAAGGACACCCTTGACATCAGAAGAATTCAGGGTGAACTAGGGCACAACGCCGAATACCTCCTCATCAAACTCAAAACTTATCCCAACTCCACCATCGACTTTCACCTTGTGTATTGCACCCCAGGCCCTCCCACCGACTTCCAGGAAACCCTCCTCCATTCTCTATCCCACAACTTGAAAAAAAATACCAAAGTAGTAGTACTGGGTGACTTCAACCTAGGGCTTGACGACCCCCAAGACACCAATGCCATTGCCCTTCAAAAAGGACTAACCACCCTAGGGTTTGTCCAAGCCATCACCAAGCCTACTCACATCAAAGGTCATACCCTTGACTGGGTTGCGCAACATAACTGCCCCATTCTCTGCTCTACCACATCCCCATCCCTTGGTCAGACCATTTCTGCATTAACTTTTACATTGACATCTCCACAGAACCTTCTAAACCCACCGTCCTGCTCCCCGCCGCACTCCTACCGCTCCTACAGGTTCTAGCCCTGCAACCACCATTCCCCAATGATCCTGTACTACTAGCCAACACCTTCAACCAAGTCATAACCACTGCAGTAGATACCATCGCTCCCCTGACGGCTAAAAAAGCTAAGAAAACTAAGCATTCCAATGCCTGGTTCTCCTAAGCACTCATGCATCTTTGATTAAAAAAAAGGGTATCACTTGCCACATGGAAAAGAAACCCTACTGAACCCAACAAAACTGCCTTCAAGACCATTGCGAGAGAAAACAAAATTGCTATGACACATGCCAAAGCTGAACCCTACAACACAAGGATTAATAATGCAGACTCGGGGACTAAAAATATCTTCACTATTTTCAGGGAACTTGAATCCCCCTAAGCCTCACCACCCAGCATTGTCAAAGATGAGGCCTGGTGTGACCAAATTCAAAGAGCTATGCTTGACCAACTCGACTCCCTTCACACCAAAATTCTAGCCCATCAAAAAGCTGTATCCTCCATACTAGCAGCCCAAACCGCACACCCTACATTGGACGCACCCAACCAGGTACCCAAATTTGATTTCACTCCCATCAGCGAATCGGAAGTCATTGCCCTCATTAAGTCCATTAAGCCCTCTAATTGTAAGGGAGACGCCTGCCCAGCTCACATCATCAAAGATTGTGCTCCAGCCATCGCCCCTTTTGTGACTGCTTTTATCAACTCCTCCTTCCAATTATCGACTGTACCCAGCTCCCTTAAAGAAGCCTGGGTCTGACCATTACTAAAATAAACATTTCTTGACCTACTGATACCTGGCAGCTACAGACCCAATTCTACGGTCCCTTTCCTCTTGAAGATTCTGGACAAAACAGCTTACCTGCAAGTTCAAAAATTCATAGAGGACAACCACCTTCTTGGCCTTTGCCAATCCGACTTTCGTCCTCGTCATGGCACAGAAACGGCGTTACTTGATCTAAAAAATCAAATAGATGATATAAGAGATGCAGACAAACCTGCACTCTTTCTGCTCCTAGACCTATCTGGGGCCTTTGATTTGGTAGAGCACAAAAGCCTATGCCACCAACTCACAACCACTGCAAACTTCTCCCCTAAGGCTTGTGTTTGGATCAACTCGTTCCTGCAGGAGAGAGTAATGAAGGTTTTCTCAGAATCCTCTAATGCCACACTGAGTCTGATCAAATGTGGAGTCCCTCAGGGCTCTTGCATTGCCCCTACCCTATATAACCTCTACACCAGACCTCTGTTTCGTTTTCTGGACTCACTGTGCATCTCATATACCAACTATGCAGATGACAGCCAGGTGCTCATACCCCTATCGGGGGACTACCATACTGATACGGACACCCTCAACCTCATCTACTACACCATTCAATCCTGAATGGTAGACAACTGGCTCTGTCTAAACAGTGACAAAAAAACGAACTCCTGCTGATTGGGTCTTTCTTCACATTGAGCAAACTCGACAAGGAGTATCAAGGAGTATCATACCTTCAACACCTCCATCACAGTATCACAAACCATTAAGACCTTGGGCGTATACCTAGACCCAAGCATGACAATGGACAGGCATGTCAATGCCATAGCGTCCTCTGCAGCGTACCATTCCAAATTGATCAGTGCTGTCAGGCCATTCCTGACCCAACAGAACTACATTACCATAGCCAGAGCCATCATTGGCTCCAGACTTGACTATTGCAATGCCCTCTTCATCGGTACCTCTCAAAGAAACCTGGCTAAACTCCAGATTGCCCAGAACAATGCCTTAAGGGCCGCAACAGGCATTTCACGCAGGGAACACATCTCATTGGTTAGGAGACAGGTACACTGGCTACCTATCAAAGAAAGGGTGGTCTTCAAAACACTTTCCTTAACACACAAATGTCTTCACAGACTCACACCCACATATCTCGAACAAAGGATCTCCAAACAAACAGCGACCAGACCCCCCAGAGCCGCTTATGCATAGAGTGTGTGCTGGGGACTCGAGCTTCCCAACAATGGCAGCATCTCTTTAGAACAACCTCCTGAACGAGATCAGATCAATCAAATCCCATGCTGCCTTCAGTAAGGCCTTGAAAACTAGGCTCTTTGTCTAGAGGGCTTACCCCACGTGCGATTCCGGACATATGCTTCCTCATTGTGTGTCACACCACTGCAATGTGTAATACTGTTTCTCTGTAACTGTACCAACCAGAGCAAATGTTATATGCTTTTTCTTGGGCCGCTTATTGTAACCCTCAAGCAAGCCTTCTTATGTATCCTTGATAGCACCTCTATGCCCGTGGGCTGCAGTGCACTCTACAAATCCAAAAATAAATAAATAAATAATAGTAGCCTGCGTGTCCCACGCGTACATGTTTTTCGTGTCCCTGGTTGCCACTGCGTACTGCGGGAGGTTAAATCCACACACGTGGGCTACCGGGGTTGCGTGCACGGTTTTACTGCAGTTTTGGGGTTCCTGAGCGTTGCGTGACCCGTCACTTCATCACCGGGCTCACATACAGCCTTGCAGGTGCAGAGGTGCTTTTAACATCTTGTATCCCACCCCCTTCACCCCAATTGCCCAGGACAATTGTTGTGTACACCTCCCATTGGCACTACTCCATCTGTGCTGGCACTACTCCATCTGTGCCATGGCTGGGAGGCCACGAAAGGTGAGGGGCGCCTCAGCTGGGCGTACTCCTTGTGGCGGGCGTGGTCAGGGAACTGGCTGGGGTGAACAGGGAGTAGGGGGACTCCAGGGTGTCCAGGGTGGCTGCAGAGGGGAAAGAGGCAGGGGTGAGCCACTTCGGCAGGATGTTCTGCCACGTGTTGGTGCAGTCATGCCACCACTCCCTGCGGCTCCAGGAGATGCAGTTCTTGCATTCGGCACTGGCACCCATGTGACCTGGCAGTCCGTTTCATCGACTGCCACAGGCCCAAGGGTAGTGGTAGCTGCAGGTGCAGCTGTGGACTATGGGCGGGACTACAGCTGCCGAGTGCAAGAAGCGTTGGGATGACCTCAAACGCAGCGCTAAGGTGAAGCGTGCCTCTAATTACAGCATGACTCTGGTGACTGGCAGGGGGCCACCACCTGAGGAGGATGACCTCACTCCATACGAGTCACTCGTTGTGGAGTTCATACCGGCAGAATCGGTCGAAGGAGTGGGAGAGATGCAGGACTTTGATGCCCTGTCCAGTGAGTGTTGTTGCATGTTTGTTGAGCCATGTGTATTCTACCCTTGTGATGTCTTGTACATGACTGCCACTACATGTCATGTGTACATGGTTGTCATGTGCAAGTCATGCAATGCTTCACTGATGAGTGCATGCTGTGCAGGATGGTGGACATGTAGAGCAGACGGGGACTGTCCTCATTACCACACTTGCACCCTACTCACATGCTAGTCACCTGGATAGCCCCCTGTTCCATGTTCCAGCTCACTGGCCCTACTGCATGTAGCCAGTGGTGTCTTTCCTCTCAGCACTAGGACTATGTCATTGCATGACTGACGTGCATGTATCCTCTGCCTGTATGCGGGTAATCCACATAGGCATGCCCCCTTCACCCCCTCCCTGCAACCAATTTCACCATTGCACTGGTGTGCATCATTTTGGCGTACTACAATGGCCTGTTCAAGCCTCCTGTGTACATGCTAACTTGCATCAGCCAACCTGCCAGACACATGCAGTGGGGTATATCCTATGCCCTTCATGCAGGGTGTCTCACTTGGACTGTGCAGATGGCAGATGCTCATCAGGGACATGAGTGCCCATTCATGTTCCATGTGCATTCCATGCATGTCCCTATGTGTCCTTGACTGGATGTTAATTGTAGTATGTGTCCAGGATGACCTACATTTCATGGAATTTCATCAGCCATCCCATGCCCACTCTGGCTCAGTCCTACATCACACACATATTTAGGGTGTCACAGTCTCTGTGGGGCACAGGCCTCCCTCTGTTTCGGCCCACTGATTCTGTCCATCTGGTCTAGTGGCTTCTGAACACATGGGTGTACTACTGAGGGTTCATCATGTGTCCTGCTTACTGTCCCATCGTCATCTGCTGTGTTGTCAGTTGACTCAGTTGATGCAATTGATGCTAGTCAACACTGTCTGCCAATACGCAGGTCTCTGGTCTCCCTTTTGCTGCCATGCAAGTCATCCCTGCATTTTGACTTAGGGGTGTGGGGGGTTTGCGTGTAGCCATGCAACCCATTGCATGCACATTGCACGTGATGCCTGAACTTGCCCTTGCACTGCCTTCACGTTTTTTGATACACACCATGAAGTACTTGTTCATGTAGATAGTGGGTAACATACACATGTTCTGCACTGCATCAACCCACTTATGAGCCGTGTAACACCGTTCTACATCCCTACTCAATGGTGCAATGTCAAAGTGACCTGCCATGCATGGCAGGTTCTGATTTGTGTGTGACATGTCTGCTTCATGTGTTGGCTGCCTGTGTGATGTCTATGTGTGTGTGTGTTATGTGCTTCTGACATGTGTACTAATGTATTTATTTTTTCTCCACTTTTCAGAGGATGACTCAATGGAGCCAGAGGATGGAATTGTCATGCCAGGCACAGGGTTGTTATCACAACAGCAACCCGGCACAAATGGGGGTCGTGGGGTGTAGACCACGATAACCCATATGTGCTACAGACCATCTTGTCTTTGGATGGCAATGAGTCCAGCCCAGATGACCACTCTGATGTCCATGTCGAGTTGGATGTGCATCAGGTCCATTTGTCAGGATGGAGTGATTCTGATGTGGACGCTCCTCGGCCCGCGACACCTGCACTGAGGGGCCAGACGGTGGTGGGACCTCCGCCTGTGGTGGATCGGGATGCAGGGTCACCCTCCACACCAGTCGCTGATTTGCCTGGGACATCATGTCGACAGGGGAATGTAGTCTTGCAGCCGCGGGCGGTGCCAACCTGACAAAGACGGCCGGTCCTTGGGACCTGCAGGTGTCAAGCCCAGCAACTAGGTGGCTGCGCGCCACCAAGGTATACTGAGTGGGAGCAAGACATGACTGCCAATTCAGAACGGCAGGGGGCAGCAATTGAAAACATCGCTGTGAGCATGGAGCATGTGGCCCAATCCGTGCTCCCCCCTGCTAGGCAGGTGCTTCTCCAGCGGCGGGTGGCACAGTCCACGGCCCGCCCACTCAGGCTGGGCATGGTGGCCTCAGACAGGGCACGCCAGGCTGAAATGTTGTCTCTGCATCAAGCAATTGCTGCTCACGCAGAGGCACACATGGAGGCCATGGAGGTTGAGTATGCTTCCCTCAGATCCACTCTGGGTGTTCTCATGATGACCCAGAGGGAGCGGGCAGAGGAGAGGTTTGTGCAGCTTGAGAGTACCTTCTCGGCTGAGCTACATGCTTGCCGGGAGGTGCATCAGTTGTCCAGCCAGGCCTTGCAGGAAGAACTCCGTGTTACACATGTTACCTTGCAAGAGGAAGCACGCGTATCACGGGAGGTTCTGCATGCAGACCTATGTGTCATCGCTGGACAGAACCAGGCTCACCCGTCCAGCAGAATTGCTGCCGACGAGGTGCAAGCTGCAACTAGGCATGGTCAGGCTCCTGTGCCATGTCCTCCTTTTCAGGAAGAGGCAGACTCGGACTGCGAGATATCTCCCACACAGGTCATGACGTGCAGGCGTTGAGCCCATGGAGTTTTTTTTTTTTTTTTGTCTCAACATCATTGCATGTGGGTGTTGAGGTGCACCCTGTACCTCTCCCCTCCTGGGTGCCTCCCCCCCAGATCGTATGTGGCCATTTTTGATTTTTGATTTTAGTTTAGTTAGTTAATATTGACTATTTGATAGTTATTTTAATTAGGTTATGTAGGTTCTTCATTGTTAGTTTAATTAGTTAATATAGTTTTATTCTGTTTGTCTATTGTGTATTCATGTGACAGTGTGGTTCTTTGTGGCATTCGAAAGCATCTACTGTCTGTTCCAACTGGGCCCCTTCAAGCTTGTCTCGTGTATGTGTTTGCAGTTTGTGGTCCTGACTCACATAGGCCACTCCTGCTTCCCTTATCCATGGGCTTGCTAGGATGATTCGGTGTAACAAACATTTACACAAGGGCTTTGGACTTTCGTCATAACTGTGGCCTGTCTGCTGCTGTACTACTAGTGTTAACACCCCTAGAGGGGATTGGTAGTGTTTTATCCACCCCATGTCTGTAATCAATTTGGGTGAGTACGTGATTGATGTCTCCATTAATTGATGTGGATTGTGATGTATGTTATTTTCTTGCCTGTATATGTGCTTGATGCACTTCATGCTGTAGACAGTAGCCTGCACCTTTGGCCTGTCAAAGTCACACTGATGGGGGGAGGAGTTTGGATGTAGGTCTAGTAACCTGGCCCAGTGACATCCAGCATGAAGACATACACACAGGGAACTTTCCATCCTTATTAATATCTTGTATGCCCTTTATGCAGGAAAATGAGCCTCCACACTACCTTTGCCAGCAGACACAGGGACGAGTGATCCTGATAACTGGGCACGTTCGGTGGTGCAGACGTGTGCATGTGTGCGCAAGTAGTAGCACAGAGCTTGTGCTCAGACGTCCGACAGAAGCAGACATGTATCCAGGAGCTCCAGGCAAGGTGAGCAGCAGAAGGGCCCACACCGCAGCCAACCTTCATCCAGGCCACTTGCACATGCATGCTAAGTAGCACCAGTGCTGGGGAGCTTTGCCAGGCATTGTTGGAGTAGCGCACAGTACAGGTGACATGCATTGAGGGTCAAATGCCAAGTGGCTTTACAAGTTGTCAGGGGCACGCGCAGGGGCCATCGAACATATCCTCGAGTACCCCCTGCTCCATTGAAGCAGAGTTATTAGGGCAGTAGCGTTCCTAGCCAGAAACTGATACAGTGCACAGGGACACCCTGCGAGGCACATACTCGTGTGCAGTGCATATCATTTGCATGTGCAACTTGCCACGTGCACTACTTATTGAAATCCGCAGCTGCCAGAACACAACTTGTTGCACCTCGCTATAGGCGTGTAGCAGCTCCCCCAGGGACCATTGTATCATGTGTGATTCTTGACACATTGGTCTTCCATTTCCCGCACGCCCACATGCGCCTGCCTTACTGCATTGACAGTTTATGAACCATGAGGGGGCCAAGCTAGCATATGGGTACAAAGCAGCAGACAGGAGTGTTTGTTTGTGGAGAAGTCACTTACTTTGGGGCATGGATGGTGTTGTGTGTGTGTGTGTTGTTAACACACATTCAGATTAGTAACTCACGCTCTCTTTGCAGCATTGAACTGTTCCTGTTACCAGACCTGAGAGTGCACAGGCAGGAGTCCAGCACTTACCCCTGAGATAAGTCTCTCTTTGGCTTGCATTTGACTCATTTGGTACAATGTGCATGAACATGTTTTCTCTGATTGAGTATGTGTTATTGTGAATAGTAGTTTTTTGTATTTTGACTACTTTCCCTTGCCAATCCGACTCCACTCTCCTGCCCCTCTTTCCAGTTATCTTGCATACCAATGCCTGTCCATACAACATATATCTGATCCTCCTTCCCCGCCAGGGTCTCAGAGGCCTGTGTAAGTTTGACCTTGCAGGCGCCCAGACCACGGAGGGGGTGGTTGGTTCGTGCCACTCCTGCGCCTGGACACCAGAGCTGTGACACTACCCATCAGTTGTTGCATCCTCAATGTATGTTATGTACCGTAAGTGGTACCCATCCTGTAGGACCTTTGTTCAACTGTGCTACCTTGCTTGTTCTATCATTGTGCTTGTACATGTGCTTTGACATTTCCTGCTACTTCAAGTCATCTACTGGAGACTCTTCCAGGGTTTTTTGGTGCCTACAGGCTTTTTCCCTGGTTTGTGGGTTTGGCTCCTTGGAGTTCTCTGCGATTTGGTATTTTACCAGTCAAGGTGGCCTCTGAGGGGGCTGAACCCTATTTACACGCAAGCTGGAACATGGAGACCAAGGGGTAGGGTGATCCTGTAGCCAGGTAGACTTGAAGGAAGAAGGCTACATATCCCAGACACCATTGTTCAGAAGGTCACAGTGATGTGTAAATGAGGGAGGGCCTTTTGTTGTTGGACAGTTGGCTTGGGCTACAGTGCTTTGGGCACTATGACATTGTAATTGTGGGGTACTATGTACATGATGTGTTGTGCTGGTCAATGCCTGTTCCTGTGTTGTGTTTACTTTTCAGGTGTCAGGGGATTTGTGTGGTTTGACATGCTGGTTTGTTCACATGGGCAATTTTCACATGTGATGTGTACAGGACACTGAGGGTCACTTGATTTCACATGCATATATTGAGTGGATGTACCTAATGACACACACAGTTGCATAATGATCCACCACAAGTACAACCACCCTTCCATGGCCACAGGTGCACACAGATTGCCTTCTCGGGCTTGCTCTTTTCATGTGATGCTCAAGGTGTATCTGCAACACAATGGCTGCTCACTGTGCTGTGTGCTGAGCAGTGTGTTGCAGGAGACGCACACGGGTTCGGGAGTTGGGATTTGGCCATGCCCAATGTGCATGTGAACAGGCATTCAGTGTTGTGTTCATGCTACGACTGGTGGAAAACATTTGTGTCTGACTTTGTATGTGTGGGAGGTTGCTGGTCAGTCATTTTTATCTGATTCCATGTCAGGCATCATTGGCTCGGGCCAGTTTTAATTTCTGACATGTCAGTTTGTATCTTATTGGTCATGTGTTGGGCTTTTGCTGGGGAGTGGCTTCGAGGGCCATGTAGGAGGACGCGATCTGGGGGAGCTCCCGAGATCTTGCAACGATCCGGGTGAAAAAGTGCGTGATTACGGGCCGTCGACCGCTGAAAATACACATGCCGATGTGTGAAAGATTGGGCTACGCGTGGTGAACTTCTGGATGGTGCAGGAGGAACGGCGGCGGAGATCGGTGCGGAAGAGATAAAGAGCACTGGAGACGAAAGACAACACAAAATGGCCGACCAATGTCCGGAACAAAAGAAGAAGCAGGCCGCACGGTGACCTAGCGAAAGGGTCGTACTGAGTGCACATTTGTCACTTGTGCAAAATACAGGTCCTCTGGGTCATGTCGAATAGAACGGTGAGGCCGAAGGCTAAACAGCCCACCTTAGACGACTTCGCTAAGACGTCCCCGGGTCAAGACATTACCAAGAGCAGGGACAAGCTGCCTGCAAGCGACATGACGACTTTGGGCGCCAACCAAGAAGTCCTGGCTGCGATTGCGGACCTAAGGGCGGCCTGGGAATCTAAACTCGAACTGGCCGTCATTGAACTAAAAACGGCACTGGACCTCAAGGTTGGAGAGGTGCAGGAGGACGTTAACCTACTCCGACAGGATGTCAGGGCCTTGGCGGAGCGCACAGAGTCCCTTGAGAAGGAAGTTAGCCCGAATACTGAGGATTGCGCCTCCCATAAAGCCAAATTGCACGCCCTGATACAAAGAGTGGGCAACTTGGAGAGCAGAGCGGAGGAGGCGGAAGGACGAGCCCGACGAAACAACATCCGCATCGTGGGCCTGCCGGAGGGATTTGGAGGGCCACGATCCCACGGAATTCATTGAATCCATGCTACTGCAAGAGATACCCGGAGGAGCCCTATCCCAAGGATTTGCAGTGGAAAGGGCACATAGAGCCCTGACAAGGAGGCCGCCACCGGGGAACCTGCCTAGGCCGGTGATAGCCAAAATTCTTAATTACCGTGACCGGGAGAGGATATTGGAACACTTTCGTAAGGTAGGAACGATCACGCGAGGAGCGGCAAACATCACGGCTTACCCGGACTACACCCTGTCTGTGCAGCGTAGCCGCATGAACTTTGGGACAGTAAAGCGGAGATTGAGAGAGGCGGGGCACAAATATATGTTATTGTATCCAGCAAAATTGAAAGTCATTCATAAGCATAAAACTTTGTTTTTTGAGACCCCGGAGGATGCCATGGGATGGCTTGATGCGCAGGGATGTCCCCAGGAGTCAGAAGTTCGGACGGAGAAAGAGCTCGGAACAGATAAGTGATGCATGAAGAAGGTGCCGCAAGATGGCGCGGCACGTGGGACTTGGGACTTGAATATAGTCGCTTGCGCAGCCTTCAGTAGAGAAGGTCAGACTATTGCACTATATGTCATAAGCACTGTGGTTAATGTTGAATTAACGGGAGCCTTAGGGAGCGATTCTCTCTACCCCACAACAGTTTTAGTTAAGTGGCCATTAGGGCGACTTCACCCTACTGAGCTCTGTGCATCGTTTGGTGCTCGCAGGGCTAGATGTGGGGGTGCCTGAGCTCCGAGAATGGAGCTGGGCAGCAGTTGGGGTGTGTGATGTTGGGGAAGGGACGGGTGGGGGGAGGGGAGGGAAGTTTGGGATTTATCATGTACATAGTTGTGGGGAGTTTGAGCTGGTACGAGAAGCTACAAGCAAAAATGGAGGGCTCTATCTGTATCACGTGGGCAAAGGGGAGTCGCTACATGGGAGGCAAGAAGACACTCATGAGCCATGGGAGACCTTAAGATCGTAACATGGAACGTCAGGGGACTTAACAGCTACTTAAAAAGAAAAAAAAAAATTATGTACTTGAAAAGACAAAGGATTGACATTGCGCTGTTGCAGGAAACACATCTGACCCAGCAAAAATTGGAAATGGTGGGGAAGAAGTGGAGAGGTACTGTAGTGGGCTCTCCGTACTCCGCCTACGCTAGGGGAGTGCTCGTCTGGGTGGCACCGCACGTTCCGCTCCAACTTACACAAGAGGTGGTGGACACGGAGGGTAGGTTGGTCATATTAAAGGCCTTGGTAGAGAATAAAGAGGTGTGCATTATAAATACATATGCCCCCAACCAAAACACTGCTATGTATTTTAGAACCCTATGTACTCATCTGGGCGCGTATGTGGGGGGAGCGGTTATCTGGGGAGGGGACTTTAACTGTGTGCTCGACCCAAAGGCAGACAGATCTGATGGGAAGATTGATAGGCCCACCCCAGCGGCCAGGGTATTACAGACATTACTAGATGACTTTGGGCTGGCGGATGTTTGGAGACTGAAACACCCTAATGAAACACAGTACTCGCACTACTCAGCTCCGCAGCACCTGCACACGAGGCTGGATTATTTTTTGCCGTGCCAGATGTGATGATAGAGACCACCGAAATAGAATATAGAGCGAGGGTCCTGTCGGACCACTCGCCTCTGGTGCTGACCTGGCAGCAGTGCCGCCCCAGGGCGCAGATACCGACGTGGCGCCTCCGGGCAGAGGCACTCAGAGACCCAGTCTTCAGGGAAGATATCAGGGATGCGATCTCACAGTACTTTGAGGTGAACACAGGCAGCGTAGATTCAGCGTGCACACTCTGGGAGGCCTTTAAGGTGGTGTTGCGGGGTGATGCTATTGCTTAGTCAAAAGGCCTACAGGGTGGGATCCTAACAGAACTAGAGGAAGCAGAAGAGAAACTGGAGCGCAAATGCAATAGGGCAGGAGGGGACGCAGAACTTGTACTCGAGTTGCAGCAGAGGTGCGCAGAACCTTAACTACAAAAGGTATGTCGAGAGGCAACATGCAGGTGGGTATAAAACCGACCGCTTGTTGGCGTGGTTAAATAAGAGCGAAACCCCCAGGCCCCTGATTAGGATAATAACCAGAGAAGACGGGGAGGCGGTTGACACCCAGGATGGAGTCAACGAGGCATTCTTGGACTATTATAGAACATTATATGAGGACAGAGGAGGGGACAATCAGGAGGAGATTAGAGAAACACTAAAAGACATGGAATTACCTAAGATTAGTGTTGAAGAAAGGGAGGAACTAGACGCACCGATTACCCTGGAGGAATTAGAGGAGGTGGTGAAACAGCTGCCCACCTGCAAGACCCCGGGTACAGACAGATTCCCGGGTGAGTTTTACAAAATATATAAAGCAGAAGTACTCCCCCCTATGCTAGAGATGCTCAATGAGTCTTTTGAGAAGGGTCGGCTACCGGACTTGCTTAGAGAAGCACTAATCGTGCCGCTCCCCAAGCCCAACAAGCCAGGGCATTGCTGCGGCTCCTATAGGCCGTTGTCAATGTTGAACCAGGACAGCAAGATCTTGACGGCGGTCCTGGCTAATAGGCTGCGAAGGGTCATCAGTAAACTGATACACCCGGATAAGACAGGCTATGTCCCCAACAGAAATATAACCCACAACCACAGGCGACTCCACCGGGTGATTGAAGAGGGAAACAGGAGCGACGGGGAAATGGCGGTGGTGTCCCTAGATGCAGTCAAAGCTTTTGATTCAGTGAGGTGGCCATGGCTGCTGGCGGCCCTGGAAGAATACGGGATGGGGCCGGGTTATGTTAGGTGGGCAAAATTGTTGTACAGTGAACCACTGGCCAGAGTACGCACAGGATCGGTGATATCTGAGAGGTGGCAACTCAGTAGAGGCACCAGACAAGGGTGCCCCTGGTCCCCGATGTTATACATTCTGGCCCTAGAGCCCCTGGCAGTGTACCTCAGACAACAATATGACATGGTAGGTATTGAAGCAGGGGGAGAGAAACACCAAAATCCTTATATGCTGACGATTTGCTACTGTATTTGAAATATCCGGAAGAAAATCTTCAGTATATTCTAGAGGTCATGGAAAAGTATGCAGAACTGTCCGGCATATCGGTGAACCCCCAGAAATCGAGCATGTTCCCATTGGGGAGCTACATAGGAGCCCCTCTGGAACGATTGCCAGTGTTGTCCGTACCTTGGGCGGCTGATTCCTTCCGCTACCTCGGAATAGATGTATATCATACTGTGGAGGGGGAACACTTGCATAACACCGAAGTGGCTGTGAAAAAAATCTGCACAAATATGAAGTTTTGGGAGAAGCTGCCGCTGGCGATGATGGGACGGGGGGCGATGCTCAAAATGGTGGTCCTACCTAGGCTGTTACATTTCTTCAGTAATATACCATACTTGATACCCAAAAAGTTTTTTGTCAAACTGAACAGCATGTGTAGGGACTTCCTATGGCACGGCACTCGCAATAGAGTGGCGCTATGAAAGCTACAGAACTTCCATGATAGAGGGGGCATCAAGCTGCCGAACTTTGAGGCCTATTATGTAGCCAGTCAGTTGCAATATGTAACCAAATGGCTCTCTGATGAAGAAACTCCTGAATTAGGCTGCTTGGGCGGGACTGCACCCTGTTTTACCTAAAAGAGATTATCTGGGTGCCTAGACTTGAAATGAAAGAATGCCCGGTTATGCTGTTGCTTGGGTGGAAGATGTGGCACAGAGTGCGAACTGATGGAGAACCCATACCCGTGTTCCCCACAGGTGCCACTAGTTGCCTTAGCTAAGGGAGACAACCAGCTCAGGATGATAATCAGGACCTATTGGGAATCGGTTGGGCTGGTCACATTGGGAGACATATGGCAAGAAGGGGCTATTAGAGATTTCGAAGAACTGGGAGAAGAAACAGGCTTGCATGGAGGCCAATATGTCACGTATCTAAGGCTAGTGCAGACTATTTGCAAAACCTGGCCAGAGACGGTACTGGCAGAAGAGCCAGACGTTCTAATGGGAACAATATATGACATATCAGAAGGAGGGCACATGATCTCTAGACTATATGAGATGGTGATGACCCGGGTGGGGAAGGATTTGACTCATCTGAGGCTGGACTGGGAAGCGGAGGTGGGGGCACAGATGAGCGGTGGAATGTGGGAACGTGCTATAGGATACCACAAGAAAGTGTCCAGAAATGCTAGATTGCAGCAGATACAATTATACATAACGCATAGAGCCTATATGACCCCGAAGAGAATATCTAAGTTTGCAAACGCAGGAAGACAAGCATGCCCAAAATGCGATGAGGAAGACGCTGATATGACACACATGTTCTGGTCTTGCCCAGTGATTGAAGCTTTTTGGTGGGAAGTGGCAAGGAAACTAGCGGATAAAGGGGTCTCGCTCAACATAGATACAGCCTGGGCCTGCCTGTGGGAGGGTTTCCCAGACCACGGAACACTAAACACCTTGGGAAACTGAGGGACCTGGCATATGTGCTTGCTAAAAGAAGGATAGCTATGGGCTGGAAGCAATGCCACAAGCCACGGGTAGAGGCATGGTGGCGGGACTTGCAAAAATGGGCGGAGGCTGAAACGGTGGTGTGGCAGGAGGCATGTAGCAAGTGCGAGGAAGAAGAGCTGGGTAACCTGATGGCTTGGAGAATGTTAATAACAGGACTGTTTGGCACAGTAGTGGGTCCTGCAGCTTCGGAAGGAAGCGATACCCAGCCACACGCAGCGGATACAGAACTAGAAATGCAAATAAGCTCTTGGGGGGGGTTTGGGGAGCAGTAATGATTGTTAACTGATGCTCACGAGTTTATTGTAAATAATGCTGTAAGTTTGGTTTGTATTGTTTATTTTTCAAAGTAAAAATGTATTAAAAAAAAAAAATATGTTGGGCTTTTGCTATTGCATGCCATGTCATGGTGTGGCAGAAAATGGTGATGTGAGTTGGGAGGGTTTGGGTGACATACCAGGGATTGTGATGGTCTGTTTTGCGGGGGAGGGTGGGTGATACCCACCTTGCATGTGTTCCTTTTGGTCACACAGGATTTGTTATGTTTAAGTAGCTAGGGATGCACACAACGTTGCACTTCCGTGGCAACATTCTCAGGCTGGTAAGGTTATGACAGTTGACTGTCTCTTTGTCATCTTCGATTGTCACCTGGTATGTGCCAGGCCTGTGTGCACTATGCAGGGGTGGGAGTTTAGGTGAAAAATGTGGCCACAAGCTGGGTCCGGGCTGCCTCGCCACGTGCCCTTTACCCTCCCATGGGCAGCGCCTGTGCCTGTCGTTGGGGCTATGGGGGCACCACCATGTCCACCGGTATGTCCCGCCGTGTTGCAACATTGTGCAGGACACATGCTGCCACAATATTCCTGCACACTACTGGGGGTGGATATAGTAGCTGGCCACCAGAGCGGTCAAGGGAGCGGAAGCGTGACTTGAGCACTCCGAATGTGCACTCCACTATGCCCCTGGTTGCAATGTGGGCAGCGTTGTATCTTACCTGGGGTGGTGTGGTGGGATTCCGGATTGGAATCATCATGTGGTTGCTCAGAGGGTAGGCACTGTCCCCTGGGGAGGTGATAATGGTTGTGATTATTGGGGTTTGTGTATTTGTCTGTGTGTGACATGCATGCATGTGCACAGGCATTTGTACTAACCTAGGAGCCATGAGTCACCATGCTGCCCAGCTTCCAGGGCCCGGCTCAGGGCGGACATTCTGTATATGAAACTGTCATGGGTAGAGCCAGGATAGTTTGCATAGACAGAGGTGATGATTCCCTTTGCATCGCAAACGACCTGCACGTTGTTGGAATGCCAGTGCTTGCGGTTTTGATAGATGTGCTCAGTGGCCCTCGGTGGATGTAGGGCCACATGGGTGCAATCTATGGCACCGAGCACTTTGGGGAAGTGTGCCACCTTGTAAAAGTCCTGGACCACAGACTGCCTTTCTGCAGGTGTTCTGGGCAAGTATATCTGCCTGCGGAGTGAGGGGCGTGCAGTGATGATTGCCAACACCTGGTGTAGGCAGCGTGACTGCGTGGCCTGTGAGACCCCCCCCCACTATGGCAGTTGTCCACTGAAATGACACAGTGGCCAAAAAATGCAGGACATTGAGCACCTTCTCCAAGGGCATCAATGCTTGGGAGCACAGGGTGGGGGATGTAAGGTCATCTTCCCACTCCCTAACCAGGTCTAGGATAATACGGGTTGGAAACCTATACCTGCCATAGACCTGGTCATCAGGCATCCCAAAAAGGCTAGTCCGGGGAATAAAAATGCGGGCCCTGGCTATTCTCCTCCTCCTGCAGTGTCCCACGATCAATGCTGCAACAAATGGGGCATTCTTCGTAGCTGGATATACGTGTTTGTTGTTTGCATGCACTTTTATACTGTGCGCGGGGACTCTTCCGCCTGCCTTCATGTGGCAGACGTGTTGACACCTATGCGCGTCTTTTAGCGTGCACGGGTTTCCCGTATTCGATTCCATGAATATGTGTTGTTCACATGCGTTTGGGCGTTCCGTGTATTTCCCTGCAGTACTTACCCAGTTACGCCTTCTTTTTCACACGTTGTTCCCCATTCCGTGGGTTACGCCCCGTGTCCCGCCCCCTTTTTGGTGTGCGCACCGATGTTTTGCGCTTTCCCTGTGCGCGTCGCGCACAGTGTTCGGGATGTTGCAATGACATGTGCGCCCATGTGCGCCACGCACGGGTTTGGTGCACATCCCGAGGGTAACACGGACAGGGACTTCCATGATTCACACGCGTGCATGTGCGCCTGTTTTTTCACGCATGCGCCAACTTGCACCAAGACTTTCGGTGCACGTTTGTTCCATGAATCGACCCCCATGTGTTTGTTCCTAGTAGTCTGCGTTCAATTCATGACTGAGATTTGTGGAACATGTCTGTGTGCTGTTTTTCACCAAAAGGCCAGGTGAAGTAGAACAACATCACACGACCCTGACCCCCTGATGACACCACCGGAAGGGATGTCATGTGACCCCCACCCCCAAGTGACATCACAGGAAGTGATGGCAACCGACCTTCTATTTTTTCAGATGCGTTTACACCCATTTTTCCAGGCGCTCTCATTTCAGCCAGATACAATAACGAGGCACAGAAGGAGGCATGATTTGTCCATGATCAGACATTTGGGGAATGTAATTTTCCAGATTCGACAAGGCGTCTATATGTAAAACATACATAATGCAGTATTTGTAACAGGGTAACCAAAATCTCTAACGCAGGCTACAGCTATTGTATGAAACATATGTAGATAAATGGACACACAAGTATGCATTATATGTGGCGTTACTTTGTTAAACAAGTCAAAAAAGCACTGACTTGGGGAGGTGTTCGCTGCCGTTTACCCTTGAGAAAAAGGCTGAAAATTAAATCTTTCAACAGGATTTAGTATCAAAACAATTCCCTGGTTATAAATGTATATTTGAGTCAGCTACCACTACGAGAGAAGAAACGTAATAGACTTGTCTGCGTGCACAAAGGGGAGTGCACCTGATAATCTTATCTTTGCTGGAGTATGATACCTGGGAAAGGTTCTTTCAATACACCCAAGAACCCCCATACTTTAAATTATCTAAGCATAATACTGAGTGCCAGAGCACTTAAAACCCCCCTACCATTAAATGTAATATAATTGCTGCACATGTAAATTCATGACAACACACAATTATTTTAAATTGAGAACACCCACAAGTTATTTCTCACTCGGGGACTCACTGACAGACTTCAAGGCACGCATTGTACACTACCCCATCGTCACACCCAGTGGTGTTCAATGGCGTAGTACAAAATGTGGCGGATCCCCTGCGAGCCACGCTATGCCCCCGCCCAAGCTCCTTAACAAAGCACAGGGCACGCCACATCCTGGGCCGGTCCATGATGATTATGCTGCTGCAGGGGCATTGACTACTGTAAGTGAAAGAAGTAAATATGTTTTAAAATCAAAGCTTCAATGTTTAAAACGAAGGGGGCATAGCCTGGTCCACAAATATACCAGCCACCACCGGTGGCTGTTAAGTGTTTTTTTTGGAGGGTGTAAATATTTTCCACAAGTATATGATTGTGACGGAGCGTAGCGAGGGAGCCCGAACTAACACAAATGGGTTGGGTGGACATCAGAGGGATTCTTCTCCCTCCCCAGATAACATGTTTTGACTAATAGGTTAAAATGGTGCATTGCACAGCACACTTTCTGTGAAAATTTGGGTAAAAGGCCAACAATTTGGGTAAAAGGCCACCAATTGGTTTTGTAGGGTGTACGGTAAATCATGAAAAAAGTACAGTAGATGCAAGTACCCAAAAGAGCTCAAGTCATTTCCCAATGCATTATCATGCCAGTCCCTGCAATATATGACAATATAAAAAAACATTTACATGCTTTCTGTGCCCATACAATTCCATGCTGGCTCCATCGGCATATGCTAGTACTGCCATATAAGACAATAGTCATGTTCGCTTTAAGATGTTGATTTATGGTATCAAAACTGGCTTTGCCAATATATGCCAGCTTTCCTCTGTAAGAACATACTCCAGTTGGCTTGACCATTAAAAGGGACAAGTCACAATATGAAAGCCTGTCTAAACTGGTTCCAATGTAAGCCAGTCTAGACCCATAAGAACACTTATCATGCTAGATTCATCATAGATGCTGAGTTAATAAAATGTCATGTTAAAGTAAAAAAATATACAGGCAGTTACACCAAAGCGTTAGTCTAACGAGGTAACACTACTTATCATGCTTTCTTTTTTAAAGGTGCTGTGTTATAAATGTCATGCCACAGTAAGCAATGGCTAGACTGATTTCACCAAAATGCCATTCTAGCCAGGTAATGACACAATGAAATTGACTCTGCCCCGAAATACCAGTAAAACATGCAAAGTCAATCAAGGATTTTGCAAAAATACTTCAGTCTCTCAGGGCGTTATACACACATGCATCCCCTTTCACCCACTGGTCACTCGCCCATACATCCCCTCTCACTCACACTGGATTCACCACACAGGTACACACCAAACATCACCCAGAAGATTCAAACACACACTAACACATTCATACTCATTCACCCACCAGTCACTCACTCACACCTTCTCTTACATCCACTCATTGAATTCTCTACACAGGCACACACAGCCCACCCACCCAGAACATTCAAAAACACACCATCACATTCATACTCATTCACCCACCAGTCACTCACTCACACCTTGTCCTACATACACTCATTGCATTTCCTACACAAGCACACAAAAAATCCACCCACCCAGAACATTCATAAACACACATCACATCACTTCTCATTCACCCACCAGTCACTCACACCTTCTCTTGCATCCACTCATTGCATTCTCTGCATCCGGACACACCAACACACACACAACATTCAAAAACACACATCACATCACTTCCCATCCACCCAAGTCACAACCACTTTCTCTTACATTCACTCATTGCTTTCTCTACACAGGCACCCACCCAGAAAATTCTAAAACACACATCACTTCTCGTTCACCCACCATTCAAATACATACATCTGACACGCACGTCACACAAGCAAAATACACATCATATTTAAACATTTAAAAAAAGCCTTCTTACGTTTTTTTTGTCCAGCTTTGGTCCGTCCTTCCAGGCCACCCTCGGATACTCTGTGCTGCTCACAAACAGGTACCAGGAAGCTGTGAGAGCTTCCTGGTTCCTGTATGTGAGCTGCAAGGGAGCCTAGGGAAAAGGGTTTGGATCTGAACGTGGCATGTGCCACATGTCACGGTCAGCTCCAACCCCTACTGAGCACCTCTCTGGTCTAGCCTTCACTCTAATAAGGATTGGTTAGGGGACGCACCAGACATGGTGTGATGGGGCCCCCTGCACCATGGGTGCCCCCGCACCACAGGCCACCGTTACACCAGCACTCCCGTTTAAATATATATATATATTCACTAAAAAAAAACTTTGTTAAGGGGACGTTATGGTTAAGTTGCGCTACTAAAAACCTGTGAAATTCACTAAAAAACTGTACAAACGTGACATTATGGTTCAAAGTAAAACTGTAAAACCCCTGAAATTCGCCAGTTATGGTACGCTAAGCAACCATAACTGCCTGCACCACTGTGCACTGCTAACACTAACACCCAGGACATGAAAGATGGCATCACAAATGTCACTGATGACATCACTGATGATATCACATGTGTAGCCCCTTTGTTTTTGTTCACTGCTATATATATATGTATATTCAGTAAAAAAAAGGACATTATGGTTCAAAGTAAAACCGAAAAACCCTTGCCATTCGCTAGTTATGGTAAACTACGCAACCATAACTCGCGCCACCTACGTGCATTGCTAAGACTAACACCCAGGACATCAAAGATGACATCACAAATGTCATTGATGACATCACTGATGACATCACATGTGCATGTACTTTTCATGAAAAGTCTGCACAAGGGATTCTTATTATAATGTTGATAAACAAATTGTCAAGGATCATTCAAATAGATGTCATGAGCTATGTGGTGCATTAAGCAATGCATTGCTATAAATAGCATTCTATTATGAAGTTCTTTACAGTATAATAATGTACTCATGTATAAACATAAGCATTGTGTGCAGCATACATTATTGAGGTGCAATATTCATAATCTTCCCATGTTAAATAGTGGAATGGTAAATGCTTTCTTATTACAGTTTTGTGTACTGTGCAACATGTTATAAGTAGCTAATGAAACCCACTTCCTATATAATTTCATTATTACATACGAAACACAAAGACATAACAACAAACACAAATATGTGTAAATACAGTCAAAGTGAAGTATTCAAAAAAGCAGCAGTAGAACCAGAAATTGCTCATAACCTACCTGATTATCTTTATGCACAGAAATGATTTTTCTGTTTCAAACCTACTACTTCCCTATGAATAACTATCAGATGATGTGACTGCACCCTAAAGAGAGTAATGCGAATACAAATATGAGCATATCCACAGAAAGTACAGTAATACAAAAACAGCAGACCAATAAGAAAGTGTTGATAACCTGATTGTCTTCATACACAGAAAGCATTGGTATCTTTCAAGTGTGTATTCTCCCTATGTATATGTTTCATATGCTGTGAGTGAACCGCAAATGAATTACTGTAACAACATATTTGAAGTGTAAATCTACAAATGTAGTACTTTTCAATTTTATTGTTCCTAATTATCACTGGCTAAGATATATCACTAAAGGAAAAGAGAGGGAGCCAGGCATGTAATGTTGTCAGTGATGTCATCAATGACATTTGTGATGTCATCTTTGATATCCTGGGTGTTAGTCTTAGCAATGCACGTAGGTGGCGCGAGTTATGGTTGCTTAGCTTACCATAACTAGCGAATGGCAGGGGTTTTTCGGTTTTACTTTGAACCATAACGTCCCTGTAACAACGTTTTTTTTTTACTGAATATACATATATATATATATACATATATATATATATATATGGAAGTGAACAAAAACAAAGGGGCTACACATGTGATATCATCAGTGATGTCATCAGTGACATTTGTGATGCCAACTTTCATGTCCTGGGTGTTAGTGTTAGCAGTGCACAGTGGTGCGGGCCGTTATGGTTGCTTAGCCTACCATAACTGGCGAATTTTAGGGGTTTTTCGGTTTTACTTTGAACCATAATGTCACGTTTGTAAAGTTTTTTTAGTGAATTTCACAGTTTTTTAGTAGCGCAACTTAACCATAACGTCCCCTTAACAACGTTTTTTAACTGAATTTCACAGGTTTTTAGAAGAGGAACTTAGTCATAACATCCCGTTAAAGTTTTTTGTAACAGAATATACACTTTCATCATGTGATTTTGGGACATATGTACTATAATTTCCTTACTTTATATACATGTAACATAAAACCTACTGAACCCCCTCGCTAATAATATTTGAAAGGAACGGACTGAGCACCTGTCTGTGGACGGGCGGGGACGAGATCACCACTACCCAAACAGTCAGGGGGTATCTGAAATTGTACTATTGTGTTATATGAAAATGTCCAACTTTCAATTAGAACACATAAAGACATTATAAGTACTAATAAATAACCAATTGAACCTAAACGTCTGAAACATTATACATGCATTTAATGACCATGTAGAATGAAATGGATTATACCATAACAGAAAAAGGTATGCCTACAACGTAATTACCTCACAGAAACTGTGCAGCCAGGAGTGACAGTAGACGCACACAGTACAACAAAGACAAATTACAACAAAATAGTAAGTGAACCTCATTTGTCTTATATGTGTGTGTACTTTTTTTGTATGAGGGGCAGAAGAAATAATGTATTTCTGTTGTTTTGACACAGAAATGTGCAGAAATTTGGAGTGGCTGGAGGAGAATTTTCCGATTGGGGAAATGTCGGAAGATAGCGATAATAATGATACACACTACTCTGCATAAGCAAATTAATGGTCAGTATTTTATGGGCATTTAACATATATATATTTATTTTTAACAGACCAGGTAAAAAAGGAGAAAGGCCAACAAAGGACACAGAGGAAGACAGTCTAAAAAGGATAGAAGTGAAAATGGACATACTAAATGACAATTTTAACAGTTTAAGGCAATTTGTGGAGGAATATGTGAGAGGAAAAATATGATACCACTGTCCCACTTGTACCTGCCCCCTTCTCCCTTTCCCAGTGAACCATCCCCAAACCTTCAAGAAGAAAATAAACATTTTGATGAAACATCCATCCCTTCATCCCCTCACAACCAGCCTGTGTTAAATCCTAATTCCCCTATATTCATTTCAGTATCTGCTTCCGCCTATATTTCTCTTGATTGATGTCTGTGTGGGTATTGATATTTTTTTGATGTTAGTTGTAGTGAAATGGTTTGAAGCAAAACATTTTTAAAAAAAGAGTTAAAATGTCCACGCACACCGCGCCTGTTCGGGCTGGCCGTAATCAATATAGTATGGATGTTCTAGGGGCAATACACCTACCCATAGCAATCGCAACCAATTTGGACCTAATGTTATAACGCACCAGGTGTCCAATTTGTCCGCATTTGGACACAATGGGGACGTCCTAAGGACATTAGACCTCTCCGTACTGGTCACAACCAACATAAAACATGTTCTTAGAACACACCAGGTGTCCGGGATGTCTGTAAATCAACAAAATGGGAGTGTCATAAGGACAGTATACCTATCCGTACCGTCCGCAGCCATGATGGAAATGTCCGTAGAACAGGCGTGGTGTGTTAGGCAGAAACCTGTGCAGTTCCCTCTGGGACCACTGCAAAAAGTTTAAGACTACAGGAGTTAGCAGTAAACCCAATTGGTAGCAGTCTGCACCACCCAGATTTACCTGGTAGCTGTGGCTGAGCAGTCAGACTTCTCTCAAGACGAGTTAGGCAGTATATGGAGTACACAAGATAGGGCAATTTACACAGTCGGACAAGCAGACACGGATCAGAGCTTGGGTGTAAAGATATGTAATTATTTATTTAAAAACACATCTATGAAAAACACACTGGCACTAATATGGCAAACAACTTCAATCACAGTTGCTATAAGTACATATCAATCCCATAACAATATTTCGACAAGTCTAGTTTCAAAGACACCACTTATTTGCAGACAGAGGTGAGTGCTTAGCCTAGATGGCACTCTAGTATTCGTTAGAGAGGGAGAGAAAAAGGCAGGGTATGAAACCAACTCAGTACCAACACTTTTACGAAGCAAATGCAAGGCAAGCAAGGCAGGGTCTACTGTAGATCACAAAGTTCAGAGGCCAGGCCCACTCGGAGAGAGGCAAGGCGGTATGTCCCAAAAGTATCACAGTGGAAATGCACTTCAAGTCTTTGTAGAAAAATGTCACAGAAAGGTTGGACCAGTTTTAGAACAAAAGTTAAGAAGGTCTGGAGGCGACCCAGTGGAAAGGTAAGGATTTAAGACACCTCACGCTAACCGTCACAAGGGAAGCCAAGCGGACACAGTACCTTGAGAGTGAAGAGACAGCTCCGGCGGGGGCAGTTGTTCCTGGTGGTGGATGCAAGTCGGGCTATGCCAGAAGAAGAGATGATCTCGTCGTAGAGGAAAGTTGGAGATCGTTGTACCACCAGGGAAGAGACCAGACGCGGAGTGCTCAGTCACAAGGCACCACCTTTTGGTCACGGTACAGTGGTTAGTGGCTATCCGGTTGTCGGGGTGCTCAGCACGGGCAATTCGACCACTAGACGTCCTGGAAGCAAAGAAAAAGCAAGGGACTGGTTGTTCCTACCAGTCAAATGGAAGAAGACTCTCCAGCAGGGAGATCTCCTCTGTCGTTGGGAAGTGGTGAGTCGGTTCAGCAGGGCTCCACCGGAGGTGTCGTCGTTGCAGGTCGGCTCAGCTTTACCCTCGTCAGATTCTTAGGTCCTGTGGTGACTTCTGAAGTTCCAGTCCCAAAAGTCCTGCTTTTATGCAGAAAACCCCCATTCATTCAGCCTAGCTGTCAATCAAACATGCTAAGTGGTGAGCGGGGCGGCTCACCACTTGGGCCAATCACACCACAGTGCGACTTGAGTTGGCAAGGCAACTCAGTCCAGGGTGCCTAAACCCCCTCCCACACCCCCTGTGGTACCCAGACAGAATGGCACTACTCTGGAGGGCTTCTGTGCAGAAGCCCGCCAAAAGTGGACCATAGGGCTCAACCTTTGGTTTGGAGTTACAGAGGCGAACACATCTGCCATTTTAAAAACCAACTTCTGGCAGAAAATACCAACCCGTGAATTTATTTTAATTAAATAAACCGGCAGTATGTTAGAGACTAATGTGAAAAAGTATTAGCCTCGAACAATGGGAAAATCCCATAGGAATATATTTGCGGTCGAATATAAAAAGTAGTATCCACTGCCACCAGCCAAAACTCGACGAGGGGGGACGGGACAGTGCCCCCTCGAATAACAGACCCAGAGGTAATCAAATTACCCCTACCAGTACGTCCACAATAGGATGGTTTGTACTGGTTTTGTTAGTAAATTTAGGTCTAGTAAAGCCAATGGTGACTTTACATGCCCTGGGAGACAGTCAGTCCCAGGGTATGGAGTCTATGGTGGGGGTCACCTAGGACACCCCAGTGTTACGGCATGGAGGGTGCTGTGTAACACACATAGCAAAACACATGAGACCCTACGGAGTAAAAGACCCCATAGCCCATAGAACACATTAACATTCAAAGAAATACCACAAATCATGTCCAAGAGTGGAAGAAAAAGAGTCTCACTCTTGGCAGGATGAAAAAAACAAACTCCAGAAATCCAGCAAAGCTGCTGGGGGACTCACTAGGTTAGGAAATTCAGCCTAAACAGAGAATTCTCCCTAACATGGTGTCCGGCATGTCCGTAGTCAAACAAAATTGAGCTGTCCTAACGACACTGCACCTGGCCGTGCAGTCAGCAGAACATCTACGCACATGCGCACCACACCTATAAGTACTGTGAACATCGCGCCTGTCCCTAATTGTCCGTCTCACTTGTGTCGCACATTTAAATACTTTCAGGACCCGAACACTGTCCGTAGAACTCCCGGGCGCATGTCCGTTAATCTGCATTTGGTGTCCAGGGGGCAGCCATTTCCTTTGCGGATGTGTTCACAACATCATTTGACCGCACCCACGTTGAGTGTGTAGACTAATTTGCGCAGTTTGTTTGCTTCCGCAACATTTCAAAAGAACTTATACAAACATGGGAAATTATTTTACAGTATAAAATCACCATTTCACATGTGCCATACAATGGCCCAACCTTTCAAATTATTGTTTAGAATGTTTGCAACGCTTTTGAGTGATCAATATGGTCACGAGCCGCACCCCTCGACCCCTATAAATGGCCACACCCCCGAGCTCATCTTCATTGTGCTTCTGGCTATAGCAGATTGAGTTGTGCTACCTTTACTGCTGTAGCGAACATTAGCTGAGTAATCCTTATGGCATCATGGCTTCTGTTGCTTAATTAGCCTCAGCACCACCCCCACATCCTCCACCGCCACCACCTCCCCAAGGGCCTGCAGAGGGAAATACGGGTGAGGATGTAGAGTGTGAGGAAGAAGAGGAAGAAGAGAATGAGGTGGAGGAACTCCGCACTACAAGCACTCGCCGGGAGTCATGGGTGTGGCGGTTGTTTAGCGTTTTTGGGAACGTACCAAAAGCACGTGCAAACCTGGTCAAGTGTAACCAGTGCAAGTTGGTGCTGAGTCGCGGGAGACCTGGTGCGTGCAGCTTTGCTACGACAACCATGAAGCGACACCTAACGTCGTTCCACAGTGCGGACATTCGCAAAGTGGTGCCATGTGAAGAATATAGTAGATTGAGTTCCTCCACAGCATCCTTCGTGTCCGATCCTCTCACCATAAGAGACACTCCTGTGGGGGAGCGCATACATCCAGCTGCCTCACAAGGCATTCGCTATGCTGTTGACCCTTACCTTTCGAGTGTCACAATATTGTGTATGTACTGCGACGCAGTACTCTGCAGGGGGGAGAGTCTTCAAACTGCTTTTGAGGCTACGGTCACGGAGCCCCAGAAGAACTGCCCCTACCTAAGTAAAGGCCACCCTACATCTTTCTCTCTCCAACTGGCCTTTCTTATCCACATGGTTGGTGTCCCTTCCTTACCCTCCTTTGCCATCCTCTCTTAGTGTGTTGTGTGCTGCAAATCAATAAACTGGAAAAAAACAAAAATTACACAAAAGGCTCTTTTCAGAGCCGCCTTTCTCAGTTTAACAATAGAACTATCAAGTGTCCGGTGTAGGCCCCCGCGCATTGTTCAAAAAGTCAGCGGACAGTCATAGGACGCACAAAAATGGAGGGTGCAAGCGGAGCAAAACCATTGCACTTGGCGCTGGGAGCAAGTGGTGGCTCTGAAAAGAGCCTTTCAGTGGTGTTTTGTGTGTTTCAAAAACTGTGGATTTGAAAAAACGGATTGCCAAATAGATGACTATGAATCCAAAAAAGGTTGCAATGCATTTTCTACATTGCAAAGAAAAATCTGATTGCCAGCATATGTGAGATGGACTCCATGTCTGCGAAAAATGAAAGTGCTGTAAAACAAAATGTTTTCATTGTGGAATGAGGACATCCCAACATCTCTTAGAAAGGCACAAAAAGCCTTATTGACATTGTGCCTCGCTTTCTCTATTTGTGGACCAAATGCAGAAGAACGCAGCCATATTTGTCTTTGTGCAATACGGGAAAAAACTATTTGGCAATTTGGAAACATGTTCATGACCTTCACAAGTCCTTCCTTCATTGCAAATTGCAAAGAAATTCCAGAAACATGTCCTAAACTGTTTCCTCCGCAATTAATGATAATTATATCAGGATGAAGCTGTGTGTGTAAAGTACCACAGAGAGGTAAGAAACCACAAGTTTGGCAGAACAAGTCAAAGTGCACAGCGCTTTTTAACTAAAGAAATTAGAGAAGCACTAGAGCTGCAGGTGACTGAGAGGTGTGGGAGCACTGCCAGATGCCACCCACAGTTAAGAGACAAAATGAGCACAGACAGTTCTCAGTCTCACTGCGCTAAGCAGTGCAATAATGACATGGGTTCCAAGTAATTCAAGGAAAGAGGGGTTTTTCATAAGTCCAATGGATTTACAGGCTGATTCATGGAATTAATGTGCGCTGAAAATTCCCGCACAAGCGTGCAAAACCGTGCGAATCGCAGTGCAAGTGCGAAAATTGCAGCAAAACACACGCACATTGATTCATGGAAGTCCGTGCGCAAGTAAAATCTGGGATGTGCGCTGAAAATCTGCGTGGCGCACGCTGGCGCACAGGTCATCTAACTGCGTGCGCTACGGCCACAGCGAAAGCGCACATAGCGCGGCGCACATAACAAAAGTAGGCGTAACACGGGGCGTGACACGCAGAATGGGGAACAACGCGTGAAAATGTGGGCGTCACGGGGGAAGTACAGGAGGCAAGTGCGCGGACGCCCACACACTCGCCTACAACACATATTCATGGAATCGAATAGGGCAAACCAGCGCACGGGCGAGGACGCGCACAGGCCTAAACACGTCCGCCAAAATGTGCGCTAACAAAAAGCACGTATATACAGCTCTGATGATTGTCCCATACTGTGGCCCTCTAGGACAAATGACGTGCAAAGGGGTAGGCCACAAACACGAACACCTGCTGTGACAAAAATAGCATGTGCGTGTATTTCGGGGGTGCAAGGAAAGTTTCACACGCGAATGGCCTTGGGCGAGCGGGGTGCGTGTAAATCTGGGGTTCGTGGGAAGTTTCACCCGCGATAGGCCCTGTGCGAGTGGGGTGCGTGTATTCCAGGGTTTCACGTGAAGTTTCACACGCGATTGGCCTGGGTACGTGTAAATCTGGGGTGCGCTGGAAGTTTCACACGCGATTGGCCTTGGGCGAGCGGGGTACGTATATTTCGGGGGTACGCAGGAATTTTCACACGCGACAGGCACTGTGCGAGTGGGGTACGTGTATATCTGGGGTACAGGGGAGTCCTACACGTGAATTGGCAGTGTGGGTCCTCCCAGGTGTTCCCTCTACACCCTGCACGGCCCCTGCAGGCAGCCCACACCACAGGGGACTACCCTGCACCCCTGGTCATGTCCCGCAGGCAGCCCACCCACCATGGGCCTGCCCCCCAGCCAAGCCACATGTCACCTTGCACTACTGATCACCAACGCATGACCCCCTCCGCCCCCACCCCCCAGCAGTGCAGGGCACCTGCCAGCAGGCCCCCACTCATGTCCCCTTGCACCCCCACCCCCCAGCAGTGCAGGGCACCTGCCAGCAGGCCCCTACTCATGTCCCCTTGCACCCCCACCCCCCAGCACTGAGGGGCACCTGGCAGCATGCCCCGAATCATGTCCCACTCATGTCCCCTTGCACCGCCACCCCCTAGCAGTGCAGGGCACCTGCCAGCAGGCCCCCACTCATGTCCCACTCATGTCCCCTTGCACCCCACCCCCCAGCAGTGCAGGGCACCTGCCAACAGGCCCCCACTCATGTCCCCTTGCACCCCCAAACCCCAGAAGTGCAGGGGTCCTGCCAGCAGGCCCCCACTCATGTCCCCTTGCTCCCCCACCCCCAGCAGCGCAGGGCACCTGCCAGCAGGCCCCCACTCATGTCCTCTTCCACACCCACCCCCCAGCACTGAGGGGAACCTGCCAACAGGCCCCCACTCATGTCCCACTCATGTCCCCTTGTACCCCCACCCCCCAGCAGTGCAGGGCACCTGCCAGCAGGCCCCCACTCATGTCCTCTTGCACCCCCACCCCCCAGCACTGAGGGGGACCTGTCAGCAGCCCCCCACTCATGTCCCACTCATGTCCCCATGTATCCCCACCCCCCAGCAGTGCAGGGCACCTGCCAGCAGGCCCCCACTCATGTCCCCTTGCACCCCCACCCCCAGCAGTGCAGGGCACCTGCCAGCAGGCCCCCACTCATGTCCCTTTGCACACCCACCCCCAGCACTGAGGGGCACCTGCCAACAGGCCCCACTCATGTCCCACTCATGTCCCCTTGCACCCTCAGCCCCCCAGCATTGCAGGGCACCTGCCAGCAGGCCCCCACTCATGTCCCCTTGCACCCACACCCCCCAGCAGTGCAGGGCACCTGCCAGCAGGCCCCCACTCATGTCCCCATGCACCCCCACCCCCCAGCAGTGCAGGGCACCTGCCAACAGGCCCCACTCATGTCCCACTCATGTCCCCTTGCACCCTCAGCCCCCCAGCATTGCAGGGCACCTTCCAGCAGGCCCCCACTCATGTCCCCTTGCACCCACACCCCCCAGCAGTGCAGGGCACCTGCCAACAGGCCCCACTCATGTCCCACTCATGTCCCCTTGCACCCTCAGCCCCCCAGCATTGCAGGGCACCTGCCAGCAGACCCCCACTCATGTCCCCTTGCTCCCACACCCCCCAGCAGTGCAGTGCACCTGCCAGCAGGCCACCACTCATGTCTCCTTGCACCCCCACCCCCCAGCACTGAGGGGCACCTGCCAGCAGGCCCCCACTCATGTCCCACTCATGTCCCCTTGCACCGTCACCCCCAGTACTGAGGGGCACCTGCCAGCAGGCCCCCACTCATGTCCCATTCATGTCCCCTTGCACACCCACCCCCCAGCACTGAGGGGCACCTGCCAGCAGGCCCCCACTCATGTCCCCTTGCACACCCACCCCCCAGCACTGAGGGGCACCTGCCAGCAGGCCCCCACTCATGTCCCACTCATGTCCCCTTGCACCCCACCCCCAGCAATGAGGGGCACCTGCCAGCAGGCCCCACTCATGTCCCCTTGCACACCCACCCCCCAGCACTGAGGGGCACCTGCCAGCAGGCCCCCACACATGTCCCCTTGCACACCTACCCCCCAGCACTGAGGGGCACCTGCCAGCAGGACACCACTCATGTCCCACTCATGTCCCCTTGCACCTCCACCCCCCAGCACTGAGGGGCACCTGCCAGCAGGCCCCCACTCATGTCCCCTTGCACCCCCACCCCCCAGCACTGAGGGGCACCTGCCAGCAGGCCACCACTCATGTCCCACTCATGTCCCCTTGCACCCCCACCCCCCAGCACTGCAGGGCACCTGCCAGCCGGCCCCCACACATGTCCCACTCATGTCCCCTTGCACCCCCACCCCCAGCACTGAGGGGCACCTGCCAGCAGGCCCCCACTCATGTCCCCTTGCACCCCCACTCCCCAGCACTGAGGGGCACCTGCCAGCAGGCCCCCACTCACGTCCCACTCATGTCCCCTTGCACCCCCACCCCCCAGCAGTGCAGGGCACCTGCCAGCAGGCCCCCACTCATGTCCCACTCATGTCCCCTTGCACCCCCACCCCCCAGCAGTGCAGGGCACCTCCCAGCAGGCCCCCACTCATGTCCCCTTGCACCCCCACCCCCAGCACTGAGGGGCACTTGCCAGCAGGCCCTCACTCATGTCCCCTTGCACACCCACCCCCAGCACTGAGGGGCACCTGCCTGCAGGCCCCCACTCATGTCCCACTCATGTCCCCTTGCACCCCCACCCCCCAGCACTGAGGGGCACCTGCCAGCAGGTCCCCACTCATGTTCCCTTGCACCCGCACCCCCCAGCACTGAGGGGAACCTGCCAGCAGGCCCCCACTCATGCCCCACTCATGTCCTCTTGCACCCCCACCCCCCAGCAGTGCAAGGCACCTGCCAGCAGGCCCCCACTCATGTCCCACTCATGCCCCCTTGCACCCCCACCCCCAGCAGTGCAGGGCACCTGCCAGCAGGCACCCACTCATGTCCCCTTGCACCCCCACCCCCCAGAAGTGCAGGGCACCTACCAGCAGGCCCCTACTTATGTCCCCTTGCACCCCCACCCCCCAGCAGTGCAGGGCACCTGCCAGCAGGCCCCCACTCATGTCCCACTCATGTCCCCTTGCACCCCCACCCCCCAGCAGTGCAGGGCACCTGCAAGCAGGCCCCTACTCATGTCCCCTTGCACCCCCATCCCCCAGCACTGAGGGGCACCTGCCAGTAGGTCCCCACTCATGTCCCAATCATGTCCCCTTGCACCCCCACCCCCCACCAGTGCAGGGCACCTGCCAGCAGGCCCCCACTCATGTCCCCTTGCAACCCCACCCCCCAGCAGTGCAGGGCACCTGCCAGCAGGCCCCCTCTCATGTCCCACTCATGTCCCCTTGCACCCCACCCCCCCCAGAAGTGCAGGGCACCTGCCAGCAGGCCCCCACTCATGTCCCCTTGCACCCCCACCCCCCAGCACTGAGGGGCACCTGCCAGCAGGCCCCCACTCATGTCCCACTCATGTCCCCTTGCACCCCCACCCCACAGCACTGAGGGGCACCTGCCAGCAGGTCCCCACTCATGTCCCCTTGCACCCCACCCCCCAGCACTGAGGGGCACCTGCCAGCAGGCCCCCACTCATGTCCCACTCATGTCCCCTTGCACCCCCACCCCACAGCACTGAGGGGCACCTGCCAGCAGGTCCCCACTCATGTCCTCTTGCACATCCACCCCCCAGCACTGAGGGGCACATGCCAGCAGGCCCCCACTCATGTCCCCTTGCACACCCACCCCCTAGCGCTGAGGGGCACCTGCCAGCAGGCCCCCACTCATGTCCCCTTGCACACCTACCCCCAGCACTGAGGGGCACCTGCAGAAGGCCCCCACTCGTGTATTACTGGGGTGGGCGGGGAAGTACAGGAGGCAAATGCGCGGAACGCCCACACGCACGCACCAAAAAAGACGCGCTAATCCGGAAACACCTACGCCAGCAGGAAGCAGGCGTACATGGACCCGCGCAGCATGAAAGTGCGCGCAAACAACAAGCAAGCTCAGACGCCAGGATGAACATACCGTTCCTAGCAGCAGTGGTTGTGGGATACCGCAGGAGCAGGAGGAGGATAGTCAGGCCCAGAATTTTCATAACCAGAACCAGCCTTTTTTGCATGCCTGATGACCAGGTGTATGGGAGGTACAGGTTTCTACCTCACATAATACTCGACCTGGTCAGTGAGTGGGAGGATGACCTCACATCACCCACCCTCTGCTCCCAAGCACTCAGCCCCCTGGAGAAGGTCCTCAATGTACTACACTTTTTGGCCACCGGATCATTTCAGCGGACAAGTGCCATAGTGGGGGGGTGTCACAGTCCACGAAGTCCCGCTGCCTATACCAGGTCTTGGCCATCATGACTGCACACCCATCAGTCCGCAGGCACATATACTTTTCCAGAACTCCTGCAGAAAGGCAGGCTGCCGTCCAGGATTTCCACGGGGTGGCACAATTCCCCAAAGTCCTAGGTGCCATTGATTGCGCCCATGTGGCTCTACATCCCCCCATGGCATCGGAGCACATCTATAGAAACCGCAAGCACTGGCATTCCATCAACGTCCAGGTAGTATGTGATGCCAAGGGAATCATCACCTCAGTATATGCCAACTATCCAGGGTCCACCCACGACAGTTTCATTTACAGAATGTCAACCCTAAACCGGGACCTAGAAGCTGGGCGGCATGGCGATACATGGCTGCTCGGTGAGTATAAATGCCACAGCACATGCAGGCATGCCAGATACTGAGTAATGTCACAACCCTACTAATGATACCCATCACCACCTCCCCAGGGGACAGTGCCTACCCTCTGAGCACACACATGATGACGCCAATTCGGAACCCCACCACGCCACCCGAGGTAAGATACAACACAGCCCATATCGCAACCCGGGGCATAGTGGAGCGCACATTCGGAGTGCTCAAGTCACGCTTTCGCTCCCTTGACCGTTCTGACGGGCAGCTGTTATACGCTCCCCCAGTAGTGTGCAGGATCATAGTGGCAGCACGTGTCCTGCACAACGTTGCAATACGCCGGGGCCTGCCAGTGGACATGGTGGGGCCCCCACATCCCCAACCACATGCACGCCCGCTGCGCATGGGAGGGGAAAGGGCACAGGGTGAGGCAGCCCGAACGCAGCTGGTGGCTAATTACTTCACTTAGTATCACACCCCTGTGGAGTGCACACAGCCCTGCTTCATACCAGCTGACAATTGATGATGACACAAGGGACAGTCAACTGTCACAACCATACAAGCCTGAGATTGGTCACCTGGAAGTGTCACAATGTGTGCATCCCTACCTACAGAAACACCACCAATGCTGTGTCATCCAAAGACACATATGCTGCTAAATGCATTGCCCCCTTGCAAAATACAACATGAGAACAGTGCCATGTCACCCAACCCCTCCCCAGCACCACCACCCAACACACCATGGCATGTCATGCTATGTGAGAGCAAACAAAGCAATCCCGAAAACCTGACACAAGTGTCACAAAGTACAGTGTCCCTAATGGAAACTGGCCACACACAATATGCTCCCAGTAATGTTGAACTAACAACACACATGACCAAATACTTACCAACAATACAATGCAGCTACACCAGCTCAAACATAACTAAAACATGACAGTACTAAGTTAAAGTAGTCGTAGTCTTACAACCTGAATATGCCACCACACCGCCCCCTTCCAACTGTAGTCTTGCAGGCTTCAAAACTTGTCTTTGTACTGCATACAACATGAACTCCATCTCCAAAGTAGACTGCCTTGTGAAGACATGAGGAATGAACCTGCAAATTCAGAGGGAGACATGGAAGCAGAAGCATACATAATTCTAACTTGCAGTGTACAATACAACAACAATATACACAAGGAATGTCTACACAGTATTGACTACAGACTGCCCACACAGCTCATGGGAGCCCAACATCACTGTGTACATCACTTGGTCACACCCTTTGCAAGCCCATGGAAACGGGAAGCAGGAGGGGTGTGTGTCTCACGAACCCAAGCATCGAACCCAAACTCAGGACAAAAATGCATGTGCCCAGCCGGAATACAGTGGATGCCCACGGGAGCCACAACACACTGTTAAAAAATAATAAAAAAAAAAAAAGCAAAAATAAAAAATAAAAAATGGCCATGTGGTGGGAGGGGGGGGGATTCCACCCAGGAGGTCCGAGGACAGGGTGCGCACCAACAGCTGCCTGTGTGGATGTTGGAAAAAAAAAAACACCTCCATGGGCTCATGGCCTGCACGGCTATGCCAATGTGGGAGAACTGCTGCTGTCGCTCTCATTACCCTCTGCTGCTGCCACAGGAGGTGGTGGTGCTATGGAAGGCAGCCCACGCAAAGCCCTGGTATGGTCCTCCATGGCAGCAAGCATGCGGGTGTGGAAGGTCTCGTTCTGGAGGATTATAGTGCGGAGATCCCCATGCAGCGCCTGACGTGATGCCCGGATCTCCTCCCGAGTTGCCTGCATCTCAGCTGAGAGCGAACGTGTGAGCCGCTCCAGCTGCTGTTCTGTCCTCAAGTTAGTGGAAGTCTCAAGGTCAACAAGAGTCTCCCTGAGGTGATGGAGTTCTACCCTCAGGGCTTCCCTGTGGCCCTGGGACTCTATTGATATCGAGTGCCGCCCGTCTGTCCGTGTTGGACGCCATCATGTCCTCCCTGTGTGATTGGCAAATGGAGTCTGTTGCCTGCTGTAGTAGCTCCATCTGCCTTTCAGGGGGGACAATGGAAGTGGCCACCCTCTCCATTGCTTGAGCCATTGTCTCAACTGATGCTGCCTGTTGGGTTGCCATACCGTAAATGGATTGTTCCCATGCGGTATTACCTGGTGGCGTATGGCCACCGCATCGGCGGGCACCACACCTGTTTGGGGCAAGGCAATCTGCGCCTTGCTGTGCCGGCAATGCCTGAGGCTGCAGGACTGCATTCCCCCTCTGATCTGCTGGGCCAGGAACAGGATCAGATGTTGTGGAGTGTGACGCTGCACCCGTAACCGCCAAACAAAGGCTGACTAACCAACACTGACATCCCCATAGAGGGTTCTACCACTGGTGCAGGTGGGCTGGACAGAACAGAACCCCTTCCAGAAACACTTACCTGCGACGCCACATAGGTCTCATCATCCGAATCAACACCTGAATAGAGGTCTGGGGAGGTGCACCCAGAGACACCCCTGGACAGAATCATCTGCAGCAAGAGTGGGTTCTCATCCACCACCACACCATATCCCCCACTGGTGGCCGGTTGTGCCTCAGGTTCCTCCTGGGTCTGCACCATCTCCTCAACCTCAACAGCATCAAGTGCGTCATCCCCTGCAAAAACATGAAAGACAAAAAAATGGAAACAGGCATTAGCACCATAGCACACAAATAGGCCTGACAAGCTACAGAACCAGTACATGATTTACACATGTCCCACATGACTATAACCCTCCCATTCATGCACTGTCACAGAGTTGGAAGGGGAGGCAAAAGTCTGACACTGATGACACCAAGATGGAAGAGCAACACATTTCCTGCATGCTGGGTAGCACTGCCATCACACATTGGCCTGTGAGTGGCATGTCCTATGCACATAAATGACACATGCCATCACACAGATGGCATGTACCATAGCCATGGTAGATTCCACAAGTACATCCATATGTCAGTGAACGAGTACTGTCACCCATCCATGTGAGATGGACATGAAGAGATGAAAAATGCCACATCGTGTGAAAAGATACGCCATGTGCCACACACTGCAACACATCCAGTGTACAAAAATACAGTGATTGCAGGGCCTTGTACACATCAATGGTTGTGCACTTCAACATGACAGGAAACAACTAGCATGTTCCACATTCAAACAGGCCCAAAACATCATGTGATCAGGACAATACTCATTCAGCCTGAATGGTCAAATCATTCAACTACCAAGGTGACACATGTGGGCCAATGTGGGGCTCTTCAATGACAGAAGCATGTCACATATGTCACAATAGGGCTGAGGAATGTGTTGCAAAAGTGGGAGAATTGAAACAATCAGCCTGAAAGAACACTGAAAAATACAAACAATGTTGTTGCATGATGGCACCTCAAGGGCAACTGACGTAATGTTGCGCTAAATTACTACTGTGGGCAGAAGGGATAGTGTCACACCCAAATTCAAGGCCGCAGAATGTTTTGGATGAAGCACATGGGTGACCCATACTACTCAGTCACACACACCCTCACCTGGCACTCAATCAGAACCCGTCACCCAAACAACATACACATGCATTACACACACACGCATGGGCACTCACCGGACATTGTATCATAATCGTGTAGTTCTCCCACACCTCGGATCTGTTCCTCTGTGACGAAGGTCCCAGCAACAGACTCATGTTGAGTGAGTTTGTTGTCCTCTTGTGGAGACCCACCGCCAGTCGCCAGAGTAGCAGCATGACTTGAGGCCAGCTTGTCCTTTGCTCTGCGTTTCAGGTCGTTCCACCGCTTGCAGCAATCATCAGCTGAGCGCCTCACAAATCCAAGGGAACTTATGTGGTTGGCGATGGTCTGCCAGTGTGCCTTACGTTGACCAGGTGTGGTCTTGGACCCTGCAGTCACCACCATTTCGTGGCTATGTTGCAACACATAGCTCACAAGTGCATTAAGTTCCGAATCATTGAAGCAAGGCTTCCTTGAGGTACCGGAGTGTGTAGCCGTGCCTGGTGTCTCAGCCTGTTGTGCCAGAGCACCCTTCTTCCTCTTTTTAGAAGGTGGAGCGGAGCCAGAGTGGCTAACGCCGCTCTGGTCAGTAGGGGCAGACTCACTGGTGGACTGGGTTGTTGGAGTGTGCGAATGCACATTGACCATAGGACTTGGTGCAGGCATTGTCTGAAGTGTGATGTTGGCAGGGGGAACATCAGTATGATGGACCAGGACGACACTGTCCTGGCTGGGAGAGTCAGAGCTGGGGTGGATGGAGCTGCAGCTGCCCCTACAGCCTCACCACTCTGCATACTTGGGGCAGCAGATGACATAGCTGCCACAGATCCACGTGGCTTGGTGACAAATTGCACCGCCACATGTAGCTTAAACTTGCTGACCTGGATGTCAGCCAGGGAGTCATCCTGTGCCGGGTCAGGTGCCACAATGGGCTGGTCCAACAAGGGCTGAGCTGGGATGGTCTCAGCCACGTTTCCCTCAACCATGGGGGGGGTCATGGGTGTCCATGATTGGTCCTCCACACATGGGGGTATAGAGGCACCCTGCAAATCCTGGCCACGTCTCCTACCGCGCCCACCACGTCCACCTTTTGAAGGTTGGCCACCTTTGCCTCCCTTACTGCTTGGTAGCCTCCCAACCATGGCACTGATGTTGTTGTGCGTATGGGAGGAGCAGTAAACTATTGTCCTGGGCAATTGGGGGTCAAAGGGGTAGGGTACTAGATGGAATTTGTACGCTAGTGCTCTAACAAGGCTGTCTGTGACCCCTGGGGGAAGATGACGGGTCACGCAACGCACAGGCAGCCCAACAACAAAAATAAACGTGCACGCAACCCCTCGTAGACCACGTGCGTGGAAAAATGAACCCGCACTACACTGTGGCACCCAGATACACAAAAATAAGCGTGCGCGTGATACACGCAGCCTACAATGACCTCTGAAGGGGTACGCGACACACGGGGCAAGCACAGTTGCTAAGTATGTGCGGAACTCACCGTCTGCCTGGAAAAAGAACGTGAAAAATATGTGCGTGTGCGCGTTGGCAACACCCCCGCCAAAAGAAGAATTGTACGCTGTCTGAGGAGACAGGACAAAAGGAGAAGTGAACACTGTTTGAGGAAACAGGCCCCAAAAAAGTAGAAATATGAAAGTTGTCAGAGGTAACAGGGAGTACGAACTTGAAATGCTGTGAAGTAATCGCGTGTGAACCGACAAGAAGTACAGAATCCAGCCACTCGCTCTCCACAAAAAGCACGTACAAGGAAATAGCGTCCTACACGTACCTTTTAAACCGGCCCACACGTACACATCACTTATGCGTGTACGCGACCTTTCCTCCAATTACACGCGCTGACACTCGGACGTGCAGATTTTCCATGTGTGCTCTGTCATCACGTGCTATGAGGGAAACATCCACGTGCGTCACATCACAGATGTGCTTATGCTCTAAGGGCCTTTGGTCCAATGAAATCGCGTACGTGTGCTGACACGCTTACGCGCTAAGGGCCTTTCCTCGAATTACAAGCTGATGTGCAAGATTTTCACGTGCCAAATCACTCCGTATCAAGCTGGCCACGCGTTCACACATGGAAGACCACGCTCCTGCCCAGAAGGCCGAATTACTGCCCTCCAGAGCCCCAAGCACGCTCCCACCTGCCATCTGCTGCTGCCTGATTGCCTGCTGCCCACGTGCCCTGCCATTTGCTGCCTGCACGTCAGCCAGGGGTGCTGTTGCTGTGACCACCCCTGCTGGAACCGAAGACTCCTGACTGGGATTCCATCGCTCCACAGCCCAGCCCCAGGACCCAGTTTCCCACCCACTCCTGCCTCTGGGGTTGCCATGTCGGGCACATCTCCATCTGGCACCACTGGCAACCCCCAGCCAGAGAGGCAGAGGGCCACAAGCTTCAATGCCACCGAAGTTGGTGTCCTGGTGGAGCATGTCCTGGGGCATTATGATGCCCTCTTCGGAAGGTCGCGCGCCGACAAGGAAGGACGGACCAGGATCTGGACGGACATCGTGACTGCCATCCACGCGGAGGGGGTGGCAGTCTGCGAATTCCATCATGTCAAGAAGCGCTGGGAGGACTTCAGGTCCAGGACCCTCAACAAGGCCCGGCGCCTCGTGGAGGGGGGCCGGGGCAGCATGAGTACCATCCAGATGAGGGTCCTGGAACGCGTAGGCCCAGCGCTCCACGCCCAGATCCTTCGGAGGCAGACCCGTCGGGAGTCGAGCGGTAAGTGGCCAAGCATTGCTGTGTGAGACAGGGCATGTTGCAGGGTGCTGGTTGTCTGATACTTGCCTGTATGTGTGACATAGGCCATGTACGTATGTGTGTGCGCAGGGAATCATGGTCATGCATGTGAGACTAGTAATGTGTGAACCACATGGTTGATGCATGTTTTACAATGCAACATGCGGAGCAGCATGGGGAATGCACACATTAATGCATGGCTGTCTCTGTTATTGGACATGGATGGGGTGTGAGAGATGGGTGCTGCTGTCATGGACATGTATGGTGTCCATGTCTGTGTGTCTGACTTGCGTGTCTGTGACTTGGAAATGCCATGGATGCATGACACATGTCTGTGACAATGTTCAGATTCACTGATGCACCCTACTCATCCCTGTATCCACTGTGTCTGGGGTGTACGAGGCCAGATGGTTGAAACTAGGGTGAAGTGTGTGCATGTGATGGGAATGACCCATGATGCATGTGAGTTTCAAACCAGCATTGTATGTTTGAAGAGTCCCTTGGACATGTATGCTAATGTTCATAGCATGCGCCATGCCTGTTACTGCATGTGTTTTGCCTGCACTGACCCATGTGTTGTGGAGGGACATGATGGAAGTGATGTTTGACAGTGCCACTCATCTGCTATTGCTTCCTGTCTAGGGGACCATTGTACAGTACCCTGATGCTTGTGTTCTATGTCTCCCTCTACACAGCGGCAAGTGATGAAGAGGGCGGAGATGGCACTGTGGAGCAAAGCGGCGGGGATGCCCCCATCGGCCGGCGACGCAAGGCCCAGTCACCCTCCCAGAATTTACCATTGTCCGGTAGTGAGGGGACTGGTGCTGCGTCTGCCACTTCGGCTGCAGCGGAAGGGGTGGGTGAGCCCCCACAGGGACTTGCAATGGCGGAAGACGGTGTGGAGCCATCCAGGTTGGTGGTTTCCACAGAGGAGGAGTAGGCCGCTACTGAGCCGCACATGGGGCCTGGTGGGGGTGGTACCACTGGTGCAAGTGGTGCAGTCCAGGGCCAGGGGCAGGAGGCAGCACAGGTCACCGCCGAGGGGCCTGTTCATGTCGCTGTGCCTGACCCTGTGACAGCACCACCATGCACCAGCAGGGATGCCCCATCCCAGGCCCGTCCGCAGGTAGTGGGGATGTCCATGTCATCTGACACTCCTCTACCTGCGGACGAGGGGACCCCTGGCTGTATGGTGGAGAAGGTCCTGATTGGTGTCGCGTTGCACACGCGTGACATTCGTGATGACGTGCGTGCTTCCCGGGGGGAGCACGCACGTCATCACGAAGAGCAGCGTGCCAACGTGGCCCAGTTGGGAGTGTCCATGGTCGGGGGTTTTGTACATGTGTCGGCCACTCTGGCGGCCCTCTCCTCCTCTGTGGAGACTATGCGCCAGTCGTTCTCCATGCCGTCTTCCGGCCCAGATGCCACCAGGGCCCCCTGTGGAACTGCCCTGACCAACGCAGCCAGCCCGGTGGGGATCCCATCCCTGCCACAGTCGGGAGTCGGAGGTCCAGCAGGGGTGGACACCACAGCAACTGGACACCAGCAGATGGAGGATGTGCCGGCAACATCGAGCAGGGCACGTACACGACAGCATCGGTGGATTCCATCAGCCTGGATGCTGTCGTGCTTGCAGAGGCAGTTGCGTCGGAGGCAGCGGCAGGCTCAACGTGGGAGGCATCATGGCTCGGGGCAATCAGAGGGGCAGGCATCGGCCAGAGGGCAGGAGGACCCTGGAATGGAAGTGTCTTCTGTGTGGCAGCGGTTGGGCCAGCAGATAGGTGCGGAGCGGCGGCGGGTGGAGGAGGCACGGCTCACGATGGTCAGGGCGGAGAACTCCATGCGCAGGGCGCTGAGGCGGGCTGAGTGCCTCGAGGGAATTCGCAAGGAGTTGGAGGTGGACATGGCGTTATCCCTGCGAGACCTCGGGGCCAGAAAACAGGCCCGCATCCAAGACATTGAACAGGAGTTCGATGATGCCCTGGCCCATGACATCAACAAGTGAGCCGTTGGACTTGCCTGCCGCCATTGTATATAGTTCATTAGTGTTAAGTTTCATTTCTTTTTTATTTCATTTGGGGCGCATGGACTATGCCCCACATTTTTGTATATAGTTAGTAATTTGGTAGGTTTTATTGTAGGTTTCATTCATGTCATTGGGCTCATGGACCCTGGATTTGCTATTTGTACATAGTTTTACAGTGGATTTTTCTCCTTCATCTTTATTTTTCTTCACCATGGAGCAATGGATATTACACTTTTCTTTCCCTTTGGATTTGCTTTGTTGGGCGGTGACTTTGGACACATTTTCATTTGGATTAATTTGGATTCTCTTTTTTTTTATTTATCATTTTTTGGGACATGCTGCATTTTCATTATTATTGGCATTATTGTGTGTTTTTATTTCATTCCCTTCATTTTGACTTGATTACATTTTTGTTTCTTACTTCAATGTGTGGTCTTCTCTCATTGGTTTCATGCATGTCACAATGTGGGTTTTCTCAGTCATGTGTTGCCATTGTGTGGGTCGGACAGACTTGTACTCATGCGCATACTGCTTATTTGTGATCTATCATGTAATGGGGATTTCTATTTGGAGTGGATGTAAAGCTTGGTTGGTTGTTTGGACTGGGGTGCTGTGGTGTGGGATTTGTGTGGCCATGAGAGCCAGGGATCTGGATTGTGATGACGTGTTGGCTGGGGGACAGGTGCCTGTCAATAATGGAGGGTGGGGGTGCAGGGGGACATGTGTGGGGGCCTGCTGGCAGGTGCCCCTGACTGCTGGGTGGTGGGGGTGCTGGGGGTCATGTGTGGGGGCCTACTGGCAGGTGCCCCTGACTGCTGAGGGGTGGGGATTCTGGGGACATGAGTGGGACATGAGTGGGGGCCTGCTGGCAGGTGCCCTTCAGTGCTGGGGGTTGGGGGTGCTGGGGGACATGAGTGGGGGCCTGCTGGCAGGTGCCCTGCACTTCTGGGGGGTGGGGTGCAAGGGGACATGAGTGGGACATGAGTGGGGGCCTGCTGGCAGGTGCCCTGCACTGCTGTGGGGTGGGGGTGCAAGGAGACATGAGTGGGGGCCTGCTGGCAGGTACCCTGCACTGCTGGGGGGTGGCGGTGCAAGGGGACATGAGTGGGACATGAGTGGGGGCCTGCTGGCAGGTGCCCTGCACTGCCGGGGGGTGGGGGTGCAAGGGGACATGAGTGGGACATGTGTGGGGGCCTGCTGGCAGGTGCCCCTGACTGCTGGGGGGTGGGGGTGCAAGGGGACATGAGTGGGACATGTGTGGGGGCCTGCTGGCAGGTGCCCTGCACTGCTGGGGGGTGGGGGTGCAAGGGGACATGAGTGTGACATGTGTGGGGGCTGCTGGCAGGTGCCCCTCAGTGCTGGGGTGTGGGGGTGCAAGGGGACATGAGTGGGACATGAGTGGGGGCCTGCTGGCAGGTGCGCTGCACTGCTGGGGGATGGGGGTGGAGGGGGTCTTGCGTTGGTGATCAGTAGTGCAAGGTGACATGTGGCTTGGCTGGGGGGCATGCCCATGGTGGATGGGCTTCCTGCGGGACATGACCAGGGGTGCGGGGTAGTCCCCTGCGGTGTGGGCTGCCTGCAGGGGCCGTGGAGGGATAGAGGGGACACCTGGGAGGACCCACACTGCCAATTCATGTGTAGGACTCCCCGCGCACCCCCAAAATACGCGTTCCCCACTCTGACAGCAAAATCGCGTGTGAAACTGCATGCGCAGCCCGGTAATACACGTACCCTACTCCAATCGCATGTGAAACTTCCCGCGCACCCCTGAAATACATGTACCAAGCCCAATCACGTGTGAAACTTCCCGGGCATCCCTGAAATACACATACCCAGGCCCAATCGCGTGTGAAACTTCCCGCGCACCCCTGAAATACACGTACACAGGCCAATCGCGTGTGAAACTTCCCACGCACCCCTGAAATACACGTACCCAGGCCATTCGCGTGTGAAACTTCCCGCGCACCCCCGTAATACACGTACCCCACTCGCACAGGCCCTTTCACGTGTGAAAGTTCCCGCGAACCCCGTAATACACGTACCCTGCTGAAATCGTGTCTGAAACTTCCCGCGCACCCCTGAAATACACGCACACAGGCCAATCGCGTGTGAAACTTCCCGCACACCCCTGAAATACACGTACCAACGCCATTCGCATGTGAAACTTCCCGTGCACCCCTAAAATAAACGTACCCAGCCCAATTGCGTGTGAAACTTCCCACGCACCCCCGTAATACATGTACCCCACTCGCACAGGCCCATTCTCGTGTGAAAGTTCCCGCGAACCCCGTAATACACGTACCCTGCTGAAAGCGCATGTGAAAATTCCAGTGAACCCCAGTAATACACGTACCCCACTCGCACATGCCCTTTTGTGTGTGAAACTTCACGCGCACCCCAGTAATACACATTCCCCGCTTGGCGTTTGCTGTTTGGCAGCCCTGTAAACTGGTCCAGGGTTAGCGCAGCCCTTTGCGCTGAATTGGGAATTTTGATGGCTTTGCCTTGCGCGAGGGCGTTCTTGGTGGCGTAATTGGCGCTGCTGCATGGTCGCTGCACCACTCTGCGTCACGGCTGGTTTTGGATGCTAAAATCCATGAATACGCTGTGCGCGGAAATCGATTTTAGCGCACGCGGCTGGCGCAGACATTCGCACGCGCACACTGTGAGCCACTTTTGTGCGAAATTCTATGAATTACTCTGTCTATGTCAAAATAGCCTGACACGTGTTTCGAGTCATCACCGACTCTTCATCTGAGGCTGAAGTTTTCAAAAAAGAAATAGCTTGATCATTAAATGTACCGTGCCCAGTGCCAGATGCACACTCTCACAGCTTCGCAAATACGGAACTCTGTACAATGCTGCTAAACTGAATGGAATGAAAATCGGCAGCATTGTACAGAGTTCCGTATGATCAGGCTATTTCTTTTTTGATACCACAGAGAGGTACCAAGTCCAGCCACCTCATTCTACGCATGCCATGCCAGTGCACTTTCACATGAGGAAATCCAAGATCTGCAGATAGACCGCAACTTTCCACATGCACCTTCAACCAATGTATCCATGAGTCTCCCAAAATCCAGATAATCTGTTTTCGAGCACACAGAACCATGGTTGTCTGGTCACCTGTCAGGGAAAAGACATTGTGACTAAATCTCTCAGTTCAGAACACACCCACTGAACTTTACTGACCAATTCCTACCTTCGCACATTCACATTTGCATGCGTCTACACCCCAGAATCCCCGTTGGTAATATGCGCTGCCTGCAGACTACCGCCATGTCCGCGGACATGTAGAAAATCAGAGCGTGACGACTACATTTAAATATTATTCCCCTTTTCCCCGTTAAGTTGGGCTCTGAAAAGAGCTGTTTTTTTTTGTTTTTTGGGCATATGCCTTACAGACACCTATTATTTTGTTTTTTTAAAATATTTTTTCTTCTTACTTTACTCCTACAATCATTACAGAACCTTCTCCAAAGCAAGCCTTACATTCCAAAAGAACATGGCATTTCAGAAAGAAGAAAAGCAACACCATCTGCTTCAAAATAAGCCGCATTACTGGGAACAATGTTCTTGTGGCTGTAGAAAAACATACCAGCTAGTAACATGAAAGCATGCATGCCGCGATTTATGTTACACCTCCCAATACTTTGATCAGGACAGAAAACAGAACTGTTGTCCCATTTTCCTCTAGGGAGTAAGCCAGAAAAAATTACTTTCGCACTTGGAAAGATATTAATGACTGCTTGCACCAACTGTTCCAAATCTTCCCACAAAGTATGTGAACTCATGTAGCCAAATGGCAAGCACCGTAGTGAAAAAGTACCACATGGGGACTGGTCATCCTACGCATGTCTCTGCAAACTTGGAGAATTGCCTCAATATTGCGATCAGTCTCAGCGCTCCACACCACCTCCACTCCTCTCACATCGAAATTGTGTGCCACATGCCTACTTTCAGAATAGTGCTGTAAACCATGGACAAAAATATCTCCAAGCACCAAAACCCTGACTCTCTCCACCTCTGCCATCTTCAGTACACGCACCGTCTTTCGACACAAAAGAACAATGTGAACATCTGATTGGCTCATGCCTACAGTCCCCTTTCCATGCTGGATTTGCTGTAGAACCCCGTATGTGGCACGCCCTACCCACAGACAAGCGCTGTCTACGTGCGGCACATAGCTCTTACCCAGTCCTTCTACCCTTTCCACATCACCTGCAAATCCATTCCCTCATTGGACACAGCTAAGCAGTCACACAACCATCCACCAATCACATTCAACATCTCTACATCTAACTCTGTCATCAATTTCGCACTTCAAATGTACAATTGATCCCTCTGAATGCAAGTTACATATCATTGCAAAGCACCTACTTCAGAAACTACTGTGCAAGTGTTGTGGATTTCTATGTACAGTTCCATGCATGCGCACATGCATGAGTATAAAGTACAGGTATGCATATTTTAATCAGAGAACATGTGCAACCCTTATGATTTCATTTAAACAAATTAATGGCATTAAATCTGCATAGCCAATACATACCAATGCTCCACCTTCAAGTACAAGACTTCCGATTTTTCATTGACAAACCACACTACTTCTTACTGTCTCCCGCATAACCTCTACATACGTAGCAACCCTCCCTATTTAGCGCAAAACTCGATTTTCCATTAGAAAATGTCACAAGTTTTTACTGTGTACCACCTACATTAATGCTACTTCCAATGTGATCGTATGAGAAAAATAAACGCTCCCGATTGCTGTGGTGACATCTCCCTTTGAGGGTCTCCCGATTTTTTGGATTTGTACTTATAATATGAAAGTAGTGAAATATTCCCATCTACTATAATAACCTATCACTTACAAACCTCTCTGGCATGGACAACACAGCTTATAAAAAAACAAGGCATTTTAATAAACTAAAAATTGTACTCATTTGCAAATCACGTTCAACTAAGACACTACAAATAACATACAAAGGCAGCACATAGTGAAGTGAAATGCACACATGCACTGTGTTGAGATATCAAAGGAGAATACTCTGATGAAAGATGCAAATGTACAGTAACATCACTGCTTTAAACACACACAGTTACTAACTTCTTCTTTTTACAATTGCAGTGAAGACTACTCTCTGTCAGAATTGAAACAATATTATGCCTCCTATCGCAACATTTGTATGTGTATTGGCCTACGACAAGTTGTCTAAACAACAAATGCGAACAAACTCCACGGCAAGGTCTTGACCTTAGAGAAAGTAATGCAAGTCGCCATCTTGGATTAAGCCGCCATTTTAGGTTCTCTTGTTATATGGAAGTCACCCTGAACATCAAAATGGAGGCCAAATGACATTCTGAGTAAGATTCTGGCCGTTGTGACCTCCGTACACATGAATAATTAATATGCCTGCAGGCCACTTGTCGGGGTCGCGAACTGAGACCTTGTCCTACTGTTGACCTGTGTGTAAATGTACAACTATATCAGCGAAACTAATCAAAACGCATATATTACAGGATTGACTTGGCAAAGAACCCATAGGCCCAGCTCATAGAATGGTTAACCCGCAAGAGGGTTGGCCATGGGCTGGACAAATTGTATAAAAGACCAAGGTATTTGAACATGCTCTCTCTCTCACTAACGCATCGAAACTTCGTTGAAGTTCGTTATGTTACTCTGAGAGCCGAATAGCTATCCGTTTGTCAATTGACTTTGGTAACTGTTGTAGCTTTTAAATAAAGCACTTGTATGTTCTTTGTAACCTGCGTTGATGTGTTTCCTTTTGGGCTTCCCGGCCTCATATTATTTTTCTGTTTCCACATCTCCTGCAAATCAACAGCATCTACACTGCAAACGACATATCCGAAGAACCCTGGTCATTCCGCAAAAAAAGTAAGTGCAGTACTACCTTTATATTCTTACTGTTCCTCAAACAGACTGTGTGGGTTATTTATTTAATTTGCACACCAAAACAAACATTTATTTCTGAACCATTCTACCCACAAATCCCAATTTACTAAAGAAAGAATAACAGGCAGAATGGCTCACAAATCCCTGTGTTTTTGGAACTCAAATAACATACAGAAGCCTTAGAATGTTAGTACTAGAAAACAAATAGCTGTTTCAATTTTATACCATTACGTTTACTATTACTGCTTCTACTCACCATTAGCTCACTTTGTACTCTCATCTGAAGCACAGTGTAGCCTTCCCAACTCATTGTAACTGCCCAATGCACATTCACACACCACCACAAAGAGCTTCCCCATCAAACTCATGCATGCATGCACACAGCACACATACATTGTAAAACAGATCAAACCATGCCTTCTTTTTTCAGCAGACCCCAAAGAATGCCTACCATAAAGCAAGTCCGTAGAAAGGAACGCAGGAATAGAGCAAATGAAAATAAAACTGTACAAATTAAGCATCCATCTGTAGCAGAGTTTGTAGAGAACGTTGGAACAAAACAGCCAATACAGTCATTTAGCGAAACAAAGGAAGCTTCAACTACCGAAACTGTGGCTCCTCTATCAAAATGTGGCATGAAACAAAAAACGCTTTACAAAGAATTAGCTACCAGTACTGCTAACAATGCTCATATTATTCCTGATATTGTAACAAGAACCCATAGTAAAAAACGTATTTTAGCAAACATGTTTCGCCACAGAGTCCTTCAGAATCTAATAAGAAGAGGACCCAAATCATCCTCAACCCTTAAAACCTACCGTAGAAAATGAATCCTACAAGCTCTCATAGACAGTGCAATCCTTCTGAAAAGGAAGTTATTTATTTTAGTGTTAAATAGGATGAAACCACTAACAAAAGTAAGTACTAAACTACAAAAGAAACGTATCAATAAACAGAATGTCAACAAAAATAACTTCTTAAATATTTGTGGAGGTGAATGGAGTCACACAACAACCACAGAACCATATTTTAATGAAGAAGCATACAAACAAAATCAAACAAACACAATTGCCATCCATAGCAGTGGACGAGGGTATGAAAAAATCAATAATACCATCATGGAACAAGAAACACTGCTTACAAAAGTATCCCCTGAAAACTCAGAATTACCTCTCGATACGACTGATCCAGGCCAGCCAGTATACAAATGGCCATGCATGTCAATGTGTGACATTCCTAACAAATCTTTCAAATCTTTACATCAGTTCCTCAATCAGTATGTGAAAGGTAAAGACAAAATGAAATTGAAAGTGCTGCAAAATATGGATATCTGTCCAGTGCGCAAATACACAGGACTACAAGGCCATTCATTAGCCTGCATTTCAGGACCTATTTCCAAAAGCACCTTCCATGACATCAAAAGGATATCAATACATCATTCAAATGTAAGCAATCTAGTGTATAAAATGTACTATGCTAAAAGTCCAGCTTTAGAAATAGCCAATATAAATAATGCTCTTCTGCATGGTACACCCAAATACCTACAAGAAGAAATCAACCATATCCAGAGAAAATATTTTGGAAGTGAAAGCCACTTACAAAATGCAAACAGACTAGCAACAATTCTGCACATAGCAACCTTCTATTACACACATACAAAAAAGAAATACTAAAATTTAAAAGTGCATCGGCTGAAGTACCAAACCATGTGTGTGTGTGTTGCCCCAGAACGTTTCACAAAAGGAACACAAAAAATATAGACGTAACATACATAATAGAAGACAATGAAGATTCCAAATGGTTTGAAATAGCTCTATACCTTTTAGCAGAAAACAAATACCAAATAAGCGAACCCCTTATATGTTTCACTTACTGCACTACAAAACTGGACAACAACCAAACTCCTTCACATGCTATCACAAATAATTTGGAATTGTTCCCACTACCAAAACCCCCTGCAACAACTGAATTTGTATGGTAGCATCATAATTCAAACAGTTCACCCATTTCAGGCAATAATACGCCTTCAACCAAAAACAGCAAAATTACCACCCTCTGAATTGCTGACAGGCATTCGTGGCAAAGTAGCGTATTTGCCATTAGATCTGACAGAAAATGTACACACTCTACGAGTGCAACATCCAATAGAGCATTCTTTAATTGTCTTCGTAAATGGAGTACCAACAAAAGACAAAAAAAATTGGCAACAACTGGTGGATTTACATAAAGTTAGACAAGACCTCCAATATCTGAAAGCAAATAACGAATACTACAAAGAAATAAATATTGAACACAGCTTAAGGGAAACAACTGAAATAATTCAAAAGTCATCAGAAACTGGTCAATTTGAACTTCTGGATCACGCTGCAGTATCCACTCTTTTTGACCATTACACAATTCATCCATTGCATTCCAATGAAAGCATAGATGATGCACTAGCAACTTACCAAATGCGACAAACCAAAGGGTCACCAATGAGCATATGGGAAAAAAGTATAGAAGCACGTGCTTTTCCACTCCTATTTCCTACTGGCAAAGGCGGAAGATACGATGATAGACCCACTCAGATTACAGCATCAGAATATCACTCATTACGAATGTATTCGCAAGATCCCAGATTTAGACAAAATGTGGAATACATATTCCACCTACTCTTTGAAAGTGAACTAGCAACCCTATGTTACAGAGTTGCACACATTTTGAAATCTCGAACCCACTTTCAAAATATGTCAGCTACGCAATTAATACAAAAAGTACAAGAAAAAGATGAGGTTTTACAACCATGTATAACAAATCTGTTTGCAAACATGCGTGGTACAAAAGAATACTAGTTCTGATGGCACGGAGACATACATTGTTTGATCAGAAACCTTGGAGCACCGACTTGGTTTGTTACACTAAGTTGTGCAGAATATGCATGGGAAGATTTACATCAGTTCCTACGCATATCAAACAACAAAAAATACAACATAGATATATTAACACCTGGAGAAATTTGCTCTCAAGATCCAGTTAATGTGTCAAGACATTTCCATCATCGTTTCATTGCTATGCTACACTTTATTTGTAATAAAACTGTTCCTCCCCTCGGAGAAGTGCAACACTTTTTTTGGAGAAAAGAATACCAAGTGAGAGGAGCACCACATATTCACAAGCTTTTATGGATCAAAGGTGCACCTAAATTTGGTCACGACAGTGATGCCACTGTTTTGCAGTTAATCCAAAATTGTGTCACTTTTGAAATCCCTTCACAACGGACACATAGTGACCTGCATGGACAGATTTTACAATTTCAAGGACACAAATGTGGCAAATATTGTCGTCGCAAATACAAAAGCAAAGGGAAATACTACTCCAAATGCTGCTTTGGTTTCCCTAGACCAGTTACAGAAACAGGTGGAGTGAACAACTTCATGTCTTCAGTTCGACATAGTGTTAAAGGTAAATCACCTAAGAACACGTATTACATAAAAAGAACAGAAGAATCAAAATATATCAATGATTACAATGCAATCATTGCCCTCTTATGGAATGCAAACATAGATGTGCAGTACATTGCAGACAATTCCACTGCAGTTGCACAATATGTTACAGCCTACTTAACAAAAGCAGAAAAAACAGAGCTTCAAGACCTCTGGAATGGCCTATCATCAGACAAAACACTATGGGCCTCATCACGACTTCGGCGCTAACCCTTAAAATCGGCGGAAATGCTATCAGCGCTGATTTTAAGGGTCCATCGGATCACAAGTCCAAAAACCGCCAGTAACCATTCGCGCTAAAACATCAGCAATCACGAGTCCGGCGTAGGCGCAATTAGTGCCAGAAAAGCGGTGGATAATCCGCCGAAAATACCTCCAGCAAAAAGCTGGAGGTAACAGAACACAGGCCGCAGCAATAAAGGCTCAGGTGAAACCAATGCAAATCAGAAGCCTACAAAGGACCCACCCATGCACAACAAACCCTCCCCAACACCATTACACCAGCAGGAGCAGGAAGGAGACAGCAATAAGGGCCCAGGTGAAACCAATGCAAATCAGAGGCCTACAAAGGACCCACCCATGCACAACACACCCTCACCAACACCATGCTGCCATTTGTAGCTGGGAGCCTTGATGTTGACTTTTACCTGCTGCGCCTGGAGCTACAGAGGCCAGACAACCAGGCCAGGACCATGGGAGTGAAGGGGGTAGTGGGGATGAGTAGAAGGAGGAAGAGAGCAGCACCAGCAAGGCGGCCAGCCATCCCCAGGGTCAGGCCAACACCCTGGGCCCTGACTGATGGCCAGTTGGTGACAGAATATCGGCTGGACAGAGCAACCATCACCCAGTTGCTGGACACAATCCAGGGCGACATCGGCAGCCGCACAGCCACCAGCACAGCTGTACATCCCCTCGTGAAGCTTGTGTCTGTGCTTCAATTCCTTGGGACTGGCAGCTACCAACATACTTTTGCCATGATGCATGGAATGGCCCAGTCCACATTCAGTGCCATGCTGGGACAGGTGCTCAATGCACTGTTGAATCATGTGAACGAGTACATTGCATTGCCAGCCACACAGGCGCAGGTGTACCAGCTGAAGGGTCAATTCTATGCCATTGCCCAAGTCCCGAATGTAATAGCAGCCCTGGACTGCACACATGTGGGACTTGTACCACCACAGGCACATGAGGTAGCCTACAGAAACCGGAAACAGTACCATTCCCTCAATGTGCAGATGACATGTGGTCCAGACCTCACCTTCAGCCACAGCTGTGCCCGCTACCCAGGATCCACCCACGACTCCATGGTCCTGTGCAACAGTACCCTGGTGGCGTACATGGAAAGGCACCAAGGCCAAAACACATGGCTGCTGTGTGAGTACAAATGCATACCATAATGCATGTCAATCCACAAATGATGGTGCTTGTCACGAAATCCATGATTCCCAATAGGCAGCACCATTACTGCAGCATTCACATTCAAGCAGCTTGCACGACAAACCTTGGACATGTCCAACACAGCAGAACACACCCATTCAGGATGTAAAAGACATGTGGCAGCACAGTGACTTATGGAAGCCCCACCACCGTAAAGCCTCCTGTGTGGGTAGCACCATGGCTCCCAACACTGACACAGTACAGAAATCCCACCCTGCCCAACCGTCAGTAATGAAATTCTAACCCATACGCTGGCATATCCACAAATGCACCACACATAAGTAGCCTGAGTAATGGCAATGTACATCCCACAAACACTGTCCCCAGAATGGCCAAGCAAATGTATGCAGAACAGTACAAAATAGTGACAACCAGCAAATGCAACTGCAGCCAAATGGAATTGCAATGACACATGAGGCAGCCACTTCTGTCATGCAGAAGTAGATGGAAGGGCCCCCTTACCCAGCGACAAATGAATGAGTACTGTTACATCCAGAAACATAGGCGTACCAAGTTGAGAGTACCTCATTGATTCAATTGTGCCCGAAGAACAGCACACTCCACAATGTTGTAGACCTTATGACAATTATGGCAAAATGACACTGATGACAGAGCTCTGTACACCCACTGGACTTACCTTGTCCCCATACCGGCTTTCTCTCCCCTGCAGGTGATTCTGGATATCCCCAGTACACGTGGCTCATGACTCCTGTGCGTCATCCACACACGGCAGCGGAGCGGGCATACAACCTTGCCCATGCTCGTACACGGATCTGGTGGAGAGGGCATTTGGACTGCTTAAGGCATGCTTCCGGTGCCTCGACTGCACGGGAGGGGCAATGATGTATGCACCAGAAAGAGTTGGAAAAATTGTACTGACATGTGCCGTGCTGCACAACATTTGCTGTCGCAGAAAACGTGCCACTGCCCCCTGATGCTCATGTGCAGCCACCTGAGGATGGGGGTGAGGGTGATGACGTGCCAGAAGGTGTTGCATATGCACAAAGGTTTGGCCTGAGGGAGGGGAGATTGGCCAGACAGGGATTGATTGATGGGTAAATTGAACAGATGTCACTTCAACATTAAATTGGATTTGTCAACAATCACTACTGTCCATGCCTTGTGATTTTTCAAACGTGATTTATTTTCAGTCCAACAAACCCCCCTGCCCCCAGTGAACACCAAGCACACAATCCCCCCTCCCCACAGTGAACAATCAGCAAACAATCCCTGCTCCCCCCAGTAAACACCCAGCATACAATCCCTCTTCCCCCCAGTGAACACCCAGCACACAATCCCCCCTCCCCCCAGTGAACACCCAGCACACAAACCCCCCTCCCCCCAGTGAACTACCCTCAACTGTGCAGATAGGTGCATGTGTCTTACCAGGGCACCAACAACGATGCCATGCACCACTAGGATGGTCGTGGGCACTTTCCTTTTCCGGGCCCCTCTGGTGTGCGTGCCCTCAGGTGGCGCATAGACTGGCGCCTAGGAGATGGCTCGAGGGAACCCTCCGTGGGTGTGGTTGATGTTGAAGGGACAGAAGGAGTGGCCTGCATGTGCTGTCGCATGAGGTTGTTTCCCTCCCTTGTTTGCTCAGCAAGTGCTGGCACTGCCTCGCTCAACTCCCTCACTCGTTGTCCAAACCCTGTCAGGGCAGCGGTACATTGTTCTACGACTCTACGTGTGCGCGTATTGTCACACACTATGTATTTGCATCCATGCCGTATAGATGCACTGACAGCCGTAATGTGCTGGCTCTGCACCATGGCCATTGATTCCACCCTGGCCTGTTTGGCCTCATCACTGCTGCCCCTGTGACGAAGAGCACCCCTGGTGTGTCATGTGCTGGCCTGCAACTTATGCGCTGTTGGGGGGGGCTGCATGGGGACATGGCACTGGCTTGGATTGGGCTGCCAGGCTCTGAGTGCCGGTCTTCTGGGCTGCCATATGATGGCGTGTCCTCGCTCAGCTGTGGTGTGCGGACACGGCGCACAGGCTCATGTGGGCTTTGTGCTTGCTGTGTGCCAGGCCTTGGGGTTCCCTGTGGTGTGACCATCCCTTCTGCGTCACTGCTTCTGGGAGAATGCTGTCCTCGTGCATGATGAGCACGTGGAGGCGTAACTCACACGTTGGGCTCCGATCCACAGCTCAGTTCCTCTGCATCGGGCTGTATCTGGTGGCTTGGGGTGAGCTGGCGGGGGCCTCCCTGCGGTCATGTGGGTGCTGCTGCAGTCTGGAAGGGCTGCGTTGGGGTGAAGTGGGGGGTGGCCTGGGTCGTCTCCCTTCCATACGGCCTCTATGTGGGGTGGTGGTGCTGGTGGAGGCTTGCTGCCGTGGGCGTTGTGTTGGTTTGGCCTCCTCCCCACCATCCTCGCCCTGTTGGGTTTGACGTGTGCCTGTGGGGTACATAGGGTGTGGTTTGAGTTCAATGCTACCTACATTTATGTGATGCAGTTCATACCAACAAGTGGGATTGTAGACAGTATCAATCATGCATTCAACTTGCATTCTGTTCAGTCGCCATGTGGTGCTTTTTGTGAGTGGGTATGGAGGTACACTGCATGGGAATGTTGGAGTGACAAGATAGCATGCGTGGTTGGGGTACACTGCACTCAGGGTTTTGGGGGTGTATTCATGCACACTCAAACTCTACGTAGCTGTCCCATGGCTGTGGATGTCTATCCCCTGCCCCTGTCATTCATGCACTGCACGTGCAGGGTCGCCTAGGCAGCAGTACAGTTCAATGGATGTAGGCCTCACTTAGGGGTGTATGCAGTTCCTCACACGCATTTCTTCGCATTCATTCAATCAGGGTCTGCATGTGTGGTACTTTCAGCTGCATGCATTCGGGGTTGGGACTCACCTGCAGTTGGATCGATGCCAGTGTCTGCCTCCGCTCCACCAATTCCTTCGATGGTTTCAACATCTATCAGGGCACTCATTTTCTCCTCCCAAGGTGTGAGTTCGGGTGGGGGTGGTGCTGGCCCTCCTCCAGTGCCCCTGCTTGCACTCCTGTGCTGTGACAGGATGCCACGGTCTCGCACGCGCAGGCTATTCAGGTGCTTGCGGCAATCCTCACCATCCCGGGGCAAGCACCCCACAGCAGTGACCCTTTGGCTGATGGTGCGCAAAATTTGTGCTCTGCGCTGCCCACTGGTTTTGCGCTGCTGCAGCTCCTCATGTTAGGTCTCAGCCTCCTCCACTAGTACAGCTAGCTCCTGGTCGCTGAATTTGGGCTTTCTCACCCTGTCCAGGGCAGTCTTGCCCTAGTGCGCTCCTGTGACATGTTTTGGTGTCATATGGCGTGGATGGCTTCCAGGGGCTGTGATATCTGATGGATTGTGATTTCCAAGATGGCCGGCGCTTTGTTTCCCGTTCCGGTGGTGACGCGTTTCCCGCACACTCATAGCGTGTGCTATTAGCGCGATATGGCGGTAGCGCACGGTCCGTCGGATTTAAGGGTTCACGCTATTTGCGATACCGCCATGGACCGGGGCGCGTGCACGACAACTCGTGATTTGGCAAATTATCCGCCGGGGGCCTCGGCGTTAGCGCTATTTACGTCCGACGGGAAAACCGCCACGTTACCGCCGAAGTCGTCATGAGGCCCTATCTCAGAAATTGTACTACCTAGGCATAAAGAATGTGGCGCCTATGAAGCGGCAGATCGTTTAACCGGTACTGCTTTGTGTGGGAAATCAGACAACATAGTATGGCTAAGTCTTGGTCCTGCTAAATCTAGAAAAAGAGTTTTGAAATCATATGAGGACATAGAAACAATTGCCAGAAATGATCCAAACAGCCAAGACATTTTAAAAAACAATTTACTGGACACATACTATCCGAACAGGAGTAGCACTTTGGAAAGCATGTGTTTATACCACATAGCTGAAAACTTTGCATACAAAAATAACACAAAACCCGATGAAAGCAAAGGTAGATATAGAGTAACAGATTGTGAAGGCAGCTTGGTGAAACTTACCAAAAGAAGCTTAATTAATCATGTCAAATTGTCATTAAAAACTCCTCAACAGAAAGAACTATATTACATGTCTCTGCTACAACTTTTTAAACCATGGAGAAAAGAGGAAGAGATACTAGATAACTATGACTGCTATGAAGATGCTTTGAAAGCAAATGAAAGCATTATCACCGATGTAAACTTTATGCAGTACAAAACAGTGTTGCACAATGAACAGCAACACAAAGAAGAACTTCAGGCCCAACTAGATAAGGACACTTCCGACAGTAGTCAACCTTCTGTAACAGAAGCCAAGAAACACTAGGACAGCGACTAATAGCAAATGAGGCAGAATTAGCTATGACCAAAGTGGAAAACACCATGTGTCACTATGAAGAAGATATAGAAGACTGAAATGTACTACAAGAAAATCTTAAGAAAGATCAGCGCACCATTTTTGAAGAAATAACAAAACAAATTGCACATGGTGTACAACACGAACATAACGAATGTACCTGGCAAAATTACAAACCTATACTGCTGTACATCAGTGGTGAAGCTGGGTCAGGAAAAACATTCTTAATCAAAATAATCAGCAAGTTCCTTCAACAATTCACAAACAACAAACTGTCAGCTGTTGCAACTGCCCCCACAGCAACATAGGCGGTGTCACTTTACACCGATTACTACTACTTCCAGTAGAACACCAAAACAAATTAGACTTTTACAAACTTTCTGCAGAAGCTGCAATGGAACTACGCAGAGTAATAAAACAAATGAAAATGCTACTAATAGATGAAGTGAGCATGGTCTCCAACCTAATGTTGGTTTTGATTCATCTCAGATTGCAGGAAGTACTTAAAACAAACTACGAAGAACTCTTTGCAGGGAAACACATTATCATTTTCGGAGATCTTCTACAAATGACACCAATGAAAGGTGAACCTATTTTTAAAACCTTAGGACACAAACTCTGCCGTAAAACTGTTGGCAGCATAGGAAATGTCAAACTTTGGCAACATTTCCAATACAGAGAATTAACAGAAAACATGCAGCAATCTGCACATCTCACTTACGCCAACATTTCAAAAAGTATTAGAGTTGGTGTACTATCTCAAGAAGTTCAATCAATATTGAAAAACCGGCACATTCATGCACTTTATGGCGATAACGTATGTGCTACTGATGTTATGGAACAATTAACGCACAAACATGCCAATTGTATGGCCTTAATGCCAACTCTTGCAAGCTGTTTCAAATTCAATGAAACAATGTTAAAAAAAGAAATGCAACCAATAATGGTAATTTGCGCCACAGACAAACTAGACGTACATGGTATGACACTACCCATATGTGAGCAAGCCACAATAAGACTAAATACCTTAGAAAATTCAATCTCCAACATAGCTGGGTGGGAAAAAATATTAAAATTATCCTTAAATTGTAGAGTAATGCTTAAACATAACCTTTACGTGGAGCAAGGGCTAGTTAATGGGGCACTGGGTACCGTTTTTGGCTTTCAAACATACCCATGTGACAACAACATTCAGTTTGTCAATATTCACTTTGACAAACTTTCAGAAGTGAAAAGGATAGGGCGGTCAACAGCTCGATTCCTTCTCTTCAAAGACATGCATGTACGTAGAGAACAATTTTCTCTAACTCTTGCATGTGCAGTCACCATTCATAAATCCGAAGGTCTTACCCTAGACAAAGCATTGATAGATATAGAAAACACAGGGCCTCATTACACGGTAGGCGGTAGGGGTACCTACCGCCTTACTACGAGTTCCCTTTGCGGGACCCGACTTTAACGGCTGATTTTACCAGCCATTAAAGTAGGGTGCCGCAACGGGACCTCAGAGCTAATTACGGTACCACAATTTACGGTACCGTAATTAGCACCTTCCCCATTCCCATTATGCCCTATGGGGTCAAAAATGGGAATGGGGAAGTGCCTTGGTTAATGGGTGAATTACAGCCCCCGCTCACCTTGGAGTAGGGCGGTAATTCCGCCATCCACCAAGGCGGACACGGTAAAATACCGGCGGCAACCATGGCGCTAATAGCGCCATGGTTACCGCCTACCGTGTAATGAGGCCCACAGTCTTTAAAGAAGGCATGAGCTACGTAGCATTATCATGCTTACGTACACTTGACGGTCTATTTCTAATCAACTTTGATGCAAGTAAACTGAACGCTGATATTCCTTGCATTTTAGAATACAATAGACTGCGTTCACTGTACACCCACCATCTGAAAGCATATCCTGTTCCAGAAAAAGTAAAACGTGGTAAAGGAAAACTAATTCAAACAGAAATGCAACAGAATCTGACAGCAAATCCTTCAAAGAAAACAAAAGAAGCTGAAACTTCATCAATTACCAAAGCAAAGAACCTATTAGGGAAAATAAATCAGGTACTTCTTCAAAGAAGGAACAGAAACTCTGAAATAAACCACTCAGAGACAGAACTAGCTGGTCCATTCAAATTTTCAAATGAAACTGGTGTAAGTTGCTATGCAAATGTAGCAATTAATATTCTATTTCAATTGCCACAAATTTTTAACAATATTTACTTACAGAGTACAGGCCAATTGTGTTTGCAAATGTTACTCCTTCATAGAAACGCAACAAACAATCCTGACAACACGTACAGTGTTCACGGAATAAGACAATCATTGGACTACTGTGCTGCAATGGTGAGATTCAATATAAGTTCACAAGAAGATCCACAAGAATTTCTAATGTACTTACTACTAGTACTGGCAAAAAAAACATACCTATAAATGAAATTTTCCAGACTTCATACATGTGATATGATATGATATGATATTTTATTTATATCGCGCTCATACACAGGTGTTTCAGAGTGCGACCAGGCAAAGGGAGGGGAACAGTGGAAAGAACAAACACAAAAATCTTACTAGGCCCAGTGACATTGAGAACATGCAAGTGCATGGGGAAGGGAAAAGGGGGAAAGTGCATGGGAGGGGGGAGAAATTGGTAAGTGCAGAGCATAAGAGAGGACAAGATAAATTATAAGTGAATTGCGGGCCAAGTGCAAGGTTAGTCAGATAGGGAGTATCTGATCAGTGCAGACAAAGAGTGGGGGGCCTGTATGGGTACAGATACAGGCCCCAGTCCAAGGGGTGCCCAAGGGGCAGTGCAGGAGGGCGAGGGTGAGCAGGTAGCTGGGCCCGAAGGGCAGACAGTGGCCAGGTGCAGAATTGCTGAGAGAGAAAGCAGATCAGCTGGGGAGAAGAGGAGAAAAGGCAGAGGCGAAGAGGAAGGTCTTGAGGAGCTTCCGGAACCATAGGTGGCTCTCCTCAAGTTTCAAGGTAGCAGGTAGGCAGTTCCAGAGGGAGGCCTCCGCAGAAAACAAAGATCTACCACCAGCTAGTTTCTTTGAGAAACGATTGACCCTGAGGGAGTTGGAGGTAGAGGAGCGAAGGGCTCTAGAGGGGAGGTATTTACGGAGGGATAGTTGAAGGTAATTTGGACCCAAGCCCCAGATAGCCTTGTGGACCACGCAAAGGGTTTTGAATTTAATCCTTGCAACCACAGGGAGCCAATGAAGGGATTTCAGAGCTGGAGAGATACATACATGCACTCTCTGTAACAATGTGATACAGGAACAAATCCCAAATGAGCGATTTGTGTATGTATCCATACTTAATTGTGAATCCATTCCATTTCAGCAACTTGTACAGAATGCAAACCATGGCAGATTATGTGCTATGTGCAATTCAGATAATCGCTCTACCTTACTGATATAAACACATCGTAATTACATAATACTTATGCTTCTACGTTACAATGCAGATGGTACCAAAAACAACTGCAAGCTGACTGGATTCACACACTGTCAAGTGTCACTTGGAAAGAAAACCTTTACAACAGTAGGAATAATCTACCACGCAGGAGCTACAACCAATGCAGGTCACTACACTGCATACATGAAAAAGAAATGGGGATGGTTCGAATGTAATGATAGCAACATTACTCTAAAGCAGAGATTGCCAGCTAATCTTACAAATGCGTATTTAATCTTCTTAAAGCCAAAATTTAATAACTAATGTGCACTTCAACATTAACAACACTTCAGGTAAAAGACTATAAACAGTTAGAATACGCCAAGAGGTATCTAACTGCCCAAGAGTGTATAACAACCACACAGATAAATGAATACCACAGATCCGTAACAAAAAATGCACAGTTAGAATTACGCCAACAGGTAGCTAACTGTTTTTAAAAAATCTGCAACAAGCCAACAGACATAACATTAATCAGAAACAACAAGGAAACAGTCAAAGAAAACAAAGACATAGTTTGTAGCATAGCAAAGAAAGGTTTATTTCCCCCCAAACCCAAGGATTTGAAAAACAAACACAGAAACTGAGCACAATGCACAGTACACTGGTTTGTAAACTAAATATGAGGGTCAAAATAAAAAGCTAAAATGTCTATTGTACAATGTAATAAGTCTTAATAAAATACAAACACTGACATGCTCTTTTCTTTTATCACAGAAATTAAAAAAGGATATTTCCGCCAAATACTAAAGTCATGTAAGGAATATATGGATTCTCAACAAAGTAAACAGTAAGTATAATTGAACACATATCATACATATTGGAATCTACACGTCTAATCTATGGCAGTAATATGGTGCAGTGGCTGTAGGCAGGGCCGAGCGTCTTGGATGTATAACCTACCACCTACACCCTGCGGCCAAGCAACCAAGACTATAGGTCCTACCCACAACCATCGCAGCATATCAAAACCATGGTGCTTATAATTCCACTACTTATAACTTTACTCTTGGGTGCATGGTCTGCAGCCATGCACCTAAGACTGTAAATGGTGCACACAACCACCGCACCACAGCACACCCATGCTGACTTATAACCTCACTGCTTATGACTTCAGTCTTGACCCAAGACTCTCGATCCTGGCCAGCACCACCACAGCATATTGCACCCATTGTATCTTCTAACTTCACTACGTATACATTTGGGTTTGGGTGCATGGCTGAAGCAAGACGCTAGGCCCTCCCCACAACCACCTGAATGATGTTTGATACTACGGGTGTACCTATAGATCTAATATGCTGCAGTAGTTGTGGCCAGAGGCTAGAGGCTTTAGTGTAAGGCCATAGATTTTTCAATGTATGCGTGTGCAGTATATAAAACCCATACTGGCTTATAACTCCAGTGCTTATAACTTTGTTCTTGGGTGCATGGCCGTCAGCATGCAACAAAGACTCTACGTCCTGGCCACAACCACCACAGCATATCACACCCATAGTGGCTTCTGACTACACTACGTACAAATGTGGTCTTGGATGCAGGCCCTCCCCACAACCACCTGAGTGATGTTCGATACTACGGGTGTACCTATAGCTGTGATATGCTGCAGTGGTTGTGGCCAGGGCCTAGAGTCTTCGGTGTATCTCCATAGATATTTCAATGTATGGGTGTGCAGTGGCTTATAACTCCAGTGCTTATAACTTTGTTCTTGGGTGCATGGCTTTCGGCCATGCACCCAAGACTCTACACACTCCCCACAACCATCTGATCAATAAGCAATAATACAGGTGTATCCATTGCTGTGACATGCTGCGGTGGTTGTGGCCAGGGCCTAGAGTCTTGGAAGTATGGCCTACGGCCATGCACCCAAGACTCTAGGCCCTGGCCACAACCACTGCCGCATGTCTCACCCATGGCGGCGTATAAATCAATAGCACACCCATAGAAAAAAAAATGTAACTACGGCAAGTACTCAATTTCAGTGTTCGCTAACACCACGCGTGTCCTTAGAACAGTTTCAAGTTGCGAAGTACTATCCTTATGAGACCCCTCATTTTCTGTACTTACAAACATCCCGAACAAGGTGGCCATAGGCAATACATCATTAACGCCTACCGCCTGAACAAATCCAGTATTTCACCCATCTCTTACTCTCTGAACCTCCCCAAGCACTCTGACACACCAAAACAGTTTCCAAAATAGCATTTTGCCACTGGTCGCCGCCACGCTGTCGGCGGATCCAAGATGTCGGGCGCAACCAAACAATCTGACGCAGAACACGGCTCACTGCAGCCAATCGGCGGAGATGATGCGTGTCCGCGGTCATGACGACAGCCCCTTAGCCAATCAGTATCTTGTCCGCGGAGCGAACAAGGAAGTGTGACCGCGGAGCGGACATAGATATCACAAATTTTTTGAGACCTACTTTTTGGTCGTTTTAAAGAAAACTACTGCACGGAATGTCACAAAATTTACAAAAGCACTCTTTCGGGACCAAGCCCCTGCCCCTGCCGCAAATTTTGGGAAAATCCGTCCAGCGGTTTTGCCTGTAGGCGTGCGCACATTTTTCCCCTATTCAGTCTATGGGAAAAAAAGACGTTTTGGGACCCCCCCTGGGGGATTTTTCCCCCCCTGGACCAAACATCACCAAACTTTGCAAAATATTCAGAGTGGTCCATATACTTCGTTTGCAAAGTTTGGTGACAATTCGTCCAGGGGGAGCGGAGTTTTAGGCCCCCCAAAAAGTGCTCTTCCTATGGAAAGAGCAATTTAACCATAACTACACAGCCACTACATATATATTACATGGCCACGGTAGTGGCCATGTAGTTATGGTTAAGTTGCTGTTTCCATAGGAAGAGCACTTTTTGGGTGGCTTATAACTTCGCTCTCCCTGGACGGATCCTCACCAAACTTTGCAAAAGAAGTATTTGGGTCACTCTGAATTTTTTTGCAAAGTTTGATGAGGTTTCGTCTAGGGGGGGCAAAGTTATAGGAGAGTCCCAAAACTTTTTTTTTTCCCTTAGACTGAATGGGAAAAATGTTTTGCTCGCGCCTACAGTCCAAACCGCTGGACGGATTCCCACCAAATTTGGACCAGGAGCAGCAGCTTGGTCCCAAAAGCGTGCTTTTGCAAATTTGGTGAAAATCCATCCAGTAGTTTTTTTTAAAATGACCAAAAAGTAGGTAAAAAAAAATTAGTGATATCTGTGTTCGGTTCGCGGACACACTTCCCTGTTCGCTCCTCGGACAGTGTCCTGATTGGCCAATCGTCTTGCGTGATGTTCGCGGACATGCAACGCGTTCGCTGATTGGACAGCGTGGAGCGTGAAGCGCGTCAGATTTTTCGGTAGCGCCCGCCATCTTGGATTCGCGGACATCCGCGGACAGCGCAGTGAAACTTTGTTCAAAATGTGTATTTTGTAGAGTGTGTTGGTGTGTAAGAGTGTTTGGGGAGGGTGGGAGTGTATGAGATAGGATGAAAGGTGTGTTTTTTATGTGTTAGACGTTCTTTTTGTGTTCGATTTGTTTGCGGACATCACGGGTGTTCTGAAATGTTCTAAATAAACTGACTGGGGGGTGTTCTAAGGACTCAATATGTGTCCGTTTTGTTTGCAAGCAAAGTGAAACTGTTCTAAGAACACTCGCGGTGTCCGGGGAGTGTTCATAGGGGGTGTCCTGAGGACGCTGTCCGTATTGTTCTCTGTCAAGTTGAATGTGTTCTAAGAACACCCGCGGTGTCCTGAAATGTTCGCAAATAAACAAAATGGGGGTGTTCTGAAGACGTTTTTGAGAACACTCCCGGTGTCCTGAAATGTTCGTAGGGGGTGTCCTGAGGACGCTGTCCGTATTGTTCTCTGTCAAGTTGAATGTGTTCTAAGAACACCCACGGTGTCCTGAAATGTTCGCACATAAACAAAATGAGGGTGTTCTGAAGACGTTTTTGAGAACACTCCCGGTGTCCTGAAATGTTCGTAGGGGGTGTCCTGAGGACGCTGTCCGTATTGTTCTCTGTCAAGTTGAATGTGTTCTAAGAACACCCGCGGTGTCCTGAAATGTTCGCAAATAAACAAAATAGGGGTGTTCTGAAGACGCTTAAAGAACACTCGCGGTGTTCGGGGAGTGTTCGTAGGGGGTGTCCTGAGGACGCTGTCCGTATTGTTCTCTGTCAAGTTCAATGTGTCCTAAGAACACTCGCAGTGTCCTGAAATGTTCGCAAATAAACAAGATGGTGGTGTTCTGAAGACGCTTCTAAGAACACTCCCGGTGTCCTGGAATGTTCGTAGGGGGTGTCCTGGGGACGCTGTCCGTATTGTTCTCTGTCAAGTTGAATGTGTTCTAAGAACACCCGCCGTGTCCTGAAATGTACGCAAATAACCAAAATGGGTGTGTTCCGAAGACGCTTCTAAGAACACTCGCGGTGTCCGGGGAGTGTTCGTAGGGGGTGTCCTGAGGACGCTGTCCGTATTGTTCTCTGTCAAGTTGAATGTGTCCTAAGAACACTCGCGGTGTCCTGAAATGTTCGCAAATAAACAAAATGGGGGTGTTCTGAAGACGCTTCTAAGAACACTCGCAGTGTCCGGGGAGTGTTCGTAGGGGGTGTCCTGAGGACACTGTCCGTATTGTTCTCTGTCAAGTTGAATGTGTCCTAAGAACACTCGCGGTGTCCTGAAATGTTCGCAAATAAACAAGATGGTGGTGTTCTGAAGACGCTTCTAAGAACACTCGCGGTGTCCCGGGAGTGTTCGTAGGGGGTGTCCTGAGGACACTGTCCGTATTGTTCTCTGTCAAGTTGAATGTGTCCTAAGAACACTCGCGGTATCCTGAAATGTTCGCAAATAAACAAGATGGTGGTGTTCTGAAGAAGCTTCTAAGAACACTCCCGGTGTCCTTGAATGTTCGTAGGGGGTGTCCTGAGGACGCTGTCCGTATTGTTCTCTGTCAAGTTGAATGTGTCCTAAGAACACTCGCGGTGTCCTGAAATGTTTGCAAATAAACAAGATGGTGGTGTTCTGAAGACGCTTCTAAGAACACTCGCGGTGTCTGGGGAGTGTTCGTAGGGGGTGTCCTGAGGACGCTGTCCGTATTGTTCTCTGTCAAGTTGAATGTGTTCTAAGAACACCCGCGGTGTCCTGAAATGTTCTCAAATAAACAAAATGGGGGTGTTCTGAAGACGTTTTTGAGAACACTCCCGGTGTCCTGGAATGTTCGTAGGGGGTGTCCTTAGGACGCTGTCCGTATTGTTCGTTGTTAAGTTGAAAGTGTTCTAAGAACTATCGCGTTGTTCTGAAATGTTCGTAGGGGGTGTCCTGAAAACGGTGTCCGTATTGTTCGCTGGCAAGTTCAAAGTTTTCTAAGAACACTCACATTGTTCGCGGACATTAAAAGTTTCCCATAGATCATAGTTGAAATGTTTGACTCTATGGATGTGATATGCTGCAGTGGTTTTTGCCAGGGCATAGAGTCTTGGGTGCATGGCCATTTGGCCATGCACCCAAGACTCTATGCCCTGGCAACAACCACCGCAGCATATCACATTCATATTTGCTTATAACTTTGGGTGAAAAACAAATGTATAAGGAACAAAGGTATTAGATACTATGGATGTGATATGCTGCTATGGTTGTCCTTATTATTGTATACTTACTGTTTGGTCTAGTAATGGGAGTCCATGTTTTTCTTCTTCATTTCTGTGATAAAAGAAAATAGCATGTTAGTATTAGTATTTTGTAATGACTTATTACATTGTATAAGCAATATACTTTTATTTTTTTTCGACCCTCGTATTTAGTAGAGTACAAATCAGAGTACTGTGCAATTTGCTCAGTTTCTGTATTTGTTGCTAAAATCATTGGGTCTGTGGGAGAAAAAAAAAATCCATGTTGGATTAAAAAAAAAATCTTTTTCTGTTATGCTACAGTTTATTTGTTTGTTTGTTTTCAGTGTTCACTTTTTGTTTCTGGCTCATGCTTTATACTTTGCTTCGTTGTATTTTTTTTGGAGCAGTAACAGATTCTTCAATTGGCGTATTCTAACTGTCTATTTTTTTAATATATTTTAGTGGTTTTGATTTATCTATTTGGATATTGTTAAATTTTGGGACAGTTAGATACCAATTGGCGTATTCTAACTGTGTATTTTTTGGCCTAATTTAGTGGTATTCATTTATCTGATTAGTTGTTGTAGAATCTTTGAGCTGTTAGATAGCTTTTGGAGTATTCTAACAGTTTATATTATTTTAACACAAATTTATAATTTTGGGACAGTTAGATACCAATTGGCGTATTCTAACTGTGTATTTTTTGGTCTAATTTAGTGGTATTCATTTATCTGATTAGTTGTTGTAGAATCTTTGAGCAGTTAGATAGCTTTTGGAGTATTCTAACAGTTTATATTTTTTTAACACAAATTTACTTAAAGGTTTAAATACAGTTTATTTATCAAATTTTGGTTTTAAGAACATCAAATAAGCGTTTGTAAGATTTGCTGGTAATCTCTGCTTTAGAGTAATGGTACTATCATTACATTCAAACCATCCACATTTCTTTTTTATATATGCCGTGTAGTGCCCTGAATTGGTTGTGGCTCCTGCGTGGTAGATTATACCTATTGTTGTGAAGGTTTTCTTACCAAGTGATATTTGACTATGTGTGAATCCAGTTAGCTTGCAGTTGTTTTTGGTACCATCTGCATTGTAACGTAGAAGCATTAGTATTACGTATTTACTATGTTTTTGTATTACTAACGTGGAGCGATTATCTGAATTGCAGGTAGAGCATAATCTACCATGGTTTGCATTTTGTACAAGTTGCTGAAATGGAATGGATTCACAATTTGGTATTGATATATATATGAAGCGTTCATTGGGAATTTCTTCTTGTGTCACATTGTTGCACAGAGTGCATGTATGTTTCCACATGTATGAAATCTGGAAGATTTCATTTATAGGTATGTTTTTGTTTTCCAGTACTAATAGTAAGTACATTAGAAATTCTTGTGGATCTTCCTGTGAGTTTATAGTGAATTTCACCATTCCAGCACAGTAGTCCAATTGTCGTCTTATTCCAAAAACACTATATGTGTTGTCAGGATTGTTTGCTGCATTTCTGTGAAGTACTAACATTTGCAAACACAAAGGGTCTGTACTGTGTAAGTAAATGTTGTCAACAATTGGTGGTAATTGAAATAGAATATTCATTGCTACATTTGCATAGCAATTTACACCAACTATATTTGAGAATTTAAATGGTCCAGGTAGTTCTGTATCTAACTGCTTTTTTTGGAGTTTGTCTTCCTTCTTTAAAGAAGTACCTGGTTTACTTTCTCTAATTGATTCTTTTTTGTTTGTGGTACTTGATGAAGTATTAGTTTCTTTTACTCTCTTTGGAGGATTTGCAGTGACGTCCTGTTGCATTTCTGTTTGATTTAGTTTTCTTTTACAACGTTTTAGTTTTTGTGGAACAGAATATGTGTTTACATGGGGAGTGTATAGTGAGCGAAGTCTATTATATTCTAAAATGCAAGGAATATCAGCGTTTACTTTACTTGCATCAAAGTTGATTAGAAATAGACCATCAAGTGTACGTAAGCGTGATAGTGCTACGTAGCTCATGCCTTCTTTAAAGACTGTGTTACCAATATCTATCATTGCTTTGTCTAGGGTAAGACCTTGTGATTTATGAATCGTGACTGCGTATGCAAGAGTTAGAGAAAATTGTTCTCTGCGTACAAACATATCTTTGAAGAGAAGGAATCTAGCTGTTGAGCATCCTATCCGTTTTACTTCTGAAAGTTTGTCAAAGAGTATATTGACAAACTGAATTTTGTTGTCACGTGGGTATGTTTCAAAGCCAACAACTGTACCCAGTGCTCCATTAACTAGTCCTTGGTCCACGTCAAGTTTACGTTTAAGCATTACTCTCCAATCTAAGGATAATTTTAACATCTTTTCTAAACCTGCTGTGTTTGAGATTGATTTTTCTAAATTATTTAGTCTTGTTGTGGCTTGGTCACACATGGGTAATGTCATACCATGTACATCTAGTTTGTCTGTGGCGCTAATTTCCATTATTGGTTGCATTTCTTTACTTAACATTATTTCATTGAATTTGAGACAGCTTGCAAGAGTTGGCATTAAGGCCATACAATTGACATTTTTGTGGGTTAATTGTTCCATAACATCTGTAGCACATGCATTATCGCCATAAAGTGCATTAATGCCAGGTTTTCAATGTTGCTTCTGCTTCTTTAGAAAGTATACCAACTCTCAAACTTTTTAAAATGTTGGCATAAGTTAGATCTGCAGATTGGCGCATGTTTTCTGTTAATTCTCTGTATTGGAAATGTTGCCAAAGGTTGACATTTCCAATGCTGCCAACAGTTTTACGCAGAGTTTGTGCCCTAATGTTTTAAAAATAGGTTCACCTTTTACTGGTGTTAATTGAAGCAGATCTCCAAAAGCAATAATATGTTTTCCTGCAAAGAGCTCTTCAGAGTCTGTTTTGAGTACTTCTTGCAATCTGAGGTGAATCAAAGCTAACATCAGGTTGGAGACCATGCTCACTTCATCTATTAGTAGCATTTTCATTTGTTTCAATACTCTGCGTAATTCCATTGCAGCTTCTGCAGAAAGTTTTTAATAGTCTAATTTGTTCTGGTGTTCTACTGGTAATAGTAGTAATCGGTGTAATGTAACACCACCTATGTTGTAGGCAGCTGACAGTTTGTTGTTTGTCAATTGTTGAAGGAACTTACTAATGATTTTGATTAGGAATGTTTTGCCAGAACCAGCTTCACCACTGACGTACAGTAGTATAGGTTTATAAATAAATTATGGCAGGAACATTCTTTATTTTCATGTTTTACACCATGTGCAATTTGTTTTGTTACTTCTTGAAAAATGCTACTTTGCTCATTGTTTAGTTTTGATTGTAGTATAGTTAAGTCTTCCTTATCTTCATACTGACACATGGTGTTTTCTACTTCTATCATAGCTAATTCTGCCTCATTTGTTATTAGTGGTTCTCCCAGTGGTTCTTGGCTTCCTGTTACAGAAGGTTGACTACTGTCAGGATTATCCTTATCTAGTTGGGCTTGGAGTTCTTCTTCATGTTGCTGTTCATTGTGCAACATTGTTTTGTACTGTGTAAAGTTTACATCAGTTATAGTGCTTTCATTTACTTTGAAAGCATCCTCATATGAGTCATAGTTATCTAGTAATTGTTCTTCTTTTCGCCATGGTTTGAAGAGTTGTAGCAGGGACATGTAATATAATTCTTTATGTTGAGGAGTCTTCAATGACAATTTGATATGATTCATAAAATTTGGTTTAGTGAGTTTAACTAAGCTGCCTTCACAGTATGTCACTCTATATTTACCTTTTTTTTCATCAGGTTTCATATTATTTTTATATGTGTACTTTTGGGCTATTTGGTATAGACACATGTTTTCCAAAGTATTACTTCTGTTTGGGTAGTATGTGTCCAATAAATTGTTTTTTAAAATGTCTTGGCTGTTGGGATCATGTTTGGCTATTGTTTCTATATCTTCATATGATTTTAGAACTCTTTTTCTAGATTTAGCTGGACCAAGACTTAGCCATACTATATTTTCAGATTTACCATACAATGAAGTACCAGTTAAACGATCAGCTACTTCATAAGATCCACATTCTCTATTGGTGAGCATTTTTATGCCCAAGCTGTATAATTTCTGAGATACTGTTTTATCTGATGACAGGTCATTCCAGAGGTCTTGGAGCTCTGTCTTTTCTGCTTTAGTTAAGTATGCTGTGACATATCGTGCAACTGAAGTAGAATTGTCTGCAATGTACTGCACATCTATGTTTGCATTCCATAAGTGGGCAATGATTGCATTATAATCATTGATATATTTTTCTTCTTCTTTTCTTTTTATGTAATATGTATTTTTAGGTGACTTACCTTTAACACTATGTCTAACTGAAGACATGAGGTTGTTTACTTGACTTGTATTTGTAACTGGTCTAGGGAAACCAAATCGGCATTTGGTGTAGTATTTGCCTTTGTTTTTGTATTTGCGACGACAATATTTTCCACATTTGTGTCTTTGAAATTGTAAAATTTGTGCATGAAGGTCACTATTTGTGGCTTCTGATGGAATTTCACAAGTGACATATTTTTCAATAAACTGTAAAACAGTGGCATCACTGTCTTGACCAAATTTAGGAGCATCTTTAATCCATAAAAGCATGTGGATATGTGGTGCTCGTCTGGCTTGGTGTTCTTTTCTCCAAAAGAAGTGTTGCATTTCTCCAAGGGGAGGAACAGTTTTATTACAAATAAAATGTAGCATAGCAATGAAGCCGTGGTAAAAATATCTTGAAACATTAACAGGATCCAAAGAACAAAGTTCTCCAGGTGTTAGAATATCTATGTTTGTTTTGTTTTTATTTGCTATGCGTAGGAAATCATGTAAATCTTCCCATGCATATTCTGCACAACTTAATGTAACAAACCAAGTGGGTGGGCCAAGGTTTCTGATCATACAACGTACATCTCCATGACGTCGAAACCAGTACTCTTTAGTACCACGCATATTTGCCAATAGATTTGTAATATTTGATTGTAAAACCTCATCCTTTTGTTGCACTTTCTCTAATAATTGTGTAGCTGTCATATTTTGAAAGTGTGATCCTGATTTTAATATGTGTGCAACTCCGTAACATAAAGTTGCTAGTTCACTTTCAAAGAGTAGGTGGAATATGTATTCCACATTTTGTCTAAATCTGGGATCTTCAGAATACATCCGTAATGAGCGGTATTCTGAAGCTGATATTTGAATAGGTCTATCATCATACCTTCCTCCTTTGCCAGTAGGAAAGAGTAGAGGACAAGCACGTGCTTCTATACTTTTTTCCCATATACTAATTGGCGATCCTTTTGTTTGACGCATTTGGTAAGTTTCCAGTACATCTTGTACGGTGTCATTACAATGCAAAGGATGAATTGTATAATGGTCTAAAGTATTTGATATTGTAGCAGGATCTAGTAGCTCAAATTGACCAGCTTCTTGTGTTTCTTGAATTATTTCAGTTGTATCTTTCAAGTTTTCTTCAATATTAATTTCTTTGTAATATTCATTATTCTCTTTAAGATATTGGAAGGCTTGTCTAACTTTATATAAATCTACCAGCTGTTGCCATATTTTTTTGTCTTTTGTAGGTACTCCATTTACTAATATAATTAAAGATTGCTGCATTGGACGTTGCACTCCTAGAGTATGCACATTTTCTTTTAGATTTAATGGTAAATAAACTACTTTTCCACGAATGCCTTTTACCAATTCAGAGGGAGGTAATTTTGCTGTTTTTGGTTGAAGGCGTATTATTGCTTGAAATGGGTGTACTGTTTGAATTATGATGCTCTCATATAATTTAAGTTGTTGTAGAGGTTTTGGTACTGGGTATAATTCCAAATTATTTGTGATAGAACGTGAAGGAGTTTGGTTGTTGTCAAGTTTTGTAGTGCAATAACTGCAAAGTATTAAGGGTTCAGTTATTTCATATTTGTTTTCAGCTATAAGGTAGAGAGCTAATTCAAACCATTTAGAATCTTCATTGTCTTCTATTTTGTATGATAGGTCCACAGTTTTTGTGTTACTTTTATAAAAAATTCTACGGCAACATACACATACATGGTTTGGTACTTCAGCTGATGTACTTTTAAATTTGAGTATTTCTTTTTTGTATGTGTTTAGCAAAAGGTTGCCATGTGTAGAATTGTTGCTTAATTGGTTTAAAGCTATTTCATTCTGTAAATGGCTTTCACTTCCAAAATATTTTTTCTGGATATAGTGAATTTCTTCAAGTAGGTCTTTTGCTGTACCATGTAGAAGGATGTTATTTAACTTTGCTAGTGCTAAAGCAGGACTTTTAGCATAGTACAGTTTATAGACTAGATTTCTTATAGTTGAATGATGTGTTGATATTCTTTTGATATCATGGAAAGTGGATTTACAAGTAGGTCCCGTAATGCAGGCCAATGAATGTCCTTGTAGTCCTGTGTACTTGCGCACTGGACAGGTATCTATATTTTGCAGTAATTTAATTTTGATTTTGTCTTTGCTTTTTACATATTTATTGAGGAATTGGCGTAAAGATTTGAAACATTGTTTGGGAATGTTACACATTGACGTGCATGGCCATTTGTACACTAGACGTTCTGATTCAGTTGAATGGAGGGGTAATTCTAAGTTTTCAGGGCATATTTTTGTAAGGAGTACTTCTTGTTCCATTATGGTATTATTCACTTTTTCATAACCTCGACCACTGCTATTTATGGCAATTGTATTTGTTTGCTTTTGTTTGTACGCTTCTTCATTAAAATATGGTTCTGTGCTCGTAGTGTGATTCCATTCACCTCCGCAGATACTTAAGAAGTTCTTTCTGTTGACATTTTGCTTATTGAGAAGTCTTTTTTGTAATTTAGTTATTAGTTTTGTTAGTGGTTTCATTTTGTTTAACAGTAAAATAAATAAATTTCTTTTGAGAAGAATTGCACTGTCCATCAATGCTTCTAAGATTAATTTCCTACGATAGGTTTTAAGCTTTGAACCTGATTTCTCTCCTGTTTTTATAAGATTTTGAAGAACTTTGTGACAGTATATTTTGGCTAAAATACTTTTCTTGGTATGCTTACTTTGCAATATATTAAAATTTGAAGAAGTAGTTTTATCTGTACTGATAACTGATTTTATGTTAATTGTTTTTTGGTTTGTTTTACATTTTGATAGAGGAAGCGAAGTTGTTGTACTTGAAACTTCTTGTGTTTCACTAAATGATTGTATTAGCTGTTTTGTTTCAACTTTTTTTACAAATTCTGCTAGAGATGGATGCTTATGTTGGACACCTTTATTTTCATTTGCTCTACTTTTGCATTGCTTTATATGGACTTGACTTTTGGTAGGCATTCTTTAGTGTCTGTTGAAAAAAATAAAGAAGATATGGGTTGGGGTGTTCTGGAATGTATGTGTGCTGTGTGCATGAGTGTTTGAGTAAGATGATAAAGATGTATGTAATGGTGTGTGGTTGTGCATTGGGAACTAAAACTAGTAGGGTAGGTATTCTTGAATTTATGTGTTACTAAACTGGGGTTCAGATGACAAAAAAAAGTAAGCTAGTGATGTGGAAAAGTACAAATAGTAAATCTAATGTATACAATTAAAACAGTTTTTTGTTCTATAATATGAAAATTGTAGTGGTTCAGTTGGGTAATTTGTGTGTCCAAAAATCGAAATTTGTGGGCCATTCTGGCTGTAAATCGCTGTTTAGGACATGGAAATTTTTGGACAAAATGGTACAAAATCTCTATTTTTAGAAACCAAAATAGCTCGTATTAATGTTATAGTATATTTGATTAATAATACAAATATTATGGTGATATTTTACTTACTTTTTTTTTAAATTAACAGGTAACTTCTTAGTTTTTCTTTCTTCTTTGAATTCGGCTGCTTCTTTTCAGGAAACTGGTCTTCACTGCAATTGTAAAAGCTTCAAATTAGTAACTTTGTTTGTATATAGCACTGTTTTTAATTTAGATATTGATTTTTTTAATTGAAATCCTCAGTGCCTTCTGTAAAACCATTAAACTAATTTATTTACATAAGATACATTGCATCAGTTCAGTACATATGATATGTTCTTAATGAACAAATTGTATTGAATGACTAACTGTAGCAAAAAAAATATCTTTACTATGTCTTGTGAAATTTATAATATATTAGTGAATACCACTATTTCTGTAAGTAAACTGTTCTAGGTAATAGCGCCTCAATGTCATGTCTAATTTAAAGTAATTAAGTAAATAAATAAATAAAAACAAAAAATATGAAATTGTATAAGCATTATTATAAAGGTTTAAACATATATTGTGTTTGCATGCAATTTTGTTTGAATATATGTAGTCTATATATTTCATTTAAAAAATGTTAGTTTAACATGATTTGAGTGTGTGTGTATAAAGAAAGTAAATAGTATAAAGGTTTATACGTGATAGTTGATTTTAGGAAATTGAAAAAAGTACAGTAAATTCATTTTACAGATTTTACAAGGTAAAAGTCTGTTTGAAAATGTGTTCATCTACTATACAGAAAATATGCATACCTGAAGTTTGTGTTCATGCATATGGATATACATGGAGCTGCAAGTAGAAATCTTGAAGACTTGTACAGTATTTCTTGTAGATGGTGCTTCCCAATGATATGACACTTGTACTCAGAGAGATTCAGAGTACATTTGCAGTGCTGATCTATGATGATGCAGTTAGATGTAGAGGTCTTGAATGTGATTGGTGCATGGTCATGTGATTTTTGAGGTACATCCAATGAGGGAATGGCAGAGAGAGTGTAGTGGAAATGGTAGAAGGGCTGTTCATGTTACGATATGTCCGCGGACATGGCGATAGTTCGCGGGCATCGGGAGTTACATCCGGGGATTTTTGGGTTCAGAAGTCAATCAAATGAGAATAAGCACTGAAAGGGATTGGTCAGGAAAGTTTGGTGGGTGTGTTGTGCCAGGAGAGATTTTCTCAGATACTCTTTTTGCTGAGAGAACAAAAGATAGCTATGGCTGTGTGTTTCAGAAAACAGATTGTTTGGATTTTAGGAGATTCGTGGATACATTGGTTGAAGGTGCATGCAGAAAGCTGTGGAGTAGCTGTAGATCTTGGATTCCCACATGTGGAAGTACACTGGCATGGAGTACGTGGAATGAAGTGGTTGCACTTGCTATCTCTCTGTGGTACTTTGGCGACAGAGCAACATCCAGACATAATTGTAATTCATTGTGGAGGGAACAGTTTAGGACATGTGACTGGAATTGTTTTGCAATTTGCTATGAAAGAAGGACTTAGGAAGGTTATGGACATGTTTCCTAATTCTCAAGTGATATTTTCACGGATTGCGCAGAGACAAATGTGGCTTCGTTCTTCTTCATTTGGTCCACAAATGGAAAAAGCAAGGCGCAATGTTAATAAGGCTGTTTGTGCCTTTTTAAGAGATTTTGGCATGTCTTCTTTTCACAATGAAAATATTATGTTTTGTAGTACATACATTTTTCGCAGAGATGGAGTCCATCTTAGTTATGCTGGCAATCAGATTTTTCGGAGAAATGTACAAAATTCATTGCGACCTTTTTTTGAATTACAACAACGATTTTGAAGTAGATGTTAAGCATTTACAATTTTTGACTTACAAACACCACCCAAAGGCTCTTTTCAGAGCCACCACTTCTTTCCAGAGAAAATTACAATGTTTGTGATGGAGTAATGTTTGCGAACTGTCCGCAAAATACAAAGAGCCCTGCTTCATTTATTTTCACTTCTATTTTTTAACTGGGAAAGGCGGCTCTGAAAAGAGCCTTATTTTTTTTTTGATTTTTGTAATTTTGTATTTTTTTTGGTTTTTCAGACACGACACACTAGGAGAGGAGGGTAAAGGAGGGTAAAGGGGGGGACACCAACCACAGGGATAAGAAAGGGCGAGCTGAGAGAGGAAGATGTAGAGTGGGTTTTATTTGGGTAGTGAGCAGGTCTTCTCGTGCTCTGAGACGATAGTCTCAAAAGCACTCCGAAGTCGCTCCCCCCTGCAGAGTACTGTGTCACAGTACATACATACAACTGTGACCCTCGAAAGGTAAGGGTCATCAGCATTCTGTATGGCCTGTGAGGCAGCTTGAGGAAGACGCTGTCCCACAGAGGTGGTCCTTGTGGTGACAGGATCAGAAACAGAGGACGAAGTAGAGGAAATCAACCTGCTACGTTCTTCGCAAGGTACAACCCTGCGAATAGCCCCAGAGTGAAATGACCTCAGGTGTCGCTTCATAGTAGTGGTCCCAAAGCTGTACTTACCGTGCTTCCCACGACTGAGTATCATTTTGCACTCATTGCAGGTAACACGGTTCGCACGAGCCTTAGGAACATTACTATGAATGGTAAATAACCGCCACACCCAAGACTCATGCCTAGTGCGGGTAGTAGGGTTTTCCTCTACCTCATTCTCATCATCCTCTTCTTCCTCCTCCGCATCCTCACTCATGTTCCCCTCTTCAGGCCCTTGGGGAGGTGGTGGTGGTGGAGGGGGTGGGGGTGGTGCTGAAGCAGGTGCAGCACCAAGTGGCAGTTCAGCAGCCAAGGATGCCATCTCGATGATGGTGTAGTCTGCAGGTGGCAGCAAAAATCACTGTATTCTGAAGAATAGCCAGAAACACAATTGGAATAAGCTCTTGGGCGTGGTCTTTTATAGGGGTGCTTGTGCGCGGTTCGCGGACATGCGCACTGTACGCGGACAGATCGAACACAAAAAAAGGATCGGAAAGTTTCAAAAGGTATATATAAACTCAAGATTGCTATGTGGGACTTGTGCCATGGTGAGATTTTATTGAAAAATATTATAGATTAACTGAAAATGTACTTTTAAATTGTCCGCGAAGGAAGCGCCTGTCCGCAGGACACCAAGTGCACAGAGATTGGTTAGCGCATGCGCATTGATGTCCTACGGACACTGTTCGGGTTCTGAAGTAATTAAAAGTGCGTCACACGTGAAACGAACATTTCAGGACACCGTGTGTGTTCTTAGAACAGTTTAAACTTGGTAGCGAACAGTAAGGACAGATATAGTGTTCTTCAGGACACGTGTAATTTAGTTTTTGTATGAACATTTCAGGACACCAATTGTGTTCTTAGAACAGTTTCAATTGGGTAGCGAACACTACGAACAGGTATAGTGTTCTTCAGGACACCTCCATTTTCGTTTACGTACGAACATTTCAGGACACCAATAGCGTTCTTAGAACAGTTTGAACTTGCTACCGAACAGTACCGGACAGGTATAGTGTTCTTTAGGACACTTTAATTTTTGTTTGTTTACGAACAATTCAGGACACCTCGTGTGTTCTTAGTACAGTTTCATGTTGCTAGCGAACACTACGAACAGTTGTACTGTTGTTCAGGACACATCATTTTCGTTTATTTACGAACATTTCAGGACACCAATTGTGTTCTTAGGACAGTTTTAAGTTGATAGTGAACATTACGGACAGATATAGTGTTCTTTAGAACACTTTAATTTTTGTTTCTTTACGAACATTTCAGGACACCACGTGTGTTCTTAGAACAGTTTCAACTTGCTAGCGAACAGTATGAACAGGTGTGGTGTTCTTCAGGACACCTCCATTTTCGTTTATGTACGAACATTTCAGAACACTCGCACTGTCCGCGGACACTTTTATTGTTTTAAAAAAAAAAACGGAAACTATTCACAATACAATATAAAAATTAAACTTTATTTAACATATATTAATAATTTATGACAGAGAAGGTGAGGCAGAAACAGAAACAAAAACAGGAGAATTTGGGGTTTCAACATGATTGGTATTAGGTGAAGAAGGGATGGAAATCTCATCAAAACGTTTTGGATTATGGAGAGGGTTTGGGGATAATTGACTGGGATATGGTGAGGAGGGACAAGTACATGTGGGGCAATGGTACAAGGTTTTTGGTTTGAAATGATTTTCTACAAAAGTTTTTAAATTATTAAAATTAGCCAACAATACATCCATTTTTTCTTCTATATTGTGAAGACTGTAATCCATAACAGGGTTTTCTGAAGTTTTTTCTATTTTGGTATGCTCTGTACAAAAAAATAATATATATGTTAAATGTATATAAAAAAATAATAAATAAATGGTTTATATTATAAAGTGTTTACCATTAGTTTCACTATCTTGTGACATTTCTTCATGTGGGAAATTGTCCTCTAGCCATTCCACAGTACTAGACATTTCTGTGAGAAAAAAAAAAGATAATATATTTTTTAATCTAATACAGAAAGTTTATAAATATATGAGTAAAATGAAGTACACTTACTATTTCTGGTAAGATAAGTCCTATGTATTCAGTGGGTCTGATCTTGTTCTCAGTTCTGTTGTGTCTGTGAGGTAATTATGTTGGAAGCCAATTTATCTTCTTGTGGTATATTCCATTTCAGAACATATTGTATTTAAATGAATGGTTAGTGTGTTACATATATGGGTTACATTTCTTATGTATTACTATATATAATGTGTTTGTGTGCTGCTTTTTGAATTTGTTAAATGTTCCTATATTATGATATAACAATCAAAACATACCCCACCACCCCCCCCCCCACAGTTTTTAGGTAGTGGTACTGTTCTCCGAACATGTCCGCGAACATTAAATAGGTTCGCGGACATCAAGTTCATAAGAAGAGATCTAGTCAGTTCCATATGACATGTATATAAAGTCAAAGTCATTATTGTTAAGTTGTGCTACTAAAAAACTATGAAATTCAGTGAAAAAACTTTGTTAAAGGGACGTTATGGTTAAGTTGCGCTACTAAAAACCTATGAAATTCAGTGAAAAAAACTTTGTTAAAGGGACGTTATGGTTAAGTTGCGCTACTAAAAACCTATGAAATTCAGTGAAAAAACTTTGTTAAAGGGACGTTATGGTTCCAAGTAAAACCGAAAAACCCTTGAAATTCGCCAGTTTGGTAAGCTAAGCAACCATAACTCGCGCCATCACCGTGCACTGCTAAGACTAACACCCAGGACATCAAAGATGACTTCACAAATGTCATTGATGACATTGCTGATGTCATCACTTGTCTGGCTCACTATTCTTTCTTTTGCTGACATATCTAGGCCACATGGTTTTCTCCAGTAACAGTCAGAAACTAAGAATTTTATTTTATTTGTAGACATATCCTTCTAGTAGGTTCTTACAGTAATTCCCTTAGAGTACAGTCACATCATATGAAACATATACATATGGGAAAACACAAGCTTGAAAGACAGCAATCCTTTTTGTGCATAAAGATAATCACTAGACTTATGAGCACTTTCTGATAGTTCTGTTGTTTTTGTTTATGGCTGTACTTTCCCTGTATATGGTCATATTTGTATACATTGTACTCACACTACTTTCCTTAGGGTCCAATCACATCAAGTGATACATATACATAGGGTAAATAGCAGCTTTGAAACAGAGCAATCATTTATTTGCATGAAACTAATCAGTTAAGTTATGAATTGTTTCTGCTACTACTTGTGCTTTTTTGCTAACTTCACTTTCCCTGTATATACCCATATTGGTATGTGTTCTTGTGTCTTTGTGTTTTGTCTATAGTAATGCAATTATGTAATACATGGGTTTTATTAGCTACTTATTACATATTTCACAGTACACAAAAATCTACTAAGAAAACAATTATCATTTCATTATTCAACATATTAACATTACGAATATCATACCTTCATCTTGTACGCTGCACACAATGTTATGTTTCTGTATGAGTAGCTTAGTATACTAGATAGAACCCCATAATAGGATGCTATTTATATCAATGCATTGTTCAATGCACTTATTAGGGTATATTTCTTGCAATGATTCTTGACACTTTTTTCGCAACATAATAAGAATCCCTTCTACACATATTTCATGAGAAGTACATACACATGTGATGTCATCAGTGATGTCATCAATGACATTTGTGATGTCATCTTTGATGTCCTGGGTGTTAGTCTTAGCAGTGCACGGTGGTGGCGTGAGTTATGGTTGCTTAGCTTAGCATAACTGGCGAATTTCAAGGGTTTTTCGGTTTTACTTGGAACCATAACGTCCCTTTAACAAAGTTTTTTCACTGAATTTCATAGGTTTTTAGTAGCGCAACTTAACCATAACGTCCCTTTAACAACATTTTTTTCACTGAATTTCATAGGTTTTTAGTAGCGCATCTTAACCATAACGTCCCTTTAACAAAGTTTTTTCACTGAATATATATATATATATATATATATATATATATATATATATATATATATATATATATATACATATATATTGCAAAAAGGTGTCAGGAAAAAGGTGCAGGTAGGCAGATGAACAACACCTCCAACTTTAGCCAAAACTTGCCCAAGCACTCACGACCATGTACTAAGTTAAACATTATTTTCCTTTATTTTATCAAAAGTTGAGCAAAACATCATAAAAAGCATGCATGGCAATACCTGGTCAGACCAGGCATAAGGCACCACTCACCCCAACGGTGACCAAAATGTAAGGCAAAAAATTTAGTGATATCTCCGTTCACTCCGCGGACGGACTTCCCGGTTCGCTCCGCGGACAGTGCCCTGAATGGCCTAGCGGCTTGCGTGATGTCCGCGGACATGCAACGTGTTCGCTGATTGGACGCCGTGGTGCGTGAAGTGCGTCAGATTTTCTGTGGCGCCCGCCATCTTGCATTTGCGGACGACCGCGGACAGCGCGGTGAAAATTGGATTAAAAATTGTATTTAGTGGAGTGTGTTGGTGTGTAAGAGTGTTTGGGGAGGGTGGGGGAGTATGAGATAGGCTCAATGTTCTGTTTTTTTATGTGCTAGACACTTTTGTTGTGTTCAATTTTTCTGAAGACAACACGGCTGTTCTGAAATGTTCGTAAATAAACAGAATGGATTCGGTGTCAAGTTGAAAGTGTTCTAAGAAGACTAGTGGGGTCCTCGAATGTTCGCAGGGGGTGTCCTGAAGACGTTGTCTGTATTGTTCGTTGTCAAGCTGAAAGTGTTCTAAGAACACTCGCGGTGTCCTGAAATGTTCGTACATAAAGAAAATGGGGGTGTTCTGAGGACGTTGTCCGTATTGTTCGCTGGCAAGTTGAATGTGTTCTAAGAACACACGCGGTGTCCTGAAATGTTCGAAAATAAACAAAATGGGGGTGTTCTGAGGACGTCCTCCATATTGTGTGCCTGCTTAGCTGTATCCAATGAGGGAATGGCACAGAGAATGAAGTGGAAATGGTAGAAGGGCTGTCTAAGAGTTATGCAGTGTGCGGACAGGGCGTGCTACATCCGGGGTTTTCCAGCAAATCCAGCATGGAAAGAAGACTGTAGGGATCAGCCAATCAGATGTTGAGGTTGTGGGTTTGTGTTCAAAGAGACTGTGTGTAGTGAAGATGGCAGAAGTGGAGACAGTCAGGGTGTTGGTGCTTGAGATATGTTTGTGCATGGTTTACAACAGTATGCTCAATGCAGGCATGTTGCAAAGAATTTTGATGTTAAAGGAGTGGAGGTGGTGTGGAGCAATGTGCCTGATTGCAATGTACAGGGAATTGTTTGTGAAAAGTGTGTGAAGATATGGGCAGGATCAACAGTCCCCATGTGGTAGTTTTGCACTATGGTGCTTTCCATTTGGTCTATGTCAGTTCCCCTACTTTGTTGGCAGATTTGGAACACTTGGTTCAAGCAGTAATGAACATCCTTCCAAATGCCAAAGTATTTTTTTACCTAGGGCAATATAGGACAATAGTTAATTTTTTCTTCCTCAGCAAAACAATGCTAGGTGTGTAATCAACCGAGGCATGTGTGCCTTCATGCTTACAGCTGGTATGTTCTTCTGTAATAATGAGAATATTGATTGAAGTAATGCTGTTTATTTTAAAGAAGATGGAATTTCCTTATCTTTTATGGGAAATGCCATTCTGTTTTGGAATGTAAGGGTTGCTTTGGAGAAGGTTATGTGAAGATTTTAGAAGTAAGAAAAAAAAATACAAAATAATAGGTGTCTGTCAAGCATCTGCAAAAAACCCACAAAAAAACGGCTCTTTCAGAGCCAAACTCAAAGGGGAAATGGGGCACACTCAGATTTTTGATATGTCCGCGGACATGGCGGTAGTCCGCGGACATCGAAATCACTAACTAGGGGTTCAGTATGTTGCATGTTACATGTATATAAAGTCAGGGATATTATGGTTAAGTGGTGCTACTAAAAACATATGAAATTCAGTAAAAAACTTTGTTAAATGGACGTTATGGTTAAGTTGCGCTACTAAAAACCTATGAAATCCAGTGAAAAAACTTTGTTAAAAGGGACGTTATGGTCAAGTTGCGCTACTAAAAACCTATCAAATTCAGTAAAAAAAACTTAGTTAAAGGGACGTTATGGTTCAAAGTAAAACCGAAAAACCCCTGAAATTCAGCAGTTATGGTAAGATAAGCAACCATAACTCGCGCCACCGTGCACTCCTAACACTAACACCCAGGACATCAAAGATGACATCACAAATGTCATTGATGACATCACTGATGACATCACATGGCTGGCTCTTCCTTTTTTTCCTTTACTGACATATCTAAGCGACATAGTTTTCTTCAGTAACAGTCAGGAAGTAAACATTGAAAAGGTACTATATTTGTAGACTTAGGGTCAAGTCATATCATATGAAATATATATATAGCAGAAGACACAGGCTTGAAAGAGAGCAATCCTTTCTGTGCATGAAGATAATCATTAGAGTTATCAGCATTTTCTCATAGTTTTATTTTTATTACTATACCTTCCCTGTATATGCTTATATTTGTATTCATTGTACTCACACTCCTTTCCTTAGTGTTCACTGACATCATTTCATACACATACATACAGTAAGTAGCAGCTTTGAAACAGAGCAATCATTTCTCTGCATAAAGATAATCAGTTAGGTTATGAACTCTTTCTGCTACTACTTCTGCTTTTTTGCTTACTTCTGATATGATATGATATGATATGATATGGCATTTTTAACGCGCCTATACACAAGTGTTTCAAGGCACGACGAGGCAGGGGGGGGGGACAAGGGGAGAACAGGCAACGATCCTACTAGGCCAGGTGTCATTCAGATCACGCAAGTGCAAGGGTAGGGGGACTGGGAAAAGTGCAAGGGGAAGGGGAGAGGGGAAGTGCAGAACATGGTTAGTAGAATACAAGATAAGTAATAGGGCCAGCTGGTGGCAAGTGCAAGGAGAGTGCAGTACATGGTTAGTAGAATACAAGATAAATAATAGGGCCAGCTGGTGGCAAGTGCAAGGTAAGTGCCGGGAGAAGGGGCTGTAGGATACAGAGACAGTCCCGTAGTGCAGGTAGGCAGTGCAGGGAAGAGTGGCAGGGCCAAGGACCGAGATCAGTGAGTGGCCAGTTGCAGATTCAGTGCAGGTTCAGTGATTTTAGCAGGGGAGAGAGGGAGAGAAAGCGGAGGCAAAGAGGAAGGTTTTGAGGTGCTTCCGGAACTGGATATGGTTCTTCTCAAGTTTCAGGGAGGCAGGAAGGCTGTTCCAAAGAGAGACCCCTGCTGCAGAGAGATATCTACCACCAGCTCGTTGCTTGAAGAAGCGGCTGACCCTGAGGTAGTTGGAGGTGGATGAGAGAAGAGCTTGAGAAGGAAGATATTTAGGAAGAGAGAGTTGAAGTTATTTTGGCCCAAGGCCCCAGAAGGCCTTGTGGACAATGCAGAGGGTTTTGAACTTCATCCTCGCGGCCACTGGGAGCCAGTGTAGCAATTTCAGTCCTGGAGAGATACGGTCTCAGGGCTTGAGGCCTAGGACAAGTCTCGCAGTCCTGTTCTGGATGAGTTGCAAAGGGCGGAGAGTAGAGGCAGGAAGATTTAGATAGAGACTTTTACAGTAGTCCAGCTTCGAGAGAACCAGGGCTCTGGAGACAGTGAGCTTCTGGGGGAAGGAGAGGAAAGGAAGGATACCTCTGAGGAGGTGTAGCTGGTAGTGTGACTTCTTAGAGACGTCCGATATGTGAGGAGAGAAAGAGAGTGTGGAGTCGAAGATGACCCCGAGGTTTTTTGCCTTGGCGCAGTCTTGTTCTGGATGAGTTGCAAAGGGTGGAGAGTAGAGGCAGGAAGGTTTAGATAGAGGCTGTTACAGTAGTCCAGCTTCGAGAGAACCAGGGCTCTGGAGACATTGAGCTTCTCTGTCCCTGTATATACTCATATTTGTATGTGTTGTTGTCTCTTTGTGTTTTGTCTGTATTAAGTGTAATTATGTATTAAATGGGTTTTATTAGCTACTTATTACATGTTTCACAGTACGCAAAACACTAATAAGAAAGCAGTTATCATTTCATTATTCTACATGGCAGGATTATGAATATTGCACCTTCATCATGTATACTGCACACACTGCCTACGTTTCTGCATGAGTTGCTTAGTATACTGGATAGAACTTCATAATAGAATGCTATTTATATCAATGCATTGCTTAATGCACTAATTAGCTCATGATATTTATTCAAATGATCCTTGACACTTTTTGGTCAACATTATTAGAATCCCTCCTACAGAGTTTTCATGAAAAGTAAATGCACACGTGATGTCATCAGTGATGTCATCAATTACATTTGTGATGTCATCTTTGATGTCCTGGGTGTTAGTGTTAGCAGTGCACGGAGGGGTGAGTAATGGTTGCTTATTTTACCATAACTGCTGAATTTCACGGGTTTTTCGGTTTTACTTTGAACCATAACGGCCCTTTAACAACGTTTTTTTACTGAATTTGATAGGTTTTTAGTAGCGCAACTTAACCATAACGTCCCTTTTAACAAAGTTTTTTCACTGAATATAAATATATATATATTACATGGCCACAGTAGTGGCCATGTAGTTATGGTTAAGTTGCTGTTTCCATAGGAAGAACACTTTTTGGGCGGCTTATACCTTCGCTCCCCCTGGATGAATCCTCATCAAACTTTGCAAAAAAAGGTATATGGCCCACTCTGTATTTTTCTGCAAAGTTTGGTGAGCATTCGTCCAGGGGGGGCAAAAGTATAGGGGGGGTCCCAAAACATTTTTTTTTTCCCATAGACTGAATGGGGAAAATAATTTGCTCGCGCCTACAGCCCAAACCGCTGGACGGATTTTCACCAAATTTGGACCAGGAGTAGCGGCTTGGTCCCGAAATTTGGTGAAAATCCGTCCAATAGTTTTTTTTAAAATGACCAAAAAGTAGATCATAAAAAAATTGTGATATCTGTGTTCGGTCCGCGGACACACTTCCCTGTCCGCTCCGCGGACAGTGTCCTGATTGGCCAATCGGCTTGCGTGATGTCCGCGGACATGCAACGTGTTCACTGATTGGACGGCGTGGAGCGTGAAGTGCGTCAGATTTTCATAGCGCCCGCCATCTTGGATTCGCGGACGTCCGCAGACAGCGCAATGAAACTTGTTTTAAAATTTGTATTTAGTAGAGTGTGTTGGTGTGTAAGAGTGTTTGGGGAGGGTGGGAGAGTATGAGATGTTGTGTTTGATTTGTCTGCAGACAACACGGCTGTTCTGAAATGTTCTAAATATACTAAATAGGGGGGTGTTGTGAGGACGCAATATGTGTCCGTTTTGTTCGCAAGCAAGCTGAAACTGTTCTAAGAACACTCGCGGCATCCTGAAATTTTCGTAAATAAACAAAATGGGTGAGTCCTGAGGACTGTGTCCGTATTGTTCTCTGGTAAGTTGAATGTGTTCTAAGAACACTTGTGGTGTCCTGAAATGTTCGTAAAAAAACAAAATGGGGGTGTTCTGAGGACGCTGTCCGTATTGTTCGTTGTGAAGTTTAAAGTGTTCTAAGAACACTCGGGGTGTCCTGAAATCTTCGTAGGGGGTGTCCTGAAGACGCTGTCCGTATTTTTCTCTGGTAAATTGAATGTGTTCTGAGTACACACGTGGTGTCCTGAAATCTTCGTAAATAAACAAAATGGGGGCGTCCTGAGAACGCTGTCCGTATTGTTCGGTGTCAAGTTGAAAGTGTTCTAAGAACTGTCGCAGTGTCCTGAAATGTTCATTATTTATATATATTCAACTTGCAAGAGAACAATACAGCGTCTTCAGGACACCCCCTACGAACATTTCAGGACACCGCAAGGGTTCTTAGAACACTTTCAACTTGACAGCGAACAATACGGTCAGCGTCCTCAGAACAACCCCATTTTGTTTATTTGTGAACATTTCAGGACACCGCGAGTGTTCTTAGAACACATTCAACTTGCCATCAAACAATACGGACAGCGTCCTCAGGACACCCCCATTTTGTTTATATACAAACATTTCAGGAAACCACGAGTGTTCTTAGAACGCATTCAACTTGCCAGAGAACAATACAGACAGCGTCCTTCCATTCCAGCACAGTAGTCCAATTGTTGTCTTATTCCATAAACACTATACGTGTTATCAGGATTGTTTGTTGCATTTCTGTGAAGAACTAACATTTGCAAACACAATTGGTCTGTGCTGTGTAAGTAAATTTTGTCAACAATTGGTGGCAATTGAAATAGAATATCCATTGCTACATTTGCGTAGCAACTTACTCCAACTATAGTTTAAATGGACCAGGTAGTTCTGTATCTGATTGATTTTTTTTTGTTTGTCTTCCTTCTTTGATGAAAACCTGGTTTACTTTCCCTAATGGTTTTTTTTATGTTTGTGGTACTTGATGAAGTTTTAGTTTCTTTTACACTCTTTGGAGGATTTTCAGTAACATCCTGTTGCATTTCTGTTTGATTTAGTTTTCTTTCACACCGTTTTACTTTTTGTGGTACAGAATATGTGTTTAGATGGGCGGTGTATAGTGAGAGAAGTCTATTGTATTCTAAAATTCAAGGAATATCAGCGTTTACTTTACTTGCATTAAAGTTGATTAGAAATAGACCGTCAAGTGTACGTAAGCTTGATAGTGCTACGTAGCTCATGCCTTTTTTAAAGACTGTGTTGCCAATGTCTATCATTGCTTTGTCTAGGGTAAGACCTTGTGATTTATGAATGATGACTGCGTATGCAAGAGTTAGAGAAAATTGTTCTCTGCGTACATACATGTCTTTGAAGAGAAGGAATCAAGCTGTTGAGCGTCCTATCCTTTTTACTTCTGAAAGTTTGTCAAAGAGAATATTGACAAACTGAATTTTGTTGTCACGTGGGTATGTTTGAACGCCAACAACTGTACCCAGTGCTCCATTAACTAGTCCTTGGTTCACGTTAAGGTTACGTTTAAGCGTTACTCTGCAATTTAAGGATCATTTTAATATCTTTTCCAATCCTGCTGTGTTTGAGATTGATTTTTCAGAACTATTTAGTCTTGTTGTGGCTTGGTCACACATGGGTAGTGTCATACCATGTACATCTAGTTTGTCTGTGGCGCTAATTTCCATTATTGGTTGCATTTCTTTACTTAACATTATTTCATTGAATTTGAAACAGCTTGCAAGAGTTTGCATTAAGGCCATACAATTGACATTTTTGTGGGCTAATTGTTCCATAACATCTGGAGCACATGCATTATACCATAAAGTGCATGAATGTGCCGGGTTTTCAATATTGCTTCTGCTTCTTTAGAAAGTATACCAACTCTGATACTTTTTAAGATGTTGGCATAATTGAGATTTGCAGATTGCCACATGTTTTCTGTTAATTCTCTGTATTGGAAATGTTGCCAAAGGTTGACATTTCTAATGCTGCCAACAGTTTTATGGCAGAGTTTGTGTCCTAATGTTTTAAAAATAGGCTCACCTTTTACTAGTGTCAATTGAAGAAGATCTCCAAAAACAATAATGTGTTTTCTTGCAAAGAGCTCTTCATAGTTTGTTTTGAGTACTTCTTGTAATCTGAGGTGAATCAAAGCCAACATTAGGTTGGACACCATGCTCACTTCATCTATTAGAAGCATTTTCATTTGTTTCAATACTCTGTGTGGTTCCATTGCAGCTTCTGTAGAAAGTTTGTAATAGACTAATTTGTTTTGGTGTTCTACTGGCAGGAGTAGTAATCGGTATAAAGTGACACCACCTATGTTGTAGGCAGCTAAACCTGTGGGGGCAGTGACAACAGCGGACAGTTTGTTGTTTGTCAATTGTTGAAGGAACTTACTGATGATTTTGATTAGGAATGTTTTTCCAGAACCAGCTTCACCACTGACATACAATAGTATAGGTTTGTAATTTTGGCAGGTGCATTGTTTGTTTTCATGTTGTACACCATGTGCAGTTTCTTTTGTTACTTCTTGAAAAATGCTACATTGCTCATTGTTTAGTTTTGATTGTAGTATAGTTAAGTCTTCTTTATCTTCATACTGACACATGGTGTTTTCTACTTCTATCACAGCTAATTTTGCCTCATTTGTTATTAGTGGCTCTCCAAGTGGTTCTTGGCTTCCTGTTACAGAAGGTTAACTACTGTCAGGAGTGTCCTTATCTAGTTGGGCCTGGAGTTCTTCTTCGTGTTCCTGTTCATTGTGCAACATGGCTTTGTACTGTGTAAAGTTTACATCAGTTATAGTGCTTTCATTTGCTTTGAAAGTGTCTTCATATGGGTCATAGTTATCTAGTATTTCTTGTTCTTTTCTCCATGGTTTAAAGAGTTGTAGCAGGGACATGCAATATACTTCTTTATGTTGAGGAGTCTTTAATGACAATTTGATATGATTAATTAAATTTGGTTTGGTGAGTTTTACTAAACTGCCTTCACAGTTTGTCACTTTGTATTTACCGTTTTTTTCATCAGGTTTTATATTATTTTTGTATCTGTAGTTTTGGGCTATGTGGTATAGACACATGGTTTCCAAAGTGGTACTCCTGGTTGGGTAGTATGTGTCCAATAAATTGTTTTTTAAATTGTCTGGCTGTTGGGATCATATTTGGCTATTGTTTCTATATCTTCGTATGATTTTAGAACTCTTTTTCTAGATTTAGCTGGACCATGACTTAGCCATACTATATTTTCAGATTTACCATAAAGTGCAGTGCCAGTTAAATGATCAGCTGCTTCATAGGATCCACATTCTCGATGGGACAGCATTTTTATGCCCAAGCTGTATAATTTTTGAGACACTGTTTTATCTGATGACAGGTAATTCCAGAGTTCTTGCAGCTCTGTCTTTTCTGCTTTGGTTAAGTATGCTGTGACATATCGTGCAACTGCAGTAGAATTGTCTGCAATGTACTGCACATCTATGTTTGCATTCCATAAGTGGGCAATGATTGCATTGTAATCATTGATATATTTTTCTTCTTCTTTTCTTTTTATGTAACATGTATTTTTAGGTGACTTACCTTTAACACTATGTCTAACTGAAGACATGAGGTTGTTCACTTGACCTGTATTTGTAACTGGTCTAGGGAAACCAAATCGGCATTTGGTGTAGTATTTCCCTTTGTTTTTGTATTTGCGATGACAATATTTGCCACATTTGTGTCTTTGAAATTGTAAAATGTGTGCCTGAAGATCACTATTTTTGGATTCCGATGGAATTTCACAAGTGACATATTTTTCAATAAACTGTAAAACAGTGGCATCACTGTCTTGACCAAATTTAGGAGCATCTTTAATCCATAAAAGATGGGGATATGTGGTGCTCCTCTGGCTTGGTATTCTTTTCTCCAAAAGAAGTGTTGCACTTCTCCAAGGGGAGGAACAGTTTTATTACAAATAAAATGTAGCATAGCAATGAAGCGATGGTGAAAATATCTTGAAACATTAACAGGATCCAGAGAACAAAGTTCTCCAGGTGCTAATATATCTATGTTTGTTTTGTTTTTGTTTGATATGCGTAGGAAATCATGTAAATCTTCCCATGCATATTCTGCACAACTTAATGTAACAAACCAAGTGGGTCGGCCAAGGTTTCTGATCATACAACGTACATCTCTGTGATGTCGAAACCAGTACTCTTTAGTACCATGCATATTTGCTAATAGATTTGTAATATTTGATTGTAAAACCTCATCTTTTTGTTGCACTTTTTGTAATAATTGTGTAGCTGTCATATTTTGAAAGTGTGATCCTGATTTTAATATGTGTGCAACTCCGTAACATAATGTTGCTAGTTCACTTTCAAAGAGTAGGTGGAATATGTATTCCACATTTTGTCTAAATCTGGGATCTTCAGAATACATACGTAATGAGCGGTATTCTGATGCTGACATTTGTATAGGTCTATCATCGTACCTTCCTCCTTTGCCAGTAGGAAAGAGTAGAGGAAAAGCATGTGCTTCTATACTTTTTTCCCATATGCTGATTGGTGGTCCTTTTGTTTGAGGCGTTTGGGTCGTTTCCAGTGCATCTTCTATGGTGTCATTAGAGTGCAATGGATGAATTGTATAATGGTCTAAAGTGTTTGATATTGTAGCAGGATCTAGGAACTCAAATTGACCAGCTTCTTGTGTCTCTTGAATTATTTCAGTTGTATCCTTCAAGTTTTCTTCAATATTAATTTCTTTGTAATATTCATTATTCTCTTTAAGATATTGCAAGGCTTCTCTAACTTTTTGTAAATCTACCAGCTGTTGCCAAATTTTTCTGTCTTTTGTAGGTACTCCATTTACCAAGATAATTAAAGATTGTTGCATTGGACGTTGCACTCCTAGAGTGTGCACATTTTCTTTTAGATGTAATGGTAAATAAACTACTTTTTCCACAAATACCTTTCACTAATTCAGAGGGAGGTAATTTTGCAGTTTTTGGTTGAAGGCGTATTATTGCTTGGAATGGGTGCACTGTTTGAATTATGATGCTCTCATATAAATTAAGTTGTTGAAGGGGTTTTGGTAGTGGATATAATTCCAAATTATTTGTGATAGCACGTGAAGGAGTTTGGTTGTTGTCAAGTTTTGTAGTGCAGTAACTGCAAAGTATTAAGGGCTCAGTTATTTTGTATTTGTTTTCTGCTATAAGGTAGAGAGCTAATTCAAACCATTTAGAATCTTCATTGTCTTCTATTTTGTATGATAGGTCTATAGTTTTTGTGTTACTTTTATAAAAAGTTCTGCGGCAACATACACACACATGGTTTGGTACCCCCACAGACAATGGTGATAACTAGCCAGCCTCACATTGAGACAGGTGTAACAATGCTAGCACGTCCCACTCTTAGTTGGAATTGTAAATATTAGCACGCCCCACTCTTAGTTGAATTGTGAATGTTAGCATGTCCCACTCTTAGTCGAATTGTGAATGTAAGCACGTCCCACTCTTAGTTGACTGGTGAATGATAGCATGTCCCACTCTTAGTTGGAATTGCAAATGTTAGCACGTCCCACTCTTATTTGAATTGTGAATGATAGCATGTCCCACTCTTAGTTGGAATTGTGAATGATAGCACGTCCCACTCTTAGTTTAATTGTGAATGATAGCATGTACCACACTTAGACACAATTGTGATAAATAGCATGAGCCCTAATAGCTGAATCTAAAAAGTGTGCCCTAATTGCATCACTGTGTTAAGTTTGAATCTAGAGAGTGTGCTCTAATAGTGTCACTATATTAGAATGAAACTTAAAAATTGTGCCCTAATTGCATCACTGTGTTAAAGTTGCACTTAGAAAGTGTGCCCCAATAACGTCACCAGACTAAAGTTGAATCTAATAAGTATGCCCTAAAATCGTCACTGTGTTAATGTTGAATCTAGAGAGTGTGCCCTAATAGCGTCACTGAGCTAAATGTAATATTAGAAATTGTGCCCTAATTGCGTCACTGTGTTAAAGTTGAACTTAGAAAGTGTGATGTCAACCCTCCAGACTGAACACATTCAACTGATCTCCTCAGCACCTCTACTGACTAGAACTACGGTTCCCGAGGGCGTTCAATATCCTCTCTGTGCAAAGTGGAATTTAGAAGTATGCCTATTAACATGCCCCAGTTGACTTTAGAAGTGTGCCTATTAACGTGCCCTGGTTGAATTTAGAATTGAGCCCAATATTCTCTCTGTGCAAAGTGGAATTTAGAAGTATGCCTATTAACATGCCCTGGTTGACTTTAGTAGCGTGTCTAATAGTGTGCCCGGTTGACTTTAGAAGTGGCCTAATAGCGTGCCTTGGTTGAACTTAGAAGTGTGCCCAATATCCTCTATGTGCAAAGTGGAATTTAGAAGCATGCCTATTAACATGCCCTAGTTGACTTTAGAAGTGTGCCTAATAGCGTGCCTTTGATGAATTTCGAAGTGCGCCCAATATCCTCTCTGGGCAAAGTGGAATTTAAAAGTATGCCTATTAACATGCCCTGGTTGACTTTAGAAGTGTGCCTAATAGCGTGCCTTGGTTGAATTTAGAAGTGCGTCCCAATATCCACTCTGTGCAAAGTGGAATTTAGAAGTATGCCTATTAACATGCCCCGGTTTACTTTAGAAGTGTGCCTATTAACGTGCCCTAGTTGACTTTAGAAGTGTGCCTATTAACGTGCCCTGGTTGACTTTAGAAGTGTACCTAATAGCGCGCCCCGGTTGATTTTAGAAGTGCGCCTGATATCCTCTCTGTCCAAAGTTGAATCTAGAAGTGTGCCTAATATCCTCTTTCTGCAAAGCTGAATATAGAAGTGTGCCTATTATCCTCTTTGTGGAAAGTTGAAGCTAGAAGTGTGCCTAATAGCGTGCCTTAGTTGAATTTAGAAGTGTGCCAATAGCGTGCCCTGGTTGTACTTAGAAGTGTGCCTTTTAGCGTGCCTTGTCTGATTTTAGAAGTGTGCCTAATATCCTCTTGGTACAAAGTTGATTCTAGAAGTGTATATAACACCACCACTCTGGCATAGCGGGATTTGACAGTGTCCCCAATAACATTCACTGTGCCAAAGTCTAGAAAGTCTGCCCAATATCGGGTGAACGGGTGAAGTGGATGCCCTATATCGGGTGCAGTATGTGGATGGAACGGGTGAAGTATGTGGATGGAACGGGTGAAGTGTGTGGATGGAACGGGTGAAGTGTGTGGATGGATGGAACGGGTGAAGTGTGTGGATGGAACGGGTGAAGTGTGTGGATGAATGTAACGGGTGAAGAGTGTGGATGGATGGAACGGGTGAAGTGGGTGGATGGATGGAACGGGAGAAGTGTGTGGATGAATGGAACGGGTGAAGTGTGTGGATGGAACGGGTGAAGTCTGTCGATGTAACGGGTGAAGTATGAGGATGGAATGGATGAATTGATGTAGAATGGGTGAAGTGGGTGGAACGGGTGAAATGGTAGAACGAATGAAGTAGGTGAATGAACGGGTGATGTGCTTGGAACCGGCGAATTGGGCGGAACTAATGAAGTGCATGGAACGAGTGAAATGGGTGCAACTAGTTAAGTGAATGGAACGTGTGAAGATGACGTATGTGGATGGATGATGCTTGGAGTAAGGATAACATGGGTAGAACGAACAAAACAAGCAGTGTGAAGATGACATATGTGTATGGATGATGCATGGAGCAAGGATAACGTGGGTAGAACGAATGAAAGGAGTAGTGCATGAAATGATGGAGTGCATAAAATGGCTGTAGGACATGGAACGGATGGGAGTGCATGGAATGGATGGGAGTGCATGGAACGGATGGGAGTGCATGGAAGGGATGGAAGTGCTTGGAACTGGTGGGAGTGCATGGAACGGGTGGGAGTGCATGGAACAGCGTGACATACATGGAACAGTTTCAAGCACATGGAACATCTGAAAGTGCGTTGAAAGGAACAGTCTGAGTGCCTGAAACCGTCGTAATGCACAGAACAGTCGGAGTACATGGAATGGATGAAGTTCATGGAACTATTGGAGTGGGCGCGATCTCAAGCACCTACAGTAAACCACCATACTCACATCTCCACGCTTACTCTCTTCTTTACACCACCACTCAAATAGAACACAGCGATACTATGACACCATTTGGTATAGCTGTTCTCATACCAACATCTGCCTCAAACCCCCCATCACTCTAACTAAACACTGCTGGTTTTACCCCCCCCCAACCAGGCGTTCTCCTCTCCTCAGGCCCAACGCAGCCACAATCGATCTGGATAAATCCTGCCAGAACGAAAACACATACTATTGACCTCTCAACCACCACACCTACCGCTAAGAAGCAGCTATTTCACGAATGCCACACCAGCTTCACACATATCCGGTGCTCACACGCACCTTGACTCTCTCTACTCTCTCTACTGACTTGAACCTCGGTTCCCAAGGGCGTTCAACCTACCAGCACCTTCAGACCATACCAATGGTACATAAGTCACTATATAAATGCAAAGTAACATAACATAACATAACATAACTTCAGCTGATGTACTTTTACATTTTAGTATTTCTTTTTTGTATGTGTGTAGTAAAAGGTTGCCATGTGTAGAATTGTTGCTAATTTGGTTTACAGCTATTTCATTCTGTAAGTAGGTTTCACTTCCAAAATATTTTTTTCTGGATATAGTCGATTTCTTCTAGTAGGTCTTTTGCTGTACCATGTAGAAGAATGTTATTTAAATTGGCTAGTGCTAAAGCAGGACTTTTAGCATAGTACAGTTTTTAAACTAGATTTCTTATAGTTGAACGATGTGCTGATATCCTTTTGATATCATGGAAGGTGGTTTTGCAAGTAGGTCCTGTAATGCAGGCCAATGAATGTCCTTGTAGTCCTGTGTACTTGCGTACTCGACAGGTATCCATATTTTGCAGTAGTTTAATTTTGATTTTGTCTTTACTTTTCACATATTGATTGAGGAATTGGCGTAAAGACTAAATTGTTTGGGAATGTTACACATTGACATGCATGGCCATTGTAGACGTTCTGATTCAGTTGAATGGAGGGGTAATTCTAAGTTTTCAGGACATATTTGTGTAAGGAGTACTTCTTGTTCCATTATGGTATTATTAACTTTTTCATAACATCGACCACTGCTATGTATGGCAATTGTATTTGTTTGCTTTTGTTTGTACGCTTCTTCATTAAAGTATGGTTCTGTGCTTGTAGTGTGACTCCATTCACCTCCACAGTTACTTAAGAAGTTCTTTCTGTTGACATTTTGTTTATTGAGAAGTCTTTTTTGTAATTTAGTTATTAGTTTTGTTACTGGTTTCATTTTGTCTAACACTAAAATAAATAACTTTCTTTTGAGAAGAATTGCACTGTCTATCAACGCTTCTTAGATAAATTTCCTACGATAGGTTTTAAGCATTAAACCTGGTTTCTCTCCTGTTTTTATAAGATTTTGAAGGACTTTGTGACGGAACATTTTGGCTAAAATACTTTTCTTGGTATGCTTACTTTGAACTATATCAAGATTTAAAGAAGCAGTTTTATCTGTAGTGATAGCTGATTTTCTACTAATTGTTTTTTGGTTTGGTTTAGATTTTGATAGAGGAGGCAAAGTTTTTGTACTTGAAACTTCTTTTGTTTCACTAAATGACTATATTAGCTGTTTTGTTTCAACTTTTTTTTACAAATTGTGCTAGAGATGGATGCTTATGTTGGACACTTTTATTTTCATTTGCTCTACTTCTGCTTTGCTTTCTACGGACTTGATTTTTGGTAGGCATTCTTTAGGGTCTGTTGAAAAAAAATAAAGAAGGTATGGGTTGTGGTGTTCTGCAATGTATGTGTGCTGTGTGCATGAGTGTTTGAGTAAGATGATAAAGATGTATGTAATGGTGTGTGATCGTGCATTGGGAACTACAACTGGTAGGGATGGGTATTCTTGAATTAATGTGTTACTAAACGGGGGTTCAGATGACAGAATAAAGTAAGCTAGTGGTGTGGAGAAGTACAAATAGTATATCTAATGCTATACAATTAAAACAGTTGTTTGTTCTATAAAATCTAAATTCTAGCGGTTGAGTTAGGGAATTTGTGTGTCGAAAAATAGGAATTTGTGGGCCATTCTGGCTGTAAATCGCTGTTTAAGAGATGGGTATTTTTGGACAGAATGGTGCAGAATCTCTATTTTTAGGCACATAAATAGCATGGATTAACCTTACAGTGTGTTTGAGTAATAATACAAATAGTATGGTGAGATTCTACTTACTTTTTTTCTAAAATGAACAGGTTACTTCTTAGTTGTTCTTTGTACTTCAAATTCAGTTGCTTCTTTTCAGGAGAATGGTCTTCACTGCAATTGTACAAGAAACAAATTAGTAATTTTGTTTGTATATAGCACTGTTTTTAATTTAGACATTGATTTTTTTAATCGAAATCCTCAGTGCCTTCCTCAAAACCATTAAAACTATCTTATTTACATAAGATACCTTGCACCAGTTGAATACATGTGATATGTTCTTAATGAACAAATTGTATTGCAATGACTAACTGTAGCAAACAAAATATCTTTACTATGTCTTGTGAAATTCTTAAAGTACCACTGAATACAATTATTCCTGTAACTAAGCTCTTCCAAGTAATAGTGTCACTGCAATTGTACAAGAAACAAATTAGTAATTTTGTTTGTATATAGCACTGTTTTTAATTTAGACATTGATTTTTTTAATCGAAATCCTCAGTGCCTTCCTCAAAACCATTAAAACTATCTTATTTACATAAGATACCTTGCACCAGTTGAATACATGTGATATGTTCTTAATGAACAAATTGTATTGCAATGACTAACTGTAGCAAACAAAATATCTTTACTATGTCTTGTGAAATTCTTAAAGTACCACTGAATACAATTATTCCTGTAACTAAGCTCTTCCAAGTAATAGTGTCTCAATGTCATGGGCTGCTTGTCCTATATAAATGTAGGTAATTAAATAAATAACAAAATAAAAAAAAATATGTAATTGTACAAGTATTATTATTTGAGATTTGAACATAGAGTGTGCAAGCAACTTTGTTTGACTATATGTAGTCTATATATTTCATTTAAAAAATGTTAGTTTAACATGATTTGACTGTGTGTGTGTATAAAGAAATTAAATAGTATACAGATGTGTAAGTGACTGTTGATTTTAGGAGATTGAAAAAAGACAGTAGATTCATTTTACAGATTATACAAGCTAAAAGTCAGTTAGAAAATGTGTTCATGTACTGTATAGAAAATATGCATACCTGTAGTTTGTGTTCATGCACATGGATATGCATGGAGCTGCAAGTAGAAATCTTGGAGACTTGTACAGTATTTCTTGTAGATGGTGCTTGCCAATGATACGACACTTGTACTCAGAGTGATTCACAGTACATTTGCAGTGCTGATCTATGATGATGCAGTTAGGTGTAGAGGTCTTGAATGTGATTGGTGGATGGTCTTGTGACTTCTTAGCTACATCCAATGAGGGAATGACACAGAGAGTGAACTGGGAATGGTAGAAGTTCATGTTACGATATGTCCACCGACATGGCGGTAGTTCGCGGACATCGGGTGTTACATCCGGGGTTTTTTGGATTCAGAAGTCATGCAAATGAGAATGAGCACTGAAAGGGATTGGTCAGGAAAGTTTAGTGGGTTTGTTGTGCTAGGAGAGAGTTTCTCAGATACTCCTTTTGCTGATAGAAGAACAGATAGCTATGGCTGTGTGTTTCAGAAAACAGATTGTTTGGATTTTGGGAGACTCGTGGATACATTGGTTGAAGGTGCATGCAGAAACCTGTGGAGTAGCTGTAGATCTTGGATTCCCACATGTGGAAGTGCATTGGCATGGAGTACGTGGAATGAAGTGGTTGGACTTGCTACCTCTCTGTGCTACTTTGGAGACAGAGCAACATCCAGACATAATTGTAATTCATTGTGGAGGGAACAGTTAAGGACAATTTGCAATGAAAGAAGGACTTAGGAAGGTCATGGACATGTTTCCAAATTCTCAAGTAATTTTTTCACGGATTGCGCAGAGATAAATGTGGCTTTGTTCTTCTTCATTTGGTCCACAAATGGAGAAAGCAAGGCGCAATGTCAATTAGGCTATTTATGCCTTTCTAAGAGATTTTGGCATGTCCTCTTTTCACAATGAAAATATTATGTTTCGTAGTACATACATTTTTCGCAGAGATGGAGTACATCTAAGTTATGCTGGCAATCAGATTTTTCTCAGAACATACAAAATGCATTGCGATCCTTTTTAGAATGACAGCATCCATTTTGAAGTAGGTGTTGAGTATTTATAATTTTTGAAACACAAACACCTCCCAAAGGCTCTTTTCAGAGCCACCACTTCCTCCCAGAGAAAATTGGAATGGGTAGCACCCCAAAATTTGAGATGTCCGCGGACTGTCCGCGGACTTCTAAAAAATACAAAGGGCCCTGCTTCATTTATTTTCACTTCTATTTTTTAACTGTGAAAGGCGGCTCTGAAAAGAGCCTTATTTTTTTAGATTTTTGTTATTTTATATTTTTTTTTGTTTTTTTATACACGACACACTAGGAGAGGAGGGGAAAGGAGGGTAAAGGGGGGACACCAACCACAGGGATGAGAAAGGGAGAGCTGAGAGAAGAAGATGTAGAGTGGGTTTTATTTGGGCAGTGAGCAGGTCTTCTCGTGCTCTGACACGATAGTCTCAAAAGCACTACAAAGTCGCCCCCCCTGCAGAGTACTGGGTCGCAGTACATACACACAACTGTGACCCTCGAAAGGTAAGGGTCATCAGAATTATGTATGGCCTGTGAGGCAGCTTGAGGAAGACGCTGTCCCACAGAGGTGTTCTTTGTGGTGACAGGATCAGAAACAGAGGATGAAGTAGATGAAATCAACCTACTACGCTCCTCGCAAGGTACGACCTTTGCGAATGGCCCCAGAGTGAAATGACCTTAGGTGTCGCTTCATGGTAGTGGTCCCAAAGCTCTACGAACCATGCCTCCCGCGACTGAGTACCATTTTGCACTCATTGCAGGTGACTCGGTTCGCACGAGCCTGAGGACCATCCCCATGAATGGTAAATAACCGCCACACCCAAGACGCACGTCGAGTGCGGGTAGTAGGGATTTCCACTACCTCATTCTCTTCATCCTCTTCTTCCTCCTCTGCATCCTCACTCCTGTTCCCCTCTTCAGGCCCTTGGGGAGGTGGTGGTGGTGGAGGGGGTGGGGGTGGTGCTGAAGCAGGTGCAGCACCATGTAGCAGTAGTGTAGCCATGGATGCCATCTCGATGATGGTGTAATCTGCAAATTGCAGGAAAAATAGCTGTGCTCTGAAGAATAGCCAGAAACACAATGAGAATAAGCTGTGGGGCGTGGTCTTTTATAGGGGTGCTTGTACGCGTTTTGGTATATTCCATTTTAGAACATATTGTATTTAAATGAATGGTTAGTGTGTTACATATATGGGTTACATTTCTTATGTATTACTATATATAATGTGTTTGTGTGCTGCTTTTTGAATTTTTCAAAAGTTACTATGTTATGATATAACAATTAAACATACCCTCCCAGAGTTTTTAGGTAGTGGTACATCAAAAAAGTTCGCGGATATCAAATTCAGTAGAAGGGATTCAGTATGTTCCATATTACATGTACATAAAGTCAAAATTATTATTGTTAAGTTGTGCTACTAAAAACCTATGAAATTCAGTGAAAAGACTTTGTTAAAGGGGCGTTATGGTTCCAAGTAAAACCAAAAAACCCTTGAAATTCGCCAGTTATGGTAAGCTAAGCAACCATAACTCGCGCCACCACCGTGCACTGCTAAGCCTAACACCCGGGACATCAAAGATGACATCACAAATGTCATTGATGACATCACTGATGCCATCACATGTGCATTTACCTTTCATGAAAAGTCTATACAAGGGATTCTTAGTGTAATGTTAATTAAAAAAAGTGTCAAAGATTATTGGAATAAATATCAAGTGCTAATCAGTGCATTAAGCTATGCATTGATATAAATAGCATTCTATTATTAACTTCAATCCAGTATACTAAGATACTCATGTAGAAACATAGGTATTGTGTGCAGCATACATGATGGGGGTACAATATTCATAAGCTTGCCATGTTGAATAGTGAAATGATAACTGTTTTCATATTAAAGTTTTGCGTACAGTGAAACTTGTGATAAGTAGGTAATAAAACCCACTTACTACATAAATGCATTATTATAGACAAATCACAAAGAGACAACACCACATACAAATACGAATATATACAAGGGAATTGAAGTAAGAAAAAAACAGCAATAGTAGCAGAAAGTGTTCATAACCTAACTGATTACCTTTATGCAGAGAAATTATTGTTCTGTTTCAAAGCTGTTACTTATCCTATCTATATATATCACATGATGTGTCCGGACCCTAAGGAAAATAGTGTGAGTACAACATATACAAATATGAGCATATACAGGGAAAGTACAGTAATAAAAAAAACATCAAAACTATCAGAAAGTGCTGATAACTCTACTGATAATTTTAATGCACAAAAAGGATTGCTGTCTTTCAAGGTTGTGTCTTCCCCTATGTATATGTTTCATATGATATGACTGGACCATAAGGGAATTATTGTAAGAACATACTTGAAGGATAAGTCTAGAAATATAGTACATTTTGAAATTTTTAGTTCCTGACTGTTACTGAAGAAAATCATGTGTCCTAGATATGTCAGGAAAGGAAAAAAGGGGGCGTCAGACATGTGATGTCATCGGTGATGTCATCAATGACATTTGTGATGTCATCTTTGATGTCCTGGGTGTTAGGCTTAGTGGTGGCGCGAGTTATGGTTGCTTAGCTTACCATAACTGGCGAATTTCAAGGGTCTTTCGGTTTTACTTGGAACCATAACGTCTCTTTAACAAGGTTTTTTCACTGAATTTCATAGGATTTTAGTAGCGCAACTTAACCATAACGTTCTTTAACAAAGATTTTTCACTGAATATATATATATATATATATATATATATATATATATATATATATATATATATATATATACATATAAAATATATTTGTTTATATATTTGTTTTAAAGTTGGGGTCGCAAGGGGGTCCCCAGGGGTTGCAACCTCTGGCAATCCCGAAATGATGTCCCTGGGATGACATATGGTGTGTGCAGCAGAGGTTGATGCGGACACAGGCTACAGTGGATGTCTTTGCTGTGCCTCTTGTGTATCACAATAGAAGTCATACATTTACATGTACATTGGTCCATATATTTCTGTGGATGTTCTCTCAGCATGGTTGTCAACCTTTTCAATGCAACATTATCATCACTTCTGAGCAGATATATACTTTGAAAGGGCGAATGTAGTACTTCTGACAAGTGTTGCTATACTTTAATGATATGACATTCTAAGGGTTGGCATACATTTTTCATGGGACAGTTCTGGTACTTCCCAGAGGATCGAATGTATGTTTTGTGGTGCATTACAGTCTCTTGACATTGACAGTCTCGACAGAAAGCAAAAGAAATGTATCAGCATGTTATTCGAAAGGGCTTCTTTCACATCCGAGAAGGTGGTATGCACAATGCTGGCAATGCCAGAAGCGTGTGCTATTTTGTTTAAATATCTCCAGATTTGCATATTAGTAGGGAGGTAGTCATAAGTCAATCACACCTGCTCCAACCCTACAGACCTTTAAGAGGCACCGGCCGTTGGGAGCTATAGCCCAATTAGCTAATGCACATGCTACACAGATCTTTAATCATGATGATACATTTTGTTGAGGTAATATTCCTTCTGCAGACATATTTGCCTGAAAGGCAATACATTTATGGCCTGATTCATGGAATTCTGTGCACGGTTCAAAGTGACTTTGCCCTGCTGAAAAATAAATTTGCACTGTTTACACAAACCCTGATTCATGGAACTGTGAAAAGTGTATTTATACCGTGCAAAGTCTGTACAAAGTCATTCTTACAGTACAAAAAATAGGTCCTGGGATCTTTTTGAGCTATCTCTGTCATGTAGCAACCTCAAAAGTTGTGTTGTATATGGCTTGCCAGTGTTATTTCTAGGGACCATTCAAAGAGTGAACAGCATAGTTGGTGGAATCAGAATTAGGGCAATCACGTTTCAGGAAATATGGATATATTTTTTCTTTTTAGTAGCAGAAAGGTGAAAACTATGTTTTTCTTGTAGGCACAGCAGCAAACGCTCTTTTGGTTGCTGACTTATCTTGCAGCCAAGCAGACCCCAGAATTGACTAAGCTGTGGGCACTTCCGTTTTGGTGCATTTTGTTGCATCTCTTCGGATTGTGTGAGTACCGTATATTGGAGACGTATCAAAGCTTATAGGTGTTTGGTTATTTGCCCACCCATTGATTGACCATGTGTTTAAGTATTAGGCATTTTGCAGGCACTGCTATTAGATGCCCACAGAAGCCCAAACTGTTGGAATTGTCAATGCTTGTTTATTGTCCCACCATACTCATATTGAAACCCATAGTCAACTGCCTGAATTACAAATTATAGAACCAGAAAAGATGGCCTAACATCCCAGCATCTCCACTTGAGCAAAGTCTTTGAATCACTTTACATCACTGTGCTTTAGTTGTGCATATCTGTCCAAATAGTTATTTCCATGAAGTAATTAATTTAGGTATGCATTACACAGAGACTCACTCATGCACGGCTGAACAGAATGCAGTATTGCAATATATAGAACTTTGACCATTCACATTTTTGAGGCTTTTTTATGTCACTCATAGCTACACCGTAGATCTCTCATCATAGATTAACTGAAGAAAATAATAGTAATACAACAATGCTAGCAATGAGGGGGAAAGATGACTGGGGTAGTGGTTGTAGAGTGGAAATGAGAATTTTGAAGAGGTGACATGAAGAGATCTGATTAATACTAAGATACATCCTGCAAACAGGAGGAACTAGAGAAAAGATCTAAAGGCACCACAGTATATATTGCTATTGTTTCTATTAAAATTACCTAATACAGAGCTTATTACCAACTTGCCACATTCTCCTTCTTAGTTGGGTACATTGTATAACTTGTTTTGAAAAACGTACAACTATACACCCAATATTATTGACCAAGCAACACCCCTGTATATAAATGACTCATTTTCATACTATGAAGTTCAAGACTGGTGGCAAAGGTCAAGCATACAAAGCAAGCAATTCCAGGAGTGTTTCTGAGGGTTTTTACTAATAACTGAATTGCCCCCAGGGATCCATGTTGGAGTGCCCACACCATCTTGCCTAATATGTTATGTTATGTTGATTAATACTGTCTACAGCTACCAAATAGGTGCAGTCTCCAGGCGCTCGCGTGACTCTGAAAGAGAGGGGATCATGGGGAGACTTGTGTGGATAGGGTGAGAGGATATGATCTGAACCAGGAGGAAATGGTGTCTGTGATTATTTTTTTGCATATGGTAGTTTGTACGAGAGGCCTCGTGAATTGTAACCGTATAGATAAGATTCAGTGCCTCGGTGTGTGGTAGTGTTTGTGTTGGTGTTAGTGTATCGTGTGGGCTATGGTGGGTTTGGTCGTGTGCTCTAGTTAGATAGTGTCCATGAGGGATCGAGAGTCAGTCGTGGGTGGCTGTTTCCGTAAAATAATCCAGTATCTCGATGCAGTTGCGCTGTTGTTGGCTTTATGTACTGTGTGGGTGGTTCCCTCAGGTGTGCTTCAGCATCAAGAGATGTTAGGTGTGAACATAGTATTGATTCTCTGTTTGTTTATGTGTAGTGTGGCTAGTCCAAGTTCTGGTGTAGTGGTGTCAGTTATCTTGTAGGAGCAGGTAGGGGAAAATGGGTTAGTATGTCGGTCAGTTTGTTGGAGTCTTAGGCACAGCTCTTTGGTTGCTGCTTGACATATAACTTTCATCAACTGCTCCAATCTGCATTCATCATCTATTGTAAAAGGCACCGTACCAAGATGATGGTGATGCATGTCTGTATCACTTACAATGCACGCCACTTCTGTTTAAATGCAATTCCAGACGTTCCAAAACAAACATTCAGCTCATTCTATCTACGCTATAGATCTAAACCATTTTGCAGCAATCCAGATCATACTTGATTCTTTAAGCCCGTACCTTCGCAACTTTGCACCATTTTTGTGTCGACTACAAACTATGTTGGCTTCATGTATGGAACATCAAGCTCGATGTCCATGCTATTACCAGTCTCATGTTATTATCCAGAGCAAGCAGTGGAGTCCGCACATTATCCTACGCGATGCACCTTCTAACTGCGCACCATGGGTTTGAGATGTGGAGGGGTAGGATGCTGTGTTGGGCAAGAGGTCCAGATTATGTATGCATGGGTGCTGAGGGGGGAAAATCCAGGTTGTGAGTCCCTCCTGAAGGCAAGGTGTCCTCTATGCAGTGGATGGATAGTGGATTGTGGGTGCTTTGCCTAGTGGGAGCACCAGAGTTGGGTTGAGGCAAGAGTTGTTTATCCACATACCATGATCTGTGATTTGCCTGATTGAGTAAGGGGTAATTGGCCATCAACCACCGTTCAATCTCAGAGGCAGGCTGCGAGAGAGATTGTGAGACTTGGAAAGGTAGAGAATGAGGATTTTGAAGAGGGGTGTTGGTGTAATTGTAGCATGATAACATGATATCGACTGAATCTACCGTTTCATTGCGGGCTCATATAGAGGATAAATAGGGGAGGGAGAGAGTGAGGCAAGGTATAGCAGGTAAGATTCCAAAGTTGTTTGTGTGCAAAAGCTGTGACAGAAAGGATACAAGAAACGAGTAGGTCTTCAAATATTTGCCAATGATAACATAACATCTATATTTTACATTTAAAGGCCTCTTGATTTCCTATTCCAACATCTACCATCTACACACCAACGTATGTTTTAATAGAATATTCCAAATGTAATTAATATGGTATTAAAGTGCAGATCGAGGGTTTAAAAGAAGCAAAAAAAGAGCAATTGAACATATTACAATTTAACTAGTCTAACTAGCAATTATGCCCGGTAGCTTTCAAGACTGCATATGTCCCTTCCTCTTAAGCAGCTAGACAATGATGGAAAATAGCCCCTGTTGTCAAAGACAACAGTGTGATTACATTTTTCAGTGAGTAAAACATGACTTAGCAACATTTTATGGGAAACAAAAGTGAATCTTGGTTGGTAAAAACAGGTATGATGTTGCTTCCATTTCGGTTTGTCAATTTTCATAATTTTCATTTGGCAATACATGCAAATGGAAGTTGGGTATAAACAGGAAGGAAAATACATCATTATACTGTGTATTACATTGGGTTGTCCTTCCTAACATGATCAAGAACATTATCAAGTAAAGATGGCTAGTAATGTGTAAAATTGTCCTATTGTCAGCTATAAGTCTCTCAAGAATTAGTTTTTCTCTTTTTGGTAAAGCACAGCCAGTCCCTTTTAGACATCACGCTGTCTGTAGCCAAATGTATAACAACGAGACAAAGGTGAATTAAATAAGGCTAGTCCAGACGAAAATACTTGAAGGAAAAAAAAACGAAACTGGAATCTTGTGTCTGGAGGTCTTTTAATGGAATATGGTGTAGGATTGACAGCTCAATGACATCAAGGACTCCCGTTTCCACGGTGAGCATACAGGCAGGACAAATACGGAATAATGGATGCATATTTGGAAAACAGAATCAGTGAACATAAATACAGCAACAAGCAGATTAGAACGCACATCAACATGAAGCTTCAGAGCAAAGTACTGAAATAAAGTATCAGTTATTCTTGTGAAGGAAACCTCGCAGGGGACAGTGTGGTTTTGCCCTGAACACCTTCCAAACTAAAGCAAGCTATTTCTCTGAAGCAGTCTTCTACTACTTATTTCAACATGTTGCAACCATGAACACATACACATGGTGACATTGGTGTAAAGCTTAACGTAGTAAAACAATGCATTTCTTTGACACCGGACCATGTCCCACACACACTAAAATGCTCTGCTGTTACAATATAAAATATGAGTAGCATGGATTTGAAAAGTAAGTCATACCAATGTGGGGGTTTTCACGTGCAAGACACTAAGGGCCTCATCACGATTTGGGTGGTATCCCGACGGTATTACCACCCGGTTACCACCTGTGCTAATTGCGTTAATGCCAACCGGTCCGGTGTTATAAGCGCCAGATCAAGGGTTGGGCGGTAACTGTAAATTCCCATTTCCCATTTGGTCATTTGGACCCAATAAGGAATTATCAGCACAATTAGTGCATGTTAATAGCACAGCACTAATGTTGCCCGAAAATGGGAATTCTTCTGGCGCGTTTACCCCCAGCTCTGAGCTGGAGGTAAACACACCAGACCCATGTTTTGGTGGGCCCTTAAATGTGGTGGTAATAGCATTACCGCCACATTTAAGGGCTACCGCCTAACTCGTGATGAGGCGTTAAGTATTTATACATCTTGTTAGATTAGTTATTCGTTTGGAAATGTGCTCTACATGTCATCAACAGTGGTGCTTTAGCAATTCATTTGTCCTGTAAATATAAATTGGTTGAATTAATTGTCCTTGAAGTCAGGTAGGTTGGTCGATACGTTTATTCAGGTAAAGCAACACACAGAGGTCAAGGGGCAGCCTTCTCCAGATCAGCAGTAGCTTTGTCCAGCAAGAACCTCACAAAATGTTGTTGCATTTAAAGATGTGGAAATCAGGTAGATGGTTCAATACTTGCATCTGCTAATGCCATACACAGAGATTCTGAGGTGAGAACCTTCTGCAGTTCACCAAAGACCCCTTTCTACAGTTTGAAACTCTCTTTAGCGTTCCACCTACCTCATTCAATTATATGGCCCTTTGGGATACAATCATGCACACCCTTAAGACAAGTGGGGTCACACAGGAAGTCAGGAATGTGGTCAGAAGGGTACAATTGACACAAAAGGAAAAGGCAAACAAGTGGAATTGCCAAACACTACCAAATTCACAAAGCAGATCAAATTATGTAAATATAACGCAACATCTTTGCAAATAGAAATAATTCTGCTACAAACTGATGCCCTTCAGTTCATACATTGTAAAATACTTGTTTATATTTCTAGGGAAACCCACTTAATGCCCTTGAGCAATTAATGGAATCTGTTTTAATCCCTTAAGTGCCAAGGACGATTATGCTCGTCCTTTTTGCAGAGACTTGCATAATAGACTTGCACTTAGTTGAAAGTCTCCATTATAAAAAGAAAATGCATTTTAAGTTTACATTTTGATTTTAAGACATATTGAAATGTAATTTGCATATTAGAAAACAATAGTCTGTTCTCATTGTTACCTAGATTAGATCGAGATGACATCTCCATGATTTACCTATTTTTGAAAATCAATAGAAAGTCTTACGACTAGGCTCATTCAGTTTTTGATAGCAGGCAGCCTGAGCATTTCCAGTGGGCTGGCTCAGTTGTGGGTATGCAATCGAGATGGCATCAACATGAGCCATCTATTCTTCAAATGTCAATAGAAATGTCCAACTCTTCCAAAAGATGAGAAATACGATTAAGACATTGATGCAACCAGCTCATCATCGGCTGATCCTGAATAGGTTGGTTTAAGAATTCCTGGCATGACACTACAATGCAAAGCTCAAAAGCAGAGTAGAACACAGAGCTTTCTGTGGTTTACTCGTGAGCAGATTGTATGTGGGGGTACAGCCTGTAGAAAGCAGAAAGTGCTGCACCAAAAGGCTGGATAGGATTTATGACTGGATTTGGTAGAAATAAGTAGCAGCAATTCTTATGCATGTACCAGAGCAGGGTACATATGATTCTAGGCCTTTAATTGCCCTTTTTAATCCGATTTAGATTTTCTTTCTCTGGTCTTGGATAGCCAATAGAAACCATGAAAGATGTATGGTAGGTTAGATCCCAGCTATCCTCTGCAGTGTTGGAAGACACTGAGTTTAGTGCAGAAAGATGGGTCAAATCATACTGAGAAACGCCTCTTTCTACTTGTAGTTTCCCGCATATGGTAGGTAGACCCAGATATGTGGATGTATAGGAGTAGTTCAACAGGTGACCTTCAATCATTTTAACCAGCATTTTCAATATTTGGCTTTAGATTTGTTTTTAGGCAACTTTTTAGACAACTGGCCTCATAAATAATGGGCTTTTGATTGACTGTTTTAGTCATTTCCTATTAACTTCCAATGGGTTTAAAATTATTGGTGTAACCTCGCATCTCTACTGGATTGATAATCTAGACAACTGCTGCAAGTATATTTTTGAAGTTTTTATTGTGCCATATTTTAGATGACTATAAACGTTGTTGGTTGTAGACTTTAGATTCCAAGCAGTCACTCTAAAAAGAGTAGTATTAAAGGAATATAATCATTCTAGTTAATATTGGGTGCTGCCTATTGTTGAACTTTGCTATTTTTTTACAACCTTTTTATTAAGCTTTTACATGAAAACAAGTATTGTATTACAACAATGATAAACAACTTTAAACAGAGCAGTAGTAAAACTTCTCCATAAAATCTTGACTTTCCAGCAGTCTCTCCCCCTCCTTCCCTTCTGAGTTATGCCCTCAAATTTGATTCTATCAACACAGTCTCATCCTTCCAAGGCCCTTATCCCTCCCCTTCTATGGCCATGCATACTCTCCCACCTCTCACCAGCTCCCCTTTTCAATCCCATGTTCCCTAAATCTTTTAATTTATTTGTGGGCAGGCTCTACCCATGTACACCAGCTTGTGCCGCTTCTTTATGGAGTCCACCTCTGACTCTGCCATGCTGGTAGCATTGGGGTACGGGGGCCCAATCTCATCTAGTGCTTTGCTGTGGCCCTCTTTGCTGTTATACATGCAATGTTTAAGCGTGTCTTAGAATATCTGACTCTGTCAATGTTTGACTAAATTCCCAGTACTGCATTCCTAGGCTCTAGATGTATTTCTCTCTCCAAGACCACTTCCATTACTTATCCCACAACACTGCATGTTTGGGCATTCCCATACCATGTGGAAGAATATCTCTATGTAAGTGATGCATTTTTTACATGAGTCATCTGTCATGCTACCCATTTTTCTTAAACTTCCTTTGGAACAATAGACGCTGTGAAAGTATTTGAATTCTATTGAGCTTAGTTTTGCCACTATTTCAACCTATCTGGGATGTTGTAGGGCTTACCTCCAGTCTTCGACACACCCACATCCCTTTCCCATCCCTGCTTAATCACTTTCAGCTGTCTGGTTGAGTGGAATGCCAGTCCCATTTAGAGGGATCGGACCTGTTTTTTTTAATTTCCTGTCCAGTACTGTACTCTCTAACAGGGATGTCTGAGGAATCCCCTCAGGACCCCTAATGTGCAGTGACAGGGCATGTCTAAGTTGTACAAATTTGCAGTGGTCGTTTCTATCCAGACCCTATTCTTCTTTCATTTATTAGAATTATTTAATGGTGTGAGTCCATATCACGTCTCCCAACATTTTGATACCTCTGGTTTTCCAACTCCCTACCAATCTCAGGTGTTGTATACCTTTAGTGAAAATATTTTACCAAAGCAGGGCAGCCAGCACAAGTCTCTTTTCCCATCCTAAATATCTGTCCACCTACCTCACTGCCTTTGTAGTCAATGTAACTTTCAGTTTTTGCGAACCACAGTATAGAAGTTTCTCCAATCTATTCCTCCAAAGAAGAGTCAGTTCTGTGTCAATTAGGGAGTCTTTGCCGCCCCAGTACACCCATATGTTTGCTACAGCTAGCTGTGAGGTCCAGTAGTACAATCTTAAGTTCAATAGTCCCAATCCTCCATCCCCTTGGGAGTTGTAGAGTGTCTCCAGTCTTACTCTAGGTCTTTTTTTTTCCAAAAGTATTTCCTAAAGGATTTTATGGATACTGTCAAAGTCATTGGATTGTATTGGCCTGCAGGCATGCTGGATTATATACAGTAGTCGGGGGGTGTCACCATTTTCTGCAGTGCACACCCTACCCATTGGGGAGATTGAGAGGCTGTTCCATTGCTTGGTATCCATCTGAAAGCATCTGAGTGTCTGGATGAGGTTGAATTCACTGATGAGGCGTTCACACTTTTGGAAAAATACCCCTAGTACTCAAAGCCCTTGGAGACATGATTTTCAAAGGGGAACAAATATGACACACGCAAGCGTATTTTTAAAGGCAAAGCCAAAGAGATGGATTATGCAAATAACTATAACCACCTGGCAACATTACACAGCTCCTCCCCCTATTAGAAGTCACATATAAATACTTATAACCACAGAATTATTTGAAGCTGTGCCCTAACCCCTACGTTTTATATCTTATATTGCGGCTGCATATCAATCAATCATCGGTCCTAGCTCGCACTGGTGCTCAGTTGGGGATCCCATTTATAGACAGATGCTGTCAAATTTGCAAAAACCCCAAAATTGTGGACACTGTTAAACATCTTCTGACTGAATGTACTGCTCTGGGAGTTGAATATATGACCATTTTGGGCAGATTTGTGCACGCCTATGATTCCATTAAAGACCATGCCTTTTGGAACTATTGTCTGAATAGCGAGAATCAGAGTGTCCATCTAGCCATGTACCAATTGTGGGATATTATCAAAAATCGCCTACATTAGGGAAGGCCCCTGAAAGTGAACAGGCAATCTCCTAGTACAACCACCTATAAGAGGTGGCTTGGCTGTTGGTTGACCGACTTTGGTATATAATGAGTATTTTAGATACATTTTTAGAATTTTAGAACGGGGTTTTTATATAAACAAACTTTTTATAGAAATGTGTTTGTATAATTGTGTTTTTAGAATATCTTCTAAAAGCTGTTTTTAAGTTGTCCCATGAGGAACTATGATTTTATGATGTTTCTATATCTAATGTGTATTTTGCAAAGTTCTTGTGGAACTAAACAAATAATAATAATAATAATAATAATAATAATAATAATAATAATAATAATAATAATAATAATAATAATAATAATAATAATGCCTTTTTTTGAACAGCTGCAATGGTGAGTTAAGTCTCACCCCAGCACTCCCAACTCAACCGGGTAATGTATGAATTTATCTGAGTTTATTTCAAGGCCTGCATATTGTCCGAATTCCTCTATGATAGTCAATGCCCGCAGTATGCAGACTGCTGGGTTTGTCAGATATAATAGGATGCCATCTGTATTTGGTGATATTCTTTCTTCCTTACCCTCTAGCCAAATAAGCTCTGTTAAATCTTGGTCTTTTCAACACCATTCCAGAAGGGGCTGGAACGCTATTGCAAATAGCAGCGGCGACAGTGGGCACCCCGGTCTGGTACCCCTTTGCAGATCATATCTGTCTAAAAGAGTGATGTTTACCTTTACTCATGTGGTTGGGGTGTTGTAAAAGAGTTTCACCCAACTTATATAATCTTCCCCGCATACCATTCTCATCAGTACTCCAAACGTGTTCACACATCTGGTGGAATTTAATGTTTTCTGTGCATCCAGTGCCAGTATATCATGTGTTTGTTATTTAAGTTTGGTCATACCCAATACTCCATTTAATCTCTGAATGTTCATCCCTGTGGATCTTCATGGGACAAAACCACCTTGGTTGTGACTGCATCCATTATGGTTTCTCTAGACTGTTCTAATGGAATTTACTTAGGCCAACCTGTGGCTTTACTACAACGACTGCAGGTTTGCCAAAATGCAGTGGCTCGCCTTGCTCTGGGAGCCCTAGACTTACCCACTTCTCTGACCTTCTACACCACCTTAACTGGCTCTCTGTCAGGAGGTGAGTCAAATTTAAAATTCTATGCCTTGTTGTCAGGAAAAAGGGCTGGTGCAAGAAAGGAGTGTGCAAAAGGCGATAGAGGTCTGTGGAATTCACAAATTCAACTCTAACTACATTTCCCAGCATGCCTTGGGGAGAATTGTAGTTGCAGTTGTGCGGCCGTTGACACAGCTGGTAAGGATTAACAAACGTTTATAAGGAGTTACAGAGCCACGGCAGGTGTGGCTTATTTTGTGTATCGAAGCAGGAGCAAGGCGAAGCTACGACACCGGCAAAGGCATGTGAAAACTCTCTACGGGAACACGGAATACAGGCGGCTGCGGAACCAATTTTAGAAGCTGAAGACTGCTACGTCCGGGAAGGCTTGCGGGTCTCCCGGACTTGAGTTAAGTACAGGGTGCATGGCGGCTGGCCGAATCACGCTCGTATGGGTGTTATTTGCTGTGTGTGGAAACGGCGCACTTACCGCTCGGACATAAAGTAGTTTGTCCTAGTTTCTAGTATCCTGCCGCCTTGTAAATCCAGTGCTAGAAGTTTGTTTGATCGCAAAGTTCATTTATCAATGCGGATGGAACAGCCATTACTGCATTGTATAACAACAAATCACGTTCTAAAATCATAAGGGGCATATGTTATTTGTTATTTAGGTTGCTGCAAATACGTTCCACGTTTCATGTTATGTGTTCATATTCATTGTTTTCTGTAAGCCCACGGGCCATGTGTTTGTTGAATTCATTGTGGGATTTTCTCCCAAGTATGACATGTGCAGAGTATCATCTATGTTTTCTGTGTTTTACGAGGTCGTAGGGACAGGTCGAAGACTATGTTAGATGCACGTATTAAGGTGCTTCAAAGCTCAGGTCTCTAGTCTGTGTATGGTATGCTGATACAGGTGTAAAGTGTTCAGAGTAAAGTAGGTAGGGTTCTTTCCCGTTGCTTCCCTTGTCCTATCCAACATAGGTTTTCCTAATCCTCTTTCCGGTGTTCCTAATTTCCCCCACCCTATCCACAACCTCTTCCTAACTCCTCTTCCCCCCATTGGCTGCCACGTGGTGTCCTGTTTATTCTATCAGGTGCCTGTGCCAACCACGGGTGGAGGGTCGACTTCATTCGGCTTCTGTGGTTCGGGAGAGAGTGTCGAATTCTCTTCCCTTGTACAGAGTATTATTGACACTTGTTAATCATGCCATTCACAACACTGGGGCCGAGTTTCTTTGATCTAGACTTGTACCATACAAGCCCAGTAAACTTCTCTGCATAGTCAATCAGTCTTTGCTGAGTACTCCCAGATTCCATCGAGCTAGAGATGGAGGAAAATCCTCTACGGTGCTTGCCCCCATGCTCTGGAATGCCCTGCCACTCGAGCTCCGTAACATTCCCGAATACCTTCACTTTCAAAAACATTTGAAAATGTATCTGCCTTAATCTCCTTGGTCTGCAGCTGTCTCACTATCTTCAGCGCTTTGATGCCTTTTTAATCTTGGCTCGTGCTCTACACATTTCCCATACAACACATTACAATACAATGCGAAGGCCTACCATATTTAGCGTGGTTCCTGGGTTTAATCACCATCTCCCCCCATTGTAATTTCATGAACCAACCAGCTCATTTTGTCTCGCTGTGCTAGCCAAGTTAGTGTTTTTTTCCCGGTATTGTCACCCCAATCATAAGTGCATTCCCTGTTATGCCACCAACCGACATTAGCCCTTTGCAGTGCCCCAATTCCAACCTCTTCCTTTTTCTTTATAACTTCCTGTAGCAGTGTATCAGACTGTGTTTCCCTCCACCTTCCCTCTAAACGTATTACCTTGGCCTCATTTTCCTCATATTTTCTTCGCCTCTCTCTAGCTCCCTAGCTGTGGTCACTGCTATGGCTTTGCCTCTCAGTACAGTTTTGTATGGTTTTGTATGCATTCTACAGAGTCTATTTGGACCGCAGAGGTTGTGTTAAGTTGGAAGTGTTAGGCAGTTTCCTCTCTCAATTCAGTAACTATCTTCTCACCCAGTAAGTGATATGTGCCCAAATTCCATCTCACCATCCAGGCCATTGGTGCATGGTCGGAAATACCCCAGGGGAGGTATTCTTTACTCTGCACTCTGTGCCCACCAGTATATATGCAAAATATACCCAATGGCTGTGCCACCCGCCATCACCTGCATGAAATCGCTCAACCTGGTGCCCCTTCCACCTGAGATTGCTTCCCCTTTCATGCTGCCAAGTGTAGGCAAAAACACTGTGTTAAAATCCCCCAAAACAATCATTATTCCCAGCAGTGCCCCTATAGCCACTCATTCGAAATCCTCAAGCGTGTCTAAGACTAATGTGGGGGAGTATAGGTTAATGAAGGTTATGTGTTATTTTCCTGTTCTTCCTCAGACATCCACCACCATGCCCCATGTGTCCTGGAACATTTCTATTATTTGATGGGCCAGTCAATTTTGTGACGGAATCCAGACTCCTTGGAATCCTCCAGAACCCTGCATGGGCCACATATTTATACGGGCCCCACCCAAACACACCAAATGAGTCCCCCAGCAGATATTTTTTTGCAGTAGTATCATGTCTAGCTTGTACTGTCTCAGGTATTGGGATACTGTGCTTCTCTTTAACTTATCGTTCAACCATTGACATTCAATGAGATGTATTTGAGTGTGTTGTTACTGTCTATAGTGATAGATTTGAATTTTGCATACTTTCTACAATCTCAGCTCTCTACCTCTACCCTCTCATGTTCCGCTTGCCTGACTTATCCTTGTTATGATTCTGCCTGTTAAACCCAATCCAACTCATTGAACCATAAAACATCTCACGTCTTTTCCCCACCTCCATGCCTGTCTCTTTCATCCTAATACTTCCCCCAAACCACAACAATATTTGCCAGCCCTACAAATGTCTAACTGCTGCCAACTGCTGCAACCCCCTCCTCTCCGGTCCCCTTTCCCATTTTCTCCCTCTCAAATCCCTCTTGTCCCCATCTTGCTCTGTTCCTGCATGTTCACCATTTATCTCCTGCCTACCCCTGCCCATATTTTGCAGACCGTCCTGACAAGCTCATTACCCCTAAAAACTCGGTGCACCATATCCATGTTTGGCGTTTCCTGAACTTTCAGGAGGCAGCCCCATGCATGCCCATCCCCTTCACCTCCCAAGTGCTCACTGGTCATTCCCTTCTATTGGTGCTACTGCCTTTGTCCATCAGTGAGGGGACCTCAACTCTGTATGATCCTTTGGAGAGACTGAGATCTATTTTGTTGATTGTGTCATCAGCACCAATAGTAAACCTGTAGTCTTTGAGAAGGCTAGCATTGTTGCTCCTTGTGTTTTTTCATCCCCTTCTTCACCTGGTCACATCCCCCCTTTTGCGGACCCCTTCGATGGGTAGGTGCCCCCCCTTGAAATTCCCATTTGGTTGTATTCCTCAGTTTTCCAGCCATTCCCAGACTCCAGCTGGGTCCTGGAACATCCATGATCTTCCCCCCATCATCAACCTTAATAGTGCCAGAAAGAGCAGCATGTATTTGAAAGGATTTGAGCATAAGTGTCTCTATACTTCTTCAAATGACCTTCACTCCTGTTGCACCTGGAGGGTGTAGTTCATGAATATGATACTGGCATTGTCAAATCTTATTGGACCCCTTTCTCTGGTGGCTTTTAATCTAACATTGCATTCTATGTAGTTGAAGAACTTTGCCACCACTGGCCTTGGCCACGCAGGCATGTAATGTTAGTGATTTCAATCCAGCACTTCACCTAAGTCTTTGGTATCCTGCTCTACCTTCTCCTGCTGCAGGATATCCAGGTCTCCTTTTACTTTTACCAGGTACTGTCTGGTTTCATTTTCTGATTCTAGGCTCTTTTGTAGCCTTTGCTCTGCAGAGTCCAGATCAGTTTTGGCTTTTTCTAGTGACTGTACACTCCTATTTGCCAGATATAGGTTTTCGGCATATTTTTCCTGTATTGCTCCAATGTGGAGGTACAAATATGCCGCTATCTTGGCAATTTTACTTTGCTCTTCTTTGACCTTAGGGGCCATGTACAGTTCACTCAGTGCCATGTGTAATGGACCCTGATCCTGCCATTTGTCTAATCCTGTGGCAGTGGCCTGTTCTTTAATTTCCTGCAACCAAACATTCTGATCCTGATCTGTCCATTCACCCCTGACAAATAATTTGTGCAGTAGGTATTCTTTTGCCATATTAATTTCTACTAGGGTCGCCATTCCAGAAATATTAATTTCCTTTCTGACTTACAGGAATTATTTTATTTTTGCAAAACAGACCAAATTCCTTAGAGGGTTTCTATTGAAAGGTACTTTTCACAGTGTAGCACAGTGTGGTAGCCCAACAGGGTTTATGTACCCCATCAGTTAGCACGCTGTATTATACTGTCACAAGAGGTATGTCTAATTCAGAAATCTCGTGACGAGCCCCCAATCTGTAAGGGATTATTCACAACTGAAATCCTTATTTATTTATTTGTGTCTAAAAGTTCTTTTATTCTGAACAATGTACCACTTATATCACCCCCCTTCTCTTGGAACCCACCCGGTCACACTGAACCAGGAATCAGGCTGGTTTGCAAAGCTAAAATATTTATTTATATATTCACAATATAATCACACTATTTTTAATGGGACTACAACGATCACCAAAGGGGTGATGTCACACTAAGCAATCTCTTTAATCACAAGGAGTTTTAAGGAGCAAAAACAATGAAGCACAGCAATAAACTTTGGTGGGTGTATGTTCAAATCAAATAGCAATCAAATCAAATAGCAATGTGGTTACTATTTCCCCCTGCACACCCCTCAACCCCCCACTATGCAATGTAGAGAGAAAGGAGGAGAGAGAACAGGTTTCAGGAATGCAGAATTCAAATACAATGTCAATCCCAATTTCCCCCAACAAACACAAGAGAGAAACAGAATCGATTGGCAAACTGTCAAAAATGGTTTTAAGTTTATTTGAATAGAATAGGTAAAACACTAACAGGGTAATTCATAGAATTTCGCAGAAAAGTGTCGCAAGCGGCTGGCGCAGAGTGTCCGCGTGCGATTGTCTGCGCCAGGCACGTGCGCTAAAACCGATTTCCGCGCACAGCGTATTCATGGATTTCAGGCTCCCAAACCAGCCGTGGCGCAGAGAATCGCAGCGACCCTGCAGCAGCGCCAGTAACGCCCCCAAGAACGCCCTCGCGCAAGGAAAAGCCATCCAAATCGCTAAATCATCGCAAAGGGCTGCGCTAACCCTGGACCAGTTCACCGGGCTGGCAAACAGCAAACGCCAAGCGGGGAACGCGTATTGCAGGGGTGCGCGGGAAGTTCCACACGCGGTAGTCCGAAAGCGAGCAGGGTACGTGTATTTCAGGGGTGCGCGGGAAGTTACACACGCGATTACAGCAGGGTACGTGTATTTCAGGGGTGCGCGGGAAGTTCCACACGCGATTGGCCCAGTGTGAGCAAGGCATGTGTATTACAGGGGTGCGCGGGAAGTTCCACACGCGATTTCAGCAGGGTACGTGTATTTCAGGGGTGCGCGGGAAGTTCCACACGCGATTGGCCCAGTGCGAGCAAGGCATGTGTATTACAGGGGTGCGCGGGAAGTTCCACACGCGATTTCAGCAGGGTACGTGTATTTCAGGGGTGCGCGGGAAGTTCCACACGCGATTGGCCCAGTGCGAGCAGGGTACGTGTATTTCAGGGGTGCACGGGAAGTAACACACGTGATTGGGCCAGTGCGAGCAAGGCATGTGTATTACAGGGGTGCGCGGGAAGTTCCACACGCGATTTCAGCAGGTTACGTGTATTTCAGGGGTGCGCGGGAAGTCCCACACGCCATTTCAGCAGGGTACGTGTATTTCAGGGGTTCTGGGGAGTACCACACGTGAATTGGCCGTGTGGGCCCTCCCAGGTGTACGCTCCACAACCTCCACGGACCCTGCAGGCAGCCCACACCACGGGGGACTACCCAGCACCCATGCTCATGTCCCGCAGGCAGCCCATCCACCATGGGCATGCCCCTCAGCCAACCCACATGTCACCTTGCACTACTGATCAACAATGCATGTCTACCACCACCCCCACCCCCCTGCCACCATGGGCATCCTCCACCAGGCCCCCACTCATGTCTCCCACCACCCCCACCCCCCAGCAGTGCAGGGGCAGCCTCCACCAGGCCCCCACTCATGTCTCCCACCACCCCCATCCCCCAGCCACCAGGGTCACCCTCCACCAGGCCCCCACTCATGTCTCCCACCACCCCCACCCCCCAGCAGTGCAGGGGCAGCCTCCACCAGGCCCCTACCCATGTCCCCCTGCACCCCACCCCCCTGCTACCAGGGTCACCCTCCACCAGGCCCCCACTCACCTCATGTCACCCACCACCCCCACCCCCCTGCCACCATGGGCAGACTCCACCAGGCCCCCACTCATGTCTACCACCACCCCCACCCCCCAGCAGTGCAGGGGCAGCCTCCACCAGGCCCCCACTCATGTCTCCCACCACCCCACCCCCCAGCCACCAGGGTCACCCTCCACCAGGCCACCACTCATGTCTCCCACCACCCCCACCCCCCTGCCACCATGGGCAGACTCCACCAGGCCCCCACTCATGTCTCCCACCACCCCCACCCCCCAGCCACCAGGGTCACCCTCCACCAGGCCCCCACTCATGTCACCCACCACCCCCACACCCCAGCAGTGCAGGGGCAGCCTCCACCAGGCCCCCACTCATGTCCCCCTGCACCCCCAACCCCCTGCCACCATGGGCAACCTCCACCAGGCCCCCACTCATGTCACCCACCACCCCCACCCCCCAGCAGTGCAGGGGCAGCCTCCACCAGGCCCCCACTCATGTCTCCCACCACACCCACCCCCCACCCACCAGGGTCACCCTCCACCAGGCCTCCACTCATGTCTCCCACCACCCCCACCCCCCTGCCACCATGGGCAGACTACACCAGGCCCCCACTCATGTCTCCCACCACCCCCACACCCCAGCAGTGCAGGGGCAGCCTCCACCAGGCCCCCACTCATGTCTCCCACCACCCCCACCCCCCTGCCACCATGGGCAGACTCCACCAGGCCCCCACTCATGTCTCCCACCACCCGCACCACCCAGCCACCAGGGTCAGCCTCCACCAGGCCCCCACTCATGACTCCCACCACCCCCACCCCCCAGCAGTGCGGGGCAGCCTCCACCAGGCCCCCACCCATGTCCCCCTGCACCCCCACCCCCCTGCAACCAGGGTCACCCTCCGCCAGGCCCCCACGCATGTCACCCACCACCCCCACCCCCCTGCCACCATGGGCAGACTCCACCAGGCCTCCACTCATGTCTACCACCACCCCCACCCCCCAGCCACCATGGGCAGACTCCACCAGGCCCCCACTCATGTCACCCACCACCCCCACCCCCCTGCCACCATGGGCAGACTCCACCAGGCCCCCACTCATGTCTCCCACCACCCCCACCCCCCAGCCACCAGGGTCACCCTCCACCAGGCCCCCACTCATGTCTCCCACCACCCCCACCCCCCAGCAGTGCAGGGGCAGCCTCCACCAGGCCCCCACCCATGTCTCCCACCACCCCCACCCCCTGCCACCATGGGCAGACTCCACCAGGCCCCCACTCATGTCACCCACCACCCCCACCCCCCAGCCACCAGGGTCACCCTCCACCAGGCCCCCACTCATGTCTCCCACCACCCCCACCCCCCTGCCACCATGGGCAGACTCCACCAGGCCCCCACTCATGTCTCCCACCACCCCCACCCCCCTGCCAACATGGGCAACCTCCACCAGGCCCCCACTCATGTCACCCACCACCCCCACCCCCCTGCCACCATGGGCAGCCCCCACCAGGTCCTCACAATCCCCAATCATGTGCGTAATGGTCAGCCTCCACAGCCAAAAAGCCCTACCAAGTAACCCATTCACCCACATGGAAATGGAAATCACATGTTACACCCCCAATGTCCATCAAGCTAATGAACCCATGTCCGTCACACACAATGGTTGCAATTGAATGTGAAAACACACAACATGACATGCATGAAACCAAAGAGATGAAACCACACAGTGAAGTATGCTAACAAAATTGTATTGAAAAAAAAATAATAATGCTAAAGAAAGAAAAATAACTACAATGTGAATGTGAAAAAAAATAGCTGCATGTCCGTATAAAAACACAAAACTGCAAATCAGAATCCAAAAAAATTATGTCCAAAGTCAAATGTAAAAAAAATCTCCATGCAAAAAATAAATATGTACAAAACTAACAAGGGTCCATGAGCCCAACTGAACAAAGGAAACCTACTAAAAAACCTACCTAAAAATCAACTATATACAAAAAGTGGAGCAGTGTCCGTCGACTCCAAATCATAATAAGAAAGAAAGGAAACCTAAAACTAAAGAACTATATACAAAGGCGGCGGGCAAGTCCAGCGGCTCACTCCGTGGTGTCCCGGGCCAGGGCATCATCGAACTCCTGTTCGATGTCCCGGAGGCAGTCCAGTTCCATGGCCCGAGGGTCCGCAGGGACGATGCCGTGTCCTCCTCCAACCCCCTGCGGATTGCCTCGAGGCACTCGGCCTGCCTCAGGGCCCTCCGCATGGAGTTCTCCGCCCTGACCATTGTGAGCCGCGCCTCTTCCGCCCGCCGCCGCTCCGCACCTATGGCGTGGCCCAACCGCTGCCACACGGAAGACACTCTCTGTCCCGGGTCCCCCTGCCCTCCGGCCGATGCCTGCCCCTCCGATGTCGAAAGCCCCGAGCCTTCATGTCTCCCACCATGTTGCTGCTGCTGCTGCTCTGCCTCTGCCCGTGCACTGCCTCCTGCTGCCTGCACATCCTCCGCCGGCTGGGGTGCACTCGTTGATGTGGCCACCCCTGCTGGACCTCCGACTCCCGACTGTGGCAGGGATGCCTCCTCCACCAGCCTGGCCGCACCGTCAGAGGCAGCTCCACAGGGCATCCAGGTGACTGATGGGTGGGAAGATGGCACAGAGGACGACTGGCGCGTAGGGGGTCCAGTTGAGGAGGGGGTCGGAGCAAGCCCCATCAGACGGAGGAATCCGGCCTGGGTGACCTGTCCCAGCAGGCTGACGTGGTCAACGAGCCATTCGAGATGACGTGCAGTCTCTCCATGAAAAGACTGCAGGTCACCTCGCATGGCCCGTTGACGCAACGCCACACCAGCCAGGACAGGCTCAACCCGGACCTGGATGGCCACGTCCGCAGGCAGAGGAAGGCCAGTTGACGTCAGCTCATCCCCTGCCTGAAAACGGGTCTGGACGTAGGCATCCCTGCTGGTGCAAGATGATGCAGGGACAGGATCGGGGACAGGATTGCACACAGGCACCTCCGCGGCCGCCTGTGCTGCCTCCTGTCCCTGGTCCTGCACTGCACCACTAGCACCAGTGGGATCCCCACCTCCAGACCCCGTCTCTGGTGCTTGCACGGCCCCCTCCTCCACCAAACCCCCCACCAACCTGGATGACTCCGTGCCATCTTCCCCTGTTGGGCCCTGTGGGGTCCCAGCTGCCCCTTCTGCTGCCGAGGAGTCCAACTGCAACCTCCGATTCTTGGACCACCTCCCGGCAGCTGCGGCCTGGGACGCGGCACCGGACTCCTCACTCCCCGACGAGATGACAACACGGGAGGGGAGCCGGGCCTTGGTCTCCGGCTGGCGGTCGGATCCCCGCCGCTGTGCTCCACAGCACCTTCTCCGCCCTCTTCATCAGTTGACGCTGCAGACAGGGAGAAACAAAACACAGGCATCAGAGCACTGTACAATGGACACATACACGCATGACAGTTGCACATGAGTGGCATTTACAAACCTCAGACATGTCATCACAATCCCCAACACACATGTCATTGCAACTCGCACACATGAGCCATACCACAGCCATATTGCAACTGCCACCACCATCCATACACATACAACAGCATCAGCAGCCAAAGGGGAGCCAGACATCACATGCAACACAGGAAGTGCACCACACATGTACACACACCACCACACTTGCATGCATGTCTACACCTCTGCCAAGTGTCGCACTGTTCAGACGGGCATCCATGTCACATCTGCCAATCAGGCTTCCACATACCGCTGTCACATGCATCCATGTAGCATCACTGTTGCACCCTTGACAAATACACACACATGCCCACGTACACAGTGCTCATACATGCAGGCCAAAACAACATACATGCCTGACATCACGGACATGTCTACTTACATGCACATTCATCCAAACATGTGTGCATGCACAACTGCATTTGCCATGCAAGCCCACACACACAAGCACCATCCATGTCTCACACATTACAGCCCTCGCATGTGTCAGACCCACGGCCCTGTACACCCCCACCCATACTTGACCCCATACAAACAGATGTGCAACCGGCACAATGCCGAATAATCACCACACGCACTGCTCACAATCAGGATGCATGTACACTCACCGCTCGACTCCAGACGGGTCTGCTTCTCTAGGACCTGGATATGCGTTCCAGGACCCCCATCTGTTCTTCCGACAAGTGGCCCCGGCGCCCCTTGGCATCCGCTGCCTTCAAGAGGCGCCGGGCCTTGTTAAGGGTCCTGGACCTGAAGTCCTCCCAGCGCTTCCTGACATGTTGGAAGTCCCGGACTGCCACCCCCTCCGCGTTGATGGCAGTCACGATGTCAGTCCAGATCCGAGTCTGTCCTTCCTTGTCGGCGCGGGAACTTCCGAAGAGGGCATCATACTGCCCCAGGACTTGCTCCACCAGGACACCAACTTCGGTGGCACTGAAGCTGGTGCCCCTCTGCCTCTCTGGCCGGGGGTTGCCAGTGGTCACAGATGGTGTTTGCCCCGACATGACAACCCCAGAGGCAGGAGTGGGTGGGCAACTGGGTCCTGGGGCTGGGCTGTGGAGCGATGGAATTCCAGTCGGGAGTCTTCGGTTCCAGCAGGGGTGGTCACAGCAACAGCACCCCTGGCTGATGTGCAGGCAGCAAATGGCAGTGCACGTGGGCAGCAGGCAGTCAGGCAGCAGCAGATGGCGGTTGGGAGCGTGCTCGGGGCTCTGGGGGGCAGTAGTTCGGCCTTCTGGGCAGGAGCGTGGTCTTCCGTGTGCTTACGCGTGGCCAGCTTGGTACGGAGTGATTTGGCACGTGAAAATCCTGCACGTCAGCGTGAAAACCGAGGAAAGGCCCTTAGCGCGTAAGCGCGTCAGCACGCATACGCGATTCTATTGGACCAAAGGCCCTCAGCGCGTAAGCGCGTCTGTGACGTGACCCGCACGGGTGTTTCCCACACAGCACGTGATGACAGAGCACACGTGGAAAGACTGCACGTCAGTGTGTCATCCCGTGTGATTGGACTAAAGTGCGCGTACACGCGATTGGCCTATGTACGTGTATATCAGGTGTGCGCGGACACTTACACACGCAAGTACGTCAGCGCACCTGTATCCCGGTGTGCGCGTGAATTTCCACACGCTATTGGACTGGGTACTGGATTTCAGGGGTGCGCGGGTCACACGCTCGCCTATAACACGCGCAACGCATAAATTTGTGCGCTAAAATAATAACAAGCTCACACCCAGGATGAACATACCGTTCCTAGCAGCAGTGGCCGTGGCCTACCAAAGGAGGAGGAGGAGGATAGTCAGGGCCAGAATATTCACACCCAGAACCAGCCTTTTCTGGATGCCTGATGACCAGGTGCATGGGAGGTACAGGTTTCCACCACACATCATACTGGACCTCGTGAGTGAGTGGGAGGATGACCTCACATCACCCACCCTGTGCTCCCAAGCACACAGCCCGCTGGATAAGGTCCTCAATGTACTGCACTTCTTAGCCACTGGATCATTTCAGCGGACAAGTGCCATTGTGGGTGGGGTATCACAGGCCACCCAGTCACGCTGCCTACACCAGGTCTTGAACATCATCACTGCACACCCATCAGTCCGCAGGCACATATACCTGCCCAGAACACCTGCAGAAAGGCATGCTGCCGCCCTGGATTTCTACGCTGTGGCACAATTCCCCAAAGTGCTAGGTGCCATCGACTGCACCCATGTGGCTCTACGTCCCCCCAGGGCATCTGAGCACATCTATAGGAACCGCAAGCACTGGCATTCCATCAACGTGCAGGTAGTATGTAATGCCAAGGGAATCATCACCTCAGTATATGCCAACTATCCCGGGTCAACCCACGACAGCTTCATTTACCGAATGTCCACCCTAAGCCGGGACCTAGAAGCTGGGCGGCATGGCGATACATGGCTGCTTGGTGAGTATGAATGCATGCATGTCAGATACTGAGCAAGGTCACAACCCCACCAATGATACCAATCACCACCTCCACAGGGGACAGTGCCTACCCTCTCAGCCCCCACATGATGACGCCAATTCGGAACCCCACCACGCCACCCCAGGTAAGATACAACGAAGCCCACATTACATCCCGGGGCATAGTGGAGCGCACATTCGGAGTGCTCAAGTCACGCTTTCGCTCCCTTGACCGTTCTGGCGGGCAGCTGTTGTACGCTCCCCCAGTAGTGTGCAGGATCATAGTGGCAGCATGTGTCCTGCACAACGTTGCAACACGCCGGGGCCTGGCCGTGGACATGGTGGTGCCCCCCCATCCCCAACCACATGCACAGCCGCTGCGCATGGGAGGGGAAAGGACACGGGGGGAGGCAGCCCGCAAACAGCTAGTGGCTAATTACTTCACATAGAAATCACACCCCTGTGGAGTGCACACTGCCCTGGCACATTCCATCTGACAATCAATGATGACTCAACCTGACACTGATCCTGAATGTCTGGAGAAAGAACCGTGAAAACCATATCAGCCTGAGATTGTTCACCTGGAAGTGTCACAATGTGTGCATCCCTACCCACACAGACACCACCAATGCAGTTTGTTGAAGTTACACATTCAAGCAGCTAAAATGAACACCCACTTGCAAAATGCAACAAGAGGACAGTGCCATGTCAGCCAACCCAACCCCAGCACCGCCACACCACACACCGTGCCATGTCATGCTATTTGCAGGTAAACAAAGTAATCCACACAACATGACACTAGGGTCACAATGTACATTGTCCCTATTAGAAACTTGCAACACCTGAAATGCTCACAGTAATGCCGGACCAACAACAAAGTTGAGCATGTACTACCATTAACATGACATCACTAATGTAAAATATTAGTAGTCTCACCACCTGGAAATGCCTGCACTCCCACCACTACCAACTGTGCAGTGTTGGCGCCATGTAGAGTTGTAGGTGCACTGCTGCCAACAGGGACCACTTCTCCAGACTAGAGGTCCCTGTGTCGACATGAGGAAGGGACCTGCAAATTGGGAGGTAGACACAGAAGATGAGTTACACATCAATGCAACATGCAGTGTACAACACAACAGCAATATGCACTAGGAATGTATACACAGTATTGACTACAGACTGCCCACACAGCTCATTGGAGTCCAACGTCACTGTGTAATTCACTGTCACTTGGGCACACCCTTTGCAAGCCCATGGAAACGGGAAGCAGGAGGGGTGTGTGTGACTCAAACCCAAGCATCGGAACCAAATACATTACAAGCCTGCATGTGCCCAGCCACAATGCAGCGTATGCCCACAGGAACCACGGAAGCCAACAAATCGTCCCAAAAAAATTGGGAATAAAATAAATAAAAATAAAAATAAAAATAAAAATAAAAATAAAATCAAAAATGGCCATTGAAGGGCCCGGGGGGGTTGGGGAGGCCACCCAGGAGATCCGAGGACAGGATGCACACCAGAACCCACCTGCGTGGATCCTGGGAAAATAAAACACCTCCATGGGCTCATGGCCCACACGGCTACCCTATTGTGGGAGTATCACTGCTGTCGCTATTATCACCCTGTGCAGCTGCATCCGGAGGTGGTTGCACTATGGGAGGCAGCCCATGCAAGGCCCTAGTCTGCTCCTCCATGGCTGCAAGCATGCGGGTGTGGTAGGTCTGGTTCTGGAGGATGAGTGTGCGGAGGTCCCCATGCAACAACTCACGGGATGCCCGGACCTCCGCCCTCGTTGCCTGCATCTCAGCTGAGAGCGTACGGGTGAGACGCTCCAGCTGCTGTTCTGTCCTTTGGTGGGTTGAAGCCTCAAGCTCAACAAGAGTCGTCCTGAGGTGAAGGAGCTTCTGCCTCAGGGCTTCCCTGTGGCCCTGGGACTCAATGGAGATGGCCTCCTGCAGAGTCGCCAGTGCCGCCCGCCTGTCCCTGTTGGACCCCAACATGTCCTCCCTGTGTGACTGGCAGATGGAGTCGGTTGCCTGCTCTAGTCGCTCCATCAGCCTTTCAGGGGGGACAATGGAAGTGGCCACCCTATCCATGGCCTGAGCCATCATCTCGGATGATGCTGCCTGTTGGGTTGGTATACCGTAAATGGATTGCTCCCATGCGGTATTGCCAGGTGGCGTACGGCCACCACGTCGGCGGGCACCACACCTGTCTGGGGCAAGGCGAACTGCGCCTTGCTGTGCCGGCACTGCCTGAGGCTGCAGGACTGCATTCCCCCTCTGATCTGCTGGCCCACGAACAGGATCAGATGTCGCGGAGTGTGACCCTGCATCCGTAACCACCAAAGGCATAGCTGCCAACACTGACATCCCCATTGAGGGTTCTGACCATGGTGCAGGTGGGTGAGACAGAACAGAATCCCTCCCTGGAACACTCACCTGCGACGGCACGTAGGTCTCATCCGAATCAACACCTGAGTACAGCTCGGGGGAGGTGCAGCCAGAGACACCCCTTGAGAGCACGACCTGCAGCACTTGTGGGTTCTCACCCACCACCACACCACGTCCCTCACTGGTGGTTGGTCGGCCCTCGGACCCCTCCTGGGTCTGCACCATCTCCACAACCCCAGCAGTATCAGGTGCGTCTTCCCCTGCAAAGACATGAAAACAAAGAAATGGAAACAGGCATTAGCACCATGGCACACAATGAGGGCTGAGAAGCAAGAGAAACAGTACTTGTTTGACACATGTCCCACATGACTAAAACCCTCCCATGCATGCACCCTCACTGCGTATGAAGGGCAGGCAAATGGCACACACTGATGACACCAAGATGGAAGATGAACACATTTTCTGCATGCTGCCTGGCAGTGGCATCACACATTGCCCTGTGATTGGCAGGTGAAACACACATGCCATCACACAGATGGCATGTACCATTGCTATTGAGTGAAGATGGAGAGGAGGGCAGCACCTCTTCATTCAGTCCAGTTCCCGCATGTAATAGCTTTACTAATTCAAACAGGTCAGATTCTTCACCTGGAGCTGCCAGTCCAAAATGGTGCAATTGCACAGGGACATGTCTGAACAAATGATATCCAGGTAACAAAGTCACTCCACTTTACCATAGCCATGTCAGACATGTGACTAGAGGACTGCGACATGCCTAGTAAAAGTGGTGGAATGCAAACAATCTGACTAAATGAACAGTGAATAATCAGGCAACAATGTTGTGGCAGGGTGACACTTCAAGGGCAACTGGCGTGCAGTTGGGCTACATGTCTGCTGTTGGCAGAAGGGATACTGCTATGGCCAAATGCAGCTGCGCAGGACGTATTGCATGAAGCACATGGCTGACCCATACGACTCAGGTGCACACACTCTCACCTGTCACACAAACACAAGCCCTCACACACACCATGCACATGGATGACACACACATGCATGTGCACTCACCGGACAATGCCTCGTAATCAGCAAAATCTCCCACGCCTTGGATCTGTTCCTCCGTGACGTAGGTCCCAGCGACTGACTCATGTGGAGTGAGTTCCATGTCTACTACTGGAGTCCCACCTCCAGTCACTAGAGTTGCGGCATGACTTGAGGCCAGCTTACTCTTTGCCCTGCGCTTTAGGTCATTCCAGCGCTTATAGCAATCATTGGCTGTGCGCCTCACGATTCCAAGGGCACTTACGATGTCCGCAACGGTCTGCCAGTGTGCCTGGCGTTGTGCAGGTGTGGTCTTGGATCCTGCAACAATGACCATCTCGTTGTCATGTGCGGACACATACTCGACAAGTGCATTCAGTTCGTCATCCGTGAAGCTGGGCTTCCTGGATGGGCCGGACTGTGTAGCCGTGTCTGGGGCATCAGCCTGTGCCGGACGAGCACTCTTCCTCTTCCGCTTGGAAGGTGGTGGTGATCCTGAGTGTCCTGCGCCGCTCTGGACACTAGGGGCAGGAGCCCTGGTGGACTCTGTATCAGGAATGTGGGATTGCACACTCAGCATGGGAGTTGGTGCAGGCATTGGCTCTAGTGTGATGGTGTCAGGTGGAATGTCAGCAGCATGGACTAGGACCGACACTGTCCGGGCTGGGTGTGTGAGGGCTGGGGTAGATGGAGCCGCAGCTGCCCCTGCAGCCTCTCCGCCCTGCCTACTTGGTGCAGCAGATGACCTTGCTGCCACAGATGCACGTGGCATGGTGACATCAACGTGCACCAGCGCACGTGTCATAGGCCTGCTGACCTGGAAGTCAGCCATGGAGTCAGCCAGGTCTGGTGCCACAATGGGCTGGTCCAACAAGGGCTGAGCATGGATGGTGTCAGCCACATCAGCCTCAACTGGAGGGGGGGGGGATTATGGGTGCCCTTGACTGGTCCTCCACACATGGGGGGACAGGCTCACCCTGCAAGTAACGACCACGTCCCCTACCGGATCCACCACGGCCACCACTTGTGGCTCTTCCACCTTTGCCACCCTTACGGAATCCTCGCCTCCCAGCCATGGCACTGATGTTAATGTGCGTATGGGAGTGGGTGTAAAATATTGTCCTGGGCAATTGGGGGTCAAAGGGGTTGGGTACCAGATGGTAATTGTACCCTAGTGCTCTTGCAAGGCTGATTGTAACTCCTAGGGAAAGATGACGGGTCACGCTACGCACAGGAGCCCCAAAAAAGGGAGATGACGTGCACGCAACCCCTCCTAGACCACGTGTGCAGAAAGAAAAACCTGCACTACGCTGTGGCACCCAGTAACACAAGAATGAACGTATGCGTGTCACACGCAGCCTAGAATGACCTCTGAAGGGGTAGGCTACACACGGGGCAAGCACAGATGTTAGATACGTGCGTGACTCACCGTCTGCCAGATAAAAGATCGTGAAAAAGGAGCGCGTTTGGTTGGCAACACCCCCGCCAAAAGAAGATTTGTACGCTGTCTGAGGAGACAGGACAACAGTAGTAGGGAACACTGTTTGAGGGAACAGGCCCAGGTAAACCAGTTAAAGTGAAAAAAGAGAAAAAGCTGTCAGAGGTAACAGGGAATACGAACTTGAAACGCCGTGAAGTAAATCGCGTGTGAAACGACAAGAAGTACAGAATTCACCCACTCGCTCTCCACGAAAAGCACGTACAAGGAAATGGTGTTCTACGCGTACCTTTTATACAGGCCCACACGTCCAGCGTCACTTATGCGGCGTGTACGCGCTAGGCCCATTTCCACCAATTACACGCTTTGTCACTTCTGCGTGTAGGGCCATTTCCACCAATCACACGCGATGACACACTGACGTGCAGTCCAATTACACGCGATGAGACTCTGCCGTGCTGTCCAATTACACGCGATGAGACTCTGACGTGCTGTCCAATTACACGCGATGACACTCTGACGTGCAGTCTTTCCACGTGTGCTCTGTCATCACGTGCTGTGTGGGAAACACCCGTGCGGGTCACGTCACAGACGCGCTTACGCGCTGAGGGCCTTTGGTCCAATAGAATTGCGTATGCGTGCTGACGCGCTTACGCGCTAAGGGCCTTTCCTCGGTTTTCACGCTGACGTGCAGGATTTTCACGTGCCAAATCACTCCGTACCAAGCTGGCCTAGCGTAAGCACACGGAAGACCACGCTCCTGCCCAGAAGGCCGAACTACTGCCCCCCAGAGCCCCGAGCACGCTCCCACCTGCCATCTGCTGCTGCCTGACTGCCTGCTGCCCACGTGCACTGCCATTTGCTGCCTGCACATCAGCCAGGGGTGCTGTTGCTGTGACCACCCCTGCTGGAACCGAAAACTCCCGACTGGAATTCCATCGCTCCAGAGCCCAGCCCCAGGACCCAGTTGCCCACCCACTCCTGCCTCTGGGGTTGTCATGTCGGGGCAAACACCATCTGTGACCACTGGCAACCCCCGGCCAGAGAGGCAGAGGGGCACCAGCTTCAGTGCCACCGAAGTTGGTGTCCTGGTGGAGCAAGTCCTGGGGCAGTATGATGCCCTCTTCGGAAGTTCCCGGGGCGACAAGGATGGACGGACTCGGATCTGGACTGACATCGTGACTGCCATCAACGCGGAGGGGGTGGCAGTCCGGGACTTCCAACATGTCAGGAAGCGCTGGGAGGACTTCAGGTCCAGGACCCTGAACAAGGCCCGGCGCCTCTTGAAGGCAGCGGATGCCAAGGGGCGCCGGGGCCACTTGTCGGAAGAACAGATGGGGGTCCTGGAACGCATATCCCCAGCGCTCCACGTCCAGGTCCTAGAGAAGCAGACCCGTCTGGAGTCGAGCAGTGAGTGTACATGCATCCTGATTGTGAGCAGTGTGTGTGGTGATTATTCGGCATTGTGCCGGTTGCACATCTGTTTGTATGGGGTCGAGTATGGGTGGGGGTGTACAGGGCCGTGGGTCTGACACATGCGAGGGCTGTAATGTGTGAGACATGGATGGTGCTTGTGTGTGTGGGCTTGCATGGCAAATGCAGTTGTGCGTGCACACATGTTTGGATGAATGTGCATGTAAGTAGACATGTCCGTGATGTCAGGCATGTATGTTGTTTTGGCCTGCATGTATGAGCACTGTGTACATGTGCATGTGTGTGTATTTGTCAAGGGTGCAACAGTGATGCTACATGGATGCATGTGACAGCGGTATGTGGAAGCCTGATTGGCAGATGTGACATGGATGCCCGTCTGAACAGTGCGACATTTGGCAGAGGTGTAGACATGCATGCAAGTGTGGTGGTGTGTGTACATGTGTGGTGCACTTCCTGTGTTGCATGTGATGTCTGGCTCCCCTTTGGCTGCTGATGCTGTTGTATGTGTATGGATGGTGGTGGCAGTTGCAATATGGCTGTGGTATGGCTCATGTGTGCGAGTTGCAATGACATGTGTGTTGGGGATTGTGATGACATGTCTGAGGTTTGCCAATGCCACTCATGTGCAACTGTCATGCGTGTATGTGTCCATTGTACAGTGCCCTGATGCCTGTGTTTTGTTTCTCCCTGTCTGCAGCGTCAACTGATGAAGAGGGCGGAGAAGGTGCTGTGGAGCACAGCGGCGGGGATCCGACCGCCAGCCGGAGACGCAAGGCCCGGCTCCCCTCCCGTGTTGTCATCTCGTCAGGGAGTGAGGAGTCCGGTGCCGCGTCCCAGGCCGCAGCTGCCGGGAGGAGGTCCAAGAGGCGGAGGTTGCAGTTGGACTCCTCGGCAGCAGAAGGGGCAGCTGGGACCCCACAGGGCCCAACAGGGGAAGATGGCACGGAGTCATCCAGGTTGGTGGGGGGTTTGGTGGAGGAGGGGGCCGTGCAAGCACCAGAGACGGGGTCTGGAGGTGGGGATCCCACTGGTGCTAGTGGTGCAGTGCAGGACCAGTGACAGGAGGCAGCACAGGCGGCCGCGGAGGTGCCTGTGTGCAATCCTGTCCCGATCCTGTCCCTGCATCATCTTGCACCAGCAGGGTTGCCTACGTCCAGACCCGTTTTCAGGCAGGGGATGGGCTGACGTCAACTGGCCTTCCTCTGCCTGCGGACGTGGCCATCCAGGTCCGGGTTGAGCCTGTCCTGGCTGGTGTGGCGTTGCGTCAACGGGCCATGCGAGGTGACCTGCAGTCTTTTCATGGAGAGACTGCACGTCATCTCGAATGGCTCGTTGACCACGTCAGCCTGCTGGGACAGGTCACCCAGGCCGGATTCCTCCGTCTGATGGGGCTTGCTCCGACCCCCTCCTCAACTGGACCCCCTACGTGCCAGTCGTCCTCTGTGCCATCTTCCCACCCATCAGTCACCTGGGTGCCCTGTGGAGCTGCCTCTGACGGTGCGGCCAGGCTGGTGGAGGAGGCATCCCTGCCACAGTCGGGAGTCGGAGGTCCAGCAGGGGTGGCCACATCAACGAGTGCACCCCAGCCGGCGGAGGATGTGCAGGCAGCAGGAGGCAGTGCACGGGCAGAGGCAGAGCAGCAGCAGCAGCAACATGGTGGGAGACATTAAGGCTCGGGGCTTTCGACATCGGAGGGGCAGGCATCGGCCGGAGGGCAGGGGGACCCAGGACAGAGAGTGTCTTCCGTGTGGCAGCGGTTGGGCCACGCCATAGGTGCGGAGCGGCGGCGGGCGGAAGAGGCGCGGCTCACAATGGTCAGGGCGGAGAACTCCATGTGGAGTGCCCTGAGGCGGGCCGAGTGCCTCGAGGCAATCCGCAGGGGGTTGGAGGAGGACATGGCGTCGTCCCTGCGGACCCTCGGGGCCATGGAACTGGACTGCCTCCGGGACATCGAACAGGAGTTCAATGATGCCCTGGCCCGGGACACCACGGAGTGAGCCGCTGGACTTGCCCGCCGCCTTTGTATATAGTTCTTTAGTTTTAGGTTTCCTTTCTTTCTTATTATGATTTGGAGTCGACGGACACTGCTCCACTTTTTGTATATAGTTGATTTTTAGGTAGGTTTTTTAGTAGGTTTCCTTTGTTCAGTTGGGCTCATGGACCCTTGTTAGTTTTGTACATATTTATTTTTTGCATGGAGATTTTTTTACATTTGACTTTGGATTTTTTTGGATTCTGATTTGCAGTTTTGTGTTTTTATACGGACATGCAGCTATTTTTTTTCACATTCACATTGTAGTTATTTTTCTTTCTTTAGCATTATTTTTTTTTTTCAATACAATTTTGTTAGCATACTTCACTGTGTGGTTTCATCTCTTTGGTTTCATGCATGTCATGTTGTGTGTTTTCACATTCAATTGCAACCATTGTGTGTGACGGACATGGGGTTCATTAGCTTGATGGACATTGGGGGTGTAACATGTGATTTCCATTTCCATGTGGGTGAATGGGTTACTTGGTAGGGCTTTTTGGCTGTGGAGGCTGACCATTACGCACATGATTGGGGATTGTGACGACCTGGTGGGGGCTGCCCATGGTGGCAGGGGCATGGGGGTGGTGGGTGACATGAGTGGGGGCCTGGTGGAGGTTGCCCATGGTGGCAGGGGGGTGGGGGTGGTGGGTGACATGAGTGGGGGCCTGGTGGAGGCTGCACCTGCACTGCTGGGGGGTGGGGGGGTGGTAGACATGAGTGGGGGCCTGGTGGAGGGTGACCCTGGTGGCTGGGGGGTGGGGGTGTTGGGAGACATGTGTGGGGGCCTGGTGGAGTCTGCCCATGGTGGCAGGGGGGTGGGGGTGGTGGGAGACATGGGTGGGGCCTGGTGGAGGCTGCCCCTGCACTGCTGGGGGGTGGGGGTTGTGGGAGACATGAGTGGGGGCCTGGTGGAGGGTGACCCTGGTGGCTGGGGGGTGGGGGTGGTGGGAGACATGAGTGGGGGCCTGGTGGAGTCTGCCCATGGTGGCAGGGGGGTGGGGGTGGTGGGTGACATGAGTGGGGGCCTGGTGGAGTCTGCTCATGGTGGCTGGGGGGTGGGGGTGGTGGTAGACATGAGTGGGGGCCTGGTGGAGTCTGCCCATGGTGGCAGGGGGGTGGGGGTGGTGGGTGACATGAGTGGGGGCCTGGTGGAGGGTGACCCTGGTGGCAGGGGGGTGGAGGTGCAGGGGGACATGGGTGGGGGCCTGGTGGAGGCTGCCCCTGCACTGCTGGGGGGTGGAGGTGGTGGGAGACATGAGTGAGGGCCTGGTGGAGGGTGACCCTGGTGGCTGGGGGGTGGGGGTGGTGGGAGACATGAGTGGGGGCCTGGTGGAGTCTGCCCATGGTGGCAGGGGGGTTGGGGTGGTGGGAGACATGAGTGGGGGCCTGGTGGAGGCTGCCCCTGCACTGCTGGGGTGTGGGGGTGGTGGGAGACATGAGTGGGGGCCTGGTGTAGTCTGCCCATGGTGGCAGGGGGGTGGGGGTGGTGGGAGACATGAGTGGGGGCCTGGTGGAGGGTGACCCTTGTGGGTGGGGGGTGAGGGTGGTGGGAGACATGAGTGGGGGCCTGGTGGAGGCTGCCCCTGCACTGCTGGGGGGTGGGGGTGGTGGGTGACATGAGTGGGGGCCTGGTGGAGGTTGCCCATGGTGGCAGGGGGGTGGGTGTGCAGGGGGACATGAGTGGGGGCCTGGTGGAGGCTGCCCCTGCACTGCTGGGGTGTGGGGGTGGTGGGTGACATGAGTGGGGGCCTGGTGGAGGGTGACCCTGGTGGCTGGGGGGTGGGGGTGGTGGGAGACATGAGTGGGGGCCTGGTGGAGTCTGCCCATGGTGGCAGGGGGGTGGGGGTGGTGGGAGACATGAGTGGGGGCCTGGTGGAGGGTGACCCTGGTGGCTGTGGGGTGGGGGTGGTGGGAGACATGAGTGGGGGCCTGGTGGAGGCTGCCCCTGCACTGCTGGGGGGTGGGGGTGGTGGTAGACATGAGTGGGGGCCTGGTGGAGTCTGCCCATGGTGGCAGGGGGGTGGGGGTGGTGGGTGACATGAGTGGGGGCCTGGTGGAGGGTGACCCTGGTGGCAGGGGGGTGGGGGTGGTGGGTGACATGAGTGGGGGCCTGGTGGAGGGTGACCCTGGGGGGTGGGGGTGGTGGGAGACATGAGTGGGGGCCTGGTGGAGTCTGCCCATGGTGGCAGGGGGGTGGGGGTGGTGGGAGACATGGGTGGGGGCCTGGTGGAGGCTGTCCCTGCACTGCTGGGGGGTGGGGGTGGTGGGAGACATGAGTGGGGGCCTGGTGGAGGGTGACCCTGGTGGCTGGGGGGTGGGGGTGGTGGGAGACATGAGTGGGGGCCTGGTGGAGTCTGCCCATGGTGGCAGGGGGGTGGGGGTGGTGGGTGACATGAGTGGGGGCCTGGTGTAGTCTGCCCATGGTGGCAGGGGGGTGGGGGTGGTGGGAGACATGAGTGGGGGCCTGGTGGAGTCTGCCCATGGTGGCAGGGGGGTGGGGTGGTGGGAGACATGAGTGGGGGCCTGCTGGAGGCTGCCCCTGCACTGCTGGGGGGTGGGGGTGGTGGTAGACATGAGTGGGGGCCTGGTGGAGGCTGCCCCTGCACTGCTGGGGGGTGGGGGTGGTGGGTGACATGAGTGGGGGCCTGGTGGAGGTTGCCCATGGTGGCAGGGGGGTGGGTGTGCAGGGGGACATGAGTGGGGGCCTGGTGGAAGCTGCCCCTGCACTGCTGGGGTGTGGGGGTGGTGGGTGACATGAGTGGGGGCCTGGTGGAGGGTGACCCTGGTGGCTGGGGGGTGGGGGTGGTGGGAGACATGAGTGGGGGCCTGGTGGAGTCTGCCCATGGTGGCAGGGGGGTGGGGGTGGTGGGAGACATGAGTGGGGGCCTGGTGGAGGGTGACCCTGGTGGCTGGGGGTGGGGGTGGTGGGAGACATTAGTGGGGGCCTGGTGGAGGCTGCCCCTGCACTGCTGGGGGGTGGGGGTGGTGGTAGATATGAGTGGGGGCCTGGTGGAGTCTGCCCATGGTGGCAGGGTGGTGGGGTGGTGGGTGACATGAGTGGGGGCCTGGTGGAGGGTGACCCTGGGGGGTGGGGGTGGTGGGAGACATGAGTGGGGGCCTGGTGGAGTCTGCCCATGGTGGCACGGGGGTGGGGGTGATGGGAGACATGGGTGGGGGCCTGGTGGAGGCTGCCCCTGCACTGCTGGGGGGTGGGGGTGGTGGGAGACATGAGTGGGGGCCTGATGGAGGGTGACCCTGGTGGCTGGGGGGTGGGGGTGGTGGGAAACATGAGTGGGGGCCTGGTGGAGTCTGCCCATGGTGGCAGGGGGGTGGGGGTGGTGGGTGACATGAGTGGGGGCCTGGTGTAGTCTGCCCATGGTGGCAGGGGGGTGGGGGTGGTGGGAGACATGAGTGGGGGCCTGGTGGAGTCTGCCCATGGTGGCAGTGGGGTGGGGTGGTGGGAGACATGAGTGGGGGCCTGCTGGAGGCTGCCCCTGCACTGCTGGGGTGTGGGGGTGGTGGGAGACATGAGTGGGGGCCTGGTGGAGGCTGCCCCTGCACTGCTGGGGGGTGGGGGTGGTGGTAGACATGAGTGGGGGCCTGGTGGAGGCTGCCCCTGCACTGCTGGGGGGTGGGGGTGGTGGGTGACATGAGTGGGGGCCTGGTGGAGGCTGGCCCTGCACTGCTGGGGTGTGGGGGTGGTGGTAGACATGAGTGGGGCCTGGTGGAGGCTGCCCCTGCACTGCTGGGGGGTGGGGGTGGTGGTAGACATGAGTGGGGGCCTGGTGGAGTCTGCCCATGGTGGCAGGGGGGTGGGGGTGGTGGGTGACATGAGTGGGGGCCTGGTGGAGGGTGACCCTGGTGGCAGGGGGGTGGGGTTGCAGGGGGACATGGGTGGGGGCCTGGTGGAGGCTGCCCCTGCACTGCTGGGGGGTGGGGGTGGTGGGAGACATGAGTGGGGGCCTGGTGGAGGGTGACCCTGGTGGCTGGGGGGTGGGGGTGGTGGGAGACATGAGTGGGGGCCTGGTGGAGGCTGCCCCTGCACTGCTGGGGGGTGGGGGTGGTGGGAGACATGAGTGGGGGCCTGGTGGAGGGTGACCCTGGTGGCTGGGGGGTGGGGGTGGTGGGAGACATGAGTGGGGGCCTGGTGGAGGCTGCCCCTGCACTGCTGGGGGGTGGGGGTGGTGGGTGACATGAGTGGGGTCTGGTGGAGGATGCCCATGGTGGCAGGGGGTTGGGGGTGGTGGTAGACATGCATTGTTGATCAGTAGTGCAAGGTGACATGTGGGTTGGCTGAGGGGCATGCCCATGGTGGATGGGCTGCCTGCGGGACATGAGCATGGGTGCAGGGTAGTCCCCCGTGGTGTGGGCTGCCTGCAGGGTCCGTGGAGGTTGTGGAGCGTACACCTGGGAGGGCCCACACGGCCAATTCACGTGTGGTACTCCCCAGAACCCCTGAAATACACGTACCCTGCTGAAATGGCGTGTGGGACTTCCCGCGCACCCCTGAAATACACGTACCCTGCTCGCACTGGGACTCTCGCATGTGGAACTTCCTGCGCACCCCTGAAATACACGTACCCTGCTCGCACTGGGCCAATCGCGTGTGTGACTTCCCGCGCACCCCTGAAATACACGTACCCTGCTGAAATCGCGTGTGGAACTTCCCGCGCACCCCTGAAATACACGTACCCTGCTCGCACTGGGCCAATCGCGTGTGTAACTTCCCGCGCACCCCTGAAATACACGTACCCTGCTCGCACTGGGCCAATCGCGTGTGTAACTTCCCGCGCACCCCTGAAATACATGTACCCTGCTCGCACTGGGCCAATCGCGTGTGGAACTTCCCGCGCACCCCTGAAATCCACGTACCCTGCTGTAATCGCGTGTGTAACTTCCCGCGCACACCTGAAATACACGTACCCTGCTCGCACTGGGCCAATCGCGTGTGTAACTTCCCGCGCACCCCTGAAATACATGTACCCTGCTCGCACTGGGCCAATCGCGTGTGGAACTTCCCGCGCACCCCTGAAATCCACGTACCCTGCTGTAATCGCGTGTGTAACTTCCCGCGCACCCCTGAAATACACTTACCCTGCTCGCACTGGGCCAATTGCGTGTGTTACTTCCCGCGCACCCCTGAAATACACGTACCCTGCTCGCACTGGCCCAATCGCGTGTGTAACTTCCCGCTCACCCCTGAAATACATGTACCCTGCTCGCACTGGGCCAATCGCGTGTGGAACTTCCCGCGCACCCCTGAAATCCACGTACCCTGCTGCAATCGCGTGTGTAACTTCCCACGCACCCCTGAAATACATGTACCTTGCTCGCACTGGGCCAATCGCGTTGGGAACTTCCCGCGCACCCCTGAAATCCACGTACCCTACTGTAATCGCGTGTGTAACTTCCCGCGCACCCCTGAAATACACGTACCCTGCTCGCACTGGCCCAATCGCATGTGGAACTTCCCGTGCATTCCTGAAATACACGTACCCTGCTGTAATCGCGTGTGGAACTTCCCGCGCACCCCGGTATACACGCACACGTATTTTTTGTCAGCGGGTGTCCGTGTTTGTGGGTACCCCTTTGCACGTCATTTGTCCTGGAGGGCCACAGTATAGGACATTCATCATGGCAGTATATAGGTGCTATTTGTTGGCGCACCTTTTGGCGCACATTTCTTACAGCCGCAGAGACGCTACCGCCTGCTTTCTTGTGGCGGTCGTGTTTGTACCTGTGCGCTTGTTTGAGCGTGCGCTTTTTTGGCCTATTCTATTCCATGAATACGTGTTGTAGGCGAGCGTGTGGGCGTTCCGCGCACTTGTGCCCTTTACTTCCCCCCGTGACGCCCACGTTTTGACAAGTTGTTCCCCATTCCGAGTGTTACGCCCGTGTTCCGCCTACTTTTGTTGCGTGCGCCGCGCTATGTGCGAATTTCGCTGTGGCCTGTGCGATTTTCGCTGTGACCTGGCGCACGCTGTTAGATGGCCTGTGCGCCAACGTGCGCCGCGCTATTTTTTATCGCACATCCGCTTTTTTTCTCGCACACGGACTTCCATGAATCGATGTGCGCTGCTTTTCGTGCGATTTTCGCACTTGCACTGCGATTTTCGCTATTCCACTGCGATTCGCACGTTTTTGGCCACTTGCGCCGCGCTAATTATTCCATGAATCGGCCTGTAAAAATGGACAAAATCGCAGAAATTGTTTAAATTCTAATGGTGAGCTGCTTTATCTAGCTGCAGACAAACACTAGCAATGATGTGAGAGCAATAAGCAATGTGAAAACTTAATTTTGAGGTCGGGTGCACTTGAAAGCTGTTTTACACGTTTAAGATTTTGCCAAAACGAAAATTTGCAGCAAACTTTTCTGTGCGCGGTAATCGTGATCGCGGGAGAACTATAAGGATGTGAGATGCGATTTTTGCTTCTGTGGAAAGCTTAGGGTGTTAGCTACAAGCAGACACTTAAATAGCATTCAATTTGAAGAAGTTGTGGACATTTTCGTGGAGGTCATTTTTTTCAGAGAGAGGCAAATTGGAAAACAAGAAAGCACTTTAAAAAAACAGGATTTCTTTACACTAGGGATGGACTATGGGGAAGCAATAGTACACGACAGCACAGCCACCAGACCAGGACGTCTCTGGATCAGGTTTTTGCCTTGCGAGAGGCTTGCCTTCTCCTGATGAGATATATCAGCGCAAAGAACGGTTTAACAATATTATTACAGAAGGAAGATAGTAGGGATGAGATAGAGGGTTCAAGCAAATCAAACATAATTCTAACAATGCAGTTCTGAATATAAGAGAGGATGGATTTAGATAGGGATTGCTATGGACAGTACATAGGATAGTGACAGTCCTATACTAAGGATAATCAATATATAGGTTTGAACAGAACCATCAGGAATTCTGGTCCGTCAAAATCAGGGATTCTGGTCAGAAATTCTGCTGGGCACACCGGACTGGAACAGGCTGCTGGGCACACTGGACTGGGACAGGCTGCTGGGCACACCAGACTGGACTGGTCGGCAATGGCTCTGGTTCACAGCTATCTGGTCACAGCACGACTGGACTGGATCTGCAATGGCTCTCTGGTCACAGCATGGCACAGGATTGGGTTTAATCTGCCCTTGTTGGTTATGAAGATAATTCTTTGGCAGGCAAGCAGTACAGCACAGCCTGGCTGTTTCTTTTGTTTCCCCTTTAGATGTCTGGGGTCAATTCTGGTTTCTGGAATGTTAAGGCCTAGCTGGGAATGGTTCAGATATGGAAATGGAATTGGCCTTTCCGCTTGCCAAGTTTCTGGAGTCTGGAACAAGGAGTATGGATGGAACTCCTTCAGGGTGCTTTGCCAAGATCGGGATGGTGGGTGGATCTGTGTGTCTTTCTAAGTCCTCAGCTGTCTCTATTTATGCATTTAATAAAGGGGTGTATATGCTGGATTATCCTAAGCGCCCCCCTAGGTTGGCTATAGGTTAGAATCTTCCCTCTCCCTTGATTGGAGGAGAAAACAGGGTGTCATCATGATGACATGGTTTTATGAGTCAGGGAATCCTCCCCTTGGCTTTTGAACATGAAATCTACTTTTCGTATAATACATATTTATAATTTTGCAGACTTTATAACAATAGCATATCTAGATCACATATTTTGTGGAGCAAGTGATCTTCCAGGCCCTGTCTTTGAAGGATCTTGTGTTGGCTTTTGACAGAATTCTGCCCTTTTGGGCCATAACACAATTTCTAATTTGTCCAAAAATGTGTACAACTGTGCGCATTACATATGGGCATAAGTGTGTGAAGTTTCATAATTTGCACATAATTACAATTGCTATAAAACCACAATTTCTACATTTACTTCTCAGAACATAGCACAGAGTTCTGGCTTCTCTTAAAATGTGCAGCCAAAATTGAGATTCAGAAGTCCGGGGATTCCATAATTTTTACAATTGTCCAGAGTAAATTATCAGTCTTTTTAGAAATATACTTTCTGTCCATTGTGAATCAACAAAAGTTGTCTGTCCTCGCCTCCTTTTCCTGCTTGCAGCTCAGGAGCAATCTCCACCACCTCCCTTCTGGCAGAGTCCCTTTACAATCCTTACTGATTATCATTTCCTTGCCTGAGAGGAAGTTCATTGTGTCCTTCCCAGAGCAGCCCAACTGCTCCTCCCCTCTTAATCAACACATGAATGTGAGTTCCTGGTCTAGAGAGCAGAAGGGAAGTGGCTGGCCGTGTAGGGGAAGTTGTTTGTAGTTTTGTGAGTCAGGCTTACTTTAAATGTCATTTTGTTACATTTTTCTTTGTTTAAAATAAACTTGCAATTTTAAAACATACATCTAGAACACTGATTCCAGACTCTAAACCATGAAGTTTAAATAGTTACAACCTAGGTTACTCTTGATGACAGGTCACTTAGAATTTAGACATTAGATCTTAATGGTACAAGTCTACAGTTTTAAAACAGGCTTTTGAAACAGTCCATCAGGCAGCTGCTGGTACTCCGCCCACATTTTGACAGATCCCACAGGCAGGCACCTTTTGCTGTGGTTGTTTAGATGATCAATTCAGCTTTCCAGGATATTGAAATTTCACAATGATTTCTTGAATTCAATAATATGTGACACCCAGCAAGAAGATTGGGTGTTTGTGGGTGTTTGGCAACAGCGTTCTGTATTTTCAGCAACCAAGAAAAGATTTAAATGCAAGATTTCGTATTTCTTTCAGCAAGCACTGCTTTTCATCTGTGCTCCATTTTTCCTTGTTGTTAAGCCCAATGACATGTTTCAGAAGTATGCTCTCCGTTCAACCACTGACAACATGCATAGTAGATTTGGCAACCATCTTTCTGTGCTTTGTAGAGCGCAATTCCATAGGTTTTGGCGTGCATAGGGGTTTCACAGCTATTTTGATGATTCTGGTGCCACCAGCACACAGTGACCGCAGGGCAGAGCTTAAGTGGGTTAAGACATCCCACAAAGCCCCCCTCGCGACTTGACCTTTGACCGCCCATCAAGCGGAAGTCAGGAGATTGGGATGTTTAGTTTTTCTTTTTGGTCCAAGTGAGAAAAATGTGTCTCCTTCTCCCATTAGTGGTGGATCGACAGGTTCTCCTCACCGGTTCCGTATGAGAGTATGGAGTGATACCCTGGGCCCCTTGGGTCTTTCCTTCTGGTCCCCGAGTGGTCCTCCTTGGTGATTAGCGTTCATGGTTTCCATCTATGATGACAAAACGGAGCATATTTATGGACATTTCCCCACCACTATTCATGTAGTGGGGCAAACACATACATTTGACATATACATGACAATCTTTCCCGTTTATAATTATTACTGATTGTAGCAGATGGAATGGTTTTTACAGTCAGGGTTTTCTAGGGTTTGGAATGTCCCCCTCTGGGTTTCCGGATGAATCCTCTAGTTGCTGCAGAGTATGACTAGGATGGCAACACTTCAGCTGGTTTATGTGGACCCACTTATCTTCCCCTTCTGCCAAACTGCCTTTGGGGATACGGATTTTGTAGGCGACTGGTGAGATTTGTCTACAATTTCAAAGGGACCCTGCAAGCTAGGAAGAAATGTGTACTGTTTTGCCTAAATTGTACAAGTAGACCTGGTCTTCTACTTGGTATTCTTTTCTAGTAGTCTTAAGGTCATAGTGGGTCTTCATACTGTCTGCAGATCTTTCTAGATTTTGCTGAGCATAGGCAAACGCATATTGAAGGTGTTTTCTCAATTCTCAACATACTCATGAGTTGTGGAGGCATTTAACAAGGTCTGCTCTTGGGTTCTGTAGAGCAGATGCTTGGGAAGCACCATCCTTTGTCCAGTCATCAGCTCAAATGGTGACATTTTTGTTGTAGTAGAAGGGGTAGATCTGATGGCCATCAGGACAGGAGGTAGTCGGATGTCCCAACTTGGCCCAGAATCTGCCACAAACTTTTTTAATATGCTCACAATTGTCTTGTTGTATCTCTCAACTCAACCACTAGAGGTTGGCCGGTAGGCAATGTGTAGTTTCCTTTTGACCCCAAGTATCTCCCACATCTTTGTCATCACTTCGCTAGTGAAGTGGCAACCTCTGTCTGATTCGATCCTTTGGGGAAGTCCAAAATCCGAGAAGATGTGGTTGATCATCAGGGCAGATGCTGTTTCTGCCTTGCAGTTTGGGACCGGGAGACATTCCACCCATTTAGTGAACAAGCATGTCACGGTCAACATGTACTTGTTCCCCCTAGAGGAGCGAATCACGGGCCCGATAAAATTGACTTGTAAATCTGACCAAGGCATTGTCATCCCCCTCTTTTGGAGAGGCGCACGATGTGTGAGGGATGTTGGCTGAAATTGTGCACACACAAGACACCCCTTCAAGTATTGGTTGAGGTCCTGCCCCATGTGTGGCCAGTATGCAACTGCTCTCAAGATTTCTAGTGTTGTATGAAACCCCCGATGACCGGCTGCGGCATCATCATGGGCGTGACTTAACATCAGGCTTTGGAATGAGGTGGGGACCACCACTGGTCATGGCTAGCTAGGGATCTCACCAACAAACCGTCTTGGATTCGGAACATTTTTGGACATTTCATCAACACTGTGCGATCCTCTTTCCAATGTAATCGGTATCCGTCAGGGGAAAGATCTCCCGGTCCTCAATGTGTTGATAAAACTTACCAATTATTGGATCCCCTTTTTGAGCCGTAATCAAATCAGCACCTGGGGTCTCCTTACTCCATTGTGCAGTTGAGATTTCATTGTGAGCATTTGTCTGGGACCTAGTGATAGCAGTGACCTGAATTTCCCCCAACAGGGACTCGATCTCAAGTAGATCCCCTTGGAGGGCTCCGGTTTTGGCAAGCTGATCATCTAGGTCATTTCCAGTTTTGTCTGGTCCCTCTACTTTAGAATGACCCTTGATCTTTATCCAGTAGATGGTCATCCCATTCGAGGTGACCAGATCATCAATATTTTGGATTAATTTTCCATGTTTCAATGGTTTGTTATTAGCACATAGCATGCCTCTGATTTTTCAATTAACCAGGTGCTGCACGAACCTGTCCCGTACATAATCTGAATCTGTGATTATGACCAGTTTGTGGAGTTGGTGTTGGACAGCAGTGAGTATGGCCAGACATCAGCTCTGCCACTTGACTACTTCGGGGACCGATTTTGTACCCAGCGGAGGGTACTGGGGCATCATTCACCCATGGACTCCCTACGCCGGCCACAAGTTCTTTTTCCCCGTTGTTGTCAACATGGTAGGAGCACCCATCCACATAGACAGTGGGCATTCCCTCACACTGGTCTTCTTCATAGACTTTGTGTGAGAAATTAAGGTATGCCTCCATGTTGTCCTTGATTTTAAGACTTTTGTCCTCGAGACAGTTTTCTCTGGCACAATCATGCAAGCCAGCCAGACCTTGCGTGAGGGGACTCTTCTTGTTTTCGCCATATCTGATCTCCACAGGTAAGCCTTGCATTGACAGAATCCAGGAAGTAATTCGGGAATTACTGACATTTCTGGCCCGGATTCTATCACTTTGGAGATATTGCAGAGGCTGGTGTGGAGTCTCCACTATGATGTGTTCCCCCTGGATAAACGGGTGGTAATTCTTCAATGCCCACACCGTTGCCAGGAGTGCCTTCTCACAATTGTTGAATTTTTCCTCCACAGAGGATAAAGTTTTGCTTGCATAGGAGATTACTTTATTGACCATGTCATGCTTTTGATATAATACTGCAATCAAACATGTATTTGAGAACCCTGTCTCCAAAAAGAACTCCTTGTTTTTGACAGGATAAATTAGGCAAGGCGCTTGTGAGAGGCTTCTTTTGAGTTGTCTTACTGCCTCAGTTTGTTCTGGACCCCACTCCCACTTGACCCCCCCCTTCAAAAGATGTATCAGGGGTCTTGTGATCTCTGCATAGTCCTCAATGAACTTTCTTTTGTAATTAGTTAGTCCAAGGAAGCTCCTTAGCTCCTGCAGAGTTGTGGGGTCTTTTATGTTCTGGAGGGCTTCCACTTTCTTTTCCTTGGGACAGAGAACCGGAGGAGTAATATCATGCCCCAAGAAATTGACATGGGTTCTGCACCACTGTGCCCTTTGAAAGGAGAGTTTTGCTCCGACAGCCCTCAACTGTGTCAGGACATAACGGATCTCTGATATGTGTTCCTCCACAGTTGAGCTTTTGACTAAAACATCATCTACATTGGCCAGGTTACCCCTTTCACCCAGGTCAGGCATGGCCTTGTGTAGAAAAATGTTTAATTAATTGCCAGAGTTGATGTATCCGAAGGGAGTCCGGGTCCATGTGTACTGCTGCCCCCCAAAGGCAAAAGCCAGCTTGTATTGGTCCTCCCTACTGACAGGTACAGTCCAGTACCCATTGGTCAGGTCTATTGCAGTGAATACCTGTGACCCCTGGATCTGGGCCAGCCCTTGGTCAATGTAGGGAAGAGGCCATCAGGAAGTATGGACCCATTTGTTGAGCTCCCTTAGGTCAGCACAGAGTCTCCACTGGCTGTTTGGCTTCAAAATCCCCAGCACCGGATTATTGAAGGTGCTATGGACTGGACAAATTATCCCATGGGACTCAAGGTTCTTAATTATTTCAGAAGGGGACTCCATGGATGTCAGAGGCAAGCGATATTGCTTCACAAACACTGGAGTCATGACAAGGTCTGTGGGAATTGTTGTTGTGTAGATGTCGGTGCGACCACAGTCATATGAGTCCACAGCAAAGAGATCTTGAAAATCTAAGAAAACTTGTTTCAATTGTTGCTATTGCTCCAGAGTCTCACAGGCATCAGCTAGGTTGACACTCTCTTCAACCATCTGCCTGAAGCCTGGAAAGATTTCCGGTTTGGCTATCTCAGCGGCCTCCTCCAGCTGGGTGGAGAAGTCCCTGGTCAAAGTGCTGATTTGGACTGGTGGCTTCAGGTGGGGAAAACAGTCCTCGCTGACTTGGAAAATCACCTCATCCCTCCTGAAGTCACAAGTCACATCTTCCTTACCATAGAGGCAGGAAATGTACACCAAGAAATTCCCCCCATGCCGGATGAAGATCCTGTCTAGTGTTGCGTCATCATCGCTATCACTGTCAAAACAGTCCTTGGGGATGGGTCCTAACAGTTCATTACCTAAATCTATGGAAAAATGTCGGTCATCAACCGCCATTCCAATAATGGCGCCTCCGGCCAGAGTGATACTCTTTAGGTCGGTGTCATCCACCTCTATTGGAATGGTGTCATGTTCTATGTTGACTAGTGGTGTTGCGTTTACCCCCAAACCTTGCTGTTGGAATGAGCATTCAGATGGACATAGGCATCAGAGTTTTTCAGTTTCTGTCCTCTTTTAACTTTCACTTCCAGTGAGAATTGTCGGGTCCGTTCTGGGATGGTGACTTCCTCTCCAATTTGAATTTCAACTCCATAAGGCAGCAGTTGAGCTGACCTAAATTCTTTCTCTGGGTCATCAAAGTTCATGGGATTACCCATTAATTGGGACCAGGCTTTGAAGTTTATTAGGTCCAAACTAATAGCAAAGTGATTGAGAAGATCACTGCCTAAGTAAAATGCGGCAGGGAGATCTCGCACAACCCAACAATTATGGACTATGCTCTTGTTGCCTATGGAAATTCTGAGCATACACCTGCTAGGCAGGAGATGTTTTGAATTGGGGTTTTCCAGGTCAATTTCCCATTTGTCTAACAGTTTAAATGTGGGAATGGCTGGATCTTTTGGGAGTTTGCGGAACATGGCCTCGCTGATGAAGCTCTTACCATTGTTCACACACACTCGGGCGAGAACAGAGTCCTTCCCTTCATTTAACTGAATAGGGATGAACAACTGCTCTCCAATTTTCTTAATATCAGCCAGGCTTTGAGCTGATTTCTCATCTTTCTGGACTATAGGAGTGGGATTTTCTGATTGTGAATTTGTAAAGAATTTCAGAGGGTTTCCTTCCAGTGTAGAATGCCACCTTAGACTGGAAGGAAGGTTGATTTTCAGAAATAGAGAGGACTCTCCATCACCAGTTTGTTGTCTTACTGCAAGTACTGTCAAGTCTGGGATTTGATTATTCTGGAAGTGAAATTCTATTTGGTCAGGTTTTTGTTCAACCATGTGGCATGTGCCGTTTAAAGTAACATGGTTGACACTCTGTTTCAATTTTATTGGTTGGTTAGTCTGGGTCCAGAGGACCTTGTTTACACAATCTATGAGGAGTGACAATCTACGCAGGATGTCATTCCCTAGTCAACAAGGTGTGCCCGCTGGAGTCACCACTATGACCGGGTGGTTCACCTTGTGTCGCCCAATTTTAATGTCCAAATCTGCAGTCCCTTCAACAGGAATTTCCTTCCCGTCGAAGTTCTGAAGTTGTCCAGGAAGAGGGGTGAGAGGAATTTGGTATTTCTCCCCCCTTCCCGATTTCAGTTGGTCAAAGGCCCTTTTTGACAGAAAGGTAGCTTGGGATCCAGTGTCCACCAGTGCCAAAATTGTACATTGCCCCTGTATTTGGACCGGGGCATAGATTCTTCCCTTCTTCTCCTCGAGGGGGCAAAGATAATGTACTTTTTTGGACAATTGGTGGGTTAGTTTCTTGGTTTTGGGCAGGATTCTGCTTGGAGTTTTGGGTTCCCCTGGTTCTGGTTCTGGTTTTGGGCTGACCACCCCTTTTGGAGGCAGTCACCAGGATGAGTTTGAACCAGGGGATTTTCGTGCAGGTGATTCTGAGTAGTGATGATTGGCGATTTCAACTCGGTCCCCACATCTACCCAGTCTGGATTTGGATCCTTTGGGACCCATTTTTCTTTGGGAGGAGTTCCCCCATCTCTGAAGGAGAAGATCATTTTACCAGGATCCTCTGACGATCCATCTCCTTCAAACCGGAAGATTTGTACCTCCTCCTCAAAATGGGTCTTTTTGGGCTCTTTATTTCTCCTACCCCCTCTCTGCTGCTTGGGTTCAAGATTGTCGGGGGCAGGAGATGTTGGTTCCTGTTCTGGGGTTTTCAGGGGCATTTCACAAGTGGGGAATGAAGCTTCCTCCAAGGCTTTACACCCCTCTTTCCCTTGTGTCTCCTCCCTGGGAACCAGTGTGTTGTCGGGGTTCTTCCCCCTTCATTGCTCTGGAGCACCAGATCCTGGATTTGAGGCATTCTGAGCCGTCATGCTCATCTGAGGGTTCTGTTGAGCCCTCAGCATGCGACCCACATCCTGTGACATGTTCTGGACCTGACACTCTAGTTGGGACACCCGCTCTGGCTGCTACGGGGTCCTCATGTCTCCCCTGGGCTGATCCTGGGAAGGGTAGCTATCCCTTCTCCCAAAATACCCGGGTTATGAAAATGGGGTACCCCTCCACCCTTAGCCTCCCCTCTCCCAGATTGGGCTGTCTGTGCTCAGGAAAGTGGGGAAAGAAGGATGGATTGTTTTGGGGGTTGAAATTTTGCGGGTACCTTGGGAAGACATTCTGTCCGGTATTTGGGGCATTACTGCCCTCCTGGGGGAAGTGAGGAGGGAAGTTCCCTGGGTTAGCTGCTGTCTGGTTGGACCCCCCCCTTGTGCTGGAGGAGTCCATACATAACCCGGGATGGGTCTATTCCCGGGATGGGTCTATTCCCCTTGTAGCGCGGACTGATGTAGTCAGGGGAGTTAGGGGTCCCATTCGTGGGCTTACCTCCCTGGCTTCCTGTTTGTGATTGGCCTGAGGGCCTTCTGGGTTCGTTTATTTTTTTATTCTGTGCAGGCAGGTTTTTAGGCCCCCCATTTCTAAATCTAAAATGGGAGCAACCTTCACCTCTGCCACTTTAGCAGCAGCAGGGTGTCGGTTGTTTTGGGGCTTTTGGGATTATTTTTATTTTCCACTGGCTTGTGCACCTCACAAATGCACGTGGCTTGTTCAATGACCCACTCTAGTGATCTTTTCTCGTGAAAGTCCCTCACTAGCTAGGTCATGATATACTTAGGGGGAGCATGAAAGAAAGTGTTTACAAACTCTTTGCTGTCAGTGCGCACCCTTCTAATGGTTTGCGCAAAGGCACGTTTTAACTCTTGAACAAATTCTTGTGGGGCCTGATCTTCCCCACATTGCAAATTAGGCTGCCTTGCGAGCCTCCTGAGGATTCCAGTGAATAGAAAAATGTTTCAGGATGGCCGCCCTATTTTTTTTTTGGTTTTCATTTTTTTATTTGTTTAGTCGTAAAACAACTTTTCAAATTATTTGAATAATACAAGAGAAAGATAAAAAATACATTATTCTTTTAAAACTTAACTTAAAATTGTAGTTGATTTCCTAGCACATCTTTTGCATCATCAAGATATGTGATTTTGATTAAAACATGCAACAAATAAAGGATGCAATAGAGGAAGTGATCACACATTACAGATAGCAAAGCTCTCATACTCATTTGTGAGAGTATCCGGCAAAATCGTGTCTAGGAATTGTACAATTGCTATTTGAATTGAAATTCTTGGATTAGAAAACAGTGTTTGCCATTTTTGAAATTGAGTTGTGTAACTCTGAAATATCAATTTATTCTTGAAGCATCTGCTTCTAATCTCTGTTACTGCTTCACAATCTACTAGCACATGTTGTACAGTTCCGATCTGATTTGTGTTCTTACAGTGGGCCTCATCACGACCTCGGCGGTAACGGTGGCGCTATTAGCGCGGGGGCTATTAGCGTGACCGCCATAGCCCCCGGCGCTAATAGCGCGGGATCAGGAGTTGGGCGGACTTGGAAGTCCCCATTCCCCATTGAGCCCATTCGGGAATGCCCTATTCCCCATTGGACTCAATGGGGAAATTTTGCGCTCATACCGCCGGCGGATTTCCCGCCGGCGGTATTAGCGCGAATTCTCGGCGGATTTCACATCAGCTCAGAGCTGGTTTGAAATCCGCCGAAGCCCTGATTCGGTGGACCCTTAAATCCGGTGGTAATAGCGCTACCGCCGGATTTAAGGGTTACCGCCGAGATCGTGATGAGGCCCAGTGTCTGCAGTAATTTTGCTCACTTGTGAGTACTATATAGATTTAACCTGAACCTTAGGTATTTTCTCCTAAAAAGAGGGCTTGGGTGTTTTAAAAAGTATGATGCTGTTGTGCCATGCTTCTTCATCCCAAACAGAGTAACATTAAAGTCCTTATATGTTATGCATTTAGTTATATTTTCGGCCCAATCATGCTGAAATATTTTTGCTTTGGCCCGATCAGGATACATTATGAGTAAATCAATGGTTATAGCAGCATCACTAAGTGCATCCAGAATATGATTACGCCATTTCCGTGGGAAGATGTAATTTGACGTAAGTAAATTATAAACTATGACCTTCAAGATGGTCGGTTTCTCCAGGCCAAGTAAAGCTTTTCGAAAGAATACACATTGTTTCCACATCACTTGTGAATAAAGAGATGTGAGACCCAATTCGAAGCAAATTAATGCCATAGGTGAACTGTTAGGGAGTTGCAATAATTGTTTCCAATAAAGGGATTCTATGGCGTCCCAAAAATTATGTTTTCTGGGAAGGCAAGCTTCAACACCATAAAGCAATATAGGTGTAATTTTCTTCTTGTAAAACATGATGAGATGCTTCATGGAAAACTTCCCAAACTTCCGCGGGAGTACTCGAGATTGGGACACTAAAGATTGTAACTTGGTGTTTATTTCACATTTATATTGACCTAGTGTTTTCTTATGTTGTACCACTACACCTGGATACCTATATTGTTTGACAATGTCCATTCTTGACTGCTGCAATTGCCATTTAAAATAACCCAGTCCAGGTTTTTTCCTCTTTGATTTCCTTTCACTATTTGAGATTTATGTGAGTTAATATTTAGGTTATTAACCTTAGCATAATTGATTAGTTGTTCTAACATATTCTGTAATCCCCTTGGTGTTTGTGATAGAAGAAATAAATCTTCTGCATATAGTATGTAAGGGACTTGTTGCGTCCCTATCTTTAGGGGGTCTCCCACACACTTAGTCAAAAATTCACCTATTTCTAATATAAAAAAGTTGAACAAAAAGGAAGCCATGGCGCATCCTTGTTTTAGGCCTCTCTGAGTTGTCATTTTTGATCATAGCAGCCCATTAAGAGTTATGCAAACTTGCATAGATGTACTTGTGTGAAGCAAGATTATTAAAGATAGCAAGGTGCTCGGGCAATTGTGCTTTCTGAGTTTGATAAAAAGTAGCTCCCGATCAATTGAATTGAAAACAGCCTTGAAATTGTAAGAGCAAAAATGTTAGGGATGGTTCCTAATCCCCTAACGAATCCTGACTGGAATGGGTCGAACAATGATTTCTTTTCAACCCAATCATTAAGGTCTTTCAGTATGATTCTACAGAAATTTTTTCCTGGAGCGTCTAATAAGGATATAGGGCAATAACTATCAGGAGATCGACGATCACTCTTTTTGTAGATTGGTACTGTTATGGCTTGGGTCCATGGAGATGGAATTTTTTGATGATGATTAACTGCAGTGAAGATGTGGAACAAGATAGATGCCCAGACTTTGGGATGCTTTTGCATAATGAAATTGGACAAGCCATCTGGGCCCACTACTTTAGACTTGCTCGCAGTAACAATCAATTGAAGTATCTCAGCCTCATTAAATGATAAGTTGAAGGGAATCGCAGTGTTAGATGTGTGTGAGATGGAGCTAGTGAGTGGTGCCGCGTATAATTCACTGAAGTGCGAGACCCAGGAATGTGTATCTACAGCGGTCGATTGTGCAAAGATCTGATGTAGACCAACTGATTCATTCATTACTGCCCACATTTTGGCTATATTTTTGCTGGCAAGTGTTTTTAACATTTCTGCTCCATCTTTCTGATAAAGGGCACCTTGATGACACCTTATCCAAATGTTATACTCATTGCGCAGCTTCCCTACAAGGGTTGATCGGATGTCGGGAGGATGCACCGCGAGTTTCCTTATTTCTGCTCGATAGGCAGTGTTCCTTAGACGTACCGAATGGTCAAATGTGTGTAAATGCTTTTGTTTTAATTGTATAGTAGTTGAAGTTTCTTTTTTTTTAGTTTGCTGAAATATTTGTAGCATATTACTGTATACAATTCCTGAATTGTCTATCATATTCACATTGCTCAAATTAGACTCTTCAAGTAGCTTGTTAAAATGTATTAGAGCATCCTCCGCCCTATATGTGGACCATCTGGAATGATTCTGGTCCTCCAGCCCCGCAAAGAAGCTGGAGTACTCGGGAGAAAAGGTCCACTTTACATATTGAATACAGCTTTGGCTGTCCTTCAAATGGAAAGTTTCCATCATTTGTTCAAATAGCTCAAGGTGCTCCCAAACTGAATATTTTGCATTCTTATGATAGAGCATGATGACGCTCCAATTGGCTTTTATTTGTTTAAGGGGATCCTTGAGCAGGGCCCTTCTGACCTTGTTGGCTTTCTTAGTTCGGGTCACCCTGGTCCACACCTCCTCTGACTCAGAGGCACTGCTACCAGAGGTGCCTGACTGGTCTTCTAGGCTCTCCCAGATTCTGGGAGCTTGGGAATGGCTGGCAGAATGTGGGGGCCTAGTTTCTTGAGTCCTGTGGCGCTCAGAAGAGTCTTCGGATTCTTCCTTGCTCCCAGGATTGGCTGAGTGCCCCCCTCCCCCACTTTCCTAGCTGGGAAGAGGTTTTCAGGATGCCCTAAGTGGGCCTACTCTTTCCCCACTAAATTTTACCATCTGGTCTCTGGGTAAATTATATTTTTGAGGATCCATTTCTCTGATCCTCCCCTCATTGGAGTCTCCCTGATCAGAGAATATGGCCCTAGCACTTTCTAACCCATACACAGATACCTGCCCATCAATTACTGGGAGGCGTTGATCTATGAGCCCCATATTCCTCATTGGGTTAAAGTCTGCCATTCCCATGGCCCTTGGCTCATGTGCGCCAGTGGACATGGGGGTGGCAGAGTCCATGGAGTTGAAGAGATGAAATTCTCTGATACCAGGGTTCCTGACTTTATGCTCAGGTGTTTCCCTCTCCCAACAGACCTCGTCTCCCTCAGCCCCTGCTCCCTGTTGCCATGCAAGACTCTGGACCCTTTGCTCTTCTATCAATGCCTTACTAGTCTCTATTAGTTGTTCCTGACCTGTTTGTGGAACCTGTCATTTTCCTCACAGAGAGCCTCATTGTCTCTCTGTGCTTCCTGGGTAATTTTGGAATATTGGGCCAATTTTTGCTGCAGGAGGCTTACCTCCTGAGTCATGTCCCTACTGGCCAGGTCCTTCTTTGCTAGAGCATCTTCCACCCTCCTAGCATGCTCTAACAGTTTTCTGTGGTCTTTTTGGAGTTCACCCAGTCCCTGAAGGGGCAGGTAATTTTCTTCCATTTTAGCTTTTAAATAACTGGCCTAAGGTGTCCCTTTCCTGAATGAGAGAACCCCTCTGTGCAGCCAGGTTGTCCCATTGTTTTTTAATTGCACCAGCTTTCTGGCGCTCTTCATCAAATTCTGACTGGGTGTCAAGGTCTTCGAGAATTAATTTATTATTTTCTTCTTTTACTTGGTCTAGGCGGTTTTGCAGGGTGATTATCTGCTCTGCACATACTCTGTTGTAGTTCAATTGCTGCTCCAGCTTTTGTTGGCTCCGCAGTAGGGAGTCCAAACTTTCTTAGCACTCTTTTTGCAGCGCTGGTACTTTGGTGTCCTGCTCTACCTTCTCCTGCTGCAAGAGATCCAGATCTCCTTTTACTTTTTCCAGGTAATGTTTGGTTTCATTTTCTGATTCTAGGCTCTTTTGTAGCCTTTGCTCTGCAGAGTCCAGATTAGTTTGGGCATTTTCTAGTGACTGTACACTCCTATTTGCCAGATCTAGGTTTTCGGAATATTTTTCCTGTATTGCTCCAATGTGGAGGTACAAATATGCAGCTATCTTGGCAATTTTACTTTGCTCTTCTTTGGCCTTAGGGGCCATGTACAGTTCACTCAGTGCCATGTGTAATGGACCCTGATCCTGCCATATGTCTAATGCTGTGGCAGAGGCCTGTTCTTTAATTTCCTGCAACCAAACATTCTGATCCTGATCTGTCCATTCACCCAAGACAAATAATTTGTGCAGCAGGTGTTCTTTTGCCATATCAATTTCTATTAGGGTCGCCATTCCGGAAATATTAATTTCCTTTCTGACTTACAGGAGTTATTTTATTTTTGCAAAACAGACCAAATTCCTTAGAGGGTTTCTATTGAAGGGTGCTTTTCACAGTGTAGCACAGTGTGGTAGCCCAACAGGGTTTATGTACCCCATCAGTTAGCACGCTGTATTAGACTGTCACAAGTGGTATGTCTAATTCAGAAATCTCGTGACGAGCCCCCAATCTGTAAGTGATTTCAATCCGGCACTTCACCTAAATCAATGCCTAGTGTGTAATGCACAACTGAAATCCTTATTTATTTATTTGTGTCTAAAAGTTCTTTTATTCTGAACAATGTACCACTTATATCACGCCCCTCTCTTGGAACCCACCCGGTCACATTGAACCAGGAATCAGGCTGGTTTGCAAAGTTAAAATATTTATTTAAATATTCACAATATAATAACACTATTTTTAATGGGACTACAATGATCACCAATGGGGTGATGTCACACTAAGCAATCTCTTTAATCACAAGGGGTAATAAGGAGCAAAAACAATGCAGCACAACAATAATACTTTGGTGGGTGTATGTTCAAATCAAATAGCAATGTGGTTACTATTTCCCCCTGCACACCCCTCAACCTCCCACTATGCAATGTAGAGCGATAGGAGGAGAGAGAACAGGTGTCAGGAATGCAGAATTCAAATACAATGGGCCTCATTACGACCCAGGCGGTAAGTTACCGCCTGGGTCGTACCCTTACCACCATGGTGTAAACTACGTTTACACCATGGTGGATGGCGGATTTACAGCCCCATTCCAAGGTGAGTGGGGCGGTAAATCCCCATTTCCCATTTTACCCTTCCCCATTCCCATTTTTGCCCCATAGGGCATAATGGGAGTGGGGAAGGCGCTAATTACGCCACCGTAAATTACGGTGGCGTAATTAGCACCATGGTCCCTTAGCGCCATGGGTTTTAACGCCTGCAAAAAGCAGGCATTAATATCACCATGGCGCTAAGGGACCTTGTAATCAGGCGTTAAGGGTCGGCGCCATTTACGGCGCCGTTAACCCCTTAACGCCTGATTCGTAATGATGCCCAATGTCAATCCCAATTTCCCCAGCAAACAAAACAGAGAAACAGAATTGATTGGCAAACTGTCAAAAATGGTTTTAAGTTGGTTTTGAATGGAATAGGTAAAACACTAAAAATGGACAAAATGGCAGACATTGTTTAAAATGTAATGGGAGCCGCTTTATCTATTTGCAGACAAACACTAGCAATGATTTGAGAGCAATAAGCAATGTGAAAACTTAATTTTGAGGTCGGGTGCAATTGAAAGCTGTTTTACAAGTTTAAGATTTTGCCAAAATGAAAATTCATGGCAAACTTTTCCACATGTGGTAAATGTGTCTTTGATTCTGTGGAAAGCCTGGGTAGTTAGCTACATGCAGACACTTAAGTTTCCTTTCTAGCATGAAATTTGAAGAAGTTATGGACATTTTCGTGGAGGTCGTTTTTTCAGATAGAGGCAAATGGAAAACAAGGATGCGCTTTTAAAAAAAAAAACATGATTTCTTTAAACTAGGGATGGACTATGGAGAAGCAATACTACACGACAGCACAGCCAGCAGACCAGGACGTCCCTGGATCCGGTTTTTGCTTGCCTTCTCCAGATGAGATATATCAGCGCAAAGATCGGTTTAACAATATTATTACAGAAGGAAGATAGTAAGGATGAGATAGAGGGTTCAAGCAAATCAAAAATAATTCTAACAATTCAGTTCTGAACATAAGAGCGGATGGGTCTAGATAGGGATTGCTATGGACAGTACATAGGCTAGTGACAGTCTTATACTAAGGATAGTCACTATATAGGTTTGAACAGAACCATCTGGAATTCTGTTCCGTCAAAATCAGGGATTCTGGTCAGAAATTCTGCTGGGCACACCGGACTGGACTGGTCGGCAATGGCTCTGGTTCACAGCTATCTGGTCACAGCACGACTGGACTGGATCTGCAATGGCTCTCTGGTCACGGCACAGGATTGGGTTTAATCTGCCCTTGTTGGTTATGAAGATAATTCTTTGGCAGGCAAGCAGTACAGCACAGCCTCGCTGTTTCGTTTGTTTCCCCTTTGGATGTCTGGGGTAAATTCTGGTTTCTGGAATGTTAAGGCCTAGCTGAGAATGGTTCAGCTATGGAAATGGAATGGGCCTTTCTGCTTGACAAGTTTCTGGAGTATGGAACAAGGAGTATGGATGGATCTCCTTCAGGGTGCTTCGCCAAGATTGGGATGGTGGGTGGATCTGTATGTCTTTCTAAGTCCTCAGCTGTCTCTATTTATGCATTTGATAAAGGGGTGTGTATGCTGGATTATCCTAAGCGCACCCCATAGGTTGCCTATAGGTCAGAATCTTACCACTCCCTTGATTGGAGGAGAAAACAGGGTGTCATCTTGATGATGTGGTTTTATGAGTCAGGGAATCCTCCCCTTGGCTTTTGTACATGAAATCTACTTTTCGTATAATACATATTTACAATTTTGCAGACTTTATAAAATATTTTGTGGAGCAAGTGCTCTTCCAGGCACCGTCTTTGTAGGATCTTGTGTTGGATTTTGACAGAATTCTGCCCTTTTTTCATTACAAGTGAGGCTGAATGTGTTAACTGGCTCTGCAAATGGTGGCGGGCCCGTTAACACCATAACGCCTCATTACGAGGTCCCCTTGCGGGACCCGATAAGGACGCCTGGTAAAACCAGGCGTCATTACCGGGTCCCGTGAGGGGAAGAGGGAGCTAACAACAGGCTGGTCGTAATCGGCCCTTTCTTAGCTCCCTCTCCGATTCCCGTTGAGCCCTATGGGGGCTTAGATGGGAATGGGGAAGTTCCGGCTCGGGTTCCCAGAGGGAGGAATTACTGGGCCCTTCGAACTCGGAATGGCCCGGTAATTCCCCATTCTGGGAACCCAGTAATGGAGTCCGGTTTGGCAGCAGCCATGGAGCTAATAGCTCCATGACTAGCGCCAAACTCATAATGAGGCCCAATATCTAGTTTGTCCAAAAATGTGTACAACTGTGCGCATTGCATATGGGCATAAGTGTGTGAAGTTTCATACTTTGGACATAATTACAATTGCTATAAAACCACAATTTCTAGTTACTTCTAGTTACTTCTCAGAACATAGCACAGAGTTCTGGCTTCTTTTAAAATGTGCAGCCAAAATTTAGATTCAGAAGTCCGGGGTTTCCATAATTTTTACAATTGTCCACAGTAAATTATCAATCTTTTTAGAAATATACTTTCTGTCCATTGTGAATCAACAAAAGTTTTCTGTCCCCGCCTCCTTTTCCTGCTTGCAGCTCAGGAGCAATCTCCACCCCCTCCCTTCTGGCAGAGGCCCTTTACAATCCTTACTGATTAGCATCTCCTTGCCTGAGAGGAAGTCCATTGTGTCCTTCCCAGAGCAGCCCAAGTGCTCCCCCCCTCTTAATCAACATATGAATGTGAGTTCCTGGTCTAGAGAGCAAAAGGGAGGTGGCTGGCCTGTGGGGGCAGTTGTTTGTAGTTTTGTGAGTCAAGCTTACTTTAACTGTCATTTTTCTTGGTTTAAAATAAACTTGCAATTTTAAAACAAACATCTAGAACACTGATTCCAGACTCTAAACCATGAAGTTTAAATAGTTACAACCTAGGTTACTCTTGATGACAGGTCACTTAGATTTTAGACATTGCCTCATTACAACTCAGGCGTTAAGGGATAACGCCGTCATTAACCCTTAACGCCTGATTCCGATTTTAACGGCTGCTTTTAGCAGCCGTTAAAATCCATTGTGCTAACCCGCCATGATGCTAATTACGCCACCGTAATTTACGGTGGCGTAATTAGCGCCTTCCCCACTCCCATTATGCCCTATGGGGCAAAAATGGGAATGGGGAAGGGAAAATGGGAAATGGGGATTTACCGCCCCACTCACCTTGGAATGGGGCGGTAAATCCGCCATCCACCATGGTGTAAACATAGTTTACACCATGGTGGTAAAGTTGGCGTAATTACCGCCTGGGTCGTAATGACCTCATAGATCTCAATGGTACAAGTTTACAGTTTGAAAACAGGCTTTTGAAACAGTCCTTCAGGCAGCCGCTGGTGCTACGCCCACATTTTGACAGATCCCACAGGCAGGCACCTTTTTCTGTGGGTGTTTAGATGATCAATTCAGCTTTCCAGGATATTGAAATTTGACAATGATTTCTTGAATTCAATAATATGTGACACCCAGCAAGAAGATTGGGTGTTTGTGGGTGGTTGGCACCAGCATTCTGTATTTGCAGCAACCAAGAAAAGATTTAAATGCAAGATTTCGGATTTCTTTCAGCAAGCACTGCTTTTCATCTGTGCTGCATTTTTCCTTGTTGTTAAGCCCAATGACATGTTTCAGAAGTGCGCTCTCTGTTCCACCACTGACAACATGCATGGTAGATTTGGCAGCCATCTTTCTGTGCTTTGTAGAGTGCAATTCCATAGGTGTTTGCGCGCATAGGCGTTTCCCAGTCATTTTGATGATTCTGGTGCCACCAGCAAACAGTGATGCGCAGGGCAGAGTTTAAGTGGATTAAGACATTCCACAGTTGGCCTACCTGGGACTCTGTTCACCCTTTCTAATGAGAAGAATTTGGTTAATCCTTTCGGTTCTATTTCATCGCAGATGCATTTTTCCAAGAATAGATCCATTGTGGGCCCCTCCACCCTCTCTGAGAGAACCACGATCCTGATATTTGCCTTAGGGATCTGCCCTCTGCATCCTCTGCCCTCCTCGAGCGAGCGGGTAGTTTCTTGTAGAACTTTTTAAACTTGTGAGTGCAGGGTTTTTACTGTGTCCTTCAGTTGACTTATCCTTCCCTCTGCTTCCCCAACTCATACTGACACTGCCCGCAAGTCCACTCGCAGCAAGGAGACATCCAGTCCTGGCTGATATGTTAATTCAAGCTGGCTCTCGAATCTCTTACCATCTGCAGGGCCTTCGCCATGGATGGCTCTGCATCCCTGGTGTCGGTACACCGATCCGCTGAGTGACTGCTTCTTTTGGGTTGTTCTTGGAGCTGTTTTTGCCCCATCAGGACCATTGTGTATTTCTCCATCTTACCCTGCGTCACTCTCCGGACCAGTCATTGCCCATGGCTGTGGTCATCTCTCCTGTTGTTCTCCTGCTTTGTGGCACAAGTTACTTTTGGTTTTATTGTTCCCGTCGCAGCTACTCCTTCCTTTACAGGCCCCCTGCTTTTTTGGGTGTCTTCTTGGTGCTCTACCCCCTTGTGTGTATCCCGTGAGTTCCCTTTACCTCCAGATCTTTTCTTCTCTGCCCCTTTCTTGCACTCCCCTTGTCAGTGTGTTGTGATGGGGGGCTTTTTTCACCCCCACGTGCTATTGCTATTGAGCTGAGTCTTTTTTCCTTTCTCTGTGGTTGGGGTGGCCTGCACATTCTCCCTCTCTTCATGAGGGCTCTGCAGACTCTTAGCTGGCCTGGTTCCATGGGGCTCACAGGGCTTTGCCTTCTCACTCCCTCCACCCAGCCCACCACTCACCAGCTTAGTGCTGGGGCCTTTACTCCCCACTCCTATACCCCACCTGCTCCATCCAGCAAGTCCTCCGCCTTCACCTGCATCCTAACAGCAGGCACGGTTCCCCTGAACACACCCCCGGTGTAGCCTAGTATCAGTCGGAGGTATCAGTTGGGTGCGGTGGGGGAGTGGAAGGCAGATCACTTCCCCGGGACCACACTGTGCCATGTCTCTGTTATTCAGAGCTCGGCCTCTGGTCGTGCCCGCCTCAGCTCTTAGCGCTCCCCCTCTCCCCATCTCTGATGTTTTCGGGCATATGGGACACTTTTTACCACCTCGCTGAATTTATAGTCATTTTGCCATAGCAGATGGGTCAATTCCAAGCCTCCTGCAGTAGGCCAATCCAGGCTGCATTTACAATATTCTTCTTTCTTCTAATGTAAGATCCCAGAGTGTTTTGTCTTCAGGAAGTTGGGAGGGGGCACAGAAAGGAGCATGCCCTACACATTATCATGATGGTGGGACCCTTCCTCTAGGGATGGCTCATCTTCTAAGCTAGGCTCCTTCCACCCTCTCCTGTCTGCTTGAGTTCAAGGAGATTCCAATCAATACATCTCTGGTGTGACTACCCCATTGTGCTTGTATGGTTTCCATTGAAACACTAGCTCCCCCGGCCGCTTAGGTGCATGTTCTGCCCTGCTGGGAAAGTGCCATGCCTTCCAAGCACAGACCAAAGGGTGTCAGAGGGTGAGTTTACCCTCTCATGTGGGTAACATCACCAACCCCAGACAGGAAAATGCAAAAGGCCTTGACATATGGAGAAATTAACTAAAACTAGTAAAAAAATGGAAATCAAATATAACAGAATTTCCCGTAGACCATTTATGCTGAAACAGAAATGTTTTTAAATGTACCCAAACTTCCACCAGGCCTTTCGGGATGTATACTTCAATACACTTTGGATCATGGACCCCATTATTAAAGACATCCATGGCTATTCAGATACATTTGGATTTCAGCCGTCTGTATGTCAGGAATGTACATGTTACTCTGCTGGCAAGCAACACGGCAGCTGCTGGATGTCAGTAGATTGGTTTAAGAAAAGAAAGCAAATGGGCACTACACTTTTTCAGCGTGGAGTATTAAGAAAGTGAGTCATGATTAGCACAGCTCACTTGCCTATATAGAATTACCAGAATTATTGTACACTATAAAAATTACAAAGTCTCTTGATTGACCACCAGGGCACATGGGATTCTGACACATGTTCCCCAACCAAATATGTATGAAGTACCTACTGAGCCATATGCATTGGATTATTGAGTACCAGGCATATGCTATATGTCCATATTAAATCATTGCAAGGATACAGCCCAGTTCAATAGATTCTAAACCACTTGAGAGGCATGTGGTCCATTTGAACAGTGAAGTGAGGCCCAGACATGTATGGTTTAAACTTACCCATACCATAGAGAACACTCGTTCACAACTGTGGCCTCATGTTCCTCCTTTTGACAATAACCTGCTCGTGTAGGCAATGGGTTGGTCAACCCATTCTGAATTAGCTGTGCTAAAGTTGTTCCAATTCCAAACTCGAATTATGAAAGATACATTTCTATCCATAATCTTGGAACTTTACAACTAGCTGCCTAATCTAAGCAGCTGCTGCAGAAGGCTTATATTTATTGGATGGGTGTATATATTTGCCACAAATAAGTGCCAGCAATTGAGCATACGAGGAAGCCCAAATAAAGCAAGGGGGACTCAGGGGCATTCTCCCCACAGGAAATCTTTGAATAATCGGTTAAAATACTGCATTATACACCACACTTTCTGTGAAAAGTTGGTTATGAAGCCCGACAGTTTGCAATTGTTTTTTTTATAGGGTAACACATAAAAAGAATACAGCAGAGGCAAGTCACCAACAGTGTACATGGGCATTTCCCAATGCAATTCCATGATGCCTTTCACCACAATATATGCCAATAGAAAGAAACATTTTTACACTGGCTGTGCCAATACCTAGAGCACAAGAATCCTTCTGGACATTCCAGAGACAACTAAAGACTCACTTCTTTACACAAAGCCTGGGCAAATAATGTTCACTATGCACTCAGCTGTACATTTGCTGCAGGGAATACCAACTAGACTCCAGTAGACTCCCTTATGTATCTATGTAAATAAACTAAATGTATAAACGGTATACTGTTATTGTAATATACCTTGACACATGTAACTGTGGAAACTACTGTAACTTTTTTCTTTGGAAGACAGCACCCAGATGCCTCTGGGCTTGGCACGCTATACAAGATACAAATTAAATAAATTAATACATGTCCATGGTGGCTGCACCTATACATGCCAGCATTCCCATAGATGAACATACTCATGTTTGCTTTGTGCATAATGCCAGTAATGAATGATAATTTAAGAAAACATGTCCAAGCTTACTCCGTCAACAAATTCCAGTACCTGCACATAAGAACATACTCCTGTTGTAAAACAACATGTCTGACACGTAACAATACTTATCATGCTTGATTTATCATAATTGGACAGTAAACATGTCATGCCACAGTAAAATAAAAGGTAGCATGGCTGCAAAAAATTGCAGTCTGGCCATTCAATAACACTTATTGTGCTTGTTTTATCATAAATGCACCCAAATAATGTCATGCAATACGTATGCAATACTTATAAATAGACTGACTGCACACAAATGTTAGTGTAGCCAGGTGCTAACACTTATCATTCTCGCTGTATCATAGATGGCAAGTAAAACATGTTATGTTACAGTTAGAAATGGTTAGACTGGCTACAGCAAAAGGTCAGTCTAGCCACATAACAAAACCTATTATATATGATAAGTGTTGTTACATGGCTAGAGTGGACTGCATTGCTGAAGCCGGCCTAGTTAATCTGGAATTGGCATTTTTTACTGGCTATCAATGTTAAAGAAAATATGATCGTTGCTTTAACCTTGATGATCATTAAAAATATGCACAATCCTTTTTTTATTTTTTTTTGTTTTTCTTTTTTATGGTTTTAAAATAAAACCTTTAAAATATCTAGTTTCAGTTACAACACATCATGGAGTTCCACGCCATCCTTTGAGTTCAATGTCATTCCGTTCTTTTCGTTGTACATCTAGGAGTCCAATGAAGTCAATGCGTGTGTGGAATTAGAGTCAGTTAATGAAGTTTTTAAATCTTTCAAAAATAAGACTTGGCCGAACATAACTTTTCTTTCCATTCCTTCAAACATGATTTTCCACCAGTCATTTGCAAAGTAAGTTCGCCGTTTTTTTTCAATGTTGTCTGATCAAGCGTTACAGTTTGTAGAATTTTAAATTGGGGAGCTGGGTTTGATAATAAGGTCTTCCTATACAATGATAAGGCATTCCAGCACACCCTTACTTGTATTGATATCAAACCTAATTCATATCTTATGTTGGTGGTAGGGCGGCCCATGGGAAGATGCAACGCTCTAGTCCAGAAGTTGTTTTCTAGAGTGTTCCACAACTCATATGGACAACCGAACATGTTTTCTGCTCCGTAAATCATTGCTGGCACAGCCTTTTGACGATAAAAGTCTATCATAGGCTTCATGGAAAATTTGCCAAATGTATTATTTATTATAGCAGCTTGACAGGCTAACTGCTGACATTTCCTTTTTGCAATGTCTACCCATGGACCATCATCTATGTTAGAGCTAATTTGAGATCCCAAATACTTGATACTATGTGAGATTTTAAGGATTGTTTTTTCCAGATGCCAAACAGGTTAATTTTTTTTTATTGTTTGACAAGTTTCGTAGTATTAAGACTTCGCATTTCTGCTTGTTAATGACAAGCCCATTTTTGTTGACATATATTTTGAGGGCATTCAGCCTTCGCTGCAGACCAATGGGTGTAGCGTCTAAGAGTATTAAATCGTCTGCATTTAATGCACAATCTCCCACATCCGCAAATCAGATTTAGGGATGTAGAGGGAAATGGGTGTCAGCAAATCAGTGGCCCACTCATGAGCATGGTAAAACGCTCAACCTTTTGGCAAGTGGGCCTACTTTCATCCCCAAATCAAAGGCCTGCTCACCAGCATGGCAATCTAGGCTCACTGTGCTGATAAGCAGATATTTGCTCAATACATTCCCCAAATCAAAGGCTCACTCACCAGGAAAGTGAGCTCTGCTCACTGTGCTGGCAAATGGGCCTCTTATTCACCCCAAATCAAAGGCCAGCTCACCATGATGGTGATCTCTGTGATGGTGAGCGTGCCTCTCTGATTCTTCACAACATCAGAGGCCCTCTCACTGTGCTGGTGATCAGGCCTCTGCTCCATTCATTCCACAAATCAAAGGCCTACTCATCTCTCATCATGTTATTGAGTGTACCTCTGCTTTGGTTTCACCCCCAGCACTTCCAAAACATAGGGCTCTGGAGTGGGACTCACATTTGGAGGTGTGGGGTACCTATTTCACATGTTTCACACAAATACACATCAATGCACACACACATACACAGTGGGGCCCATGTTCAATGGGGGAGTGACATTAATGGACAGCGTAAAAACCCTGTGTATGGCTTGTTAACCTTCCATTAATGTTACCCTACATTTTCAATCATTTGTATGGCAGAGATAAGGGCTGGAACACCACATCTTTATTTCTCCACCATGCAAATGCTCCAGCATTTGTGCTGGCATGTATTTTCATGCCAGGGCAATTGTTGGAGATCCCTATTGGGTCTGTCAGCTTTATGTACCAGTAGAAAGCAGGTAGAGCCCATAGGAATCCATTGTAAACATCACCTACCATGATCCCATCGCAGGCAACATTTGCGATTACAAATAAAAGCAGTCTGACACGCTTGCATGACGGACAGAATTTATTTTTTATTGTTAACACTGTTTGCCATGTGTTGTCATTTTGAGCGCTGCCTCATATCTTCATGATGAGCCTGTTATGCCAATGGTCTGTGATCTGTAATAAGAATAAATGTTTTTCTTCAAGTTGATAGCAAATGGTTTCAATACTCCATTTGATGGTAAGGGCTTCTAGCTCAAAATTCAAGTCGTGTTTTTGTTGCTCTTGGGAAAACCTTGTGATTGTGTTTTGGACAACACTGCATCTGGCTGTATGAAAAATCATTTTGAAAAGAGAGGCATTAGCAACACATGTGGGCTTCAAATACAGACTTTTAAGTTAGTTTTTGTGTCTGTGTTTCCCAAGATCAGCTATGTGGGTTGGTTGTTCTTTATCCTTTCAGTTGAATGGATCATAATACTGGAAAATATGGGGTTGATTATGTCTGATTTAGCCTAGAGCATTGTGTTATGCATCTGTACTGTTGTATACCTCTGTAAAGTGCTCCATTGCTTCTCAAAGCTAGGTCCACGCTCAATAAATACAATAATAATAATAATAATAATAATAATAATAATAATAATAATAATAATAATAATAAAATAGACTTTAGGCTATATTTGGTGATCAGAATAAGACCATCTCACATGGTCTCTACTTTTTTCTCCTGCGGTTAGAGCAATCCACTCCATACAAATAACCCATGGTATTTAAGTGCAGTTTGGGCTAGATGACGGTGGGATTTTCTGAAAGAACCGTGGCACTAAGGGCTTGCAAGATGCCATATAGATGATGCATGTGACCTACCCATATATCACTGGAAATGATTATATCAGCTACATAGGACCGGGAAAAAGATTTATAGGGTTGTAAGATCATGTGCATTCGCCTTTCAAATGTGGCAGGAGCTCCATGAAGCACAATGGGGAGGATGGTAAATTAAAAGAGTCCTTCCGCTGTCGAGAATGCCATCTTTTCTTTATTAGCAGCAGTTAACAAGACCTGCCAATATCCTTTTGTCAAATCTAAAGTGGACATGAAATTTGACAAGCATAATTATTCAATGAACAGACTGATGCATGGCATCATATATGCATCAAAGAGGGTTTATGGTCAAAGGGTCGAATCCAAAGATTCGACAAACTAAAGTATCGAATCAAAAGATTCGAATTCAAAACCTTCGACATACTATTTTTGAAATGCAAAAGTGCATTTCTTTCAAAACCAATCCGTCGACAATAGTCATGGATTGGTTTCAATTGAAATGCACTTTTACATGGTAAAAGTAGCATTTCAAAGCGGTTTTGGTTATAACGTTGTAACGTTACATGGAGCTGTCCAGCGCTGAAATTACAGGCCTGCACAGCTCCATGTAACATTTCAAAGATATTTGTGTATGTTGGCATTTAAATGCCATTTTTTTTTAACTTTGAAACGTTACATGGAGCTGTCCAGTCCTGCAATTTCAGCACCAGACAGTTCCATGTAACGCTGCAAGGTTTTAGTGTATATTGGGGGGTGGGTTGCCCCTCAGCCCACCCAACCCCCACGCAACTCTCCCACCCCCCAACCCTAACCCAACCCCCAACCCTAACCTTAATCCAAGTTTCGAAAGGCAAACTTTCAATTTTTTTCGAACAAATTGTCATTCGAAACTTTTGTATTTCGAAAAAAAAAAGATTCTAAAGTTTGCCTTTCGAAACTTTTGCATTCGAAAAAATGACTGGACACCATCAAAGAGCAAGATGGAATTTACCTTGTGAAAATCGATACAAAAATGTCAAGTTCCATCAGGTTTCCCGATGAGCACTATTGGAGATGATCACTGTCTGGTGGTTGGATTAATAACCTTGAGCTGTACTTTTTTTCCAATCTCTTCTTTAATAACATCCCTTCAGGAGTAAGCTATCCTTAAGTTCTCAGTCAGTCCTGCTGACCCAGATGGTTCCAAATATAATGGAAAAATCTCTCAAATTTCCCAGGATTTGAAGTAAAATATCTAGGAACTGATCCAATAAATCTCGGAGGGCTTGCTTTTCTCGGGGACCTTCAGAGGAGTGGAAATATCCTGATCTTTCTATTGTTATAAATATTTACAAATCTTTTCTCTTTCTTTCTGGTAGTGTGATTATATAGTTCAACTACCCCACCACTTCTAAGACTTTGTACTCTTTACTTTATATTATTTACTGTCTATTTTGGCCAGACTATATTTTCGGAGGTCAGTAGTACAACCAACACTTTCGCTCTGACTTTTAAGCTACGGAATTTGGCATGCTGGTCATATTTTCTTTTTCGTTCTCTTGGGCAGCAGTGAGGTGGGTCTTATTTTGCTCTAGTATTAAGGTCATACAGTCATGAGTGTCTTAGGTGAAATGGGCTAAATTGCCACCTTGATCTTACATATTGGCCTTCTCCGTTTTCTCAGAGCTTGTATAAAACATCTCTTACCGCTCTTGTATACACCATTTCATATGGAGAGAAGTCGGTAGAACTTTGGGGCCCTCCCTAACAGCAAATAAGACGCATGGCAGGAAGAAGTCCCAATTCGTTCCATCTTTGCTGACCATCATTATTAAGAAGGTCTAAAGGTATTTATTAAACTTCTGATCCGGCTTGTGGATGGAATACCAATGTTTGTTTTCATCTGGAGAAGCTCTTTTACCTCAATGATGAATTTAGTTATAACACACTCCCTTAGTCTGTAAAAAATAAACTTGTTGAATCCAAACCAGGAAAAGAAGGGGGGGTTGAAATCCTTTGGGTAGTGTTGGTGCCCAGCGGGAAAGCATCGAATCCACTAACACTGCCAATGGAGATAGTCTTGAATGTTGAGGCTATGGACTGGTAGGTGTCCCATTACATCTAAAAGTACAGGTAACAAGCTGCAATGTACCTCAGTAAATTCACACTGCTCAACTTAACTCAGCCTCGCTCAGCAAGAGAAGCAAGTGCAGACGTCTGCGCACAGCCACTTCTCTGTTCCCAAAGAAATTCCTTAAGTGCATGCGACCCGCAAGATCCATCTACAGCCAACGCCTGACTACCTACCCCACGTGTCATGTTCAAGTAAGCTGGAGGCACCAGCTTCACATCTGTTGCAGCCCGCCTATGGAATGCCTTGCCACCTCACCTGCGATCCAAAACGTCATACTGGCCTTTCAGGAGACCACATAAAACCAGACTATTCCAATGGAACTTCACCTGTACTCATGCCGGACCATTCATTGTCTATACGGTACTCATGTACTCATGCACCCTCTCTCTTCCATCTCTACCTTGGTCCCCCCATGCCCCTCCTTACACACACCCTTCCTGCAACCAGCACCTGGATGGTTTATAGTGATAGCATCAAATGCAAAAGCATCGAGAAAAATGCATTAATTTTTTTTTCCATTTATTTTTTAATGGGGGGTCCCCCAGCCCCCATTTTTACCCCTTAAAACCAATAAAAATAAAACATTTACCTTTAAAAAAATGCATTTTTTCAATACTTTTGCATTCGATGCTTTGTATTCGATGGATCACTGAATACCTGGATGCAGGGCTTTAAGTGGGCCGGGGCCTGCCGGGGCTGGGCCCCGGCAGGCTCCGAAATTTCGTTTTGAGGCGGGGCCGTGCCGGGGCCCACTAATCTCCCCTGGCAGCCCCGGCCACTCCACGAAAAGGCATTTTTTTCTACAGCCTGAAGCTCTCGCTCGTGTGCGAGAGCTTCAGGCTTCAGAAAAAAAATGCCTTTCAGCCATAATGGTGGCGCCTCACCTATGAATCATCCCTTTAATCAAGTGATGCACGTGGGCCGGCGCCACCATTATGGAGAAAACGTGAGGCCGCTGGAAGCAGAGGCCTTGCTTTCTAAATGCTGAAGCTCCCGCGGATTCGCGGGAGTTTCAGTCTTAAGGAACAGGGCCTCTGCTTCCAGTGGCCTCACCCTTTCAGCCTTAATGGTGACGCTGCCCCTCCCCAGCTGGTGAGGAGCAGCACCACCATTAAGGCTGAATAGGGAGGCGCTGTCCCCTGCCAGGCAAGCCTATAGAATATAAATGCAGAGATCATCACCCTCTCCCCCATTGGGGAGAGGGTGCTAATCTCTACAACAGGCTGCCTGGCAGGGGTGCCAGTAGCCCATTGAGCCGGGGCTCGTCAAGGGGGCGTGGCCTAACGGGTCATCAAGGCCCCTGCTGTTAGGCCACGCCCCCTCGATGAGCCCCGGCTCGATTTGTAGTGCCACTTAAGGCACTGCCTGGATGTCTTTGGGCTTTGTATGCTTTACAAATGAAAAAAAGAAAAATAATAATAACATACAAATAAAAGCATCTAATTGGAATGATGTACAGCCATACTGGGTTTCAAGTCAGAAAGTTATTACCTCCAAGACAGAACTCAGTCAGGTGCCATATTGTTCGATATTCAGTGGAAAGTGTGTGTATGTCGGGAATTCAGTTTCTTCGCTGTGCGTTATTAGCTTTTAGATGTGTAAACCAGCATTTTAATTATATGGGCCCTACCCTGTTGCTAAGTATCCTTTTAATTACTTCTCCTCATACAGGAGAACCCTTTGATGCTAATTCTTCTAGAGAAACACTACAGTAAGGGCGAATGAATTTGAAATCACAAAGGAACGCTTCAATTGATGACACGCCTCGCGACAGCGGAGGCCTGGCATTATTAACACTGCGCCGAGTGAAGAAACGAGTCAGTATTCATCAAGTGCTCCTTATGAACTCATGCATTGTGCGCCGTCCTGAATTCCTCTGCCGCCTGCACCCAGGGGGAATGTTACACACATCAACTAGACTCCAGCTAAGCCACTTATATAAATAGACTCGTGATTTTTACCAATTCACGGTATCCGCTGACCCGTCCTCAACATAACTAAGGCACTGCGCACGCAGAAACAAAAGTGCGGGAACGTCAGTGGCTAACATGTGGTAATGCATAAGAACACAACGATCGTGGTTCAGAGACACACACCCATTTTAATCTAGGCTTCAAAGCGTATAACGATGCTACATCATTTTATTTTTCATAAAGCACATTTGAAATGCTAATGCAGGCAAAGAACATTTGTCTCTGGCAGATGGCTGACAGGGCATGGAGTCTTGTCTTCCTCCCTACAGGGCTTATTTTGTGCAGAAAAAACACGGCTGCATTGTACCAGATAATCAAATGAAGGGCCACTGGAAGGAATATATGTAAATAGAAAGATTGTGTGCCAAATTGTAGCTCATATTCAATTCAATGATTTGGACAAAGCTATAAAAAAAAAATGTGAATTATGTATTTTCCATGTGCAACTTTACCTTATACTTATTCTATGGAATGTCTCAGCCCACAGGCTTATAGCAGGATGTGGCATCAGGGTCGGACTGGGACAAGAAATAGCCACGGTCACCCAAAAAAAGTGGCCCACCCCTCACCTCACGACCCTTGACCTCTGATGACATCACCGAAAGTGACATCCCGGGAAGTGATTAACACACCCTTTGACCCCTTGACAAAACAGGAAGTGGCATCAGATAGCATTGTTCCTAGGTACACTACGAAAAATATGGTTATGATTTCACTAATGTGATATACATTTCATACAAGAATGGATCACCATATGTATCATTGATATCTGTGTTTATAGATCCATATTGTCAAATAACTATGAATCCACGCAGACGGTCTAGGCCACATGATAATATGTTATTGTATAGCACTTACGATTAAACTCTTGTTTATAGAACAAATATGCATACAATAACACCCAACCTGTGTTGGTACTCATGTATCGACCTAAGAAGGATGAAAAGCTTTTTGGTTTCACTTTTTTTTTCCAAACCGGCCCAGGCGTGGCCAGAAACAGGCCCGACTCCCCAGGGACGATTTCTGCCTGGCCACTGGCCAAAAGGCTGAGGGGCCAATCCGACCCTGTGTGGCACTGTGACAGAGTGACACATGCTTTGCTAGCTGTGTTGATAACTCAGAAACAGTGTAAAGATAAATGTCAAATGACCAAGTTATTTCATTATTTCTTAATCATTTGACCTTTTTTGCTAGAATTTGGCAAGTGCTGGAAGGCATTCTACCTTGGCTTGACCCTCACTGTCCCTGTTGCTGTCGCACATGTGATGCTGGAAATGCATTGGAGGGACAGGGCCTCCCTGTCCTTGTCCTGTAGTCCTTTTTCATTGTGTTCTGTACTGTTTTCTGCCCAGGAGTCCATGTGGGACTCCTGGCAGTGCAGCTCTTCCTGTTTTTAGTTTGGTGTTCAGACCCATGGGATACCCTTATGGCATCCATGGGTGGGGTACAACCCTGTGCCCCTAGTGTATGTTTTTGGGCACCTGTGGGTGGCCTACAGAGCAGGGTATGGGCTGGTGGCAGCTCCATGCTGAATTTGACAGGTGCCCTGAGTATCCTCCATTTTGGGATACCCAGGCCCTGACATTGGAATCAGTTGATTACTGATGGAAAACAAGATGGCCCCTGTGGCCTCTTGCTTTCTATTGCCTGTTACCTTGTTTTCCCAAAGTCCTGGGAAGCCCTGACTCTGTCCCTTCCCCCTGACTGGCTGTTGGGTGGAAGTTCCATATATGGTGTTGTTGTGAAGTCCAGTCCAGACTGGCTGGAGCCTTCCCAGTGACTGTATGTTGTGGGTACATCCTGTGGGTGGGACCTGGGTGAATGGAGTGTGTGACCAATATGCACTTTTTGTTGTGGCTGTCTGGTTTCTGGTATGAAAGACAAAGACTGAGACAACCCTGCCCGAAACTGGCCTGAATGCAGTGTGTAGTGTTGAATGGCTGGGCACTTGTCCCAATCCACATTCCTTGTTGTGAGTGTCTGAGATGGAGGAGAATGGCCTGAATGCACTGTGTGCCTGATTGGCTGACTGACTGCATGAATGCCCTTCTAGATGATTGGCTGCTGAGTGTGACCCAGCAGTGTGGATGAGAGACAAGATAGTATATCTGGGGACCTCTCACCACTGGAAATTGTTCAGAAGCTGTGTCTACACTTGAAGAGTAACTGAAACTGCTGATCCTTGACGCCCAGCTGGAAGAAGAAGACTTGCTGTTGCATTTGCTTCAAACTGATCTGAAAGCTGCCAAATTCATCGAAGGCGCCCTCTTCCTGTGCTCCGAGGGACCATCGAGCACCGCTAACCTTCGCCGAAGCTCCCTGGAATTCAGACCCTCGAAAGGTTGCCGACCTGAGACGGGACCGCCGAGGAGAACGAAGTGAAGCACCAGGACTTCGGCTCTGTCGAAGTCCATTGCCGTTGACCAGGGTTCGCAGGTTTGTGTAACCGCTGGAGGCCCATCGAAGTCGTGTTGCCCCAGAAGAGGGGACCGCTTGACGCCGTGCCACCGACGACCGGTGCCGCCCGCTCCTTTGCCTAAGAACATTTGAATCAAAGGACTCCCTTGTCGGCAACGTCGACTGCTTTGTCCTGCCGGAGAAAGTCAAAGCCGCCGACGTGCTGAGGAGAATCCGCCGGTGGGTTTCCCGCCACCTGAAGGCCACAAAGACTTCGACAACTCGACGCCCTTGCTGGGCCACAGTTCTTCAGAAACTCTTTGCGGTCCTGAACAATCAAACGCTGAGGTGCCCCGCACACCTCATCCTCTCAGGACGTCACCGACGAGCACCGCCTGGATCGACGTCGTGGTCTCGGCACCCTCAAACTTCTCATCAATGCCGTTGATGCCAAGTTCACCTTCTGCAACGCCTCTTGACGATCCGTGGCTCCTACTTTAAAGGGAGTCACTCAAGAAGGATCTGTCGACGCTTCTTCGAAGAACTCTACTCCACCAGGTACATTGGGGGGGGTAAAAACATTATTGGAGAGAACAAGACTATTGAGCAATATATGGACTGGGCTTGTGCTATATATCTTTATTTTACAGGATACCTGTCATGATGCCCGCTCCCGGGGAGCCGGTTCAAGCCCTGCGTCCCCGAAAGCAGACATCCAGTCCCCAAGGAAGGACCCAGCAACCCCATATAGGGGCCCTTTGGACAGTGTCCTGGCGCCTATGGCGCCAGGCTCATAAAAGACATCAGTCCTGGCGCCATAGGCGCCAGGCTCATTATGGGAGTGCTTGGGTGCACTTACCTGATGCAGACCATGCTGCAGGATCCCGGCCTCCTTGAGGCCTGAAAGGAACTACTTTACCTGTGGGACTAATTTACCATCCGGGCGTGGTCGGGGAAGGATACATACCTGATTGGAGGAAGGATACATACCTGGAACTTCTTGCAAGGATATTTAAACCCCACCCGAACAGCCACACATGCTTCGCGTTGTTCTGCATCTAGCAGCTGGACGCTCACCGTGTCTGCTCCTGCATCCTGACTTCTGCCACGACTGCCAGCATCCTGGATCACCTGCAAAGGAAGAGAAGAAGAGAACAGAAGAAGGAAAGGTCCTTACCTGCTAAATCCGCATCCCGGAGACATCTCGCCGACAATCCTGAAAAGGAAGACTTTAATTTAAAAGCTCATCACGTCGATCGCTGCAGCGCCGCATTCCACTCACCTTTACAGGGCGCTTCCATGTTCAGCAGCGATCATCCGGATTCGCAGTCACACCCCAGCGCCTAAGGAGAAAAAGACCAGAACAAAAGCTGAGAGAGAGAAGGGAATAAGGAAAGCTAAATCTCCATGTTAAGACTTACCTGTTGATTTATTCCCTCTTGATTTCGGGTCCGCGCCGCATCCTGGCATTTCCGGACCCCGGCCCCTAAGGGGAAAAAGAGACATCAGCGTTAATGAGCGAATGAAAAGACATTACGAAAAAACGCTCATTAAAGACTTACCTGATTTCTACAAGGATTTCACCTCTCATCTCGGGTCGGTGCCTGTTCCCCGGCATTCCGTACCCCGGCCCCTAAGGGGAAAAAGACACTAGCATTAGTACATTAATGCATGGACACAATGGGAACCTCTTATCAAAAAACTTACCTGGAAGCCAAGCAAGTTTGGTTCTCACCAATCCGAAAATCCAGTGAAGTAACTGGATATCAATGCGCCCCTGCATCAGAAGCAGGATGGAGAGCTCGTCCTTCCAGACCCTAAGGTGAGACGCTACGAGAAATCACAGAAGGGTTTCGAGGAGGGTGAGAGGGGAAAGTGGGAGGCCGATTGCATTAACCCACAGACAGTTAATCCCCTATTTTCGCCTACAGAAGGATACTTCTGCGAGCCAGGCAAGCCAGATTTGGGGGCCCGGTCCAGTCAGTCTTCCGAACCCTGCGCATCACCTTACAAGAGGTCACAGCAGCGCGAACCAGGCCAGCGCCTCCGTGGGAGTCAGGTGAGCGTAACAATGCCCAGGTGGGGGGATCTCCACCCAGAACTATGTCTAGGTAGCTGGGCAAGTATTCTGCCAATTGTGTCAACAATCTTGCTTTCCTTCCTATCTCTATTGCTGGTTTCCTTGTTATTGATCTGTGTGACATTCAAGCAGTTTAGTTGAGGCACTTTAATGAGATCTGATAATATTGGTGGTACCAATTTAGAATTTTATATATTTACTATTGTTGATTTCTGAGTACAAAGTGCGTTATTGTGATAGTGTACATACCTTTGAATATTAATTATATAAAGACTGTGTTTTCAGTAATACAGTGTGTGGACATTCCTTTGTGGGGGTTTGGGGACTACACTGTACTTAAGAACCAGCCTGCATCACCTCCTGAGAAGCTAGGCCTTGATTGCTCGACCACGTACCAATAATAGAGAATCTTGGCTGGGGTCCTCTGTGCCTCTCCTCTACCATATAGAGAGCAGAAGTACAGAAACCCCCCTCTGGTCCTTTACAGTACATAATGTAATCTGTGATGTCATTGGTGAAGTTATCTGTAATATCCTGAGTGTGTTTCATCAGTTGTGCAAGGAAGGCCTCAGAGTTAGATTGGCGTCACTTCCAACATTTGCTGTAGTTCATCAGTTTTGTTCGATTGAACTGTTTTGATTCAACTCTTAACTAACATACTTTCACTGAATTTCAAGGGTTTCCTTTGCTACATTTTACATTTTACCCCACCTATAATAGCAAAAGAGTGTGCCCCACTGGCTATCCTAGTGGCAACTTTGTGACAATGAAGTTAAAAGTCCAGCTGGGGTGGGTACACATGTGTTGTTTCTTGATACTTTTTAGCATGGATGTTTTTTTTTCTTGCAAGATTTTCTAGTCAGATTTATGTATGTGTAAATCTCATGACAATTTAATTGCAGTGTTTTCCAGAATGCCACAAAATTATAAGAATCCATTACACTTAAATGTGCACACGTCTCCTCTTTATATCTCCTCACATTCCACCTGGAGACAAACTGCCCCTAGCCTCACTCCTAATGTAATTAAAATAATGTGTATTTCTGTGATGCACAACAAATGTTAATTTGTTTGTGAGGAGCTACAATGTTCTTAGATTACTAAGAACATTGCAGCTTCTCGAGAAATTGTGGTTCTTTCTCACAAAACAGTGAACATGAAACAAATGAAATGTTATCCCCTAATCCACCTGAGATGCTTAATCTTGTGCGGTGAAATAGTCCTGAATGAAATAATTAAAGGCCGGAGTCAGTTTGAGGGCTCCCCAAAATGAAAGGCTTGGTGTGAATTAACAAGGAAATAAGACCCTGCAATTTCAAAGCGAATACAGCCTAAACACGTGGAATGCCTAAAAATGTTAATTGCCTTCCATAAGGGAAAGACCCAAAACAACAGTTGCAAAAAGTCTTGGAGAGCAAAAGTCCTATTGTCAGAAACGGCAGTCTCCAGCATGTTAAATGAAAATGTCCAGATCATATGCAAGTCTGCACAGCAGAATGGGGCTTTTTAATGTGCCAAGATTAATTGCATGTAAAATCTGTTTCTCCATTTAATTTATAGATATGCCCCCCAAAATGTGTGCAAAAGTATAATAGAGGAACTGGAATTCTGCCCATAAGGAGCCCATCACAGAGGAAACCATAATTCATCGAATCTACAAGATGAATTGCAGCAGAATGAAAGGTTTCACAGCTGAAACTTCCCCCTGTGTCATTGCAAGTGTGCCTTTCAAATTAACACTTTAAGCATTTATAGGTAGAGCTAAAGTCTGGTTGGGTAAAAACTGCTTTTAGTCGAGGTTAGCCCAAAATCTTGGTTTCTAGTTGCATTTGTCTGCTGTAGGTCCACAAAGTGAAACTAGCTTCCAAAGCCCTGTTGTCATGGGAATGGGAGTCTTGTTTGAGGGCATTCTTTTAAAAATACACACCTAAGTCTGGTAGAGATCATATTGGTGGGGACAAGATAAGAACATTCTTCTCTCCAGTTCCCCAGCTTTTATGACTAAAACCACTTAGGCCGTAATAAAACTCACCATTAGCTCTTGAAGCCTTGGGCTAAATTAAACACAGGAACTCCTCTTGACATCACTGCCAATAGCAGAAACATTCTAAGGGTGGGTGCCAGAGCTAAGGAGTAGTTTCACAACCATTGCACAGAATGGGAAATATGCTGTTCATGGGATAACTTTGGCAATTTTGATTGCACACTATTCATGTTCGGAATTCTGAAAAGCTGCCAACGAGCCCCTTCTGGTGAGTCAAAACATGATTTTGGTGACACCAACATACCAAAATTTATGAAGAAAAATTTGATGTGGATCTCTGCATAAATGTCAGAACCATACAAATACGACAAAATATCTAAAATGTTATTCATATTCCAAGCACTGAGTGCCATATCTTTCATTAATATGCAGGGGTAAAAGAGAAAATACCGTAGCTTTGCACCAGTAGGTCACACAGACATCTCACAAAGACTATGCGTATCATTGAACATTGTATTATTAAAAAATGCTGACATATGTATCCTAATATGATGAGAAAGGACATGTGTCATACCGTGAGATTTCCATGTGCAAAAACCAGACCCAGTCCCATACCCCTTGTCTGAGTAGATGATGGATTGGGTCTCCTCCCTTGGCTTCCCAAAACACACTCTCATTCTCTGGACCTAATTTACTGTACTTTATCTTATGCTATCACTTGCAACTTCATTTCATTTCTTTCTTTTGTAACATTATGCTGTATTTGTAAAACACTGTATATAACCTATGTAATTTATTGTAACATGTAACCTATTCGGCAAGCAAAGCGCCCAGATGTCTCAGGGATTGGTCCTCTCTACAAATAAATAAAATACAAAATACAAAATTAAAATACCTATCGGCCCACATATGGGAAGTAACCTGTGAACACTGCCCTATCCATTCTGTGAGAACTATGAAACAATCGTCATGTCACTTGCCTTATAAATAAGTCACTCCGCCTCAAATCAGGACTCTCCCTACCAAATCTTAAGGTGTGCAGCTGACAAAAACCATAACCATACTTGCAAAGTGAGGCGCAAATCTTGGAGTGAAGCCAGGAGCTGAAGTAGCTGCAATGGGACCCTTTTGGAGGACAGAGAGAAGCCTTGACTGACCCCTTGATTGTCCACGCAGTGATGCCCTGGTACCCCCCTGATGTCCATCAAGCCCTCTACTGTAAGTATATACATCTCCAGCCATAGATTAAATACACCCTATTTTCCTCAGCATTGCCATAGAGATTCCTCCATGGAAAAATCCCCTATTTTCTTTGTTTGTGTAATTCAGTCAGTTTCTTATTGAAAAATCCTTTTCTTGTATGTGCATTGTAGTCATTTTCCCATTTGAAAAATTCTGTTTGCATCGCATTTCAGTCACTTCCCATTGAAGAATCTCAAGTTGCTTGTGTAGATTCCTTGTATATTTTCTCAGTAAATCAATTAATTTCCATATTCATTTCATGGGATTGGGATAGTTGGAATTCAAAACTATCCATCTCTTCCCAGTGCTTTGTGAGTCGTTATAGTTCTAAAGTGTTTCCCAAAATAATTAATTTCATTGTGAGTTGAAAAACAATTTGTCAGTGTGTTTAAATGGTGTTCTACAAAACAAATTCCTATTTGCACCCGTCATTTGAAACCCAAACCGATTTCCTATTGTGAGTAATCTCTTTGTCCAGAGCCTACCTGTTATGTGCCTCTATCATTTTAACAGAAACACGATTTTTCTATCGTGAGTTCCCCATTGCCTAGAGCTTGTCTGTCATTTGCAGCCTTTGTAAAAACGAGTGTCATTTGCATTTTCTTTTTCTTGGAAATTTAGCTTAACCTTTGTAAAACCGCTTTCCCTAATCTGTTCCTCTTTTCCTACTGTATCATGATAACAAATTTCCAATTGCATTCCCTTTCCATGTGCCATGTGTTGCATCCACTAAAATCGATTTTCTGATTGTGTGCTGGCTACTTTGTTCTTAAGCTCTATTCATCCCCTAAGAATAAGCAGCACAAAGTACCTTGTATGCTGTCCCATAGCAGTTGTCCTAACTAAATGAAAAAAAACAATTTTTCCTGGTGCAGAAAAACAAATTGTCCCATTCATTGCTGGCTCCCCGTATTGTTTCTGAAAACCCCACTCAAAATCTGATTTTAACCTGGTGTTCCCATTCCTTGCCACTGCCTTCCATTTAAAGCTAACAAGCCTAGTGGAGGTCTGGGATGGTGGTTGAGGGTTGATGGGGCTCAATAATCCTTTGTGTGTGCCTGCACTTTCCTGTGGGTTGCATCCATTTCATGGTGTTTTCAACTGTTTTGATGGTCTTGGTGAGAGAAGTAAAAAAATAAATCCTGGTGCTATATGACTCTAAATGTGTGTTGCCACACCTTGGTGCCCTTTGTAACTATTTATTAAATGTTTCCATTAAATCATAAATTAATAAAATATTCATTGATCACACACCGGCCTGGTTCCTGGTCTACTGTGATGTAGGGTGTTTGTGGAGGTTGGGTGCGAGACGGGTTGGAGGCCTCCTTAAACACAAATTGGGATTGTAACAATAAAAAGCGGTTTTATTGTGCACCACATTAATTGCAGGGGAAATAGATCCCTGACTTGCTTGTGCTGTATAATATATTGTGTCAATCCCAACAATTGGTCCTGTTTTACCCTCCCCTCATCAACACGGAAAGCAAATACCCCTTCCCCACTTCTTTTTTAAAAAAAACTTTATTTATTGAGGTTCACATCTTACACCGGTACAATCCCATATCACAACATTTAACTGAGCCAAGTGCACGGCCATGGCCAACCACCTACCCTTTCCAGTGTTCAGTCTCACAGGCCAGTGTCACCCAGATCCTTGTAAATGTGCAAAGCACCTGCTTCCCTGCAAAGATACTCATGAGTCCAACCCATCTTGTTGTTGAGCATTTAGAAACATTATAAAGGGCGTCAAGATGTCACATGGTCTATTTGCCTCTGCCGCCAGCACACTATATTCATGGTCCATATCACAAAACCATGTCATGTCCATTAGCCACATCTCAGGTGTAGGTGGAATAGGACCAGTTCACTGCAACAGAAGACAGCACAGCGCCAGTATCATGCCAGTGGTCATCAGTTTGCGGTATGCCTTTAGCAGGCCCAGCAGCTATCCGAACATACATCAAAGCAACTCCTAAGGAACCTCATGCTCCAACATCCTTGTAAACATAGTCTTCACCCCCCTACAGTATTTATGAATGCGAGGGCATGCCCATAGCATGTGAAGTAAATCCTCTGACTCCTCCCGGCACCGAGGGAATCTGTCATCATTAGTGGAAACATACAGACCAAGACGTGCCAGAGTCACATATGTCCTATGTAAAGTCTTGAATAGTATCAGTTTAGGCCTACCGCTTGTGGGACCCACCTGTGTACATTCACTCATACTTGCCCACTGCTTATCCGAGAACACAGCGCCCACATCCGCCTCCCATTTTGCCCTACAGTTTAAAGGCACCTTAGGGGTTACCTGCACTATCGTCCTATAAATGAACAAAACAACTAGTTTCATATTAGCGGAACTGACAAGATACTGCAACAATGGTACCATTGCTGGTTCCCATGGGAAGGACGGAGACCATGCCCTGAACGCTGCTCTCATACAATGATATTGAAACCCGTATCGGAAGTCACAACCTACCTTTGCTGCAAATTGGTCACAACTGACAAAGGCTCTCTCTGGGAAAATATCCTACACATACCGAATGCCAAAGCCTTCCCATTCACTAGCTAATTCTCATCACAAGTCGGGTGCAGAGTGTCAATATTCCATATCCTAAGCATCGGGGCATAAGGGAACAGCACCTACAATTGCACCAGGACCCGCCTACATGCATGTATTGTGCATGTCACCGGATCAAAGTTACATTTATCATGTAACATCAAAGCCATTAGTGCACATTTCAGCAAGTAGGGATGAACTAAGTGTCGCTCAACCTGTCGTGCAGAAACATACAGTACTTAATAAAGTGGAGCTGCATCGCTAAAAAACACAACTTCATATCAGGGTCACCCAGTCCCCCGTCAACATATGGCCTGATCAGCATGTCCCTTTTTATCAGTGAGTGCTTAGTGTGCCATGTCAGACAAACCAATAGACTCCATAGTTCCAAAAAGAACACCATTCCTGGCCACACATTTGAAAAACATATAGCAATTTGGGGAGCACCACATCTTAGCTTTTCCAATGCACCCCAGCATGTAGACCGGCAGGGCACACCACCTATCAATATTCACTCAGAGTTCTCATAGATAAGCTAGGTGATTCTCACATAGTAAAGTATCCCACGTCCTACTTATCTGTATTCCTAAGTAGCAAACCGAACTCTGTTGCCACCTATAGGAACACATATTCTGGGGTTCCCTTGTATTCTCATTTAATGGGAAAAAGACCGACTTTGACCAATTTATGCAGAGCCCCTATAGTTCCCCAACATGCTCCACCTCCTCCATCAGGGGAGTCAAATTAGTCACTGGGTTTTAAAGGTAGAGGACTATGTCGCCTTCATATAGGGAAAATAGCTTGCACCCAACTCCCACTGCGAGCCTTTGATCAAGATGGTACCTCCGAACTAAAGGCGTGCCGCCAACGGCTCGACAGCAATTGCAAAGAGGAAAGGGGACAGCAGGCACTCCTGCCTAGTCCCACACCGTAAAAGTAATGCTGCTAGTTGTTTACCAAAGAGTCCTATGCAGGCATTTTCCCCCTCATAAAGGAGTTTCATCGCACATAAGAAATACCCCGGGGCCCCAATTCCCTTTAAGACTGAAAACAAGTAACCCCCACCCCAGGAATTCAAAAGCCTTCTCGGTGTCTAAAAAATCAGCAACCGCCTGAACTTCAGGGTCAATTTGTGACAGGATAGCAAAAAGCCACCGCAAGTTGAGCTCAGTGGAGTGCCCTGGGATAAAGCCTGACTGATCATGGTGAATAATCTCTTATTTGAGTAGCAAAATAGGCCTATATGATGCACAATCCTGTGGATCTTTTCCGAGGTTCAGGATCAAGGTAATTACCACCTCTCAGAGAACCCCACTCACAGTGCCTCCTGACACTTGGCCAACATATGCCCCACCATGTTAGTACCATACTTCTTATAAAATTCTGCCGTAATGTCATCAGTACCCGGTGCCTTACATGAAAGCAGTTACTTTATGGCGGATAGACTATCTTTAAATATAAAGAAAGTTGCGAGGCACTCCACTGCCTCTTGGCCCAATGTCACCAGGGACGCCCCCCAAAGATGCCCACCAAGCACATCCACATCCGCATGCACCCTGGTGCCATACAGCCGCTCATAAAACACTAATTTGTACTAATTGCTCAAGTGTGCAGGTAACCTTATTATCAAAAGTGACCTGCGCATTAAGGGGGGGGGGGCTGGACAGTGGTGCAAAGATGTGCTGTCCATTCTGCTTGCATACATTGGTGTCGGGAGCACATTCCCAACACCAATGAAGGGCAGGCTCACAACAACTCTGTGGTTTCTGGGAGTGCATTTCACAGAGAAAGGCCCTTAAGGGGTCAGTCTCTGTGAAATGAATCAAAAAGGCATCCCTGTCTTGGAAATGCAAGTGTGACAGCTGCTGTTTAAATGGTAGCCTATTGGTCAGAGTGTTCTTGCAGGTGAGAATCTCAGAAATATGTTCACAATTAAAGGACCCTTGCAAAATAGATTTCTGGAAATCACTTGGTGGCCTTAAATTGGATCTGTTTTCTTCTGCCGGTGTAATGCATGCATGGTTCCTGAGGCTGAGGCTTAAAAGGTTTGATTGTCTAAGACCTTGGCAGCACAGAAGACTGTGGAGGGATTTCTTTGGGAATCTTAATTATTCAACGTAAGCACAATGGGCACAATCTAGCCATGATATTACTATTGCGAGTGCGGCAGTGACACACTGCGGTTTGCCAATTAATTGTCAAAACTCGAGGACTCCCAACACTTGAACGTGTGGAAAAAATCTGAAGATGGCTGCCAGAGGGGGGGCTTATGTAGAGGGCAGTCATTGCCTCAGGAAAGTATGACCCAGAGTTTAGTTTTGGAGTTTTCGTTGGACTGCTTCTCTCGAATTTTGTGCACAAGGGAATGCTCACTATGCATAGAAGTTAGATATATCCTCTGAGTCCATTTATTTTTCCAGAGGTCTTATTACACTATGGTTTAAAAAGTGGGGGAGACAGCCTATTTGTAAGGAGGGTTAGTTCCAGACTAATTACTGAGACAATGCTCAATACACACAATTGGTTATTGAGTATATGAAGTGGAAAAGGATTGAGGGTAGATATCCGTTTTGGCATTGCCAATTCTGTAAGGGGTTTAAAGGATTGAAGAATATATGTGTTTCCCTGCTGAATATGAGGAAAACGTTCCTGTCAACTTGTCATTTTCTAGTAGATACTGTTTATTTCTGTTAGACCAATGATAGAGAATACTTTAGAATTTTGCTGAAATATACTATGCTAGCAACTTACAGTTTCTTAGAGAGAGTAAAGCCCTTGGTAAGTGAGGTTGAACATTTTATTTCAAAGGGTTCGTCTTGAAAGTATTGGGCACTGGCTTTTCCATGGTTGGGATGGTCTTGTTTTGAATAAATTGCATATGTTTGTAGCCTTTCAAGTTCAAGCAAGTTATTGCTTTTTGTGGTATAGAATACATTTTTATACTGGATATGCCTTGCAAGCAACTGTTAACATTCAGCCATCAACAATTTATTTGCCACTTCGAGAGAGGCACCAAGCCAGTGCATCACCAAACTCGCACAATCACTGCTACTTCGTATGACAAAGATTACACAAGTGTGAGTCTTGTTAGTTCTTCTGGGACTCTCTGCTTCTCCTCCCAGTTGTCATTATATTGAACATGTCTTTCTGAATTACTTCAAGAGAAGGTCATTGACTGGTGTATCACCCACTTCCTGTGTGTCTGCTTATTCTGAAAAAATCATGCAAGCATTTGTCTCGAAGGGGCCTTCATGGATTCTCTGTTCATCTGCCCAAGTGTCACCTGATTGTACGTATCCAGGCAACTCACTTCTAGAGCTAGTCAATGAATGTGGTTCCTCCCATCTCTTTGAATTCTACTACTTCCTTCAACATAAATCATATGAGTGTGAGTCTTCCACAAACGGCCATCATGGATGCACTGCTCCTACAATCAGATGAGAATCAATGGTACATGTCTTGTCCAATTACCTCATGATACACACCCTGTTTGATGTATCTGCAGCCACTTTGAATCTTTGCTCAAACAAAAATCATTCAAGCATGATACTCACATGAGATGTCCCGCAGGATTTATTTTCTCCCTATCCAAGGTGTCCCATGATGACATGTGTTTTGTCCACTCACTTCTAGAAATGAACAGTGACTGTTGAATCCCCAGCCTGCCCTCATTTCTGTAAATCCCACCCAAAAAAGATAATGCAAGCGTAAGTCTTGCACTTGCTTCCCTGCGGGATTCTCTGCTTCTCCACGCATGTGTTAGATTGTGGCATGTATCTCATCCAACACTTCGAGAGAAGGACAATTGGGCATCATTATAAGTTTGGTGGTCCGGAACTAAAGTGTTGGTAATAACGTATATCGGCACTATTCTGTACCTGCAATCTACAAGTTTGCCATGGGGTGCCCTGATTTATCTCCAGCTAAAAGCTAGAGGTAAATCAAGCACCCCACTGGCAAAAAAACAGCTGGTATTACCAGTAATACAGTCATTCCCCCCATGGAGCTCTATGGTCTCCATAGAATGGGGAACTACTTAAACGTTGCCAGCACCTGTGATCTGCTGGTAATACTGGCAGCTCAGGTGCTGATAACGGTAATGCCATTTGCTGATATCCTGGCAGTATTACTGTCAGAATACCGACAAACATGTAATGAGGGCCAATGACTGGTGTCTCACCTACCTCTTTGAATCTCCTCTTATCCTCTCACAAAAATTATGCAAATGTATGACTCACTCTAGCTGATTCTGTGATCATCCCCCCAGGTGTAACGCAATGGCAGGTATCTCATGGACTCACTTCAAGAGACAGTCACTGACTGGTGTAACTCCTGCCACCATGAATCTCTGCTACTTCCTTCCATAAAAATCTCACAAGCATGGATCTTTCAAAAGATGCCATCACTGGTTTTTTGCTCCTCTTCCCAGGTGTCTCCGATGTCACATGCCTCATCCACTCAACTCAAGAGACAGACAATGAGCCTCATTACAAGTGTGCCAGTCCGGAAACAACGGTGCCGGTAAGCTTACTGGCAAAGCTGTTCCCAGACCGGCACACTATGGCTTTGCCTGCCAGAGCTGATGTGCCCGACAGGGCTGACCCTGCCGGACACAGCGGCCACAGTAGGCAAGCCATCACGGAAGCACCGGCACCGTTAACAGCGGTGCCACTGCTTCTGTGGTCCCCATTCCCATAGAGTCCATTAGGACTCTATGGGAATGGGGACTTACAAATTTCCGGCGCCTGACTTCCCCCACTGTTAACAGGGAGTCAGTCACCGGTAATTCATTCTGAGTCAGGTGGCAACATGCCGATAGCACCGGCAGGGTTACCGCCGGACTCGGAACAAGGCCCAATGACTCATCTATAAGTAACTTCCACAAATCTCTGCTACTTCCTCGACAGAAATCACATAAGCATGAGACTCACACAAACACCTATCAGGGATGTCCTGTTATTCCCACTTCTCCCAAGTGTGAAGCAAAAGCTGGAAGTAGGATTCTGTTTCTTGTGGAGTGTGTGTCACTTACAGCCACAAAATGCCTGTTTTTTCCAACTGCCTCCAACAATCACTGGTATTCCAGACGTCTAGAGTTTTCACACAAAAATATATAATTGTACAAAGACATATGTGTCTCATGGTCACCCAAACTGCTCTGCTTTTAAAGGATTATATCTCACTAAACTCATCCCAGATGTCACTTGTGTGGTTTGCCCAATTCAAATCACTGAATGTGTCATAATGTACTGCATAAGGAAAGCCTACTTTAAATCTAACACATGACAAAACTCCCCAGTCACTAGTACCTGTCACTATGCTTCTTCTGAATTAATGACTCTAGCTCCACTCCAATTATTAATCCTTCCTTACATTGATGACGCTTTTCTCCTTTTCTCTCCCTGACTGAAAACTCTCTAACACTGATAAGAGATGCAAACACGTGTGCCTCTTAAGGCATGTGGTTGAACTTGGTCAGACTTTTTCAAAGTTTGACCAAAGTTCAACCTGTACGAATCACCTGAGATTTGGGTTATTTGAGGTTCTAGGATTAAAGTTCATCTAGACCAGGGTTGTCCAACTCCAGGCGTCAAAGGCAAGATTCCTGACAGGTTTTCATGATATCCTTCATTAATATTCAGGAGAAAAGATTTGCATATGTTTAGAATCAGTATAAGCACATTTATCTCTTGAATATTTATGAAGGGTATCCTAAAAACCTGAGGCCTGGATTTTGACAACCTTGATCTAAGCCGACTCCAGGACAGTGCTGTCAATGGAAATCTGGTTCAATAACCCTTCTACTATAATGTGTGATCCCTCTACTGACAATTCATAAGGCCAAATAACCTGTTCTGCAACTGCTTATGTAAATGTGGTAATGAGCTCTTGAGGTTGTGAATGAATCTGGGAATGAGAGTGTGTGAATGTGAACGTGCATGTACACTGAATTGAGGGTAAATACGTGTAAATTAGAAGGGTGCAGATGTATATTTAACGCTAGGCAGTGGTGAAGATAGTAGTAACAGGGCATATAATGGCTAAGGTATATGGTGTTAGCATTTACTGAAGTGATGGGAATACCTGCCATTTGGTTCAAGAGAAAGGACATATGACAGTAACTGCGCACAGTGCTTTAATCAATGTGTACTATGCTAATGCCTGGCTAATAGTCAGAGTACCTGGATATTGTAGTAGGTTTTGTCTTTTGGGGCAAATTCTGTATCTGGTATCCAAATTACTATGGTGGTATTTTCTTCACCATAGTAATTTGGTGGTAAACGCCTTATCATTAGAGATAGTTCAGCATTACCCTATTTTGGTGATAATATAGTGTTAGCTTAAATTGGTGTTAATTTTAGTGGTATCTTATTTTTGGTGGTATTTCTAGAATTACCTTATTTTTGTGGTATAGTGGTGAGCATATCTTCTATACTATCACCTCATCATAAAACAAACTTTCCCTCCTTACAATTGTGACCCACTTTTGTCTGACTCCAGGTAGTCTGTGGACCTAGTACTGTTAGGGAACCCAGTCAGTTTATTCAGAATGCAACTTATTGTATGTAACCTGTGGTACTGACTTATTTACATTCAGTAACCTATGTGCTCTGAGGCTCTGCCTTCTCTTCACAGCATGCAGAGAAAAGTGCATTCAAAACACATACACACACACATATATATATATGCTCTTCCTTGTTTACTACTTTAGCTTTTGGGGTAAAATGACAAATGCTGTACCGCTCTGGTATAAACATCAAACCCTTATGATTTCCATTTCCCTTGAAAAATGACCAACAGACGCATGAGATGAAGCAAAAAGGAAAAACCCAATCTACTTTTAGTACAGAATGTATTACACAATCATAATAACAAGGTTACATTAGGTGATGTTACAATCATTTGCTCTTACCACATTGGTCACAGCATCAAGCCTACAAAAGATAATAGAAAAAAAACAACAGAAACAAACACATCGCAAATGCAACTATGCAGAGAGAAATCTTACACGTTTTATTTTTAACCCTGACTCGCTACACTGTCTGGCAAAAATACATCATTTCTCATTCATATTTCTCTGCACCCCTCACTTGAAAACTAACTCACCCAGACATGCAAAGTCTGAATTTCTTACTGCCAGGACGTTATCAGTGCGACCTCACAGCTCACAGGCACAGAGTTCGGAACTAATCCGGTTTTAAAGCCAGCAACACGTCACTTTCTTTTTTTTATGGGCTGCATTCTTTGAGCCCCCATCCAATGAGACAGTGGCAGCATCCGAATCCCTGGAAGGACTGTTCATATTCAGATACAAAACAGCTCTGACAACTATCCCCAGTCCAGCTGATTAGAAACTCTCCCTGTCTGTCACTCTTAGGTCAGCCTTGCATAACGTGAGCTCTTCCACCCCTTCATTTACCAATCAAATTACAAGGATGTCCTGCACTAGCTCCTCACCTGTTAGAACAATGAAGGCTTCAGTGTAAAATTGTTTCTTCTAGTTCCTGCTGGTGCATATTTCTCCTTCCCATGGAAAAACACTAAAATGGCATGAATCTCAAACTGTGCTTAATGAACTGCATCATTTTATGTTATATGAACAGTTAATGGGTTAGTGGGACAAATTAGGATAGGATTAGTTAATTATATATTTCCAATGCAGTTCCACACAGATATGAAATAACCCAATTTGCACCTATGCCCCCTTTCTGCATTTTAAAATGACAGAACATTGTGCTTAATGTTTCTGAAATGCTTTTCCAAAAAGTAATGCTTGCTGGCTTGTTGCTTAAAATAAAACTTTTTACTAAATCCATTTAAAAATAATGCTTTTCCAAAGATTGATGCTTGCTGGCCTGTTGCTAAAAAGCTGCCCCTAGCACCCATTTCAAACTAACTGTATTTATATACTAACCAATGCATCCCCCACTTCTGCTCTTTTTGACTCTGTACACATGTCCTGTTCATGAATAACACTAAGCACCCTCCTTTTTTCTGACAATTGTGGCTAATAAACCCATAATTGGAGGAACCACGTATCAAGCTTTAAGATGTGTGTTTCCCAGGACACCTCTCCTTCCCCATTGTTGCAATACCATGACCATCATCCTCATCTTTATGGATAACATAATCAGCCATCCTCCCACCACCATAACCAAACCTGCCAAACACACCATACTGCGCTCCACCCAGGTTCCCTAATTAAAGGTATCTAACTCTGTTACACCCAAGCTACTCACAGTGATGTAATTTTTCCTTAAATTCATCTTAATGGTATGCTCTTCCTTATGGCTCAACAAACATTCCAAATCTGGGTCAATTGGAAACACATCTCTTTGAAAAAACTCAATATTCTCCACTTGGCTTTCCCATACATCATTAGCAACATGGAAAAAAGTTAAACCCCCAATGGAAACAATTTTGTCCTTTGGAACATATATATAAAACAGATTATACTTTAGGTTAGTTGTTTGACGACAAACGTTCCATGATTCAAATCAGTAATCGTGTAATTCTTCAAAGAAGTACTGCCAATCACCTATTTTTAACTAGCTTAGCTTGTGGTAGATCCTCACTACCCGAATTGCTAATGACCACATCACATCCTCCTGCTACACATGGGTCATGTTTCAATCCACAAATAGCATCTGTAGCATCGGGAGCAAATGGTTTACCTGGACACATATTTTTCTGTTCTTTAAACCTTATTCATGTGTCCAAATTCAGGATCAAATAAACATCAGGCTCCCAAGACTGAAATGCCACCACCTCCTGGGTTTTTATCTTAACATATTTATCTTTTTTACAAAATCCCACATTGTGTACCAATTTTGTCTGGTATATGATTTCAGGAGCAATATATGGAACACATAACAAAAACCCAATCTCCAATCTCTCCAGATTTACATATAGGGGTATTCTGCTCCCCATTTCAAATACAATTTTAACCTCAATTTGTTGTGAAATTGCAGTTTGCACTTCTCCCATATATTTAATCAACAGCCTATCAATAGGATTAACTATGTTTATAAGGTCACTTAATGCCCAGTCATGTTTGACTACAACATTTGTGTTGTACTGCATAAATTCAGTCAGTTCATTTAATATAACATCAGTCTCACTTATACATTTTATCTGCTCATCCAGTCCACCTCTATTTCCATCTAAGGTCCTTTGGATTATGTCCAGGTCGTGGGTCAACTGTTCTGCTTTAGCACTTAACGTCCCCACTGAGATCGCATAGGCTGTAGACATTGTAGTGCCCACTAAAGCCCCAATAATAGTAATTACCACAAATGCTACAAGTAATACTGCTCCCCTTTTCCCCCTTCTTTTCCTTATATCAGATGAATTTACAAAAGTTTTCTCCAGCTGCATGACAAATGTTTTTGATTGCTTGCCTAGCATCTTCCTTCCGTAGCTCCAACCATTCTTTGGTTTGGTCAGATGCAATCACAGTTTTATTAATACATTTTTCAAATAAACTGTCAGGGTTTACGGTGACATACATATTTTGATAAATTAATCTTCTATTTCCCAGAATAAATCCAGGAGCCTCCTCCACTGCAATTCCAGATGCCGGTCCAGGTTCAACAATCACTTGTGCGCTTGCGCCTTCAATTCCTACCACAACCACCATAAGTATTGCAGCAAATATCCATGTCTCAAACTTGATCATCATTGCCTTTTCTTCTTTATACTTTGTCTTTACCTCCATTCTTTGGTCTGGAGGCTTTCATGGGTCCTTGGTCCTGCGGTCTCTAAGGACAATTTGTCAGGACAATTTGTTATTTACCTCTAAATTGAATAGACAAGAACAGATTAAGTACATAGCATAAAATAAATTCCCATCCCTTTCACCACTCATCCAAAAATACAAATGTTCTTTTAAGCCATCATGACTTATCACTTTTGGATACCTGCAATTAAACACACATTAGAGAAAAAGAACAATATTTTTATATCTCTCATTATTATACATCACAATCATTTTCATGCAGTATGACTTTACCACACTGTACGATATGCAATTTCGTTTTTACCCCCAATATCGGCCACACCTTGCTCATGAAGGTGCTCATGAAATTACTTCCTCTGTCTGACACTATTCTTTGACGTAACCCAAATCTGGAAAATATGTGATTTACCAGCAATGTAGCCGCTGTCTGTGCACTACAATCTGGCACAGGAATGCATTTCACCCATTTCAACATTAAACATACCACCGTCTATAAATATTGGTTTACCCTGCCTGATCTTTTGACAGGCTCTACATAGTTGATTTGTAAATCCAACCATGGAAGGGTTAAACCTGTTTTCATTAATGGAGCTCTATGTATTGGTGAAACAGGTTTAAATTGGGCACACACCAGACACCCTCTGGTATATAATTCCACATCTTGGGACATGTATGGCCAGTAAGCATAATCTTTTAGAATTTTGAAAAGTTTTTTGTGAACTTCTGTGTCCTGCAGTTATCGCATCATGTTCATGGTGTAACATTAGCCCTCCGAATGAAAGAGGTGCCACCCACAGTATCTGCCCCATTACAGATTCCCTGATCATCAGACCATCCTGCAGTTTGATCTGTTTTTTGTTCTTTAATAACACTCTCAACTCTTCTTTTCCTGTACAATCATTTTCAGTTAAGGGATTTTGTTCGGGTCTATCAAATGATTATAATAAACCCCAAATACCGGATCTTCTTTTTGAGCCTTAATCAGATCCTGGTCTGGCATATCATAACTCCATTGCACTACAGGTTGTTCAACATCTTTTGGAGCTTTGGAGCATGTAACTGCATCTAATTGTATTTCCCTAATTAGGTGTTCAATGGGCAACAATTCTCCCATAAAAGCCCCCAATCATGGTCAATTGATCTGCTCTATCATTTCCCTCCTTATCCTCTCCTGGTGTTTTCAAATGTCCACAAATTTTCCTCCAGTGTATTGTTAAACTATTGCCTGACACTAATTTGTCTATAGCCTGGATCATTTTCCCATGTTTAAGGGGCTTTTTGTTATATGTGAGCATGCCTCTTGCTTTCCAGCCAGGCAAATATTCTACAAAGCTATTTTGTGCATAATGAGAATCAGTCACCAGGACAATTTCACTGAATTTGTTATCAACTGCAGTAGTAATTGCTTTATAAATGGTCGCTAACTCTGCTACTTGGCTACTCCTGGCCCCAATTCTCATTCCCATACTAGGAATGTCCTCACATCTCAACCAGACATTTCCTATCCTTGACACCAACTGTTTATTGCTGTCATTTTCAATGTGAAAAGCACACCCGTTGACATACACAATTGGCAATTCCTTGCATGTATTTTCATCAAAAGATTTGTGTGGTGATTGTACAAACTCCTGCAAATTGGACTCTGCCTCTACCTCATCTGAGACACACTCAGCTGCACAGTCATGTAGATCTGCTAACCACTGACCAATTTGGTTGTTTATTCTGTCCATATCCTACTTCTACAGGGAACCCCTTCAATGCCAATGTTCATGAAGTAATCCTGGACTGCGCTAGATTGCCTGATCTAATCCTTTTACTTTGTGAAAACTGCAATGGTTGATGATTCGTTTCAATGATCACCTTTTCCCATTGAACAATGGGATGACAATGTTGCAATGCCCATACAGTGGTCAGAAGGGCTTTTTCACATTCACTGAATTTAGTTTCAACCTGAGAAAATGCCTTACTTGCATAGGCAATAGTTTTATGGTTCAAATCATGTTTTTGAGATAACACTGCGGACATACACTGCTCCTTGAATCCTATTTCTACAAAGACATCTTTATTCTTCATGGGAAAGGCCAAGCACAGAGCCTTTTTTAGACATTCTTTCAATTTAGCAACTGTCTCAGACTGCTCCTTTTCCCATTTTCAGGGTGTATTCAGCTTCAATAGTTTAGTTAATGGTTGAGTGATTTCAACCTAATTTTCAATACATTTCCTGTTATATCCTGTCCTTCCTAATAGACTTTTTAAACCTTTCATGTTTTTAGGATTTTTCAATTTCTGTATGGCCTCCACTTTTTTCTTTTGGGGATTTAACCCATGTTCAGTTACTTCATGGCCTAAGAAATTCACTTTTTTCTTGCACCTTCTGCAATTGGCCAAGTACATGTTTAATTTCATCGAAATGCCTTTTTAGACTTTCATTTTTTATCAGTACATCATCTACATAAACTATGGTCCCTCTTTCTGCCACATCTGTCATAGCTTTTCTCAAAAATATGCCAAATTCGCTCCCACTATTGACATACCCAAATAGTGTTCTAGACCAAGCGTAATGCGTTTTATCAAATGAAAATGCAAACAAATTCTGAATATCTTCTGCCAATGGCACACACCAGTACCCAGATGTAAGATCTAACATGGTAAACACCGTTGACCCATGCACTGAGCAGTGGCCATCTAGACACTGCCACTCTTTTGTTTAATTTCCTCAGGTCTGCACACAGACACCATTGACCATTTGGTTTTAATACACCCAAAATGGGAGTTTTGGAGGTACTATGAATAGGCCTGATAATTCCCCTAGACTCAAAGTGTTTAATTGTCTCTGCCAATGACTCCAAGCATGCCAGTGGCAATTGATATTGGCACACACACACTGGATTTCTGCCTCATCCTTCTGGTAATGTGGCAACATGTAAATCAGTTAGGTCGCAATCATATGCATCCTTGGCAAAAACCTCCTTAAATTCCATAAATATTTTTCTCAATTTAATCTTATCTTATTCGGTATCACAGGCATCTGCTAACAGAATATGCTCCTCTGCCATTTTTGAAAATTCTGGCAAATACTCCAACGGAGGAATGTCTGTGCTTTCTTCCAACTCTGTGGCTGTATCTCTCTGCAGTGTTGGCACTTTGAAATATTTTGGCATATCAGCCTCCATTTCAATGTGCTGACTTCCTGTTTCCTTTTCATTTAAATCAAATAATATGCAATTCTCTTGGGCACAACACACTGTCTCATTGGAATCATAAGGGTACACAGACTGAATTTTGAACATCCCTTTAGGTTGAGAATCCAGGGACTCTGGCAACACACCCTATGCATCTACATATCTCTCAGGGATAATCCCAATCACCATATTGTTGAAATCCGCAGTATAATGTGATTATTGTATTGCCATTTCTAGCACGGAATTCTCTTTTAAATAAATATCTTGACACCCTTTATTATCCACCATGATTTTGACTGACCCCTGCCCAATATCTACCAATGGTGTATATTCATAGTCCAGTCCTTGCTGGTCATGGACTCATTCAAGCACACAAATGCACCAGAATCCTTCATTTGCTGCCCGTCTTTTTGCTTTAGTGTTATAGCAACCTGCCTGGTGAATGCAGGAATAGTAATCTCCTTCTTCACCTGTAGTTCAACAACAGGCCCAGGCCCACCTAGCCGGGACCATACTTTTTGGTTAAGTAAATCTAACACTATACACATCCTGTGCATTATCATATTGTGTTCCACTCACTATCCACACATTGCGATAGATGCTTTTTTTTTGTCCAACAGTAATCTTTAGGATGCACCTTCCAGCAATTCCATTTTCAAAATCTGGATTATACAATCCAGACATGTATTGGTTTTTATTTCTAAACCTTAGAATCTCCTCCCTTTCCATTATTCTCTGAAGTAATTTCTAATTAATAAAACTCCTTTCCTGTTCAAGTGCCAAAGTGGTTTTTACCACTTCAGAATGGCTATTTATACCAACATGAATACATGGCTGCTCATCTTCCATGTGTATTTCAGCAAGGGTGGTGATGTGTTTTTCTGTGTCTGCTTTAGGGATGGTGTTTTGTTTGCACTTATCTTCTTTTAAATAGAAGCACAATGTGTGTTCTTCTATTTCAGTTTGCCATTTCTTCCCAGGATCCAAACAAATCTGCATGGATTGTTTTTCTTTTTCACTTTTCATTTTGTCCTGACACATTAAAAAAACAATGACACTAGGCACAGAGATATTCTGGAGATACACTTCCACTGCATCATTTGATATTTGATTTAGCAACATTGTGGCAGTTGTTTACACTGCTGTTTCGTGACTATATTTTCTTAGGCTTCAATGGTTTTTTGGTTAAAGACCACAGGACCCCATTCACTCCATCAATGAGAGGCAACAACCTTTTCAGTCAATCTGTTCCCATCAAGAATGGAATTTCACAGATAGATGTGATCAACACTTCCTGTCTCATTCTGTGTTTTCCTATCTTTATGTCAACTTCAGTGACACCTTCAATAGGTATCGCCTCACTGTTAAAATTATGTATTGGGCATTCATTTTGTCTCACTTTGATCTGATTCTGTGGGGATCTCCCTTCATTGATACTTTTTACTAATTCTTTGGACATACTTGTGGCCTGTGCACATGTGTCAATCATTGCAAATGTATTGCATCTCTGTTCCACAGTAATGGGAGCATAATATCTGTTTTCAACTTCCTCTAATACACAGAAAGTGTGAAATTTTACTGATGTCAGGACTCACTTTTCTCAGGCCCTTCTCACTCTTGGCTAAGTACATCGGTAAATGAAAAGACATGTTTCCCTCCTTTCTCCCATTTCCTTTTGAGAAACCTTGCCCATCCCTCCATGTTCAGAGGTCATTTGTAGTGTCGCCACTGTGTGCCCCTATGTCCAGGGATCATCAGTGTTCACACTGCAATTCTCCAACTGAACATGCTTATAAACACCACATGATAAGTTGTTGTTTTCTAATTCTGGACATTTATTGGTATTTGGCATGATATCATCCTTTTTGATTCCCTCAAAAATATGTGGCTGAAAACAATCTTCAGGTGACTGAACCGTACCCTCCTTTTTAGTACTTATTTTTCCTGTCTGCATTTTATCGGCATCTTCATTGTCTAGGGATGGTGTTCTAACAGTCACATTTACTTCCCCATCAGTTATTTTATCAGTGCATAGGTTGCCATGTGTCTCTTTGCTCCTTTGGAACTTCATATTTTTCTCCTTTTCCTTTTCCATTTGTACAGACTTCCAAAGTTTGATTCAACTCTAGGTTAAACCAAACCTCTTTTTTAGGTGTGGTCGCAATTCCTGCCTCATGTTCATTTGCAGGCATTTTCATGTTTAAATCATCAAGCAGCTCAGGACCGTTACACAAAACTGGCTCATGGGAATCTGTCTTTTTATCATTGCAGGTGTCATGAATATTTAGTCACTTGTTATCAGAAGCCACCAGGTCACTTCTATGACCCTCTCCCCCCTCATTTGATGACTGTTTTTGAACTGTACAGAGTTTCCCTATTTGTTCAGCCAACATTTTTACCTTGGCCTCAAGACATTGAAATGTGTCCATTTCTCTAGAATCTTCTCTTTGCGGCCTAGGCCGGTAATGGTGGTTCTCCCCCTGGTTAAATCTGTTCTGATATCTCTCAGGGGATTCGTTCCTATTTGATTTTTTTTGGAACTCTTGATTCATGTGAGGTGGGGAACTGGGTGTGCCCATGCTTTGGTTGTGATCCACTGGTGGTGGTGATTGATTGTATTGACATGGAGCATAGTTCATATTCTGCATCATGTTCTGTCTCTCATTTTGTGAGTAATGTTCCCTATGCTGATTCCCATTTTCAATACATCGATCCACATACCATGGTCTGTCCTGGTTACCATATACCATGGTGTGGGGGTCAAATCTGCTCTGTGTCCCCAATGTCTGGTAGGGACCATTACTTCTTTGATCTTGATTTTGTCTCTATTGTTGTTTATGCCTGACATATCGGGCCAGTATCCTACCGGGGGTCTGTCTCCTAGGTACCTAGGACTAATGTAACTCTCTCTATTACTTGGATCGTGGGACTGAATCAACGGTGCCAGGGGTGGCAGCCTCTGTGGAGTACCCCTCTGCTCGGGTGTCATATTATGTTTGCCTGTAGTTTGAGCAGACTTAAGTGACACTTTAGCAGATCCATTACTGTTGCTGAGGATTCTTTAGATTTTGGTCTTGTTTCTTATCTCCCTCTCTACCCTATCTCCCTCTCTAGAGCACCTCATACAGTTTGGTACTTTGGTGCAAAATCCATTCAAGGGACTTCTCACAATCAAACTTACAAATTAACTGTGATATAATGTCTTTCTGCAAACCATAAAAATACGAAGTTTTAAACTCATTGGAATTGGGAATGAAAGATACATTAAAGAGAGAAAATGCTGTTTTAAACTCTGGGAGAAATTGGCGAGCTGACGTATTTTGATGCCTGACCTCTTTTTCAAATTCTGCCCATGAAATGTTCTCCTGTTCATTCAATCCTCTGATGATGCTCGCTGTGGGAGCATTCAGAGTTAAGTGAAAGTATTGTCTGTATTGTTCCTTGGGTATGTTTAGAGCTTTAAATATATCGTGCAATGCTTCTAGGTGGTCCTCTATACAGCAATCCCCTCCTTTTTTGAATGGTTTGATCAGGGCCTTGATTGACTTTATTATCTTGATAGGGCTACTCGGTGCTATGTTTGGAGTTGCTATACTTGGTGGTTCAACCCTTGTCTCAGGTGTATGGGATTAGTGGCAACCCCCAATGGGTAAGTCAAACCCCCCAAAAGCTCTGCAACCAAGTCCAGGCACCGGCACAGCCACTGGGACACTATTTCCCACGTAGAAATGGAGTTAACCTCAATCCAGTTGAATGTGGTGCCATGTCGCTTGTTCTGAGACCTGAAATCGCATATCTGCTGTTCCAAATCTTTACACTTTTTAAGGAGCCGGTCTGCCTCCTTACGCAGGTAAGTGTTTTCATCACCCATTTTATTAATCACATTCTCCATATTGCTCATCTGTATTTGACATTCATTAAACTCTTTGTCCCGCTTGGCCCTTTCTTACAACATTTTAGCTATCCCTTGTTCAACAGCCTCGACCTCACCTTCTTTCTCGAGATTCTCTCTTTGTAAAGCTTGCATCTCTAAAATAGCCTCCTCTGTGTCTTTTCTAATGTGGCATACCAACCCTTTCAGGTGTTTTAATTCTTGTTCGCTGTCCTCAAACAGTTTTCTTCTTTGATACAATTGGGTGTAAAATTCATTGCATTTTGATTGCATGTCTTTTTGACATACCTCCAGTTCTGTTCTTAACTTTTTCTCCTGTTCACTAGTTCCATCTGATTTGACTTTTAGTCTGCTAATTAGCTTAGCATCATTTTCTTGCATTTGCAGAGACCTATTTAAAATGAACCACATTTTGGCACAGAGCCGTATCAAACAGTCTTTCTCTGAATGATTGTCAGCAGCACTAAATAATCTCAGAAGACAGACTTGAATTATGCTGCCCTCTTCAAAAATGCTGTTCAGTGGTTCTTTCTGAAGCGCCCCATAGATACGGTTGTGCCATTTTATGGCATCATTTGATAACCATGTTCCATGTGCATATAATTTTGCCTCTAAGTGTTTAACCAATTCTGGGAATGTGGCATCAGTTTGAGACATCCTGAGATTCACTTTCAGTGTCACACTGCCCTCATAAAATAAGTACCCTTTAATGCACGTATGGCGGTGTGGGACACACTTTCCACCCCCAGTAGTTGCTCTATAGTCTGTTCCCGGCCAAAGCACCATTTTTGTTGGAGGTTTTGTCTTTTGGGGTAAATTCTGGATTTGGCAGTATTTTCTTACCGTAGTAATTTGGCGGTAAACTGAAGGTAAACTGGCCTTATCGTTAGAGATAGTTCAGTATTATCCTATTTTGGTGGTAATATAGTGTTAGCTTATATTGATGCTAATTTTAGTGGTATCTTATTTTCGGTGGTATTTCTAGAATTACCTTATTTTTGTAGTACAGTGGTGATCTTTTATACTATCGCCCCTTCATAGAACAAACTTTCCATCATTACAATTGTGACCCACATTTGGCTGACTGCAGGTACTATGTGGACCTAGTACTTTTAGGGAACCCAGTGAGTTTATTCAGAATGCCACTTATTGCATGTAACCCGTGTTACTGACTTATTTACATTCAGTAACCTATGTTCTCTGAGGCACTGCCTTCTCTTCACAGCATGCAGAGAAAAGTGCATTCAAAACACATACACACATCGTCCTACCTTGCAGAGAGATATATGTATGCTCTTCACTGTTTACTACTTTAGCTTTTGTGGTAAAATGACAAATGCTTTACCGCTCTGGTATAAACATCAAACCCTTATGATTTCCCTTTCTCTTGAAAAATGACCAACAGACGCATGAGATGAAGCACAAAGGACAAACCTAATCTACTTTCAGTACACAATGTATTACACAATCATAATAACAAGGTTACATTAGGTGATGTTACAATCATTTGCTTTTACCACATTGGTCACAGCAATCAAGCCTACAAAAGATAATAGAAAAAAAAACAACAGAAACAAACAAATCGCAAATGCAACTATGCAGAGAGAAATCTTACACGTTTTGTTTTTAACCCTGACTCACTACACTGTTTGGCAAAAATACATAATTTCTCATTCAAATTTCTTTACACCCCTCATTTGAAAACGAACTCACCCAGACATGGGAAGTGTGAATTTCTTGCTGCCAGGACCTTATCAGAGCGACCTCACAGCTCACACGCACAGAGTTCGGAACTCATCTGGTTTTAATGCCAGCAACTCGCCCCTTTCTTTTTTTTATGTGCTGCCAGCTGTTTTCAAAGCTGCATTCTCCGAGCCCCATCCACGGAGACAGCTGAAGCATCCGAATCCCTGGAGGGACTGTTCGCATTCAGATCCCAAACAGCTCTGACTACTTTCCCCAGTCCAGCTGATTAAAAAAACTCTCCTTGTCTGTCACTCTTAGGTCAGCCTTGCATGATGTGAGCCCTTCCACTCCTTCATTTACCAGTCAAATTACACGGATGTCCTGGTCTAGCTCCTCGCCTGCTAGAACAATGAAGGCTTCAGTGTAACATTGTTTCATGTAGTTCCTGCTGGTGCATATTTCTCCTTTCCATGGAAAAACACTAAAATGGTATGAATCTCAAACTTTGCTTATGAACTGCATTTTATGTTTGATGAACAGTTAATGGGTTAGTGAGACAAATTAGTATAGGATTAGTTAATGATATATTTCCAATGCAGTTCCACACAGATATGAAATCAGCCAATTTGCACCTATGCCCCCTTTCTGCATTTTAAAATGACAGCACATTGTGCTAAATGTTTCTGAAATGCTTTTCCAAAAATGAATGCATGCTGGCGTGTTGCTAAAAAGAAAAACGTTTTACTACATCCTTTTAAAAATAATGTTTTTCCAAAAATTAATGATTCCTGGCCAGTTGCTAAAAAGCTGCCCTTAGCACCAATTTCAAACTAACTGTATTTACATACTAACCAATGAAACCCCCACTTTTGCTCTTTTTGACTCTGTACACATGTGCTGTTGATGAATATCCCTACAATATCTCATGACAGGTTCTAGCATTTGACAGTTGACTCTGGATGTAGTATGGCACTACCTGCGCCTGTTATGTCAATGTATAATTTTTGGTAGGTAAATGTATGTGTAGGAGCAATGCATGGCATCTGGTGTGAGGGCCTCTGCTGCGACCTTTACCCACATAATGTAGACAGTCTCATGCTCCCCTAGTAAATATCTGATGTGGTAGCCGCCACCAGTGTCATTCACATGCCAACCGCCTCCCTTGACATTTATGTATGCAACTCTGCATCAATGCATTGATACATGGAATTAGGATAGTGTGAGGATAAATGCTTTTGGATAGGATCATTGCAGGAAAACATGTGCAGGCAAGATTGCATGTCACAAAGTGAATGCATGTTTGCAGATTTAAACCCCTGTATGATACATCTGACAGTGTATTTTTAGGCATATGTGAAGGCTCGACTCTGTTACCTTGTGACTGCACATCTGTATCTGGATGATTGTGTGGGTGTGGAAGTGAATCTGCATGTTTGTGCAGGGTACATAGGTACGTCATGGTCATATTTGGCACTTGATTGACCTACCTGGCCATACAAGGGGACTTTCTGAGCATACAGTGTGACATCCAGCTTCTTGACAGCGATACCTAGCATATGCAGAGGACATCATGGGATATGAACACTCAAAATATGAAAGAGTAACTGGGCATGCCATGTCAGTGCATTAAATACAGTCTGTGGACCCAGGCATATTAACCGACATATAGTGTAAGTATATGTACTTATCATGCAAACACCTGTAACTCGAAAGCCAGGACATATTAGGGCAATACGTGGACAATCCAACCATACATACAACCACTGATATCAATATGGAAAAAAAGTAAAAGAACACACATACAAAGACTCTCACAGATATATTGCAAAACACACCCCCATCTGCACTCAATGAATAAAGCCATCTAAACAATAGAGAACACACATGCTAAAAATAAGCCAGGCCTATTGGCTCTGCCAATCTTTGTTTTACTTTAAGTCTCTGCTGATCAAATATATGAGGTTGAATTGATCCTGTGTCCCTTTGTTTTAGATTACTGGTCACGTATTTGTATTAAAAAATACTTTGGAGCAATACTCATACAATCACTCTGAACATTTTTGTAGAATTTAGGGAGCAAGATGGAGTAAGATCCAACAAACAATATCATTCAATTATGGAGAAAAGATTAACAGCCCATCCATAATTATAATGTCTACAGATAGTGCATTTGAAATCTAAATTGAAACATTCAGTCATATAGACCTCACATAGTAGTCCTGTGCGCATAGTTGGTGATTATTTATAAGGTTCCATGTGTTAATATATCTGCAAAAATATCACCATACAAAAATATTGCCATATTTTTGATGTGATATTAAGGCATGGAACCTGCGGGGGACACCCCTGAAACCCTGTATTATTTTAAAAGGAGCGGGGGACACCCCCGCAGCCCCTGCTTCCAAAACCCTAATATTATCCCCAATAAAAATATCGTCTATGGCCGTTCGCAATGACCATAAATACAGCAATATTTTTGATGGGGATAATATTACCTGATACCATTTATAACACTCATTAGGAGTTTTCAGTTAAAACACCTGGAAGTGTCACATGCTTTAATTACCACCACATGAATGTCATACTCGTAAATACTGTATACAATACAATCAGGATACCGCATTGGCATGTGTCACTGCATATTGAAATGTTGTTGGATGCAGAAATATTACACATACAAAGCCAAACATGTTTCGCAATGATTATTAGAATACCAACACCAGGCTCAATCTCACCACCTGAATGCAACACAGCCAGTACAAGTAGAGAGAATATGTTGGATGTCTTGTCAGTTGGCAAAAGCCACAATAGATTTCAGCCACAATTCACAGAGAAGGTGCTCATTGTGCTGCATGTGGAAGTCTCGAAGGATGTACCCTGTCTAATGGGCAAATTGATGGCCAAAGTAGCACCGAACAAGCATACCCAGTTATGGCATAGGGTAAAGGACAAGGTCATGGCAGTGCCCTCGGATCTCGGAAGCACAAAGTAATGGAAGAAGAGGTGGGATTAACAGCAAGCACCAAGTGAGCTCAATTCCATTTGAACACAGACAGGAATTTATGGTGACACTAAAGGACACAGTTTCAAACCCATTCACGCACGACTGGGAACTCAAGGATGCAAGTGCAGTGGACACCACCAGATTTACAAGTGCAGGTGATGCAGATGTCACAGCCAGATATCAGATTGCCGTGGTGACTACTAAAACATTAACATGACATTAACAGACTTTAAGATAGCTCAACTCCTTGTTGTGTACTGTGCTTGATCTGCAGATTGCAGGTTCAAATCCTAGCAAGGTTGACAGAGCCTTTCATCCTTCTGAGAATGATAAACTGAGTACTAGTTTCGATTGGGTAATCATAATATATTATTAGTTTAATGGGCAAATAGTGGAAATCTGGATTTTGTCTTGGCATATCTACATGTAACATTCCTGAAAGCGTAACATTTATGAATCAAAAAGACACCCAGTTTCAATGACAGTGACCCATGATGGGCAAATATGATACCCACAGCGGAGTAATGCTAGACTTATGTTCCTGAAATCGTATGCTTTAAATTTACATTTTTTTTTTTTTATTTGATTTAATTGTACAAACAATTTTTTCAAAAGTAAAATAATAAAAAAAAGGCCAATGGTTCCATAGATTCCAGAGTGGTCACTATCAGCCTTAAGTGATCCAAAAGAAGGCGCGAAAAGAAAGTCCCTTCCATATCCTCCATTTTGGCCCGTAATGTTTAATTCACTGCCTGACCTGTTGGGTTATTTGCGTAGTTCTAGTTGTTCTCAAGGTCTCTAGCCAATTTCTGTTATCAAGCTTCCTTGCATTATTTATTTATTTATATAATCCTTTAAGTCTCTTCGTGTACTCGTACATTTTCACACTTGAAGTCTTTCACTTCGATGGAATTCTTTTTCTTCCCCTGGAAATTCTTCCTATTCCTTTTACTTAGTTGTTAGCCTAAGGTTTTCAAAGAAGGAGGCCACTGCAATCACATTTTTGTTATTTTCTCCTTCGTTAAAGGCCTGCCACCAGTCATCCTCTGTCAGTGTGGAAAACGATTGCAATATTTTTCCTATATAGGTTGCTCTCAATGTGTTGGTACCTTCGCATTTGAGTAGAAGATGTCGGCTAGTTTCTACTATCTCCTCTGATTTGCAGTATCTACATTTATTATCTGGTGACAATTTCCTTATAGATAGGATTTCGTTAGTATGTAGTTGGTTTAATCGAAATCTTAAATATGTTCTAGCCAGCCTTTTATCCGGGAACTTTTTCAAATAACCTCTTGTATCATATAGTTTTTTCGGGGTCGTTAAATTTACAATAGAGACCTTTAAAAGAGGTTGTGTCACTGCCAGTTACATGAAAGCCAAGTAATGACATACAGACAGTATTAACTCTCTCATTACAAGTTTGCCAGGCTAGGAAACATGCAGATAAAATTGGTGGTAATACGGTAACTGGCACTTTTCCCAGATTGGCAAATTACAGGTTTGCAAGTGGGGGTTCCCTAATTTACTCTGAGCCAAGAGCTGGAGGTAATTCAGGCCCCCACTGGCAAAAAACAGCCGGTATTTATGGTGCCGGAAATACTGGCAATCCTATAGGACTCCATGGAATGGAGATTTACTGCCCTTTCCAACACCTGTAATATCCTGGTAATTCCAGGATATCATGCAGTGTAAACTGTGGGTCAGTTTGCGGTATCCTGCCAGAATTACCAGCTGGATACCTGCAAACTTGTAATGAGGGCCAGGCTTCAATTATTTACAACATTACCCACTTCTAACCAAAATCTTCATGTGATGAATGCAGTCCCAAGGGACAGAGAAGTGTCATTACCCACAACAAAATCCTGTAAAGGCATGCACAGATGTCTGTATACGCAGATGGCATTGCCAGACTTGTGGTTATGTAAAGGAAGCAATTTACATGAGTATTCTCTGTGGAGAGATGAACCTGTATGTTTGGTGGCTCCAAAGATACTGTTCTTTTATTTGGCCATAGTACACCATAGGTTTGCCCCTGTGGGCAAAGGAGGGACTATTTCAATTCTAAATAAAAAATGAGTTTGTTCGGAGTTCACGGCCAAGGTGCAAGGTTATTGGGCATAATGTATTATTTGCCTGAAAAACAATGCTGGAAAGGCAGCGCTCACTACACAAGGGGCACCTACACATGGGTAATTTATTAACATCCACGTGCATTTGATTCAGCTGTCGTAATCTAATAATGTACAATATGATTGTGTGTTTTTGGACACATAGGGCCTCATTACACGGATGGCGGAGAACCATGGCGCTATTAGCGCCATGGTTCATGCCGGTAAAATACCGGCACCGCCATGGCGGAAAAGGGAATTACCGCCCCATTCCAAGGTTGGCGGGGCGGTAATTCCCCCTTCCACCATTGCCCTTCCCCATTCCCATTTTTGCCCCATAGGGCTCAATGGGAATGGGGAAGGCGCTAATTACGGTACCGCAAATTGCGGTACCGTAATTAGCTCCCTGGGTCCCTTTGCAGGTTGGTTTTTAACGCCTGCACAAAGCAGGCGTTAAATCCCCCAACCCGCAAAGGGACCTCGTAGTAAGGCGGTAAGGATTTACCGGTACCGGTATTTTACCGGTACCGGTAAATCCTTACCGCCATCCGTGTAATGAGGCCCATACTCTGGCTGGATCGAAGCCTACCCATATTGGAGTGCCCACACGGTTTCAGAGGTGAAGGCTTTGTTCAGAGACTTTGTACCAAGGTTTGGATTACCCCTCAGCATAAGAAGTAAAAGTGGTTCTCACTTTATCAATCAGATCATGAAAGAGCTCTGTTCAGCACAATTTCCACTGCCCACTTCACCCTCAGCCAGTGGGTGCAGTAGAAAGGAAAAAATAAATGCATTATTAAGAACTGGTTAGCCAAGCTGTGTACAGAGATAGGCCTAAAGGGGCCTGAGACCTCCTAGTGTTACTGTGTATTGTGATAACTCCTAATCAAAAGAATGGGTTAGGCCTCAGTAGATCTGCATTAGAATCTATACAATTGCCTTCATTTCCACCTTTCAAGAATGCCTTTATGAACTTGCACCATACAGTTGATACTGTTTTTGAATATGCCAGAAAGCTCATGTACACTGTCAGCTCCTTTCATGCAGAGGTGTTGGGATCCTTACACAAGGAACCAATTGAAGCTTGTCATTGTTTGGAACCAGAAGATATCAGCAGCAATCACCTCTCACTCGTAGATGACAGGCACTATTTCAGGTCATCCTGTCACTAATTCTGCAATGGAAATGAGGGAGCTTCCTACCATGGTCCACGCATCTCAGTGGAAATGCCGAGTTCCACAACAAAATGAACACTCGAGCCAGGTGATTCTCGGTGCCTGTTATTTGCTGATCAGTCTGAATGGCTTTCTCTCTCGACGCAGTATAAACAAATCCCTATGAGACATGGCATCAGAAGAAACCTGAATCCTTCTTCCTCCATAGGGAAATCAGGCTCAGGTACAAAGCTTCATAAATAGTTGTGTGACAATAAGGGACCTTTAGGTACATGGGCAGCTGGGACTATTAATTTCTTGTGCGATTTTTAACAAATCCGTCTATGGTCTAAAAAGTCAAACTTTCTATCTTTACCCATCCAAATTGGATTTCAGACACTGATTACCTGCAGGCCTTGACAGCAGAGCGGTACTCTATGGCCATAGCCACTGCTGTTCCAACTTGATCTCTGACTGCATCACCCACAGCAGGACCAAATGAGTTTGCCTGGCTGAACAATTTTATTTTGTGGACAGAGACACAATATTTAGTCGGAAAATGGTACTGTGAACACAAAAGTGGCAAATCTGGCAGTCCAACAGACCATAATGAGGTGGTTTACCTGACAGCATATATCCTGCAGGGAGCAGACCAAGTGACAGTGACAGGAAGATGTGGTGTAAGTGAGCAAGAGATGAACATTTGTAAGGCAGCAAAACAGTATCAGAAGACGTTTTGTTTTTGTAATCAAATAAATGTTACAGAGACCACTAGGGTATAGCCGAATAAATCTCATTTAATTTGTTAGCATGCGAGTGATAAAGTAAACAGGACATGTTCAGTAAAACTGCAATCAGTGCCACGCGTCTTTGACAACTGTTAATTTAAAGTTGTTTCTAAAGTTATCTCTATGGTTTGATACGGTTAGTGAGATAGATAGACCCGGCTATTGATATGTTATATTTAATTCATCTTCAGGCATTATTGGATCCTAAATCTGTTTGTCTGCCTTTCAGGTTACTACTGAGTTTCCAAAATGATAGGACAGTGTTGTAAACACAGCTCGAGCTGCAGAAAGAAATGTTTTGCCCTAGTAGGGGTAAGAATGAGCTCTCGGATGCGGTGTGGGATAGCAAAAATACAAGCCTCGCAATGTAGATTGTGTCTCAAGGCTAGTGTCTCAGTGATAAATTAGGTCTTGTAGAAAAAGCAACAGGGCTTAACACTCAGTCACAGATACATTGCGTCCGACGGATGAAGAGTGTGGCACGGATGAAGAGCGTGGCGTGGATGAAGAGCGTGGAGTGGATGAAGAGCATGGCGTGGATGAAGAGCGTGGTGCAGATGAAGAGCATGGAGCAGATGAAGAGCATGGCACGGTGGAGAGCGCGGAGCAGATGGAGAGTGCGGAGCGGATGGAGAGTGCGGAGTGGATAAAGAAGGTGGAGAGGGCGGAGCAGATGGAGAGTGCAGAGCGGATGGAGAAGATGGAGAGGATGGAGAAGGTGGAGCGGATGGAGAGGGTGGAGCGGATGGACAAGATGGAGGGGGTGGAGCGGATGAAGCGCATGGATCGGTTGGAGCGCATGGAACGGTTGGAGTGCATGGAATGGTTGGAGTGCATGGAGCATGGAGCAGAGCATGACAACGCTCGATCCCAAGCACCTACTGAAACCCACCATATCAGATCAACATGCTTACTCTCTTCTATACACCACCACTCAACTAGATCACAGCGATACTATGCCACATTCGGTATAGTTGTTCTCATACCAACACCTGCCACATACTGCCCATCATCCTAATTAAACACAGTGGGCTGTACACCCGCCAGCCTACGCGTTCTCTTCAGGCCTAATGCAGCCAGAATCAGTCTAGTATCACCCTGCCAGAATGAACATATACTCCTGATCTCCCAACCACCACACCTACCGCTAAGAAGCAGCTATCATACGAATGTCACCCTTGCTGCACACATAGCTGGTGCACACACGCACCTTATGGCTCTCTTTCTCGCTATACTGACTAGAACTACGGTTCCCGAGGGCGTTCAACCTACCAGCGCCTTGAGATCATACCAATGGTACATAAGGCGCTATATAAATGCAAAGTAACATAACATAACAAGAACAAGCAAGGTGTTAACTCAGATGATTCATGGAATGTTAGCAGCTGGAGCATCTGTGGATTGGGATTTTAACTTTAACTGTTCTTAAATTCAAGATTTCCTGAGCAATCATCTTTACAGCATCTAATAAGATGTGCTTCATCACAGAAGCTGAGTGCCCTGTGAAGTTATATGGGGATCCATGAAGACCTGTGGCTTTGGAGAAATCTGTGGATGTACAACGGGTGCAGATGCAGAAGAAGGGCGTGCACATTTCAGCTCCAGGTCCAGTGGTTGGCACATGGGCTACAACAAGTGAATTCATGCCAGGTTCTTGGGCAGGCTGCAACTGGCAGTGGGTCACCCAGCCTAGTGTGTGGGAGGTGTGACTACTTCCCGGAAGTCCTACATATTATTTCACATCTGCCCCAGATATAACCCATGAAGTGTGGATAGGCATAGAGGCAAATTGATATGTATGGCATCCACAACCTCTAAAGCTGTAATGTCCTAGTAAGCTAATACGTGGAGAGGTGTGGTTAGGGGAAAATAAGATATACTGGGAAGGTCATACAAGAGGCAGCATGTTACAAGGTATGATGCTGTTTCAAGGAAATGACAGTTCTGTCGAGTTAATAGCATTGCCTTCTATAGACTTTCATTTTGTTTTACCGAGGAAAACAATACAAATTTTTATTTTCTGGCAAGCAGAAGAAGCAGATATTATGATTGCGCGTAGAGTTTGAGCGGGATTGGACGGAATTGATTCCTCGAAGTTTTAAGGGGCTTTTAGATTTATTGGTACAGGTTGAATAGATGACAGATGTTCCAAGAGTGTTACATATTTTAGAGGTTGTGTTTGAAAGTGACAAGCAAGCCTTCCAGATTGCTCACTGAACTGCCACTCTTTGTACTCTTTCTGATGTGATGTGCCATGTTGTTGAAGATGTAAAAGTCCTGTTCTTACCACCAGTTTGTGCCTAATAATATTCTTTATTCTCTTAGCAGGAATAATATTGTATTGCCATAGATGAAGAGGCAGAGGATACCCTCTATTTGATAATACAAACCCAGGAAATGAATGCTGTTATTCTTCAATAGTGTTTCAAGATCCTTACTGTGAACCAAATACATTAGATTTAGTGGTGGATGCCCTGATGAACATCGAAATTAAGATTGTAGTGTAGGGAGAAGTAAAGGCATCTCTATGTGGAGGGCTTGCAATTACGTGTTTTCAAATTTGCTTGGGATGCGCTCTAGTGCAAAAAGGAGGACTGACAGTGAAAACCAATGGAAAATAAATATATAAGTGAATAAAACAAAAGCAAATTAAATTGATGGAGGTAAAAACCCGAGAACTGAATAAAATATGACCACGTCACTATCACTTCACTACTCATTTCCCTTAATGTGGTCTCTTCCTTGAAGACTTTTTGGATAATCCCTGATTCCAATTGGTTTTTCCACTTCCTTCTCCCTTATGCACCCGAGCATGCCCTCTATGAACAGACCTGAAAAACACTAACCAGCTGAGGTGGTGTTTCAAGGACAAAATCACACGCACAGTGGATGTAATCAGTTTAAACTGGAATGAACAACGAAACTGCTCATAAGATTCTGGAAGTCATCATGGGGGTGGAGGTCCAATACCCCTCGACAAGTATGGGCAGATGGGAAGTTGTCACATAATGTCACATGGGACATATATTGAAGGACTAGTTGGGGATACATATTAATGGCTTTGGCAGAAGGTCAGACACGTGTGTGAGAAGTCCTAGTATTATGTTCTTGAACATTCATAAGTTTGTATTCTCTCAGAGGACCAGTGACCTATAAAGGTAAGGGGTCTGGAAGGTAGGTCAGTTAGATAGCTTGATCTGTCCTCATTAGGTGTAGGTTGCTGTTTCATTAGCTTGCAAGATAGGGAATGAAGATGTTTCTGTGGTTCTAGGTGATATGTCTGCTTTTCTGAAGGATGCCTCTTGTCCCCCTCCACACAGATATAAACACGGACACATACACACAAGCAAACACCAACACACATAAAACCACTAACCTTGGACTCCCTCGACTCCTCTTTTCTTAGCCTGCTGAGCCTGGCTGCCTCTGCACGCATACGTGTGTCACAGGGGTGTGACAGTTTGCTTTACAAAGGAACGCCCAGGGCAGTTTCAGAGTAGTCATTCTAAAGTGTTTATTTTGTATAATTGGAAAAATGAAGAAAAGAAATCACTCCACACGATTTCTCTTTGTCAATTAAATGAATTAGTGCCAATGGTTTCTCTGACAGCGGGCCTCATTACATGTTAGGCGGTAGGGGGTTAAAAGCGCCGGTATAGGTGCCGGCCCCGTTAACCCCCTACCACCTCATTCCGAGGTCTCCTCGCAGGACCGCTAAGGACGCCTGGTAAAACCAGGCGTCCTTAGCGGGTCCCGCGAGCAAATCAGGATGCGTACAACGGGCCCGTAATTAACTGGCCCGTTGTTTGCATCCTCCCCATTCCCATTGAGCCGTATGGGGGCACAAATAGGAATGGGGATGTACCAGGTCTGGGTTCTCTGAATGGGGAAATACCGGGCGCTCCAATGTCGGAATGGCCCGGTATTTCCCCATTCAGGGAACCCAGACCCGGTACCCGGTATGGGGGTAGCCATGCCGCAAATAGCGGCATGGCTAACTCCATACTCGGAATGAGGCCCAGTGTGTTGTGTGGTGTCTGTGTGGATATTTCCAATCCTTTTGTGGATGATGGGCTGCACCTTTCTGTGATTTTACCAGATCTGACACTTTTATCAGGAAGCAAATGTTGGCAATATGTTTATTTTTTATTTTTGGTGTGTCGGAAATTTGATGCGTGAGGAAATTATTACACAAGTTATTTCTGATTTTTCACAGAACACCTCTTTTTGAAGGGTGCCTAAATATTTTCAAAATGTTTATAATTCAACAGTTACATCACATTAAACCATTGGTTTTATTATACTTACACTTTATTATATATTCTTCAAGCTCATGACAATACTGTTACAAATTATTGAGGTTTCTCACTGTCAATACATACTTTACAGATGTTTTATGCTGATACAGATATAACTGAAATTCACTGCCAACACGTGTTTCAATCCTTTGGATCTTCTTCAGGGCTTTTTCTCTTCAGTACATATACTTTTAGGGCCTGATTTATGGAATTATTTGCACATAAAATCAGGAACTTGTGTGTCAAACTGCATGGGAAGCACTACACGTTGATTAATGGAACTGACTGTATGGGACTATTGAGGGACGTGCGTGGAGTTTGCGGAGGCTCAGCATGGCTCTGCGAGCAGCTGAGTGCCTTGCACAAAACTCCATGCAGGGGGTGGGTGTAGCCTGCGTAGGAGCCCTAATAGAGGCGGAACATGAAAAATGGGGAAGACAAGCCAGAATGTGCATGACAAAGCGTATTCATGGATGTGACCGCGCAACCTCTTGCCTGCAAAATGCCCATGCAGCACCCTCGGAATCTCTGCCACCTGGAAGTAGGCATATGGAGTTGCATGGAGGAATCGCAACTCTGGAGGTGAGTTTTTATGTTGGATTTAGGGGTGCGTGCACACAGACTGGGTTCGATCGTACTTAGGGGTGTGCGTACACAGCGTAACAGGGTGCAGGGACTGTTTAAGGGGGTTTGCATGCAGTTTGACTGTAAAATAAATGCTTTCTGTGAAATTCTACTCATTTCCTTGGTGTGCCGGTTACAGTTACGGTGGACCCAGTGGAAGGTCCCCGAGATGTAGGCCATTTAGGGGCACCCAACGCACTGTTTGAATGTTGCATGTATTTGCACCCAGGGGTGCACACAAAGATAGCTGTTCTGGCTGTTTTTGCTTTGAGTCAGAGCGTGTTGTGGGCGTTGCAGCACAACTTACTTAAAGGGTTACTTTGTGCAGACAATTCCATGAATACACAGGGATCACATTGTTTTACTCTGCGCGCATGCTCATGCAGTGATGATCTCGCCATGATCCTTTCAGTAGTGTGATTCACGTGACCTCTCTCATCTTCTGTTACTTGTTCTGTTATTCCCCTGGGTCTACGTGGTTGGGGACGCAAATCCTTGATTATATGTTAGTACAATACTTTGTTGCATGGGCTATATTGTTTGTTACTTCTCTCATCGAGAACTTGTGGCATGCTACTGCGGTGTGGAGCACTTTGACAGTTCATTACTTTGCTTTACTACTTTTTCTCCTTTTCTAGCATTTATTCATAATGGCGGCAGCAGATTCAGTTTTCTTCTCTGAGGAACAATTAGCTGTGGCTATCCAGGTACCGTCCTTTTTTGACAATATCGATGCTACTACAGGAACTGGCGACAATTCTAATATTACCAGTGAAACTCTTTTAAAACTTAGGAAGAAAAGATTCCGTACGGAAATGCACAGTCATCTACTTACAAAAAAACCCTGTTTATTTATTGACGACATAGAATATAAACAGGCATTTTCTGGCGTAGCGATTAAATGTAGTCGAGACTTAATGCTCCTAACGATTAACACAGCGCTCAAGAAGAGCGCGATAATTGAGGATGAGATCGAAAAAGCAGAAACTGCATTTTCTTTAGACACTTCAATTACCAATATAAAAGAAAAATTGGACCTTATTGAAAAACAAACAAAGGAGTTTATCAAAATAACAACTAACAAAAAAATGGATAAAATCAAGAAAGACATTTTGGCCTTCACTAAGGAAGGCATGTTTCCCTATCTCAATGCTGATTATAAAGGACCAGGGCACTGGTTAAATCCTAATTTACAAATGGGTCCTACACCCAATAATAAAAGGGTTACTTTTTCAGACACGTCTTCTGGCGGCAGTACGCCATATCCTAATAGAGGATATACAATAGAGGAAACAGAAGGAATAGAGGACAGCATAGAGGGAGAGGAGGCAGACACTACTGGCAATACCCTCAATATGGCCCTCCACCACCTTTTGTACAATATGGCTAGAGCACTCCTCTTCTGACCCCAAATCTCCCTTTTCCTCCTCCAGAACTAGGACCACCACCATTAGACAACCAATTCCACACCAGGAGACGATCCTACCGGAGGTAATACCCAAGTCAGCGGTGTACAATATTTCCCATAGGACCTTAAGCCCCCTTGAAATTTCTACACTTGAGAGAGGGTTTCGTTTCTACCCATGCAAAATCCTTCCGAAATGAATACGGAAATTGAACTACACAGTCTATTCCATAAAATCAGATTGAGAGACTTTTTCGGGACCAACGAAAGAGAATCTACTGATGCAGATTGTAATACCCATTTACATGCAAGTCCACCTTTACGCCCAGTCTCAATATGGTATCGGAAGAAACAGCGATTTTTGAGAAAGCTGTACTTAGAGACTTTAACTTACTACACAAACGCATTGATAGCCATCCAAGTACACCTGGTTTCAACTTCTCCAAAAAGGAGTGGGACTGTCTTAGGAAACTTAAAGAAGACTCCACCATTATAATCAAGCAGGCAGATAAGGGGGGTGGTATCGTTGTTCTTGATGCCGCCCTCTATGACCAAGAAGTGATGCGTCAACTTGATAACCCCTTGGTCTACCATAAATTGAGTGGAGACCCGGCTGAAGGGATTAGTAAGGAAATTAATGCCATCTGTAGGCAGCACGTGAGGCGGATATCATCAGCGAAAAGGAACTGTTATTCCTTACGGCCAAGAGGACTAGAGTCCCACTGTTTTATGTATTACCTAAAATACATAAAGATCCCATCAACCCTCCGGGCCGTCCCATAGTTTCGCTTTGTAGTTCTATATTAGAACTTTTGGCTCAATTTTTAGACTACTTTTTGAAACCTTTGGCGATCAACACCGACACTTACTTATCAGATACTACGGATGCCATCAAACATCTCGAAAATGTACCTTTCAATCCGGAATACGAGATGCTAATTACCCTGGATGCAGAGTCGCTCTACTCCAGTATACCCCAAGCCGAGTCTTTACAAGTCATCAAAAGCTTTCTGGACAATCGCCCTGAGACCCAACATATACCCAGTGAATTTTTGATTCAGTTATTAGAATTAGCTCTCACCAAGAATTACTTTAGATTTAAGAATTCTTATTATTTACAGGTAAAGGGCACGGCAATGGGGGCTTCCTTCGCCCCCAATTATGCTATCTTGTACATGTGGCAGTTTGAGAAGTCCCTTATCTTACATGATTCAAATCCCTACCTTGCGGCCATATGTCTATAAAAGAGGTACATAGATGATATAATAATGGTCTGGGATACAACAAAGGGTGATTACACTACTTTCCTTCCCTGTTTCAATTCTTTAAATCCTCATCTCAAATTCACTATGGCGACTAGCAACTCCTTGCTTCCATTTTTGGATTTGGCCATCAAGATTGACAGGGATCACATATTGGTAGATCTATTCCGCAAAGAAACAGATCGTAATACCATTCTACGATTTGATAGCTTTCACCCACAGGCCCTTAGGGAAAGTATCCCCTATGGGCAATTTTTGAGAGCAAGGCGGAATTGCACGAAAATCAGTGACTATTCCACTCAGGCTGGAATTATCTCCACCAGAGTAACGGATAGAGGTTACCCCCATGCTTACTCAAACAGGCACGGAAGAGAGCCAGATACCAACATTGTGATATATTACTTACCAGGCAGAATAGACCTGATGTTACCAATCAACGCATTGTATGCGTAACTACCTTTAATTCCTACCACCAAGAGATCAAAAAAATTATCCATAAACCTGGGCATCTCCTCCAACTAAACAACCCTGAATTGGAGTGGCCACTGTTTGCTTTCAAAAAGGGTAAAAACCTTAAAAACTGGCTATCACAAGTAGATCGAGCCAAACCAGCCCCTCGACAATACACTCTTCATTCGCAATGGGGCTTCCAACCTATTTTGGGACATTTCCCATGTGGTTTTTGTAATGCTTGCACATCTACTACGGCCTGCTTCACTGTCTCCATCAATGAGAGAGTATGGTCCCTCAAGCAACACACTACGTGTAATTCTACCAACGTGATCTATGTCATTATCTGTCCATGTAACAAATCCTATATAGGTAAGACAGCGAGATCCATTAAAATGAGGATCTCGGAACATAAATCGAGAATACAGACTAATACCAGTAATGCCCCGTTAGTGGCCCATTTTTTGGCACTAGGCCACAATTGTGACGACTTCAAATGGTGGGCACTGGAACGAGTGATAGGGACAGACCGACTCAAGACAGCAGCTAAACTATCGCAAAGGGAGCAGTGGTGGATGTACCAAACTGACAGCTACCATAGCGGCTTAAACCACCAAGAAGAATGGCTTCATTGCATCACTAGAAAGCCATCGGAAAGTATGGTGCTGATTACACCATTTGCGGAGATGTCTACCTTCAGGTGATTGTCTACCAGGAACTGCGTGTCATCAGGCCATACTATTTATTTATTTATTTATATGCACAACACTCCCTTTGTCAGTACTGATTTGATACCTGCCTTATTCCCTATCACCTCCAGGAAAACTGGACTTTATTATGGCACAATTTCGGTCCCCATATATTGCTCTCTTCTCAGTATACATGTTTGATGAGGAGGCCATTGTATGGGCATTTACCGATTCTTGGGTCATGAATATTGGGATACCCACGTGAATTCTATATGCACATCTACACAGGAGTGGAGTGCATATACCTTTTCTGACCCAATCATCGATTTGGGCATGGGGATGAGCCTTTCCCCTTTTTTCTCTGCCCTTATGCAGGCGGGCTCAGCATTGGTTTATCCGTCATTGCTGTGAAAAAATATTTTTTAGATACACATTCGCACAGATGTGATATACTTATAGCCTTATCTTACCTAATTAGTGGGTTTTGCATGGAGACGCGTCCCCTCTGCCGTTTTTCTGCCTTCATGCAGGTGGGTACGGCATTTGTTTTGCGCCTCTGACGAATTTATTGTAAGAGTCAGGATTCACTCATCAGTCACGTGACTACTTGGCACAGTCACGTGTGGAGTGGACCCGGTACTTCAGGAAGTGGATGCGGCACTCGTTTTGACTTCCGATTCACTTCGGAGCCAAATGAGGATTGTACGCATTTGGCAGGATTCCCTTGTGCTGGTTTTACAAGACCGCGGCTGGTAAAAATGAAACCTTGCACATTACACGTCCAGCAGTAACACGGGACCCGACACGTAGGTAAGACCACGACTACTTCCTTCCTTCATTTCATTTTCATTTTCACCGCCGTACAAATGATTTTGTTTTTGAAACTGTTTTCCACTCTGATGTTGGAAGATCGGGTTATAGGCCAGGGCGAGTCGATTTAACTGCAGGGTTTTTTTCACTTTACTGCTATATTCCATGTTTATGGTTAACAGCGTCTATACATTATGTCACTGTGTATTCATGATAGTTCGTTTGTGAATTTAATACCTTCTGGTATATATGGCTAGACAACGATAGGGATTGTTACCCTGACCTTTGCTGCATTGCTTAACAATTTTTTCCCCCCCTATGATGGGAACGTAATACATTAGCAATGCTAATTGTTTAATCCTCAGGCTAGCTTTGCCTAAACTACAGCTATATGTACTGATTTGGCATTTAAAAACATCTATGATGAACTGAGGGAGATGTCTTTACCCGCATTAGACTGGATGGAATTTTTTATCAGAATTTTTTATGTACTTGACAATTCCTTATTTACTGATCGCTGGCTCTTCTCTCCTTTTTTCTCTTGATTTTCTGTGCCAACAGTATCATACACTGTATAGGTGGGACTCACATCGAGTGTACCTACATTTGAATTCTATTCCACCAAGATACCACTACTCCGCAATAGAGAGACTCTCTCACTTTTCTGCTTCTTTCTCTGTGGCTTCACTCAGGAAGAGTGACTTTCATTAATTTTGAAGGTATGGATCTCTCCTTTGTTGAATGTTGAACTGTTAAGGTGCTTTTTACTCTGCAGGTTAGTTATTTTGCCACTGGGATTGAAGTGAGTGCCATGACTAATTTAGGTTCTCCTCTCCCTGCTACCTGCCTGGTCGGATTCATTTAACTGTGCATCCGTGGCTAGGGTTTAGGGACGTTATGTTCCTCTACGTCCTCCTATCCATTTAGGTTTCCACACCATGACTCTGATTGAGCATACTATGTGTGTGTGTTTTTTGAAGCAATGTTAAGAACTACATCATTGTTGCTTGTATGGAGTAACTGTGGGGTTGCTAGTTCAGGTCAAGGATTTTAAATTATGTGTTTTTAACTTTAATAGGTGCATTGGTTTATACCTTTTTCTTTTCTTATTCCTTGTCTTTTATTCTTTTGATGTAACCTCAGTTATGAATCAAATTAAGATGGAACGTATTGACCATCTTTACAAACAGAGGAAGAATCAAGTGAAGAAAGGACATATGGAACAACATCAAGATATTCACTTATTGTCTGGTAAAAATTGTGTGCGTTCTCAATAATTTATTACCAATTCTGTCCTGTCCTGAGGAAGACGACTGTCAAGCCTTCTCTCTCCTTTTTTGTAAAGAGATAGACGTCTTAGACAACTTTTGTAGGTCGTCGAAACTACCTTTTCTTAGAAACCAGTGCAGCCCATGAGATTGATGGTAGCTGCACCAGGTACTGGTTGTTGACTATTTAGGTTGAATGGTGACAAGTAGTGCATTTCATTTTGTTTTTTATCACTGATGCACTCTCAGCTTGTCAGATTATTGTAAATCCAATTTGCAATAGGGGATAACAATTGAACTTTACAGAAAATGTCATTAATTGTTCATACCCCTATTGTTTTTTGTCTTCCCTTTTTCTTTTCTTTTTCCCTCCATTCTATTCTCTTTTTTGTATATTTTTGTTTTGGAATATATAATTTTTACTATTTTTGATATTGGAATTTGGTTTTGTGCAATATGTTCTTGAATTGTAATTGCATTATGCACTGTGTGTCCACCCTACATTATAGGATGTTCATTAGATCAATATGCACTTTAACTGGAGATATCTAACATTGATTGTCTGTTTTTTCTGTTTTTATGCTGTTTTACCATGGACTCAGCACTATGTGTAATGTTATTAGATATGTGTATAATAAAGACTGATTGATTTTATACTATGCTTGACCTGGCCTATCCCCTCATTGAGCTCCTACATTGAGAGCAATTTATCCCGCTTTATCCTTTCAGTGGTGTGATTCACGTGACCCCTCTCCTCTTCTGTTACTTGTTCTGTTATTCCCCTGGGTCTACGTGGTTGGGGATGCCTATCCTTGATTATATGATGATCTCACCACGCAGCACTTGCAGGATTAATACACTCTTTCCTATGATTCGGGCACTTAGTCTCTTCTGCAACATATTTCTAAACATTTTAGGCCTTATTGGTCAAAGGCTCCTTCTTTCTTATGTCTGCTTCTTTCTTTATTCAAAGCATCTGTATATTACCACATCAATTACATTGCCTGGGTGTTCCCTTATTTCATTGCTTCATGTAGCTTGATTTCTCTTCAATGCTATTTGCTTTTCAACAATACTATTTTGCAACCTAAACAGACTCTCCTGCAGAGTGCCCGAACAAACGTATTACACTTTATTTTTCCTTTTACTTACTTAATATTTAACAGAAGTGGTAATAGTTACTACCTTTATTTTGTTATTTTCACATACGATGTTGAATTATAAGAGCAGTACAACATGGAGCATTCAGCAACACCGCATCTTGACTCGGAACTCATAATGTGGTATTAATGCTATTTCTTCCATGGTCAGCATGTTTTTCATGACTTAGACAAATACTCAAGAGTAGATCTGCAGGTCACTGTTAGCTTCATTGCCTATTCTTAGGTAGGTACATGTTTCTCCACTCCAGGGGCTTACATGTTGCCACAAACCCCAGTTCCACCCAACAATGTCACCACTTATTCACACATGAAAACTGTTTCAAGTTTAAATGATTGAATATTTCCAGACACACAATTTGAAGAAATTACAAATATGCACAGCCTATCTTCTTTTTCTTCAAAATCCACTTATTGATCCCTGCCGAGAGAGTGCCAACCAATGGACAGTAAATGCATCAAGTAGCTGCACATTTTCCCAAGTCCACTGCACATAGGTGCACACATTACCTGCTTTTCACAAATGATATTGATATGATTGATGTATGTTAAAATACAGTCTGCAACTCAGAAATAACCATAAACATCGTAAACAATTCCTAGTATTCTGTGGGCTATCCAGAAAACTGTCCTTATGAATATGCAATACCAGGACTGTTCGAAGGTTTCATCTGTTATTCCCATTCTTGCTTTCAGCCAGCATCCACAGGTGTGGCTAAAATAAATGTGAGTAATAGTTAGATATGCCCTACTTGTGTCTCTTTTCCCAAAGTATATTTAAGCAATAGAACATGAGCAAACGGGGCATTAGCAAAGTGATAGTTTTAACATTAGCCCCAGGGCATTATCTGATCGGTTATGCCTCCCCTGCAAGGGTTGTATTGCTCTTAGTTTCCCGGCACATTGTACTGGGGTACTAATAGTGTTCTTTTCTCAAGCTAAGAAACAGCGTGTTTGCTGTTTCTCAACTTGAGGAAAACCTACGAGACAAGATGGCTAACATGGATCTGGCAGCTAAGGGAAGAAGATGTAGACCCATCTCCATTTCCATGGTGGTCATTTGCGGGAAGGAGATTCACTGGGAACAATGAGTGTTCCTGGCACTGGCTGCCATTTTGTGATAATCCTATCACTTGCCGCATCGCCCTGGCTGAACTGCTTCTGCAGCACTAAATCAAATCCCCCGCCCCTGAGCCTGTCATCAGCAGACTCGTACCGCCCATTTCCCAACGCCAAAGCACGTCTCGTGTCAACAATCGCTGCGCCTCAGCTAATGACGTGTCGCCATGGAAATGGCTGGACGCCTCTTTCCTCAATAAGTATAAACAGACCGTTTCCCAACACACAGCAGCAGATTTTCGATTCCATTTCTCTCTCTGTGTTACTTTGAGTATTCTGTGACTCGTTTCTGTGCTCTGGTCAGCTACCTTCGCCGCTTGTAGCCCATGTGAACACCAGTACCATCTCTGTAAATTATTTTACTTTGTTTACCACACAATGGCTACAATAATGCCCTACATGTACGAGCCCGAGTATACCGAGGAGGAACTACTGGAAAGGGAAGCACGCGAAAACGATGGGGATTCGGACGGCAGTTGGGAGGACGATTCAACAGATGAAGAGCCTGGGCCTAGTCGCATGGACGGCGTCTCCACCTGGTGCACATGCAATCGGTGCGAGCTAATGCGAACCGAGGACGAGAACTGCTGCTGCCGTGAAAACTCGGGATGCTTGGCCTACATTTCGGAAGGCGAGCCACGACCGCAATGCATCACCGAGCTGCCAGACTTTAGGGCAGCCTGCCTCACACGGGCCGTGTTGAGAATAATGATGGTGCTTATGCACGAATTTCACGCAACTGTTTGTCCTCGTAATCCGAGTAACGAGTAAGTATACTCCGCTTGTCATGCCACTCCTATTTCATGTTCTACTACTATATCCAAAATTATATATTCATATCATAGTAACGCATGAAAGTCGTTCAATAGTGTGCATTGTCTATATAGCATTTGTCCGTGCAGAATGCCATTAGTTACAAGAATTGTCATTGACAACAAACGTTTATTAAACTTATCTTGGTCATTTAAAAACAGTTTGTTTCATTCCTTTTCACAGGTGGTACAGGCTGGTAGCCTATCGTTCCTTTACATGGTGGCTCCACGGGAGGCTTGGACACCGCGTTCGAAGAGTGATACCCGCCTGTGCCGTTCGTGCCATAAGAGAAACGTTCCTGAGTGACAGCGGTCAGTACAGGGGATTTTCTCTCGCTGTGCTGCAACCTGACCTGTATAATCTTTAAAGTCTTGTATTTTTGTGTCATGAAAATAAGATACAAAATAAAACACCACATACATTTTAACAACGGTTGTTTCAATTTTTTAAATGAATCAAGTGTGTCTCCATTCAAGGATGGACGTCAGACATCTGTGCTCTGAATGGGTGAAGGTCTGGTCGCTGTGAAGCAGGGTGGTCACTATCTATCTAAGCTAACATAAAATATTCTCGATAATGCATGCACTAAACAACACTTGTTCAAAGTCTTTCAGTAGGTTATGTCTCTATAAAAGTCACACATATATCTATACTAACAATTACCATTGGATTATACAGGCCTTAGGTTAAGGGTCTTGACCACTATAATACACCGGTTGAAGTGTGGGTCTGTGCTCACAAGAATCTCCGGTATGTGGCATTTATTATTGATAAGCAACGATATACTATCAAAGGCAGTTCGCACCTGTGGATGAGCGCTGGCATGTGGGGCTGTCTGGGGCGCGAACGGCCAAGGTGCCAAACAACATGTACACTTCACAAGGTATCCCACGCCAAGGGGCCATCGGTCACATGGCCTCCTCAGACCCCGTGTCTCCAGCCAGGCCTCCCCTCGAAGCAGGCCGCCCCCCTGCAATCCACATTAGTGTGTCTCTATTCAGCAGTCTTCCTGTGCCTTATCTGCACGCCCCAGTCACCTCCATCCCACCCACCCTCTATCAAAGGCGGTTCGCCCCAGTGGGTGCGCGCTGTCAGGGGTGCGAAAGGCCAAGGTGCCAAACTACATGTACACTTCAAAAGGTATCCCACGCCAAGGGGCCATCGGTCACATGGCCTCCTCAGACCCCGTGTCTCCAGCCAGGACTCCCCTCGAAGCAGGCCGCCCCCCTGCAATCCACATAAGTGTGTCTCCATTCAGCAGTCTTCCTGTGCCTTATCTGCATGACCCAGGCCCCTCCATCCCACCCACCCTCTATCAAAGGCGGTTCACGCCAGTGGAGGCGCGCTGTCAGGGGCGCGAAAGGCCAAGGTGTAAAACAACATGTACACTTCAAAAGGTATCCCACGCCAAGGGGCCATAAGTCACATGGCCTCCTCAGACCGTGTGTCTCCAGCCAGGCCTCCCCTTGAAGCAGGCCGCCCCCCTGCAATCCACATAAGAGTGTCTCCATTCAGCAGTCTTCCTGTGCCTTATCTGCACGCCCCAGGCCCATCCATCCCACCCCCTCTATCAAAGGTGGTTCGCACCCGGGGATGAGCGCTGGCATGGGGGCTGTCACGGGCGCAAACGGCCAAGGTGCCAAACAACATTTACACTTCAAAAGGTATCCCACGCCCAGGGGCCATCGCTCACATGGCCTCCTCAGACCCTGTGTCTCCAGCCAGGCCTCCCCTTGAAGCAGGCCGCCCCCCTGCAATCCACATAAGTGTGTCTCTGTTCAGCAGTCTTCTTGTGCCTTATCTGCATGTCCCAGGCCCATCCATCCCACCCACTCTATCAAAGGTGGTTCACACCTGGGGATGAGCGCTGGCATGGGGGGCTGTCACGGGCGCAAACGGCCAAGGTGCCAAACAGCATGTACACTTCAAAAGGTATCCCACGCCCAGGGGCCATCGCTCACATGGCCTCCTCAGACCCTGTGTCTCCAGCCAGGCCTCCCCTTCAAGCAGGCCGCCCCCCTAAGACCACGACATACATACGTCATTCATTCACAAACACACCCCTGTTTCTAATACTTTATAAACCACTTGATATGTCTCATGAGAACATCTTTGTGCTTTGCAAGTCAACTCCTGAACGTGCTACCTGGCAACCACTGAGATCTACGCTAATCTGCTCATCGTCGTGCTATCCGTGAACTTCTGTGACCGCTTAGAGCAAACCCATCAGTGTGCTACCTGTGGCCACCCACCTATTCTCCTGCAACATACTGCTCTGCTTGCTGAATCCAACTGTTTGTTGGTCAAGGTAAGGCCATGTATCCTATTCATATTTCGCAGATTTTTTATTTTTCTATCTATTTGCGAGTAGAGTACACAATAGAGCTATGTTCATTGGTCTCATTGCTGTTGACTTGAGTTTCCATTGCTATGCTATCAATAGATCTATTTATTTTCATCTTTGTCTATTGTCATCGAATTGCATCCTTCGGGGGTCCAGTCTATAATGTAAGCATGTTTCCTTCTCGTGCAAGACAGAACATCCAAGGGACGAGTCACATGTTCAGATTTTAGTCACATCATTTATACATTTCTGCAACTTATGCAAATACTAAGCTGCACATAATCAACTGGTATAGTTCCTGCGACCAAAACAAACCTTGCATTGATCATTGTATGATTCATTTACTTTTGTATCAAATCTTTATTTATGAAGATTGTATAATAATGTCGATATTTACTTTTCAGATTTATCAACAATGCCTGCCTGTTCGATTAGCGGTTGCCCTTCGAAGGCCCATGCGAAATCTGAAGGCACTACAATGCATGTATTCCCGAAAACTGTTGATCGAATAAGAGAATGGGTCAGACATTGTGGATATCCACTGGATGAGCTGGAAAGTAGAGTCCAACAAGTCTTACAGGACATGAGGGGTGATCGATACCGCATCTGCAGCCGGCACTTTTCCTTGGACATGTACACAACATCTTGGGTAACAAAGAAGAATAAACGGCGAACGACACGGAAATTGCTCGAAAACGCTATTCCCACTCTATTCGTCCACATTCCGCCACCGGTGAGTCAAGTGTCCGGATTTAGCTTTAGGCCTCCGGTAGTGTGTAGGTAGCTGAATGGATTAATTGATATTGTAGGTGTTCTATCCCTTGTAACAATTTCGATATCGATATGAGTGTATAGCTTTTTGAATAATGACATTTATCAATATATTCTTTTTCGATTTCATAACCCACAAACGAAATGTATATATATGGGAACAGGGAATTGTGCTGTATTGAGCATTTTTCAAGTATTCAGTCGCCTTACATGGCTATTTTTAATATTGGCATTTCATTATCAATCATTAATTTACCTTTACAACTTCTTGAACTCCTTGAATCTGAAGCAAGAACATTCTACATCCTTGACGTGGTCACAGTTATCAACCACTTCTAGCGCGTATCAGGTAATCTTACTAGGCTAATCCACTACAGATTTGTTTTATGCATGTCACGTAATAGTTTTATTCTATTGTGTAATTATTTTACCGAATGTTTGGTTAGTGCTTTCCAATTGATATACACCTTAGTTATCATCCACTGGTGTTTGTTTTCAGTTATAATTAGTGTTATCCATACTAAAGCAAGTACTGTCTTTCAGGGAGATGCTGAAGCGTCTGCCACATCTAGAACATTTCTAGATGTTCTTCACCAGCAGGAGGTATGGATACTGACAGCTCCATCGAGCGTCATCATCAGAGCTGGAATTCTTGTCGTTTGATTGATCTACACAATGTTTCATTCGTGATTAGCCGTTGATATGTACCTGTGCTGTCAGGTTTGTGTTATGTTTTCACTATTGTAATCCTCACTAATGCAAGTTCTATGTTTCAGGCAGTTGATAGAGCGTCAACCCCTGCACTTGATGCGCAGCCTGACATTCAAGTAATTCCAGGGGAAGTGGAAGCGGGACCATGCGTATACGAATCGGCGCAACAGCTTTCGGAAGTGCGCACTACATTTGCAACATCCATAGATATTCTTCAGCAGCACGAGGTATGGATACTGACAGCTCCATCATGCGTGATCATATAACGTGATTCCATTTGCTATACTTTCTTCCCTATTAACGCAAGTGCTGTGTTTCAGGGAGACGACAGAGCTTCCACTACAATCACAACATCCCATTTAGATGATGCAGATGTAAATAAATCGGAGAAATAAGTCGATGAAATGTGATCATATTTAGATTTTCCTTGATTCTTTTACACAATGCATCATTTGTGGTTATCTCTTTATATGTACCTGTGCGTTCGACCCCAAGTATGTGTTATGTTTCCATTATTGAAAACCATACTAATGCAAGTACTGTGTTTCAGGGAGACGACGGAGCTTCCACTACAATCACAACATCCCATTTTGATGATGCAGATGTAAAGGAATCAGAGAAATAAGTCGATGAAATCTGCATATTTATATTTTCCTTGATTGTTTTAGACAATGCATCATTTGTGGTTATCTCTTTATATGTACCTGTGCCGTCGACCCCAAGTGTGTGTTATGTTTCCAATATTAAAAACCATACTAATGCAAGTACTGTGTTTCAGGGAGATGCTGATGCCTCCTCTCCAATACAACCATTCACGGCAGTCCATGCAGAGCCAGAGGTATGGATACTGACAGTTCCATCGAAATAGATCATCACAGGTCGAATACTTGTCGTTTGATTGTTGCACACAATGTTTAAATCGTGTTTGGCTATTGAGATGTACCTGTGTGTTTGTCCTCATGTGTGTTTTATGCTAACAATATTTTGATACATAGTAATGAAAGTACTATGTTTCAGTGAGACGATGGAGCCTCATTCCGTGCTTTCTTTGCGGATACAGAAAATATAGTCGTTGCAGCACAAGAGGAAGGGAGGACATGCGGAAACGAATCGGAACTACAGCGTGCTGATGTTGAAGGTCGAGTCAAAAAAGTTGCAAAGAAAAAAAACAAAAAAAGGTTAGTTACAAACAGTTCATAACTTAAAAAAAAATGTTTGTGCTGGGGACTATTTTATGTTTTTTTCCAGTCAATTGGACTACACTTCATCTTCTGTTTAAACTGAACATCCCTTTCCCAATCTCTCCTCTAGTTACCCGTGGGTGTCAGAACTATACATACACAGACAGTGAAGCGAATGAGAGATGTTGCTTGCCAGACCATGTACACTATGGAGGAACTATTAATTGAGGCGAGGCATGTTCAGGCGCGAGATGCTCATGTCCAATGGCCAGAACATGAATTAACTGTGTTTGGAGAATACAGCAAAGTTGCATTGGACCATTGCTACAGTGCGACCGCACCACCACAAGAAGATGATATTGAATGTATTGAAGATAGCTCAGAAGTAGTTGCAGATCGATTCACACAATCTACACCCGCCAAAAAATTGCCACCCAAAAACATGCCGACATTGTTGTGTTCTCCCATCAATGTTGAAGTAGCAGATGTCGAAATGACAGAGAATGAACCAGCCGCAGCATCCATAGACGCATCAGAACTTGATAGCAGCGATATTACTTTCCAATGTGTTAAAATCTCTGCAACGTCACAGGCCGAAACAACGTTGACGCAGGATGACAGTCTAATGAAAGAGAGCAAATACATTGTATTCGACAGTTGTTTGATGGATATTATAAGTATGGTGAAATGTGGGCATTCAATTAGAGGGAAAGTATGTGGGAAGCCATTGATTAATGTGACTCGTCAAATAAAAGGCAGTAACGTCAAAATAAATGCCGCCTGTCGATTAAATCATAGGTTCTCATGGTCTGCACAAACGATGCTGGGGAAAATGCCAGCAGGCAATCTACTGTGTGCAGCTGCATCACTTTTTAGTGGCTCCAGTTTTAGAAAGTTAGAAACTTTCTTTCAGTTGGTGGGACTCCATTTCATTTCTAAATCGCTGTACTACATATACCAACGTGATTATCTGTTTCCGGCCATTAGTGATGCTTGGAAAATTGAACAATTGTCTCTAGCAAGTACATTCAAAGGGAAAAGTTTCAGGCTAGCCGGCGATGGACAGTGCGACAGCCCTGGATTTTCTGCCAAGTACTGCACCTACCACTTTCAGGACATGGATAGTAAGAAAATTGTGAGTTCGGTGGTCGTGCAGGTAACACAATGTACATCCTCAGTGGCCATGGAGAAACTAGGATTTGTAAAATCAGTGGAATATCTACAATCAAGGGGAATGCACATCGACCTCATAGCCACGGACAGACACGTTTCAATTGCCAAGACAATGATAGAGCAGTTCCCGCTTATTAATCATCAATTTGACGTATGGCATCTTGTTAAATCAATCAGTAAGAAAATCTCGGCTTCAGGAAAAAAAAGGTTTTGAAAGTATTTTGCAGTGGTCCCAGTCTATCACCAACCATCTTTGGTGGAGCTCAAAAACTTGTGAAGGGTCAGTGGAAATACTACTTTAAAAATGGCGGTCACTGATGCACCACTGTACCAAGGTTCACCGCTGGTCAGAAAACCTACATTTCCACCAATGTGAACATGACCCTTTGTCCCCAGAGGAGGCAAGGAAGAAGAAGTGGTTGATTCCATCTTCACCGACACACAAAGCCATTGACAAGATTGTTTTCGACAAAACTCTATCAAGAGATTTGAGAGGACTGGCAGAATTCTGTCACACAGGAGATTTGGAGGTGTTCCACAATATGTGCCTAAAGTACAGGCCAAAGCGCTTGCATTTTAGCTTTCGGGGCATGAAACATAGCACTCTATTAGTGGTCTTGGCTCATAACAGCAATGTCGGACGTGAACAATCTAGGACTAGGGGTAAAGTAAGGATGCCTCGCTACACTAAGGTGTTTTCAAAACGAAGTAAGCAATGGGTGATCAAACCAGTCTATGATGAAATGCAGTTCGACTTTGTGAAAGGCCTTATTGTTGCTGTGTTAGAGAAGCACAGATATGGAATTTTGGACGTTTCTGTGCAGAGCAGTGATCCATTGCCACCGAACATTGCAACTGTGCCATGTCCACCCGAAGCACAGCTGGTTGTGAAGTACAAATCCCGGTTTAAATAATTGCAATACGATTGTCTTTTTGTAAATAAATGTTATTGTACAGTGTACCTGTAAACCTAACCACTACCTTCACCATCATGGGTGGCGAACAAGCTGGGTGTCTACTTTGAATTCTCTCTATTCACCTCATATATGTGTATGTATATATTTTTCTCATGTCTCATCTCATGTAAATGTAAATGCTGTGCACTGTTGCGCACTGTTAACGGAGGGGAAGCTTGCGTATTGCAAATAATAAAACAAACAAACAATAAATCTCACTTTTAACTCAACTCCTGTGGTACTTTATACTTTCCCTGACCTTCCGCCAAAAATTAAATGTCTCCATAGTTATGATTCTTTGGGGCTGCAAAGCTCGCTGACAACGGGGACAAAATTGGGGCCCTTAGAACGCACCAAGCGGGCCGTGGCATTTGGGAGAGAAGCCAATTCGCATTTGCACATTGTGGCGCACTACATAGAGGGATTCTAAACTTCAAGTTCTCACAGATGTCTTTACTACGGGATGTTGCAAATAAAGAATGCGAAGGACAGCGGCTTTGATTTTCAGCTCACGCCTAGAAGAGGCCCACAAGTCGCACTGGAAGTATATGGGTCTATTTTTTTTTTACCTTGAAACAGGGACCATGCCGAAAGAACTTCATTTGAAGGGGGTGCACAATAACGTAAGAGACAATAAGGCAGAAAATTCAGAAACTAGACCGAGTTTCATTTTAGTTCAGTATACGAAAAATCGTTTTCAAGAGCACGGTCGGATTTACAGACTGCATTACGCAGAGACACAATGGAAATTTCAAATATAATGTGAGTAGATCTTTAGACGCTTTTATACCGGAATGAAGAATTAATGAATGGATGCATGAATAAATGAATGAATGAAGAGCTAGGAAAAACAAGGAAAACGTGTTCGTAGTGGGCACATGGGCATGCAGGTCCACAGGTCTCACCGATCTCGGTCCTTGGCCCAGCCACTTTTCCCTGCATGCCTACCTGCACTACGGGACTGTCTCTATATCCTTCAGCCCCTTCTCCCGGCATTTACCTTGCACTTGCCACCAGCTGGCCTTATTATTTATCTTGTATTCTACTAACCATGTACAGCACTTTTACCCCCCTCTCCCCTTCCCCTTGCGCGATCTGAAAGACACCTGGGCTAGTAGGATCGTTGTCTGTCTGCCCTTGTTCCCCCCTGCCTCGTTGCGCCTTGAAACACTTGTGTATAGGCGCGTTACAAATGCCATATCATATATCATATCATTCCACACGCATGTAGACAAACTGTTGTTTCTCATTGTGTGTTGGCCTCGATTTATTTCGTTACTTTTCGCATTGATTTTAGAGCCGAACATACACCATTGAACTATCCTTGCAAGCAAATAGTTTCTGATCGGCCGTAATAAATAAAATATTTTTTTTGTTTTCATAACAGGTATTTGATCCCATTCTGCTACTGTCATCGGTTTGAGACACCGGCAGATGGTTTTTTCAACAGACACCTGCAGCTTTGTGTGAACAACTGGAGCACACTGACAATTTTATGGGACGATCGCCAAGGGCCCACATGCCCTTACGCTGTACTAGTGGCTAGAAGCAACATATCAACCTTTACGATGGACTAGTGCCTAGTTGATGGAACAGCCTTGCGGTTCACCGAGCTTCCAAAGTGCTTCTTTTAACGAAAACCAACACCCTGTGTACCTTAAAGGAACAGCGCGTGACTCAATATAAACTTATACGGATTTGCGGATACAGATAAAAGAAAATAAATGGCTTTCGGAGTTCATATGGCAATTGCTGAATATTCTCTAAACATTTAATGTCAAATAGATGTACTTTACCAAATGTACCGTGTTGCTGTTTGATTTTAAAGTACAGTTTCATATTCCGAATTGTGGCGCACTGTGTTGTGAGATGGTCTGTGTTGGTTTCCGGGTTCTGTGTGGAGTCACGTAGAAAACGACTGGGCGCGTTTGCCTACGCAGCACAGTAACGTCACGGAGAGAGGCGAGGAATATAAATGTTTTGATAATGTCAGGGGCGGGGGATTTGATTTAGTGCCGCAGAAGCAGGTCAGCCAGGGCGATGTGGCAAGTGATAGGATTATCACAAAATGGCAGCTCCCTGGTGCCTGTTTTCACGTGCGTTTAATGGACGAAAACTCGGGTAAGGTCCATAGGAAAGTTTTCTAAAATCGAGCCACTTAGGCTTAAAAAAACATGGCCGACCCGTAGGGACAATAAAAATGTTTACTGGACCATGCCTTTAAGCTCTACTAGATTGATTGCTTTTCATAAGGAACAGGATAACTTTTCAACTGTTTATTCAAAGAATTGTTTTGGTCTCGTCTGATGTGGGGAGTGAACATATCATTAATTTCACTTGTTTGTTTTTTAAATGGTATTGATTTTAACAGTGAACTTTTTTTAATGAGATTATATATGTATATGTATTGTGGAACTATGGATATTTTGTATGTATTTGTGGAAGGTTTCATTTAAACCACATCACAACAAAAAATAAAATAAAAGGCTAAACCTATGAAGAACACCTTGTTGTGCAAATACTATCAAATAAAATCACATTTAATTTACAAACTCGTTTTGTCTGTTTACTTCATTCACTATTAAAATAACGTTTGCTTTAATTCCCTGATGAAAACTCTGAAACTTATTGCCACTGCCACTATGTGCTAATAGCCTTATTGCCCTCGGCAGTGGTCATTATCACTTGGGATATTGACCTTTCCCCAAATTATGTCCTTTGATTTCACTTTGAGACATAACTTGATGATGGCTCTTTCTCCCATGATAATGACCACTTCTTCAGCCTATAAGGCTATACTCAAACTCATATTGGGATTTTATTTTGTTCACTGCCCTTTAGATAAAAATAGACTAGCTGGGTTTGCACCAGGCTTGTTTCAGAAAGGTCATTTAGGTTCTTTGATTGGTTTATTGAAAATCGTTCCAGTCCTTTAAAAAATAAGGAAATTGTGATTCACACATGGCAACAGAAATGTCCTGATATATTGGTTCACCAGAGATTCAGCAGAATAAACAGTTCAGAATACAGAAATGTGATTGGCTGAAATCTGACTGAAACATGTGTTCCTGCCAACGATCTCTTGATTCAGATGTTGAGCTGAAACAATGTTTGAAACAGTAATATAGCAGAATCCTGGTAGCGAGTCTTAACCCAGCGGAAAAGCTTCATATTTTGTAATGTGCTGTGTAGGAATTAGAAAATGTGAAATGTGGCCTAAGGTTTCAGGATTTGAAGGCGGGTCCATTGTTCCTGAAGGACAGGGCTATACAAATTGTTGCATTTTCTGACAAAGATTGATAATAAACAATTGAAACATTGACATTGAACTATATAAATACACAGTCCTGGTAGGATTATATATTTGGTGGCATGTAAAGTAGGACATGAAACCTTGCAGATGATCATATTAGAAACGGCTATCATGTAACTGCTACAATTCAAGAGGAGCACCTACGGACGACTTGCTTTGAGAAAGGGACTAGAGATAAAAAACTATGTTATACTGACAGATATCCAGCTCTGAAACCAACATAAAACCATATATATATAGAGGAGAATTGCCTAGTATTTCGGTGCTGGACTGCCCCTGGGCTGGACAAAGACTGATATGCAGAGAAATGTCTTCTCTGCTAAAGGGACAGTAAGCTAAAGACTTGTTTGAGTCTCTCCCATGGGGTTATTCACCCAAGAACATGTCATTGGGCTGTGTTCGTGCTGGTTGAGAGATTCCCAGACCCCCTCTTGTTTTGCATAAATTAGCTTTGGGCCATCCTAAGTTACCAGGGCGATCCGGACGTGGACCCCTTGCTCACTGTTCTTAGAGATGCACAGCTTCACCTCACTGATGATACCCAACAAGGCTGAAACATGTGTATGGGGTTGCTGTTGGTACGCTTGTTCAGAGGAGAATTGCCTAGTATTCGGTGTTGGACTGCCCCTGGGCAGGACAAAGACTGATATGCAGGGAAATGTCTTCTCTGTGAAAGGGACAGTGAGCTAAAGACTTGGTAGAGTCTCTCCCAGGGGTTATTCACCCAAGAACAGGTCATTGTGTTGTTTTCGTGCTGGTAGAGAGATTCCCAGACTCCCCCCCCTTGTTTAAACTCATGGGGTACTTTTGCTAAGTGCATAGTGCCCAGGACATTGTTGCCTGGCATTTATTGTGCATATTGTCTTCTGGGCACGGATGCAGGGTATGCCCAATGAGCATTTGTGTATGGTATATGCATGCTGGAAAAGCATGACAGAAGACAATGCAATGTGTACTATTCAGCCCACAACAATCTATTAACCAGGCGCAAACCCATTTATAATGGTACAACAGGCACAATTAAGAGATATACCTCCTTTGCCTTTTGTGGTAATGTAGGCCGCGTTAAGGCTTTATCTCAAGAGGGATGTGAGTATGATTGAGTAACAACACACACAGGCAGGTATAACAGTCCAATATAAAGTAATGTTCAATCAAGTTTCTATAAAAATGTATATATGTTAATTAAGCACACCATATGCAATGATAACTAAATAGACACTGCTACTAAATCCCACCCCTCTAGAAAGAACACAGAATATGCAAGATAGTAAGATGCAGCACTGTGGATAATGAGATGGGGAAAGGCAATATAAATCACAATGTTAAAAAAAGATATGTTCTTGAGTTGCAAAAAGGGATTAATGTGACCTAGCCAGACTCTAGGGACACAACGTACTAGGGGGGCAGTTATCACTCAATAACACCTTTACAGTAATTTGGCAGTTCGACATGGCGAATCAGCCTTCTCGCTGCTGTCCTGCAGTTCAAATTGGTTCGAAATGTAGCAGTTGTGCTAGTCCAGTTGCAGGCAGGTGTTGAGGCAGGGTTGAATGGAGGCATGTTGCTGTTAAGACGATGTGGATCTTGGAGGTCTCCCAGGTCAGTTCATCGGTCTAGGTTCAATGTTATCAAGCTAGTGACAGGATGCACAGGTGAGTCGGTTCAATGCAGGGGCTTGAAAGGTGCAGTTGAAGTTTGTCATGGTCTATGGAATGCCTCACAGCATGTGAACAAGTAGAAATGGCCCCATGCCTCCACAGGACGTCATTACTCACACTAATTCAGACTCCGACGATGTAGGTTACCAGAGGCCACCTCAAGGTGGATGTGATGATGCGGCATCCCTCATGAGCTCATTCAGAGCTATTTTTGAACACATGAATTCACATCTCACTGTAATATAACTTTTGTAAATGCATCAATGACTACTTGTTTCATATGCTGTAATTCAATTTTTGTATTCAGCAGAGGCACACCTATGCCCACCAACCAACCACATCCTGAACACCCATACCTTCCCACCTCCAACATCCCAAATGCCCATGCCCATCCTACCTCCCACATCCCCTAAATAGGGTTTGTGGCATGACATCCTCTACGTCTATTGTGCCGTGCCAAGTCAATGTGTAGCAGGTGGTGAGATGCTATCTCTGCTAAAAGCACCTCCATCGCAGATCTCCCCATGTGTTTTGCCTTAATAAAACTGACTGAGTGACTCCTCAATAATGCTGCAGAATGAGAGTAATGGCCCTCAATCCAGTATCATTGATGGAGGAAATTTACTTGCCAGCACACTTTGTGCCACTACTGTGACAGCAGCAGTGTATTATGTCACTGTCCTGCTCTGTCTCTCCACAGCACATGCCACCCTCATTGATGCCCCCTGATTGGCATCACACATGTCCTGAGAGTGCCCCAGTTGCTCCTGTGTCATGACCTCCATGTGCTATCTGCCTCTGCTCCATCAGGATGAGGCTCTGCCCTATCATGTCAAGTATGTTTTGGGGTACTGGTAATGGTGGGTCGTGGAACAGTTTCCTCCAAATTCACAAGGCCCGCCATCTACCGTCTCATCCTCATCAGGAGTGGAATCACTAACCTGATGCCGCGTAGGTTGACCAGTGTATAAGGTGATGATGTCATGGTTAGAGTAGAGAGGGAGGGAAGAGGACTAGATACCTGCTGATGTGCACCCCTTGCAACAACAGGAATGCATGGGATAGAGTTTTGTCCTCACTGTGTGATGCAGTGCACTGGCTAGCACACTGGGTGGCCTCTTCAAGTGGCTTTAGCAAAGAACAAACATTGTCCAACATTTCCACTTTGTGTGTGTTAAGTAAGCTGCATACATTTTCCGGCTCTGGCTAGTACAGTAGCCAGTTACTGCATTGCACTGTTCTTTCAGAAGCTCCAGCACATAGACAGTTAAGTTTCTCTGAGTTTTCTTTGCAGTTTCTGGCTAGTTGTAGGGGAGATGGCAGTGTGACCGCAGCTTCCCTTACATATTCTGGGCACTGTATGAGTGGCTAAGGTGGGTGCAAATCAACAGGAATCACACTTACCATCACGTCTAGTGGCGGCCACTGGCTTATGAAGCTGGTGGCTAAAAGATGGTGGACATGGGCAAAGCATGGTTTTGACAATCCTACAGCAGCTACAACATTAGATACGTTGTCAAATGTCAAAAAGTCCACTAGTAAACTGAGGATTGAGCAAAAGTGCCACAGCCAAATTTACTTTCCGCTATAGATTGACTCCCCTGTGGAAAGTGCTATAAAACCCTTTCATATACTAGATGGGCTGCTGAAAAATGTATTTGGCGGATGCTGCCCTGGACATGGCTATTGAAATGTATAGGCAGAGGAGACCCAATGCATAGTGATGGCCATGACATATGTGCCTTGAACACTGGTCCACATGTCCATTGCTATGTGGACATTCTTAGCATCACAGTGGTGCAAAACCAATCTCACTGCTTCCACAACTTAGCCGTTGAGACATGTTACTGGAGGAGAGGATTTGCTAAGAATTTCTCAGTGTGGGTTGACAAGTTCATGAAACCATCTGAATCCATTGATATCGACAAAGGACTAGGGCATTAAATCTATTGCCAACATTACCCCAAGGCTGCCATTCAGTAAACAGAGCTTTTTCTGTATTTTGTGATATTATTGCCATGTGCCAAACCCTCAGCAACAGTGAGATTTATCACTGAAGGTAAAATAACAAGTTGTCTTCTAGCCATATGATCTGCAGGCAAAGTTGGTTTACCAGCGGGATTGTCAAAATCCGTGAATCAGCAGGCTTGCCTGGTGTGGTGTGGTGTGGGATGGTGGTGCAAATGTGTTCATTGCCTGCAGTTAAAAGATGCTGGGAAGCTGCCCCGCCCCTCTTTCCCTTTGTCAAACATGCAGATGATGACCTATCATGTGGTTCCATAGGAAAGAGATGCCCAACTGAGTATCAGGCTTCCTGCCGCAAGACACTTTTCTTACATATATGGTAGCTAGCAAGATGCACTTCTGCTTTTCTGACAAAAGAAAAAAACACCTCACCACAACAACATTTTTTGGGAGGGCTCTTCCCAAACTTGGTATCTCTTTGGTGGAGTGGATTCTGTGATGCTGCTCCTGGCTGAGGAGTCAGTGCTGTTGATGTAACGGACTGTAGGGTTCTGCTACCACTAGCATCTGTTTTTGTTGGTGTTGGTTTGGCCCTTTTTTGAGAAATACTGTAGACTGGCACATAGAGAGTGTCTGAGGCTTGTGCAATGTGTACAGTGCTCGCCTGTGCATGGGCTTCTCAATGCCTGCACCCTCTTATCCTTTCTGTTAGTCTCCTTCACCAGCTGTGGCCTCCTCTTCGTAGAGGTGTCTTGGTTTCCATCTTAAATCAGAAGCTGGTTCATGATATTTGCCATGGCCTTTATTGTCTGTCATCTGTTTATATGGAAATCAGAGGTGGGGAATTTCCGGAATCAAATCTTCATCATCCATGGATTGCTTCCTTTGTTGCTGAGCTGATTTCATATGTTCTCCCTCTTACATCTTGTTTGGTGGTGTCTTAGGGTTTTCCTCCCCCTGCTCCTGTGCCTCCATGCAACTGTTGTATGTTGAAAGGGGCTGCATGCAAAATTATATTTCTTACTAATAGACTGGTTTCTTTTGAGAAAGATACCCCTTTTACTTGCAGAGGAAGAGATCAGTGTGATGTCTGCACTTCTCCAATGCAAACATCTAGTGTTGTAGCAGGTGAACAACACCTAACAATTGCACTCCTGACCTATCCCTTACCCCATCCACTCCCACATGTGGGTCCTGCAGTAGATCCAGACATGTTACATGAATTGTCACTTCCCTTCAGTGAATGCACATAGTGTGTTCACTGCTTCAGCCTTTCCCCTACACCTGCAAAATGACTTGGGATTCTCAATGCTTTGGCCTTTTCTGCTTTGCTCATAGGGGTTCTCAGTTCTTTGGCTTGACCGTATGCTTAGTATATCCACATGGCTTCTCAGTGCTGTGCCCTCTCTTCCACTTAAAAATTAAAATGTGGTTCTCATGGCTATGGCCTTTCCTATGCCTTCTAAATGCACATGGTGTTCCCTTTGTCTAGTAGTACATGTACATGGGGTTCAAGGTGCATTTGCGGTTCTCAGTGTTGTGCTTGCTCCTCCGCCCACAAAATGTACACAGCGCTTTGGACTTCTCCTATGAAATGCACAGAGGGTTCCCAGTGTGCTTGTGGGTTTCTCAGTACAGCACCTCTTCTGTGCCTACACTATTCTTACGCAGTTGTCCGTGCTTAAGCCTTGTTCTGGCCTTAATAAATACATGCTGGTTCCCACTGTGTTGATCATCCTCTATGCCTGCTACCTGTAAGTAGAGTTCTCAGTGCTGTACTTTCTCCTCGTCCAACTAAAATGCAAATGGTGTCTGCCGCCCGTTTGCCTTTTCCAATGCCCAGTAAAGGCACAATGGGCTCTGGGTTTTGGACTCTTCCGTGGCCTAGTAAATACACATGCGGATCTCAGTATCTTGACCTTCTCCTCCACCTGCTAAATGCACATGGGGTTCTAGTGCCTTGGCCTTCTAGTATGTCTGCAAAATGCATATCAGAGTCTCGGTGATGTTGGCTTCTCCTCCACCTAGTGTTCATAGTTCTTTGTACTTCCCCCTACACCTAAAAAATGCAAGTGGGGCTGTATTTCCCCTCCACTCATAAATCACAAATGCAGGTTGGTTGTACTGCCTCTCCACCCACAATTCACAAATACAAATCATATGCACCAAACCCCCTCTTGACAAAAAATGAACTCTCCCTAAGTTCCATGTTATTGATTTATTTCTTCTCTCACCTCACAATCCTACAAATCTTTTCCCTAACAACCCTAAGCAAATCCTGCCTCGAGAAATGGCTATCATCCCCCGCCCCACATGTATACTTGTGTGGCTTTATAAAGACGCCAGATTAAGCACAGTACAACTTCATATCTGGAAACTATACTTGTCTGAGTTTTTGCTTTGACCATCCGGCGCATGCTTAGAATCCATTGTGAATGTCTCCAGCCATTGTGAACTCTGGGAGGCATTAACACGTTTCCAAACACATCGCGAAAAGGCAGATGTGATTTTCCCCAAAGTGGAAATTGAATCAGACTGGGCCGCCTCCTTTCACATTATTTAAGCCAAAATGCCCCTTTCAGTCAATAGCCATGAAATATGAAACATGGCATCAAATAGCCTTGAGCATGCCAGTTACAGGTTTTACATGATTTTTTTGTGCACAAGTTAAACTTGTGAATGACGCCCATAAGTAATGATTGTGGGAGGTATTCGAAATGAATTACAATGGAAACTGCCTGCTTTTTACCAGCTGTAATAAAATAGACTGTTTCCACTGGATGGACTAATTTGGTAGCAATACTGAAACAAGCTTGTGTATGTGTTTAGTCCGTTCAGATTCCGAAGTCCACCTGCGGATTGGAAAAGGCGCCATTACCAGTCTACCACATTTCCCAATTGTTGGATCGTAGAAAATGATCCCCACATTGTAAAAGGGATTTCACCTCCATTTTCCTCTTAAATCTCTCACATTGTGAAGGATGGACCTATTAGAATATAAGAACAAACTGAGCCGGTCCCCTATGTGCAAAATCCACTTTGGGATAAATGACCCCGAATTTGTTCTGCTGCTTTTTTTTTCCAGTCAGAGGAATCACATCCTGTTACAGGGGCATGTCTTTCGGTGTAGTTGCCCCTCCGTTGTCAATCACCTTCTGAAGGCACTCTGCAGAACTGAAACTTTCTATAATGCATATTTTTATAGTTGCAAACATAAAGAGCTCGATTCATGGTATAGTGTGCAGAAATCCTGCAAAGCCCATGCGCCGAGAATGCCTCTGCCAAAGCCTGCTTGCAGACTTTTTTCGGCGCGCTCTGCGTATTCATGGAATTGTTCACACAAAGTAACCGAATACGCAAGGCATGGCCGGAATGCCCCCGACATGCCCCCACGCAAACTAAAAACAGCCAGAAACAGCTTGCATGCTCCCCAGGTGCGAATGCATGCACTCTCAAAACAGTGCGTGGGTTCCCCCACAAGCAGGCCTGCTTCTTGGGGACCCTGCATGGGGATACAACGTCCTTTCATCGCGGGATGTTTTTTCGCAGGGTTTTTTACTGCAAATTATTTATCGAAAAATAAACATCTTTTTTTTTGGGGCAATTAAAAAATTATAAATATGGGATGTGGGTTTTTGGGAATAGATATAAAATGAAAGGGAATCAGGGTAGGGGGACCGCCCCAAAAGAAAATGGTGGTAAAAACCCCACAAACAAACATCCTACAATAAAATTACATGGAACCCTGCAGTAACTGTTAATGCCACCCGGACAACATGCGTACCATTTATCCTAACTTGGGTAAAACTCTAAAAGTCTGTGTGCGAACTCCATTAAACTGTTCCTGCACCCCGCTGCACTGCATACATGCATCCCAAAATTAGATGAAAACCCCGGCTGCATACATGCACCCCTAAATCCGACACCTGATCTTACCTCTGTGTGGTGAATCCTATGCGCAAGTGCCTGTACGCCTGCCTTCAGATGGTGGATTGTATGAGGGCTTTGTATGGCCATTTACCCGCCGAGAGGTTGCCTGGTGGGATCCATGAATATGTATCGTTCCGCTTAATAGTGGGCATGCGAATGACTGCCCATCGTAACATCCACATTTTCTCTTGTTCTTCCTCATTTTCTGAGTTCTGCCCCCTTGCCTGCCCTCTGTGCAAGCCACAGCCGCATTCTACGTGGTGTCTTGTGCAGGACACTTGGCTGCTCTCAGAAACCTGCCGAACCTGTGTGAAGTCCCTCCAAATTACAAAAAAGTGCTGTGAGTCGATTGCATGAATTGACAAACGTGATTTTGCACGCAGTTTGGCAAGCAAAGTTCCGATTTTCCATTCAGAAAAATCCATGAATCGGGCCGAAAATGGCGGCGCATCCCATGCACCTCAGTGCAGTGCGTCATACATTAATTCATTGTCCATCGAATATTGCACTTCTGACAATACCAAGCACACGAGTACGGCTTTCATTTCTGTTGCTTCTCGGCCTCACTTTAAACTGCGTATCCTGAAATTTGGCACAAATCTCACAATTGCTATCTTTTTACTCGTGCATAACATTCACCCATGAGATATATACATTATTTTGAAACATTACCACAAGAAATGATGATTACATTATTATTTCAATTGACTTAAAAATTAAGAGCCAACTAACACCATCAAATTACAACGTAACATTATCTTTAAAATCACAGAACCAAATCAGCCCTTAAATTACTTCCTGCTGGCTGGTCCAAAAAACATTCATATATACATTTTGGTGCAATTGTAGGTTCCAATAAATAAAAGACAGTCATCCCTGTAAAAAAATTGCCCGTGCACAAGACGCGATTGTTTGTTGAGTGCAACTTGGACACAGAGAAAAGTTTCTCGGAGGAGGGGCACTCGTTTATTGGTATGCTGCAGACATCCAGCCACCTGACGCCGTCTCATCCTCCAGCCTTGTCGGTCAGCAAATATGCTATTCCGTACATTGCTGACTGGGAACAGATTAGTATCCCTCAATAAGCCTTTTGTGCTGCCTTGCGTTCTTTGCCGCGCGCTGCTAATATCTTTAATGTGATGTGAAGTGACTTCCACACAGAGGAAGATCCAGTGTTCTTCTTGACGCATAATCCAATTCGGAATTACCATCTGCGAATATCAATATGCTATCAGGTGACGCTTTAAAGGGCTCACGTGGAAACATTTGCAATTGACACTGTCGTTATGTGTTGTTTTTAAAAAAAAAACATGCGTCATCAATCATTGCAAATGTCTGTTGCGAGGGGCGTTAAACAAAAAACTTTTCGCTTAATGTCAGGGCGACTCTCGGTTTGGAAACTCGTCATTTACAAGTGAGAAGAGGTGGGCACAAACTGGCTGTCATTCAGAGGTAGATTTGAGTTGCCTCGTGCACACCCTAAACAAGGCAGCCCTGATCACTGTAAGCATGGTCACGGTGAATGGTGAGAGCTTTTTGACGAAAATTGTGTTGCCTTATCCTTTCCACTCTACTGTTATATATTTTACAAAATGTAATGCAAAAAATATATTAAAACAAATGTGAGTATGGAAACGTAGCATTAACGTGAATATACATAGCACCATTCTCCAGAGTTCCCTATTAGATAAGGAACTTTCTAAAATAGGATGACGTGTTTCATACCATTTCAACTATAAATGGAAAAAAGGAGAGTCGAACGACGAAATGGGAGAGATATTGTTTATCGCTAGCAAAAATTACCCGTAATCCTCACGGGTTCTGTAGTCAGACATGATAACGCTGTTAATGATTAATGATCCTGTAAGGGACATCATTTCACCAAAATGCCAAGGGTAGCGGAAGTGACATCACATGACCCTTCACCTCTGATGACATCATCGGAAGTGGTGTCATTTGACCCCACCCTGAAGTAACATCACGGGAAGCAGTGGAACACGACCTGTCACCCCTTGACAAAACAGGAAGTGGCAATATGGTTACGATATCACTGTACTGTGATATACATTTCATACATGAATGGATCACCATATGTATCCTTAATATCACTGTGTATCGGCCCATATTACCAAATGACTGTGAATGCAAGCAGATGACCAAGGCCAAATGATAATGATGTGTTATTATATAGCACTTACCCTTATGCCTTTATATAGAACAATTATACATACAATATCATCCAACCTGTGTTGGTACTCATTTATCAACCTCAGAAGGATGAAAGGCTGAATTGGCTTTATCAGCATTCGAGCCTGCAATCTGCCGATCACACACACATCGCAGCAGTGAGTGCTCAACCCACTGAGCTATCTTACTATCTATAGTAAAATGATTGCTCATGTCTCTATGTTCTCAAAGTCAGAAAGTAAATTACACTCTGTAGTGGATACCATTAAACTGGTAACTGAGATTTAACAGCAGACCAGTTCATCTGCAGGTCTGGTGCAAAAGTGGCCACATGTAGGCCTGCGTGGATTAACTTTTCAGACTTCAGAGGTTGGCAAAATACATACCATTGCAAGTGTTCATAAATGTGTATTAAAGAATTTATAGTAGCGTAGGGAAAGCAGGGCACTCTCAGGACACCCCGTTCTCTGGGCATTCCTTACCTCATACATGCAAACAAACATCCTGAACAGCATGCCAGGGAGATTGGAAAGATAGACACATTACAACAAAGCATTAATTGTGGCACAATGAAATCAAGGGCCACTTGATGTGCTATGTCACACATTTGTATACTGTGCACAAGCTGTTAGGCACAAGGATTTTGTCAAGTGACTGAGGACACCGAGATGGAATGCCTTGTGATGATCTTTAGAAAGCCAGCCACTCCAGAAACAAAGAGCCACATGGTGCTGGCCCGAGCCCAGGACCTTCCATTTAAATAATAAATAAACAAATACATTAAAAAAGATGTATTTCTTTTTCTTTTTTAGGAGTAGCAAGGGCGAACACAGAGGTAGCAAGGGGGACTTCAGGGGTCGCAGGTGCGACCCTTGGTGACCCCTAAATGATGTCCCTAGATCCTGTAGGTCGCTGATCCTGTAGGTCGCTGTTCCGAGTGGCTTATCGCTTGATATGCTTTGCACTCTGAAGTAAAATGCATTGAGAATGGGCATGTGTGGCTGGGTGACATACCCCGAAGAAGACATGGAGGGGAGGCGAGAGTTGGTGTGCTGCATCATACGGAGACCTTCTGTGTGCTTTCCCCACATTTCGCCTCACCCTGGTGCAGTGCAGTGCCTTGCAGTGCCAATATCTTAGAAATGGTGCATCCTAGGGCCTTAGAACGGGGAACTTTGAGTTGTGTTCTTTGCGTTGAGACACTTAAAATGAGCTTTGTCAGGTCCTTCCACAGCCACATTAATGTTTTCGTAGATTTCATGCATCCGCCTTGAGCGTGAAGGGGCTGAAATCTGGGGAAAGGGGTGGGGTGTCCAAATGTCATGTAGCCAGTAATGTCCGGAGGATTCTTACAGGTAACTATGCATAATTTGGTGCAGACTGATGGAACAGTGTGGAATTGTATAAGGAAAAAACTAACAGATGGTCCGCTTTATATACAGTCAAGTAGAAAAGTAAATATGGCATCACAATTTTGTCAGTGAAATCAATTCATGCAGGCACATACATACTGTACAGATATACTTTTGGAATGCTCACATTCTTATAAATATGTTTTTTTTGTTTCCCTTCCTTTATGTTTCAGTCATTGATATCAGCAGGTGCCCTTGCCAAAGTCGAGTACTACATTTTATATTCACTTGTCTCTTAACACTATTCAAATACTATGAGCCTCATTCCTAGTTTACCGGTAAACCGCCTGTACTGCCGGCGGGTTACCGTCAAACTCGCTTTACCATTACTGGCACCAGGTATTCCAGTGTTACCGGGATATTATGGGTGCCGCAAATGGCGGTAAGTTCTCATTCTTTAGTGTCCATAGGACTCCATATGATGGGAACTGCTGAATCACCGGTCAGTAATTTCTCTGCCGGTGGGGACCTGAACTCACAGCAGGTCAGGCCTGCCGGTAGTTCACTGCCCCTACCGTCAGACTCGGAGTGAGCCGGTCTGATAAAAATGCCAGAGCTGCTTTATTATCTTTTAATTTGCCATGTCCTACTACTCTGCATTTACTTTTGGGTGATTGTAATCTACATCTATTCTTGATTTCTGTTATCTGTCTGCTTGTCCTACCCCCCATTTCATGTATCTGGATCCTGTTTGGATCTTATTTTTGTGTCACCATTATCTACGTATTTTGATATTGCTCAATCTATTTACTCTTCTGATCATTATCTTCTTTCTTTGTCAATTCTCCCTCCTTCTCCTCTAACTCAACTATCGTACTTTTATGATTCTATCTACTCTCGCTGGGACTCGTTGAGAACTTTGTGCTTTCAATACTGCTCTTTTCGCCTCATCTTGTTTTGCCAGTCTCCCTTTCCACTCTTTGTTTGCTGCTCTATCTGTCGTGGTGCAGCCTATGCTCTTTCTTCCTTGCTCACTTTTTCTCTTGACTCTCTATACCCAACTTCTTCCTTTTCTCCCTCTCGGAAAAGCCTCCTCAGCCATGGCTCACTTCTTATCTATGCATCAAGTTCTTTTTCGTCTTGAAAGATGCTGACGCCTCAGATCTTTCATCTTTTTCCTCCTATCATGCACTGTACGACGAGGCTCTTCTGGCGGCTAAACGGTCATGCTACTCTGATCTGCTGTGTGCTGAATCTGCCACCCTCAGAGCTTTTTTCAAACACTGTCTTGTCATCTCTCTCCTCCTTTGCCTGACTGTTCTCTTAATTCTAATTTAACTTCTTCTGACTTTGCTTCTTATTTTTCTTTAAAAGTGGCCCCTATTCGAAATGCCATTGTTCCATCCTCTTTCTTCTTTTTCTTTCTCCTCTCCATTTTCTTTTTCTATTTCAACCATTACATCATTTTCATATCTAATTCTGATACTTTGTCTAATCTAGACCGCAACCACCCTACAGCCTCACCCTCTGGCCCTATTCCTTCTTCACTAATACCAAAGGTTTATCCCTTGTTGATTTTTTACCTCACTGCTCTTTTCAATATCTGTCTCTTTACATCCATGTTCCCTTCGTCTTTTAAGCACACCATAATTCTTCATACTCTGAAAAAGCCTTGACTAGATTCTTCTCTACTAGTAAACTTTCTTCCAATTTCACTTCTTCCATTTCTTTATAAGTTGCTTGAACGTCTTGTTTATTCTCAGATTTCTGTTTTTGTTATTGAGAATGCTACTTCTACTCATTTCCAGTCAGTCTTTTTCATTCCACGGAAACTGCTCTTCTTCCGGTTTGTGACTCTATTCTCTCCACCCGCTACGATAAGCATTTTCTCTTCTTATTTTACTAGACTTGTCAGCTGTTTTCGACACAGTGGTTCATATTCTGCTTTCAACTTCTCTCTCTTCTTTTGGTTACTCTCGTTCTATTCTTTCTTGATTTTGTTTCTATCTCTCTCATCGCACATACTTGGTTACTGTTTCTTCATGGTGTTCCTCAGGGGTCTGTTCTTGGACCTTTCCTCTTTTCCTTTTATACTTCCCCTTTGCTGGATATTATCTCATCTTTCGGTATCTCTCATCATTTTTATGTAGATGATACCCAGCTCTTTCTTCCTTTCTTTCTTTCTTTCTTTCTTTCTTTCTTTCTTTCTTTCTTTCTTTCTTTCTTTCTTTCTTTCTTTCTTTCTTTCTTTCTTTCTTTCTTTCTTTCTTTTCTTCTATTCATGATAATATTGATGTTTTTTGTCAGTCACCAAGACTTGAATGTTTGATCACTTTCTTGTTCTCAATTCTTCCAAAAGTAAAGTTGTCTTTTTCCCTGCTAACACTCCTCCTCCTTCTCCCTCTCCACCTGTTTGCTTCCTGCCTTCTTTTTGTCCTATTGCTGAATCTGCTTGATGATGATGATGATGATGATAAGTTATTTATGACGTGCTTAATACCCAGAAGTTTCTATGCGTGGCTCCAGGGATTGAACCTGTGGTGCTCTGCGTCATCTTGCTTCCAAGGCGAGCACGTTGACCCTGAGCTATCCTCCCAAGAATGCAATCTTGGTCTTTATCTTGACACTGATTTAACCTTTTTTAAGTATATTTACATAATATCTCGCTCCTGTCAGTATCGTCTTTTCAATATTCGGAAAGCCTGTCATTTTCTTGTTTAATGCTACTAAACCTCTGATTCCTTCCTTAATTTTCTCACGTCTCTTCTACTGTTCTACGTTTCTCTTTGGTCTCCCTGTTTCTTGCCTGACTCCATTAAAGTCTGTCGTTAATGCTTCTGTTTGTTCATTATATTTACTCTCTTCTCATGACTCTATTTCACTGTCACTAACTTCTCTTGGATGGCTATCTTTTCACTCATACATTAAATGTTATTTTAGTTGTATTGTTTTCATAGCTCTCCATAGACTTGCGCCCCTGTATCTCTCATGTCATGTGTCCTTTTATGTCCCTTCTTGTATATTATGTTCTCAGGCTCAATTCTTGTAATCAGTTCCTCAACCCTCTTGTGATCAGATGCGGTTTCACTCTTCTGACTTTGCTTCTTATTTTTCTTTAAAAGTGGCCCCTATTCGAAATGCCATTGTTCCATCCTCTTTCTTCTTTTTCTTTCTCCTCTCCATTTTCTTTTTCTATTTCAACCATTACATCATTTTCATATCTAATTCTGATACTTTGTCTAATCTAGACCGCAACCACCCTACAGCCTCACCCTCTGGCCCTATTCCTTCTTCACTAATACCAAAGGTTTATCCCTTGTTGATTTTTTACCTCACTGCTCTTTTCAATATCTGTCTCTTTACATCCATGTTCCCTTCGTCTTTTAAGCACACCATAATTCTTCATACTCTGAAAAAGCCTTGACTAGATTCTTCTCTACTAGTAAACTTTCTTCCAATTTCACTTCTTCCATTTCTTTATAAGTTGCTTGAACGTCTTGTTTATTCTCAGATTTCTGTTTTTGTTATTGAGAATGCTACTTCTACTCATTTCCAGTCAGTCTTTTTCATTCCACGGAAACTGCTCTTCTTCCGGTTTGTGACTCTATTCTCTCCACCCGCTACGATAAGCATTTTCTCTTCTTATTTTACTAGACTTGTCAGCTGTTTTCGACACAGTGGTTCATATTCTGCTTTCAACTTCTCTCTCTTCTTTTGGTTACTCTCGTTCTATTCTTTCTTGATTTTGTTTCTATCTCTCTCATCGCACATACTTGGTTACTGTTTCTTCATGGTGTTCCTCAGGGGTCTGTTCTTGGACCTTTCCTCTTTTCCTTTTATACTTCCCCTTTGCTGGATATTATCTCATCTTTCGGTATCTCTCATCATTTTTATGTAGATGATACCCAGCTCTTTCTTCCTTTCTTTCTTTCTTTCTTTCTTTCTTTCTTTCTTTCTTTCTTTCTTTCTTTCTTTCTTTCTTTCTTTCTTTCTTTCTTTCTTTCTTTCTTTCTTTCTTTCTTTCTTTCTTTCTTTTCTTCTATTCATGATAATATTGATGTTTTTTGTCAGTCACCAAGACTTGAATGTTTGATCACTTTCTTGTTCTCAATTCTTCCAAAAGTAAAGTTGTCTTTTTCCCTGCTAACACTCCTCCTCCTTCTCCCTCTCCACCTGTTTGCTTCCTGCCTTCTTTTTGTCCTATTGCTGAATCTGCTTGATGATGATGATGATGATGATAAGTTATTTATGACGTGCTTAATACCCAGAAGTTTCTATGCGTGGCTCCAGGGATTGAACCTGTGGTGCTCTGCGTCATCTTGCTTCCAAGGCGAGCACGTTGACCCTGAGCTATCCTCCCAAGAATGCAATCTTGGTCTTTATCTTGACACTGATTTAACCTTTTTTAAGTATATTTACATAATATCTCGCTCCTGTCAGTATCGTCTTTTCAATATTCGGAAAGCCTGTCATTTTCTTGTTTAATGCTACTAAACCTCTGATTCCTTCCTTAATTTTCTCACGTCTCTTCTACTGTTCTACGTTTCTCTTTGGTCTCCCTGTTTCTTGCCTGACTCCATTAAAGTCTGTCGTTAATGCTTCTGTTTGTTCATTATATTTACTCTCTTCTCATGACTCTATTTCACTGTCACTAACTTCTCTTGGATGGCTATCTTTTCACTCATACATTAAATGTTATTTTAGTTGTATTGTTTTCATAGCTCTCCATAGACTTGCGCCCCTGTATCTCTCATGTCATGTGTCCTTTTATGTCCCTTCTTGTATATTATGTTCTCAGGCTCAATTCTTGTAATCAGTTCCTCAACCCTCTTGTGATCAGATGCGGTTTCACTCTTTCTCATTTCTTGCTCCTTATCACTGTAACCCTCTTCCTCTTTCTCTTCATTCTATTATGTATTATTATTTATTTCATACTTCTCTTAAAAACAACCTTCTCTAGTCTTAAAATGCCATTTTATATAGTCTGTTAATTTACTTTGATTGTACTGTAAGTGTATCTTGTTCAGCTCTTTGGTGTAAAGCGCTGTATAAATGACCAATAAAATACAACAACAAAAATGATGCTGGTAATATTTTTTCAGACTATGAATTCTGCCAATAAGACCTGATGTTTCCAACTCTCCATGCTTAACTGTTTAGCACAAACCCATATATCTGCTGGAACTCTCTGCAAAAACTATCCCTGGCCTCAAGCCCAGGGACTGCATCTCTCCAGCCCTAGAATCTCTCCACTGGCTACTTGTGTTTACAGGGATCAAATTCAAGGCCCTCTGCATCATCCACACGGCTTTCTGGGGCATGGGAGCTCACCACATCCAACTCTCTCTCCTTAAATACCCCATACTAGAGTCCTTTGGTCCTTTATCTCCAACTCTTCGCTAAGCAGAGAGTGGGTCGTAGATCTTTCTCTTCGCCAGGAGTCTCCCTCTGGAATGGCCTCCCAGCTTCCCTCCATCTTGAGCCGAATCTCCTTAAGTTCCGGAAGCTCATCAAGACTTTGCATTTTATCCTCCTCCCTCTCCTCCTCCCCTACTAGTCTCCTCCTGCTGCTATGACTGGATGTCTGTGTTTCTTCTGAATCTCATTGGGGTCAGGCCATCCTTCGTCCAGTCTCCCTTTCTCACCCCTTCCTGCCAGCACTTGCCCTCAGGCTCCCTTCCCTTATTGCCTTCCAGGCTGCCCCCCTCACACACCCATCCTACCCCTGGCTTCCCCTGGCACTAGACCACCTGCGCACCTTTTAGAATTTGCCCAGCCCCCCTGTGATCCCTCCCTCTGGCACGTCTCTCCTCCTCCCTCCACCTATACCATCCCTTCCCCTGACCTGCTCACTCCCACCTGCACTTCTTGATACTACACTTGCACGATCCAAATGTCACAAGGCCTAGTAGGACCGTTATTGTTATTTTTCTCCCATGACCCTCCTCCCTCTTTTTTCTTGTGCCCCTGGACACACTTTCTGCTGTATAGGCGTCATACACATGTTTAATAAATAAATGAATACATCTAAAACCCTTGCAGTTGATTATTGTGTGTCAATGTGGCAGTTACAGAGTAAAGTATTTTACCGACTGCCTTCTGGAGTCCACAGTTCCAACAGCCAGGGGCTGCCTTTAACCATGGGCATCTTTGATCCAAATAAAATATAATTGTGTACCCCAAGTCATGATGGCAGATAAAATAAAAACAAAATAAACCCAATCTGGTTTGATATGGTGGTCTATGTTAATATGCAGTAATAAAAGGCAAACCCATTAGTGGCATTTTATTGTCAGCCTGGATTCTGGTGACTCCTTAAATTGACAGTACCTTATGATTGTCAAAGGTTTTGAGCTGAGTTTCACCCAAAACAGACCATTCGAGTGCATTCCTTGAAATGCCCCTTTCCTCTCTCTGCAAAGGCTCATCACATTCCCACGAGGACAGGAAATATACCGAGGTGGTATATACCTATGGGGCTATCTGGTTAACAGTGCTTGAAAGGTAGGTCCTGTCATGACAATGGAGAGGTCATACCAGGTTGATAAATTACTAGAGACGTGTTGATGCAGGGTACAGAGAGGGGGCCGGTCAAAGTAGCCCAGTAGATGTGAGAAGAGAGGGTTTTGACAATCTTTGGATTTCTTAACCCGCTCACATTTCATGTGCCCCTCCCCAATCCTGCAGACAGAGCAATCTGTGACTGGAATCAACAAGCAAAGACACTTGTCAGAGAAGCCAAGATGGGACTCTTAGAGGGGGCTTTCAATGGATCAGTACACCGTGGCAAGTTGACCATATAATGGGTGAACCCCTGTGAGTCAAAACAATTGTGGACATCAAAAGAAGAAGGTTTTACCTAGAACTTTATTGGAGTACATTCTGCCCAAAGTCATGTGCCAAAGAAGTGAGGGTAAAGACCCCAATGAGGGAGCAAGACCCTTCTTTCATCCACCCCATAGCACCATTTGGGGCAAACTAACGCTTGGACAAGACCTGCCACTGGTTGAACACTGGTAACCAGGATCCTGCTGACTGAAGCAGGCAGCATCTGAACGTGCATCTTGTCAACCATTCTGAATTGGAAGGCAAGAGAAAGACTTACCATGTCCATGGAAACGTTCAATGGGTTTCTCTACCAATGCCAATGCCAAGGAACAGTATGTTTCCTTCCTTGAACACTTTCCAGATAACATGGCTGTTTGTGAGTCATTTTTGAGCTGCTGCAGGACCTTGCTGCTTTCTCTGACACCCCCAAATGTTAGATTCATTTTCACGCTGTGAAGCCGCACCTAGAAACACTTGCATACAGGCATGTTATAAATGCCATATCATATCTAGCCTCTGACCTGACCATTGCTTAGCTGCACTCCAGGCGTCTTCAAGGCAATTCCTGATGTAGACATTGTGTACATTGCTGGACCTTACTGAACCAACTTGACCAATGTGATGCTGACTCAATCCATTTTGAACACCCAAATTGACCATCTTGATGCCACTTCTACCCATTAGGAAGGCCCAAGAAGCCCAGCTAGATTATGTGAACCAATCAAAAAGAAAATAAAGGAGTTAATAGTGGGTCCATTCCCCTGGGTGATTTAAGACCTCAAATCTTACCTTTTAAAGCATACCCTTTTGAACTGCAACCGTTTTGCAGAGACTATTGCCTGTTTACCCCTGCCTTCAGACCCAGAATGATTCTTTCTTGTCAAAGTCTGCATGTCCTGTCTACTTTTACAGTGGTGGGATGTTAGTGTGCTTGTATTTTCAGTTTATTTAAAGGATTATATTTTCACATAACTTTCGTTGGTCATTCTTGTATTTTGGTGCCACAGCACTATTGTCGTATGGGCGCTTCTTTGGTAGCTCACATCCCTCCTGAAGAATAGAGCCTGTCTCGGGACACCATTATTACAAGAGGCAAAGAAGTATACATGTCAGGTGGTGTCTGTTTCACCTTTATGATTGGGATCACATGATGGTTTAGCAGTAGTGTGGGGCTAGGTAGGAGTTTTATTCTCTACTCATCCCTGTATTGCTGCAGAGCAGTATTCATTTTGTCACAGAAACTACAATTTTGGGCAAGAAAATAGAGACACACCCAAATGTCTCTCTCTAGAATAGTACTTGCAGATAACGGATACCACACAGATCCTAAAAAGTGCACTTAAATTGCAATCTCCTTTCTTAAATACAGTGCATTAGGTCTCTTGGGGTTGCAAAATCCTGGATAGAGATACTCTCTACTTAGCAATATATAGCCAAGTAAAGGTAATACATTCTGAATGGGTAAACTGGAATATTTCTACACATTCAGCCACAGAATGTGTAGGTAGTGAGGAGTTGTTTACTGTGTGCTCTGAAATTTGCAGTGCCTGTCTTTGCCTTGCAGCTATTGCTCCACAGTCCTTTCCTCGCCGGTCCTGCCTGACCTTGCATTACGCCGGGGCCTTTCTACCTTCATCTCCTGCCTCTCTCAGGCTGTTCCTTGGAATGGAGTTCCCTGCTTACTCCCTATTCCAACATTCAACTGCTTCTCTCCTCTACTGTTGCAGCTCCAATCCTGCACTCTCAGACATCCCCTCAAAATGGCCACATTTCTCTTCTGCTGCTCTGTTCCTGGCTGATCCCCCTTACAGTTCCTCCCCACTCCCTCCGCATCCCTTCCCTACCCAGACGCTTGAGGCTGCCCATGATGCCTTTTAAATGTGGTGAAAACCGGGCTGGCAAAGGTGGCGCAGTAAAGTACTGTGCCGCTAATGTGGTGTGGGTTTGATACCGGATATCAAAATTTGCACAAGAGAATGTGTTTGTTTCTATTTCAGTCATCTTACTAATATGTTATGAGTATAAACAATGTATAGTAGGTATTTATAACCTGAAACACAGATTTGAGAGTGTGGTTTCTTTACATGAGAGGAACTGGCACAGGCCTTACAGTGACATATTCAGCCTATATCCGTACATTTTAATAGTTTGTTGCTACCTAAGTGTGCAACCCTTGACAGGGACATAGCAGAGGCACAGGCAGAAAATCACATTTCCTCTTTAATGACCAATGATCCTTACATTTTAATTTACAGCCACTCAGTCGTTAATGTAAAGGCATGTATTCGGCATTCATAGGACTTGTATTGCTACTTTTGTGAAAGACAATGGATTATGAGCCATGAAGTAAACCATTTGTAACTTATCTTTTGAGGTGCAGAAGCCCCAAACATCCTTCTGACAGTTTACCCGCCGACTTTTCTTTCACATCAAAGGCACTTCCTAGAATTGAGCACAACAATGAAGTCTGCCAAGATAACTTGGCAATTATGGAGAATTCCAACTAGGCAGGAATACCGAATGTAAGCGGGGGCATTCCATGATCCCTGGTAAACCCCTATAATATAATGTTGCTATTAAACAAAACCAAATTGAAAAGGGGTGTGGGAGCCACTCTGCTGAGAATGAACATGGGTCAAGTACCCTGTTCTATGGAATTTCTTCCGCTCAGCAGTGTCTACAACCACATTTTAGCTCACTGCACCCTTCGCAGAGGTGAAATATCCATTTACGTAACCGTCTTTGTCCCACCCACAAGGGCAGCCCAGCACTGAAATGCCAGTCAAATCTCCTCTGAACAAGAGTACCATCAGCAACCCCAGACACATGTTTCGGTCTTGCTGGGCCTCCTCAGTGAGGTGAAGCTGAGCCTCTATAAGGCACAGTGAGCAAGGGGTCCACGTCTGGATTTGCCTTAGTTACTTAGGGTGAAACCACAAGTTTTACAAAATTGAAAAGGAGTGTGGGAGCCACTCTGCTGAGAATGAACATTGGTCAAATATTCTGTTCTATTGCCTCATTCTCGTCCTACTCAGAACTTGTACCAGCTCAATCCCCCTTCATTTTCTGCTCACCCACTTGCCCTCTAACTCTTGTACTGCTTCCTTCCTACATTGTTAAACTTGCCTTTTTCTTCCGCCTCCTTAAAGCACATTGTCTTCACTCCTTTCTCTCACTGTGCCCCTCCCCTTCTCTCGTGGCTTTCAGCCACGGCATCGACCTCACCCTCCCCATCCCCATCGCCTTCCTCTCCCACTTCACCCACATCCCTCAAACCTGATGCTCCCAGTCTCCCAGCAACTACTACCTCATCTATTCCCCTGTATTACCAAAAACGTGCAGTTCTCCACCCCACCTCGCATCACTATTCCACTTGACCTATGGAATGAACAATCTTTCTGCATCAATTTGTACTACTAAACTGACCACTTTGACTCTTACAACTTCTTGCTATCACAGAACACAGGATTGCCTTCTTGATGCTGCCAGTTAGCGGCCATCTACATTGGCTCTGTTACCTTATCCCTTGCTCTGCCAACCTGTTGGGAAGGGTGGTAGAGTGAGTTTCCTTATGAATAAGATCCTGACCTCTCCAGCGACCCCACTCGATCAATACATTTAACATCTTAGTCCCTCCATCCTTTACTCCTCCTCTCACCTCTTCAATGGCCAAGAGGAATATAAAACAGGATTATTTAGCCTCTTACCTTGATGACGCGAGGACCACTCTCCTGCCTCCTCCCCTATTCACGCCTCTTCTCTTGACAATGCTTCTTCTGGATTTCAGTATATATTTAAGACTTAATTGAACCAAAACTATCCTGCACATGCATTCACACATTCACATTCACACATTCACATTCACACATTCACACATTCAAACCTTGAGTCCACCTGAGATACAGACCCTTAAATCAAACATGCATCATGATCACAAGGCTGGCAAACATATAGGACACCCACCATACTTCTATCCTACAAAAATGACCTTACTTACCTCACCTGCTCCACTGCACTCTGTCAAATCCTTCTACTTCACAAACCTAATCTTCTCCTATCTCAAATACCCACAAAAACCTTCAACTCTCCTCCAAGCTTTGATCACAACTCCCATGCCAATATCCATTGTCTTCTTCCTCTCTGCTAATGCCTTTGCTCACTACCTTGCCTCTAAAATCTTTAAAATTCAAGTCTCTCTCATAGTCCTCCTCCTCCTCCCTACACCACCCTTCTGCGGTCCACTACCTCTTACCCACCCTGATCGCCCCTACTGAATTAGCACACATCCTTTACAGTGCCAATGCATCTTGCGCTCATATCACCCCATTTTCTCTTCAAACGGTCAAATATATAGTGTCAATCATCAGCCCTTATCTCTATGGTTTGTTCAACCCCTCTCTTCACACTTGACTCTTCCCTCCCTTCTTCAAATGTGCAATATGGCTTTTGTAGTAAACGCTGCACTGAGACTACAATCATGCATGTCTCCAACTTCCTCTCTGATGCTCACTACTCTCTTCTATATGCATCCTTTTGGAACTCGCACGATTGCCTACTCACTGCTCCTCTTCACTCTGAAAGACCATGGGTTTCACAAATCTGCTCCCATATGGAATTACTCCCACCTAGAAGGTGGCTCTTATAATTTCTTCTGGAACTCACAAAATGTATGGCCCCATGCAACTCCCTGTCAGCATCCACCAAAGATCAATCCTGAAAGACAAATCTTGTCCTTGGGCTTTTACTGCTGATGACACTAAAATAATGTTTTCCTATCACTCCTTCACAGCCATCATTTAACAGATTGCCAACTTGCTCAATGCAATTTGTCACTGGTTGGCTCTCTAATGCCCCATGCTGAAAATTTCAGAAAATGTAACTAATATTTCTGCTTGCTTCGAATGTCATCCATACCCACCCCTAACCTATTTCCTTCCCCACCTGATGTTCTTGCTTCCTCAGAAATAGTTAACAATCTTGGGTCCTCTTTGATAGTGACCTCTGATGGGAACAATTCATCACTACCACCACCTCTGCTGCTCATATTAACCTTCAAAAAGTGTGTCCATTTCTTACAGTGTTATGAAATCTTGAATCTCCAACCTCATGCTTAGCAATCTTGACAACTGCTTGTGGCAGCTCTTTGGCTTTCTGCTCTACTCCTTCCTCCCAGAGAAAGTTCTCAATGTTGATATTCACACTCCGTACAAATTACCCAGATTCTCCCCAGCGACTTCCTATCAACACCATGCTGGTTGGCTCTCCATGCACAACCGCCCATTTTTTAAGTTCTTTCACCTAGACTACATATCTATCAATGGCTTTGCTCGTAATTACCCGTCTGAGTGGAAACCATTGTCTATCACAAACACATCTAGTCTGAAAGTGGATCTCTTGATAGGTAAGCTTAATCTTCATAAGCCAGCTCAATCTTCACTTAGGGCCTGATTCACAGAAAAGTCTGCATTGATGCTGTAAAATCCACATGCCGGAAATAACTCTGCATGTCCCTAAATACCAAGTTTCCAATGCGTGGACTGCATATTCATGAAATCTAAATCGCGAAGCAACCCGAGCCGCAAAGAAAACCGAGCTCTGCGAGGAACGCCCACAGCATGCCCCCACGTAAACCAAAACCACAGCCAGAGATTTGATCGTGCTACCCAACAACAACATGGATTCTGTTATTTTCATTCGCTATGACTGTGTTGGTGTCTGGTTCATGTTATATTATGTCTAGTGAACACACAGCGTTTGTCTTTCACAGACACATATTCTCAGGGTTTTGTACTAGGCATGGAGGATATACCCCAATTAATCCTTGAATGGCACCAAGGCTGTGGTCTCACTGTGTGTGCTCTACAGGGACATGTTTTCACGTGAAGTATGTTTGCACCAGCGGGTTGCGCGCAGCCTCCCCCTGTGCTCTTGGGCAACCAAGGACAAGGGGGTTGCCTGTGGCTGAGGGCGATGTCCCACCTTCATATCAACTGGTACGCCATGCTGTGTGGCAACATTGTGCAGTACACATGTTGCAACAATGATTTTACAGACTAGTGGTGGGGCACATAGCAATACCCCACCAGAGTGGTCTGGGGAGTGAAAACATGATTTAAGTAACCCGAATGTTCACTCCACTATGCCCCTTGCGATCATATGTGCTGCATCATGTCTTACCTCAGCTTGTGTGGCAGGATTCCCTGTATGGCATAATCATGAACGGTGATGGCGGGTAGGCACTGTGCCCTGAAAATGTTTACATGGTTGTTATTGGCAATTATTGTCATGGTCTGTTGTTCAGTGTGTGATGTGCATGCATACATGCATGTGCTTGCAAGTTCACACTCACCAATGAGCCAGGTGTTGCCATATTTTCCTGATACCAGGGTCCGTTAGAGTGGTGACTGGTGGTAAATGTGGCTGTCATGCTTGCTGCAAGGGAAATTGGCATTGACTTGCATGATCACTCCATTTCCGAAACATATGACCTGCACATTCATGGAATGCCAGTGCATGCGATTGCACTATATGTGCTGCGTCATCCTTGGGGGGTGTAGCGCAACATATGTACACTTGGAACGTGGAAAGTGTGCAACCAGAAATAAATACTGGCACGCTCTCTGCCTTTTCTCCAGTGTTCTTGGCATATATATGTGCCTACACAGACACACACGTGATGTTGTGCAGGCCAAGAACTGGTTGAGACAGCAGGTTTGTGTGGCCTGTGATATCCCACCCACTTTGGCAGTGGTGCGCTGGAAGGAACCTGTGACAATGAAATGTAGTGCTTTCAACACATTTTCAAGGGGGTAAGGGTCTGGGAGCAGATGATGGGTGATGCTAGGTCTTGCTCCCACTCCCTGACAAGGTCTATGATGACATGGGTGTAGGAATCGTTACCTGGCATAGACCTTGTCATCAGGTATCCCACACAGCGTGGTGCGTGTATCAAAAATCTGGTGCCCTGGCATCCTCCTCTTCCTTTTGTGTCCAGGCACCATGACTCCCACTATTGTAGCATTCTTGTGGTTGTGCAATGTTGGTTTGCGTTGCATGCTTTATACACACGTGATCGTTTGCACGTTGAACTTTACACCTGCCATCATGTGGCGGTTTGATCACAGGGTTTGCGATTGACTTTTCCCGGTAACTGTGCATGTTGGAATCCATGAATTAATTTGGGTTTGGGGTCGTTTGGGTGTGCCATTGCTTTGTGTGTCAGGTCCCTCAACATGCCCACATTCTGCATGGAAAATGGGCTACATGTATATTATGTCCCCAATTGTTATCTCTGCGCAGGCCCCACCCACGCTCTGCGAGGAGTCTTGCGCAATGCGCTTGATGCACGCAGAGATGTGCCAGACCAACACAAAGTCCTCCTAAGTTCCAGAACAGTCCTACAAAGTCGATTCCATAAATCGACTAAGGGACGTTTTGCAGGCAGAATGGCCCGCAAAGTTTCTATATTCCCCTGCAAAGTATTCCATAAACCAGCCACTAAATTGCTAAAGATGGAGCCTCGCTACTCTCTCCCCAATCCTCCATCCCCAAATAAAAATATAATAATGTAATATAAATATAATTTTGCAATATAAAATACAAATACAGTGCTGGGTCGCATTCTAGATAAAGTCACGGAGGAGGCATTACAGACAACGCCATTGGATGACACGAGAGAGTGGGAGAAACATCAGTGGAAAGAACAACCTTTGCATGAACCCAATACATGTGCAGTGATGCAACACTTGCAGTGAGAGCCGGAGGCTGCTGAATTTGAGAAGGAGAAGGAGAGCACTTCCAATTTTGAAGTGAGCCTGTTCAGTGTCTCCGAAGGAGTACACGAGTGGTCAGTTTTCTGATTTACTCTACACCCATACCCCATGATGCAGTATGTTCAATTAACTGTGCTGCGATATAATTGTACACATACGCACTAAATAACCATGTGACACTTTTAAAAGAGAATATACAAAGGGGTATTGAAATCTGACTACATAGCTCATGCAGCAGGGTCAAACACATGGTGGGCGTTTTGACATTAAGATTATCAGCAATAATAACCAAAGAAGGCACAACTCCTGCCTTCAACACCAGCCCGCATGGCTTCCACCACAGGACCCTGAACAATCCCCACTATTGCTCCTCAGATTGTCTTTTCTTCCACTACCTTGGCTGTCAGTCTAACAGTGTCCTCACCCACTCACCCCCTCCTCCTTTTGGTAACCTACCCAACAGTATAAATGTTGAACTTGATGGCAATAACGCCACACCTCCTTGACAACTGTCTGCATAACAGCATCCTACATCTCAGCTTTCCTCACACAACTTCTTCCCTGTGTACTGGACCTCAAAACATCTGTAATGCTGAGGAATAACCCCGCCCCCGCCCCATCCCAGTTTCTGCCCGGCAAAAAACATGTGCATTCACCCAATGCAGGAGAGACTGCTGATGTCAGTCATTGGGGGAGTCTTAAGAAGAGCCAGATCCTGATCCTCCCTGGTTTAGTTTTCTTCTCTTTCCATGTGCAGAGCGACCCTGTATTGTTGTGTTCCAGTCCGGGCATCAGGGCTCTGGAGAGGGAAGAGGTCGGAGTCTGTGGCTCTATAAATATGGCTGGATTGTTAGGCTCAGAAGCAGTGGCAAAACACAACATGATACCCCTTCAATGTCCTCTAAGAAGCAAATGCTGCACCTCACAGTCCAGGCTGGTTCACAACACCTAGATGATGCTCATGTTGGTCCTGCTGCTGTGCCGCGCCTTACTTGGTGCAAGATGGATGTTTTTCAAACTAATCTTGGGATTTAAAAAGCACCAACCTACCTGGGAAGAGACAGAGCTCTGTACAAATGAGACAAACCCAGCGGTTAGAAGTATGATGCAGATGTAGCAGAGGACTGGGCTGGGCAAGGGGAGCAGGGAAGGGAGTATGCCAGTGTGCTCACTGCACGTTTCTTTCATGAAGCTATGCCCACAATCTATGGCAGTGTGATTACTGTAAATCACTTCCATGAAGTTGCTGCCACAATCACTGCCAGTACAGTGAGTAAAAATCAATTCCATAAAGGTGACGTCACAATCTATGTCAGTATGGTCCCTGTAAAGCACGTTCATGAAGTTGCAGACACAATCCATACCAGAATTCCCCATACAGCAAATTGGTTAACGTTGCACAAGAAAAAATAAACTAGCATTGTCACAATCAATAACTTCCATGAAGCAGCATGATTCTGTCAAATACTTGCATGCATTGAGCAGACACACGTCCCCCACTGAAACCCACACCAGATGCACAATAATTCACGGGACACTGCAAGCATGTATTTTGGGTTGTTCACCATGATCTCGGTTGGTCTTGTTTGCAGCCTGTCTGCATATTGTGAAAACATTTCTCTGACTCTTTATTCTATGCGTGATAAACTCTACCATATTATGTGATTAGATCACCTTTATTAAAGCATATGAGAAAATATATAATGATAGTTCCTGGCTGCTTTGCAAATCATCAAAGAGCATTTTGTGAGGATAACAATGGCCATAGTTTTTTTTTGTTTTTTTTATATTCAACACATGTGCGATAGTGATGCACACTTGCAACTATGTCGAGCACATAATGCACACTAGACTCGGTGCTCATTTAATTTGATATAATAATCACCAGTTTAGTAAAATGTCTGCAAACTTTGAGTCACATATACAAATTTGGACATGCTTTACTTTCAGACGTGGTGCTTGAGCTGCTTTGCTGGAGCCGAAAGCAACTTATTTCTTCTCCTGCTTTGGCTTGCCAGGCAACACAGAAGTGCAGCTTTTTTTACAGTGTGTTTTATTACAGTCCCTGCATGGGCCACGGATGCTTAGCCAGGATTGCCTAAAAGGTGTGCCCTCAAACTAATGTAGTTGGGTCCACCACAGTGACATTAATGCCCACACAGCGCTGCTGAGTGGGTGTTTGCAGATTTTGGGTGGGCATTGCGCACCCAGGCCCTACCCTGTCTAAGGCTATGCCATTGCTGAGAACATCTCAAAGCAGCTGCTTAAAGGATGCAGAGGCACTTGATGATTGTGTAGTCTTTGTAAACAACATCCATTGTCAGGAAACAGGAACAAGTAATGGCTACTTAGTTTCTTTGGTGACGTCTGGTACCGAAATAAGCATATTTTTAACTACACATTGTATCTCATCAGACATGACAAGTTGAATGCATGAATTAAGTAGTGACTGAATAGCGGTTACTGTGTAACACACGACTTTGGATGATGCTTTTAAGACGTTTAGAGAACGTTCAAAATGTCTCATGTTCAAAAATAGGTAATCGTGTTGTGGCTTTAAAACTGTTTAAATTAACTTTGCATTCTGGTAATTGTAGTCCTACGTTTGTAAATTAGAAACTAATAATAGAAGTATGAAAAAATATGATAGACATGAACATTCCATTAGCTAAAAGCCAAGACGTGTTTAACTTCTTTTACCAGCTTTAATTGGACCCCATTAGTCCGACACAATTACTTCTAGGTCTTAACCATTTTTCCTAACGCATGCAGTATTTGAAGTTTTTATCCCCGCTATCAGTGTCGAAATGCATTCAGCAAGCTTTGCTGGAAAACACCCACCTTGTTAATGGCGAGACATGATGGTGTATGCATTTATACCACCCTCATAATTCGGCACGTTTCAATTCCTTCTAGCTGTCACCTTATGAATGTAGAAAGGCGGTCATTTCACAGATATTGGTAACAATCTAAGCAACACCCCTGAAATGTGCCAACTACACAAGGATCCATACAGAACTAAACTGCTAAAAACAAGACCAATAGTGATCTGTCACGAAATACATCATTTAGTGCCAAAAAGGCAATTTTCTTCAATCAGAGCTCCTTTATCAAATAGTTAAATAAAATCAGGAAGTTTTAAAGCTTAAACGAGAACACTTTGTGGTGCTGCGAGGTTACGTGTTATACAGTCAGTCGCGGCTGCCTGAATACACAGTGTGAAGGCTTTATGAGAGTTCCACAGCCTCAGGATTCATACTGCGTGCCAGTGATAAATAAAAGTGCACTCTGGAAATGGTCACTAAATTCATAAAGCAGGCGGGGGGGGGGGCGGGGTGGTTGGGCGGGCAACAACTCCATCCTGCGGTAAACCGGCCGATTCCTCTGCATGGCTCCACGTTGCAAATAAGCACACTCTAACTCGTGCCGGCAGGTTATCCAACATTGTCACCACTGACGACATCTCAGCAAATTCTTAAACAACACAGACCGGAGCAAACAGGTGTTGTCACAATCCGTATTATCAAAAAGCTATGTTTGCTGAGTAACATTAACATACATGTTTACTAAATGTGTTTTCATGTTCTGTGGAAAACATAGTAAGTAAAAAGCCTGCTTTTTTTGATAGTAGTACAACATTTCGAAATAATATTTGGAGCTAAACCTGTTGTATTATCTAAGCAGCAAAACTGGTGTTGGATTTGCTAGAAACATTTTTTGCACATTGGTAATGTTTTGATAATCTGCCCGCTCCACTGGTATAATGTTTCCAACTTGGTGATTTTGCATTTTTTATGTTTTTGAATGCCTAGTTAATACTGATGAACAGAAACATATGAGTACGATTTGTATTTTTATAATGGTCAAGGAAAAAGCAATGGCTTGTTTCACAAAGAGTTTTTCAACTGGCAATCCCCCATTGAGTTACGCTTTGTGAATCAGGGCCAATTAGTTCACAGTCTCAGTCGAGGATGTTTCATGAAGCAAAGTGCTGGCCAACTGCCAAACAGGGTCAGGAGGATTATAGTATGCATGTATTTGTGGACCATAATTAATAACTGTCAGGTCATCACGTTGAAAAAAAGATATGACTGTGATAAATTCAAACTGGAAATAAGGCGCCACGCCTTTTGATGAATACGTATTACTCACTTCAAGTTTTATGCATGTACATTTGAAAGCAGCTGGGACATCACCATAGCCAGGGGAGACAGCACCAATTGCACATTTCTGCTGTGCCCAAATAGTATTTGGGGACAGAGCACATAACATGTTTATTATTGCAAACGCATTTGTGCATGTTATTAGCGGTAGAGCAAAGTTTGCCTAAGGCAAACACCTACTCATTCAATGCATTTGTGCACCAGGGAAAAATGTGCCCTATTGCTAATACGGGATGCAGTGGTGGTTGGTGAATTATTTAATTAAAGGGGCATACATGTTTCCCCCAAATAAGCAGGGGCAATTAAGCATAGTGAGGGTGCCCAAACCAACGAAGTGGTGTTCATGGGGAAAGAGGGCTTAGCATAGTGCATTTTAAAACACAATGGGCATCATTAGGAGGTGGGAGTTAAGGGATTACCGGCACCGGTAAGGGCACCGGTGCCGTAATCCCTTACCTCCCTACTACGAGTTCCCTTTGCGGGTCCTTCCTTAACGCCTGGTTTTTGCAGGCATTAAGGACGGGACCCGCAAAGGGACTCTAGAGCTAATAACGGTACCACAATTTGCGGTACCGTTATTAGCGCCTTCTCCATTCACATTGAGCCCTATGGGGGCTCAAATGGGAATGGGGAATGGCCCTGGTGGATGGGGAATTACTGGTCCCTCCGACCTCGGAATGTACAGGTAATTGCTCCATTCACCAGGGCGGAGTCGGAAGGGTTTTGGAGGCTAATAGCTCCATTGCTACCTCCAACCTCGTAATGAGGCCCAATGTATTGGACAGGTTGTGCACAAATCCACAGTGCAAAGGAGCAATTTGATCATGTATTTTCCCACAATATGTATATGCCAGGATAAACCAACAGTTTTATACTGGCTGTATGCCCATACATTTCCATTCTGGCTGCACCAATATCTGCTAGAAGGTTCACATCAGAACATATTCATGTTTGATTTGCATATAATACTACTAAAGATACTATAAGACATGTCTGCTGGCTCTGCCAATAGTCCCCATTTAAGAACATACTCCTGCAGGCTTTGCGATCAAAATTAACGTACCACAATTAGAAAATATGTCAAGCCTGGCTGCACCATTATAGGCCAGTCTTGCCACATAGGAACATTCATTGCCCTTGCTTTTTGCTTGATGCCAGTAAAACATTTGCTACCATATCAGAAAATATATTCAAACTGGTTGCACCAAAGGAGAGGAGTCTATCCATGTAATAACATGTACCTGTTTGCTTTAGTCTTGATGGCCATTAAATCAGGTCATGCCACAGTAAAACATGTATTCGTACTGGCCCACCATCAAAGGCAAGTCTTTCCACATAATAACGATGGGAATCAACAGTAAAGCAAATATGACTTGTTTGCTGTACACTTGATGCCCAGTAAAACATGCCATTAAGCAGTGGGCCAGTCTGTATACATGTTGATACTATGGCCTGGTATTTTTTAATAGCCATCAAGAGTCTAAAGCAAACATTATTCACGCTTGCTTAACGCTTGATGCCCATTTTGTTTTTAAATGGGGCAAGACTGGCCTACGGTTGGTGGGCCAGTCTGGATATATTTTTACTATGTCAGAGTAAAGAATATATACAGATTTTCCCACCAACGTAGGCCAGTCTTGATACGTAATTACACAGTGGGCATTGAGAATAAAGCACACACGAGTCAAGAGTAAAGCACACATTATTCATGTATTCTTTACTCTTGAGGCCCATTTGGTTATTAAATTGGGCAAGATTGTCCTATATGGGTGGGCTAGTATGTATATTTATTTGTAATGTAGCACAGTAGAAAATATATCCAGACGGGCCAAGGAACGTAGCTCAGTAATAACAAAATGGCCATTGAGAGTAAAGATATGATATGATATGATATGATATTTTATTTGTATCGCACTCGTACACAAGTGTTTCAGAGTGGGACTAGGCAAGGGATGGAAACAGGGGAGAACACAACACAACAACGATCGTACTAGGCCCAGTGACATTGAGAATGCACGGGTGCATGGGAAAGGGAAAAGGGAAAAAGTGCATGGAAGGGGGAGAGTGGAAAGTGCAGGCAGAGGAGAGAAGATAATAATAATACATAAAAATAAATAGAAAATGGAGGCAATAAACAGTGATAGTGCAGCCAGCAAGTGGCAAGTGCTGTGTTTAAGGCAGCAGACTGGGTAAGTCTGATAAGTGCAGAAAAAGAAGAAAAATGAGGGGGGGGGCTGTATGGGTACAGATACAGTCCCTAGTGCAAGGGGTGTCCAAGGGGCAGTGCAGGGGGGTGGCATGGTGACCAGGTATCTGGGCCCAGGGGACAGAGGGTGGCCAGGTGCACAGTGCCAACCGGAGATGGTTCTCCTCAAGTTTTAGAGTGGCAGGGAGGCTGTTCCAGAGGGAGGCCCCAGCCGAAGATAGAGATCTACCCCCAGCTCATTTCTGTGAAAAATGATTGACCCAGAAGGAGTTAGAGGTAGAGGAGCGAAGAGCTCGAGAGGGGAGGTATTTGCAGAGGGATAGCTGAAGGTATTTTGGACCCAGTACCCAGAAAGCCTGTGGACAATGCAGAGGGTTTTGAATTTAATCCTTGCATCCAGTGGGAGCCAATGGAGAGATTTCAGAGCTGGAGAGATATGATCCCAGGGCTTGAGGCCAAGCACAAGTCTTGCAGTCCTGTTCTGGATAAGTTGCAGAGGGCGGAGAGTAGAGGCAGGTAGATTTAGAAAGAAGTTGTTACAATAGTCTAACCTAGAGAGAACCAGGGCTTGGGAGACAGTGAGCTTCTGAGGGAAGGAGAGGAAAGGCAGATTAACTCTGAGGAGGTGCAGTAGGAAGTTTGACATTTTAGAGACCTCAGAGATATGAGCGGAGAAGTAAAGTGTGGAGTCAAACATGACCCAGAGGTTCTTAGCCTCGCAGGTAGGAGTAGGAGGAGGGCCAAGGGAGGCCGGCCAAAAGAGTGAGGGAAAAGGTTGGGGATGGTGTGCCGATGAGGAGGATCTCAGTCTTTCTGGCATTCAGACAAAGATCATTGGCGGCACACCAATCTTGAATGGCAGTTAGGCAATCAGAGATGAGAGAGGGAGAGGAGGTGGCTGAGGGCAGCTGGAAAATGAATTGAGTGTCATCAGCGTCGCACTGGAAATTTGAGCAGAAAATGGCAATGCAGTGAGCGAGAGATGCCAGGTATTGGTTGAAGATCCAGGGTGAGAGGTTAGACCCCTGGGGAACCCCACATGTAGAGAGGAAGATAGATGATAGGAAGGACCCCAGTTGGACCTGCGAGGGTTGATCAGAGAGGAAAGAGGTCAGCCAGGTCAGAGCCCGATCAGTGATACCCAGGTTATCACAGAGACAGTTGAGCAGGATGGTTTGGTTGACTGTGTCGAAGGCAGAAGAGAGATCAAGAAGTAAGAGGACAGAGGGAATATTAGAGTCCAGGTTGGAGAGAAGATCTTCACGGATGTTCAGGAGAGCAGATTCCGTGCTTCTAGCCGCTCTCAAGCCAGACTGGTGGTCATGGAGACAGCCAATAGAATCTGAATGAAGGGTAAGCTGAGAGATGGTCAGCTTTTCCAGGAGTTTGCCCAGAAAGGGGGTAATGGAAATTGGGTGATAGTTAGCCAGACAGGAAGGATCAGCTGTGGGTTTCTTAAGAAGAGGATGCACAAGGGAGTGCCTCAGAGGTGAGGAGAAGGATCCTGAGGCAAGGACTGGTTGCAATGAAACATGATTCATTGCTTTACTCTTAGTAAGAGAAGGTAGAGTTAAGAACAGAGCTAAAGTCAGTGAAGGCTTCATCAGCGAATCGAACAGTGGATTTTGTATTGGATTAGAGAGTGGTGTAGGTCATCGAGGTAGACAGGAGGGCAACTTGTGCTTGGTAATGGACTTGGTAGATGGAAAGTGTCGAGTTAAAGTAGGAGAGGAGATTGAGGCAAAGAAGATTGAATGATCAGAGGGAAAAAGAGTAGTTGTGATATTTGTTGTTTGCCCTCAAATCATCTCGCCTTGGTAGAGTCCACAGTGAAGTCAGGGAAAAGTATCTGTGCTGCTGTCAGCAGCTGTCTGCAGATGGGTGCCACAACCACTACTGTTTTCTTCTACCTTATCTGTCTTGTTTCCTATTTCTAAATCAATGGGGTGGTTAAATCTCTCCCTCTACTGGGATATTTTACTTTCTGCCTACTCCAAATGCTGCGCACCCAGTCCACTCATTGGCTGCTTTCAGAGTTGGTTCCTGTGTAGCGCTGGCTATATTTTATTACTCCTTCAATATGCTTTTCCTTCCTTTTTGACTATGCCTGACATTGTTTTCCACATTCCGACTAGCTGTAACTTTCATTCTTCTGGTCCTTGTTTGGCTGCACATAACTTAAATATTGTTAAATTTTCTCTGTGTTCTTCTTATTCCACCCCAATTAATCTACCTCTTTGAAATGTTTGTTTGCTGTGTAATAAATCTCATTCAGTTTTTGAAATGTTTCCTTGTCTACACCTTCATTTTATGTGCATTACTGAAATATGACTCTCATCTTCCAATACCTCGATTCCTGCATCCCTTCCTCCTCCTCCCACTGCCTTCCTGCACACTCCTCATCTTGTGGCGCATGGGGGTGGTACTGGCATTCTTTTTTGTTCATCCTTTGTTACTTCTCCTTCTCCTCTTCTCCCCACTTTTCAGTCCTTTGAATATTCCTTAACTACTTTTGTTAAACCATATTCTTTCACTTTTTTTCACTTGTTTATCACCCTCTTGGTTCTGTTGTTACTTTCTGTGAGGATATAGATGTCTTACTCTCTACTGCTCTACCGTCTTCTACCATCTTCTACTCCATTTATACTCTTAGGTAATTTTATTCTTCACCTTTCTTCAATTCCTTCTTCACTTCCATTTCTCGCTACACTTGATTCCTACCAGTTCTCTGCTCTTTCCACTCCCCCTTCCCATGTCTATGGCTATAGTCTGGATCTTATCTTTGTTTCCTCAATATTGAGCACTCAATAGGCTTTACCTGTCTATTCCTCTGATCACCATCTTCTATCCTTATCTATCTTTTCTCCACTGAATCTACCTTATCTAGCTGGCTCTGAGGCAACCACTTATTTTTGTCACGATCTTCATGCATTTAATACTCCCTTCTTTGTTTCATCTTGCATTTCGGCTCTTCTGCTTCACTCTGCATTCTCCGCTCTCACTGCTGACGATGATGCATCTTCTCTCTCTTCTTCTCTTTCCTCTTCTCTGATATTCTTTCTTTTCTTTCTTCTCCCCCCCCTCTCTCAGACCCCCTCAACCTTGGATTTCTCCCATCTGCATTCTATGCAGCAAGTTCTTCATCGTTTCAAGCGTTGTTGGCACAAATCCCTCCCCGAGTCTGATTCTTTGTCTTTCTCATCCTACCATTCTCTTTATAATCAGGTTCTACTTGCAGCCAAACGTGCTTATTACGCCAAACGTCTGCATGCTCATTCTGCCCATCTCAGGTGTCTGTTTCAGTCTCTTTCTCATTTACTTACACCTCCCACTCTTGATCATTCACTTCACTGTAGTCTTACTGCATCTAATTGTTCAACTTATTTTTCTACTAAAGTTGCTTATCTTCATGCTGATAGTGTCCCAACATCCTTTTCCTCTATTCTTTTCTTCTCCCACTTTGGTTATCTCTTCCCTTTCCCCCATTATTAATCTGGAGACCTCTTCTCTCCTAACTCACTCTCATTCTACTGGTTCCCCTTCTGGTCCTATTCCCTCTTCTTTAATACCTAAAGTTTACCTTTAGCTTGTCCCCTACCTTACCACCCTTCTTAACACCTCTCTTCTCACTTCAACTTTTCCCTCTTGCTTTAAGCCTCCTTCTATTCTCCTTTTTCTGTAGAAACCATCTCTTGACCCCTCTCTTTCTTCTAATTTCTGTCCAAACTCTTTTCTTCCCAATCTTTCTGAATTTCTTGAACAACTAGTCTATACTCAATTTTATGCTTCTGTTACTGATAATTCCATTCTTCATTATCTCCAGTGTGGCTTTTGTCCTTGCCACTTAACTGAAACTGTTTGTCTTTCTGTATGTGATTCCTTGCTCTCTGCCTGGTACACTAAACATTCTTCTCTTCTTATATATTTGTACCCGTCCGCTGCATTTGAAAATGTTGATCATACTTAATTTTTATCTTCTTGTTCTTCAATTGGTTTTACTGACTCTGTTCTTGCTTGGTTTCAATCTTATCTTTATAACCACACTTACTTTGTCTCCTGGGCTTGTTCCTCCTCCAAAACCTTTTCTTTTCATTGTGTTCCCCAAGGTTCTGTTCTCAGCCACTTTCTCTTTTCTCTTTACACTTCTCCTCTTGCTGCGATTATTTCGTCCGTTGGGATTTTGCACCACTTCTATGCTGATGACACAAAACTTGTTCCCTCATTTTCTTTGTTCACATTGGGTATTCATGATAATTTAACTTCCTGTCTGCTTGCAATTCAGTCCTGGATGTCTGATCACTTTCTTGTCCTGAACTCATCTAAAACCAAAGTTCGGTCCTCTCTGCCATCACTGTCCCCCACCTGCCCCTCCCTCCTCTGTCTTTTCCCCTCCTTCTTCTGTATCCTTTTCTAGCAATGCTCATAAACCTGGCCTCTATCATCACACATATCTATCCTTTTCCCAATCACATTTCCATTACCTGACATTCTTGTCACTTTCTTCTCTTTAATATTCGCAAAACTCGTTCATTTCTGGCTTTCGGTGCTACCAAACTCCTTATCTCATTTCTTATTTTTGCTTGCCTCTTTTATTGTCCCACTATTCTCTTTGGTCTTCTACTCTCCCGCCTGGTTCCATTTAAGTCTTTCTTTAATGCTTCTTTTCACCTTCTGTACAAGCGATTCCCTTGTGATTCTGTTTCTTACTCTCTTTCTTCGCTTGGTTGGATTTCCTTCTCCTCTCGGCTCAAATTAAATTTTCTTTCTATTGAGTTCAAATCCCTCTATGGTCTTGCTCCCAGTTATTTGTCATCTTTGGTATCTTTTCATGTTCCTACTTGCTCTCTTTATTCTCAATCTCAATTCCTATTATCCGTCCCTCGCACTCCATATGCCCAATCCTGATTCCATGTGTTCTCTCTTCTTGGCCTGCTCCACTGGAATTCTCTCCCCTTCCTTCTTTGTTCTACTGCTTCCTATTCTTTATTATGTACGTCTCTAAGGAACTATCTTCTTCCTCTGACCATTTTGTAAACCAAATCAATCTGCATTTCATTGTGGTATCACTGGTTGCTGTGCAGCGCTTTGGAGTAAAGCTCTCTATAAATTACAAACAAATACATCATGCAAAACATTGGAGGCGAAGAGTTGAGAGATGATGAACATAAAGTCAACTGACTTCACACTTGAATGGGTGGGCAGACATTGGACAGAAGAGAGTGAGTGGTTATGAAGAAGAGAGCTTGAGTCAGGGGATAGAGAAGTTGAGAGAGAAGGAACGTTAAAGTCACTAGTGACAATGAGGTGATGATGGGGAGGAAGGAAGTCAATTCGTTGGGAGAGGTGGTAAATAAATATAATATGAACACCATAGGGAGCAGTGATTGTGGTGAAAGTGTATTTGAAAGAGGGGGAAATATCAGGAGATAGGGGAGTAGGAGAGATGGGAAGTTTGGAAGATGCAAACAGTCCTACACCACCCGGGCTGGATGGAGGATTGCTTGCTAAGATTAGCAGCAGGAGCCGGTGGCTGAGCCAGGTCGCCTCTACAGCCACCTGTACCGGCAGCTTCAGGCAGATGGAATGAGCTCCATGTTGCTCTCAGCACAGTTGAACCCTGTTGATATCTTGATGTCCATTTTGCAATTACTGGTCTTTGTTGATGGGCCACTTTGTATATATTTTTGCTAAGCTACAGTAAAACAAATATATCCAGAATGGCCAACCAAGGTAGGACATTCGTGCCACTTATTAACAAAATGCATAGGATGGGGGGAAATGGAGGAACGGGGGCGGGAAATGGGAACCCTAGAGGAACTGAAGGGAGAGTGAGTGGAGTGCGTGACAGAGCCCCCCCCAAAGGCCCACGACCCCGTGGGCACGAAGGATTGTCCCTATGGAACCGCGCCACCAGACGGGGAGCCTGGACATCAGCAGCAGGGACCCAGGACCTCTCCTCGGGGCCATACCCTGACCAATCCACGAGGTACTGGAGGCACCCCCTAGAGACACAGGAACCCAGAATGGCAGAGACCTCAAACACATCCGGGGTGGACAGAGACACGGGAGCCACAGGGGAGTGAAGCCGCGTGGGAGCGGGACAGGGCTTGAGCAGGGAAACATGGAAAACGGGGTGAAGTCGCCAGGACCCTGGAAGTCCAAGACGATAGGACACAGGGTTGATAACACGGGTGACAACATAGGGACCCACAAAACGAGGCAGAAGCTTGCGGCAACCCACCAACCGCAGGTGTCGAGTGGACAACCAAACACGGGACCCCCCAGAATACAACGGGACCATCACCCGTTTCCTATTTGCCTGCGCCTTCATGGACGCCTGAGCCTCGACAAGATGAGTCGACACCTGAGCGTGGATGGAGGTCATGTCCCTAACACATGCAAGGGCAGCCGGATTGACTGAGGGAGGCAGATCCGTGAAGGGCAAAACACGAGGATGCTGACCATACAGCACATAGAACGGGGAGAAACCAGTGGAGGAATGCACGGCGTTGTTGTACGTGAATTCCGCGAGATGCAACATGTTTGACCAAGAAGACTGCATCTGTAAGGTCAGACACCGCAGGTACTGCTCCAGCGTCTGGTTAAGTCTTTCGGTCTGGCCGTCCGTCTTGGGATGATATGCTGAGGAGAAGTGGACGTCCATACCGAGTAGGTTGGTCAGGGCCCGCCAAAAGCGTGACGTAAACTGGGAACCTCTATCCGAGATGAAAACCGAAGGAAGCCCGAAAAGACAGAAGACATTCTCGAAGAACAGTCGGGCCAGTGTAGGTGCAGAGGGGATGCCCTTGCAAGGGATAAAGCGAGCCATTTTAGAAAAGGAGTCGATGACTACCCACAAGGTATCAAAGCCCCGTATCCGGGGTAGGTCAGTAACGAAGTCCATGGTCAAGGTGTGCCATGGCTTGGGAGGGACAGGTAAAGGAAGCAAGAGAGCCACAGGGTGACCCCTACGATACTTACACTGCGCGCAAACAGCACATGCGTTGACGTATGATTCAACATCCCTTCTCATAGACGGCCACCAGCCCCACCTTCTCAACAACGCCAAAGTGCGTTTCTGACCGGGATGTCCATGAACCGGAGCGTCGTGAGACCACTCCAAGGCCATGTTGCGGGTGTCTACCGTGGGCAGGAATAGCCGATCAGAAACAAAGAGAAGACCGTCGTGAACCACCAAATCCCAATCGGACAACTGATCTGGGTGTAAGGTAACCCAGTTCCGTATTGCGTCAATCAAGGGCAAGGTCGGAGTACACAAACAAACCACCTTACCGACATCTAGAAGGGTATCAGGAAACGTCGGCAAGGCCACCCCCCAGGGGAACGCGATAAGGCATCGGCTTTGCCATGGGTAGAACCTGGGCGATGTTTGATAACAAAATCAAAGGCCGCAAAGAAGAGATGCCACCTGACCTGTCTGCTGTTGATACATTTCAGGGACGCTAGGTCTTGTAAATTCTGGTGATCGGAATAAACCGTGACACGGTGCTTAGCACCCAAGAGATGATGTCGCCAAACGCGGAATGCGTCCATGACCGCCAGTAGTTCTTTTTCAGTCATGGTATAGTGGGACTCAGCATCTGTGAACTTACGGGAATGGAAGGCCACGGGGTGAAGACGACCAGAGGTAGAGCAAGTCTGTGACAATACAGCACCTAGGGCAAAGGATAAGGCATCAGCCTCCACTATGAACGGCAGTTCGGGGTCTGGGTGCTGCAGGATAGGTGCGGTAGTGAACGCCGTCTTAAAGGCCTCAAAGGCTCGTTGATGTGCCTCCGTCCACAAGAAAGGAGAGCGAGGGCTAGTCAGAGAGGTAAGAGGAGCCACCAGAGATGAGAACCCAGAGATAAACCGCCTGTAAAAGTTAGCGAAGCCAAGGAAAGACTGGAGCGCCTTCAATGAATCGGGGCCCGGCCAGTCCAACACCGCTCAAACTTTGGAGGTATTCATGGCTAGCCCTCCAGACGAGATGTGAAAACCAAGGAACTCTATTGAGTCGGCATGGAACTGGCACTTCTCAGGTTTGGCAAACAAGGAGTGGCTCCGTAGGCGGGAAAGCACTACCCTGACGTGTTGTACATGTTCCTTCATGGTCTGGGAGAATATCAAGATGTCATCTAAATAGACCACAAAGAACACGTCCAGGATGTCAGAGAAGATATCGTTCATGAACCTCTGGAACGTGACCGGAGGGTTGCACAAACCGAACGGCATGACCGAATACTCGTACAAGCCATAGCGGGTACAAAAAGTGGTCTTCCATTCGTCTCTGGGACGCACACCGACTAGATTGTAGGCACCGCGGAGGTCCAGTTTAGTGAAAACAGTGGCGTGCGTGAGACGGTCCAACAGGGGCGTGATTAGTGAAATGGGGTAGCGGTCTTTCTTCGTGATGGCATTGAGTCGGCGATAGTCCACACAAGGCCGTAAGTCACCCTCCTTCTTGGGAACAAAGAAGATGGGGCTAGCCGCCAGGGAAGTAGAAGGACGTATCTGGCCCAAACGGAGAGACTTCTGAATGTACTCCTTGAGGGCTAGGTCTTCAGTAGAGGAAAGGGAATAGATACGGCCTGTGGGAATAGCACTGTCCGGAACCAGATCTATCGGGCAGTCGTACGGACGATGTGGGGGAAGGACTTCCGACGAACCATGGTCAAACACTCCCATGAAATCCTGGTATTGAGCTGGAATGAGTGTGGAGACCAGCCCAACCGTGTGGTGTTCTGTATAGGGAATAGTGGGCTCTTCTAGGGTTAATTGAGCTATGACTCCCAACGCTTGAGCGGGTGTATCTATTCTAGTGGTTGCTGTTAGACAATAGTGTTGACAGAGATCGGATTCAAAATGCACTGAGCCCACTATCCAGTCAATTAAGCTATTATGCTCCCGAAGCCAGGGTATCCCCAATATTACACCGAACTGGGGCATCGAGATGAGATCGAAACTCAAGGTTTCCTTATGTATGGCTTGTATGGTCAGGAGCATTGCGGCGGTCTGTTGCTTGATTGGCCCAGATATTAGAGACGTACCATCGACTGCCTGCACTGGTTCCGGCCTGGTTTTGGCTAGAAGAGGTAGGTTCAGGGTTTGATCAAGCGTGATGTCCATGTAGTTGCCTGTGGCCCCGGAATCTATGATAATAGTAACCGGGTGAGAGACATCAGGCGTGGGTTGTAGAACGGCCTGTACATAAATGGGCCTGATGCGACAAAAAGCAAACACAGGGTTCGGGGTATGACAAGGAGCGCTCAACCCAGTCCCCGAGTATAGGGTCGAGCACTCCAAAAACCCGAAGGTTGAAGCTTTGGGCGACGGGGACACTCCTTCACATAATGGCCGGTTAGGCCGCAATAATAGCAAGCATTGTCCACCCTCCTATGTTCCCTTTCTATAGGTGTGATCAGGCTGCTGATGCCCCCAACCTGCATGGGTTCGGGACTGGTGCCAGAGGGGGCAGAGGTGGATGGAGATGGGGCAGTTGTGTGCACAAAACCAGCCTCAGCCCTGCGTTCAGAACGTCTGGCGTCCAGTTGCAGGGTTAGGTCTACTAAATCCTGGTAAGAGGTCGGTAAGGAGGGAACAACCACAAGGGCGTCCTTCATAGTGTTGCTTAGACCTCGATAATATACAACAGCCTTTTTGGTTTTAGGCCAGGACGTTTCGGCTGCAAGCTGGTTGAACTTGATGTATTCGATTAAGGACCCCCTACCCTACCCCAGATCCAGGAGTTCCAGGTCTCGGGACTGAACTTTATGACGAGTGTCGAACACTCGGGACATTTCAGTGACCAGTAGATCAAAGTCGTAAAGGGCTGGATTGTCGTTTTCCAGGAGTGGGTTAGCCCAGGCAGTGGCCGTACCTGCTAGATGCGAGACAGTAAAGGCTGCCTTGGTGGTGTAGTCCGGGTAGGCCAGGGGCCTACACAAAAAATGCAACTTGCATTGGTTCAGGTAGGTTCTAAACTTGCTGGGATCCCCATATTACCTCTCGGGGGTGGCCAAGGGAAAAAGAGAGGGAAGTACCACGGGGATGGGGTTAGGAGTGGGTGGAACAGGAGGCTGGATGGGCGGAGGGGCTGGTGGCAAGTCCCCAAACTCAGCGTCCGAGGGTAAGGGGTGTCTAGAACTCTGGATGTTATCTAAGCGTTGGTGAATGGCAGTATTCGCTGCGGCCATGTCTGCACGTAACACGGTTATGGCCTGAACCATAGTGGTCAAGGGGTCATCCGCAGCTCCCTCCATAGGCTACACGACAGGATGGCTTCACAGTCTGTTGTCTCTTGACTGTCGTGTAGTCGAAGAGTCCTCTGTCCACAAGTGCCGCACAGAGAGAATCAAAGTCACTCTCTGTACAACCTTTGAGGCCACAGGTGGGAGATGTTCTTCCGGAACTGCGGAACTCGTGGAACCTCAAACCACTGTAAGGGAAACACCGGTTAAGTATAAAGCCAAAACAGCATCAACAACCAATCAACAAGTAAGTGGAACGGTCTTACCAAGAGGTGTCCGTGGGGTATCAGTTGTACCTATAGGGGAGGTCCGAGACCCAAAAAGGCTGTTCCTTCAGCAGTGTAGCAATCCCAGCAGTGTTGCAAGAGCCGGGCCCACCGAGTGCCAGAATCCGCACAATGAAGGCGGAACGTAGTAGATAGAAGTCCGAGAGGCAGTGCGTGATCGTAGCAATGAATCCAAGAAGCAGAAACCAGAGCCAGGGGTAATCCGATAACAACCGTAGTGAAAATCCGAGATCAAAATCTGGAGGTGACAAAAGGTAAGTATAGCACTGTACAGGAGTCCAAGAAAACAGCTGTGAAGCACCGAAGCACTATGATGCAGCCGTTTAAATACTAGCGCTGCTATTTCCACCTGGTCACATGAACCCCGACTGCATCACGTGAGCGTAGCTTAGAAACACGCGAGCGGGAGGCGGTGGTCATGTGACGCAGAAGAAGCTGGTCTCGCAACCGCCAGGGAAGACGCCAATGGAGCGGGCGTCTCCGTGAGCAAGCAGTATGCCGAACCATGCGCTGTGGCACTTGGCGCCGTGGCACCTGGGGATTCGAGGAAAGCACATGTGAGTCCCGGAAACGGGCAAGAGGACGGGGGGAAATGGAGGAACGGGGGCGGGAAATGGGAACCCTAGAGTAACTGAAGGGAGAGTGAGTGGAGTGCGTGACTTCAACATACTTTTTTTTTTTGGACCCTCATATTTAGTAGATTACAAATCAGAGCACTGTGCAATTTGCTCAGTTTCTGTATTTGTTGCTAAAATCATTGGTTCTGTGGGAGAAAAAAAATCCATGTTGGATTAAAAAAAAAATTTTCTGTTATGCTACAGTTTATTTGTTTGTTTTCAGTGTTCACTTGTTGTTTCTGGCTAATGCTTTATGCTATGGCTTGTTGCATTTTTTTGGAGCAGTAACATATTTATTTGTTTGGATATTATAAAATTTTGGAGCAGTTAAATACCAATTGGCGTATTTTAACTGTCTATTTTTTGATATATTTTAGTGGTATTGATTTATCTATTTGGATATTGTTTAATTTTGGGACAGTTAGATACCAATTGGCGTATTCAATCTGTATTTTTTGGTCTAATTTAGTGGTATTCATTTATCTGATAAGTTGTTGTAGAATCTTTGATCAGTTAGATTGCTTTTGGAGTATTCTAACAGTTTATATTTTTTTAACACAAGTTTACTTAGGGTTTAAATACAGTTTAGTTATCAAATTTTGGTTTTAAGAACATCAAATAAGCGTTTGTAAGATTTCCTGGTAATCTCTGCTTTAGAGTAATGGTACTATCATTACATTCATATATATGCAGTGTAGTGCCCTGAATTGGTTGTGGCTCCTGCGTGGTAGATTATACCTATTGTTGTGAAGGTTTTCTTACCAAGTGATATTTGACCATGTGTGAATCCAGTCAGCTTGCAGTTGTTTTTGGTACCATCTGCATTGTAACGTAGAAGCATTAGTATTATGTATTTACTATGTGTTTCTATTACTAACGTGGAGCGATTATCTGAATTGCAGGTAGAGCATAATCTACCATGGTTTGCATTTTTTACAAGTCGCTGAAATGGAATGGATTCACAATTTGGTATTGATATATATATGAAGCGTTCATTGGGGATTTCTTCTTGTGTCACATTGTTGCAGAGAGTGCATGTATGTTTCCACATGTATGAAATCTGGAAGATTTCATTTATAGGTATGTTTTTGTTTTCCAGTACTTGTAGTAAGTACATTAGAAATTCTTGTGGATCTTCCTGTGAGTTTATAGTGAATTTCACCATTCCAGCACAGTAGTCCAATTGTTGTCTTATTCCATAAACACTATACGTGTTGTCAGGATTGTTTGCTGCATTTCTGTGAAGTACTAACATTTGCAAACACAATGGGTCTGTACTGTGTAAGTAAATGTTGTGAACAATTGATGGTAATTGAAATAGAATATTCATTGCTACATTTGCGTAGCAATTTACACCAACTATATTTGAGAATTTAAATGGTCCAGGTAGTTCTGTATCTAACTGTTTTTTTTGGAGTTTGTCTTCCTTCTTTAATGAAGTACCTGGTTTACTTTCCCTAATGGATTCTTTTTTGCTTGTGGTACTTGATGAAGTATTAGTTTCTTTTACTCTCTTTGGAGGATTTGCAGTGTCATCCTGTTGCATTTCTGTTTGATTTATTTTTCTTTTATAACGTTTTACTTTTTGTGGAACAGAATATGTGTTTAGGTGGGGGGTGTATAGTGAGCGAAGTCTATTGTATTCTAAAATGCAAGGAATATCAGCGTTTATTTTACTTGCATCAAAGTTGATTAGAAATAGACCGTCAAGTGTACGTAAGCGTGATAGTGCTACATAGCTCATGCCTTCTTTAAAGACTGTGTTACCAATATCTATCATTGCTTTGTCTAGGGTAAGACCTTGTGATTTATGAATCGTGACTGCGTATGCAAGAGTTAGAGAAAATTGTTCTCTGCGTACATACATATCTTTGAAGAGAAGGAATCTAGCTGTTGAGCGTCCTATCCTTTTTACTTCTGAAAGTTTGTCAAAGAGTATATTAACAAACTGAATTTTGTTTTCGCGTGGGTATGTTTGAAAGCCAACAACTGTAGCCAGTGCTCCATTAACTAGTCCTTGGTCCACGTCAAGGTTATGTTTAAGCATTACTCTGCAATTTAAGGATAATTTTAATATCTTTTCTAAGCCTGCTGTGTTTGAGATTGATTTTTCTAAACTATTTAGGGGCCGATTCATGGAACAAACGTGTGCTGAAAATCTTCGCGCAAGCAGGCGCAAGCAGGCGCAAGCGGAAAAACCAGGCGCACGCGCAAGCGTGCGATTCATGGAAGTCCCTGCGCGTGTACACCTCGGGATGTGCGCCAAACCCGTGCATGGCGCACAAGTCACTGCAACATCCCGAAAGGCGTGCGCGACGCGCACAGTGAAAGCGCACAACCTCGGCGCATACACCAGAAAGTGGGCGGGACATGGGGCGTAACGTGCGGAATGGGGAACAACGCGCGAAAATAAGGGCGTAACTGGGGATGTACTGCAGGGAAGCAGACGGAACGCCCACACGCACTCGAACCACACGTATTCATGGAATCGAATAGGGCAAAGCCACGCACAGCCAAAGACACGCACAAGCTGAAACACGTCCGCCACACGAAGGCAGGCGGTAGAGTCCCAGCGCATCACAAAAGTGGCAACATACAGCAATTGGGCCTGTGCGAGCGGGGCACGTGTATATCGGGGTGCGCGGGAAGTTACACACGCGATTGAGCGGGGTACGTGTATTTCGGGGGTGCGTGGGAAGTTACACACACGATTGAGCGGGGTACGTGTATTTCGGGGGCGCACGGGAAGTTACACACGCGATTCAGCGGGGTACGTGTATTTTGGGGGTTCGCGGGAAGTTACACACGCGATCGAGCGGGGTACGTGTATTTCGGGGGTTTGCGGGAAGTCACACACGCAATCTCATCAGGGTACGTGTATTTCAGGGTGCGGGGGAAGTATCCCACGCAACATCAGCAGGGTACGTGTATTCCAGGGGTGCGCGTGAAGTTCCACACGCGATCTCATCAGGGCACGTGTATTACAGGGGTGCGCGGGGAGCAGCACACGTGAATTGCCCGTGTGGGTCCTCCCAGGTGTTCCCTCTACAGCCTCCACGGCCCCTGCAGGTGGCTCACACCACAGGGGCCTACCCAGCACATGTCCTGCAGGCACCCCACCCACCATGGCCATGCCCACCAGCCAACCCACATGTCAACTTGCACTACTGCCCACCAATGCATGTCCCCCTGCACCCCCCAGCCACCAGGGGCACCCTCCACCAGGCCCCCACCCATGTCTCCCAGCACCCCACCCCCCAGCACTGTGGGGCACTCTCCACCAGGCCCCCACCCATGTCTCCCACCACCCCCACTCCCCAGCAGTGCAGGGGCACCCACCACCAGGCCCCCACCCATGTCTCCCACCACCCCCACACCCCAGCAGTGCAGGGACAGCCTCCACCAGGCCCCCACCCATTTCTCCCAGCACCCCCACCCCCCAGCCACCAGGGGCAGCCTCCACCAGGCCCCCACCCATGTCTCCCACCCCCCCACCCCTCAGCAGTGCAGGGGCAGCCTCCACCAGGCCCCCACCCATGTCTCCCAGCACCCCCACCCCCCAGCCACCAGGGGCAGCCTCCACCAGGCCCCCACCCATGTCTCCCACCACTCCCACCCCCCAGCCACCAGGGGCAGCCTCCACCAGGCCCCCAACAATGTCTCCCAGCACCCCACCCCCCAGCACTGTGGGGCACCCTCCACCAGGCCCACACCCATGTCTCCCACCACCCCCACCCCCCAGCAGTGCAGGGGTACCCACCACCAGGCCCCCACCCATGTCTCCCACCACCCCCACCCCTCAGCAGTGCAGGGGCAGCCTCCACCAGGCCCCCACCCATGTCTCCCAGCACCCCCACCCCCCAGCCACCAGGGGCAGCCTCCACCAGGCCCCCACCCATGTCTCCCAGGACCCCCACCCCCCAGCCACCAGGGGCAGCCTCCACCAGGCCCCCACCCATGTCTCCCAGCACCCCACCCCCCAGCAGTGCAGGGGCAGCCTCCACCAGGCCCCCACCCATGTCTCCCAGCACCCCCACCCCCCAGCCACCAGGGGCAGCCTCCACCAGGCCCCCACCCATGTCTCCCACCACCCCCACCCCCCAGCCACCAGGGGCAGCCTCCACCAGGCCCCCACCCATGTCTCCCAGCACCCCCACCCCCCAGCCACCAGGGGCAGCCTCCACCAGGCCCCCACCCATGTCTCCCACCACTCCCACCCCCCAGCCACCAGGGGCAGCCTCCACCAGGCCCCCACCAATGTCTCCCAGCACCCCACCCCCCAGCACTGTGGGGCACCCTCCACCAGGCCCACACCCATGTCTCCCACCACCCCCACCCCCCAGCAGTGCAGGGGTACCCACCACCAGGCCCCCACCCATGTCTCCCACCACCCCCACCCCCCAGCAGTGCAGGGGCAGCCTCCACCAGGCCCCCACCCATGTCTCCCAGCACCCCCACCACCCAGCCACCAGGGGCAGCCTCCACCAGGCCCCCACCCATGTCTCCCAGGACCCCCACCCCCCAGCCACCAGGGGCAGCCTCCACCAGGCCCCCACCCATGTCTCCCAGCACCACACCCCCCAGCAGTGCAGGGGCAGCCTCCACCAGGCCCCCACCCATGTCTCCCAGCACCCCCACCCCCCAGCCACCAGGGGCAGCCTCCACCAGGCCCCCACCCATGTCTCCCACCACTCCCACCCCCCAGCCACCAGGGGCAGCCTCCACCAGGCCCCCACCCATGTCTCCCAGCACCCCCACCCCCCAGCCACCAGGGGCAGCCTCCACCAGGCCCCCACATATGTCTCCCACCACCCCCACCCCCCAGCCACCAGGGGCACCCACCACCAGGCCCCCACCCATGTCTCCCACCACCCCCACCCCCCAGCAGTGCAGGGGCAGCCTCCACCAGGCCCCCACCCATGTCTCCCTGCACCCCCACCCCCCAGCCACCAGGGGCAGCCTCCACCAGGCCCCCACCCATGTCTCCCACCACCCCCACCCCCCAGCCACCAGGGCCAGCCTCCACCAGGCCCCCACCCATGTCTCCCAGCACCCCCACCCCCCAGCCACCAGGGGCAGCCTCCACCAGGCCCCCACCCATGTCTCAACCACCCCCCAGCAGTGCAGGGGCAGCCTCCACCAGGCCCCCACCCATGTCTCTTAGCACCCCCACCCCCCACCCACCAGGGGCAGCCTCCACCAGGCCCCCACCCATGTCTCCCACCACCCCCACCCCCCCAGTCACCAGGGGCAGCCTCCACCAGGCCCCCACCCATGTCTCCCAGCACCCCCACCCCCCAGACACCAGGGGCAGCCTCCAAGCCTCCACCAGGCCCCCACACATGTCTCCCACCACCCCCACCCCCCAGCAGTGCAGGGGCAGCCTCCACCAGGCCCCCACCCATGTCTCCCAGCACCCCCACCCCAAGCCACCAGTGGCAGCCTCCACCAGGCCCCCACCCATGTCTCCCACCACCCCCACCCCCCCAGTCACCAGGGGCAGCCTCCACCAGGCCCCCACCCATGTCTCCCAGCACCCCCACCCCCCAGCCACCAGGGGCAGCCTCCACCAGGCCCCCACCCATGTCTCCCACCACCCCCACCCCCCAGCAGTGCAGGGGCAGCCTCCACCAGGCCCCCACCCATGTCTCCCAGCACCCCCACCCCCCAGCCACCAGTGGCAGCCTCCACCAGGCCCCCACCCATGTCTCCCACCACCCCCACCCCCCCAGGGGCGCCGGGGCCACTTGTCGGAAGAAGACGTCACAGGGGCGCTTGCGCTTGAAGGGCCTTCTGTCACGTCACAGGGGCGCTTGCGCTTGAAGGGCCTTCTGTCCAATGAAAATGCGTATGCGTGCAGACGCGCTTACGCGCTAAGGGCCTTACCTCGAATTACACACTGACGTGCAGATTTCTCACGTGTCAAATCACTCCATATCAAGCTGGCCACGCGTAAGCACACGGAAGACCACGCTCCTGCCCAGAAGGCCGAACTACTGCCCCCCAGAGCCCCGAGCACGCTCCCACCTGCCATCTGCTGCTGCCTGACTGCCTGCTGCCCACGTGCCCTGCTGCTGTTGCTGTGACCACCCCTGCTGGAACCGAAGACTCCCGACTGGGATTCCATCGCTCCACAGCCCAGCCCCAGGACCCAGTTGCCCACCCACTCCTGCCTCTGGGGTTGTCATGTCGGGGCAAACACCATCTGAGACCACTGACAACCCCCGGCCAGAGAGGCAGAGGGGCACCAGCTTCAGTGCCACCGAAGTTGGTGTCCTGGTGGAGCAAGTCCTGGGGCAGTATGATGCCCTCTTCGGAAGTTCCCGCGCCGACAAGGAAGGACGGACTCGGATCTGGACTGACATCGTGACTGCCATCAACGCGGAGGGGGTGGCAGTCCGCGACTTACAACATGTCAAGAAGCACTGGGAGGACTTCAGGTCCAGGACCCTGAACAAGGCCCGGCGCCTCTTGAAGGCAGCGGATGCCAAGGGGCGCCGGGGCCACTTGTCGGAAGAACAGATGAGGGTCCTGGAACGCATATCCCCAGTGCTCCATGTCCAGGTCCTTGAGAGGCAGACCCGTCTGGAGTCGAGCGGTGAGTGTACATGCATCCTGATTGTGAGCAGTGCGTCTGGTGATTATTCAGTAGTGTGCAGGTTGCACATCTGTTTGTATGGGGTCGAGTATGGGTGGGGGTGTACAGGGCCGTGGGGCTGACACATGTGAGGGCTGGAATGTGTGAGACATGGATGGTGCTTGTATGTGTAGGCTCGCATGCCAAATGCAGTTGTGTGGGCACACATGTTTGGATCAATGTGTATGTAAGTAGACATGTCCGTGATGTCACGCATGTATGTTGTTTTTGGCTGCATGTATCAGCACTGTGTACATGTGCATGTGTGTTTATTTGACAAGGGTGCAACAGTGATGCAACATGGATGCATGTGACAGCGGTATGTGGAAGCCTGATTGGCAGATGTGACATGGATGCCCATCTGAACACTGCGACACTTGGCAGAGGTGCACACATGCATGCAAGTGTGGTGGTGTGTGTACATGTGTGGTGCACTTCCTGTGTTGCATGTGATGTCTGGCTCACCTTTGGCTGGTGGCAGTTGCGATATGGCTGTGGTATGGCTCATGTGTGCGAGTTGTAATGACATGTGTGTTGGGGATTGTGATGACATGTCTGAGGTTTGCCAATGCCACTCATGTACAACTGTCATGTGTGTATGTGTCCATTGTACAGTGCCCTGATGCCTGTGTTTTGTTTCTCCCTGTCTGCAGCGTCAACTGATGAAGAGGGCGGAGAAGGTGCTGTGGAGCACAGCGGCGGGGATCCCACCGCCACCCGGAGACGCAAGACCCGGCTCCCCTCCCAAGTTGTGATCTCGTCGGGGAGTGAGGAGTCCGGTGCCGCGTCCCAGGCCGCAGCTGCCGGGGGGAGGTCCAAGAGGCGGAGGTTGGAGTTGGACTCCTCGGCAGCAGAAGGGGCAGCTGGGACCCCACAGGGCCCAACAGTGGAAGATGGCACAGAGTCATCCAGGTTGGTGGGGGGTTTGGTGGAGGAGGAGGCCGTGCAAGCACCAGAGACGGGGTCTGGAGGTGGGGATCCCACTGGTGCTAGTGGTGCAGTGCAGGACCAGGGACAGGAGGCAGCACAGGCCGCCGCGGAGGTGCCTGTGTGCAATCCTGTCCCTGATCCTGTCCCTGCATCATCTTGCACCAGCAGGGATGCCTACGTCCAGACCCGTTTTCAGGCAGGGGATCAGCTCACGTCAACTGGCCTTCCTCTGCCTGCGGACGTGGCTATCCAGGTCCGGGTTGAGCCTGTCCTGGCTGGTGTGGCGTTGCGTCAACGGGCCATGCGAGGTGACCTGCAGTCTTTTCATGAAGAGACTGCACGTCATCTCGAATGGCTCGTTGACCACGTCAGCCTGCTGGGACAGGTCACCCAGGCCGGATTCCTCCGTCTGATGGGGCTTGCTACGACCCCCTGCTCAACTGGACCCCCTACGCGCCAGTCGTCCTCTGTGCCATCTTCCCACCCATCAGTCACCTGGGTGCCCTGTGGAGCTGCCTCTGACGGTGCGGCCAGGCTGGTGGAGGAGGCATCCCTGCCACAGTCGGGAGTCGGACGTCCAGCAGGGGTGGCCACATCTACGACTGCACCCCAGCCAGCGGAGGATGTGCAGGCAGCAGGAGGCAGTGCGCGGGCTGAGGCACAGCAGCAGCAGCAATGTGGTGGGAGCCATGAAGGCTCGGGGCCTTCAACATCGGAGGGGAAGGCATCGGCCGGAGGGCAGGAGGACCCAGGACAGAGAGTGTCTTCCGTGTGGCAGCAGTTGGGCCACGCCATAGATGCGGAGCGGCAGCAGGCGGAAGAGGCATGGCTCACAATGGTCAGGGCGGAGAACTCCATGCGGAGGGCCCTGAGGCGGGCCGAGTGCCTCGAGGCAATCCGCAGGGGTTTGGAGGTGGAGACGTCGACGGCCCTGCGGACCCTCGGGGCCATGGAGGAGGACCGCCTCCGGGACATTGAGGAGGAGTTCGATGATGCCCTGGCCCGGGACATCCACAAGTGATCCGTGAAAATAGCCCGCTGCCCTTGTACATAGTTATGTAGGTAGTGTTAGGTTTCATTTTTGTTTTGATTTTATTTGGACCTTTCGGACATTGGCCGCATTTTTGTATATAGTTTATTTTATTAGTTAGTGTAGTTAGTTAGGTTTCCTTTCTTTTGTTGGGATAATGGACCCTGGCTTGTTCCCATGTACATAGTTCACTGTTGGATTGTATTTTTTTTCACTTTTTAACCATAGAGCAATGGCTTTCTTTTTTATTTCCCATTGGATTTTGTTTTGTGGACATTGACTTTGGACAACATTACTTTGGAATTTTATTTTTGGTTTTGCTTTTTTTCACGGACATGCTTCTTTTAATTTTTGTACATTCACATTTCTGTTTCTTCATTTTTTATTCTATTTATGTTTCCTTTAATACATATTTTTTTGGTGAACTTCAATGTGTGGTATCTCATTGGTTTCATGCATTTCATGATATGTGTTTTGAGATTCACTGACACCCATTGGGTGTATGTGAGGGAAATGTGTTTGTTTCGGAACTTGCAATTGGTGTTCTGTGATGTAATTGTAAATTATGAGTGGGTGGATGCAATGCTCGGGTGGGTGTTTTGCATTTGGAGGCTGACCATAGGGACCAGGGATCTAGATTGTGATGACATGTTGGCTGGGGAACATGAGTTGCACATGGGTGGGGGCCTGCTGGCAGGTGCCCCACAGTGCTGGGGGGTAGGGGTGGTGGGGAATATGAGTTGGACATGGGTGGGGGCCTGCTGGCAGGTGCCCCACAGTGCTGGGGGGTGGGGGTGGTGGGGAACATGAGTTGGACATGGGTGGGGGCCTGCTGGCAGGTGCCCCTGCACTGCTGGGGGGGTGGGGTGGTGGGAGACATCGGTGGGGGCCTGGTGGAGGCTGCCCCTGCACTGCTGGGGGGTGGGGGTGCTGGGAGACAAGGGTGGGGGCCTGTTGGAGGCTGCCCCTGGTGACTGGGGGGTGGGGGTGCTGGGAGACATGGGTGGGGGCCTGGTGGTGGGTGCCCCTGCACTGCTGGGGGGTGGGGGTGGTGGGGAACATGATTTGGACATGGGTGGGGGCCTGCTGGCAGGTGCCCCACAGTGCTGGGGGGTGGGGGTGGTGGGGAACATGAGTTGGACATGGGTGGGGGCCTGCTGCCAGGTGCCCCACAGTGCTGGGTGGTGGGGGTGGTGGGGAACATGAGTTGGACATGGGTGGGGGCCTGCTGGCAGGTGCCCCTGCACTGCTGGGGGGTGGGGGTGGTGGGAGACATGGTTGGGGGCCTGGTGGAGGCTGCCCCTGGTGGCTGAGGGGTGGGGGTGGTAGGAGACATGGGTGGGGGCCTGGTGGAGGCTGCCCCTGGTGGCTGGGGGGTGGGGGTGCTGGGAGGCATGGGTGGGGGCCTGGTGGAGGCTGCCCCTGCACTGCTGGGGGGTGGGGGTGGTGGGAGACATGGGTGGGGGCCTGGTGGAGGCTGCCCCTGGTGGCTGGGGGGTGGGGGTGCTGGGAGACATGGGTGGGGGCCTGGTGGAGGCTGCCCCTGCACTGCTGGGGGGTGGGGGTTGTGGGAGACATGGGTGGGGGCCTGGTGGAGGCTGCCCCTGGTGGCTGGGGGGTGGGGGTGGTGGGAGACATGGGTGGGGGCCTGGTGGAGGCTGCCCCTGGTGGCTGGGGGGTGGGGGTGCTGGGAGACATAGGTGGGGGCCTGGTGGAGGCTGCCCCTGCACTGCTGGGGGGTGGGGGTGGTGGGAGACATGGGTGGGGGCCTGGTGGAGGCTGCCCCTGGTGGCTGGGGGGTGGGGGTGCTGGGAGACATGGGTGGGGGCCTGGTGGAGGCTGCCCCTGCACTGCTGGGGGTGGGGGTGGTGGGAGACATGGGTGGGGGCCTGGTGGTGGGTGCCCCTGCACTGCTGGGGGGTGGGGGTGGTGGGAGACATGGGTGAGGGCCTGGTGGAGGGTGCCCCACAGTGCTGGGGGGTGGGGGTGGTGGGGAACATGAGTTGGACATGGGTGGGGGCCTGCTGGCAGGTGCCCCACAGTGCTGGGGGGTGGGGGTGGTGGGGAACATGAGTTGGACATGGGTGGGGGCCTGCTGGCAGGTGCCCCACAGTGCTGGGGGGTGGGGGTGGTGGGGAACATGAGTTGGACATGGGTGGGGGCCTGGTTGTGGGTGCCCCTGGTGGCTGGGGGGTGGGGGTGCTGGGAGACATGGGTGGGGGCCTGGTGGTGGGTGCCCCTGCACTGCTGGGGGGTGGGGGTGGTGGGGAACATGAGTTGGACATGGGTGGGGGTCTGCTGGCAGGTGCCCGACAGTGCTGGGGGGTGGGGGTGGTGGGGAACATGAGTTGGACATGGGTGGGGGCCTGCTGGCAGGTGAACCACAGTGCTGGGGGGTGGGGGTGGTGGGGAACATGAGTTGGACATGGGTGGGGGCCTGCTGGCAGGTGCCCCACAGTGCTGGGGGGTGGGGGTAGTGGGGAACATGAGTTGGACATGGGTGGGGGCCTGCTGGCAGGTGCCCCTGCACTGGTGGGGGTGGGGGTGGTGGGAGACATGGGTGGGGGCCTGGTGGAGGCTGCCCCTGCACTGCTGGGGGGTGGGGGTGCTGGGAGACATGGGTGGGGGCCTGGTGGTGGGTTCCCCTGGTGGCTGGGGGTGGGGGTGCTGGGAGACATGGGTGGGGGCCTGGTGGAGGCTGCCCCTGGTGACTGGGGGGTGGGGGTGGTGGGAGACATGGGTGGGGGCCTGGCGGAGGCTGCCCCTGCACTGCTGGGAGGGTGGGGGTGGTGGGAGACATGGGAGGGGGCCTGGTGGAGGCTGCCCCTGGTGGCTGGGGGGTGGGGGTGCTGGGAGACATGGGTGGGGGCCTGCTGGCAGGTGCCCCACAGTGCTGGGGGGTGGGGGTGGTGGGGAACATGAGTTGGACATGGGTGGGGGCCTGCTGGCAGGTGCCCCACAGTGCTGGGGGGTGGGGGTGGTGGGAGACATGAGTTAGACATGGGTGGGGGCCTGGTGGAGGCTGCCCCTGCACTGCTGGGGGGTGGGGGTGCTGGGAGACATGGGTGGGGGCCTGGTGGTGGGTGCCCCACAGTGCTGGGGGGGTGGGGGTGGTGGGAGACATGGGTGGGGGCCTGGTGGAGGCTGCCCCTGGTGGCTGGGGGGTGGGGGTGGTGGGAGACATGGCTGGGGGCCTGGTGGAGGCGGCCCCTGCACTGCTGGGGGGTGGGGGTATTGGGAGACATGGGTGGGGGCCTGGTGGAGGCTGCCCCTGCACTGCTGGGGGGTGGGGGTGCTGGGAGACATGGGTGGGGGCCTGGTGGTGGGTGCCCCACAGTGCTGGGGGGTGGGGGTGGTGGGGAACATGAGTTGGACATGGGTGGGGGCCTGCTGGCAGGTGCCCCACAGTGCTGGGGGGTGGGGGTGGTGGGAGACATGAGTTGGACATGGGTGGGGGCCTGGTGGAGGCTGCCCCTGCAATGCTGGGGGGTGGGGGTGCTGGGAGACATGGGTGGGGGCCTGGTGGTGGGTGCCCCTGGTGGCTGGGGGGTGGGGGTGCTGGGAGACATGGGTGGGGGCCTGGTGGTGGGTGCCCCTGCACTGCTGGGGGGTGGGGGTGGTGGGAGACATGGGTGGGGGCCTGGTGGAGGGTGCCCCTGGTGACTGGGGGTGCAGGGGGACATGCGTTGGTGGGCAGTAGTGCAAGTTGACATGTGGGTTGGCTGGGGGTCATGGCCATGGTGGATGGTGTGCCTGCAGGACATGTGCAGGGTAGGCCCCTGTGGTGTGAGCCACCTGCAGGGGCCGTGGAGGGCATAGAGGGAACACCTGGGAGGACCCACATGTGCAATTCACGTGTGGTGCTCCCCGCGCACCCCTGTAATACACGTACCCTGATGGAATCGCGTGTGGAACTTCCCGCGCACCCCTGAAATGCGCGTACCCTGCTCGCAAGGGCAAAATCGCGTGTGGAACTTCCCGCGCACCCCTGGAATACACGTACCCTGATGGAATCGCGTGTGGAACTTCCCGCGCACCCCTGGAATAAACGTACCCTGCTGATGTCACGTGTGAAACTTCCCCCGCACCACGAAATACACGTACCCTGATGAGATCGCATGTGGAACTTCCCGCGCACCCCTGAAATACACATGCCCTGCTGATGTTGCGTGTGAAACTTCCCCCGCGCCCCAAAATACACTTACCATGATGAAATCGCGTGTGGAATTTCCCGCGCACCCCTGAAATACACGTACCCTGCTGAAATCGCGTGTGGCTCATCCCGCGCACCCCTGAGATACGCGTACCCCCAATCGCGTGTGGAAATTCCCGCGTACCCCTGAAATACACGTACCCTGCTGAAATCGCGTGTGGCACTTCCCGCGCACCCCTGAAATACGCGTACCCTGCTCGCATGGGGCCAATTGCGTGAGGTACTTCCCGCGCACCCCAGTGATACACGTAGCCCGCTTGCCGTGCTGGTACAGGGTTAGCGCAGCCCTTTGCGCTGGAATGGGTATATTGATGGCTTTTCCCTGCTCGAGAGGCGTTCTTGGGGGCGTAATTGGCACTGCTGTAGGGTCGCTGCGCCACTGTGCGCCACGGCTGGTTTTGGTGGCTGGAATCCATGAATACGCTGTGCGCGGAAATGGATTTTAGCGCACGCGGCTGGCGCAGGGATTCGCACGCGCACACTGTGCGCCAGCCGCGTGCGCCACTTGTGCGCTGAATTCTATGAATTACCCCCTTAGTCTTGTTGTGGCTTGGTCACACATGGGTAGTGTCATACCATGTACATTTAGTTTGTCTTTGGCGCTAATTTCCATGATTGGTTGCATTTCTTTACTTAGCATGATTTCATTGAATTTGAAACAGCTTGCAAGAGTTGGCATTAAGGCCATACAATTGACATTTTTGTGGGCTAATTGTTCCATAACATCTGTAACATATGCATTATCGACATAAAGTGCATTAATGTGCCGGGTTTTCAATATTGATTCTGCTTCTTTAGAAAGTATACCAACTTTGATACTTTTTAAAATGTTGGCATAAGTGAGATCTGCAGATTGCCGCATGTTTTCTGTTAATTCTCTGTATTGGAAAGGTTGCCAACGGTTGACATTTCCAATGCTGCCAACAGTTTTACGGCTGAGTTTGTGTCCTAATGTTTTAAAAATAGGCTCACCTTTTACTGGTGTTAATTGAAGCAGATCTCCAAAAACAATAATGTGTTTTCCTGCAAAGAGCTCTTCATAGTCTGTTTTGAGTACTTCTTGTAATCTGAGGTGAATCAAAGCTAACATCAGGTTGGAGACCATGCTCACTTCATCTATTAGTAGCATTTTCATTTGTTTCAATACTCTGCGTAATTCCATTGCAGCTTCTGCAGAAAGTTTGGAATAGTCTAATTTGTTCTGGTGTTCTACTGGTAATAGTAGTAATCAGTGTAATGTAACACCACCTATGTTGTAGGCAGCTAAACCTGTGGGGGCAGTGACAACAGCTGACAGTTTGTTGTTTGTCAATTGTTGAAGGAACTTGCTAATGATTTTGATTAGGAATGTTTTGCCAGAACCAGCTTCACCACTGACGTACAGTAGTATAGGTTTATAATTATGGCAGGAACATTCTTTATTTTCATGTTTTACACCATGTGCAATTAGTTTTGTTACTTCTTGAAAAATGCTACTTTGCTCATTGTTTAGTTTTGATTGTAGTATAGTTAAGTCTTCTTTATCTTCATACTTACACGTGGTGTTTTCTACTTCTATCATAGCTAATTCTGCCTCATTTATTATTAGTGGTTCTCCCAGTGGTTCTTGGCATCCTGTTACAGAAGGTTGACTACTGTCAGGAGTGTCCTTATCTAGTTGGGCTTGGAGTTCTTCTTCGTGTTGCTGTTCATTGTGCAACATTGTTTTGTACTGTGTAAAGTTTACATCAGTTATAGTGCTTTCATTTGCTTTGAAAGCATCCTCATATGAGTCATAGTTATCTAGTAATTGTTCTTCTTTTCTCCATGGTTTGAAGAGTTGTAGCAGGGACATGATATATACTTCTTTATGTTGAGGAGTCTTTAATAACAATTTGATATGATTGATTAACTTTGGTTTAGTGAGTTTAACTAAGCTGCCTTCGCACCAGGCGAAGTACCGGAAGTACCTCTTTGCCTCTCACGCTGTCTGGGACGTTCTGAAAGGCTGTCTCCACATCATTTAATTCAACTGTATATACCGCGGTTACAAGCTGAGGATTTATGTGTTGACTTCAAATAACTATAAGTGATTATATCATCTTTATTTTTATTATTTCTAGAGCTTATTTAGCCGTTATACGGCTTTATTTCCAGTGGCCCCGCCCCCTTTTGCCAGGAAGTGGTTAAAGCAGCAGATCGCGCGCACCAGCGCGCCCGCACCAGCGCGCCCGCACCAAGTGAAGTACCGGAAGTACCTCTTTGCCTCTTTGCCTTGGCGCTGCGGCGAGGAGGCACTTCGGGTACGTTGCGTGATTGCAGCGTGGAATGCAATTACACTCGTCCAAGCGAAACACTTTGCAGCCTCGTGTAACCTCACCCCCTTCACTGAGAGCATTAGCCATGTCTCCATCCAAGGGCCGCTCGCGAACCATTTTTCATCTTGCCTCCACACCAGTGTCAGGTACCAACAAAAAAACTCTGTGTGGATCAGAAAAAGGACTAAAGGATGTGGACATTCGTGCTTTTTACAAAGACATCACGGCTAGGGCTCGTGCCAACATTAAACCTCCAGCACCGACGCAAGTTTTAAAGCCATTGGTGACAAAAAGCAACACTCCAGCTGCTCCTACAGCATCCACAAAAACTATTATGGACACGAAGTGTGTATTGCAGAATCAGGCTGGGAGGTGTAAGTTACCAGTTTCTTCTATCTCTGTGGTGAATGATACGTGTGAATTGAATGTATCTAATGTTCCCAGTGTTGCAAAAACGCTTTCGCATACCTCGCCTGTTACCAATAGCGCGATGTTAAAGTCCTAGCCCAACTGCAAATGCAAACTATGCAAATAATTTAGAGGTGAAAAGCACGCTAGATGCACAGGTCATTGACCTTGAAGACGAAGGCTCTGGGTTTTATGGGCAAACGCTCCCTGACAATTTGTCAGCTTCTCCTGTCATGTTTGTAACGCCAGAACCCAATTGCACAAGTTCTCCAGTGAGTGTTTCTTTTATGCGCCCTACCCCAAGAAGACCTATCTCTCCTATAAGTAAAAGGAGTTCGGCGCATTCAGGCATGCAGGGGGAGAGAATGTTGGAAGCCACCCTGCAGGCTATGAATTTTGCCATTCAAACCCCAGGGAAACTATTTGAGGCATTAGACACTAAATTAGAGAAGCAGGCGGCTGTGTTGGATCAAATGTCTAATTGGCAAAATACCTTTGGGCTCGAGATAAGGGCAGAATTACATCAACTAAGTATCCCTAAACACAATGATCCAGTCATGTTCTCAGTACCTGTCCAGACTTCTACATTAGTAGAGAAACTTGATTTGGCTATTCCCTTGATCAAGGGGATTATTTTTGACACGATGCCAAATGAGAGTTTGATGCGTAATTGTGTCTCAGAGGGTGCCCCTGAAGATTATTCTGGTGGTTAGCGTAAACTCATCACCAACGACAATAAAAAAAAACTGTACACAATCTTCACCCCCGCTGATGGCAAGATAAATAAAAACATACAGAATGGTAAGTTAACAAAAAATCAAAGTACCCCTAAAATGGCAACGTATTCAAGCTCTAAACGTTCTTTAAGGCTCTCACACTCCCCAAAAGAAAAGAAAAAAACATCATTGCGGCATCTGAAGCCATAAGGAAAAAACATAAACAACAGATACAGAGCAAACCCATGCAATCTAGTATTGTACCGCCTCTGGCAGATTATGCTCCTCTGAATGCGCTGTTGAAAGAGGTAGACTTACACAGTGCTGCAATCCTGCGAAAAGCGAAAAAGAGAGTCTCATTAACTTCTGTTGCTAATACTAAAGATAGTACAGCGGAGTTTAGTAATGTAGACGCTCTTCAGGCTCATAGACAGGAAATCAGAACAGCAGTGGATGCATACATGTCTGATCAAGTTAATTCCATCGGGCAGGGATTTGCAATGTCTTCCTCCTAATAGTCTAGTGGAGCAGGAGGGAAGAGTGGTTTCAGAGAAAAGTAGTGTCCAAATCCTGGAATATCCCCAATCCAGAGGAATTGACACACAAATGAGTGCCTCTACCCTAAAAATGCCGATTACATATACTCCAAGCATGGCTGGAGTTCTTCCTGACCTCAGGAAAAGTCAGTTTCAGAAATTATCCCGTCAATCTCCTCATCCCCAAGGACCGGATTTAACAGCGTAAATTATGGGTTTAATTGAGACTGCCCTAAAACAAATTCAGGCAAAAACAAAAACTCAATCCCCAGGAGCTCCGCGTAGTCAAACGCATACTGCTCTAGGCCCACGGACAAATCCTACGGTGAAAAAAAGATTGGCACCATATTCATTAATTTTGACATGCAGAAAACCACCCTGTAAGCAATATGACCTTAATAGAAGATCCATTATGGCCATATTTTCCGAAGTTGTACAGTTGGAGGATATAAACTCAGCCAACATTGAGTATGTAGAGTTTGTGAGTGACCAGAATCTCAACACTGTGAGACTTGTTCAAAATCTTATCTGGTCTGTAAAAACTCACCTCTTTAATCTGGGATTTGAACTCATTGTAGAAAACAACACAACTATCCCGGTTGCGAATAATCTGTTGGATCATGCAGCGGTCCAGAAAGGAAAGGGACATCCTCCAAGAATTACTACTTGTTCATGTAAATGTACGCAGGAACAAAGATAACTAGTCCAGGATCATGCGCAAACACAAATCTCTATCCTAAGTTGGAACACTAGAGGATATACTCATCTCCTTAATAATGATTCGAATCACCTAGGAATGTATGATCTAATTCTTCTACAAGAGACATGGCTCATTGATCCTCCAGTCTGGAATGGTTTTCATATTCATATCAATTCTGCCTATAAATCCACAGTGGGTAGACCATCGGCTGGCCTCATCACAGCCATCAAAATCCGAAAGGGAGTGTCATCGGAACTATGGGCATCACCAAATAAACACATGCTTTTGGTAATGGTTAGGGCGGAGGGCGTACAATATGCTGTCCTTAACATATATTGGAATACTGCTGCAATAAGTGATAATGTTTTTTTCAATTATGTCACAATGCTTTTGGATCTGGTCGCGTTGGAGAAATCAGTCACTCATTTGATCCTTGCTGGAGATTTAAATATCAATTTAATCTTTAAGAAAAATCCATCTGCTAAAGGTAGAGCGTACAGATGGCATATGTTGACTAAATCTCGTGGTTTACATATGCTTAATGGTATATTTAAAGAAGATACACCTCCTAAGGCTACATGGTGAAATGGCCAAATGGAATCAGTGATTGACTATATTTTTGTGAGTACCTCTCTATTCCCCATGATTGAGAATTTTCAAATCATTGACACCAAACAAAGTGATCATAACATTCTAACAATGAATTGGTGGCAGAGAGGCCTCAGCAAAATCGAACAAAGTGACGAAGCTCAAGGTGTCCTAATTGTTAATCCGGCATGTAATAGACTATGATGGTCAGAGGACACTGCATATAAATTCAATCAATACCTAGCAGAATCAGCTGAGCAAAATTCTAGTGTTTGGCAATAATTTGTGCATTCAATATAGTAACACCATGCAGCTTCTTCAGGCTCCAAAAATGAAGGCGTGAACTACTCATTCACACATCTTTGACCTCATTATGAAGGCAAAGAAAACTGAAAAACGTGCTCAGTTGAGATTGGCTATTAAGTATCCTCTCGCCATCAGAGTTCTACTGGTTGAGAAAATAAAGTTAAAATACACAAATTGGGTAAAAAGATACCGCGCAAATCTGTATCATCAAGATGGTGCAGCCATGTTGAACATATTAGCAACCAAGAACACTGCTAAAATGTGGGCTCTCATTAATTTTGCGACGGGATCTTCACAACTCGCGGCACAATCAAATGCAGTGTCTGAACAATCCTGGACACAGCACTTTTCTGAGCTTTATTCAGTTCCAGAAGGTGCTGTGCCATTTAACCCTTGTGATTTGTATGGTCACTTTAATCTTGACTTTGACTATGAGGATATTCTCCTTCTCATTAAAACATCATCCAACTCCAAAGCAGCTGGTCCTGATGGTTTATCAAATTACACCTTAAAGTTGCACCCGGAACTGTAGGCATCGACACTGCATCACATCTTCACGGTAGTCAATGTAGCCCAGGCTATTCCTGAAACATGGACCCATTCCATCACCGTTCCAATATTCAAGAAGGGGGATCGGCGAGCCCCTAGTAGCTACCGTCCGATCTCTTTTCTTGATGTACCAGGTAAAATCTTTGGCAGATTGCTATTGAAAAAATTTAATGCATGGTCCATACTGGCACAAGTAAGAGACAGCTTTCAATCTGGCTTTGTCTCTGGTTTGGGAACAATACCAAACATCATGTGCTTAAATCTAATTAAAAGGCAATATGCTGCCAGGGGACAGCCACTCTACCTGGCATTCATAGATTTTTGGGCTGCATTCGATTCTATTGATCGGGCACTACTTTATAACAAACTCAAGAGATACAATTGCCCAAATTCACTAGTAAACATGTTGATGCTACTGCATTCAAACACCACGATGCAGGTATGCCTCACGCTTGAAGGCTTATTATCTGCCCCTATCGATATCATGAGAGGCCTAAAGCAAGGATGCCCGTTGGCCTCAAGCTTATTCAACTGCTTTATCTATGACATGGGAGAAATCTTTAGTACCATCTGCTGTGATTCTCCGAAATTGGGTACTAACAAAGTCAGCTATCTCTTATATGCTGACGACTTAGTACTATTGTCACAAACACCTTATGGCCTTCAGCAGATGTTAAATAGGCTAACTCAGTACACGATAACTAATCATTTGCAAATAAACGCAATAAAATCCCAAGTAGTGGTATGCCACAACACTGGTAAACGAAAGAACAAGAAATATGCCTGGACAATTCAGGGCAAGGAACTTTTGGTTGTTGATCACTATAAGTACCTGGGTGTAACTCTTACCAATTCTGTCATACCTAAAATTGAAATTTGGGAAACACGTCACAAACTCCAGACCCTGACCTCACAGACAAGGATTCTTGTTGCAAAATACAGTAAATTCTCATTTAAGCATGTAGTATCCTTTTACCAAATGAAGGTTGTACCAATACTACTATATGGAGTCGAAGCAGGAAATCTACAGAATCGTTTGTATTGGGATAGATTAGAGGGCAAATACTGGAGGAAAGTGTTACAATTGCCCAACTGTACTCCATTACCTATCATACGCTTTGAGTTGGGGATATTGTCATTGTATTCCCAAATATTGTGGAAAATGTCTGCCTTCCTGAGGAAATGTTTGTTAAGTCATAATGTATCGAATGTATTGGGCATAGTAGCGCAATATCTGCTTGTCAGCCCCACTGGTTTTTCTAACAAGTGGTGCACGCTTCTGTACAATGAAATGGCTCAGGCTGCGGTAACCATTGAGATCTTGCTTTCTAATCCAGACTTAGCAAAAAAAAAAAATCTTTGAATACGAGTGGATTAGGACTCTTGCAGCTTGCCAGACTTACAAAGATTTTGATGGTGCAATATTTGGTTTGAAGAAGTACAAAGTCATGGCGGAATATTTAAATAAATGTCCGTCACCTCATTTACGGCGACAATACATGAGAGTTAGATTTAACCTATGGCACACCTGCGATGTGTTACAAAGGAGAAATCTAATTGCCCCAGATGAGAATTTCTGTCGTTACTGCCTAAATTTACAACAGACAGAAACTCTTCAACATCTGGTTGTCGCTTGCCCTGGCTTACAGTCTATGCGCATGAAACTATTTCAAAACGTACTTATGTTATTCTCTGAGCCTGATGAGAGAACCCTCTGGAAACTCCTCTTTACAAGTCCTAGATTGGCCGTGAAGGTAGCAATTGTACACTTTGTGGAGGCAACTGTGCCGGAACTTGCATGTACATAAATGTCAAAATTACTTAAGAAAAGTAATGAAGTGAAAAGCATTTTAAAATTATTTTTCTTGGGAAACTATTGTACATTGATGCTGTGCAAAATGTAATATTTTATTCGTTAGTGAAAAAAAATGTCAAATATTTGAAAAGTTGTTTTTAGCAACTAAACAAATAAAAAAACTTAAAAAAAACTAAGCTGCCTTCACAGTTTGTCACTCTATATTTGCCTTTTTTTAATCAGGTTTCATATTATTTTTGTATGTGTAGTTTTTGGCTATGTGGTATGGACACATGTTTTCCAAAGTATTACTTCTGTTTGGGTAGTATGTGTCCAATAAATTGTTTTTTAAAATGTCTTGGCTGTTGGGATCATGTTTGGCTATTGTTTCTATATCTTCATATGATTTTAGAACTCTTTTTCTAGATTTAGCTGGACCAAGACTTAGCCATACTATATTTTCAGATTTACCATACAATGCAGTACCAGTTAAACGATCAGCTGCTTCATATGATCCACATTCTCTATGGGTGAGCATGTTTATGCCCAAGCTGTATAATTTCTGAGACACTGTTTTATCTGATGACAGGTCATTCCAGAGGTCTTGGAGCTCTGTCTTTTATGCTTTAGTTAAGTATGCTGTGACATATCGTGCAACTGCAGTAGAATTGTCTGCAATGTACTGCACATCTATGTTTGCATTTCATAAGTGGGCAATGATTGCATTATAATCATTGATATATTTTTCTTCTTCTTTTCTTTTTTATGTAATATGTATTTTTAGGTGACTAACACTATGTCTAACTGAAGACATGAGGTTTTTCACTTGACCTGTATTTGTAACTGATCTAGGGAAACCAAATCGGCATTTGGTGTAGTATTTCCCTTTGTTTTTGTTTTTGTATTTGCGACGACAATATTTTCCACATTTGTATCTTTGAAATTGTTAAATCTGTGCATGAAGATCACTATTTGTGGCTTCTGATGGAATTTCACAAGTTACATATTTTTCAATAAACTGTAAAACAGTGGCATTACTGTCTTGACCAAATTTAGGAGCATCTTTAATCCATAAAAGCATGTGGATATGGGGTGCTCCTCTGGCTTGGTATTCTTTTCTCCAAAAGAAGTGTTGCACTTCTCCAAGCGGAGGAACAGTTTTATTACATATAAAATGTAGCATAGCAATGAAGTGATGGTGAAAATATCTTGAAACATTAACAGGATCCCAAGAACAAAGTTCTCCAGGTGTTAGTATATCTATGTTTGTTTTGTTTTTATTTGATATGCGTAGGAAATCATGTACATCTTCCCATGCATATTCTGCACAACTTAATGTAACAAACCTAGTGGGTGGGCCAAGGTTTCTGATCATACAACGTACATCCCCATGACGTCGAAACCAGTACTCTTTAGTACCACGCATAATTGCTAATAGATTTGTAATATTTGATTGTAAAACCTCATCCTTTTGTTGCACTTTTTCTAATAATTGTGTAGCTGTCATATTTTGAAAGTGTGATCCTGATTTTAATATGTTTGCAACTCCGTAATATAAAGTTGCTAGTTCACTTTCAAAGAGTAGGTGAAATATGTACCCCACATTTTGTCTAAATCTGGGATCTTCAGAATACATCCGTAATGAGCGGTATTCTGAAGCTGATATTTGAATAGGTCTATCATCATACCTTCCTCCTTTGCTGGTAGGAAAGAGTAGAGGTAAAAGACCGTGCTTCTATACTTTTTTCCCATATGCTGATTGGCGATCCTTTTGTTTGACGCGTTTGGTAAGTTTCCAGTGCATCTTCTACGGTGTCATTACAGTGCAAAGGATGAATTGCATAATGGTCTAAAGTATTTGATATTGTAGCATGATCTAGTAGCTCAAATTGACCAGCTTCTTGTGTTTCTTGAATTATTTCAGTTGTATCTTTCAAGTTTTCTTCAATATTAATTTCTTTGTAATATTCATTATTCTCTTTAAGATATTTCAAGCCTTGTCTAACTTTATATAAATCTACCAACTGTTGCCTTACTTTTTTGTCTTTTGTAGGTACTCCATTTACTAAGATAATTAAAGATTGCTGCATTGGACGTTGCACTCCTAGAGTATGCACATTTTCTTTTAGATCTGATGGTAAATAAACTACTTTTCCACGAATGCCTTTTACCAATTCAGAGGGAGGTAATTTTGCTGTTTTTGGTTGAAGGCGTATTATTGCTTGAAATGGGTGTACTGTTTGAATTATGATGTTCTCATATAAATTAAGTTGTTGTAGGGGTTTTGGTACTGGGTATAATTCCAAATTATTTGTGATAGCATGTGAAGGAGTTTGGTTGTTGTCAAGTTTTGTAGTGCAGTAACTGCAAAATATTAAGGGCTCACTTATTTCGTATTTGTTTTCTGCTACAAGGTAGAGAGCTAATTCAAACCCTTTAAAATCTTCATTGTCTTCTATTTTATATGATAGGTCTACAGTTTTTGTGTTACTTTTATAAAAAGTTCTACGGCAACATACACATACATGGTTTGGTACTTCAGCTGATGTACTTTTAAATTTTAGTATTTCTTTTTTGTATGTGTTTGGCAAAAGGTTGCCATGTGTAGAATTGTTGCTTAATTGGTTTAAAGCTATTTCATTCTGTAAATGGCTTTCACTTCCAAAATATTTTTTCTGGATATAGTGAATTTCTTCAAGTAGGTCTTTTGCTGTTCCATGTAGAAGGATGTTATTTAACTTTGCTAGTGCTAAAGCAGGACTTTTAGCATAGTAAAGTTTATAGACTAGATTTCTTATAGTTGAATGATGTGTTGATATCCTTTTGATATCATGGAAAGTGGTTTTACACGTAGGTCCTGTAATGCAGGCCAATGAATGTCCTTGCAGTCCTGTGTACTTGCGCGCTGGACAGGTATCCATATTTTGCAGTAATTTAATTTTGATTTTGTCTTTGCTTTTTGCATATTTATTGAGGAATTGGCGTAAAGATTTGAAACATTGTTTGGGAATGTTACACATTGACGTGCATGGCCATTTGTACACTAGACGTTCTGATTCAGTTGAATGGAGGGGTAATTCTAAGTTTTCAGGGCATATTTTTGTAAGGAGTACTTCTTGTTCCATTATGGTATTATTCACTTTTTCATAACCTGGACCACTGCTATGTATGGCAATTGTATTTGTTTGCTTTTCTTTGTACGCTTCTTCATTAAAATATGGTTCTATGCTCGTAGTGTGATTCCATTCACCTCCGCAGATACTTAAGAAGTTCTTTCTGTTGTCATTTCGCTTATTGAGAAGTCTTTTTTGTAATTTAGTTATTAGTTTTGTTAGTGGTTTCATTTTGTTTAACAGTAAAATAAATAACTTTCTTTTGAGAAGAATTGCACTGTCCATCAACGCTTCTAAGATTAATTTCCTACGATAGGTTTTAAGCATTGAACTTGATTTCTCTCCTGTTTTTATAAGATTTTGAAGGACTTTGTGACGGTACATTTTGGCTAAAATACTTTTCTTGGTATGCTTACTTTGCAATATATTAAAATTTGAAGAAGTACTTTTATCTGTAGTGATAGCTGACTTTCTGTTAATTGTTTTTTGGTTTGTTTTACATTTTGATAGAGGAGGCAAAGTTTTTGTACTTGAAACTTCTTATGTTTCACTAAATGACTCTATTAGCTGTTTTGTTTCAACTTTTTTTTTACAAATTCTGCTAGAGATGGATGCTTATGTTGGATACTTTTATTTTCATTTGCTCTACTTTTGCGTTGCTTTCTACGGACTTGACTTTTGGTAGGCATTCTTTAGGGTCTGCTGAAAAAAATAAAGAAGTTATGGGTTGGGCTGTTCTGGAATGTATGTGTGCTGTGTGCATGAGTGTTTGAGTAAGATGATAAAGATGGATGTAATGGTGTGTGATTGTGCATTGGGAACTACAACTAGTAGGGCTAGGTATTCTTGAATTTATGTGTTACTAAACTGGGGTTCAGATGACAAACAAAAGTAAGCTTGTGGTGTGGAAAAGTACAAATAGTAAATCTAATGTATCCAATTAAAACAGTTGTTTGTTCTATAATATGAAAATTGTAGCGGTTCAGTTGGGTAATTTGTGTGTCCAAAAATAGGAATTTGTGGACCATTCTGGCTGTAAATCGCTGTTTAAGACATGGAGATTTTTGGACAAAATGGTACACAATCTCTATTTTTAGGCACAGAAATAGCTTGTATTAATGTTATAGTATGTTTGAGTAATAATACAAATATTATGGTGATATTCTACTTACTTTTTTTCTTAAATTAACAGGTAACTTCTTAGTTCTTCTTTGTTCTTCGAATTCAGCTGACTTCAGGAGACTGGTCTTCACTGCAATTGTAAAAGCTTCAAATTAGTAACTTTGTTTGTATATAGCACTGTTTTTAATTAAGATATTGATTTTTTCAATTGAAATCCTCAGTGCCTTCTTTAAAACCATTAAACTAATTTATTTACATAAGATACATTGCATCAGTTCAGTACATATGATATGTTCTTAATGAACAAATTGTATTGATTGACTAACTGTAGCAAAAAAAATATCTTTACTATGACTTGTGAAATTTATAATATACCAGTGAATACCACTATTTCTGTAATTAAGCTGTTCTAGGTAATAGCGCCTCAATATCATGTCTAAATTAAAGTAATTAAGTAAATAAATAAACAAAAAAAAAGATGAAATTGTATAAGTATTGTCTTTAAAGATTTAAACATAGATTGTGCTTGCATGTAATTTTGTTTGAATATATGTAGTCTATATATTTCATTTAAAAAATGTTACTTTAACATGATTTGAGTGTGTGTGTATAAAGAAAGTAAATAGTATAAAAGTGTATAAGTGATAGTTGATTTTAGGAAATAGAAAAAAATACAGTAAATTCATTTTACAGATAACACAAGCTAAAAGTCTGTTTGAAAATGTGTTCATCTATTGTACAGAAAATATGCATACCTGAAGTTTGTGTTCATGCATATGGATATGCATGGAGCTGCAAATAGAAATCTTGGAAACTTGTACAGTATTTCTGGTAGATGGTGCTTGCCAATGATATGACACTTGTACTCAGAGAGATTCACAGTACATTTGCAGTGCTAATCTATGATGATGCAGTTAGATGTAGAGGTCTTGAATGTGACCGGTGCATGGTCATGTGATTTGTTAGCTGCATCCAATGAGGGAATGGCACAGAGAGTGAAGTGGAAATGGTAGAAGGGCTGTTTATGTTACGATATGTCCGCGGACATGGCAGTAGTTCGCGGACATCAGGAGTTACATCCGGGGATTTTTGGGTTCAGAAGTCATGCAAATGAGAATGAGTACTAAAAGGGATTGGTCAGGAAAGTTTAGTCGGTGTGTTGTGCCAGAAGAGAGTTTCTCATATACTGTTTTTGCTGAGAGAACAACAGATAGCTATGTCTGTGTATTTTAGGAAAAAGATTGTATGGATTTTGGGAGATTCATGGATATATTGGTTGACGGTGCATGCAGAAAGCTGTGGAGTAGCTGTAGATCTTGGATTCCCACATGTGGAAGTACACTGGCATGGAGTACGTGGAATGAAGTGGTTGGACCTGCTACCTCTCTGTGCTACTTTGGAGACAGAGCAACATCCAGACATAATTGTAATTCATTGTGGAGGCAACAGTTTAGGACATGTGACTGGAATTTTTTTGCAATTTGCTATGAAAGAAGGATTTGGGAAGGTTATGGACATGTTTCCTAATTCTCAAGTGATATTTTCACGGATTGCACAGAGACAAATGTGGCTTCGTTCTTCTTCATTTGGTCCACAAATGGAAAAAGCAAGGCACAATGTTAATAAAGCTGTTTGTGCCTTTCTAAAAGATTTTGGCATGTCTACTTTTCACAATGAAAATATTCTGTTTCGTAGTACAAACATTTTTGGCACACATGGAGTCCATCTTACTTATGGTAGCAATCCGATTTTCTGAGAAATGTACAAAATGCATTGCAACCTTTTTTGGAATTACAACATACTTTTTGAAGTAGGTGTTAAGCATTTATAATTTTTGACTTACAAACACCTCCCAAAGGCTCTTTTCAGAGCCACCACTTCCTCCCAGAGAAAATTGCAATGTTTGTGATAGGGTAGCAACCCAATTTTTTAAATGTTCGCGAACTGTCCGCGGACTTCTAAAAAATACAAATGGCCCTGCTTCATTTATTTTCACTTTTATTTTTTAACTGTGAAAGGTTGCTCTGAAAAGAGCCTTATTTTTTTTTTATTTTTGATATTTTGTATTTTTTTAGGTTTTTTATACACGACACACTAGGAGAGGAGGGGAAAGGAAGGTAAAGGGGGGACACCAACCACAGGGATAAGAAAGGGCGAGTTGAGAGAGGAAGATGTAGAGTGGGTTTTATTTGGGTAGTGAGCAGATCTTCTCGTGCTCTGAGACGATAGTCTCAAAAGCACTACAAAGTCGCTCCCTCCTGCAGAGTACTGTGTCACAGTACATACATACAACTGTGACCCTCAAAAGGTAAGGGTCATCAGCATTCTGTATGGCCTGTGAGGCAGCTTGAGGAAGACGCTGTCCCACAGAGGTGGTCCTTGTCGTGACAGGATCAGAAACAGAGATTGAAGTAGAGGAAATCAACGTGCTACGTTCTTCGCAAGGTACAACCCTGCGAATAGCCCCAGATTGAAATGACCTCAGGTGTCGCTTCATAGTAGTGGTCCCAAAGCTGTACCTACCGTGCTTCCCGCGACTGAGTATCATTTTGCACTCATTGCAGGTAACACAGTTCGCACGAGCCTTAGGAACATTCCCATGAATGGTAAATAACCGCCACACCCAAGACTCACGCCTAGTGCGGGTGGTAGGGTTTTCCTCTACCTCATTCCCATCATCCTCTTCTTCCTCCTCTGCATCCTCACTCCTGTTCCCCTCTTCAGGCCCTTGGGGAGGTGGTGGTGATGGAGGGGGTGGGGGTGGTCCTGAAGCAGGTGCAGCACCAGGTGGCAGTTCAGCAGCCAGGGATGCCATCTCGATGATGGTGTAATCTGCAGGTGGCAGCAAAAATCGCTGTGTTCTGAAGAATAGCCAGAAACACAATGAGAATAAGCTCTAGGGCGTGGTCTCTTATAGGGGTGCTTGTGCACGGTCCGCGGACATGCGTGCTGTCCGCGGACAGATCGAACACAAAAAAAAGTTCAAAAGGTATGTAGAAACTCAGGATTACTGTGTGGGACTTGTGCCATGGTGAGATTTTATTGAAAAATATTATGGATTAATTGAAAATGTACTTTTAATTTGTTCGGGGACACAAACAGTGTCCGCATTCAGAACACGCGATCAGCGTGGGCACGGTCATATGATCCGTTCGTGAACAAGTCCGCGAAGGAAGCGCATGTCCGCAGGACACCAAATGCATGGAGATTGGCTAGCGCATGCGCGTTGATGTTCTATGGACACTGTTCGGGTCCAGAACTAATTAAAATTGCGTCACATGTGAAACGAACATTTCAGGACACTGCGTGTGTTCTTAGAACAGTTTAAACTTGCCAGCGAACAGTAAGGACAGATATAGTGTTCTTCAGGACACGTCCAATTTCGTTTATGTACGAACATTTCAGGACACCAATTGTGTTCTTAGAACATTTTCAACTTGCTAGCGAACAGTACGGACAGGTATAGTGTTCTTTAAGACACCTCCATTTTCGTTTAATTACGAACAATTCAGGACACCACATGTGTTCTTAGAACAGTTTGAACTTGCTAGCGAACACTACGAACAGGTATAGTGTTCTTCAGGACACCTCCATTTTCGTTTACGTACGAACATTTCAGGACACCAATTGTGTTCTTAGAAGAGTTTAAATTTGATAGCGAACACTACGGACACATATAGTGTTCTTTAGGACACTTTAATTTTTTTTTGTACGAACATTTCAGGACACCGCGTGTGTTCTTAGAATAGTTTCATCTTGCTAGCGAACAGTACGAACAGGTATAGTGTTCTTCAGGACACCTCCATTTTCGTTTATTTACGAACATTTCAGAACACCTGCACTATACGCTGACACCTACATTGTTTAAAAAAAAAAAACGAAACTATTCACAACACAATATAAAAATTAAACTTTATTTAACATATATTAATAATTTATCACAGAGAAGGTGAGGTAGAAACAGAAACAAAAACAGGAGAATTAGGGTTTTCAACATGATTGTTATTAGGTGAAGAAGGGACAAGTACATGTGGGGCAATGGTATGAGGTTTTTGTTTTAAAATGATCTTCAACAAAAGTTTTCAAATTATTAAAATTAGTCAACAATAAATCCATTTTTTCTTCTATACTATGAAAAGTGTTATCCATAACAGGTTTTTCTGAAGTATTTTCTATTTTGGTATGCTCTGTACAAAAATATATATATATATATATGTTAAATGTATACAAAATAATAATAATTAAATGGTTTATATTATAAAGTGTTTACCATTAGTTTCACTATCTTGTGACATTTCTTCATGTGGGAAATGTTCCTCTAGCCATTCCAGAGTACTAGACATTTCTGTGAGAGAAAAAAAAAAGATAATATATTTTTTTATCTAATACAGAAAGTTTATAAATATATGAATAAAATTAAGTGCACTTACTATTTCAGGTAAGATATGTCCTATGTACTCAGTGGGTCTGCTCTTGTTCTCAGTTCTGTCATGTTTGTGAGGTAATTATGTTGGAAGCCAATTTATTTTCTTGTGGTATATTCCATTTTAGAACATAGTGCATTTAAATGAATGGTTAGTGTGTTGTATATATGCGTTACATTTCTTATGTATTAGTACATATAGGGGGTAATTCATAGAATTTAGCGCACAAGTGGTGCACGCGGCTGGCGCACAGTGTGCGCGTGCGAATCCCTGCCCCAGCCGCGTGCGCTAAAATCCATTTCCGCGCACAGCGTATTCATGGATTCCAGCTACCAAAACCAGCCGTGGCGCACAGTGGCGCAGCGACCCTGCAGCAGCGCCAGTTACGCCCCCAAGAACGCCTCTTGCGCAGGGAAAAGCCATCAAAATCCCCAATCCAGCGCAAAGGGCTGCGCTAACCCTGTACCAGCACGGCAAGCGGGCTACGTGTATCAATGGAGTGCACGGGAAGTACCTCACGTCATTTCAGCTGGGTACGTGTATTTCAGGGGTGCGCTGGAAGTTCCACACGCAAATGTCCTGGGTATGTGTATTTCGGGGTGTGCGGGAAGTTTCACACGCAATATCAGCAGAGTACCTGTATTCCAGGGGTGCGCTGGAAGTTCCACACGCGAATGTCCTGGCTATGTGTATCTTGGGGTGCGCAGGAAGTTTCACACGCGATATCAGCAGGGTACATGTATATCAGGGGTGCGCGGGAAGTTCCACACGCGAATGTCCTGGGTACGTGTATTTCGGGGTGCGCGGTAAGTTTCACACACGAATGTCCTGGCTACGTGTATCTTGTGGTGCGCGGGAAGTTTCACACGCAATATCAGCAGGGTACGTGTATTACTGGGGTGCGCGGGAAGTTCCACATGCGAATGTCCTGGCTACGTGTATCTTGGGGTACGCGGGAAGTTTCACACACAATATCAGCAGGGTACGTGTATTACTGGGGTGCGCGGGAAGTTTCACATGCGAATGTCCTGGCTACGTGTATCTTGGGGCGCGTGGGAAGTTTCAAACGCGATATCAGCAGGGTACGTGTATTACTGGGGTGTGCGGGAAGTTCCACAAGCGAATGTCCTGGCTACGTGTATCTTGGGGTGCGTGGGAAGTTTCACACGCGATATCAGCAGGGTACGTGTATTCCAGGGGTGCGCTGGAAGTTCCACACGCGAATGTCCTGGCTACGTGTATCTTGGGGTGCGCGGGAAGTTTCACACGCGATATCAGCAGGGTACGTGTATTTCAGGGGTGCGCTGGAAGTTCCACACGCAAATGTCCTGGCTACGTGTATCTTGGGGTGCGTGGGAAGTTTCACACGCAATATCAGCAGGGTACGTGTATTTCAGGGGTTCCGTGGAGTACTACACGTGAATTGGCCGTGTGGGTCCTCCCAGGTGTTCGCTCCACAACCTCCACGGCCCCTGCAGGCAGCCCACACCACGGGGGACTAGCCTGCACCCCCACTCATCCCCCTGCACCCTCACCGCCCAGCACTGTGGGGCACCTGCCAGCAGACCCCCACTCATGTCCAACTCATGTTCCCCTGCACCCCCACCCCCCAGCACTGTGGGGCACCTGCCAGCAGGCCCCCACTCATGTCCAACTCATGTCTCCCATCACCCCCACCCCCCAGCACTGTGGTGCACCCTCCACCAGGCCCCAACTCATGTTCCCCTGCACCCCCACCCCCCAGCACTGTGGTGCACCCTCCACCAGGCCCCAACTCATGTTCCCCTGCACCCCCACCCCCCAGCACTGTGGGGCACCTGCCAGCAGGCCCCCACTCATGTCCAACTCATGTCTCCATCACCCCCACCCCCCAGCACTGTGGTGCACCCTCCACCAGGCCCCAACTCATGGTCCCCTGCACCCCTACCCCCCAGCACTGTGGTGCACCCTCCACCAGGCCCCAACTCATGTTCCCCTGCACCCCCACCCCCCAGCACTGTTGGGCACCCTCCACCAGGCCCCAACTCATGTTCCCCTGCACCCCCACCCCCCAGCACTGTGGGGCACCTGCCAGCAGGCCCCCACTCATGCCCAACTCATGTTCCCCTGCACCCCACCCCCCAGCACTGTGGGGCACCTGCCAGCAGGCCCCCACTCATGTCCAAGACATGTCTCCCATCACCCTCACCCCCCAGCACTGTGGTGCACCCTCCACCAGGCCCCAATTCATGTTCCCCTGCACCCCCACCCCCCAGCACTGTGGTGCACCCTCCACCAGGCCCCAACTCATGTTCCCCTGCACCCCCACCCCCCAGCACTGTGGGGCACCCTCCACCAGGCCCCAACTCATGTTCCCCTGCACCCCCACCCCCCAGCACTGTGGTGCAACCTCCACCAGGCCCCAACTGATATTCCCCTGCACCCCCACCCCCCAGCACTGTGGGGCACCCTCCACCAGGCCCCAACTCATGTTCCCCTGCACCCCCACCCCCGGCACTGTGGGGCACCTGCCAGCAGGCCCCCACTCATGTCCAACTCATGTCTCCCATCACCCCCACCCCCCAGCACTGTGGTGCACCCTCCACCAAGCCCCAACTCATGTTCCCCTGCACCCTCTACCCCCAGCACTGTGGTGCACCCTCCACCAGGCTCCCACTCATGTCTCCCATCACCCCCACCCCCCTGCACTGTGGTGCACCCTCCACCAGGCCCCAACTCATGTTCCCCTGCACCCCCACCCCCCAGCACTGTGGTGCACCCTCCACCAGGCCCCAACTCATGTCCCCCTGCACCCCCACCCCCCATCAATGTGGGGCACCTGCCAGCAGGCCCCCACTCATGTCCAACTCATGTCTCCCATCACCCCCACCCCCAGCACTGTGGTGCACCCTCCACCAGGCCCTAACTCATGTTCCCCTGCACCCCCAGCCCCCAGCACTGTGGTACACCCTCCACAAGGCCCCAACTCATGTTCCCCTGCACCCCCACCCCCCAGCACTGTGGGGCACCTGCCAGCAGGCCCCCACTCATGTCCAACTCATGTCTCCCATCACCCCCACCCCCCAGCACTGTGGTGCACCCTCCACCAGGCCCCAACTCATGTTCCCCTGCATCCCCACCCCCCAGCACTGTGTGGCACCTGCCAGCAGGCCCCCACTCATGTCCAACTCATGACTCCCATCACCCCCACCCCCCAGCACTGTGGTGCACCCTCCACCAGGCCCCAACTCATGTTCCCCTGCACCCCCCCAGCACTGTGGTGTACCCTCCACCAGGCCCAACTCATGTTGCCCTGTTCCCCCACCCCCCAGCACTGTGGGGCACCTGCCAGCAGGCCCCCACTCATGTCCAACTCATGTTCCCCTGCACTCCCACCCCCCAGCACTGTGGGGCACCTGCCAGCAGGCCCCCACTCATGTCCAACTCATGTTCCCCTGCACCCCCACCCCCCAGCACTGTGGGGCACCTGCCAGCAGGCCCCCACTCATGTCCAACTCATGTCTCCCATCACCCCCACCCCCCAGCACTGTGGTGCACCCTCCACCAGGCCCCAACTCATGTTCCCCTGCACCCCCACCCCCCAGCACTGTGGTGCACCCTCCAACAGGCCCCAACTCATGTTCCCCTGCACCCCCACCCCCCAGCACTGTGGGGCACCTGCCAGCAGGCCCACACTCATGTCCAACTCATGTTCCCCTGCACCCCCACAACCGAGCACTGTGGGGGACCTGCCAGCAGGCCCCCACTCATGTCCAACTCATGTTCCCCTGCACCCCCACCACCCAGCACTGTGGGGCACCTGCCAGCAGGCCCCCACTCATGTCCAACTCATGTCTCCCATCACCCTCACCCCCCAGCACTGTGGTGCACCCTCCACCAGGCCCCAACTCATGTTCCTCAGCCAACATGTCATCACAATCTAGATCCCTGGTCCCTATGGTCAGCCTCCAAATGCAAAACACCCACCCGAGTATTGCATCCACCCACTTAGAAATGGAAATAACATGATAGAACACCAATTGCAAGTTTGGAAACGAACACATGTCCCTCACATACACCCAATGGGTGTCAGTGAATCTCAAAACCCATATCATGATATGCATGAAACCAATGAGATGATACTACACATTGAAGTTTGATCAAAAAATAGATATTAAAGGAAACATAAATTGAATCAAAAATAATCAAACAGAAATGGGAATGTAAAAAAATAAAAAGAAGCATGTCCGTGAAAAAATGCAAAACCAAAAATCATAATCCAAAGGAATGGTGTCCAAAGTCACAGTCCGCAAAAGAAAATCCAATGGAAAATTATAATTGAAAGCCATTGCTCCATGGGTAAATTGTAAAATAAAAAGAAAATCCAACAGTGAACTATGTACAGATGAACAAGCCAGGGTCCATGATCCCAACAAAAGAAATGAAACCTATCTAACAACACTACCTAATAAAAAAAACTATATACAAAAATGTGGCCCATTGTCCAAAAGGTCCAAACAAAATGCAAAAACAAAGGAAACCTAACACTAACTACAGAACTATGTACAAGGGCAGCGGGCTAGTCCGGCGGCTCACTTTTGGATGTCCCGGGCCAGGGCATCATCGAACTCCTGCTCAATGTCCTGGAGGCGGTCCTCCTCCATGGCCCTGAGGGTCCGCAGGGCCGTCGACGTGTCCACCACCAACCCCCTGCAGATTGCCTCAGGCACTCGGGCCGCCTCAGGGCCCTCCGCATGGAGTTCTCCGCCCTGACCATCGTGAGCCGTGCCTCTTCCGCCCGCTGCCGCTCCGCATCTATGGCGTGGCCCAACCGCTGCCACACGGAAGACACTTTCTGTCCTGGGTCCTCTTGCCCTCCGGCCGATGCCTGCCCCTCCAATGTCAAAGGCCCGAGCCTTCATGGTTCCCACCACGTAGCTGCTGCTGCTGTGCCTCTGCCCGTGCACTGCCTCCTGCTGCCTTCACATCCTCCGCTGGCTGGGGTGCAGTCGTTGATGTGGCCACCCCTGCTGGACGTCCGACTCCCGACTGTGGCAGGGATGCCTCCTCCACCAACCTGGCCGCACCGTCAGAGGCAGCTCCACAGGGCACCCAGGTGACTGATGGGTGGGAAGATGGCACAGAGGACGACTGGCGCATAGGGGGTTCAGTTGAGGAGGGGGTCGCAGCAAGCCCCATCAAACGGAGGAATCCGGCCTGGGTGACCTGTCCCAGTAGGCCGACGCGGTCAACGAGCCATTCGAGATGACGTGCAGTCTCCTCATGAAAAGACTGCAGGTCACCTCGCATGGCCCGTTGACACAACGCCACACCAGTCAGGACAGGCTCAACCCGGACCCGGATAGCCACATCCGCAGGCAGAGGAAGGCCAGTTGTCGTGAGCTCATCCCCTGCCTGAAAACGGGTCTGGACGTAGGCATCCCTGCTGGTGCAAGATGATGCAGGGACAGGATCAGGGACAGGATTGCACACAGGCACCTCTGCGGCGGTCTGTGCTGCCTCCTGTCCCTGGTCCTGCACTGCACCACTAGCACCAGTGGAATCCCCATCTCCAGACCCCGTCTCTGTTGCTTGCACGGCCTCCTTCTCCACCAAACCCCCCACCAACCTGGATGACTCCGTGCCATCTTCCCCCGTTGGGCCCTGTGGGGTCCCAGCTGCCCCTTCTGCTGCCGAGGAGTCCAACTCCAACCTCCGCCTCTTGGACCTCCCCCCGGCAGCTGCGGCCTGGGACGCGGCACCGGACACTCCCCGACGAGATCACAACCTGGGAGGGGAGCCGGGCCTTACATCTCTGGCTGGCGGTGGGATCCCCGCCACTGTGCTCCACAGCACCTTCTCCGCCCTCTTCATCAGTTGACGCTGCAGACAGGGAGAAATAAAACACAGGCATCAGGGCACTGTACAATGGACACATACACACATGACAGTTGTACATGAGTGGCATTGGCAAACCTCAGACATGCCATCACAATCCCCAACACACATGTCATTTCAACTCGCACACAAGAGCCACACCACAGCCATATCGCAACTGCCAGCACCATCCATACACATACAACAGCATGAGCAGGCAAAGCTGAGCCAGACATCACATGCAACACAGGAAGTGCACTACACATGTACACACACCACCACACTTGCATGCATGTGTACACCTCTGCCAAGTGTTGCAGTGTTCAGATGGGCATCCATGTCACATCTGCCAATCAGGCTTCCACATCCCGCTGTTACATGGATCCATGTTGCATCACTGTTGCACCCTTGTCAAATACACACAAATGCACATGTACACAGTGCTGATACATGCAGCTGAAAACAACATACATGCGTGACATCATGAACATGTCTACTTACATACACATTCATCCAAACATGTGTGCCCACACAACTGCATTTGGCATGCAAGCCTACACACACAAGCACCATCCATGTCTCACACATTACAGCTCTCGCATGTGTTAGCCTCACAGCCCTGTACACCCCCACCCATACTCGACCCCATACAAACAGATATGCAACCTGCACACTACTGAAACATCACCACACGCACAGCTCACAATCAGGATGCATGTACACTTACCGCTCGACTCCAGACGGGTCTGCCTCTCAAGGACCTGGACGTGGAGCGCTGGGGATCTGCGTTCCAGGACCCTCATCTGATCTTCTGACAAGTGGCCCCGGGCCTTGTTCAGAGTCCTGGACCTGAAGTCCTCCCAGCCCTTCTTGGCATGTTGGAAGTCGCGGACTGCCACCCCCTCCGCGTTGATGGCAGTCACGATGTCAGTCCAGATCCGAGTCCGTCCTTCCTTGTCGGCGCGCACACTTCCGAAGAGGGCATCATACTGCCCCAGGACTTGCTCCACCAGGACACCAACTTCCCTGGCACTGAAGCTGGTGCCCCTCTGCCTCTCTGGCCGGGGGTTGTCAGTGGTGCCAGATGTTGCAGTGCCCGACATGACAACCCCAGAGGCAGGATTGGGTGGGCAACTGGGTCCTGGAGCTGGGCTGTGGAGCTGTGGAGCGATGGAATCCCATTCGGGAGTCTTCGGTTGCAGCAGGGGTGGTCACAGCAACAGCACCCCTGGCTGATGTGCAGGCAGCAAATGGCAGGGCACGTGGGCAGCAGGCAGTCAGGCAGCAGCAGATGGCAGGTGGGAGCATGCTCGGGGCTCTGGGGGGCAGTAATTCGGCCTTCTGGGCAGGAGCGTGGTCTTCCATGTGCTTACGCGTGGCCAGCTTGATACGGAGTGATTTGGCATGTGAAAATTCTGTACGTCAGCGTGTAATTCGAGGAAAGGCCCTTAGCGCATAAGCGCGTCTGCACGCATACGCAATTTCATTGGACAGAAGGCCCCTCAAGCACATGCGCCCCTGTGACGTGACACGCGCAGGCGTGCATGGGCATTTCAGCGCGCTTTTAAAACTGCACGTCCGCATGTAATCCGAGGAAAGGGCCCATGCGCGTAAATGACGTGACGCGCGCGGGCGTTTCCCTCAGCACGGGTTAAAGGTGAGCGGGCCCAGCAGTTCATTGTACGTGCCTTTCGTGGAGACCGACGTGTGTTGCTGCTTCCTGTTGTTTCGCGCGCCATCACAACTTCACAGCTATCAAGGACGTATCTCTTCTTTTGGCGGGGGTATTGGCTACGTGTGTTTTTCTGCATCGCGCTAGTCAGACGGTGAGTCGCACACGCACTTTTTCCCTCTGCGGGTGCCCCTGTGTATTGCACCCATTTTCGATGTCATAGTAGCCTGCATGTTCCACGCGTACGCGTTATTCGTGTTACTGGGTACCACCGCGTACTGTGGGAGGTTGAATCCACTCACGTAGGCTGCAGGGTTGCGTGCACGGTTTTACTGCAGTTTTGGGGTGCCTGAGCGTTGCGTGACCCGTCACTACATCACCGGGGTCACATACAGCCTTGCAGGTGCAGAGGGGCTGTTAACATATTGCTTCCCACCCTCTTCACCCCAATTGCCCAGGTCAATTGTGGTGTACACCTCCCATTGGCACCACTCCATCTGTGCCAGCACTACTACATCTGTGCCATGGTTGGGAGGCCACCAAAGGTGAGGGGCGCCTCAGCTGGGCGTCCTCCTCATGGCTGGCATGGTCGGGGACGTGGCCGTGGTGACCAGGGAGTAAGGGGACTCCAGGGTGTCCAGGGCGGCCACAGAGGGGGAAGAGGCATGGGTGTGCCACTTGAGCACAATGTTGTGCCATGTGTCGGTGCAGTCATGCCACCACCCCGTGTGGTTCTGGGGGATGCAGCTTCTGCATCTGGCACTGGTGCCCGTGTGACCCGGCAGTCTGTTCCATCGACTGCCACAGGCCCAAGGGTAGTGGTAGCTGCAGGTGCAGCTGTGGACACCGCCACCCAGGCTCAGGGTCTGCCAGCGCAGGCTGTGTTGGCACTTGAGGAGCCCTTGGTAGATCTCCAACAGGCTAGGAGGGAAACCATAGGGGCAGGCCTGGCTGCTCAGACCAAGACACGTGTCCCTGGGGCAGTCATGTCATCTGCTGCCCCGAACAGCCGGGTGTTGGCAAGTGCAGGGACAGATGCACCCAACCACACCCCGGTTGTGAGTCTGCCAACCAGGACTGTTGCGGTCAATGACCCTGCTACAGCTGATGTTGCTGCGCAGGGTCCATTAGAGGGCACCCAGCTGCCACTGACACAAGTCAGGCCTTTGGTCGTCCCTCCACCTGCCACTCCCTTGGCTCAATCCACCGAACCCACTGGCCATACTGGTCAGGGCGGCATTAGCCAGCCAGGGTCTGTGCCACAGAGGAGGAAGGTTGCACCTGCAGCACAGGCTGGGACCCCACACACAGCCACGACCTCCTGCACGTCGAGGAAGGAGCCTTTCTGCAAGCAGGAACTGGACTTCCTCGTGGACTACGTGCGGGGCCACAGCCGTGACATGCTAGTGGGTTCCAATAGTCAGACTACGGCTGCCCAACGTGACACCCACTGGAAGCATGTTACGGAACATGTCAGTTCATTCGGCCATGAGGTGCGCACGGCGCAAGAGTGCAAAAAGCGTTGGAATTACATCAAACGCAGCACTAAGGCTAAGCGTGCCTCTAATTACAACTTGACTCTGGTGACTGGCGGTGGGCCTGCACCAGAGGAGGAAGTGCTCACTCCGCATGAGGCACTCGTTGCGGAGTTCATACCTCCTGAATTGATCGAAGGAGTGGGAGAGATGCTGGACTTTGATGCCCAGTCCAGTGAGTGTTGATGCGTGTTTGTTGAGGACGTGTGTGTTTCACTTGTGGGATGTGTTGTGCATGATTGCCACTACATGTGACGTGTACATGGTTCTGATGTGTAAGTAATGCAATGCTTCCGTGATGCATGTCTCCTCTGCCTGCATGCAGGGACTCCATGTAGGCATGCTCCCTTGCCCCTCCTCCGCCACTCTGCACCCCAGTTCCACCTTTGCACTGGTGTTCTTCCTTGTTCATGCGTCCTGTGTAGATGCTAACTTCCAGCGTAGAATCTGCCAGACATATGCCGTGTGGTACAGCCTTAGTACTTGATGCAGGGTATCTCACTTGTACTGTGCATAGGTCAGATGTCCCGCAGGGACATGAGTGCCCATTCATGCTCCATGTGCATTGCACGCATGCCCCTATGTGTCCTTGACTGGATGATCACTGTAATACAAGTCCTTGGTTACATACATTGCCTGCCATTTCATCAGCCTTCCCATGTCAACTGTGGCTCAGTCCTGCGTTGCACACATGTTTAGGGTCTGACAATCTGTGTGGCTCACAGGCCTCAGCCTGTTCAATGGCCAATGACTCTGTAGAACTGTTGTTGTGTCTTCTTTATACATGGGCGGCATCCAGAGTTTTCATCATGTGTCCTGCTTACTGTCCCAGCATCATTTGCAGTGTTGTCACTTGAATCACATTAAGCTGTTGATGCCAGTCAACACTGCCTGTCAATACACAGGTGTATGGTCAGCCTTTTGATACCATGCTAGGCATCCCTGCTTTGATACTGGGGTGGAGGGGTGTTTGGCTTCTAGATATGGTAGACATTGAATGCACAATGCACATGATGTCTGAATTTGACATTGCACTGCCTTCACATTTCCTGGCACACACCATGGAGTCCTTGTACATGTAGGTAGTGAGTGGCGTACACATTTTCTGCACTGCATAGACCCACTTCCATGGAAACTGCCACCTTTCAACATGTCTGATCACAAAAGCAATTCAAAGTTGACCCAGCATGCATGCCAGGTTATATGTTGTGTGCCACATGTCTGCCTGATGCGTTTGCTGTCGGTGTGTGTGTGTGTGTTGTGTGCTTCTGACATGTGTAGTGACCTTTTTTTCTCTCTATTTTTCAGGTGATGACGCAATGGAGGAGGAGGATGGTTTTGTCATGCCGGACACAGGGTTGTTACCACTACATCAACCTGGCACTAGCAACCGCAGTATACTGAGTGGGAGCAAGACATGACTGCCAATTCAGAACGGCAGGGGGCAGCAACGGAGAACATTGCTGAGAGCATGGAGCGTGTGGTCCGATCTGTGCTCCCCCCTGCTAGGCAGGTGCTTCTCCAGCAGCAGGCGGCACAGTCCACGGCCCGCTCGCTCAGGCTGGGCATGGCGGCCTCAGACAGGGCACGCCAGGCTGAAATGTCGTCTCTGCGTCAAGCAATTGCTGCTCATGCAGAGGCGCACATGGATACCCTGAGGGAGGAGTATGCTTCCCTCAAATCCACTCTGGGTGTCCTTATGATGTCCCAGAGGCAGCGGGCAGAGGAGAGGTTTGCACAGCTTGAGCGTACCATCTCGGCTGAGCTACAGGCTTGCCGGGAGGTGCAGCGGTTGTCCAGCCAGGCCTTGAAGGAGGAACTCCGTGTTACACGTGCTACCTTGCAAGAGGAAGCACGTGTATCACGTGAGGTTCTGCATGCAGACCTACGTCACATCGCCACACAGAACCAGGCTCACCCATCCGGCAGACTTGCTGCCGACGAGGGGCAAGCTGCGGCTAGGCGTGGCCAGGCTACTGTGCCACGTCCTCCTTTCCAGGATGACCCAGACTCGGACAACCATCTATCTCCCACATAGGTCGGGCTGTGCAGGCGTTGAGCCCATGGAGGTTTTTTTTTTGGCTCAGCATCATCGCATGTGGATGTTGAGCAGCACCCTGTACCTCCCCCCTCCTGGGTGCCTCCCCTCCCCCCCGGGTCGTATGTGGCCATTTTTTATTTTTCTTTTAGTTTTTTTTTAGTTAAGTTTCTGTTTGATAATTAGTTTAATTAGGTGATGTAGGTTTTCCACAATTAGTGTAATTAGTTAATATAGTTTAAAATTGCTTGTCTATTGTGCTTTCATGTGACGGTGTTGTGCTTTGTGGCTTTTGAAGGCATCCACTGTCTGTTCCAGCTGGTCCCTTCAGGCTTGTCTTGTGCATGTGTTTGCTGCTTGGGGTCCTTGACTCACATATGCCACTCCTGCCTCCCTTATCCATGGGCTCGCAAGGATGGTTCGGTGTCACAACCTTTTACACAAGGGCTTTGGACTGTCATATCTGTGGCATGTCTGGTGCTGTGTGACTTGTGTTTACACCCCTAGTGGGGATGATTTTGGTGTTATTGTCCACTGTTCAGCTTTTGCTAGATGGGGTGTTTCATGATTAATGTGTACATTCATTGGTATGCATTGTGTAGTATGTTTCTTATCTTTACTGTACACATGCTTGTTGCAATTCATGCTGTAGATAGTGTTCCACACTTTGGATGTGAAAGACGGACTGATGGTGTGATTTATGATGTGACTCTCTGACATCGTCAAGTAATGAGATGCCTGAAGAGACACACACAGATGACTTTGAAGCATTAATCATGTGTTTCATGCCCTTTCTGCAGGGGGATGAGCCTCCAGAGCACCTTTGCCAGCAGACATGGCCCATTGGACGACGGAATTCTGGACACGTTTGTTGGTGCCCACATGCACATGTGTGCACAAGCAGAGGCACAGGGATTGCAGACCTACATCCTAGAACTGCTGACGTGTTCCAAGGAACTCCATGCAAGGTGAGCAGCACAGGGGGGCCACAACACAGCAAAGCTTGCACCAGGCGAGTTGCACATGCAGGCTTAGTCACAGCACTGAGGGTGAGCTTGGACGAATATTGGTGTTGAAGCACACAATGCAGCTCAGATGTGTTGGTGGACTGATGGCTGTTGATTGTAAGGTTGTCTGGGACACCTGCAGGGGCAGTGGCACATACCCTCCGGTACACCAAGGTTCATCGAGGCACTTGTATCAACCATGTAGCCTTCTGAGACATGGAAAGGGGCAGCTCACAGGGACATACAGCAAGGGACATACTCGGGTGCAGTGCATTTCATTTCCATGTACATTATGATAAATGCACTGCCAACTTTGTTTCGGTCATGGTGGTACACATTTTGCTCTGAAGTCATGGCTTGCTATATGGGTATGTCTGCCTACCCAGGGAACATTGCATGTTGTGTGAATTTTGACACATTGGTGTTCCATTTGCCACGCACCAACCGGCGGCTGACTTACTGGATTGACTGTGTATGACCCATCAAAGGGGTAATGTTATATATGGGTATGAAGCATCTACACCAGATTGTCTGTTTGTAGAGTAGTTTGTTGCTATGGGGCATGTTTGGTGGTGTGTTTTTGTGTAATTGGCACATACAGGTTGTTGACTGTGGCTCTCTTTTCAGCATTGCAGTGCTCCTGTAACCGGACCTGAGAGTGCGCAGGCAGGAGGCCAGCACTCAAAACCAGAGCTAAGTGTCTTGTTGTTTTTCTTTAAACTGCTCTGCATAGGCTTGCTGGGGGGTGCACTAATACATGGATGAATGTGTAATTCAATTTGGTATGTTTTTTTCCCCCTAATCACCCGGAATCCTACGCAATTTTGAACCCTGTACCCTCTACCCGGTGTTCCTGCTTCCCGTATCTATCCAAGCAACGTTCCCTAACCCTCTTTCCCCGCTGGGGTGGCGGATGCCTGTGTAAGCCCCAAAATTGCAGGCGCCAAAACCCTAGAGGGGGTGGTTGGTTCGTGCCACTCCTAAGCCTGGACTACAGAAGGCCATGACAATGATGTCCAAGTTTGTTTGGATTGTGTATGTGTTCATGCAGGTAGTACATTTTCGTGCATTCCCTACTTTCATGTGTCATTCCTCCTCCCCTCTCCTGCCACTCATTCCAGTTATCCAGTGTGCCAACACCTATCCCGACCTCATATCCCTGACCCTCCTTCCCCACCAGGGTCTCAGGGGCCTGTGTGAGTTTGACCTTGCAAACACCCGGGACACGGTGGGGGTGCTTGTTTCGTGGCACTCCCACTCCTGTACACAGGACCTGTGACAGTACACATCCGTTCATGGTGCCTCATTCTATGTTATGTACCACACATGGTTCACATCCTGTTGTGACATTGTTTTACTGTGCTACCTTGGTTGTTGCATCATTGTGGTAGTACTTGGCCTTTGTGAGGTACTGCTACGTCAAGTCATCTACTGGAGGGTGTTCTGGTTCGTTTTTATGCCTTGGATTTTGTGATTTTGGAAATGAGTGTGGATTCTGAGGGTGCAGGCACCTTTTTACACACAAGGTGGGAGATGGTGACGAAGGGGAAAGGTGATCCTGTGGCCAGGTGGAATTGAGGGTTGAAGGCTCCATGACCCAGGTGCAGTTGTTCAGTGGGTCATGGTCATTTGTGAGGGAGGGGGGGGGTTGTTGTTGATAGTTGCCTTGCCCTGCAGTGTGATGGGAACCCTGACATTGTAATGGTGGTATCCTATGTACATGTTGTGTTCTGCTGATCAATGCCTGTTCATGTGTTGTGTTTACCTTTCAGGTGCGAGGGGATAGTTGTGGTTTGACATGCTGGGGTGTACACATGGTGAATGTTCACATGTGATGTGTAGAGAACACTGATGGTCACTTGATTGCACATGCATATGTTGAGTGCATGTCCTTGCTGACCCACACACTTGCACTCTGATGCACTACATGTACTACCACCCTTGCATATCCATGTGTACACTGTTTGCCTTCTGGTGCCCACTGTGTCCCTGCAGCACATGTTCTGTGACCAATTATGGATCCTGTATATGCCTAATTTGCTTTTTGATGTGGTCTGTCGCTTAGATGTGATGCTCAGGGTGTGCATCACACACAATGGCTGTTCACTGTGCTGTGCGCTGAGCAGTGTGTTGCAGGAGTAGGACACAGCACACAGAAGCTGCAGTGTTGATTTTGCAATGCACAATGTGCATGTAGACAGGCATTCATTGTTATGTTACGTCTACAACTCTTGTAATGCATTTGGAAATGACTTATTTTGGGCGGGAGGTTGTTGGTCAGTTATTTCATCTGATTCCAGGTCAGGCATCATTGTCTGATGCCACTGTACATTTTGGACATTGCAATGTGTACCTTATTGTTACTGTGTTGGTGTATGGGTATTGCTTGCCATGTCATGTTGTGGTTTGGGAGGGTTTCAGTGACATAACAGTGATGGCCATGGCCTGTTTTGCAGGTGTGTGTGATTCACACCTTGCTTGTCAGGGTCATCCGCTTCTCAAAGCAACTAGCTGGGGGTAGATCTCTCTCCGCGGCAGGGCCCTCCCTCTGGAACAGCCTTCCTGCCTCACTGGAACTTGAGGAGAACCTTCTCCGGTTCGGGAAGCACCTCAAGACCTTCCTCTTTGCTTCTGCTTTCTCTCTGCCTCTCCCTTGCTAAATTCTTCACTGGAACTGCACTGGATCTGCAACTGGGACACTCTCACCAACCTCGGTCCCTGGCCCAGCCACTCTCCACTTGCACTGCCTCCCTGGCAACCCCTGCACTGCGGTATTGTCTCTCTATCCCTACAGCCCCACCTTCCCAGCACTTGTCTGCACTTACCTTTGCAGTTGCCACCAGCTGGCCTATGTATTTGTTTTTTGGTCTACTTACCCTTTACTGCACTCTCCCCCCTCCCCTTCCCCTTGCACTTTTCCCCTACCCCTACCCCTGCACTTGCACAATCTAAATGACACCTGGCCTAGTAGTACCGTTGTCTGTCTTCCCTTGTTCCCCCCTCCCTGCCTCATCGCACCTTGAAATACTTGTGTATAGGCCATATCATGTCATGTCATATGTGTGCCTTTTGGTCACACAGGATAGCTTGTGTTTAAGTAGCTAGGGATGCAGACAATGTGGCACTTCCATGGCAACTATCTCAGGGTGGTAGGGTTGTGACAGTTGACTGTCTCTTTGTCATCATCGATTGTCACCTGGTATGTGCCAGGCCTGTGTGCACTCCGCAGGGGAGGGAGTTTAGGTGAAAAATGTGGCCACAAGCTGGGTCCGGGCTTCCTCGCCACATGCCCTGTCCCCTCCCATGGGCAGCGCCTGTGCCTGTGGTTGGGGATGTGGTGCACCAGCATGTCCAACGGGACGCCCTGCCGTGTTGCAACATTGTGCAGGACACATGCTGCCACAACGATCCTGCACACTACTGGGGGTACATAGAGTAGCTGCCCGCCAGAGTGGTCAAGGGAGCGAAAAAGTGACTTGAGCACTCCGAATGTGCGCTCCACTATGGCCCTGGTTGCAATATGGGTGGCGTTGTATCTTACCTGGGGTGGTGTGGTGGGGTTCCGGATTGGCGTCATCATGTGGTTGCTCAAAGGGTAGGCACTGTCCCCTGGGGAGGTGTAAATGGTTGTGATTATTGAGGTTTGTTTATCTGTGTGTGTGTGTGACATGCATGCATGTGCAAGGGCATTTGTACTCACCTAGGAGCCATGTGTCGCCATGCTGCCCAGCTTCCAGGGCCCGGCTCAGGGCGGACATTCTGTACATGAAACTGTCATGGGTGGAGCCAGGGTAGTTTACATAGACAGAGGTGATGATTCCCTTTGCATCGCATACCACTTGCACATTGATGGAATGCCAGTGCTTGCGGTTTCGGTAGATGTGCTCAGTGGCCCTAGGTGGACGTAGGGCCACATGGGTGCAATCTATGGCACCGAGCACTTTGGGGAAGTGTGCCACCCTGAAAAAATCCAGGACAACGGCCTGCCTTTCTACGGGTGTTCTGGGCATGTATATGTGCCTGCGGACTGAGGGGCGCGCTGTCATGATTGCCAGTACCTGGTGTAGGCAGCGTGACTGCGTGGCCTGTGAGACCCCCCCACTATGGCAGTAGTCCGCTGAAATGACCCAGTGGCCAAAAAATGCAGGACATTGAGCACCTTCTCCAAGGGGCTCAATGCTTGGGAGCAAAGGGTGGGGGATGTAAGGTCATCTTCCCACTCCCTGACCAGGTCTAGGATGATGTGGGGTGGAAACCTATACCTGCCATAGACCTGGTCGTCAGGCATCCCAAAAAGGCTTGTCCGTGGTGCGAAAATGCGTGCCCTGGCTATTCTCCTCCTGCGGTGTCCCACGATCAGTGCTGCGACAAATGGGGCATTCATCGTAGCTGTATATACGTGTTTGTTGTTTGCGCGCACTTTTATACTGTGCGCGGGGACGCTTCCGCCAGCCTTCGTGTGGCGGACGTGATGACGCCTGTGTGTGTCTTTTGCCGTGCGCGGGTTTCCCGTATTCGAATCCATGAATATGGGTTGTTCGCATGCGTGTGGGCATTCCGTGTAGTTCCCTGCAGTACTTCCCCAGTTATGCCTTCTTTTTCACGCATTATTCCCCATTCCGCGTGTTACGCCCACTGTTCCACCCACTTTGGTTGTGTGCGCCATGCTATGTGCGCGTAGCGCACGCCGTGTATGCCTGCGTGCACCATGGCTGGATTGGGCGCATGGACAGCGGGAAACACGCGCAGCGTCTTCCTTGAATCGCACATGTGCGTGTGCGCTGCGTTTCTCGCGCTTGCGCTACCTTGCGCCTGCTGGCTCTGGGATTTTCGGCGCACGTTTGCTCCATGAATCGACCCCATAATGTGTTTGTGTGCTTCTTTTTGAATTTGTTAAATGTTCCTATGTTATGATATAACAATCAAACATACCCACGCAGAGATTTTAGGTAGTGGTACTGTTCTTCGAACATGTCCGCGAACATTAAATGAGTTCGCAGACATCAAGTACAGTAGAAGAGATTCAGTCAGTTCCATATGATATGTATATAAAGTCAAAGTCATTATTGTTAAATTGCACTACTAAAAACCTATGAAATTCAATATTGGATTGGTATACAAGATATGCAAGATATATAAGATAACGGAGAGATGGTTTTGAATTGGAACTATCCAATGATGAAATGTACTTTTAAATACTTGGTGGAATAATGTTAAAGGTTTAAAATGTATTAACCAATAAAACATATACAAATAAATATATATATATATATATATATATATATATATATATATATATATATATATATATATATATATATATATATATATATATATTCAGTGAAAAAACTTTGTTAAATGGACGTTATGGTTAAGTTGCACTACTAAAAACCTAAGAAATTCAGTGAAAAAACTTTGTTAAAGGGACGTTATGGTTAAGTTGCGCTGTTAAAAACCTATGAAATTCAGTGAAAAAACTTTGTTAAAGGGGCGTTATGGTTAAGTTGCGCTGCTAAAAACCAATGAAATTCAGTGAAAAAACGTTGTTAAAGGGACGTTATGGTTAAGTTGCGCTGCTTAAAACCTTTCAAACTCAGTGAAAAAACTTTGTTAAAGGGACGTTATGGTTAAGTTGCGCTGATAAAAACCTATGAAATTCAGAGAAAAAACTTTGTCAAAGGGACGTTATGGTTCCAAGTAAAACCGAAAAACCCTTGAAATTCGCCAGTTGTGGTAAGCTAGGCAACCATAACTCGCGCCACCACCGTGCACTGCTAAGACTAACACTCAGGACATCAAAGATGACATCACGAATGTCATTGATGACATCACTGATGACATCACATGTCTGGCTCACTCTTTTTTCTTTTGCTGACATATCTAGGCCACATGGTTTTCTTCAGTAACAGTCAGAAACTAAAAAATGTATTTTATTTGTAGACGTATCCTTCAAGTAGGTTCTTACAGTAATTCCCTTAGAGTCAAGTCACATCATATGAAACATATACATACGGGAAGACACAAGCTTGAAAAACAGCAATCCTTTTCGTGCATAAAGATAATCAATAGATTTATGAGCACTTTCTGATAGTTCACATCAAGTGATACATATACCTAGGGTAAATAGCAGCTTTGAAACAGAGCAATCATTTATTTGCATGAAAATAATCAGTTAAATTATAAATTGCTTCTGCTACTACTTGTGCTATTTTGCTAACTTCACTTTCCCTGTATATACCCATATTGGTATGTGTTCTTGTGTCTTTGTGTTTTGTCTATAGTAATGCAATTATGTAATACATGTGTTTTATTAGCTACTTATTACATATTTCACAGTACACAAAAATCTATTAAGAAAACAATTATCATATCATTATTCAACATATTAACATAACGAATATTATCCCTTCATCTTGTACACTGCACACAATGTTATGTTTCTGTATGAGTTGCTTAGTATAGTAGATAGAACCCCACAATAAAATGCTATTTATATCAATGCATCGTTCAATGCACTAATTAGGGTATGATATTTATTGCAATGATCCTTGACACTTGTTTCGCAACATTATAATAAGAATCCCTTGTACACATATTTCATGAAAAGTACATACACATGTGATGTCATCAGTGATGTCATCAATGACATTTGTGATGTCATCTTTGATGTCCTAGGTGTTAGTCTTAGCAGTGCAAGGTGGTGTCGCGAGTTATGGTTGCTTAGCTTACCATAACTGGCAAATTTCAAGGGTTTTTCGGTTTTACTTGGAAACCATAACGTTGCTTTGACAAGTTTTTTCACTGAATTTCATAGGTTTTTATCAGCGCATCTTAACCATAACGTCCCTTTAACAAAGTTTTTTCACTGAATATATATATATATATATATATATATATATATATATATATATATATATATATATATATATATATATATATATATATTTATTTGTATATGTTTTATTGGTTAATACATTTTAAACCTTTAACATTATTCCACCAAGTATTTAAAAGTACATTTCATCATTGGATAGTTCCAATTCAAAACCATCTCTCCGTTATCTTATATATCTTGCATATCTTGTATACCAATCCAATATACTCAGGGGTCATTTTGCAAATTCCCAGAGTGTTAAGTGAGAGTGCAAATACCATGCATAAAGGTGTACATAATTTGAATTCCAAATTTGCCAATACCACTAAATTCCCAGTTTGACAACACTGATATAATCCCTGTTCACACAATTAAAGTGTATTTCCACTCTGCACAATACCAGTATACTTCAATGTTGTAAGGGCTGAATTTTCAAAACAAAATAATTAGCGCTCGTGGGAACAATGATCAATTAAAATGTACCGTGCCGGGAGCTAATTAACAGAATGTTATATGTGCAGAAATCTGCAGCACAAAAAAGATGAGTTGTGCCCAGCATGCCCACCGGCAAAATGAACATAGCGCTATGGAAGTAATCTGTGCCACAGGGTGAAGTGTGATATTGGCCGGACTCATGGGAAAAAAGTAATCAAGGATTACTTACCAGCAATCACCATTATTCCACATCTCTTCTACATCTGACAAGTTGTCATCCCAATACCTCAACTAATCTATGCCCCCCAATCCTACATTGAGGCCACACCCACAAGTCATGAGCCCAGTACCTCCACTAATCTACGCCCCCCAAACCTACATTAAGGCCGCACCCACAAGTCGTCGTCTGAGAACCTCCACTAATCTGCATCCGCAAACCTACATGAAGGCTGCACCCACAAGCCCTCACCCCAGTGCCTCCATTTATCTGCACCCCTAATCACACATTAAGGCCACACCCATAAGTCTTTGTCCCAGTACATCCACTAATATGTGCCCCCAATCTTCCATAAAGGATGCACACACAAGTCCTTGTCTTAGTACCTCCACCATTCAATGCCCTGAAATCCGCATCTCTACACCCACTCTCCTTCCTCACAGTACTTGCCACAACAAGGTTCAAAATGACACCCAAAATACACATCATCCCAAAAGCCCCTCTTCCATTGCACAGTATTGACACCAGGTGTTGGATGAGATGTCAAATGTCTGAGTGAAATGTTCCTGAATCTGCTTGCTGCAGAGGTCCATAAAGAAGCCCCAGTCCACCTTAGTAGGCCTCCTCCAAACCCATGTAATGTGGCTACAACAGCTTCTTGATAACAGCTCACTGGATGTCCCCTTCATACCCCTTGCACATAGGAACACACAAGTGGACACCCATTGATATACTAGACCTGTTAGCTGGTGAACACACAGCATGGTATGCTGTCCCACACACAGGATCTGCTGTGAAAAGTGTACAGTCACATAACCAACAGTAATGGATCTCCACACACACTCACAGCCAAGTGAAGGTGCTGAACAGGCTTGAGGGTCTCGCTTAGTATGATAGTGGAGTCAGTCTTACAATCTTTGTAAGTGTCTGGACACTTGCCAGCTATGCACCTTTAACACCCATGACCCAGTTTAGTGTGGACCACTTAACTTCCTCAACACTTAAGGCCTGTGTCTTCCATGAACTACACCTTGCAAATTTCCTCCTCCAACATGATTACTTGGAAGCAGTGCTGCTAGTTCCAGGACAGTCACCTCTTCCATTGCTTCCCCTTGGATCACACTCAACTGCGCAACAACAGACAACCACATAGTTTGCGCTGCTACACTTTGGTCATTTGCCGTTCAGGTGATATTATCCTCATGTGAGTTGGGGAGCCCATTGAATCAAAGGGATACAACATCCTTTTTATAAACCACTAAACCACCATGCTAACAAGCTATTTCTGTTGTGAAAGTGGTAACATAGACAATAAAGTGCCAAAGGGCCACCCACACTGCCATGACAGCATAAAGGAACTCTGTGTAGAAGAATTAGCAATTTGAAGAAGTGAATGGGCAGAGGTAAATGATCTGTCTCATAATTATTCAATACCCCAGCACTGGAGAACATCTGGACAGACACCTAAACAAATGTGTATGCTTCCTCAATAAGAGACCCAAAACATTTTCATACAAAAACCTCCAATCACAAAATGTTTCCTCACATCTCCACCAGTAGGCACACAATTCAAAACATACTCAACCACCACTGATGAATTGAAAGCAAATATTCAATGCCCCTGGGTAATCAAAAATCAAAAATGTCATACATCGATTCAAAGGAAACAAACTACTAGAGAACTATGTACATGAGTCTAGTTCATTCACATTTTCGACAATGCCTGTGCCAAGAATGATTCTCCTTCAGTCCTCTTTTGTCTCATGTGGACCTTGAAGGACTTCCCTCATCCTTGACTCAATCTCCTCTGCTACCCTGCAAGACTTCTTCTTAATGGCTGCCCATGCCAACCTCTCCACAGCCTCGCCCATGGCAATTGCCACCCAATGTGCCTGCTACCTCACCTCATCCTGCTGCCTCAGGAATTGCACCTGTGAAGACACCAGGGTGTGCATCCAGTGTCTTGCCTTCTGCCTTATTTGCACAATGTGTGCTCCTTCTTGCCCCCTCCTAGCATCTATCCTACAAAAGGTCTGTGTCTTTAGCACCAACCTCTCCTGATGCCTGGCAATGTACCTCTGGTGCAGGTACTCCCTCTGATTTGATGACAATCTGCTTCGGAGGACTACTGATTCTGCACTGCAATCACTTTCCTGGTATTCCTCCAAAGCCTGTTCCCATGGGCAGGCTCTGTGACTACCTCATCTTCCTTGTGTACTGGCTTCCACCTCCAACAGTGACACAGGCTCCTCCAGACTATTCAGTGGTGTATTAGGCACACAGGAGCCATTCTGTTCAATGGGGCACAGAGAAGGGGGAGGAGGCGGCCATTGGAGTGGCCTGTTCAGAGAGGCTAATTCTAAGCAGTACTGGTGCTATTTGTGACAACATGTTGCACACCTGACCATAATGCTTTCCATGCAGCTCATGAGTCAAATGAACAGTATATTGGAGAGATATCTGCCGCATCAAGCCACCCTCACCAGCCTGGAGCAGTGGCAGCACTGCATCATAGATGGACTCATTGGCCGCAAGTGAAATATCTGTCTGGGTAGTGGATATGGGAAAAAGATGTAGAGGCAGTATGAAGAAAGGCAGGAGTTACAGAATTATCAGGGGTGATCCAAGTTTCAGTAAAAAAAAGGTCAAGGATTCAAATGTAATTTATTATATATAGAGTGAGCATTTAAATGACCAAAATGGAATTGTGGACGAGCGTCAGAGCAAATGGGAGGGCAGGTCAAGTTAGATGCATTATGTAGACGAGAAGAGGGTAGCATCGAAATTCACTAAATTACCATGACCAGACATCCAAAACACATTTGCCAGTCTCATCTGCTGAGTCGATAAGATGCAATCATCATTCTCTAATTTAACAACCCATATAGGAGGTGTGTATGAATGTATCTTGCATGACCTCAGCATCTCTATCTGTGCTGTGCCCCTGTCTGAGGCCTTGTCATCAGCATCTCATATTACATGCACAAAACTATTCTATGCCACCCAAAGCTGCCACAGCGCACTCCTACACCTGTCAGCATCACTAATGTGTGCCATAACACACTTCCGATGTGAGCATGAGGCTGCATGCCAGTTATGAAATGTGCAAAACACATGCCATGAAAGCATTGATTTGCTCAACTCTTGCATACCCATCCAGGATGTTCCATATCAGTGGTACTTTTCACCCTGCGAGAATTTACCAGCAGCTTGGATAAGGGCCTGCAGCCCAATGATCTGGACATGAAGTGCTTGGTGGATCCTCTTAAGGATCAGTAGGTGAAGCGGTTTGACTCAATGGTGCCCAGCAGAATGAACCTCCAAGGAAGTTCCTGCCTCAAGGGCCACCTTTGCCTTTGTCTGGCTCTGGATCCCCAGGTTGTCCCAGCACTTATTGGCATTGTCCACAGTACAGCCTACCAACACCTGCACGCGATGGCAGCTGTGATGTCCTTCTAGATCCTGTGATGTCCACGTGTCCCAAGCTGCTTATGCAGATTGAAGAGGAAACCATAATGGGATAGGGCCTGTTCATCCAGGATGCCAGCGTCAGCAGCAGAGAAGTTGACAGCCCTCAGTGTCGCAACCTTAAGTTGCTGGGAGATGTTGTTGACATGGCACACCTGAGGCTGGTGGGGTGAACATGTGCCCTGACTGTTGCTGAACTGTGGAGCTGTGATTGTAATATGGAAGTGTGGAAGCCTGTTTATGGAAGATGAGGTGGTCACAGAGCCTCCCTGTGGACCTATAGAATAACAGGCTATGGAGGAAAACCATGCATGCCAAGGCAGCGCAAGTGGCAATCAACCAGTGACATCCATTCACCAGGAGATGTTGAAGTAAGGGGGCAAATGATGGCAGGAGGAGGCAAGAAATGACAGAAGGTAGGAGGAACAGTAAGGCACAGGTGCCTCCACTACATCCACCAGAAAACAGTAATACAATTGGAGGAATTACCCTATGCAATTAAGTAATGTAAATAGCATGCTCACGTGCACCTCACAACTGCATGTCTTTTTTCTGATGTGCATGGTCGCTGCAATATTTAGGGGGTCCTTTCTGAAAATGTGGCATATATTGTGCTGAGGAGAACACTTTCCTTTAACTGTTCATTTGGACCATTAGTAAGAGGGTTCCACAGAAAGGACGGGGATGAGTGCAGAAGAAGGGTCCACCTGCAAAATGTAGTGGTGAGGATGATGTTGAGGCTACAGGTGCCCCAGTACCACCAAGAGCAGGAACAGGCAGCACCTGTGGAAAAGCCACAGGTTTGGGCAAAGGAGCCACCAAGGAAGAAGTGCTTCACCAATGGGGGGTTTCAAATCCTCACAGATTATGTCAGCGAAAACCATGTCGACCTTTACCCTTGGGCGGGCAGTACCCTTCCTGTGATGGTTCCCTGGACAGGAAGCAGTAAACTCCTGAGTTAATTTTAATGAGAGCACAACCAACCATTGATGTCCAGGTGCATGAGATTAGTAATCAAAAAGACTTTAAAGAAATTAAGTGACTAGCATCCCAAGTGTCCACAAAGAACACAACATGCTCATTAGAATCAGTTGAGACCTTAATAAGTAAGAAGAAAATCCACTCTCAAGCACTGTACCCTAAAACATGATCCTGACACGAGGAACACTGGCTATTCATCACAGGCCAAACACAGATAAGACACCTGCAGAACTCCCTCAGTACACACACAGCCACCAGACAGCACACAAGGTGAAGTACAAAGGAGAGGGAAGGCATCATCGCATTGGGATGACCAGGAGTATTCTTTAATTGGAATTATGACAGACTACGGAATTCTCTCCCCCCACTTAATGTCTTGCTCATGTCTTGAAATCTCATCAGTGTCCAAGGTTGGTAAGCCAGGCACCAACAAATGGAAATTTCCCCTGCCACACCTCCTATGACGGATAATGTCAACCTACTAGCTGTCTGTGTGATGATGTATTCGAAAGAGTATCTATAATGGGCTGGGTCCAGATGGAGCCATCAGCTAGGCATAGACAAATACATATCTGACAATTCTTCCAGAATGAAACATACAATACCGTACCTAATGAATTGGGATTAAGGAACCCTTCAGATTTTACTCCACCCACACACAGCCATAGCACCAAAGCTGTAGTATTTGAAAAAAGAGTCCTAGCAGACTTGGAAACAAATTGAAATAAAAAATAAAATACAATTTCAAAACACCTCCAAACAAGAAAGAGAAGCCATTCACAATCTAGCCAACAATTAAATAATCATCATATGCAGAGCAGATGTGGGTGGTCCTATAGTCCTGATGGATAGAGAAGATTACATCAATGAATGCAAGTGACAATTGGACAATGAAACCTATCTTAAATTGGATCTGGACCCTATGAGCAGACTCCAAGGCCTAATTAAAACCAACGTGGAGAAAGCCTTGCATCAAGGGTAAATATGAAAACGAGAGGCAATGTTCCTTACTAATGAGACACCTATTGTACCACAGTTCTACATCCTCATTAAAATACTCAAGAAATTAGATAAACCTCCAGGATACACCAATAGTTTCTGGGGTTAATTTCATCTTGGAACCACTTTCTGAATTTGCAGATGTATACTTAAGACCCCTAGAGACTCAAATGAAATCTCATGTGCAAGACACCACAGTCGTCATTCTACTGGTGGAAGGACTGAAATTTGACACCACACATGATACATTGGTAAGCTTGGACATCGTGCCATATTACACAATGATCCCCCAAGCAAACTTGCTAGAAATGTTGGAAGAACTGCTATACCTCAAACACACCCCAAATGGTACTCATAATTCATTCATACTCCGGTTCATGGAAATTATCCTGATCGAGAACTATTTCATGTTCTTGACGCATTTTATTGTCAAATCATCCACAGGACCGCAATGGGAGCCAACGTCGTGCCCAGTATAGCCAACCTATATGTCGAAATGCTAGAGGAAAAAAAGATCTTCTCAAATGAGAATCGCTATAAAAGTAAAATCAAACTGTGGAAAAGATACATAAACAACATTTTACTAATGTGGGCTGGGAACAACGAAGCTGATATCAAGGACTTTGTGTTTTGGCTAAATTACCAAGACAGATGTCTACAATTCGCAGTGACATGCAATGCATTGCAGATAACCTTCCTAGATATAACTATGTTTGTAGAAGAAGAGAACAAGAAACTGGCAGTAAAACTGTACCACAAAGAACCATATAAAAATTCACTGCTCAGATTTGATAGTTTTCACCCAGGACATACCAAGGAGAATCTTCCATTTGGACAATTTCTTTCAAATCGGATTATGAAACAGAAGCTAAGGCCATCAATAAAAAACGTTGAAGAAGAGGATACCCAAAACCACTAGTTAAAAAATCTTTCAAAAGAGCACACATTTATAACAGAGAAGCGATTCTCGAATACAGTTGTTAAAAGATAAGACATCAGATCAAATGGTCTTTGTAATTACATACTCAGACTGATGTAATGAAATATTAAAATCAATCAAAAAGAACTGGGAAATTCTACAAGTTTCTTGGGGGTCCCAAGCGCTTCTATCCCTCTTTTAGAATGTGATGGCCTTCAAAAGAAGTAGAACCCTGAAGGACCAAGTGATGTGAAACAACATATGCCCCAAATTACAGAAGCAAATAAGTCTGCCAACAATATGGGGGCTGGAACCCACACAGGGGCATGTATCCTGTGGTAAATGTAAATGTTGTGCCACAACACAAAGGTCAACAGAGGATGACATAGGTTTGAAGACCAAATAACAGCAGGTAGCCTTCACAAACTGTAACACAGAGATGGTCCTGTATGCGATCTGGTGTCCTTGCCCCCTTATTTATATTGGAAAACACTACAGGGAAAGGCAAAACACGGATAAGTGAACACAAGAGTTGCATCTGCAATAAAGTTAATAAAGCACCAATGGTGGAACACGTTCTAACTAAAGATCAGGGATGTGAAAGGACAAAACGGGCCATGCTATATAAACTATGTAAAGGTAAAGATAGCAATGCTGATCAAGACCGACTGTTTGGGAAAGAACAAGAGTTGATCTTCTTGACCCAATGTGAAACATTGGGTCGAATGAAAATATCGACTGGCATAAAATAAGGCAATAAATAAAGTAATTGAATCACTGCCCTGTGAAAGACTAGAGAACATTATAGAACAGAATAACTACATGCCACCAACTATACACATGAAGGCGCAATTACCTCTTGGGCCAGAAAAATCAATGTTCAATGCTTACTCCTTATAGACTGGCTACTAGTCATCATGGCCAGTGAATGGATAGCTATCTGTGAAATACAATAAGGTTGACAGAAGATGTATATGACTAGCTATTCTTATGGGTGGTATATGGATGCTACAGAGAAACCAACCTAATATGGCAATGAGGAGACATAAATTGTAAGAAATATTATTAGGTTTACAGGTATTCTCTATAGCCTATTTAATAATAACATGTATGTACGACGGTGACTCTCCCAGACGGTATAACATATCACAAATCACATAATAATGCTTACATGTATTTGTTACAGGCTGCAAATTGTGCAACATGACAGTCCAGCAGCATCATACATAAAGTACACATAGCACAAGATGGCCCATTATCAAATTACTGTCTGTTCCAATATGTCATATACCCACGCTAGCAGGTTGTCGTGACTACTGGAAAAACTATTTCCATGCACCTGAAGAGACTTACAGGGTAATTCATAGAATTTCGCAGAAAAGTGTCGCAATCGGCTGGCGCAGAGTGTCCGCGTGCGATTGACTGCGCCAGGCACGTGCGATAAAACCGATTTCCGCGCACAGCGTATTCATGGATTTCATGCTCCCAAACCAGCCGTGGCGCAGAGTATCGCAGCGACCCTGCAGCAGCGCCAGTAACGCCCCCAAGAACGCCCTCGCGCAAGGAAAAGCCAGCAAAATCGCTAAATCATCGCAAAGGGCTGCGCTAACCCTGGACCAGTTTACAGGGCAGCCAAACAAGGAATGCAAAGCGGGTAACGTGCATATCAGGGGTACACGTGAAGTCATACACGCGATTAGCCAGGGTAAGTGTATTACAGGGGTACACGTGAAGTCATACACGCGATTAGCCAGGGTACGTGTATTACAGGGGTACGCGGGAAGTTTAACACGCGATTGGCCAGGGTACGTGTATTACAGGGGTACGCGGGAAGTTTAACACGCGATTGGCCAGGGTACGTGTATTACAGGGGTACGCGGGAAGTTTAACACGCGATTAGCCAGGGTAAGTGTATTACAGGGGTACACGTGAAGTCATACACGCGATTAGCCAGGGTACGTGTATTACAGGGGTACGCGGGAAGTTTAACACGCGATTGGCCAGGGTACGTGTATTACAGGGGTACGCGGGAAGTTTAACACGCGATTAGCCAGTGTAAGTGTATTACAGGGGTACACGTGAAGTCATACACGCGATTAGCCAGGGTACGTGTATTACAGGGGTACGCGGGAAGTTTAACATGCGATTGGCCAGGGTACGTGTATTACAGGGGTATGCGGGAAGTTTAACACGCGATTAGCCAGGGTAAGTGTATTACAGGGGTACGCGGGAAGTTTAACACGCGATTAGCCAGGGTACGTGTATTACAGGGGTACGCGGGAAGTTTAACACGCGATTGGCCAGGGTACGTGTATTACAGGGGTACGCGGGAAGTTTAACACGCGATTGGCCAGGGTACGTGTATTACAGGGGTACGCGTGAAATTATACACGCGATTAGCCAGGGTACGTGTATTACAGGGGTACGCGGGAAGTTTAACACGCGATTGGCCAGGGTACGTGTATTACAGGGGTACGCGGGAAGTTCAACACGCGATTGGCCAGGGTACGTGTATTACAGGGGTACGCGGGAAGTTTCACATGCGATTTGGCCAGGTACGTGTATTACAGGGGTGCGTGGGAATTATCACACGCGATTTGGCTTGGTACGTGTATTACAGGGGTGTGCGGGAATTATCACACGCAATCAGGCTGGGTGGGTCCTCACAGGTGTTCCCTGTACACCCTCCACAGCCCCTGCAGGCAGCCCACAAAACAGGGGACTACCCTGCACACCTGCTCATGTCCCCCTGCACCCCCACCCCCCAGCAGTGCAGGGGCACCCTCCACCAGGCCCCCACTCATGTCTCCCACCACCCCCACCCCCCAGCCACCAGGGTCACCCTCCACCAGGCCCCCACTCATGTCTCCCACCACCCCCACCCCCCAGCAGTGCAGGGGCACCCTCCACCAGGCCCCCACTCATGTCTCCCACCACCCCCACCCCCCAGCAGTGCAGGGGCAGCCTCCACCAGGCCCCCACTCATGTCTCCCACCACCCCCACCCCCCAGCAGTGCAGGGGCAGCCTCCACCAGGCCCCCACTCATGTCTCCCACCACCCCCACCCCCCAGCCACCAGGGTCACCCTCCACCAGGCCCCCACTCATGTCTCCCACCACCCCCACCCCCCAGCAGTGCAGGGGCACCCTCCACCAGGCCCCCACTCATGTCTCCCACCACCCCCACCCCCCAGCAGTGCAGGGGCACCCTCCACCAGGCCCCCACTCATGTCTCCCACCACCCCCACCCCCCAGCAGTGCAGGGGCAGCCTCCACCAGGCCCCCACTCATGTCTCCCACCACCCCCACCCCCCAGCAGTGCAGGGGCAGCCTCCACCAGGCCCCCACTCATGTCTCCCACCACCCCCACCCCCCAGCACTGTGGGGCACCTGCCAGCAGGCCCCCACCCATGTCCAACTCATGTCTCCCACCACCCCCACCCCCCAGCACTGTGGGGCACCTGCCAGTAGGCCCCCACCCATGTCCAACTCATGTCTCCCACCACCCCCACCCCCCAGCCACCAGGGTCACCCTCCACCAGGGCCCCACTCATGTCTCCCACCACCCCCACCCCCCAGCACTGTGGGGCACCTGCCAGCAGGCCCCCACCCATGTCCAACTCATGTCTCCCACCACCCCCACCCCCCAGCACTGTGGGGCACCTGCCAGCAGGCCCCCACCCATGTCCAACTCATGTCTCCCACCACCCCCACCCCCCAGCCACCAGGGTCACCCTCCACCAGGGCCCCACTCATGTCTCCCACCACCCCCACCCCCCAGCAGTGCAGGGGCACCCTCCACCAGGCCCCCACTCATGTCTCCCACCACCCCCACCCCCCAGCAGTGCAGGGGCACCCTCCACCAGGCCCCCACTCATGTCTCCCACCACCCCCACCCCCCAGCCACCAGGGTCACCCTCCACCAGGCCCCCACTCATGTCTCCCACCACCCCCACCCCCCAGCACTGTGGGGCACCTGCCAGCAGGCCCCCACCCATGTCCAACTCATGTCTCCCACCACCCCCACCCCCCAGCCACCAGGGTCACCCTCCACCAGGCCCCCACTCATGTCCCCTATCACCCCCACCCCCCCGCCACCAGGGGCACCCTCCACCAGGCCCCCACTCATGGCTCCCACCACCCCCACGCCCCAGCAGTGCAGGGGCACCCTCCACCAGGCCCCCACTCATGTCTCCCACCACCCCCACCCCCCAGCACTGTGGGGCACCTGCCAGTAGGCCCTCACCCATGTCCAACTCATGTCTCCCACCACCCCCACCCCCCAGCACTGTGGGGCACCTGCCAGCAGGCCCCCACCCATGTCCAACTCATGTCTCCCACCACCCCCACCCCCCAGCCACCAGGGTCACCCTCCACCAGGGCCCCACTCATGTCTCCCACCACACCCACCCCCCAGCAGTGCAGGGGCACCCTCCACCAGGGCCCCACTCATGTCTCCCACCACCCCCACCCCCCAGCAGTGCAGGGGCACCCTCCACCAGGCCCCCACTCATGTCTCCCACCACCCCCACCCCCCTGCCACCATGTGCAGCCCCCACCAGGTCCTCACAATGTGCGTAATGGTCAGCCTCCACAGCCAAAAAGCCCTACCAAGTAACCCATTCACCCACATGGAAATGGAAATCACATGTTACACCCCCAATGTTCATGAAGCAAATGAACCCATGTCCGTCACACACATATTTTCCAATTGAATGGGAAAACACACAACATGACATGCATGAAACCAATGAGATGAAACCACACAGTGAACAATGTAAAAAAAAATGTATTAGAAAAAAATACGAATGCTAAAGAAAGAAAACTAACTACAATGTAAATGTGAAAAAAGAAGCTGCATGTCCGCATAAAAACACAAAACTAGAAAATCTAATCCAAAAAATTTTGTCCAAAGTGAAATGCCAAAACTCTCCGTGCAACAAAGAACTATGTACAAAAATAAAAAGGGTCCATCATCACAACAGAACTAAGGAAACCTCCTAAAAAACCTACCTAAATATCAACTATATACAAAAAGTGGAGCAGTGTCCGTCGACTCCAAATCATAAGAAAAAACAAAGGAAACCTAAAACTAAAGAACTATATACAAAGGCGGCGGGCAAGTCCAGCGGCTCACTCTGTGGTGTTCCGGGCCAGGGCATCATCGAACTCCTGTTCGATGTCCCGGAGGCGGTCCAGTTCCATGGCCCCGAGGGTCCGCAGGGACGACGCCGTGTCCTCCTCCAACCCCCTGCGGATTGCCTCGAGGCACTCGGCCCGCCTCAGGGCCCTCCGCATGGAGTTCTCCGCCCTGACCATTGTGAGCCGCGCCTCTTCCGCCCGCCGCCGCTCCGCACCTATGGCGTGGCACAACCGCTGCCACACGGAAGACACTCTCTGTCCTGGGTCCTCCTGCCCTCCGGCCGTTGCCTGCCCCTCCGATGTCGAAGGCCCCGAGCCTTCATGGCTCCCACCATCTTGCTGCTGCTGCTGCTCTGCCTCTGCCCGTGCACTGCCTCCTGCTGCCTGCACATCCTCCGCCGGCTGGGGTGCAGTTGTTGATGTGGCCACCCCTGCTGGACGTCCGACTCCCGACTGTGGCAGGGATGCCTCCTCCACCAGCCTGGCCGCACTGTCAGAGGCAGCTCCACAGGGCACCCAGGTGACTGATGGGTGGGAAGATGGCACAGAGGACGACTGGCGCGTAGGGGGTCCAGTTGAGGAGGGGGTCGGAACAAGCCCCATCAGACGGAGGAATCCGGTCTGGGTGACCTGTCCCAGCAGGCTGACGTGGTCAACGAGCCATTCGAGATGACGTGCAGTCTCTCCATGAAAAGACTGCAGGTCACCTCGCATGGCCCGTTGACACAACGCCACACCAGCCAGGACAGGCTCAACCCGGACCTGGATAGCCACGTCCGCAGGCAGAGGAAGGCCAGTTGACGTCAGCTCATCCCCTGCCTGAAAACAGGTCTGGACGTAGGCATCCCTGCTGGTGCAAGATGATGCAGGGACAGGATCGGGGACAGGATTGCACACAGGCACCTCCGCGGCCGCCTGTGCTGCCTCCTGTCCCTGGTCCTGGACTGCACCACTAGCACCAGTGGGATCCCCACCTCCAGACCCCGTCTCTGGTGCTTGCGCGGCCCCCTCCTCCACCAAACCCCCCACCAACCTGGATGACTCTGTGCCATCTTCCCCTGTTGGGCCCTGTGGGGTCCCAGCTGCCCCTTCTGCTGCCGAGGAGTCCAACTGCAACCTCCGCCTCTTGGACCCCCCCCCGGCAGCTGCGGCCTGGGACGCGGCACCGGACTCCTCACTCCCCGACGAGATGACAACACGGGAGGGGAGCCGGGCCTTGCGTCTCCGGCTGGCGGTCGGATCCCCGCCGCTGTGCTCCACAGCACCTTCTCCGCCCTCTTCATCAGTTGACGCTGCAGACAGGGAGAAACAAAACACAGGCATCAGGGCACTGTACAATGGACACATACACGCATGACAGTTGCACATGAGTGGCATTGGCAAACCTCAGACATGTCATCACAATCCCCAACACACATGTCATTGCAACTGGCACACATGAGCCATACCACAGCCATATCGCAACTGCCACCACCATCCCTACACATACAACAGCATCAGCAGCCAAAGGGGAGCCATACATCACATGCAACACAGGAAGTGCAACACACATGTACACACACCACCACACTTGCATGCATGTCTACACCTCTGCCAAGTGTCGCACTGTTCAGACGGGCATCCATGTCACATCTGCCAATCAGGCTTCCACATACCGCTGTCACATGCATCCATGTAGCATCACTGTTGCACCTTTGACAAATACACACACATGCACATGTACACAGTGCTCATACATGCAGCCGAAAACAACATACATGCCTGACATCACGGACATGTCTACTTACATACACATTCATCCAAACATGTGTGCACGCACAACTGCATTTGCCATGCAAGCCCACACACACAAGCACCATCCATGTCTCACACATTACAGCCCTCGCATGTGTCAGCCCCACGGCCCTGTACACCCCCACCCATACTCCACCCCATACAAACAGATGTGCAACCGGCACAATGGGGAATGATCACCACACGCCCTGCTCACAACCAGGATGCATGTACACTCACCGCTCGACTCCAGACGGCTCTGCTTCTCTAGGACCTGGACGTGGAGCGCTGGGGATATGCGTTCCAGGACCCCCATCTGTTCTTCCGACAAGTGGCCCCGGCGCCCCTTGGCATCCGCTGCCTTCAAGAGGCGCCGGGCCTTGTTCAGGGTCCTGGACCTGAAGTCCTCCCAGCGCTTCCTGACATGTTGTAAGTCCCGGACTGCCACCCCCTCCGCGTTGATGGCAGTCACAATGTCTGTCCAGATCCGAGTCCGTCCTTCCTTGTCGGCGCGGGAACTTCCAAAGAGGGCATCATACTGCCCCAGGACTTGCTCCACCAGGACACCAACTTCGGTGGCACTGAAGCTGGTGCCCCTCTGCCTCTCTGGCCGGGGGTTGTCAGTGGTCACAGATGGTGTTAGCCCCGACATGACAACCCCAGAGGCAGGAGTGGGTGGGCAACTGGGTCCTGGGGCTGGGCTGTGGAGCGATGGGATTCCAGTCGGGAGTCTTCTGTTCCAGCAGGGGTGGTCACAGCAACAGCACCCCTGGCTGATGTGCAGGCAGCAAATGGCAGTGCACGTGGGCAGCAGGCAGTCAGGCAGCAGCAGATAGCAGGTGGGAGCGTGCTCGGGGCTCTGGGGGGCAGTAATTCGGCCTTCTGGGCAGGAGCGTGGTCTCCCGTGTGCTCACGCGTGGCCAGCTTGGTACGGAGTGAATTGGCACGTGAAAATCCTGCACGTCAGCGTGAAAACCGAGGAAAGGCCCTAAGCGCGTAAGCGCGTCAGCACGCATACGCGATTCCATTGGACCAAAGGCCCTCAGCGCGTAAGCGCGTCTGTGACGTGACCCGCACGGGTGTTTCCCACACTGCACGTGATGACAGAGCACACGTGGAAAGACTGCACGTCAGAGTCTCATCGCGTGTGATTGGTGGAAATGGCCGTACACCGGGATACAGGTGCGCTGACGTGCTTGCGTGTGTAAGTGTCCGCGCACACCTCATATACACGTACATAAGCCAATCGCGTGTACACGCACTTTTGTCCAATTACACGCGATGAGACTCTGACGTGCAGTCTTTCCACGTGTGCTCTGTCATCACGTGCAGTGTGGGAAACACCCGTGCGGGTCACGTCACAGACGCGCTTACGCGCTGAGGGCCTTTGGTCCAATGGAATCGCGTATGCGTGCTGACGCGCTTACGCGCTTAGGGCCTTTCCTCGGTTTTCACGCTGACGTGCAGGATTTTCACGTGCCAATTCACTCCGTACCAAGCTGGCCACGCGTGAGCACACGGGAGACCACGCTCCTGCCCAGAAGGCCGAATTACTGCCCCCCAGAGCCCCGAGCACGCTCCCACCTGCTATCTGCTGCTGCCTGACTGCCTGCTGCCCACGTGCACTGCCATTTGCTGCCTGCACATCAGCCAGGGGTGCTGTTGCTGTGACCACCCCTGCTGGAACAGAAGACTCCCGACTGGAATCCCATCGCTCCACAGCCCAGCCCCAGGACCCAGTTGCCCACCCACTCCTGCCTCTGGGGTTGTCATGTCGGGGCTAACACCATCTGTGACCACTGACAACCCCCGGCCAGAGAGGCAGAGGGGCACCAGCTTCAGTGCCACCGAAGTTGGTGTCCTGGTGGAGCAAGTCCTGGGGCAGTATGATGCCCTCTTTGGAAGTTCCCGCGCCGACAAGGAAGGACGGACTCGGATCTGGACAGACATCGTGACTGCCATCAACGCGGAGGGGGTGGCAGTCCGGGACTTACAACATGTCAGGAAGCGCTGGGAGGACTTCAGGTCCAGGACCCTGAACAAGGCCCGGCGCCTCTTGAAGGCAGCGGATGCCAAGGGGCGCCGGGGCCACTTGTCGGAAGAACAGATGGGGGTCCTGGAACGCATATCCCCAGCGCTCCACGTCCAGGTCCTAGAGAAGCAGAGCCGTCTGGAGTCGAGCGGTGAGTGTACATGCATCCTGGTTGTGAGCAGGGCGTGTGGTGATCATTCCCCATTGTGCCGGTTGCACATCTGTTTGTATGGGGTGGAGTATGGGTGGGGGTGTACAGGGCCGTGGGGCTGACACATGCGAGGGCTGTAATGTGTGAGACATGGATGGTGCTTGTGTGTGTGGGCTTGCATGGCAAATGCAGTTGTGCGTGCACACATGTTTGGATGAATGTGTATGTAAGTAGACATGTCCGTGATGTCAGGCATGTATGTTGTTTTCGGCTGCATGTATGAGCACTGTGTACATGTGCATGTGTGTGTATTTGTCAAAGGTGCAACAGTGATGCTACATGGATGCATGTGACAGCGGTATGTGGAAGCCTGATTGGCAGATGTGACATGGATGCCCGTCTGAACAGTGCGACACTTGGCAGAGGTGTAGACATGCATGCAAGTGTGGTGGTGTGTGTACATGTGTGTTGCACTTCCTGTGTTGCATGTGATGTATGGCTCCCCTTTGGCTGCTGATGCTGTTGTATGTGTAGGGATGGTGGTGGCAGTTGCGATATGGCTGTGGTATGGCTCATGTGTGCCAGTTGCAATGACATGTGTGTTGGGGATTGTGATGACATGTCTGAGGTTTGCCAATGCCACTCATGTGCAACTGTCATGCGTGTATGTGTCCATTGTACAGTGCCCTGATGCCTGTGTTTTGTTTCTCCCTGTCTGCAGCGTCAACTGATGAAGAGGGCGGAGAAGGTGCTGTGGAGCACAGCGGCGGGGATCCGACCGCCAGCCGGAGACGCAAGGCCCGGCTCCCCTCCCGTGTTGTCATCTCGTCGGGGAGTGAGGAGTCCGGTGCCGCGTCCCAGGCCGCAGCTGCCGGGGGGGGGTCCAAGAGGCGGAGGTTGCAGTTGGACTCCTCGGCAGCAGAAGGGGCAGCTGGGACCCCACAGGGCCCAACAGGGGAAGATGGCACAGAGTCATCCAGGTTGGTGGGGGGTTTGGTGGAGGAGGGGGCCGCGCAAGCACCAGAGACGGGGTCTGGAGGTGGGGATCCCACTGGTGCTAGTGGTGCAGTCCAGGACCAGGGACAGGAGGCAGCACAGGCGGCCGCGGAGGTGCCTGTGTGCAATCCTGTCCCCGATCCTGTCCCTGCATCATCTTGCACCAGCAGGGATGCCTACGTCCAGACCCGTTTTCAGGCAGGGGATGAGCTGACGTCAACTGGCCTTCCTCTGCCTGCGGACGTGGCCATCCGGGACCGGGTTGAGCCTGTCCTGGCTGGTGTGGCGTTGCGTCAACGGGCCATGCGAGGTGACCTGCAGTCTTTTCATGGAGAGACTGCACGTCATCTCGAATGGCTCGTTGACCACGTCAGCCTGCTGGGACAGGTCACCCAGACCGGATTCCGCTGTCTGATGGGGCTTGCTCCGACCCCCTCCTCAACTGGACCCCCTACGCGCCAGTCGTCCTCTGTGCCATCTTCCCACCCATCAGTCACCTGGGTGCCCTGTGGAGCTGCCTCTGACAGTGCGGCCAGGCTGGTGGAGGAGGCATCCCTGCCACAGTCGGGAGTCGGACGTCCAGCAGGGGTGGCCACATCAACAGGTGCACCCCAGCCGGCGGAGGATGTGCAGGCAGCAGGAGGCAGTGCACGGGCAGAGGCAGAGCAGCAGCAGCAGCAAGATGGTGGGAGCCATGAAGGCTCGGGGCCTTCGACATCGGAGGGGCAGGCATCGGCCGGAGGGCAGGAGGACCCAGGACAGAGAGTGTCTTCCGTGTGGCAGCGGTTGTGCCACGCCATAGGTGCGGAGCGGCGGCGGGCGGAAGAGGCGCGGCTCACAATGGTCAGGGCGGAGAACTCCATGCGGAGGGCCCTGAGGCGGGCCGAGTGCCTCGAGGCAATCCGCAGGGGGTTGGAGGTGGACACGGCGTCGTCCCTGCGGACCCTCGGGGCCATGGAACTGGACCGCCTCCGGGACATCGAACAGGAGTTCGATGATGCCCTGGCCCGGAACACCACAGAGTGAGCCGCTGGACTTGCCCGCCGCCTTTGTATATAGTTCTTTAGTTTTAGGTTTCCTTTCGTTCTTATTATTATTTGGAGTCGACGGACACTGCTCCACTTTTTGTATATAGTTGATATTTAGGTAGGTTTTTTAGGAGGTTTCCTTAGTTCAGTTGTGATGATGGACCCTTGTTATTTTTGTACATAGTTCTTTGTTGCATGGAGACTTTTTACATTTCACTTTGGACATTTTTTTTGATTTGATTTTCTAGTTTTGTGTTTTTATGCGGACATGCAGCTTATTTTTTCACATTTAAATTGTAGTTAGTTTTCTTTCTTTGGCATTTGTATTTTTTTCAATACATTTTTTTTTCCATTGTTCACTGTGTGGTTTCATCTCCTTGGTTTCATGCATGTCATGTTGTGTGTTTTCCCATTCAATTTGAAAATATGTGTGTGACGGACATGGGTTCATTTGCTTCATGTACATTGGGGGTGTAACATGTGATTTCCATTTCCATGTGGGTGAATGGGTTACTTGGTAGGTCTTTTTGGCTGTGGAGGCTGACCATTACGCACATGATTGGGGATTGTGAGGACCTGGTGGGGGCTGCACATGGTGGCAGGGGGGTGGGGGTGCAGGGGGACATGAGTGGGGGCCTGGTGGAGGTTGAGCCTGCACTGCTGGGGGGTGGGGGTGGTGGGAGACATGAGTGGGGGCCTGGTGGAGGGTGACCCTGCACTGCTGGGGTGTGGGGGTGATGGGAGACATGAGTGGGGGCCTGGTGGAGGGTGACCCTGGTGGCTGGGGGGTGGGGGTGAAAGGGGACATGAGTGGGGGCCTGGTGGAGGGTGACCCTGGTGGCTGGGGGGTGGGGGTGGTGGTAGACATGAGTGGGGGCCTGGTGGAGGGTGACCCTGCACTGCTGGGGGGTGGGGGTGGTGGGAGACATGAGTGGGGCCCTGGTGGAGGGTGACCCTGGTGGCTGGGGGGTGGGGGTGGTGGGGGACATGAGTTGGACATGGGTGGGGGCCTGCTGGCAGGTGCCCCACAGTGCTGGGGGGTGGGGGTGGTGGGAGACATGAGTGGGGCCCTGGTGGAGGGTGACCCTGCACTGCTGGGGGGTGGGGGTGGTGGGAGACATGAGTGGGGCCCTGGTGGAGGGTGACCCTGGTGGCTGGGGGGTGGGGGTGGTGGGAGACATGAGTTGGACATGGGTGGGGGCCTGCTGGCAGGTGCCCCACAGTGCTGGGGGGTGGGGGTGGTGGGAGACATGAGTTGAACATGGGTGGGGGCCTGCTGGCAGGTGCCCCACAGTGCTGGGGTGTGGGGGTGGTGGGAGACATGAGTTGGACATGGGTGGGGGCCTGCTGGCAGGTGCCCCACAGTGCTGGGGGGTGGGGGTGGTGGGAGACATGAGTGGGGCCCTGGTGGAGGGTGACCCTGGTGGCTGGGGGGTGGGGGTGGTGGGAGACATGAGTTGGACATGGGTGGGGGCCTGCTGGCAGGTGCCCCACAGTGCTGGGGTGTGGGGGTGGTGGGAGACATGAGTTGAACATGGGTGGGGGCCTGCTGGCAGGTGCCCCACAGTGCTGGGGTGTGGGGGTGGTGGGAGACATGAGTTGGACATGGGTGGGGGCCTGCTGGCAGGTGCCCCACAGTGCTGGGGGGTGGGGGTGGTGGGAGACATGAGTGGGGCCCTGGTGGAGGGTGACCCTGGTGGCTGGGGGGTGGGGGTGGTGGGAGACATGAGTTGGACATGGGTGGGGGCCTGCTGGCAGGTGCCCCACAGTGCTGGGGTGTGGGGGTGGTGGGAGACATGAGTTGAACATGGGTGGGGGCCTGCTGGCAGGTGCCCCACAGTGCTGGGGTGTGGGGGTGGTGGGAGACATGAGTTGGACATGGGTGGGGGCCTGCTGGCAGGTGCCCCACAGTGCTGGGGGGTGGGGGTGGTGGGAGACATGAGTGGGGCCCTGGTGGAGGGTGACCCTGGTGGCTGGGGGGTGGGGGTGGTGGGAGACATGAGTTGGACATGGGTGGGGGCCTGCTGGCAGGTGCCCCACAGTGCTGGGGGGTGGGGGTGGTGGGAGACATGAGTTGAACATGGGTGGGGGCCTGCTGGCAGGTGCCCCACAGTGCTGGGGTGTGGGGGTGGTGGGAGACATGAGTTGGACATGGGTGGGGGCCTGCTGGCAGGTGCCCCACAGTGCTGGGGGGTGGGGGTGGTGGGAGACATGAGTGGGGCCCTGGTGGAGGGTGACCCTGGTGGCTGGGGGGTGGGGGTGGTGGGAGACATGAGTTGGACATGGGTGGGGGCCTGCTGGCAGGTGCCCCACAGTGCTGGGGTGTGGGGGTGGTGGGAGACATGAGTTGAACATGGGTGGGGGCCTGCTGGCAGGTGCCCCACAGTGCTGGGGTGTGGGGGTGGTGGGAGACATGAGTTGGACATGGGTGGGGGCCTGCTGGCAGGTGCCCCACAGTGCTGGGGGGTGGGGGTGGTGGGAGACATGAGTGGGGCCCTGGTGGAGGGTGACCCTGGTGGCTGGGGGGTGGGGGTGGTGGGAGACATGAGTTGGACATGGGTGGGGGCCTGCTGGCAGGTGCCCCACAGTGCTGGGGGGTGGGGGTGGTGGGAGACATGAGTTGAACATGGGTGGGGGCCTGCTGGCAGGTGCCCCACAGTGCTGGGGTGTGGGGGTGGTGGGAGACATGAGTTGGACATGGGTGGGGGCCTACTGGCAGGTGCCCCACAGTGCTGGGGGGTGGGGGTGGTGGGAGACATGAGTTGGACATGGGTGGGGGCCTACTGGCAGGTGCCCCACAGTGCTGGGGGGTGGGGTGGTGGGGGACATGAGTTGGACATGGGTGGGGGCCTGCTGGCAGGTGCCCCACAGTGCTGGGGGGTGGGGGTGGTGGGAGACATGAGTGGGGCCCTGGTGGAGGGTGACCCTGCACTGCTGGGGGGTGGGGGTGGTGGGAGACATGAGTGGGGCCCTGGTGGAGGGTGACCCTGGTGGCTGGGGGGTGGGGGTGGTGGGAGACATGAGTTGGACATGGGTGGGGGCCTGCTGGCAGGTGCCCCACAGTGCTGGGGGGTGGGGGTGGTGGGAGACATGAGTTGAACATGGGTGGGGGCCTGCTGGCAGGTGCCCCACAGTGCTGGGGTGTGGGGGTGGTGGGAGACATGAGTTGGACATGGGTGGGGGCCTGCTGGCAGGTGCCCCACAGTGCTGGGGGGTGGGGGTGGTGGGAGACATGAGTGGGGCCCTGGTGGAGGGTGACCCTGGTGGCTGGGGGGTGGGGGTGGTGGGAGACATGAGTTGGACATGGGTGGGGGACTGCTGGCATGTGCCCCACAGTGCTGGGGGGTGGGGGTGCAAGGGGACATGTGTTGGTGTTCATTAGTTCAAGGAGACATGTGCCTTTGCTGGGGGGCATGCCCATGTTGGGTGGGCTGCCTGCGGGACATGACCAGGGATGCAGGGTAGTCCCCTGTGGTGTGGGCTGCCTGCAGGGGCCGTGGAGGGTGTACAGGGTACACCTGGGAGGACCCACACTGTCAAATCACATGTGGGACCCCCCGGCACCCCTGAAATACACGTACCGTGCAGAAATCGCGTGTTTAACTTCCCGCGCACCCCTGAAATACACGCGCCCAGGCTATTCGCGTGTAAAACTTCCCGCGCACCCCTGAAATACACGCGCCCAGGCTATTCGCGTGTAAAACTTCCCGCGCACCCCTGAAATACACGCGCCCAGGCTATTCGCGTGTGGAACTTCCCGCGCACCCCTGAAATACCCGGGCCCAGGCTATTCGCGTGTGGAACTCCCCGCGCACCCCTGAAATACACGGGCCCAGGCTATTCGCGTGTGGAACTTCCCGCGCACCCCTCAAATTCACGCGCCCAGGCTATTCGCGTGTGGAACTTCCCGCGAACCCCTGAAATACACGCGCCCAGGCTATTCGCGTGTGGAACTTCCCGCGCACCCCTGAAATACACGCGCCCAGCCTATTCGCGTGTGGAACTTCCCGCGCACCCCTGAAATACACGCGCCCAGGCTATTCGCGTGTGGAACTTCCCGCGAACCCCTGAAATACACGCGCCCAGGCTATTCGCGTGTGGAACTTCCCGCGAACCCCTGTAATACACGTAGCCCGCTCCCCCAGGCCCGATCGCGTGAGGAACTTCCCGCGCACCCCTCAAATTCACGCGCCCAGGCTATTCGCGTGTGAAACTTCACGCGAACCCCTGAAATACACGTAGCACGCTCCCCCAGGCCCGATCGCGTGAGGAACTTCACGCGAACCCCTGTAATACACGTAGCCCGCTCCCCCAGGCCCGATCGCGTGTGGAACTTCACGCGAACCCCTCAAATTCACGCGCCCAGGCTATTCGCGTGTGAAACTTCACGCGAACCCCTGAAATACACGTAGCACGCTCCCCCAGGCCCGATCGCGTGAGGAACTTCACGCGAACCCCTGAAATACACGTAGCACGCTCCCCCAGGCCCGATCGCGTGAGGAACTTCACGCGAACCCCTGTAATACACGTAGCCCGCTCCCCCAGGCCCGATCGCGTGTGGAACTTCACGCGAACCCCTCAAATTCACGCGCCCAGGCTATTCGCGTGTGAAACTTCACGCGAACCCCTGAAATACACGTAGCACGCTCCCCCAGGCCCGATCGCGTGAGGAACTTCACGCGAACCCCTGTAATACACGTAGCCCGCTCCCCCAGGCCCGATCGCGTGTGGAACTTCACGCGAACCCCTGTAATACACGTAGCCCGCTCCCCCAGGCCCGATCGCGTGTGGAACTTCACGCGAACCCCTCAAATTCACGCGCCCAGGCTATTCGCGTGTGAAACTTCACGCGAACCCCTGAAATACACGTAGCACGCTCCCCCAGGCCCGATCGCGTGAGGAACTTCACGCGAACCCCTGTAATACACGTAGCCCGCTCCCCCAGGCCCGATCGCGTGTGGAACTTCACGCGAACCCCTGTAATACACGTAGCCCGCTCCCCCATGCCCGATCGCGTGTGGAACTTCACGCGAACCCCTGAAATACACGTAGCCCGCTCCCCCAGGCCCGATCGCGTGAGGAACTTCACGCGAACCCCTGTAATACATGTAGCCCGCTCCCCCAGGCCCGATCGCGTGAGGAACTTCACGCGAACCCCTGTAACACGTATTTTTTGTCAGCGGGTGTCCGTGTTTGTGGGTACCCCTTTGCACGTCATTTTTCCTGGAGGGCCACAGTATGGGACATTCATCATGGCAGTATATAGGTGCTATTTGTTGGCGCACCTTTTGGCGCACATTTCTTACAGCCGCAGAGACGCTACCGCCTCCTTTCTTGTGGCGGTCGTGTTTGTGCCTGTGCGCTGGTTTGAGCGTGCGCTTTTTTCCCCTATTCTATTCCATGAATACGTGTTGTAGGCGAGCGTGTGGGCGTTCCGCGCACTTGTGCCCTGTACTTCCCCCGTGACGCCCACGTTTTGGCTAGTTGTTCCCCATTCCGAGTGTTACGCCCGTGTTCCGCCTACTTTTATTGCGTGCGCCGCGCTATGTGCGAATTTCGCTGTGGCCTGTGCGATTTTCGCTGTGACCTGGCGCACGCTGTTAGATGGCCTGTGCGCCAACGTGCGCCAACGTGCGCCGCGCACTTTTTTTTCGCACATCCGCTGGTTTTCTCGCGCACGGCCTTCCATGAATCGACGTGCGCTGCTTTTCGTGCGATTTTCGCACGTTCACTGCGATTTTCGCTATTCCACTGCGAATCGCACGTTTTTGCCCACTTGCGCCGCGCTAATTATTCCATGAATCGGCCTGTTAGGCTTTAAAGAGATCTAAGGTCAAAATATAATTAGAGGCATCCGGATAATAAACGCTGACATCTAGATACAGGTTGAGCACTATTATGAGGCCACATAACCTGATATGTTTTTTACATATAGTTTATTTATAAAATATCTGCACACTATCCCTAAGATGGCTTTAAACATTGAAGCAGACAGATGCTCCCTACATTTAACAAATTCCCAAAACCAAATGGTTTCACATACACAATTGGGCCTCATTACGAGTTTGGAGGTAGCAATGCCATCATTACTGGCATCGCTACCTCCAAACTCGTGTCCGGGTCCCAAAAAAAGGGAATTCCCATTTTCTGGACCCGGGCCCGGATGTCACCAGTCCCATTGAGCCCCCATAGGAATGGGGAGGATGCTAGCAACGGACCCCTCAATGACGGGTCCGTTGTTAGCATGCTGGCCTGCTCGTGGGTGCCAGTATGCACGTCTGGCCAGACCACCCATGAAGCTCTGGCACCGTTCATACCGCAGCCGCCAGGGCCGTAATGAGGCCCAATGACTATCTGCGTGGAGAGTGAGATAGACAAATGCACCAGTATAATATGGCACCCGCAGTAGCTACTGGTCCCCAGACCATCGAGCAAGATCCACGTGACTAGGGTGACCGCGACAGCCATATTAAACCTCTACAGAGCTTTTGCGCAAAAGCAAACAAATACACAGTTTCTAGCGAACTAGACCTGAGGCAAAATGGAGACAGAGCTCCAGAGGCACCCGGCAGGCCCCACTACAAAGTCAGATTATGCTACTAGAAGAGCGCACAACATTAGATGTAAGTATGATGGAAAAGCTGTATGAGCCTACTGAGGTTAATTTATATTGATTGCAGAGAGCTGTGAATGCCAGATGAACAAACAATTTAAGCACAGATGATCTTTAATACATACCAGTGAGCCAATACTCAGCGAGGACAAAGACATACATAAGATGAGCAAGTAATACATGACCCGGGCGATAGATGCATGTGTCAGTGTTACAACTTTACTAAGTTTGCCTCTAGATTACATAATAGTGTATTAGCTTGACTAAGGGTAATTTATATTGACTGTAGAGAGCCGCCTATGCGGGATGACAGCAGATGATCTGTAAAACACACCTGTGAGCATGTAATCACCGAAGACAAGGCAATTCATAAAATAAGTAAGTAACTCATGATCACAGTGATGGGTGTACGTGTCAGAAGTACAACTAAACTAAGTTTACCTCAAACATACATAATATTGGTAGTAACAATAGAGCAATGTGAAACTACATGCAAAGCTAGGTGGCAAGTTTATCCTTATCTATGTCTGTTTCAGGTGCAGTACGAGCAACACAAGAAGTCCTAAACATATACTCACAGGGACCCTGCAAGACTTTAAGTATAGAAGATAATAACCAGAATTATGATAGTGGTAAGACAAATCGCATCATAGTAGCTAACAGATGTGTATGTGGTTTATTCACAGAGAGTAGTGAATGGCCACAAGCAACTGGCTGTACATCGATTCATATTGCATGGCTGAACTAAAAGGGCCAGGAAAGTCAAGCTGAACTCAGAATTAGGCTGACATTTTAATAATACATTCAAGGGGTTAAGAGTACATTACCCCAACTGTGTTTAGAAGAAAGATTTGACCCCACCTGAGGGTAATCAGATTGTCAGGCTCACAGTAGCATAGGCCGAATGAGAGCCGCCTAAACAAGATGACGGGCAATATGTGTATCACCCAAGTACACATATAGTAAGAGTATCCTGGAAGGACAATAAGCCCCATACGAAGTTCCACAGATACATTCTGAAATTGTAGGAATTAAATATGTTGGGCAGGTAAAGGGAAAGTAGGTCTCGGTGAGATCTAAGAGCTAATCACAATATTTGCACATTGTAATTGTTGATGTTTACAAACATTGCTCCACTCAGCACAGTAACACTTCAGCACTTTGCGCTTCATGCTTGGTTTTTATCGTAATATTGTTTTAAATGTATATATGTATGTAATTATGTATAGAATGTTTGCAACAATACCTTCAGGAGAAAACTGATGGGTGATCATGGAATCATTCACTTATTATTAAATACATTGGGCCCGAGTATGGATGTAGCCATGCCGCTTTGGAAATTTTGAAAAAGTGGTCCAAATAAATGTGGTGCTGAATCTGCTTTTGTTACCCATTATGAATATATGTATTCAAATGATAAGGGTGAAGTACTTATATTAGACCCTGGTAGGAGAGAGGAGAGTATTTGAGAATCTTGGACATAATGATATGATCAAGTGACTCGAGAGCCCCTGGTTCTAACAAACTTTCAAATAAATTGTTCAAAGTGAACCCCTGTGTGCTGGGCAACTATACTATCACTCCTTTTCTTGGATGTACGAAATAAGGAATGCTACCCAGCATCATGGAGGACTTCCTATATAAACTCTGTTTACAAACAGGGCCTCCACTCAGACCCTAACAATGACCACCCCATTTCGATCTTAAATGCTGATAGTAAGATCTATGCTGCAGTGCTCTTAAACCATCTAGATCACTGGGTGTTAAGTATTGGGCATCTGAGTAGGTGGCAAACATGCTTTAAGATGTTCAATGGAACCGTGCTGACTGGGTTTATTCTCAAAATCTGTCAAGAGCCGGTACAGGAAGGTCATTATAAGTTTATTAGTGTAGCTTCAATAGATCTCAGCTTAACCTTTGATTTAGTTAGCCGAAATGTGCTCTTGGCAAAATTGAATGAGTGGTGGATCCCGCCTTTCTAGGGCCCCATGAATTGACTGTGATCCAGGTTAGATTGAACAAAACAGGGGACATGACTAAAGCGATTCCAGTGAGTAATGGACTAAGACATGGGTGCATACTTGCCCCCCTGTCTATTTAACCTAAACGTCTATGACATATGGGAAATACTGGAGCCTTGCTCTTTCATTTCTCCTAAAATTCATCAGGTACGAGTTTCATGGTTAGCTTATGCAGAATATTTCCTTTTGATGGACTGCACTGTTGTAGGACTTCAGAGATGATTAACTACTTTTGAATGTTTTGTTGGAATTTCATTCTGAAAATCAATGTTTCTAAAACTAAAATACTGAATTGCTCTGCAAGGGGTGCTGCAGTCAAAAGGAACTGGTCCTTGGGTGGAGTCCAACTGAAGAAGATCACTGAAATTAATTATTTAGAGTTCTACATCTTAGGTTCCTCAAATAAGGGTAAAGTAATGAGATATTTTAGACAAAAGACTGATGCATTTATCCCTCAGATGTTCTGTATTAAAAATAGATATGTACATTCTATAATATTGCCTTCGTTAAGTTGTATATAGGCACTGTACTTCCAAAACTGGTTTACGGAATTGAATTTTATCCATGCTGGATTTCCACATTTTTGGCTAAAATGGAAATTAGGCTTTGGAGAGGGGCTTTGGGATTCCTGAATTCAGAACCTACTGTCTCAATTTTATTTCAGCTAGGTCTTTGTAGTATAATGTGTGTAACGAGGTGGAAAATATTGTCATTTTATCATAAATTGTTGGCACCTTGTATGAACACTTTATATTCAGAATTCAGAATTACAATCAGAAGTGTTGAACAAGAGGGAGGACAATACTGTGAGTGATATTTGCATGTTATGTGACTAAATACTATGTGGTTTGGGTTTGACAAGTTTGGACCTAGTGATTAACTCAATTAAGGTGAAGAAAGTACTCAAACTATGTGATTGGTGTATACTAACAGAGACATTTTATCAGCAGAAGAACATCAAGTATTTGCATAGGGGGGAGTTTGTGCAACATTGGACACTCTTCTCTTAAAATTTAACGTGGACATGTGCTAGGTTCAGTTGGAACTTGTTCAAGATTAGAGACATACTTGGGAGACAAATGTCTGTGGACTCTAATGGGACCCATTGTCATTTCATCAGGACACCTCATCCATTGAAATTTTGGAGCACGTTATTTTGAACTGGCCACAACTCAATGTCAGCAAGATCTTTACTTTTCCAAATATAAGAACAAAGTCCAGTTTTTTTTTAAAAAAAGACAGTTTTGGAAATAGCGGTTTGAAGGGCACAGTAATATCTTTATCAATTGCAATTGTGTATTTTGCCAATTCTTTGGTTTTACAGGCTGAAACTGATGGAGATGCAATGGCAACTGGTTATAACTTTGTATCATTATTTTTTATGTTGATTATACATGTAATTTCTTGGGAATTTTATTTTGTATCTGAATTATAGTAATTTGACATTTTATTTTTTGTATGTAGAAATCGGGAAGGTTGAACCTTGTTTTAGCCAATGAATAATAATAATAATAATAATAATAATAATAATAATAATAATAATAATAATAATAATAATAATAATAATAATAATGTTTCACTACTTTTGCCATCTTCAGCTTAACCTGTCTCTATGGCCTGCTGAACCTGCCTGGGATATGGTTGTTATTGTTGTTTTAGTAAGTATAATTTCTATCCTGTGCGGTATTACCCCAGAGAGGGTAGAAGCTATTGATGACATATTCACCTGCTTCCTAACAATTAGTAGACACACATTGTTAGACAAGGGAGTAGAAGACGTTATAAGAAGGAATAGTGACAATTTATAGAGGAACATAAGGGGTGGCATCAGTAAAGTAGAGATTTGGGAAAAAGTATCCTCAAGAAGAAGGCAGGGATGTATTGGAAAAGGTGATGAGTGGTATGTATAGGATAGATCCCCTTAGAAGACTAGAGTTTCAGGATAGAGATGATGAAGAAGAAGAAGAAACACAATCAGAAGAGGAAGATGTTGAGGAGAGTGGGGAAGAGGAAGCTGCATGAGCCCTGTCTATATACACATTTGTTGGGAGAGAGGTAGCTTAGTCATATTTTGAGGAACCAAGATAAAACCAGAGCCCATTACATACCCAGGGCTCTTGGGGATGAAATCGAGAAGCCCAGAATGAAATCACCATATGTAAATAGGCTAAAATGTTTACCAGAGATAAGAAAGTTTGCATGACAAACATGCTGAAAAAGACAAAGTGTTTGACTGCACCTGCACACAGAACTCGACTGACACAATTCCCATTATTATAGAAAGGTAGAGGACTAGCACATTATATACCTTGGCCACAGACACATAAAAATAATTTGATTTGTAAATTACTATTGCTCAAGGCAGGGGCAGGGAAGTGGATTTATGAGTAAGAAAGCAAAACTGCTGCCATGACTTTAGCAGTAGGAGGCATGACAAGCTTGTTTGCTGCTATATTGGGCAAACAATCAGATGATATTTGGAAATGTTCAAGGTATCCTGAGGTGACAGCAAAAAATACCAATCATGCCAGTGCCCCATTTAACAATTGTCGAAAAGACGTTTGGAAGGCACTCAGAGTACAATTCCCAGACTCATCTGACAGTAGTGTGATTATGTCACGAGAATTGGGGAAATATGAAGATCAAGCTGCTTGCATAGAGGAGATTCAGGAGAAATGGCATTTAGAGACAAGGACAAACTGGGACAAACATATAACCATTATTTAGCACATTTCATGTCAGGGACTCCCTGAAGAAGTACAATGGTAGATAAAGAAAATTGTGGGTATTGTGGCAAAACCATGGCCCGAGATACAATTGAACATTGTTCATCACTGTAAACTAAAAAAATTGAAGGACAGAAATAAGGTTGAGGAAAGAAAGATAGAAGAAGTGAAATTGGTACAAAAGAAACTGTCAAAATTGGCAGTAGAAGGAGCCGTATTAGCAAATATTGGGAGAAACCACAGCATGCAGGAAGCACAGCAGATGCAGCCAGGATCAAATGGAAACTTTGGAGGAACAGGGGGAATATAATTAGTACCGCAGGGGGAGAGGGTTTGCACCCAGAGGCAGACGGTTTAAAGTTCAAGCACAAGAAGCAGGAGGGTTTAAACAAGTGTATCCATTATTCAGAGGACCTCCAGTACAGTGCTGGACATGTGGGAATTTTGGACACATTTTACAGTTTGTATAAGTAGGGGAGGAATGCAACAAAACTGGCAAATATTTGGACCAAGAGGGAGGTCTGCATTCCTGCTGCCGTACAACTCTGCAGCACCAGGCTATAACGTCCAAGATTACGCGCAGTATCAGCAAACAAAGGCATCACATATGCAAGCAGAGCAGGCCGTTCAGCCACAAATACAACATCCACAACAGGGGATACAATCTCAGTCACAGCAAGAACATGTACAACCACAAGTACCACATAATCCAGTAGTACAATGGAACTCAAACACATTTCCCCAAGTACCACTAACACCCAGAGTAGGTGGTGTGACAGTGGTGGGGGGGAATCCCTTTACTAGAACGGGACTGAACATGTACCCACAATAGGACAGCTCACAGAGTGACTTGATCTGTCCAATTCTTCGATTACCCCAGACCCACAAGAGGAACCAAGGGGTTGGGTGACTATAGGTGACAAGTCTTTTTCCTTCTTGGTTGATATGGGGGCAACAATATCCTGCGTTAGAGAGGGAAAGACCCCAATGTCAGGAGTATCAATATACTCTTATACTCTTGAAAGACACCAGTCAACATATGGAGAAGAGACTTGATGAGTAAGCTAAACATGACAAGTTCCTTCACTGATGAGAGAATAATGTGTTCCATGACAAAAAAGCAGAGGATTCAGTCTAGGAACACTCCCCTCCCCTGCACACTTTCAAATGTGTGGACTGGGTCCACTACTAAAGTTAGGTATTAATATCAAGAAGGAATATAACCAGAGGATCCAGTTCTGTAAGATAAAGTGAGAATTTATATTATAAATATAAAGTCAATGCTCATTCACAAAGAAACATTATAAAGTAAAGAATTAAAAAGTGCATCAATAGGTCACAGCAAATTTGAAGAAATGGTGGAATCCAATTCAAGGGGCGACGCGTTTCGAGGATGACACTTGAATGTACAGGACATGCATTATAGCCTATGTTAAGGTAACATTGACAATTTTGTACAAATGTCCCTTTTTTTCTTTTTGCATTAAGAATTCAATTTTGGCCTTATGAAGAAGAGGAAAGTATCCTCGAACGCGTCGCCACTTGAATTGGATTCCACCATTTCTTCAAATTTGCTGTGACCTATTGATGCACTTTTTGATTCTTTACTTTATAATGTTTTTTTGTGAATGAACATTGACTATATATTTATTATGTAATCGAAGAGTTTATAATCAAAACTCTTCGAGACCAAATATCCAAATTTAAATCGCCAAAGGACCTTACAGACATTTTGGAGGACATCAATTTGAAATTGGCCAACTACAAAACCGAAATTGAACAAAGAAAATTGCATAAATTTAAGAGAGACACTTTCGACTATTTGAATGATATAATATACAATTGGCAAGAATACTATTGACAAAGGAATTTTAACCGTAATAGACAGAAAAATACGGGCTCAACAAATTCTGGCAATAGTAGTGACAGCAGCGTTGGTGAACCCATACAGAGGCCTACGTCGGAACAAATTAGTGAGCGAGATTTATCTGAAGATACCAACAGACCTAGAAAACCAAGAGCACCAAGATCTCCTACTAACAACGAAACTGACCCCAACTCTTCAACTGGGGCTTTTTTAGGCCTAGGAGAAAAACCAGGAGAGGGAAGAAAGCCACAAACAAAAATGAAAAACAAATAGAGGCCAACAACTTGGTGGTGAACATCTCCAGCAAGACTCTCTCAACAGAACAACTGAACTTACTTAACAAAGGACTCTCTTTTGTACCCACGTGTAACACCTCGCTATTGCAGGAGAAAATCTGCTTGCATAGGCTGCTGAGGAAATTACAGTTAAAAATCTTTTTTGACACACAACCAGAAATGACACCTAAGTCAACTCAGGACGATATGTTGGATATCCGCCCCAAGAGTACATTTGATCCACATGTCCAAAATTCAATTCTGAATCTATTTGAGAAGAGTATCCTACAAGATTTAAGCAAAATCAACTACAAGAGAAAAACACCTATCAATATTAAGAACCGTCAACTGGACTTAATAGATGACTTAGCCAAAAGTGAAGATATCACCATCAAACTGGCCGATAAGGGCGGCGCAATAGTGATTATGGATACATTCTTCTATAATAAGAAATGCACTGAACTTCTCAGTGATATAGACACTTATGCAGTACTGGATAGAGATCGTTACCAGAAATCAGAAAATTGATTAACAAAACTCTACTAAATGCAGAGGAAAACGAGTGGATTAGTGATTAAACATACTAATTCCTAACCAACTCTCATCCGGTCACTCCAGTTTTCTACGGGCTTCCCAAGATTCATAAGGATAAACATAATCCTCCACTTGGACCAATTATAGCCGTAATGGAGAGTGTATTCGACCCTTTGGCTGTCTACATTGACAAACTACTGCAACCCATCATACAGGCAACACCAACTTAAAGGACACCACAAGATTTTTTGAATGGTCTCAAAGATTTTTCAGTCATCATTGATGACTGTATTCTATTTAGCCTTGACGCTTGCAGCCTATATACTTCAATCCCCCATGGTGAAGGTTTAGAATCGGTCGAATCGTTACTTCTTAACAATCCAGACATTCAAGGTAACCCACAATTTGTCCTGGAGTTACCTAACCTGATCCTATTCAATAGCTACTTGAGATATCAGGGCAAATACTACTTGCAGACTTCCGGTACATCGATGGGATCATCAATGACACCTGTCTACGCGAACACATTCATGTTCCAATTTGAAAGCCAACATGTATTGGAACACCATACATGGTCACCCTACATCCTAACATGGAAGAGGTTTATAGACAAGATTTTCTGTATCTGGTGTGGCACACGTGAAGAACTAGACCTATTCTTTGAATACATCAACCTAGTACATCCTAGAATTAAATTTACCATGGAAATCGGTAACCCTTACCTCCATTTTTTGGATGTTAATTTGAGAATCATCAACAACACAATTACAACATCTATATATCACAAACCTACTGACGCAAACAATCTGTTGCACTACTCAAGCTTTCACCCAAGGGCAATGCTTCAAAGCCTCCCATATAGTCAGATCTTAAGACTTAAAAGGATCATCTCAGTTCCAGAAGACCTAGTCAAGGAATGCACTAACCTTGTGGGAAAATTCCAGAACAGAGGTTACCCTCCGGAGGTTCTAGAAGTTGCCAAAAACAGAGCGTCAGAAATTACATGGACAGACTTGTTAAGAACAAAATTCAGTGCAAAGGACACCCCACTGTTGTTTATATCGAAGTTCTCAAGACAGAGGTTTCAGATTTCAAGGAGCATAAAGAAACACTGGAATATCCTTCACAATGATCAAACCTTACAAAAGCTATTCCCGACTCCACCGATGATGTTCTATAAAAGGGGCAGAAACATCCGAGATAAGTTAGTTAAGGCTGAAAAAATACCTAAGTAGAGGCAACTCTTCCTAACCACCAAGAAGCTGGGTACTGTCCCCTGCCTGGGATCCACACACTGCAACAACGTTATTAAAGGTGATGTGGTAACACACCCAAGAAGCGGCCAAAAGTTTAAGCTTAGAGATTACTCTACCTGCTTGTCATCAGGAGTGATATATCTGCTGAAATGTCCGTGTGGGAAAGTCTACATTGGCCAGACGAAAAGACCCATAAAACTAAGACTAACTGAACATAAGTCAAACATACGACGCAATAACCAATACTCGCCAGTAGCCCGCCACTTTAATTCTGAGAAACATTCAATTGCACAAATCAAATTTCAGATACTTGAAGTCGTTAAACGACCAACAAGGGGTGGGGATTACCAGTCCCTCCTACTACAAAGAGAGGCTTATTGGATCGACAAAACAGGCTCTCTACAACCATGGGGCCTCAATGAAGACTTTACTTTAAATTGTTTCCTGTAAACAGGAAACACTAGACTACCAGTGTTAGACCTATGGTTTTTGGGATGATCAAACTATGTGCATACGATTCCACTGTGAACTTTGTGTCAATAAGTAACTTTGTACTGTAATCTTTGATTTACCCTGATATCCTCTCAAGATATGTCTTACTTATGGTTAAATTGTGTAAAATTATTCTGACATGTTGCTTTGAAATATATGCACTAGATCCATGTCTATGCTGGTGAATCTTTGCATTCCTTGCACCAAATAGATGACCCTCTGAGTTGTCCAAAACAAAATCTTGTTAGCCCCACAGAGGTTGGAGAATTCCTCGCCCCGACGATTTGACAGCATTGACATATATCGATCTAATCCTATTCTTATTTTCAGTCATTCATTCCATCTTCTGTAGAACTTCATATATCTTTATCTGATCTTTATCCTGGTACCCATACTACGTACCATCTCTTGTTCTCTTTTCATACTTTTACTTCTCTATTTTATCACATTTGCGTTTGCAAACATCTTGCTTTATACCGCTCTAGACCTTCCTAAAATAGCCACTTTATATTGTTACTGGATCAGTCTATGACATTATAGACCACTCTAAGATGGCCGCTTTCTAACGTTACTAGACCCGTCAAAGATGGCCGAACTCCGATGAGACTCCTACAGTCCCTTTTCTATCGCCATATCTGTTATCAGACATCTTAGAACTCGCGCCGTCTCCATAGTTGCAAAGGAAAGACGCTTAACCTCACAGCAGCTGCTGTTCAGATCGGTCCCCCTCGATGAAGGTAAGCGCTAGCAGTACTACACTATCCCCTCCCCGGGATAGTACATCCATCACAGATCTGACCCGTTAGCGGGGTTAACCTTTTGTTTCATTCTTGCAGGGTTTAATACGTGCATATGGGCATATCGTGAGTTTTCTCACTTAGCTGCTTAATGTCCGAATGTGTACATAATCTGATCGGCGCATTTACAGCCGCCAGACCGCCTGACTGAGCATCTTTATACAGTCTGTGCTACATCATTTTTTTGAGGACATATTCACAAGGTATTTTATTTACCGACTTGCAGAAGTTATTATCTCAGATTATCATTGTACTTTATATATAAAGTTGTTAAGGTACACCCCTGATATTTTTTGTACTTGCAGACCAGTCTACTTATAACAGACTGTTCTTCTGAAGCACCGCTGCCTTGCGAGTGCCTTAATCTGAGACTGTCCGTCTCTCACTATTCCCGTTATTAGGGACCAATCCACTGTCTACATTCATTCTTCAGGTATACCTTTTGGATATGCACTAGCCGTTCTACTTTTACTGTTCATCAGCTTGTTCCTACTTACATACCATCTATTGTCTTTTATGTCTCCTGTCGCTACAGTAATTAAACGTTCTCCAGTTGGAGGATCTTACCCGCGGAAGTTAATCACACTACCTGAATCACCATTCTCAATCTTTTCTGCACCTTGAGTTTGGAATACACTGCCTTTGTTGGTAATTAGACTTTTCCATAACTATCCCTCACTGTCCTTATTGTGGGCTATATGGATCTTTAGGACAGACACACTCACCTTGAAACTCTTCTAGTCACTGGGTGTTCATGTTGCTTATCTGTCAAATCGTCGTCTTGAACGAATCCCCATTGTGGACATAAATAGATTAATGCTATAAAAATTTAACTAGTACCACTTAACCTTGAATCATGAGTCAATGTGCCCACCAGTACAGGGTAAACTAAAGTGATGTTCTTTTGTCTAATATATGACATACAAAAATGACATAGATATGTTAACTGATGACACTTGAATGTACAGCACATGCATTATAGCCTATGTTAAGGTAACAATGACAATTTTGTTCAAATTTCCCATTTTTTCTTTTTGCATTAAGAATTCAATTTTGGCCTTATGAAGAAGAAGAAAGTATCCTCGAAATTCTTCGCCACTTGAATTGGATTCCACCATTTCTTCACATTTGCTGTGACCTACTGATGCACTTTTTGATTCTTTACTTTATAATGTTTCTTTGTGAATGAACATTGACTATATATTTATGATATAAATTCTCACTTTATCTTAAAGAACTGGATCATCTGGTTTATATTCTTTCTTGATATTAATACCTAAATTTAGTAGTGGACCCAGTCCACACATTTGAAAGTGTGCAGGGGATAGGAGGGTTCCTAGACTGAATCCTCTGCTTTTTTGTCTTTTAATGTTGGGGTTTTGTGCCATGGCCCCAGTTCCTCCCCGCACCTAAAACAAACCTTAAACAATTTTCAAATCATATTATAATCTTCATTGAATTTGAGGTGTGCACCCGTAATCAACCTTTTCAATAATGTGTTCCATGCCAGGTATTCATTATTTGAATGACTGTGAGTTCATCAGTGCATTTTACAGTCAGAAAGCATAAAGAGGGGTGCCACTAAACCCAGATGTATTTCTTTATGTAGTACAGATATTATTGGCATGGCTTGCATGAATACAAGACACATTGTTGAGATCACCCAGAGAATCTTTGTTCATACCAGAGATACCCACATATGTGGAGGAAGGGTAAATAATTACACTTGAATTAGAAGGTGAAATAGTAAGAGAGGACAGAGTGATATTGTATGGAGTTGATGGCAAAGGAGTATCCTGGCGCAACAAATTAGCGCTTGACTCAGCACCCAGACTAACTGACTTGACTAATGAAAAACTATTTGCAGATCATGACTCAAATGACAAGCTGATTTTGTATATGTTTTTTACATATCATTTGCAAATGGAGTACAGAGAGGATCCTTAATTAATATTACTGGTGAGGAAACTACCATCATTTATGCAGGAACATTTGGAAGAGGTAAAGAGTTCCTTGTGGACCAGTGGTCCATATCATATTGGCTTGTTAAAAGTAGTATGAGCAGTAAAAATAAAAATTGGACAAGAATGCTCTTTTCCATGAGTAAAACAGTATCCCATGTCCAAGGAAGGTGAAGAGGGTATCTATGAAACCATTAATTCCTTTGTGTGGCAGGGTATAGTAGTGCCTTCAGAATCACCATGCAACTTGTCAGTGTATCCCATAAAAAAAGCAAAATGAGTGTCTTGGAGATTTATACAGGATTGACACCCTCTGAACAACATTGTTGAAGATGAATTTCCACGAGTGCCAAATCCAACAACAATATTATGCGATAAATCTTCTAAAGCCCACTATTTTACAGTTATTGATTTGAAAAATGTTTTCTTTTCCATTCTCCTGTGTGAAGACTCCCAATATATTTACCAGGTTCACCCATCACAGAACCAGATTACAGCACAGCTGCCTTCCACGGGGGTACTGTGAGTCTCCCAGTGTCTTTAATCGAGTGCTGAAAATGGACTTCGGACATGTCCAAACTGGCAGCATGGTCATACAATATGTGTATGACCTATTAGTTTGCAGTGCAACACAGGAAGAGTGCAGGAAATACTCTGTAAAATTATAGACAGATTTGGCCAAAAAAGGGTACAGAGAGAAATTGCAATATTGTCCGGAAGAGGTATTGTACACGGGTGAGATCATTTCAAAGGAGGGGAGGAAAGTGACACTTGAACGAGCAGAGGTAATTAGCAACACTGTCAGGCCAAATACAGTGATGGAAAAGCAACAGTTCTTTGGAATCTGCAATTATTGCAGGGCATAGGTCTGTGATTACTGTACATATCTTAGGCCGTATTTATCAGAATTGAAAGAGGCACAGAAAGACAAAAGATATATGGCATAGACAGGTGAGATGGTAGATGCATTGGATGAATCGCTTACAGAATTCAGCACAGCTCCTGTGTAAGGAATCCCAGATTATAATGAAAGATATGGTAATGTTCTCCAATTCAAATGGAGTTGTGATGATGGCTGTCCTCAAACAGAGAAATTCAATGGGACACAATACACTGGCATATTACAGTGGGATCTTAGATCCAGTAACGAGGGGCCATTACCCATGTGAACAAGCATTGGCTGAAGCAGATTTACCAATTAAGAAGTCAGCCAATATCATAATAGGCTGTTCAGTTATATTATATATAGAACATGATCTTTTCCCCAATCTTCAGAAGCACAAAAGCACATTGTTTTTATTTTTCTTTATTGTTTTTTGAGTCCCAACTTTAAACAGAAAGGAATCTTTCACAATTAAATTCAAAACATTAAAAAACATTTAGAAAAAAAGAAAAATTACACTTTTATCCCATCACTTGTACACATTAGATCAAAAATATCAAGAAGAAGAAAGAATGTAATGTTGATTACACAGAGAGCATCAGTCAACAAGGTCATATTCGCAAAACCATCGATCAAACTTGTTAGCTGTCACACAATGAACCCGGGAAGGCTCATAGCAGAACCAGTGGAAGAAGGTGATTATGTACATGACTGCATTAGCTACACTAATTTTTATCATGATCTCCCACACGTCCCCAGAATGGGGTGACATTCTCTTTGTTGATGGGTCATCAACGATAGATCAAACAGTGGATTAAGATATAGTGGAAGAGCAATAGCGAAGGCAATAAACAACAGAAAGTTGAAGTTGTGATAAATGTGAGATTGCCAGCATGTTTTTCTACGCAAGCAACAGAGTTGGTAGCCATGATTTTAGCACTTGAGGAGTATGAGGGTGAGGCAGTTACAGTGTTCTCTAACTCTGCCTATGTGATGACAATAACTATTGTCAGAAAGTGTATTGGAATCACTTGAATGTCCATCGGTGAATGCCGTGGTCAATTGCGCCGTGCATGCAAAAGGCGAACATATGATTTCTCACTGCAACAAAGCTGTGGCTGCAGAAGACAAAAGGCCAGTATATTTTCCCGAGATTCTAGACATTACAATAGCCCTGAACAAATACACACGTACCCGTAACATGGTGAGGACAGAAGGTTTCAACACACTGCCAATAATACAGATTATGGAGTTGCTGGGATGTGCCCCGAAAGAAGTGCAGGATTTGTGGAGGAAGGGAGGTGCTCTTTATCCCCCTCTGAGTGAATGTGGTGCCTGGATAGCACAGGAAAACCTGTTATGCCTGTCAAATTGCCCACAGTAGCGCTGGAGCAACTCCATTACCCAGCACATATCATTAGAGAATGCCTTGCAGCATCAATTTTAGATGACTCATTTGTCCCCAATCTGAATGAGATTGTGACCAATTTTATTATAAATTACATGACATGTCATACATTTACTGCTGGGCATACATTGAGAATGGTGAGAGGAGCAATACCCTATCCCACAGGACCATTTCTCCATTTGCATATTGATTATGTAGATATGCTTCAAAATTGTAACAGCTACAAATATATGATATTAGTGGTATTTATTTTCTCCTGCTGGATTGGAGCAGGTTTAAGAGCACATCCAGATGCCATGTCTGCTGCAAAATTCCTTTTAAGAGGGGTGTTTCCTAGATGGTGAGTATACCAAGTGCTACACTCCAACAATGGACCCAATTTAGTTTGTTTGAATACATAACACCCATTGGGAATAAGAGACAAAATTCTCGTCTGCCGACCACCCACAAGCACCTAGAACTAGTGAGTGTCTTAATGTCCTCTTGAAGGAACATGTTGCAAACATAAAACATACATTGCATAAGAACTGATACTGACAATTCAGCTACTGTACTTGGTTAAGAAATGCATGACTATTTGATGGTCTTGACTAAATCTCTAAAATATATCTACAAATAGGTGCAGTCAGGACAGGGGGGCTGAAGAGTCACAAAAGATTTAAATGGACACATTGATATAGATAGGTTGTTACAGCCTCTCCAGCTACATCCATGCAATCATTTTCTGATACGATGGCACAAACCTAGGTTTGAAGGGCCTTATGTTGTAGAAGTACCAACTACTTCTGCAGTCAAACTAGAGGCATGCAGGGCCTGGCTTCATTTGAGTGACCTCAAAATATACTGTCATAAAGCCCCCCTGTCCAACGACACAAATGTTGATGGTGAAGAAGAAATACAAAGACCCCAGATGAGGGGGATGACCTGAGCCAATCAACAGCAAGAACAACAAGAAGCATAGAGACTGAATGTTATTTTTACTGCCATCAGAAGACTTTGAGCATTCCCCAAAGAGTCTTTTGAGAAGATACCCCAAAAAAGTGCACCTAGAATCATGGCACTTCAAACAATGGCTAGGAACAAACACAATATCACCATAGAGAACCTAAGACTCCTACTACATCTGATCAACAATATTGATCATACCGTCACTAACTCAAATCTGAATTCCCTAGTCAAACTCTACAACGACTCACTGGAACAAGCCGTAAATCAAATAGCACCACTTCAATTAGGAAAGGCCAAACTAACTTCCCACGTAAACAAATGGTTCTCTGCAGAATTAAAAGCACTTTGCAAAATCAAAGGAACATCTGAATTTAGCTGAAGAAAAGGCCCTTCTCTCTCCTCTAAAGAAAGGTACTCCTTTGCAGCAGCCAATAACAAAGCTGCTATTACAAATGCCAAAAAAGAAATCTTCAACAATAGAATCCACAATGCTAAATCTGGTATGAAAGAGCTATTCTCTATCCTAAAAGAATTGGAATCACCAGTGCCCCCCTCTGATGACTGCATCAAAGGCAAAGCTTGGTGTAATAACATCCAACAAGCTCTCTCAAACAAAATAGCTCTCTTTCAAGCTAAGATATAATCAAAAAAAGCAAACCTTACCACCAAAGACCACTCTAGCAATAAACTCAGCTCTCCCCATCCCGACTGCCCCCTTCCACTTTGCCCAAGTCATGGAGGAAGAAGTAGTTAACATAATCGCTAGCCTAAAACCTTCTAACTGTCCAGGTGACCTGTGCTCTGCCTCAGTCATCATTGATGGGGCTAAAGACCTAGCGCCTTTCATCACCACTTTGATAAACTCATAATTTAAAAACTCTTCTGTCCCTTACAGCCTTAAAGAGGCTTGGGTCCTATATCTTTCAAAAAAAGAAAACCTAGACCCCAATATACCAACCAACTATAGGCCCATTACAACCATCCCCTTTCTCTTGAAAATACTAGACATAGTGGCATACCTCCAAATACAGCATCATTTGGAAGACAATAAACTTTTAGGCCTGCGACAATCCAGTTTCAGACCCAGGCATGGGACCGAACATCCCTCTTGGACCTAAACATCGAAATGGATGAAGCTAAAGATAAGGGGAATCTTGCCATCTTGCTATTGTTTGATTTGTCTACAGCCTTCGACTTAGTCGACCACCATATCCTGACCAAACATCTTTCCTCGGCTGCCACATTCTCCCAGAATGCCAGCAATTGGATTTGGTCCTTTCTGTCCGACAGAACGACCAGGGACTTTGCCCCCTCTGCGGCGGCCAACCCCATCCCAATCCAATGTGGAGTCCCCCAAGGATCTTGTATTTCCCCTATGCTTTACAACATCTTTACCAAGCTCCTCTTTGACTGCCTTGACGACCTGGGAATCACATATACAAACTACGCTGACGATAACCAGGTCCTCATCATGCTCACTGGGAGATATGAGAAAGATGTTGCAAAATTAAATGAAATCTACCTTGAAATCCAAGCATGGATGACTACCCACAGCCTCTGCTTAAATGACGATAAGACGGAACTGCTCATCGTCGGTTCCCAGGCCCGTCTTAAAAAACTCGACCCTAGGTATCAGTCCCTCATCATTGATGGGAACATCATAAAAGTCTCAAAATAAGTTAAAACGTTGGGTGTGTATCTCAACTCCACACTCTCACTCAAAAAACAAATAAATGCTACTATCTCATCCACGGCCTATACTAATAAACTTATCAATGCCTGCAAACCATTATTATCGACTAACAGCTGCCTCACATTGCTAGGGTCCTGACACTGTCTAGATTGGTTTATTGAAAAACACTTTTCCTTGGCTCTACCAATCACAACCTGAACAGACTACAGATACTGCAGAACAACGCCCTCAGATGTGCACTCAACCTTCCCCCCAAGGCTCACAGCTCCACCATCAGAAAGGAGGCTCATTGGCTCCCTATCTGTGACAGAATCAAATTACGCTCACTTGTCATTACACACAAATCCCTCTCTCTGACAGCCCCACGAAACTTATCAGATAAATTCACCAGATAAAGCTTGTCCAGACCGACCAGAACCCCTTATTTGTCCCAACTAAATATTCCAAAATTCAATCTGAAAACGGCAGGGGGCGCTAGCTTCCCTGTGTTAGCAGCAAAATGTTGGAACACACTTCCTATGGCAAACAGAACTGACGCTTCGTTCTGGTCATTCAGAGCCAAGGTGAAAGAGCTGTTCACAACTCAACAATAGCATGTTACTTGACCTCTGCAAATTATTTCACCCTGTAACTTTTCTGTTATCCATAGCCGTGGACCAATCTGTAAACAGGTCCAGTTTGTTACCTTTGTTGATTCCAATGCCATGGACCATCATGTAACCTGGTCCTCATGTTATTTATTATGTTATTTGCATGCACAACCTTCTGTAACCCATGTTGCTCTTCAAAGTATAATGTGCCCAGTTACCCCAGGGTTCGGCTGCGCTATACAAATTAACAAACCAAACCCCCTTTTTTCAAGGTTTTAAGAAAAACATGTGTTTTGTATCCCAGTTTTCTTTTGAACAATATATGCACTGGTTTAGAAATCAGAACGCTCTTTTATTTTTTTAATACTTTTTGCTCTGGATACTTATTTTTTATGCAGTAAAGAAGTAGTTGCCCTGAAGCAAATGTCATTTTTAAGTACCAAATATTCTCTTGTATTGCCCAGATGAGCTCATACATATAAATATCTGCAGAAAGGAGATACATTGGCTATTATGATTGAAGCAACATTTTTCTCATTTTGTTGTCTATTTTATTGTTTGCATCACACTGAACAAGCTTAGCACTAACATGGGGGCAAGGGTAGTATCCAGTGAGAATAATACAAATATAGCTAGTGAAAGAAAGATAAGTGAAATTAAGCATTCCCTGAAGTAAGCACACTAATTACAAGATGGAAAAGAGGTGTGCAGTACGACCGAAACCACCTAAGCAAATATTTTGATAATTTCACCCATGTTGCCAATAACATGTGGTATAAGCACATGAGCAAAGTGGAGAGGGAGATGTCTGATGAGAGCTATTTTATGTGTTCCTTCATTCCGTGTGCCATGAGTGCCTATAAAGTCTTTATAGCAACAGAAGTACCTGCAAACATAACACATTGCTTAGCACATCTTTCACTATGCATGACACAATCACAATTCCAGGGTAAAACAGACACCATACAGTGGGTAACAAAGGCAGACTCTTCACGTGAGGATAGTTTCATAAAACAATTGCCCCTGATGATCGCTCCTAAAACACAACTCAAGGTAAGGCAATACATACTCTCAGGCCGGAATAGTGGAGAGATTAGAATAGCAGACCACAAATTGCTGCAGTGCATTGATGCACAAGGGAAACAAATACATGGTTTCTGGAATAGATGCCAGTTACAGATACAAGTATGTGTGTTTACCACTGAAGGGTGGGTCAACAGGCTGATAAACTGCAAAGCACAAGCACTCCTAGCACAGCCCGAGGAGGTTGTGCAGAATACAAATAAAGTGTGCCTTGTCTGAATAAACAAAACTTCTCACCTGCGTAGAAGAAGCGGTGACCAGCACCCATAATACCATTCAAAAATGCAACTTTGTGCTTCATGAATAATGGCACAATGAAAGTTTGAAGAAACACAGGTTGCCAATGGGTTTGTGACATGCCAGGCATGAAAGTAAGCACAGCTGTATTAATTGTCCACTATTAGGTTTGTGTTTCAAAGGACTCTGCTCAGTAGTGATAATAAGTGCCCTGTCGCTGGTGGTGCCACAAAGCCAGGTGCAGGTTGGTGATTTTCCCCTGATAAGCACAAACACCAGAAGGAAAAGTTCTCTTGCCCTAAAACATACCCGAAGGAAGAATTATTTTTCATCAAAATCAATCAAGACCAATGTTGACATGCCAGATGAACATAAACTGTTTGGCAGAACCACAATGCTCTTTACCCCCTACCTTGCCCTTGGCTTGCAAGCAGCAACACATGCCAGAGGTTACAAATAAGCAGATGGCAGCGGTTGCAAACAATAAATGCCGCAGTGAAGGGGTGCAATGCAATTAAAGCAGAGGTAATATAATTCAGATTAATGATTCTCCAAAATAGCTATGTCCTTGATCTGATAATGGCCATTGAGGGAGGCTTTTGTGCTAAGATTGGCCCATCTTGCTTCACAAGCAAACCAGCAAATGATGAGGAGAATGGGCCCCTTACAGAAGCTATCACATCCCTACAGGTACTGCACACCAAGATGGTGTCAGAGGCAGAAGACACTGAAGATGATGACTGGTTTGATTACCTGTTTTCATGAGTACCCGTCTGTTTGGCAAACACGTTCAAAATAGTATTGGCCATACCGGTACTGGTACTGGTCCTGACAGCTCTCTTCTGTGTCCTGAAAAGAGCACCGAACCAATTTTAAAAAGTTAGCAAGAAGGCACTGGAAATTACCATAATAGTAAATGTGGATGCTCAAATACATGGGTGTACGCAAACAGATAAACAACCCAGGAAGTACACCCTAGACCATTCTATTGAACCTCCTGGGACATTATCTGAATTTCCTGCTGACCCCCACAATTACACCAAACATTGGGTGGATTGTGAAGCTGATGGGGATTGTAGCTTCATGACCTGTGGTCCTGAAGAATACATAGCACAAGGGGGCAGCTTGATGGGGGTGAGCTAAATTTGCGTACCCAATGATGACTATAATCAAATAGGCAGAAGCATGGATGTGGTAAAAGAATTCAACCAGAGAGCGGAATGTGATGACGCCGATGAACACATCATTACCAACTTCTGTCTGCCCAGGCCCTACCCCATCACTGCAAGGGCAATAAACATTACAAACTGACACAGCCTTACCAGCCGTGTGAACATAGGGGTGGTTGACAATAGGTGTCATGACTCACTGCCGCAGCACTGCGGTCTACAACATATCCCTATGGCAACATTGGCATCAAATGTGCCCATTCAAAGATGGTTGAACGCATACGCGTTGTACGCTCCATCGCATGCTTACATCACAGACTTGGAACTAGGTCCTAGAAGATTTATTCAGATCCTTCTCAAGTGGACCTTGTGTTGCAACAGTGCTTTATTGTCAAACGTTGTGTTTTCTGTCTTATCAGTAATCTATTCCCTTCTTGTCCTGCTCTACTAACGTATTCCTTCCTGGCCTGCCAATTTCCTTCCCTTTCCTCCAGTGAGCACTCGGAGTCTCTGTTCTCCCCTGCCGATCCACTCGTTGTTTCTACTGCCTCATTGCTCTCCTTCTCCATCATCCGTTTAGGGAGGTTCATTGCATAATTCCTCCCTCCAATATTTTCCTATCTGTTTTTCATATTCTTTCTGAGACAAGTCCTTTTCCACCAAGCAACTCAGCCCACTGCATCATTTGTCATCTGATGGAAGATCTATTGGATCCACCCAGATACTGACTGTATGCTTAGCCAAAGTAAATGTACATGCAATCTGCCATAAAGGATTAGTTAGGTTGTGCGACACAAGTAAGGACTAAAAGTAGTTTGTAGAATGCACAAATAGTGTGCAGTATAAATAGTGTAACACAGTATAAAAGGACAAGAGGTTCCTGTGTACCAAGAGAGGGATTCACTACACTGACAGGGCAGTTGGATTATATGTAGATAATATGCTGAATACAGGGGCAGGGACATCATCGTATGGCAGACATACAAGTTGAATGGATGCAGCTATAGGTTGCCAATATGGAAAAAGGAAGACAGAAGTGCAGTCATTTTCCCAAAACAGAGGCCACAGCAGGTTTCAGAATTAGCAAGGCCTCAGAACCCAAGATGCTCAATCTACAAAAACACATGTATTCTAGAAACTCGTGCAGAACCCAGACAGTAGCTCATGGCCAGAGCCAAGGTCAGAAACAAGGAAGGGAGTAATACATGAACGGAATGCAGGCACAAGACAACAGTTCCCTGGACAGGAAGCAGCAGACTCCCAAGTTAATTAATTTTAATTAGAGCACAACCAACCATTCATACTCGTATGAGATCAGTACGCCAAAAGACTTTATAGAATGTAACTGACTAGTATTCCAAGTGAACACAAAGAACACAACATGCACATTCATCAGAATTAGTTTAAACATTAATACATTTGAAGGAAATTCACTCTCACCCTGACATGTGATCCAGAAATTAGGAACACTCGCTATTCATCACAAGCCAAACAGAGATAAGACACCTGCAGAACTCCATCAGTACACACACAGACACCAGACAGCACACAAGGCAAGTACAAAGGAAAGGGAAGGCCTCACCGGGTCGGGATGAATAGGAGTATTCTTTAATTGGAATTATGACAAACTACGGAATGCACTTCCCCCCACTCATGTCTTGGTCATATCTTGACATCTCGTCAAAATGTCAAAGTGTCGAAGGTTGATAGCTACACACCAACCAATGGAAATTCCCCATGCCACACTGCCTATGATGGATAATGCCAACCTATTAGCTATCCCCAAAATGATGTATTAGAAATAGACTCTATAATGGCATGGGTCCAGGCAGAGCCATCAGAAAGGCATTGGCCAATAAAGTAACTAACCCTTATACATCCTATCTGTAGTTTGAGCTAATAACCCACCCAACTTCCTTGTAGGTTTTACAGATTGATACTGTAGAGCGACATCACCGCTGACATAGTTTTGGTACAAGATTTGCTTCCAATTGTTGAAAATGTTGAGAGCTGTGAGAATGAGATGCTTTTATGCTGTCCCAGCTAAGATTCATTGTTTCAATAAGGCTGGGTATTGACGTGCACCTGAGTCCTCCATCATTGAGTATTATTCTGAGTAACTGTGTGTGGTTGGGTGCACCTTTACACAGTTGTTACATGAATACATGTGTAAACCTAGATGGAAAGTCCACTACTGGACTGCCACACACCCCTTTAAATGTTTATATGGAAAATGACATAAATCCTTGCAACTAGAAGTCGAACCTCAGCTCTTCACCGTGGAGTTTATCTCCTGCACTCTGGTATGGGCTAGATTACTAGCTCTTCAAAAACCATAGTTAAAGTTCACACTAAATGTATTTGAGAAAAAAGTAATACATATTTTCTTTAATTATTAAAAAAAGTATATAATCAAAATATGAGTTAATGAATCTATCACAATTTACATATATGCTTTTCTTGAAAGAAAAAAAAAACAAATCATGTGTTCATATTTTACAACAATCTTCAATCAGAAACGATTTCAAAAATATTAAGACTTTTTGCAAAAGTACAGATCAATATTCCTCTGAATCTTCACCAGTCTAGATGGTATATGTGTGTTAGATATGACGTGTTTCAAAGAACAATGTATTCTTCTTTTGGGAAATTTACAATTTGATTTTTCTAAAATGAAATGAACTAAATGTATTATGTTCTGAAAGGAGGTTCAATAAGAGGTCTTAGCACAGTTCCATAAATTATTTTTCTAACCTAATAGCATGAAATATAGTTCAATAACTATCAATTACAAAGAATCCTTTGATTCCAGCCTGTTCACAAATCTGTAAATGTGGGAGACAGAATCCCAATGTAAATTTTGTCAATCTCGTAAGCGTATCTAGAAATGTAATCTAAACATTGAAAGAAAATACATCAAATGCTCATAGCTCTGTCAGTGGCTTGAATACTGGTTCGATAGTTTTGAGCCATTTGAGTTGAGACACTATTGTTTGGATGGAGTTGATCTTTTTTTCCAGTTGATATTCTCATTATTAGGGCCTCATTACACTGTAGGCGGTAGGGATTTAACGTTACCGGTAATGGAATACTGGTAATGTTAAATCCCCATGCGAATTACGACCCGGCTCACCGCTATTAGCGGCACCGCTAAGTACAGTGCCACTAATAGCGGGCAGTCCGCGTGCGCGCGACCCTCCATCCCGTAAATAACGCCATGCCGCTAATAGCACACCATCATAAGCCGAGCGGACATGCCAACAGCGGCATGGTAAAGCCCCCCTAATCCCTTACCGCCATGGCGCTAATACCGCCATTGCGAACCACCCGTTTAGAGAACAGAGCAGTGTTCCCACCTGCCACAGGTGGACACAATCAGCACAGGTGGAGGCAATGGAGACTCTGGCAGCACAAAAGGAGCACACCACACCCCTTCCCACACCCCTTCCCACACCAAGATGGTCCCAATACTAGCAGCATTACATGGGCTGGAGGACATGATTGCAGTGCAGCAGCAACAACAACAGGCAGAACAGAGGAGATGCAGGAGGAGGAGGAGGAGGGCAAGACAGGCACACTAAGCACCACCACGGCACCTAGTCATACCACAGAGGCAGCTACCAATCCCCAGGATCAGAGCCAGTCCATTTAACCTGACCCCTGAGCAGACACACACCCTGTACCGTCTGGACCGGGATACCATCACCAGCATTGTGGACATGATACATGATGACATTGTGAGCCTCATAGACATCAGAACTGCCATCCCCCCTCTACTAAAGGTGGTGACCGTGCTCCACTTCCTGGCCACAGGCACCTACCAACATACAGTGGGGCACATGCATGGCATCTCACAACCAGTATTCTCACGCACGCTGAATCAGGTACTCGATGCCCTCCTGAGGCATGCACCTGAACACATACTCATGCCACGGACTGCCCGGGAGATTGCAAACACCAAAGTTGGCTTCTATTCACTGGCAGGCATCCCAAGTTGCATTGGGGCCATCGACTGTACCCATGTGGAATTGGTGGTCCCACATCACAATGAAGTTGTCTACCGAAACAGGAAGCAATTCCACTCCATCAATGTCCAAATGGTATGTGACGCCAACAAGGTAATCACACATTGTTGTGCCCGTTTCCCTGGATCAACCCATGATTCCATGGTCCTGCGGAACTCAACCATCCCTCGCTACATGGAGCGACAAGCCGGACAACGTTTGTGGCTACTTGGTGAGTAGCAGGGCAAGCACATGGCAGTGTGAATGGGGGGGATACATACTCCAACTGGGTGTGATTGGGGGGAGAGATACATACTCCAACTGGGTGTGATTGGGGGGGGGATACATGTTCCAACTGGGTGTATCTTGTCGTCCGTAGGACAAATGCACGTACAGATGGACGCCAATGTCCATCTAGGAAGGCCGCAATCTACCTGAGATGAACCGACATGCAAGTATAAGCTACACAACATAGAGAACAATCTAGGTCTAGAAACATTAAACATCCATCCACATCCACATTGCACAACATTCAACACGACAAAATACACAAATCTCCTACATGCCGTCAAGATAGTCATACAGATTCAGCGCTGCACAACCACAATACTGCAATGTGCCCTGAATCCATGCAAAGGGATCACCCCTACCCATAGCATTGTACCACGCACCTATAGCACCAATGAAGTGATGCCTCTCAGCATGGCAACATAAATGTTTGAATGGCAGTACACTAGCAGTGTGGTAGCAATTCTGCCTAGGCGCAGGGACACGCAAGACCTGGCCTCACCCAGGACATGTCAATTACTTTTGGAGGCATTAATGGGGCATGGTCACTTGCAGGGTCGAACTCAACTTTGCACATTGCAGTCACACAGATCGTCTGCATGCATGCTGTTAATTGTGGACTTCAATCACAATACAAAGTCAATTTGTGTGATATGAACAGGCCGCTCTTGAGGTGAACAGTAACCAGACCCCATTCGTCCCCCCATACAGGTGATGGCGGCTATCCCCTGAAGAGGTGGCTGCTTACCCCTGTACGGAACCCACAGAACAGGCACGAAGAGGACTACAATCGTGCACATACCCGTACCTGAGATGTGATCGAGCAGACTTTTGGCCATTTGAAGACACCGTTTAGGTGCATTAGCAGGTCAGGTGGTGCTCTCCAGTATCGCCATGAGAAGGTGGCCAAGATCACCATGGCATGTGTCATGCTGCACAATATGTTTATCAGACGGAATGTGTCACTGCCCCCGGAATGTAGAAATAGAAGCACCTGATGAGGATGATGATGGTGATGAGGACGGAGTTGACGGGGATGCAGGTCATGCAAGATGGGATGGCCAGGAGTGACGTGCTGTGAGACAGCATCTGATCAACCAAATATTCTGTGTTACATTTTTTCTTTTTGTGGGAATGGGTATGGGCAGTTATGCACTGGTGTCTGTTTGGAAGTGCACAATGGACCCTGTCACCAATAAAACACACATACACAATGAAGAAGTCCAAGCCTGTGTATGGATCAAACACCAGTGTATTGAGAAATGTAAAGTTGTAAAAGTGCATGTCCCCAAACATCCCACCACCCTTCCCCCCACCCCCCACAACAGTCCCAAAACACCCTTCCCCCCACCCCCCACAAGCACTCCCTATTCGCCATTGCCACCACCAGCATTGGGAGGCTGCCTAGACGTGCGCCTGGTGGTGCGTGAGGAGCGGCGGAAGGGGCTTGTCTGCCTCGAACTGGCAGATGAGGAAGTGGATGACTGTCCAGGTGGTGGTGGTGGTGGGAACTGGCGGTCCATTGCGTCCGCTATCTGTGTGAGGACCTCCCTAAATCAGACAATCTCCCCACACAGCCTGTCTGTACAGGCCTCCATCCCCTCCCTGGAGTGCCTTGCTGTCTCCGCAATCTCAGCCCTGAGACGGGCAGCCTCCTCCACATGCTGCCCAACCAGCACAGTTATTTCCTGTTGCCGCTGGCTGATGCTGGCCAGGTCGAGGGCAGTGTTGTGTTCTGGTGGTGTGGCTGCTGTGCCCTCAGATGCAACCAGGTCAACAGGTGAAGCCACCGGAGGGCTACTAAAACCTCCCACGTTCTCCTCGCCAGTGACACTAGACCCAGGTGTCTTCTGTGATGATGCCTCGGGGGCTCCAGGGGGAGTTGGGGTGTGCATCTCCATGTGGAAAGCAGTCGTATCCTCCACATCAGAGAGTGGTGCAGTGGCTGCCACCTCTCCTGCGGAACTAGCTGCAGCTGAGGGTGGGCCCTCCGTGGCTAGGATCGGTGGTGGTGGGTTCACCTCCAGAGGTGGGGCAGTTGTTGGTGGTGTGGACACTTGCGTCTTGGCAGTGGCGCTCCACCGATGTTTGACACTCTGCATGTGGACCCTTCTACCTTTGCCCCTTGATGTTGTGGGGGTGTCCTCTGTGTCCTGTGTCCTTGATTTCTTACTCACGGGGGTGCCTGAGATGCAGTGCCAGCATCCTCACTGTCTGTATGTGAGCCTGTCGGGGACAAAGAGGGGGATTGCATTGGTTACGGTTATATGTACTTAATGCAGTATACATCAATAATGCAGTTGTGGGCATTTTGACTTCATTGTGAAAGGATGCAGGTGATGTGTCAGTTCAGTGGCTCATCCATGCATGGCTGTGTATGGCACTTGTCTCTGGTGATGTGTGCATGTGTGTGTGTTTGGGTTTGACACTGACATAGCCAGGGTTGAATGCATCTGTGGATGTTTGGCCATTCATGAGGTGATTCTGGCCTCACATATGGGGGACCAGTAGATTCACATTTCATACTTTCATGTGTTCCCTCACCTCCATCTGAAGTGGTTGCCACGCCATGCTCCATCGTCCCGACTCCCTCTATGGATTCCACTCCAATGAGGTTGGCACAGGTCTCTTCCCATTCCTTCAATTTAATAGGGTAATCAGATCCACCTGATGTGGCAATGTTGTGGTTTGCTGATAGGATACTTCTAACACGTAGGCGGAGATCATCCCACCGCTTTCTGCACTCACGCACATTGCGGGTGGTGGTGCCCACAGAACTGACTTTCAAGGCAACATCAGCCCAGATTGCCTTCTTTCTGATTAGTGTCTCCCGACGCATGTCGCTGGCAAAGACCACGGCACCATTGGCAGCAAGGGTCTGGGTTAGCATATTTAGCTCCTCCGTGGTGAATTTTTCCTTCCTCTGCCGGTCGGTAGTTTTTTTTACAGCCTTAGGCATGTCAAGGGTGTCCCTGTGGATTTCCTATTGCACACTACTCAGAACAGGTCCAGGGGGCAGAGTACGGCAATGGATTGTGTTTTTAAAGATGGCCGCCGTGCTCTTTCCCGTTCCTGTGCGATGACGCTATTTCCGGATCCGCTATTTAACGGTCACCGCTAATAGCAGTGACCGCTGTTTGCATGTAGCGTGAGGGCGGAGGTGCTATCTGCACTTTCGTGGAAGCCGGTAAGAGACTTTTTGGGGACTTGGCGGTGGGGTCATTACCGCCATGGCGCTATGCTCGTGTCCGCGTACTCGTAATGGTACGCTATTAGCGCCCTCTTGCGAGGGCGGACACGTTAATAGCGCCATGCCGGTAATTTGTGATTTTTACCGCACAACGTGGAATGAGGCCCACAGTCTGTGAACACACGTGTTGCCATCAGCCAGGCAGATTCCACCCTGAGCCACACTCTGCCTGGCAAATAACAGATCTATGATATGATATGGCATTTCTAACCCAACTATACACACGTGTACAAACAAGAAATAAGAAATTATCTGCTACCAGAAATAACCCAGAGAGAGAGAGGTGGAACAGTTGGTACATTGCATGCATTCTGGAAATGTTCATCCAAATAATAATATTGTGTATCCATGCCAGTGTTACCCCTTCCCTGACTGGAATCTAATCTCGCTTGAACTTCATTATAGGTCAAAATTCATATTTTGTTATCACACAAATGCAAATGATTTCATTGAAGAGAAATTTCAAAACCTATTAAGATTACTTTTTTGCACATTTAATCTTTGATTGAGTCTGACATAAATGGACATTTTTAAACATATTGTATACATCATTAAAGAAACTCTTCCACATGACACATTTGTGGTCTTTATGATTTTGGCAGATTTTGACTCGCCGTTGGCATTATCCCATGAGTTAATGGCAGGTTACTGGCTAAATATGGGTTTACTGCCTTTCTGGTGGTAACACATGGCAGGATATATTTATTTATTTCTTTAGTCATCCATATACAACCTTGTTTTGAAGATAGAAAGAGATCAGAGGTGAGATCAAACTGTAGCTGTACAGTTGTGTAGAGTCATTTTCGATCATTCTCTACTTTGTTTTGTTAAGAAGGCAAGAAAGGGAGAAATCTGGGATGCCGATTTTTTCCCAATTGTTAAGGGTCCTCCTACTGGTTTATTTTTTCAATAAAGTGCAAGGATCTTCTAGGACATCCTTTGAATTCCTGAACATAACTTGTTCATCTTTTCAGGTGCGTTTGCACTTTTTAACTCCACTCCTTTGTTGAGGTAAACATTGGAGACGATTTCAGGAGGTAATTCACATCATAGTATTTACCACGTGTGATATTCTAGTATTTACCACATGTGATACTCTGGTGGTAAAAGCAGGCATCATTTAGAAATGCTTGCTGTGTTTACTGTACTGCCACTCTCAAAATGTGTGCTCTTGACTTTCAGAGATGAAAGCAACCAAAGGTTTAGGAAAGTAATTTGCTTTTGATTTTCAACGATGTGATGCCCCAACACTCAGTGACCGGTTTCTCCTAACTGAAGCTGCCAACACCACATCAAAGCTGACTTGCTCTTCTCCTTATCAACCTCTCTAACAAACCCCCAACCCCTCCCATTGCAGATCCGCCAGAGCCCCAAGTGGCCAAGCAAGTGGCGACAGTGTGTGGTACTAGACTCATTAACATTAACATTACAATGAGATCCAGAAATACACTGCGGGCGCCCAAAAGCCTGCCATGACATCCAACCTGATAATGCTTACCTAATCAGTTGGCTTTTAAACCTGCAACTGAATGTTGTTATGTATAAAATCATGGTTTTGACGCTTTTATGCCCCTTTAGGTAATTACTGTACAGAGCTATTTAGTAGCTCTCACAGTTTTCCGACTCCCGGTAGCATTAAATGTGCCCATTCTGTGATGGCTTTAATTATAAAATAGCAGACATCATCCACAAATAATTAGACTGTGAATGTCCTATTAGCTTATCAAAAACCAAACAGAAAGTCCATTCCATGTAAGCAATGCACTCTGTTTAATAATGACGGTTACAAAATTAGAAGGAAATATGTTATAATCTCAAGCTCAAAAAACACTGGAATACGCAAGTATTTCATTTAGATGCTGCTGTCAACACACAGTTTCCTAAACATGACTGGGTCGCAAACGCCATTCATTAGTCCTGCCAGTCTGCTCTTAATCCAAGTGTTTTCACTTTGGGATAGACTTACTGAAAACATGCTCATAGAAGTTGATCCATAGAACCTTTTTTGAGCATTTGAGAAACCTGGCCATGGGACTCAATATGAGTTTAGCGGAGCAGTACAAAACTGGCTGTAATTCATTTAACAACACTTTTTTGGTGCTAACAGAATTACTGCCATTTTTAGTGCACTGCCAAATTTTGAATCGAAGGTAACGTGGAGGATTCTTTCTTTTTTTTCTTTTTATTGAAGTGCATATGTCTAAATTCAAGCCTTTTGCACTATCAGACATAAATAAAATTAGGTGTATACAATACACATTTCAAAAGAGGCACATAGCAAAAAGAGATAAGATAAAAACACAAAAAAGGACAAGATAAATATATATACATGCAATACAAAATAACAAAGTCATGGGCAAAAATAGAGTGAGTATCAAAAATCAATTTCCTTGAAGTTCATTAATATTCAATAAAGACATCCCCCAAATACCATGTGCTGCTGCAGATATGACCGAGTAAATGGACGGCCAAAAAAAATCAGAACTAACATTTGTAGGGGAGGAGCTAAGCTCTCCATAACCCTTCCAATCATTTTTAGCTGAGGTGGGATAATTAGTTAAAATATGCCTCGCTGTTTCCACATCTAATTTACCAAGTCAGCATATCCTTTGCTCACGAAAGATGGCAGCCTATGCTCAAGTCAATCCAAGAACAGGCAGTAAATTAAAATGCACATATAGTAGGAAATGCCTCAGTGGCACATTACTGATTTTCAAGTGGTAGCTCTAGTAGTTCTGGTGGAAAGAGCCTTGCATACAGTCTTCTATGAACCTTTTCTTGGTCATTTTCTTCTGCTTATGCAATCTTGGAAAAGGCTGCAGCGCACAACTTTCCAGTGCAACAGTAGTGAAGGTGAGACAAATTCCAGACGCAATGCCTCCACAGGTACCATACAGGATAAGCCCAATATGGAGCGTAACAGTTTTCCCTCATTGCAGGTCAACGATTTCATATGTTGATCAGGGCACATTTCGAGGGCATACATAATCCCAGGAACCGCACCCTTTTTGTATATTTCCAAAAGGCCTTCGATGGATCCACCACCACCCTTATGCATGATAACGTTTCTGATGACCAACTACTTAATGGTGGCTTTGGGGGCAAGAGCCTCCTTATAAAACAGCGTTGAGGGCCGAGGCTTGATATTGATCCCAATATAGGTATAAGTATCAATGACATCAAGCTCCCCCATTTGCCATCAGAAAGGAATCCTTTGTTGTTTACTCCCACCTGTTGTGTAGTCATGTGAGAGTGTGACAGCAATGTTAAGCCATCACACGCTCAGTAATTAAAGGGGGGGCGCTGCCGCGCATGAATGAAGTGCACGCTCAGAGTCTGATGGCAACAGTCCTTTGTCTGAGTGCTTCTTTACCAATGGGGTGGGAGGCTGGCATTCCTGGTTCCATGTACATGGACGACACCCTTAACATTCGCAGCAAGGATTCTTCATCTCAAGCATTGACTCCCTGCAAACCAAGAAAAGGAGACAGCCTACGTGCATGGTAACCATTGAAGGGAGAGAGACGCAAGTCCTAGTGGATACAGGGGCATCAGTGTGTGTAAAGGCTTTCAAACACTATGAAGCTCTCCCGGAGCAACCACCACTAACCAAGGGGAACGCAAAGATTTTTACTTTCAGAGGCACGGAACCCATTCTGCTCAAGGGTGTCTTTGCATCCAGAGTGACTCATGGGGGACGACAGATCAAGGTGAAATATTTTGGCACAGACATTAGAAAGCACTCCCTGTTGAGCTGTGCCGTGGCTGAGGCTTTGGGGATTGTGCATTTTGCATACAGAGTATTTGTGGAAGACATCAATGGAGTCCTGAAAAAATTCAAGGACGGGTTCGTCTGAGTGGGAAAATTGCAGTGTGAACCAATCAAACTACATATTGATGAGTCCGTCTGTCCGCCAGCTCTCAAGCATCGTCGGATACCATTCCAATTCAGAGGACAGGTGGACAATCTGGATATTATTGAGAGGGTGAAAGGAATGACCCCAGGGGTGTCTCCCATAGTCATGGCGCAGAAGCCGAAACAACCGGGTCGGTCCAAATATGTGTAGACATGAGACTTCCCAACCTGGCCATCAAAAGAGAGAGACATTTGACCCTGATGTTGGATGATGTGGTGGGAGAGCTACAAGGATCCTGTGTATTCTCAAACATGGATCTTAGATCTGGTTACCACCAGCTGGAACTCCACCCAGACTCCTGCTACATCACAACATTTATGACCCACCAAGGCCTATATCAGTACAAGCGCCTCAGCTTCGGAGTATCCTTGGTGGCTGTGGTGTATCAGAATGTGATTCAACGAGCATTGGCTGGGCTGGAGGGCCTCATCAATGTGAGTGATGACATACTTGTGTGCGTGGCTTCGGAGGCAGAACACATGGGAAGATTGGAAAAGACAATGGAAAGAATTCAACAACTGGACCACTCACCCACTCCGCACAGGGAGAAATGTGAATTCTTGCAACAGCACATGGAGTTCTTTGGGTTCATTTTTCATAAAGGTGGCATATCGCCCGACCCACGCAAAGTTCAGGAATTTCAAGAAGTGAGTCCGCCTGCGAAGTGTGTCAGAAATCAGAAGCTTTCTTGGAACGGTTACATATTGTGGATGTTTCATCCCGAATATTGCGCCAATATCGGAACCCCTCAGACTACTCACCAGGAAGGACAAGGTGTGGGAGTGGACCGCAAGAGAGCAGGAGGTGTTTGAAACCATGAAACAGGTACTCACCGGAAACAAAACAGTGACATTTTTTGACCCGCAGAAGGAGTCTCAAATCGTGGTAGACGCCAGTCCGGTGGGATTGGGGGCAGTCCTGTCACAACTAGACTCAAAAGGACATGTAAAACCAGTGGTGTATGCAAGCAAGGCCCTGTCAAGCACAGAACAACAGTATTCCCAAATTTAGAGGGAAGCATTGGCGTTCCAGTGGGGGTGCCGTCGCTTCAGAATTTACATTCTGGGCAACCCAGTGACAATAGTCACAAATCATAAGCTGCTGTTGCCAATCATGGTGTACTCGTCATCAAAGCCACCCTTGAGAATTGAGCGGTAGATACTCGCACTGCTGGAATATGTGGTACAATTGGTATACAGGCCCAGGTAACACAACCCCGCAGACTACCTCTCACGACATCCCAGGGAGAAGAGGGACATGGAGAGCACAGAACAAATTGTGGCGGAAGACCTCATCAGGTGGTGGTAGCGGCGGCCAAACCAGTGGCACTGTCAATCCAGGACTTGGCATTTCAAACCAAGATGCATGTTTTAACATGGTGAAGGCTGCCATGGTGAGTGGCGACTGGAAAACTGTAATGACAAACCTACACCAGAGGTTCCAAGGGGCCCAGCTGGAACTGGAACAGCTATGGAAGGTATGACATGAGCTCTCGTCAACTGAGGGACTACTGCTTTGAGGAAATAGGCTGGTGATTCCGTTGGCACTGGTACCAAGGGTGATTGAACTAGTGCATAGTGGACATCAAGGGGCAGCAAAAACCAAATTGAGGCTACGCCTGAAGGTGTGGTTTCCCAACCTGGAAGGGAGTGTCGATAAGTACATAAGCAGGTGCCTGTGGTGCCAAGCTGCAACACCTGCCAATAGACAACCACAAATCAAATTGATGCTTTGAATGGGATGTAGTACACATAGATTTCGGCTCCACAGGCGGAGGGTCACATTTTTTGGTAATGATTGACCAGTGGTCCAGGTATCCGGAAGTGGAACTGGTGGAGTCCATGTTGTTTGAGCTGGTGGCGCAGGTGATGGAAAAGATTTTTGCAATGCACGGCTTTCTCAGGATCATCTGTTCAGACAATGGTCCCCCGTTCCAAGGGGAGTGCTTTGCTTTATTCCTAGAGTAGTGTGGGATCACACATTGTGAGATAGCACTGATCTGGCCACGTGGCAACGGTGAGAGCTTCATGCACACTCTAAATAAGTTATTGCACATTGCTCAAGGTTAAGAGAATTCTCGCAAAAGGACACCGTTCCAGTTCTTGAGGGAGTACTGATAAACATCATACAGTACCACGGGGGTAGCACCAACTTAAGCTCTATTTCAAAGATGCCCTTGAGGTCTTATAACAGAGGTGGAAGGCTGTGTCCCTGGGACCATTGATGATGAAAGAGTATTCGAACACAGGAGAATGAACAGCGAGAGAGAATGAAACTGTGGAGACATCTTTGGCCACTTGACCTAGCAGTAGGAGACACTGTATTGATCAAGAACAGACATCATGATGGGAAATTCTCCCTCACATATGAACCCTGCCCCATGGACGTTATCCAAGTCAAGGGATCCATGGTTACTGCAGCAGATGTGAGCAGGACAGTGACACGCAATTCCAGTTTCTTTAGCAGGGTGCGGGAAAATAATAAAATGCCAGCAGAGGTAAGGGAGAGATCACCAGCCCAGAGCCCTGTGATAAATGAGGAATCTGGGCCGGGGGTGTGGGGCCCAAACTCTGATAAGTGACCGGGCCGTGGGAGAGGGCGGAGGAGGCTGGTATCCTACTCAGGAAAACCAAAGGCGCCCGACATGTTTTGAGGACTATGTAATGTATGAGTAGTGTACCAAGATCATCCAGACACTCAGGGGAATATACTGTTGGAGGCCGTAGTGGTCATGTAAAAGTCAAACTTCAGTGAGCAAAAAATGAAACAGGGAGGGCAGACCACATTGCAACTGTAGCAAAGGAGAGGGAGAGGAGGGAAGCACAGTACAAAGCCCAAAGCACAAAGGAAGTTTACAATCAGCAAGACCACCCGGGGAAGTACAAAGTCCAAAAGTGCAAATTGCCGGCCGATTTAGATGAAAACATACAGTCTCGGACCAATTTTGAGGATTGTGCAGGGCTCTGCAGCCTCATTTTCAGCACTGTGTTCCAAAGCCGCCATCCTTGATTAAATATGGCAACTCCCTGCCGATCTGCAAAACTGCTGCGTTTGCTCCGCGCTGTGTCTGTGTATTTAGCAGTTATCCAAGCCTCTGGAACACTCTTGCTCTGTCAGTATAAGCAAAGACTGACTGCCAAAGATCGAAAACACCATATCTTTTCCTGCCGAACTGCTCGCACACACGTCACACACTGGGTGCTCTCTACGCTGTGTGTGTGTGTGTGTCTATTTAGCAGTTTTCCAAGCCTCCAGACCACTCCTCCTTTGTCAGTGTAAGCAAAGACAGACTCCCAAAGACCAAAAAACACTATAGCTTATCCTGCCAAACTGCTGATACACATATCACACACTGCACATGTTATGTGCTATGTGTGTGTATTTATAAGTTATCCAAACCTCCAGACCACTCCTCCTCTGTCAGTGAAAGCAAAGACAGGCTCCCAAAGATCAAAAACACTGTAGATTCTCCTGCCAAACATCACACACAAAAGCTGGTGGTGAATTGATGGAAATATTGCAGTAGCATAACTACATATGAAATTCTGCCAAAAACTACACAGAGTGCTATGGACTCCAAACATTGTGGAAAGCCACAGGACCAAGTGGTGGTAACAGTAAATGATTTTGGTGGTAATTTGGCAGGTTTGTTGTAAAATGATTGCCAAACTCATAATGACACCTTGTGTGCCTGATAGATGATCAATTCTTCTCTGACAGCTGTAAGGAAGGCATGGCATCAACAGTAAGACAGACACAAGTGACCACAGTTTAGGGGTGTTTATTGAACTTCAACAAAGGTATGATAGATGCCTGTCTATTCCTAAATCTACAGATGGGAGCAGGCTATAACCATCAAATAATAATAATGCAGTCCTCATGGTGTCTTGTCAAAATAAAAGGGCCTATACTAAAAAATCTATTGCCAATCCTTACCTCTAAATACAAATAAATTGGGGTAGTGTTTATGAAAAAGAAAGAAATGTTTAAAAAAATGTTATGCCCGGATGTTCAGGCCGTTGGCATCCCTTCCCCACAGTTTCAGCATGGGACAAGGTGGTTCACTCGAGCATAGCACAATCTCTGGCTTCTTCGGCACGAGGATACAGTTCAATCACTAGCATCAGGGCCTTCTGTGCCCAAGTCTCATTTCTTATCAAAGGCTTGTTATTCATAGGGCCTGATGTACCAAAACAAACAAAAAGTTATTTTCCACTTAGAAGTACTCCATTCAGGTGATTCACTCTTCACCCTGGATCCCCCTCAGCCGGACTCAGATCCCTTTACTATAACGATCAATACCTTTCTACAATGTTCATATAATATTCTTTCTCAGGTGACTCACGGTTCACCCCGGATCCCCCCCAGCCGGGCTCACATCCTTCCTCTTATACAATTAATCTCCCTCAGCTGAGTTCAGAACAATTTCAGTTATTATCAACTATCAAAGACTTGCAAATGTGCACAGGGGTTAGCTTGAACTTTTGCAGGACCACTTCTATTTCACAATTTCTTTTACATTTGCCACCTCTCAGTTGGATACCTAACAAAGACCTTCAAATGCGCACCCATGTGGGACTGGACCACTCTGTTTACGGTATCTGTTTGGCTTAAAAAGTTCAGTCACTCATCTGCTGTTTGATTATTCACATTTCTAGTAACACACTCTTCACACACTGTTCTCCTCAGATTTCTCTATACAATGTTGCTGCTTGCAACCTTGGCTCTAACACAGCCCAGTCTGGTATGAGTCTCTCAGACTCACCGGCTGTGCTGACTTTACTGGTGCTACTTTGTTGTAGGAGCCAAGGACAGTACCACAGCAGCAAACACTTCTCCCCACCTTGACTATGGACGTTGGAGAGCCCCAGGTACCTCCAACACACAATGCAGATTTTCTCAGATTCAATTCCAGGTCTTATGTTTCTTATTCTCGAAGGCTCATGAAAGTAACAGTCTTCCTCTGAACAGGTGAAGGACACTTCCCTCCCTGCAACCCTCTCTACTCTTGCTGTTTTTTCCCTCGTATTAAACTATCATCTTGGAACTGCTGATTCCTCATGTGCATTGCCTTGCTCAGAGTGTGCTTTCATGCTCCCCCTTTTATCATTGTGGGGAATTGTGATGGAAGTCAGGTGTGTGTGATGATCAGTAATTGCCTGACTCTGCCTGACCATTGTGTTGGGACATGTCAGGTATATGTCTCAGGTGTTGGTCCGTTTTCTCTCACAGTGAGCTGTCCGTGAGAAAGTGTTTGTGCTGGGTATAGTGGGGATTTGGGGGGTGTTGGGTTCCCAAGTACCCTACCTGGCAGGATGGGGCAAAGGTGTTACAGGAAAGGGGATACAGCATCTCACCGCCCGGTGTCGCACTTCCACTCCCCAAAGAACACCCATCCATGTGATCTTCCTGCAATGGTCCACCCCCAGGAACTGGATCCAAAAGTGATGGCTGTGTCCTGGCCACCTGGATGACAGATCCCCGGGGAGTAGTAGGAGAGACACCTTCAGGTTTCTCAAACAGCTTTCAAATCCTTTGGGCATTGTAATGAGGATGGTATTTATGGTAAAGAGTGGCAGTAAAGTGGTGGTAGTACCATTATTGCCACTTTACCTTAATACTGCACCACCATACTACAAGTTTTGGTATTAAGGCAGAGGATCTTCTTCCTGCAAAAAGCAGGAGGTAAATCCTTCTCCTCACTGCAAAAAAACATTGGATTTACTGCACAGTAAAATAACTCATGATAACTCCACAAAAAGTCCCAAAACTGAGTCATATGGACTCCGAAAACAGGTGCTAACTCCAGTGTGCCTAACTCACAATCTTTTGGTAACTCCAAGGGACAGACTGGCAGTAACAGATTCACCAGTGATTTACCTCCAAACTCATAATGAGGCCCTTTGGCTCTGCTTCTCACTTTCGTCTCGTCTTTCAGTTCAGAGTTTTGTTACTTTGCAGATATTAGAAACTCAGTCAATCAATAACTTTTTTCAGTCACAACGGATCCCTCATAGTTCAAACACATCAACATTCACAATACATTAAAATCTCTCAAACAATTGATAACAAAAATACTATAAAAATCCTAAAGTTATATTAATCATATTATAGAGCACCAATAGCCACCCTGCAGCTAACGTGAGTCGGACTCCCATTGGAACCCCTCAATATTCTATCGTTAAAACATTTTGATTTCAGTAACAGATTTGATCGACATTTTGAAAGAGATTAAGGACTGCAAAGTTTCGTAAATATTTGGTAAAAAGGTTACTAAGAAGACAACAATGTTTTTTTTTCCCAAAGTGCGGCCTCCTTCCCAGGAATTTTTCCATAGACAAACAAGGTTCAATTATTGTCAAAGAGCACAGCCCAAACCGCTGGATGGATTTGGACGAGGTCTGAAACAACTTGGGCACGAAGCGTTGACTGGAGATTCGTGCATGGTATGGGGTTATTCAGTGCAGTATTTGTTTAAATAATTTACGGAGAAGGGGTGCCCCCTTCTCAAAAATAGATAGCTATATCGCAGGGATTTACCCAAAACCAGGGTTTTTAGAAATGAAGCAAGAGGTAACCGTGGCGATACTTTCGTGGATATGGGACAATGAAATGCAGGCAAAACAGCTATTTGTAGGTCAATAAACATGCAAATGCCATTATGCTAGAGGTGTGGGGCCAACTAGAGGGCACCAAGTGAAATTTGCCAGTTGGAGGGAGTTTAGGGACTGAGTTTGCAACACAAAGCTTTCTGTAGCATTGGCTATAGCCTTGAATAGCAGACATCTCAAAGCAAACTGTGTCATAGAAACAGCATGTGTTGCAGAGGGAAAGGGAGAGGGCAGTTGAGGTGAGAAGGCCATCTGGGGGCTGGGGGGAGCTGGCACAGATGATGGGGGAAACTTGGTGGGTGGAAGGAAAGCATATTTTTTTCAGACATTTTTCCAATATTCGCGGCTGTATAGGACTACGGATAGCCAAGGGTATCTTTAGTTTAGTACATGCAGTAACCGTTTTTTTCAGGGGTGGGAGGTTAAATATATTTTTACAGCTATAGTGATGTCGGGGTGAAAAATTACTGCCCATGGCTAGTGAAACTATTTACTTCCAGGTCGCCCATCCATGCATGTGATGAATCAACTTCTGGTGCCCCTTCTAAACCTTCAATCAACCCCGCACCTCTAGTACACCAGAAGGGATCTGAACAGATAGGAATACAAGTGAATTATAAACCTTCTTGTCCAATTTTGATATCGTAGACAGAACGGCAGACTCATCTCTGCAAGGTTGTGGATCCTTGGTTAGTTGCAAGACAGCGAAAACACAATTATTACCCAATGATAAAAGGGACTGTCCAGTCAAGGTCATATGCACATATCTACTTTATTATTACTACAACAGACAGTTCTAGCACACTACCTAATAGAACCCACCCTGTAAAGGAACTCGGAGGACAGACAGTTTCAAGAAGGAAAGGGAGGGGCTCTGGATACTGGCAGGAGTGTAGCTGGTAAAGTAATCAGTCTTACTTTTCAAGGTTAGTTGGTTTCAGCAAATGGTCATAACTGTCTCTAGTGGCCTTCGGAGAAGGACAAGGGGGCCAGTACCAAAATGTACCTGGTGTTGAAGAATTTCTTGGTGCTCCACAGTGTCAAGGCGGTTCCAGGGCACTTTGCAGCCTTTGAGACAGAGTTAGTGGTGGGAGACAGATGCGGGTATCAGGTGGCAGGCAGTTCGGCAAGCGAGGCAGGACAGATGTCTGCAGGCTGTCCGGCACGGTGGCTCAGGGCCAAGAATCATTGTGTCTGCGGTGGTTGGCGGATCTGGAATGCTGGTTGAGGCATCTTGGATGGCTCTGGTGACTGCGTCATGACAACAGTCAGCGAAAATGTCCATAAAAGATGGACACTGGATGATGCTTGTGTGGCACTCCTTCTAGCTTCTTTGCAGGGCTTGTGTCCTTTCAAGGCGGACGGCCTAAAGCTCAGGGATGAATTTGCAGGCAAAGTACTTGTCCTTAGTTCAGATACTCTACAGCACTTCCCACTTAGGAAGCTTGCTGGCAGAACCTAGCAGCTCACACTGTGTGCTAGCTGGTTACTGGTTCTGGAGCTGCTGGGTGAGTCCTCTGAGTCCGGTATCGCCCTCTGTTCCCTGGGAGATGTTTAGGGGAGGGATCTTGCTTCCCTCTTAGAACTCCTGGCCTTCATTCACTGGTAAACGATGTAAGGTAGACTGTACCTTTAGCTTGGGTCCAAAGGAGTCCTTCTTCTTACTCCTTTCAAAGTTTTCAGATGATCTCCTAAGTGAGCGGTTCAGCCCTCTTTTAAAGCCAAATAGGCCCCAGTGATTGATGCAGGCTAAGCCCACCTTCTTGAACCTATCCTTTGTCCCCACCAACAATCTTCTGTTATGCATGAGCACAGGGCCAGAGTGCTCTGCAACTGGACAGACAAGGGGGTGACAACATTTACCTAAGTCCCACCAATCTTCCTGTCTGTTGTAGATCAAAGTGTCTGTCTGGTTAACTGAGCCCTCTATGACGCTTGATTAAAACGCAGGGTTCCCTTGAGGATTCTGCTGAGAGCAGACTTCCTGTCTCCCCCAAGCCACATACCTCTGACCTCTGAGAAGGGTCTGCTCTGCAGGAACACCTATGGTAACTGCTGAACCCATACAGGCCATTCACTGCCTTGCATACAGAGAGGTAGGAACTAGCTTCAAGTTGACACATTGCATGCCAAATGGTTGTCAGCAACAGTGGGTTTCCCATCCCGGCAGTAACTGGGATGAACCATGCTTAGCTTCAAAGTGAGGAAGGGGTCAGCCCCCTAAGAGCACACCTTACGTAACCACTTAGAGAAACATGGCCTAAGGGGGCTGGATCCTTACTCTCTTTGAAACTAAGCAGTGTTGCTCCCAGTTATTGCATGGATGGGAGACAGTGCACAGTCATGAATGCAGTGTGTTTTCTGTTTTCTTAGTTTTAAATATCTCATAACACACAGCATCCACATATTTTTTTAAACCGTGCTAGTGTCAGTCTTGAAAGTATTGCATTCAGAGACATGTTTGCCTTTTGCTGAATTGCATTCTGGTATTTGTAGTCTCGCAGTCAGGATGGGGGTTATAATGCCACAATTGTACTCTTTTTGCTTAACATAGTTCTATAAGGATTCATATATTTATATATTTGAGTAACACTATGGTATTTGTACTTTTCAAGTTAGCGTTTATAAAGCAGAGTATTGATGAAAGCCAGACATGGGGGTGAGGAGTGGAAATGATAAGAGTGCAAGTAAGTCATGAGTGTTTGCCCACGATGTGGCAAGAGAGTTTGCAATCCTGGACACTGGTGTAGTTATTTTCCCCTGATTGTGGCTGCTTTTCAGGGAAGTAGTAAAGGACACTTGGGGGTGGACAGCATCACTTATTTCAGTGGGCTGAGGCAACCCCTTGTTTTTTTGAGGTTGGCAAGCTTGCTCAAGTATTTGGATACCAGGATTCTACTCAGTTTGTCATGTTCCCAGTGCAGACGCTTACTCACAAGACCATAAGCACTTTTCTCGTATTGGGATTTAGTTTTCAAGGGAATGTTTCACAACAGATTTCTGGGTTTAAAAGGTCAGCACCTTTTATACTTTGCGAGGACATTAATTCAAAGATTTCCTCTCTTAAGTTATTTTTCTGGTGTTCATTACTTTTTTTTAAAGTCCAATGCTATTTTGTCATGCGTACTTTCGTCTAAAGAGTAGGTCCATTGAACTACAATGGTGCATTTCACTTTAAGCTACACTTTCACTTACTATGCATATATTCATGGGTGCCACCTTTTGATTTTTGCTAAGGGGCAAATGTACCTGGACATATGTTATTCTTGCAGCTGGTCATTTGTTTCCCTTTTACGTGCTGCTTAAATGCGGTTAGTTGGGGCTGTGCGATGTATCGCAACAGTCACCAAGAGACCAGCCATAAAACAAGGGGCTTGTAGCACGCTGCTTAACCAAAGTGTGTGATCCTCAGCAAATAATGTAATCCCACATGTCATTAACTAAATACATTGGGAGTTCTCAAAGCCTGGCATTTTTTATACATAATTAAAAAATGTATATTTTTACAGCTACAGTGACATAGGGGGTGAAAAATCACTGGTGAGCCGTGTCTCCCATCCATGCAGTAACCAGGAAGGACCCTGCTTAGCTTCTAAGCAAGGAAAAGGCCAGCCCCCTCAAATGCTTAAATGTGGTTAGTTGGGGTTGTACGATATATCACAACCGTCACCACAAGACTAGCCATAAAACAAGGGGCTTAGAGCACGCTGCTTAACCGAAGTGTGTGGGCCATGGCAAATAATTTAATCTCACTGTGCCTTGCCTAAAAACATTGTGAGTGCTCAAAGCCTGCAATGTTTTATACATAACAATACCACTGTAAAAACAGGCCAAAATCAGTTTGTGATTGATGAAAGTCTTTGAGTGATGGGTTGCAAGTGTTTTAAAATATAGAGTGGCCATGCCCACGGGCCATGGCCAAAGGCCATGGCTAGTGGTATGGTAGTGTTTGGCTGTGCTGACCAGCCATGACCGAAGGCCATGGCTAGGGATCTGGCAGTGATCTATACAGTGGACATGAATAAAAGATGTACAAACTGCTCAAGGTCAAAGGCCATGGCTTGCGGCCCATTTATATGTTAGCATCTTTAGTGGGCACAGCCAAAGATTGTGGCCACTGGCCAGTATTGTGCTAAAGTGCCTGGCTAGTGGCTGATCAGTGTATACAATATACAGTGCACACGGTTGAAAGCCGTATCCACTGTTAAAGTCCAAAGTCTATGGTTGGTAGCATGTTAGTGTTTTAAAATATTCAGTGAACATGGGTGAAGGTTGTGGCCACTGTCCATAACTGATGGCTATGACTTGTACTCATTCATGTCTCACAATATATTTGCCCATGCACACTGACCACGGCTGAAGGCCATGCTTAATGTCAGTTACTGTTGTAATGCAATTAGTGATTTCATTAGTGATGTGACCTGTGATGTCATCATTGTGGTCAGAAGCTGCGCAACAGGGGGCAAAAAGTTAAGGTGGATTTAGCTGAATTTCAGGTGTTTTGTTGTGTTAAGTTCTCAGCTTAACGTCCCTGCAACTAAAGTTTTTCCCCTTGAATTGCAAAGGTTTTATTACAATGTTTGCTCACCATTTTTGTCCTTCAATTTCAAGGGTTTTGTTATTCCATACATAATTGACTTTAACGATACAGAGAATTCAGCAAATGAAAATGATGTATCATGTGTAGAAAGTAAAAGAAAAAGAAATTGTGCAACCACATTCGCCCCAAATAAACCTGTTAATAAAAAACGTTGTTTGTATATTTACTTCACTTTTTAAAGTGTTTACATGTATATCTTTTTTTTAAATTTGTGGTTAGTTTATTACAAACTTTTCACATTTCACGTTTCCACATTCAAACTTAAAATCCTTTTAATTTCTTCATAACCGTCTCTAATTACATGATCTTTAAAATCCTTAGGAATGTGCTTTAGTTAATTTTCCCCTCTTCTTTTAATCTTCTTAATGTAATCGCCATAAATGTTGTAGTCACAAAATGTATTATTTTGTTTTGACACCCATATATATAAGTTCCCACTATTTGTCTGCATCAAGCCCTCCCAGCGCCATTAATCGATCGCTTAAGCGGATAGGCCTCAGGTCCTTCAATTTTGGGCAAAATAAAATCAGATAGCTTAGTGTCTCAGTTTCCATTCTACATAATCTGCATTTGACGCATCCTTGGTGTTTTCGGTATCTTCTAGGGGTGGTTTTATTATGGAGTATGTTTAATTGGAGTCTCAACAAAAGGTTACATTGTTAAGAGTGCAGGAATTTCTGTAAGTATGATGGTATTGTATTCATCAATCCATAATCCATGTTTACATTTATATGACTGTTGATAAATAGAAAGTTATTAAAGTGTTACAATAACTGTGTACAAAGACTACACTCAATGTATCCTAAAATAATTTTTTAGACGAATACTGCCCACATATATATGTACATGTTTTTTTTTTAAACGGTTTGATAGCTGCAGCTATCAAGGATGCATGCGTGGCTAAAAGTGGCAACGACTGGGGAGTTTTACCAACGGCTTACACAGTACATAGCTGCAGCTAGAATGAAATACATGAAGATATTCCATTTTTTTAACACACACTGCATTGAAAAAATCAATTAAGGGTCTTTGTTCCATATATATATAGCATGTGTTTTTGCTGACTATTTTTATAAGTGAAAGGTGCTCCTGAAAAGCACCGTTTTCGTGGGTATGGAGGTAGGAACTGGGAAGGGAACAACGCTAGGATTCATACATATAACAAAAGGTTAAAAAAAGATCCCTTTTGTTCCCGCATTTTATATTTTGTACTTTTTTTCCGTTTTATTTTCTAAAGAATGGGGTAAAATAAATGGACACTCAAAAAGATACCTAGCGTCACCTGTCTAAATATCACTAAAATCAAATTACACTACAATTGGAACAGTTGTTTGAATTGGTACACCTCTCATCTCAACTTCACGCATGCGCTCTAGCATAGCATGCATGCTAACATGCTCCGATCTCAAAACAGTACAATACAATTCCATTGCCTCCTAGCATAGCGGCAGCCCAGCCTGTGAGTGGCAGGGAAATCACATCTTCATGTGCACAATATCAAACCATGAACACTATTTGACTGCATACAGTCGTAAATCTCTCTCCGACGCTGCCACTCTTAAAACTATTAAATGAGCGGCACGCCAGAAACCGGAATGTTATCTCCATATCTCCTCAGCGTCGCCGAACTAGTACCTCATATTCCCAACCCCTGCTGAAACAATGCTGAGACTGGGGCATTGCCCTACAGTACCTTCATTCAAGGGTCAAGTCCTAAAAATTAAAGTGGGGGGACTCATCAACAAATACAATGGGACGTGACAGCCAGAAAGTAGCATATCAAGCTGAAATACGCGCATTTCATTAAATTGGCTATGCATATCCTCTCAAATTGCACAGGAGGAATGGCATTTGCCTTTCATAAAATCAACAACACACAAAAACCAAGAGAGGAAATTTTCTTCTAATAGTGTTTTTGAAAACGTTAAAAGGTGTGCATGTTTTAAACTCCTAGAACCAATCCAAATGTTTTTGCTGGAACTTGCAATACCGAAATGGGACATTTCACCTTTAGTTGCGTCATTTTCCGTCAGGTTATAAAGTGCAGTGGGGAAGTGTCTCGCCTGCAAACCTAACAACTGTGCTTTGATCACTGAGGTCGGATTTAATTCATAAATTCAAAGAGGACATTCATTGTTTCTCATTTTAGTTGGGGGGACTGAGTCCACCCTCTGAACAAAGTGGGTGGACTCCGTCCACCCGCGTGTATCCTCGACTTGAGGCCTGCCTTCATTTGTCTTCTTTGTGCAACCGGTGTCACAGCCTCAAAAAAACACGCACATTTCTTCCATGCCTCCATTCCGTCTTACAAGAGAATTTGATCTTGCATGCATATGTGCAGTCATGTGCGTTCTATTGGACACACAACTGTGGTCATTCTAGTGACGTGCCTCAGCATGCAGCTGTTTCATCACGTTTGGGCATAAATACGTTGAACAAACAAAGATGGCACCCCCACCCTTGTATTCTAGCAACGGTCATGCTGGATCGCATGGGAATCATCAGGCACTCGTTTCATAATGGGTGCCCATCCACCGTTATTTACCATCCATGAGTCCTGGCTCAACTCCGCTCAACTCCTGAGCCTGGGTTCGAGCCGTCCATGCAGTGGCTGGCACCCCACACGGCCGCGACCCCTTAGGACTACATGTTTAATTGTGCAGCTGCATGAGCACCTCAGCTCTCTGTCAACACAATTATGTGCCTCTGCAGCAGTGGGGACTTTGTTCCTGCAGCCCTCCACCACTTGCCAGCTCTGTGATGGCTCATGACTGCAGGCATCAGCATTGCCTCTATGGAAATCCCACTCTGTCCTCCTTTGGGCAGGGGACTTCCCTCACCTGAGCACTTCTCCAATGTTGCCATCACCTGCTTCCTGCGGATTATGCTTTTTTTCTTCTGGATTTCTCGTACTTCAGTAGCCTTTCACTGGATCTCTGTCTCAGGCTTTCACCACTTTGGGGGTTCTTAGTACCATGTTGTCAAATGGAAGTACCTGGGTCCCAGGTAAGGCAGTAAGCTTGCAGTAAGGAGTCTGGACTCAGCAATGTAGAAGCTTTCTTGATTGTTACGGGATTCAGCTAGAAGGTAGAACAGGAGATATTAGTAAACACATCTTTCTGGTTTGAACTCATGTTCGTCAACACTACACCTTATGCAATATCAGAGGGCTTCAAAGTTGATAAAGTTCGGACCAATATAGAGGTCAATGGGTATCTCAGTATTTTGTTTTCTGGTACTCATTGCTTGAATAATTTGCTGGACTGGACAAGAAAGTTTGACTGCAAATCTCTGCCTTGCATAGATTAACGTCATTTGAGCTGATTAGTCATTCTGATTCTAATTAACATTAGCTCGGGGACTCTCGATCAATAGGTAGATGCCTATAAACTTCTAATATTGGGTTCTGGTGAAAATGCTCTCTACCCCAGATTTTATAAGAGGGTTGCTGTCAGAGAAGAAGGTAGTATCACAATCAGTTTTGACAAATGGTCTATTGTATTTTGGAATATAGCTGTCTTGAAATGTACAATGGCAGATCCAGGTTGATGCACGCTTATTATTGGTCACAATGTGGATTTACGAAAAGAAACTTAGCTATTCCTCTCTGTTTTCACTTCCACAGCATACCCCTCAAGCCAGGCAAGGCAAAGAGGCTGACAACTCATCTGCGTATCAGCTTCAATTGAGACTGAATTCATTGTAGATCCTCTCCCCAGTCCAAATACTCAGATGCTTCTAAACTTTACTTGTGTTTCAAAAGAGGGATTTTATTTAATGTTTATATCAATTGTGTGGAGGGACTAATACTCCTTTCGCTTGCTTCATGCTTATGAAAGTAATGGTGTTATTTTTAATCAAATACATTTAGTTCCCAACTGGTGTGAAAATAGAGGGAGAGATTTAAAAAAGAAATGTGTGGCTTAGTGGGATGCAAGCAAACTGGAGGGATGGTGTTTATGTGAGCTACTTTTGAGTGTAAAGGAATAGGGTATTAAGCAGTGTGAGATATTAGCAGAGTATGGCTTATGTACTGTTCATTGCAGAACTACATCTGACTTGAGCTCTGATGCCACCTTGTTTACAATGTCAAGATGTCTGATTGGCTATTTTATCATGTGTTCTTGTCCCTGGTAGTACGTGAAGCACATAGAGTTAAAACACCCAGAAATTGATCATTATACATGTAGCGTAATTTAGTTATCATGTCTTTGTAAAATCAATTACCACATCAAGAGTAGTGCCTGCTGTACATGTTTCCTCCTAACAATGCTAATTAAAATGGCATGAGATTGATACTGTGACTATCCAATACTACAATTTCAAAAAGATGTTTAACTTCATACATGATTGGTTGAAATCGTCCCAATTATTTTTTAGCTCTGAATAAATAGATATTGTGTGCTTCATCTATGCAGTTGAGAAGAAACTTTCTCCGAAGCATACATGGTACAATAGTTATTGTAAGCAAGGGACACCTACCTACATTAAGGGAGGAACAGATTGGGAGCAGATTTGTTGTGTTCTGCCCAAGTCTCTGTAAAGCTTTGGTGACTTGGTGACTCTTAAACTGAAGGGAAACGCATTAGTGATGACTTGGTGGGAAATATCTTAGGACAAGAATGGTTTAATCATAACAGTGAGGTGAATATAAAGCTGGGATTGTTTACAACATTGCCTGTCACATACCCAAGTTTTAAACAGCTTGATCATAGTGTATGTATGTCAGAAATCTGATGGCAATTGGTAGCCTGACTGTTTGCGAACCCTGGGCCCTGATGGACTTTCAGATGATTTATACAAATCACTTCCCCGCTTTTGGGCTCCTAAATGTAATGAAGATAGTTCTCATGATGAGAACATGGCTGAATACATGACTGGACAGCACTAGGGGAACATAGGACCCTATCCATGTCTGGGGCAAAGGCTGAATGTGAAAATATGTAACATGAGAGCCCGGAGTAAAGGTCCCATCCTGGCTGAGAGTGACTTGACCAAATCTAGACTGACAGCATTTTATTACCACATAGTGGCATGTCCATTTTGATTTCGGGCAACTGAGAGGTGAGTGGTTGGAAGGTAATATTCAGATCCATAGATGCAGGTGCAAGAGACAAGCATGCAATTATGTAGGAATGGGCTCACCAGGCTTTGGACATGAATCAATGTCCAGACCCACAAAACTGACCACTTACTCTTATGACAGAGAAGAGGGGTGCAGACTACCCAGAGGCCTCTTAGGTACAGGTTCTGCTAAATAAGCATTGAACTGTGTGCACAGTCTCAGAGTCATTAAAATGGCGCAGAATTAAACACACACTTTTCGAAGCCTGGACACAATTATATTTTGCTGAAGGGATCAAGTACCACAAAGAGGCTTCACTCATTTTGAATGCCATGGTGACTGGTGGCGTGTTTCTACACTGCAATACTTGCTATTTTGCATGCACTGACAGGCAGAATATACACAACTTCTCTTCAACAGTCCTTTGATTGTGAAGTGGCAGCCATTTCAGTATTGCACATGTTACACGACCATAATCACTAAAAGTGTCAGCTGGCTTCCGTTAAAACAAGGGTTTGACGGCCACATTAATAACATTGTACACTTGGGGCCTGATTCACAGAAGGTTTCCTATGGGATTGCACCATTGTAAAACACTTCTGATATATATATATATATATATGTATAATATATATGTATTTTCAGATTTCATCCTTTTCATTAGATCAACTACAGCTGTCATGTTCTCTTGCACAAATCTAAGAACACAGTAGACTGCAGTTTTCTTCACCTCACTATCTATGTGTGACCTCAGATCCTCACATTTCTTACCTGAAGCCTCATCACTAAGGAGAAAATCATTAAAAGGTCCCCACATCAATAGGATGGTGTTCACTTATACAGAGAACAATCATCTAAAGGAGACCATTGGAATAACCTTTTCTTTCATGCCATACAGACTGGAAAATCTCAGGTATTCGCTATTCAGTGTATGTGCATATCTAAATAGTGCACCAGAATAGACTGCAAAGTCAACTGCTCTCCTAATCCAATCTTTTAATATGTCATTAAGTAAGTAGCAAGCATCTCACATGGGGAAGGCCTTGAATTTGGCATTGCGCTTAGATACATTATCACATAACTGTTTCATATAACTTGCAGAATCACTGCAAATGCATGCTACATCACTCCAATCCTTCCCAAACTTGCTCATGACTTTCCGAAGCAATGCTGCAACTGAAACTGGATTGCAAGTTTCAACCAGCTAGCTCAAAACCCGTCATTATAGTACAGCGTATCCATGCACTTCTTGGGTTACAAAAATGACAAGGACTGCCACTGCTTGATCACCATGCATCGCTGGTGTTTTATCTACAGTGATTGCAATCTTAACATGCCCTTGGACTAACTCTGTGATGTGGCTAATAGCTGTCATAAAAACTTCAAGTAGTTATTTCTTGTACATTTGAATAGGTCTTGGCAATTTCATTGCTCCTGGGGCCATCTGTGGAAAGGGCTCTCAATTGGACCATTTGCCTGGTGCAAGCTGGTTCCAGTCTGCACTAAGGTGCATGCAAATTCATGTGCCCCCTCTTTTTCCTCTTTGCGTTTTCCTTTAAAACGCTTCACTGTCTCCTTGAGTGACATTTGGCACAGACCAATTTCAAATTTTGACAGATCTTTAAACGTTAGTTAGGTCTTTGAAGAGACATGCTCAGCGGTTTAGTTTGAATCCTTTCCATTTATTAATGAAATTGTTACTCTGCAAGCCTTGCAAATCAACACGTTATTTCCATTGAGTTCTTCTACTGTGAAATCGTTGTGTTCTCGGTATAATCCTCAGCGGTCTTCGTTCTGCGAGGGCATTGCTCAATGCCAGAGTAGGCTATTGGAACAATTACAAAAAAACACTGCTTAAACTTAGAAAAGCATGGCACTAATTTTGTCCTTCAAATTCAGTCCTAGGGCCTTCCCCTGAAACATCTGGTATTCAAGTCACATTCTCTCACTCCATTGTCAAGGACTGATATCCTGCACTCTGTTATTACTGTTACATTTTGTAGGTGTTGTGCCAAACATTCATTGCTTTCCCTGTGATAGCTATGAATAATAAAAAAAAAGACTAATATTTTCTTTAAAACATCAGTCAACCCCAGCCGCCTACAAAATGTTCCCTGATGATGACACATACTTCATCGAAAGCAAGCTATTTTACTATTGTTTTGTATGGCGAGAGAAAAGCTGCCATGCAGTAAATCTAGATAACAACAAAATATATTACAACAAGCAGTGCATGGTCGGGGCTAAGTGAACAAGGCTGGAATTACTAATCCATAATAAACTTTCCTTGGGTGAATTCAGACCGCTCGTTTTGGGTCTCTTCAGTTCAGTGACTACCACTCTGATTGCTTGATGGCAAGTATCTCAAACACAGTTGGACATCTGATATGTTAGCTGCAAAGGAAAAAAGTTATTGACATATCAACACTGGCTTGAACTAAAAGGTCCCAGTATATCAAACAGTCTACTCGGCTGACTACACACTTTTCCCTGCTAGTAGATCATTAAACCCCAGCTATCAATTTCAATTTCATCAATGGCCGAGGAAAGGGAGTCAATATTTGGCCTATGTTGTATCTGGCTGTCATACGCCAATTGAACACACTCTGTGTGCACTGCTCTCTTTTTGGGGGATAGCCAGGTTATTGCACTATTTCTGTTTTCTCTCTTACTCTGCATCAATGTGGTCTGCTATTCTTCTCCCCCCTTTAGAAAGCATATCAGGATAAAGTTCAAAACCCTCTGCATTGTCCACAAGGCCTTCTGGGGCCTGGGTCCTAAATACCTTCAACTCTCTCTTCCCAAATATCTTCCTCCCCGAGCCCTTCGCTCATCCGCCTCCAACTCCCTCATGGTCAGCCGCTTCTCGAAGCAACGAGCTGGGGGTAGATCTCTCTCCGCGGCAGGGGCCTCCCTCTGGAACAGCCATCCTGCCTCCCTGAAACTTGAGGAGAACCACCTCCGGTTCCGGAAGCACCTCAAAACCTTCCTCTTTGCTTCTGCTTTCTCTCTCCCTCTCCCCTGCTGAACAGCTAATTAATTCTTCACTAAACTGCACTGATCCTGCAACTGGACCACTCTAAACTGCCTTCGGTCCTGGTCCCAGTCACTGATCCCCTGGAACCCCTCTGCACTACGGGACTGTCTCTGTATCCCTACAGCCCCTTCCCCAGCACTTGTTCTGCACTTACCTTGCACTTGCCACTAGCTGGCCCTTTTGTATTTATTACTTACGCCACTTACCTTTACTGCACTTCCCCCCCTCCCCTTCCCCTTGCACTTTTCCCCCCTCCCCAACCCCTGCACTTGCGCGATCTGAATGACACCTGGCCTAGTAGGATCGTTTGTTTTGTCTCCCCTTGTTCCTCCCCTCCCTGCCTCGTCGAGCCTTGAAACACCTGTGTATAGGCGCGTTACAAATACCATATCATATCATATCATATCATATCATATCACTTCACCAGTGTTTATCACCTTTAACTCGCGCAGAGCAGCTGACCGCACGCAAAGACATGTCAAAGTCCCCAAAGGTCCCAGGAATGCATGCAAAATCCATTCCATGAATCGATGAAAGAAGTTTTGTTCACTGATACGTGCTCAAAGTCGCTTTTCATTGCTCAAAACAATCTGTATATCAGGCCCTTTGACTCAGGCTGAACTTTGACCCAGGCACTTTCCTTTCACACTAAAATATCACTTAATTTGACACAAAATGATGCCTCTTTAAATCAGAATTCTGAGAATGTTGACTCCTTCTAAGGCAGTTTCCAAAAGTAGATAACACCGAAAATAAGCAAGACTTATATAAATAATGTTCCCAAAGGGCAGGCAAGGACAAAATACAAAAGAGAAGAGATCACCAGTAAAATCCAGGCTGTCACCAATCGCAAGCTACAGCCCAAACTTCCTCTACATTTCATGGCATTGTTCCTGGCATAACACAAAAGATCCAGTGCCTTGGGCCAATACTTAAGCCCTGTCATCTGCGATAAGCCCAACCAAACACATCATGCAATTTGTTCTTCAACACACCCCAATGTGTTGAAGAACAAATTTACAATTTTCTGATCCCGATGTGAGATAATGGATACTTGTCCTTGAGGTGTTAGTTGATAGATTGGTTCAAAGAAAGGATACCCCTATAAGATACATACTGATTCTCTATTAGCAATGTCAAATTTAGTGTTAGATATTCTATAGTCTTATGTTGGTCAAAACCAGTGAGGATTAGTGGTGAGGCCAAAGTGTCTTATACTTCTCACAAAAATGACGTGCAGAGTCCTGAAAATGCAAATATGTTTAAGTACTACAAATGACAATGAAGATTGCTAATATTCCTGGTGCTCATGCTGATGCATATAACTCACCAGTTCGTTAAGTAGGTGTTCCAATATTAAGATAGTATCTATGTATTTCAGCAGGCTCTGGTTCGTGATCTCATGTGGCACCCACCCTATAGGAGAAAGTCTTATGCCATGGTCAGATGTGTCGCTATTAGGTAGGGAGTGTCACCTTGTAAACATCACCGAATGTCGTGATGTCTGGTGCTACAAAGTGCCTGTCTGTTTTGACCATTACAGTATCTATTATAGAGTTCACGTATTGCTATGCATGCACTTTCCCCTATAGGGTGGTGCCACATGAGTTCACGAACCAGAGCCTGCTGAAATACATAGATACTGTCTCAATATTGGAACACCTACTTAATGAACTGGTGAGACTATGCAAGACTATAGAATATAAAGACTATAAAATATCTAACACTAAAATTGACATTGCTAATAGAGACTCATTATGTATCTTATAGGAGTATCCTTTCTTTGAGCCAATCCATCAACTAACACCTCAAGGACAAGTATCCATTATCTCACATCGGAATCAGAAAATTGTAAATTGAGACATTACATTCAGTGAAGTTTTGTAAAATGGATGGATTACCATGATGAAAACAAAACATATGACACACTATATTGGATTTAAATTTGAAATGGTAGTTTGAAATGATTTTTCGCTCCTGAAGAACAGAGGTTTCTCTCGAAACGCGTAGAGCTCGTTTTTCTAATTTATTTTGAGATTATGCATTTACCTTTGTCTTTCATGTGAATTAACACAAATTACACGTACAAATTAGGTCACACTTGAACTGAGCAATACATTGTGTATTTTGAAGATTTTCTAATGATGTATATGACTGAAACATACAACATGTTTTTCTTAATAAATTACTTGAATTTGAAGTATTTGATTCATATAATTTAGAGAATTGATCCATTAATTGATCTTGTGCTTGAATATATTCATACTACTTGGTTACTAGGCTGAAAATATTCTGTTAAGTCGTGACGGAAAGTAATTTTTCAGTACATATAGGTGTGCAGGGGACGGGAGTGTCCATTAATTATGGACATTTTGTCTAGTACACTTTAATCACCAATAAACATTGCCAACATTCAAGTCCATCATCATTATTTAATCTCTAAATGAGCCAAACCCACATTTCGAAAATGCATGAACTCTAGAGATGTGAGTATGGCATTCCTTGGATTTACTGCCAAATTACCAGAAAGTCGTCTTGAGTCTTCTTCCCACTTTGCAAATAAATGATCATAGTTGTGGTATGGATATTTCCTGATGCATGGTAATAAGACCACGTGCTGTTTCTTTCTTGCACAAGGCCATTGTGTCATCCTATTAGCGATGTTCTCCCTGATCCGGGCAAAGCAGCATGCCTGACTAAAATGAATCTGACATTTTCTTTGCTGAATAGCAGACGTTTGAGGATTCATAACATGTAGTCACAAGTGCAAGCCTATTTAAGGGAAATCAAATGACACCTTATTGCATCCTGGCAAAAGAAAATGTACGACTGACTCATTTCCCTGTGCAGGTTACTACTCATCTGCAAGAATCAAACTTGGAATGCTCTCTTAAATTGTAAGGTCAGAGTTTGACAGTGATTATTGAAGACTGAAACGTCGGCATTGAGAAGGTTCTCTGTTATGTGACTTTTTTAAATATCTTGCAGACACAGGGCTTTATTCCAAAGACCTCAAGTAGGCAGTCCTGAATATGTACCCTGCCACTAGAAACGTCAGAGGACCCCGGCATCCCATCACTATACGTAAATGTGTCAATGAACCTGCATATCTGACAGGCAGGATGATGTCATTATTTATAATGACCAGGGCACCCTATTGATTATTTTGGATATGTCTACAGCCTTCCATTTATAAGAATTGTTAAGATGACAGGATATCACAGAGCCGCTGCGTGGTCTCAAAACATAACCCCCGCTCAGAAACTAAAATGGAGAAATGTAGGTTTTATAATCAAGAGGGCTTTTATGTCTGTCTTGGATATATTTGTTTGGGCAGGTTGTGTATTTGTATATATATTAGTGATTTCTAAGGTGCCACTTTGGAGCACAATCCCTCTGTGGCACAATGGAAACTAAATGCAGCAACATGGCATTGGAAAAGCATGGAATCTTGCACCTGTCTTCTTAAAATTGATTTAAGACGGTGGTACTGCTAAGTAACCAGCGGGTTTGGATGACATCTGAGCTACATGACTTAAACAAATATGAACCTTGCATGTCTCTTTTGAACCACCTGAGAAAATTGAGATAAATGTACATCAGGGTATCCTCTCGATGGCCACCTATAAAGGAAGACTTGGCTGGATTATTTCCTTCTGGTGTTAATCTAATTTGGGAATCTGACTGCTTGTTGTGGGTTTTGCATACATTGTCAACACTAAATCCAGTCAAAAGCCCCAAAAAGTGACCTACAGGTGGCTGAGCCATATGTTTAGTGGCCCATGAATATTAACAGATTAGTTAGACCTTCATGCCCTAAATCACACCAATGTCCTGCCCCAAAAAGTGAAGTACTATTTTTCTGTTTTCAGTCATCTTTCATTGGAAATAGAAAACACACATTTTACAATGCCCCACTGCCCGTTAATAATCTTTCATGCCGCAGCAGTGTGCATCTGTAACTTTTCTGGACGAATTTCGGTAAAAATATCAGAGATACCGAGCCACCAACATTTCAGGAGGGTGGAGTTATCCCTGCACTAGGGCTTCAGCAATTCGTGTCCAGATGATTTATGTATTGAGATATGGATGTGTATATGCATGCATTCATGTATTTATTCATGTTGAGTTGTTGTCTTCACATATTAGCTTGTGCTAAAGATGTTCTTTAAATGAAAAAAGAGTCCATCAGAATTTACTTTAACTTTTCTTCCAGTAATATTGTTCATGTAATTCAAAAAATGTCCTTTTCGATAACACGTGTTTCGGCATGTCTTTGCCTTTCTCAAATCAGGGCAATAGCTGAGCAAGCATAGAATTAACAAAACATTTTTTTTAAATGACTTATATACATGTATAGACATGGTAGGTATATATGTCACAATGTGTAATCTACCATATTTCATACAAGCCAGTGTTGGCCCAACCGTTTCATTGAAACAAAATAATGCATTGTTCCATACAGACCCAATATATAATAAAACCAATTTAAATATCATAACCGAAAGCAATTGTTTTAAATCACATAGATGTAGGATGGGGTCAGGGTTGGAATGGCAGGGTTGTGAGATGAGAAAACAAGGGATTTTGGGAGAAATATTTAAAGAAGTAAACCTTTAGTTTTCTTAATTACCACAACATAAATTTGAATTTGTTAGACAACATAGTTGTTTCTTTAGTTTGTTAAAAGGTTCCTTAAAGCGGATTTACTATTTTGACTTTTAACTTTATTGTTATCAATCACTAAATGTCTATATTGATTAGAGGCTTCCCTTACCCAATAGTATCATGATATCTCTTGTAATCTCGTGGTTAACAGCATCTGTGTCATGGGTTAAATCCCTAAGTGTAACCATAACAATAGTTAGTATTACTTGGTCTTTGTCATTTTTTGTTTTTACTCTTCTTTCGATTCCTATTTGTTAAGATACTTGGTGAGTTATTATGTCCACTTTGTTTGAATGTTAACATGATAATTGTAAAAGGGGAGAAAACGCGCGCACATAAAAAACAAAAACAAACTATTTTGACAATTGAATGTCTATAGATTGGCCCAATGTTTTATATATATTTAGTCATTCTCTAGCATACTAATTACATACCATCATGTTTCTATTGGCATTATTGTTGCACAAATGTCTATCAATGTGACTTTGCGGGACCTTGTTGTTAGCCGCCGCTTGCGCGCACATACAGAGAAATACATCTTATTAATGTCCCAGTACTTTCCTTCTCCTATACCAAGGGCGCATCAAATTCTGATAGGTTAGCACGAAAAAGGGTCTCTAGATTAGGGTTTACCTGAAAAGATCAAAGAATACTATATATGCACTCTTGTTTTCTTTTGCGAGGAGGTTGGTCGCCTATCAGTACCTTAGGCAACCTGTTTGTGAGGACGGATCAAACCCATAAAATGACCTTACGCCCTATGAGTTGATCGCAGTGTATTCCGACCAGTAGGAAGCTGTGATCAAACGTGTCATACGCTTCACATAGGTCTCTGTGTGCAGCGTATGACACGGTTGATCACAGCTTCCTACTAGTCGGAACTTCCAGGCCTAACCGCAGCAACAAGACACTATCCTCAAAACAAAGAGCAGGAAGGAAAATGCATTCTTGATCTCCTTCCTGTCTGTTGTTTTGAGGATATCTGGTATCTCTTTGCTGTAGTTAGGCCTGGAAGTTAGACTGTCCGTCAAAGTTGTCTTTCCGTTGGCCAGTTGGAGTCTTTCAAGTGTCTTTGTCACAGAAGGGAAGTATGTGACGGACCTGTAAATAGAAGTATTTCTGAGTTGTCAGTACTCCTTTTACGGAGGGGGCTTGTGGCAGAATGTTCGAATACATAAGGTGCCACATCAGTCCCTAGGGATGCATGTAGAGTTCAGCTATAAAGGGGGCGTGGGATGTGTCATAGAGCACCTTTATTTTGCTAAGTATCTTTACTACCACTTTTTCTGTGCTATGCCGGAAATCAGTTAGAGAAGGTAAAGTGTGATTTGGGGTTTGAGTTTCTGGTATCTTTGTTCTTATTCTTTCAGTCGTTTCTGTATTTTCTTAGTTTTTTCTGTGAAAAAGTTGGATATATCGTTTTCATTGTTTTCTATGGCTCAAGCCCTGGGCCATTGGTGGTGGGGCGGTAAAGAGCTGTGAAGCAGCGGAACGTGAACAGAGTAAGGTCCTAAAAATATGAACAAAATGGCTACCTGAGAGCCTCAAATGTGTGACCTGTTGCGCCACCAGGAGAATCCTGCTGGTATCTTTTAACCAGAAATACAAATGGCACAGACTTTGCCCAAAGATTGCCTAAAAGAATGGACTGATCTATGTTTGTGTCTTCTGGATACTACAAGAACAAACACAAAATAGAGAGATTCAGGGGTCTTATTGATGACGTTAACAGCTCTAATATCTGAGCACATATTTATGTGCATCACATTAGCCATTGTTAGGCAAGATTGCATGTAGTTACCCTGTGGGAGACTACACCAGCCATGTCCTCTTAGCAATAGGTAACCCGACCTTTGGTATAGGCCTGTACTACACAAGTTGGTAGAGTGACTGAGCAGCCAGGCGTATCTCAAGAGGGGTCAATGTGAGCTGTAGGGTTGTAACATAGAGTTTCGCTATGACATGTATTCAAATAACACTTATACTCAAGGTTTCTTGATTAAAATATTTAGTTATTAATTTAACAGTCAGTTTTAAAATAAGCCTTATTTATAAGGGAGCAATATGCAACACGTAAATATACTTCAACAATACACTCCTTCAGTTCAGTTCAGTTTGGGATGGCACACAGACACTTCCTACATCCTCAGGTGACATCAATTGTTAAGACAATGTGGGCATTAATATATCACTGTTCACACTTAAAAGGTAATACTAAAGTTGTGGCAAAAAGGAAAGGGTTAGGGAAGGAAACAATGGTTAACACGTTTCTCAAACAGGTAAACACTTTAGAATCCCCCAATGCAATATAGATTAATTCTTTCCCTGCTATACAAGTAAGGTATGTATGACTTCTTGAGGGATAGTTAAACAGAGTCAGAGGGTAAGAAGAGTCTTCAGGGAGCCAGTACAGCCAATGTCACTTAAGTATCGAGGAGCTGAGGCACTTCTTGAAGATAGTCAAAAGTCTTCCACAATGTTAAAGAGAGTTTTGTTGTAAAAAGAAATCACTGTTGGGCCACGAGCTGGGAGGCTTGTGAAGAAGCAAAGATGCGAGCAACTCTGCAAAGGGCAGCTAAAGCAAGGCTCCAGTGAGCACAATCAAGCTACACACAAGAAGAGGTAAGTACCCCTAGTTTACAATACCTTGAGTCTGAAGAAAAAGGTTCCAGCTGGCTTCTGTTCCTGTTGCAGTCCTGCAGATCCTGCTGTTCCTTGGCCTCAGTCATGGGGAGAAGAGGTAGGACATCTGGGGACTCCTGCACTGCAGTTTGAAGGTCGGTGGCAGCAATGGGCATACTTCAGATCATCAGCACTTTGCGGTTTCAGCTACTCGCAAATAGCACAACCGCGGTTCTTGGACACCTTGTGGACTTTCCTTGCTTCTGGGGTAAGCACTCTGTTGAGGTGGCTCAGGCTTGGGTAATCCTGCTTCAAGGGAGTCCAGAAGATCTTCCTGGAGCTCAGGTCCTGCTTAAAACCGATGCACTAGATTCTGGTGTTCCTGTCCCCTGGCACATGGTTCCTGCAGCAGCAATGGAAGTACAGCCAGCAGAGAGAAGGGTTCCAGTCTAGTTAATCTTGGGTTCGATAGGTCCCACAAACTCATGGGGAGAAGTCGTCCTTTGCGGACTTCTCTAGTCGATGTCGAAATTGGAGCTTCAGCACTGCAGCTAGGCTTCACCGGGCAAACCAACGGCCCAGGAAGTGCAGCAAGCTTCTCTTCCAGTATCTTTCTTTGGTTCCTTCGTACAGTAGTCGACTCTGCCTTCCTTGCAAAAGACCTTGCCTTTTATGCAATTCCCTCCAATACATTTGCAGCATAGCTGTCACTCACACAGCAGGGTGGCTGTCCTCCAAGGAGAGCCAGCCAGCCAATCACACTTGGTTGCATTCCTGTAACCAACGAGACTAAGCACAGAGAGTTTGGAATTGTCCCTTGCTTCCTGCCCTGCTCGACATGCTGGAGAATCCCACCAAAGACAAAATGAACAAAGGGGCCAAACCTGGTTTGGCATGCAGAGTAATTCTCACAAAGGACCTTTACAACAAGAAATGGTTAAAAAAGAAGACCAGGCCCATTTTTGACAAACTTTTGACTGTGAACGCAATATGCAGTAAAAACACTCAATGGTAGGAAAAGGTAAACTACTGCCACCAGCCATTAATTGTAGAAAGGGTAACATAAACATGTTACATGAGAAGATAGACAAAAGGGGATACTAAGTAACCCCTCCAGCACCCTATTGTAAGAAAGTATGTGCTGGGTCTTTAAAGAGAGAAATGTAAGTAAAGTCAATTTCACTTTTCTGCTCTTGGAAACAGTAGTTATCCAAGACAAGGTTTTTAAAGGGGTAGTCCAGCTAAAAATGTTATTTAAAAAATAGATAGGCAACATTAAAAAAAAAATACTAGCACTTTTTTTTTTTAAACTTCTTATGTAAAATTTTGAGTTATTCAAGCTCAAAATTCGCAAAAGCAAGCACATGGGCGCATCCATTTTGTGAAATGGATGCCAGCCTGTGCTGGCTTTTGCTTTTGCGGCACTAATGAAGGAAAAGCCAGCCAGCTGTAGTAAACAAAAGCTTCCGCTGGGTGGCTTTTCCTTCATTGGTGCTGTACGCGGAGGACGGGGACCGGAGACCAGAGCAGGAAAGCTGCAGCTGAATCTCGGTAAGTGATATATATATTTTTTTTTTAAATAAGCACTAGCTGCGTTTTTTTTTCTAAGTTTTCCGGGCTGGAGGAGCCTGGAAAACTTAGAAATAAACCGCAGCTTTAAAAACGTTGTATTTATGTTTGCGGTCACTTTTGAAGCTACCGCACACATAAATACAACGTTATTGTGTTTGAAAACGCTGCGGTTTTTCTTTCCGAGTTTCTCAGGCTCCTCTGCGGTTTTTCTTTCCAAGTTTCTCAGGCTCCTCCTGCTCGGAGGAGCCTGAGAAACTCGGAAAGAAAAACCGCAGCGTTTTCAAACACAACCGCGTTGTGTTTCTGCCTGCTGTGGCTATCACTTTGGGTCTCCGGTGCTCCCACAGGGGAGCACCGGAGACCCAAAATGAAAGCCAAGGCAGGCAGAAACACAACGCGGATGTGTTTACATGCCGCAGTGTTTCTGCCTACAGCTGATTTCCCATTTGGGGCTCTCGGGCTCCCCATGGGGGGCCCGAGATCCCCAAATGGGAACTGCTAAATGCTGCAGTGTTTCTGCCTAAATCTGATTTCCCATTTGGGGCTCTCGGGCTCCCCGTGGGAGCCCGGAAAACTTAGAAAAAAAACTGCAGCTAGTGCTTATTTTTTAAAAAAAAATAAATAGCACTTACCGAGATTCAGCTGCAGCTTTCCTGCTCTGGTCTCCGGTCCCCGTCCTCTGCGTACAGCACCAATGAAGGAAAAGCCACCCAGCGGTAGCTTTTGTTTACTACAGCTGGCTGGCTTTTCCTTCATTAGTGCCGCAAAAGCAAAAGCTAGCAAAGGCGGGCATCCATTTCACAAAATGGATGCGGCCATGTGCTTGCTTTTGCGAATTTTGAGCTTCAATAGCTCAAAATTTTACATAGGAAGTTTAAAAAAAAAGTGCTAGTATTTCCTTTTTAATGTTGCCTATCTATTTTTTAAATACAATTTTTAGCTGGACTACCCCTTTAAACCTTAGTGCAAATCCAAAGGATTTCTCTGTGACCCTGGACTGAGGGTGCTGTGTGTCACCATGTAAAAAGATGATGCCTATGGAGTTTGTCAGACTCCAAAACCAAAAGAAACACAGGGTTCAAATCAAAGAAAAATACATGAGATAGTGGGAAAAGGTCTCACTCTCTCCAGGATAAAAGTGAAAAGTCCTAAAGTCCAGCAAAAGAGCTGGGTGTCTCTAAGGTAGAAGGGAACTAGCATATTTGTGAGAATTCTCCCTAATAGCCATGAAATAATTGGAGAATCGCTATACGGTAAGCTCAAACCGAGATATATCCATTTAAAAACAGGCAGACCTAATGACTAGGCTATGCAGAGATAACCAGCAATTGCGACAATACCTCTGCACAATTCGTCCAATTATGTAAGCCCTTGTGCGCCGTGTTTCCCCCTTATTGGCCAAAGCTAATGTTGCAAACTACCGCCAGCAACAATTCCCGCTGCAACGAGTCCGTGGACACAGACAGAAGTCTTCCAGGACTTAAATGATGAATGGAATGCTTGACATCGGAGACGGAAACTCGGTTAAGGATCTTAATGCATATATCCTGTTATTTCAGCGCGCACTTATCTCCTTTTAAACGGTGCAATCATGGGCAGGTGAAGTGGAACAAAAGTTGTGAATAATTTCATATAATGGGATTAAAGATAACATGCTTTCTGTGTAATGCTGCTTAGCGTTCGGATGTTCTGCGAAGAGATAATGTATAAACAGTAGCTGGAAGCACGTCCCTTTCCCCGGCTGTGGCATAAAGGCACAATGGAATGATACTAAAATATCTCCCTTTGATGGAAGTTGAGCCTAATTCTTTACATGAAGCGAAGTAGGAGCGAGGAGGAAGTGCCAACTGCATGGGAATTCAATGAAAGCACCACTTCCTGGTTCATTTGTTCAGCTCTGCAACGCTCATGGTAGAGTGTACTGTCAAAGAAAATGCAGTGATGAATATATGGCTTTATTTAACTTGATGCTGACAAACTATTCTCAAATAATGGCACCTGGAAATCATTACTGCCCTCCTATGGGCCAATCAGAGTACTCGGAATGCAGTCAATAACTACTCTTGTGGTCTGCATCTAGGCATTCAGATGTCAGAAGTAGACAGCACAGTAACCATTTCACTTAATTTCTCTGGATTTAAGAAACATCAATGCCATGTCCCTGAAAGGTTTCTTTCAACAAGATACGCCCTCTCTGCAAGTATATTTTTTCCCCATTTTTTTTCAGTGCACCTCAAGGTGAGAAGCTATATTTAATTTAACGTATAGCGAGATCGCTTAACTTTGCATCACCCCCAATGCGTTTTCATGTAAGCCAATCGATGTCCTCCAAGCTTACAATTAAAATGCTTGCACTATAAAAGAAAGCCTGTTATTTAATTACAACACAATGAAAACACATCTGATTTGCTAAGACGGTTTGTCCTTTTGTAGAAGTCATAAAGAGGGGTGCACTGTTCTTCTGCTTGTAGGCAATTTCTATGGATGAGTAAAATGATGACCATGAAGTGTATTCCTAAGAATGCAATGTAATTGGCAGGTCTTTGAGACTGATAGCAAACAGTGGTAATAGTAGCACAGGTTGTGGGCCTGTGTTAGAGGAGTACACATTGCCTGCCAATTAATTGTGGGAGGGTTTGTATCCAGCTATAATGCCCTCTCCTCGGTCTATAAGGCTGCATTATTGGGAAGAAACGTCATGGTCATCAGTTTACTTATCCATAGAAATTGCCTACAAGCAGAAGAACAGTGCACCCCTCTGTACGGCTTCTACGCATGCAAACCTAGCATTTCTAATCCATCAACAGAGAAAGACAATATGGGTCTTTAAATAGGGAAGGGGGATTAGATTGGCACCAAGCTGCAATCAGGTGAGTAGGTTGCACTATATTTTGAGTTTAGGTCTGGTCCAGTTTAGGTTAAAGGAAACCTACTTCGAATAGTGCCCAATGGTCATAGAGTGCTAGCACAGAAACAGCTGTGAGCAAGGGGATTTTTAGGAGCAAGGAACTCCAGATCAGTGGCTGTGCATACCGTTTGCCTATTCATGCCTCACTTAGCATGCGTGTGTGGACACTGTCCAGTTTAGGTGCGAGTCCTTATGCAGCCCACCCGCGCGATGATGCTTAGACAAACAGGGCCACAGGGGAAACAATGTCACTTTGCAGTATTCCAAGAGCAGGAAGGAGAAGGTTGGTGATGCAAAGGCACCATGGGTACCACCATCCTCCTCATCTTCTTCATCACCACCACCACATTTAATCAGGGAATCTGTTCTTTTACAAATAACATTCCCTATTCCAGTGCTCTTTCTGGATGTATCATAGAACCCTTAATTACTGAAGGGTGAACATTGTTGTTAAATTACATAATTCTCAAATGGTTTGCAAGACCTTTCTGAACCCATGTTAGTGTTTATTTGTAGCTGGCGTCCCTTGGCCCTCCCAATGCAGCGTGCCCTCATTTCTCGCCCTCATGTCGGGAGTAGTTGTTGTGTGTACTCTCTTCAAGTTTCTTCTAAAAATTTTAGAAATCTTTAATTGTTGTGTATTACAACTGCTCCAAGAGATTGCCCCCCACCCCGAGGCATTTCCTGACACAACTTTAAATCCCCTCCTTGCCAACAGGATTTCACTTTGAAAATGAAAGCTAGGCCCAAGACTTTTGTTTTACAGGCTTCTCAAACCTGTCAATCAATATTTAGTCGGGCTGAGCACCATGACCACCTAACAAGTTGAGTTTCAGCACCTAGGTATGAGGGGAGCCCAGAGGTGTAAGTCCTCCTCAAACGAATGGGTATTTATTAACATAGGTGGTGGCAAAAGGAAACCAACCACTGAAAATCATGCCAAGTGGAGGGTCTGGGGGAGGTAAGTGGCTTGGAGAAATTCAGACACTGTTTGCTCCTTAAACAAGTAATTATTTCCACAGAACATCTTGGAAAACCCTTTGTGTTACCTGGTGATCTGGTCACTGTATGTTCCTTGAACTAGCGGTGCTTTTCCTGGATGGACTATGGCATTTTGTAAGAGAAAGGAAACTCCTCATGGACTATATCTCGATTTAATGATATGCATTAAAATACACAAAAGTAGTCTTGCTCAGTTGGTCATAATTATCTGCTTTTTCTAGAAAGCTTTTAATAAAGAAATGTTACGAAAGATCTTCTGCAGAGGGAAACAATATTTCATACTAATGCATGTTCCTTTAAAATAAATACAAAGATTCAAGCACAGTAGGCAATGTATGGTTTACAAATACCCCTTTACCAGTCTTTGCGTTTCTCTTTATTTTTCTTCACAGAAATATTCAGAGCGAATATATTTCTCGCTGGTGGGAACATTTTTTTTCTTATTTTCTTACCCCAATGTATTTAATAAAATTGGATAGCCTGATCAATTGAGCATACCTGCTTTTTTGTCTGTTTAAAAGAGTGGTACACCTGCACAGTCATTATGCAGAATTCCCTTTCTGATCAAATTCCTTCAGATCCCATGGATCTTGGGCCTGTCTCTAACTAATGAATAAATAAGGAGTGCAGCATAACATGAATAGATCAGAGGATGTGTATCATTGGGTCCTGGTCTTACCAGAATGTGTCCTGCTTGGGATGAACAGCACCTGCACATCGTCGTATAATGAAGTTTTGCTTTTATCATTTTGCACTGCATAGTTTTGCATCCTTCCTTGAAACTGATTCTTCAATCTAAGAACAGGTGCCCCTAATATGTGATCTTCTAGGTCCTCACTCCAATAGTTTCTATTTGTCCGATAATGTTTTAACATCAGTCGATTCAGGGCCGACTTCCATTCCAACTCATGTCAATGTTCCCTCCAAATGCACGTTTTCATAGATTTATATAAATAGTTTTACAGAAAAGTTATAGTTATTCTTGCACATATTTAATACAGAAGGTCTATTCTCCCCTGTGTATCCTCTTGTGGCGGTCCATATGGTTCTGGGGAATTTGCTGCAATAATGTCAAATACTTATTTGCCTTGTAGTGAACTTGAAGACAAAAATAGCACACATGTGCAGGACGTTTCCATACAATTGACTGGTCCTGACTCGTTATACCCTGATATCTTGGTATCTCCAGAAGATGTTTCCCCCAACACTGTGATTTACCTATCCAGGTGAGCTATATTCCTGCACAAGGTTCAGCAGACTTAAAGGCTTGGCAAACCTATTGCCATTGATATTATGAGACATTCAAATAAACCTGGTCACCGGCCAGTATTTACAAGCTCACTGGCCCAAATAATGTATGAACTTCCAAAAAGATCAGTACATCTTCTTGATCCTAGAAATGCTGCTTCTTGCTAGTTGATTCCTACAGGTGGCATTTTGGGTCAGGCAGTTCATATTACAACAGAACCCCCTTAATGCCCGAATAAGCATTATTCTAAAAAGAACTAGCAGGAGAAAGTCATGAACACTTGCTCTCCACTTGCAAGTGCCTAGAGATCACAAGTTCTGCACAACCACTGTTAGGTCTCATGTGTACATTTTGTCAACCATGCATACAGGATAGAAATGGACACGTTAGGAGGAGATGTCCTAGCAGTGGAAGTACAAGTGTTGTAGCTGATGAGAAGAATGATAGACGGCAAGAGGGAGACAGGACACAGTGTGATCAATGCATAGCTGTGGAGTTCAGAGAGAGAGTGAGATGGGATCAGTTGAAAAGTGCTGTAAGGAGGAGGCTGGCTGGCGGGATAGATGAGGATGGGTATGCCTGACATCACAGTGGATGAGGGCAAGGAGAAGGTAGCAAAGAGAGGAAGACAGCAACATGAACACTTGTTAAAGAAGCAGCCTGGTCAGAGAGCCTGGAAGGCCTATACATCGTAAAGCAGCACATGTAGTGGGTGAGGAAGGATAAACGTGGGTGATGTAGAAGGGCAGACTGGCAAAGCAAGGCCACCTGTGAAAGTTCAATCAGCAGCTTCACATCAACGAAACAACATGCACAACCCATCGTGGCATGCAAAGCAGATAGACATCCATGTCCTCCACAACATCCCCGCATGGAATAACCTACAAACACATACTCAAACCATGCACCAACCAACAAACTCCCCCCCCCCCAGTTGGTTGGACACCACTGTAAAATGACCTCAAGACAATATGCAGCTGTTCATTCACCGACCAACATACCACACACCCTGTGCGAGACAGTTCCAGTAAGTAAGCATGTATCCCTGGGTGCACAGGAAGCACCTACAGGGATGACAGATGAACAAAATCTAGGGGGAGTGGACGATGTACCGCATGCGTGGGGCCACAATGTACACACACACCCTGCAATCATTCACAGTGCTGCATTAGATCAACAAGTAATGTAAAAAAAAGTCATGCAATACATCCAGTTATAGAGAGAGTACAGAAATGAACAATTAATAACAAGTGACCTGATTGGAGAACACAATAGCAGTTAGTCCGTCAAGGGGGACACAGGCACTTCTCTGTGAAAGACCTGTCCTGTGGAGTCAATGTACACAAATGTCCATAACTGTGTCACCAGAGGCAACGCCATGAAGCCTAGCAGCCGAGGATGTGTGGACCTGTCAATAGACGTGTTTGGAAAAGTAAAATGGCAAGTCATGTGAGCCGATAACGGAGTTGAGTGGGCAGTGGAACAGGTCAAAGATTAAAGTAGACAGGGAGTACACCTGCATGACCCCAGAGTAAACATGGGCAGGGGAAGTAGAAGGATGGCAGTAAGGAGACATTATCACCGCCAGTGTTGGAGAACCAAAATACACATAGTACAGATGCACAGAGAATACATGTTGTTAATTAGCATGTACAATGTCGGGAATGTTGTAATTGGCTAAAGTGTGACAAGTGATGCACAATCCTTTCCATTTTTTACATCAATCATGTAAGAGCATCCTCCAAAACAATGCACATGCATGCAAGTGGAATTGCATGTACACACACATGCATGTGGACAGACACACATCTTCAGTGACATTTACTGTGACTCAATGAATACACCCCTAGCTAGCAAGTATGTGGAATGCATGCACAGACTGTGGTGATCAATAATAAACACATAACACAATACACAGTGCACATCCTTACCTGCTGACAGAGCTGGCCTGAGTTGATTCCCTCATTACCTCCACCAGAAACTGAATCTCCAAGTTCATGAAAGGAGGGCCAGTGCCTAGCAGAATGCATGGGGACTAGCGGCGTGAAAGGGTACAGGGCGGACCTCCACATCACAGGGTGAATCAGGATTACTGCAACAATATGGGACACTGTATTTCGCCCTCTACAGTCGCTAATTAAGCAATATGCCCCGAGCGGCGCGGCATTACCAAGTGACGTAATGCCCCGGGGCCCATAGTTATAGGCCTGAGTGAAGAGGGAGGAAAAGGGAAAAGAAAAAAAAGAAAACGTACCTGAATCCCTAGCGGGGGACGATGACAACCTCCAGCCGTGTGGAGACTCGCAGAGGGGATGGCCCTGCTTTGAGCCTCCTCATTGGCTGAGGGGCTGCCACGCCCCCATGCCATGGACAAGGCGGCTGGAATCCGAGGGATTCTCAGCCAGGTTACGACCCGGCGAGAGCCAATCAGAATGTGTGTTGCATTCTGCATGACTCTCACGGGTACTAATTATGCATACCGCACATATGTGTCAATATTCCATCAACCCTTGTTACCTGCACATGCTATCCTGTCATCATGAAGGCAACCATGGTAGTTGACACCACTGTGCATGGCTGCATGTCCACTACTGCACTCATCATTCCTTTGAGAGGACATCAGCACACCTCTCAAGGAAATAGCAAATAAACAAAAAAACACATGCCTCCAGCCTAGACAGGGGTAAAGAAAAACATGAAAAAGGGATACATTCCAATCAAGGGGTGATAAAAATCAAAAATTGTGACCACAACGGCCAGGTAACAAAACAAAATAAATGTCCATCCTTGACTAGGTGCCGGGGGAGTCCACTCAGGAGGGGGAGGAGAGTGCATGTCAATATCCAGAGAAAAAAAAGAAAAAATGAAAAGTACCCTCCATGGGCTGAAGAATATCACGCCAACAGTGGTTCAGGAGGCGTGGGTGTGCTGAGCCCCCATCTTGTGGTTGACCTGCCGGTGGTTGTGGTGGTGTTCCCAATCCACAGGTTGTATACTAATTTGTGACCCTTTCACAATTGACCTCGGGAGAATTGACCTCGGGAGAATTGATCTAATTTAGAAGCAATCCAAAACCCCCCACAACTCCCACCCAATCCCCTTATATTATCAATAATCCAAAACCAACCCAATACATACATAAAATAACTAAAATAATATAAAGGTCAATTGTGCAGAAGGTCAATTAGGACCACTATAATTAGGTCAATTGTGCAAAAGGTAAATTGTATAAGGTCAATTTGGGTAATACCAATCCACACAGTGCCAAGCCCTGTTCTTCACTGGCCAGGGCCAGCCGTGACATGGATGCATGCGCCAGCACCCCAATGGCAGTGAGGTCTCGATGCACTGTCTCACGAATAGACACAGAGTCTGTATGCACACTTATTTTTGACACATCGAGTTGCTGCGTGAGTGTCTGCCCCAAGACAGCCAAATACTCGCTGAAATTTGTTCTTGTGGGAGAGAGTTCATCATGAGTTGCTTTCCTCAAGGTCTCCATCTCACGCCTCTGGGCCTCTCTATGTGCCTGAGTATCTCCATGCAGGGACTCCTGCAGACACCTCAGATCAGCCCATCAGCCCTTGATGTTGGCCTCCATGCCTAATCTGTGGGAGTGGTTTGAGGACTGCATGACCTGCAGGCATTGAACTTCCCATGCCGCTGGTGTGGTCATGTTCTTGGCCATTTTATACATTCCCTCTGCAATCCTGTCCAACACATTGTCATGTCGAATGGCGGCATGCAATATTTGCTTCTCCTACACTGTCTCTCCAGCCTGCACACATCCCTCATGTGTACTGGGCCAACGCCAGGCTGATGCAAGGGACCATACCCATTGCTCCGGTGCCCCTGTCATTGGCTGCAGGTCTGCAACCCTCTGTTGGACATCAGCCCCAGAACCTGATGCCAACTCATGGGATGGTGACCTTGCAGCTGTAACCACTGCAGACATGGGGATCATCACTGACTGGCCTTGTGAAGCCAGCTGCACAGCTGCAGACTGAATGGCCCTATCAGGTCTGCCCATGGGGGAACTCACCTTCTTCCTGTATTAGGCAAACACATTGGTTCTACATCCAAATTAGTTGAGTCAGAAGAGTCTGAGGAGGCCACAGCACGACTGATGATCATCTGAAGCACCAGTTTTACATAAAAACTGTAATACACAGTGGGTTTTCATGGCGAACGACAACACAGCCTCCTCTGGTGGTCTGATGTACCAACGGCTATTCTTCCTCTTCCTCCTCCACCTCTGCATCTGGTGCATCCTCAGCTGCACACGGACAGAGAATGGCATATTTAGTCTTGTGTCTTGAGAAAAAATACACATGTGCATCAAAGTACAGACTGATGCAAAATAGCAGGACACACACGCATCTGACATTGTGACTTTCTACACTATGAGCTGTAAGTCATACATGTATGGGTTTTTGCTCACATGTGGTACCCCGCCGCCCGGATCCTGTCCATGCTGTCAGTGGACACATTGACGTACATTGACGTACAAGTGTGGCATACACATGGATTGATGGTCCATGCAACTGTCATGTCAGCACATAACCCAGGGACAAGTACTGCACATGGAGCTTTATTATGGTGCAGGCCATCACATGGCATCAGTCAGGCATCCAAGTCCACAGATACTACCAATGTCAGGCGATGGCAACCCACATCTCATACAATGCAAACTGCTACTGCACATTATGGGTGTACGTTGAGCACCATATTTGTCCTTGCCATGTGTGTCAGCAACAAATTGGTATCCCCTTGAAGCAGCACTACGCCAATAGTGCCTTAAATAGTGAATTGGGAAAGTTGACATATGCATCTACCAGGACGGTGCCATAATGTACACAATATATATAGCATGCATCAATCACAGAGTTATTCTCAAATGCATTGCTTGACAGTGACACATACCCTTTCTACACCACCACTACATGGGATTCCCTGGCTGCAGTAGAATGCAGATGTCTGGACTGTCAGTAGAAGCATTCCCCTGCTCATTTGGTCACGCCCCACTGATGATGCTGATGAGGTTGTCTCCGTACAGATGTGGAGCCTATGCGACAAATCCTGAGCCATCTCATGTCAAGTTGCACATCTGCCAGTCAAATGATACATTTTCACATGTGAGTTTCTTGAGCCTTGCTGTACATATTATCCTTCTCCTTAGCTCCCACATTCTCAGATATTCGCCACGTCACACAAACGCATTCCTGTTCGACATGAATACATTGCAGGGGCTTTGACTGCTATGCCTTCCTACCTGACTCCCTTCATTAATTGATGTTTACATTCTACTACTATACACACACATATTGCATGTGACATTGTCCAATCACTGATGTCTTGGACTTGTGTCCTCCTCGGGCATTCACCTTCAGTGATTTGAGGCCATTGCAATGAAACATGTGGAAAATGATACGTAACGTTGCATGACATTGCTTTACTATGTCACATGTACATGGTGCATTCACAGTGTAGCTGGTGCTACATTCTGCTGTCCTGTTGCTGTGCAAGTGAGTTTGATGTACCAGGGTGTCCAGTGATTAGCGGACATGGGTTCTGCAGCAGTGCCCCCATTTGTTCAGGCTATGGGAGAATATGTGGTCAGTGTGCTTCATGTTGTAGTTCTGCCAGTGGAGTTCAGGTAGGTTGGTCAACATTCGACTGGTAGAGGTGTAATGAGGCATGGCCAGGTTGATGTGGTTTTGAAGGTAATGGGGCTGGTAGGTGGTGTTAGGACCTGAGAGGCTGCCTGGGGGTAGTGTCGGAGCTAAGGGGGGTCTGGTGCTTGATGTCAGCGCCTTAGGGTCTGCCTGCGGGCAGTGTTGGAGGTGAGGAGGGCTGGTGGGAGGTGTCAGGACTAGAGGGCTGCCTAGGGGTAGTGGTATAGGTGAGGGGGGCTGGTGGGTGGTGTCAGGACCTGAGCAGATGCCTGGGAGTAGTGTCTGGTGGGTGGTGTCAGGCCTACCTGGGGGTAGTGTTAGAGGTGAGGGGGCCTGGTGGGTGGTGTGAGGCCTGCCTGGGGGTGGTGTCAAAGGTAATGGGTCCTGGTGGGTGGTGGCAGGCCTGCCTGGGTGTAGCGTCAGAGGTGAGTGGCCTGGTGGGTGCTGCCAGGCCTGCCTGGAGGTAGTGTCAGAGGTGAGGGGGCCTGGTGGGTGGTTTCAGGACCTGAGGGACTGCCTGGGGGTAGTGTTGGAGGTGAGGGGGCCGGTGGATGGTGTATGGACTTGAGGGGGCTGCTGTGCAGACAGGGTATGATTCCAGCAGTTTGAGGACTTTGGGAGTGGGGGGATGGTTTGCAGGTTCGCAGGGGTGCAGCCGTTACCTAGGTGGGTAGGTGGGACCTCGCGCGGAGTAGCTCGGGTGCTGCCTTTACTTACGTGGGACCCCGTACAGAGTAGCTGGGGTGCTGCATCTCCTTATGTGGGACCTCGCGCAGATTGGCTGGGGTTCTGCCTTTACTTACGTGGGGACTCGCGCCATTTGGCATTGGTGCAGCCTTTTTTACTTACGTAGGACCTCGTGCAGAGTAGCTGGGGTGCAACCTTTACTCACGTGGTGCCTTGCACAGTTTAGCTGGGGTGCAGTCTTTACTTATGCGGGGCCTCGCACAGTTTAGCTAGGGTGCAGCCTTTACTTACCTTGGACCTCACGCAGAGTAGCTGGGGTGCAGACTTTACTTACGGGGACCTCGTGCAGTTTAGCTGGGGTGCGGGATGTTGGGTCAGAGGTGGACGCCAAGGTTTGCGGAAAGGTTGGTCTATGGCAATGTTTTTGGTTTGCGTGTGGGGCGTGCTTTGGGTGTTCCTCGCACTGCTCAGTTTTCTTTGTGGGTCGGGTTGAAAAGCACATTTGAATCCATGAATACACATAGCACGTGTTGGAAAAAAAATGTGCGCGTAGGGCCATGTAGAGTAGTTCTCATCATGCATACTTTGTGGGATCAATACACACTTTTCCATGAATCAGGCCCTATCCGTGCATGCTAACTGTTCACTGTTAGCACAAATGTTATTCTGGTAAAAGCTAGGTAGCAAGGGCTGTTCTCCCCTGTAGCAATCGCATGTATGCTGTGACCATTAATGAGGTACAATGTTCCCTTGAAGAAATTATGTTAGACGTGTAGTCAAATTATGTAGCACAGATCTCTTTAAAAAATTGAATATCTCATGTATTACTAACATGTGTATGCTGTTATGAAATTGTTGTAATTCGAAAATGTGGTCACATGATGGCGTTTAACATTTTTTAAAGCAAAATCCTAAATGAAAGTGTTCACAAAATGCACAAAATAAAATAAATATATGAAATGAGTCCTAATGTCCATTGAACCCCTGATAATATGTAAAGCACTTGGCACAGAGGAACATTCCTAAGTATATTTTTAAAGCCAAATCTCATTTTTGAGCTTTTCTAATATACTTCATCTTCAATGCCCTCCTTAAAGGAGCACTATTGTTATCAATCGAAAGGTGAAGAGTTTGTAAGAACCTTTCAGATGTAAAACAGTGCCAATTGTTAATTACAATCGCTTTACTTTCTTGATGGCTGGGCTAACACATTGGCACAATTACTGCTGGATCGGGTCCAAACCTAGTTTATGAGAAAATCAACCCACAGAGCAGGATGTTTTCTGCGAGGGACTATTCACACTTGCACAATGCTTCGGATCATTCATTCGAAATATGTGTTAGCTATCTATAAGTATCCTCTCATAGTCAAACTCTGTTGGAAAGGGTTGACCAAATGAAGGTCATCTCTGTATATTGTAGGCATCAAAATCCTGATTTACCCCAGTCCACCAAGAAAACAGACACAATCATATAAGCGCAGGTCCAGTTTAGGCAACAAAGATCAACAACTGTGCCATGTGTAGTGGAATGGATCCAGAGTGTCTCGCACCCCTTCATCATTTAATCTATTTCTAAATGATGTGGATTCCTTTCGTTCCAGTGGTTAATAAAGTCAAATACAAATGTTACACTTTGGGGACTCCCCTTTCCATAAACATCAGCGAATGTCCTGTGCTGTATGGTTCCTCTTTCAGGTCTACCGTGATCACTAGGGGCGTACCATCATTGAAAAAGAAATCCATGAATCTGCTCTGTGTGTGTTGCCATAATACATTGAGAGGGACATTTGTAAGCAGGGCAATAACACTTATCAACCTCTTTTATCATTGACTCTTCCATGTACACTCCATGGTTTATGTGGTGCCTCATTTTATGAGAGAACGTTGGCTTGCGCTCACTTTCTATTGGCAAATCTGAAAATGCAACAGTGAGTGATAATGCAGCGGCAGTAGTTTAAACATACACATTTAAAACAATATATATATCTTTTTTGCCTTTTTAAAGCGTTCATGCAGCCCGCGGGCATCGACACACTGTTACAGGAATTGTAATTTTTTTTAGTTGCGTATTTTTTGGTGTATCTTAGTTGCGTATTTATAACGCGCTTAAATATCCAGAGGTTTCTAAGCGCAGACCCGGGGTTCGAACTGTGTTGCTTTGTGTTGTCTTGCTTCCCAGGTGAGTGTGTTGCCGCTGAGCTATCATCCCGGGAGTCCTGCAACCATTTATGAGATATGAGGATTACTCATTTCTGGATTAGCATTGCAGTGTAAATTCAGTTTGGTAAATTATCATTCGAGCTTTCATTTTCCACGTCCATTGCCTTGCATCAATAAAAATGAGCACACTGAGCAACAGATAAGTGATTGCTAAAAAAACGATTCTGGTTTGGGTAGTCATCGAGTTTAATTTTTTTATTTTATTTTTTTATTGAAACTTCAGTCTAACAATCACAACTTTACAGTTGATCAAGCATGACTTTTGTTACAGAAGCCATTTCACATCTGGACAACATCAGAGATAAGAGGAAGAAGAAAAGTCAGTTAACTCTTATCGCATGATTTCCACTTTGTACTCAATGGCCGTAGACAGTAAAAGGTACAAACAACAGAGAAACACAGAAGGATTGGATAAGCAATTAAACAGGTATGGCGACAAGAATCAATCAAGAATGCTCACTGTCAATCGATACTTGTGGACTCCTCTTCAGGAATGAATCTAGATAATTCACTACAGCACAGGTTAAATTTATATCATGCCCTGCAGTCACACGTCCCCACCAGTTTGCCATGTCATCATCCTGGGGGGCGTACGAGTTTAATAATGGTTTCGGCGCTAGAAGGTAATCACTGTACATCCTCCCTTACATGGTAACGAACCACTGTATAACATGGATGGCCAACAAGCAGAATGTCATTCCTCAAATTGGCGAGACTGAGTTTAATTTTCATCTTCAAATAATCAAAGGAGAAATGAGGTTCAAAACAGGAACATTTGCCAACAAAACAAAAACAAGTGGCTATCCTAGCAACATAGAAGATGTCCCATGTATATTTAAAAAATGCATAGCCGAGGAGGAGATGAGATTCAAGAGGAATTATGGAGATGTGCAGAGCTGCATTGCACACCAAGCATTCTGATTGGCTGAGGAAGCCGGAATTCTGAAAATGGTGCTAATTTAAGGTCACAATTGGGATTTGCTCTTTAGCCACACTAAAAGGCGAATTATGTTTTAAGTAAAAAACTTAAGCAAGTTCATTTGCTCTTACTTGGATGGTGAGACACTATTTTTCTGTTCTTTTGTCCTTTTATATGACAGATTGAGGAAGACACGGATGAAACTGCATGTATCTTGTAGGGCACAGACATGGGTCAGCACCTTCGAGTCTATGTGACAAGAACTGCATTCAGTGAGTTAGCTTGATAATTTAAGCACTTACCCCTGACGTCTGCGTGCAGCATGCAGCACACAGTGTACAATCCCTGCACGGTTCATTCATTCACTAATCCTTCTGATGTCAATAAATGGAGTAACCATACTGGTTTGGAGTTTGAGAGGTGTATGCAGAAGGGGGAAATTGTTAGTGGGCTAGGTTAGTTGACATGTCTATCCTGAATTGAGGCATTGGGCCTGCGTAGTATCCCCAGATTAGGTGTGGGAGCACCCCTGTGCCTCTGTCCTGATCTGGGCCTGTCCAGCATTCGAGGTCCCTTTCACATCTGGCCCCCGCCTCCACTAGCCTCCCCCATAACCCCACCTGTCCTCCCTTCCTATTCATATGGCCAGTGCACCTGCCAATGTCCACAACTCGGCTAGTGTGGTGATTTCCCATATCCCGACAAATCCATAACACTGTGGTACCTAGTAGCAACTAAGGGGCGAGTGGGGATGTTGGGTGGGTGTCGCCTTTGTTCCACACTACCCGGTGTAACCCGTCCAGGTGTCGTGGGAGTTTCTCTGTTGGTTCTGGGAGCTGACAGGATCCTCTCCAATTTAGTCATCCCTTTTCCTTTCTGTTGTTTCAGTTTTCAATACGAGTCTGTGGTGTTGAAGAGCCAGGTTTTTAATAGTTTCCTGAATTTTAGGTGAACTTTAGTGTTTCTTATTTCTTTTGGGATGTTGTTCCAGGTTTTTGCAGCTAAGAGGTAGAAGGAGATGCCTCCAAGTTTTTTCTTAAGGTATGGTTTTAGTTCCAGGTGGATTTTGTTGCTTGATCTGAGGAGTCTCGTTGGCTTGTAGATTGTTATTTTCTGTTGTATGATATGATATGATATGATATTTTATTTGTATTGCGCTCTTACACAAGTGTTTCTAGGCAAGGGAGAGGAACAAGGGAGAACACAGCACAACATAAAAACGATCTTACTAGGCCCAGTGACAATGGGAACGGACAAGTGCATGGGAAAGGGAAAAGGGAAAAGTGCATGGAAGGGGGAGAGTGGAAAGTGCAGAGCCGGGGACGCAGATAAATAAAATAAATAAAAATAAATAGAAAATGAAGGCAAACTGTGGTAATGCAGCCAGCAAGTGGCAAGTGCTGTGTTTAAGGCAGCAGACTGGGTAAATCTGAATAAGTGCAGAGAAAAAAGAAAAATCAGAGGGGGCTGTATGGGTACAGATACAGTCCCCAGTGCAAGGGGTGGCCAGGAGGCAGTGCAGGCAGGTGGCAGGGTGAGCAGGTGCCTGGGCCCAGGGGACAGAGGGTGGCCAGGTGCACAGTGCCAAGAGAGCAGATCAGCAGGGGAGAGGGGGAGCGAAGGCAGAAGCAAAGAGGAAGGTTTTGAGGTGCTTCTTGAACCGGAGATGGTTCTCCTCAAGTTTTAGAGTGGCAGGGAGGCTGTTCCAGAGTGAGGCCCCAGCCGAAGATAGAGATCTACCCCCAGCTCGTTTCTTTGAAAAACGATTGACCCGGAGGAAGGTAGAGGTAGAGGAGCGAAGAGCTCGAGAGGGGAGGTATTTGCGGAGGGATAGCTGAAGGTATTTTGGACCCAGGCTGCAGAAAGCCTTGTAGACAATGCAGAGGGTTTTGAATTTAATCCTTGCATCCACTGGGAGCCAATGGAGAGATTTCAGAGCTGGAGAGATACGATCCCAGGGCTTGAGGCCAAGGACAAGTCTTGCAGTCCTGTTCTGGATAAGTTGTAGAGGGCGGAGAGTAGAGGCAGGTAGATTTAGAAAGAGGCTGTTACAAAAGTCCAACCGAGAGAGAACCAGAGCTTGGGAGACAGTGAGCTTCTGAGGGAAGGAGAGGAAAGGAAGAATACCTCTGAGGAGGTGCAGTAGAAAGTTTGAATTTTTAGAGACCTCAGAGATATGGGCCGAGAACGAAAGTGTGGAGTCAAAGATGACCCCAAGGTTCTTAGCCTCGCAGGTAGGGGTAGGAGGAGGGCCAAGGGAGGCCGGCCAGAGGGTGAGGGAAAAGGATGGAGATGGTGTGCCGATGAGGAGGATCTCAGTCTTGCTTGCATTCAGACAAAGTTCATTGGCGGCACACCAATCTTGAATGGCAGTTAGGCTGGGGGTCGCATAACTCGTTAGCATGGAGGAGTCTGAAGTGTAGAAATTCTGCTCCTTGTCCACTGATTGCCTTGTCCGTTATGCACATTGTTTTGAAGGTGATGCAATGTTTTACTGGGAGCCAGTGTAGTGTTTTTAGGGCAGGAGTGATGTGGTCTCTTCTGGATAGTTTGAGTAGTCTGGCTGCTGCATTTTGGATCTGTGGTATTTTCTTCATGCATGGAAAAAATACACTTTGCTCTGGTGCGGTGCAAAGTGTATTTTTGTAGTGCAAAGTGAGTTTGCATGGCAAAAAGACACTTTTCACTGTTCTATAAATCAGGGTGTTTTTTGGAAGTGAAAAGTCACTTTGCACCGTGCCCCTTATAGCCCGATTCATGGAATTATTTGCATGGTTCAAAGTGACTTTGCACTGCCGACACAAACCCTGATTCATGGAATTGTGCAAAGTGTATTTTTGCAGTGCAAAGTCAGTACAACGTCATATTTGCAGTATAAAATTACTTAGCACTGACTTTGCCCTGCAAAAATACACTTTGTACAGTTTCATGAATCAGGGATTGTGTTAGCAGTGCAAAGTAACTTTTCAGCAGTGCAAAGTCACTTTGAACTGTGCAACAAATAAATTCCATGAATTGGGTACTTAATGTCTAAAATTTGATATTCTTGAATGTAGTTTGCGCTTTCAGTGAAAAACCTTTGTAAACAGTGTGGCGAGTTCCCCAAACTCCCCATCCTAACGTGTGAGTAGAGGACCGCTAGTAACAGGGTTAGTCTGTCCACTAACCAATTTGCCTCTCTGAATTTGGACAAGGTGGGATCCAGCAGGCTTGCTATGCATTGTGAAACATGTGGTTGCCTCATAGGATTTTGATGGGAAAGAGTGAGCCTTCCTGATGTACAGGTCCCAGAATGCCATGAAAACCTGTAAAACAGCCCTGGAAACCCGAGCTGTGTTATATCCATTTGATTGTTATCAGAGCAGCACACCTGCTGCATTGTTGGAACGTCAATGAACACAGAGTAACCTGCTACTTGGAAGGAAGCCATATACAGGAGGATTGCTTGCATTGCACTCTGATGGTCCCTACCTAACGTCAGTTCCAGAGAGAAAGAGCCTGTGGTCGAAGTGTATGAAAAGAATAAGTAGTGTAACTATGTTCCCTACTGGCATGGCCCCGCTCCACACGAACCACTTCGCCACACCCCCTCCCACGCACAATACAAATCCCCAAAAACGTCTTCCTACACTTTTATTTTAAAACAAAAGCATTCCAGAACGGTTCATTTTTTTTTTTAAATCATTTTTTTTTAAATAAATGTATAGAAACAGTAAAACCTAATAAAAAAAAGGGGAGTAGTACTGCTCCCAACCGCTCCTGCCCACAGGAGGAACTGTGCAGACTTGAGGTTTTCACGCTTGCACGGAGAATCACACTAACATTCACTTGGCCGCCTACCTATCATTAGTGAAAGACATTAATATTAACATAATGAGTTGGAGTAACACACACACGGGGGGAATGAGGTACAGGATGTTTCAGACCGTCCGGAAATACAGAATCTGCTCTATATTCAGTCTTGTTCACACTTAACATTGATGCAGACAAAAACTTGGAGAGTGCTCTTTTCCTACTTGACACCTCATTTGCTTTTGACACTATTAGTCACCAGTAAAAAGACTAAAGGACAATGAAATGAAAGAACAGCTGTATAATGGATCGCCTCCTTCCCCAAGGACAGAATCAATTCACCATAAAGGGGCCTTAAAAATGGCAGCATCACCATCGAACCAGCAGAGTTCTCCAGGGATCCACACTCTCACCTCTTCTATTCAGCATCTACAGGACACCCATACTAGACCTCATCAACGGATGTGGCATCAAGTGCTACACAACTACATGAATGTCAGATACATTGTCTACAAACCTGAGACGAATCTGATAACAAATGCCATCGATATTAAAATGTCACACATATTAAAATATGCCTTGTACAAGTAGGCACATGGACGGCACCAAATATGCTAAAACTCAACCCTAACAAATCTAAACTTATGTGCTGCATTCTAAAACTTCCAACCCCAACACAATACCTTAGCCTGACATAATGGGCCATGGCCATCATGGTTAGGAATCTTGGAACCAAAATGGACAGCACAAGCACACTTGCACTGCATGTCAGAACCATCATCAGCAGCTGTTTTTTTCCAATTCTGCATTCTAAGCCACATATTACCTTCTCTAACATTCACCAAATTAACACTGGGTGTGGTTTCACCAGTATTATCCAGTTTAGGCTTTGCTAACAGCCTCTACCTCAGTCCCCTGGACAATGTGATGAGAACACGACAGTTTCCTAAACACAGTAATAAGACTGTGGGGGTTCATTACGAGGTGGGTGGTGCCGCTAATCCCTTACCGCCCTACTACGAGGTCCCTTAGCGGGTCCTTTCCTCAACGCCTGGTATTACCAGGCATTATGGAAGGGACCCGTCAAGGGACTTCAGAGCTAGTTATTAGCTCCATCCCCATTTCCATTGAGCCCTATAGGGGCTCAAATGGGAATGGGGAATGGTTCCTGGAATGGGGACTTACTGGGTCCTCCAAGGTCGGAATGACCCGGTAAGTCCCTATTCCGGGAACCCGGACACGGAATGCAGTAAGGGGGTAGCCATGGCGCTAATAGCCGCATGGCTACCTCCAACCTCGTAATGACCCCCTGTGCCACAGAATGAAGAGATCCAAACATATCACACCAGCACTACATATTTTCCGCTATCTGATAGTTAAGAAAAATATTAACTTCAAAACCTTGGGCATTGCCCATACCATGGAAGCCCCCTCAGCTTCCTTCCTTAAGATGAAACTTCCAGCCCTACACTCATTCTCAAACACTAGGGTCCAGCTATGCTCTACTTGTCCTAGTCCCCAACATCAATAAGTTATCATATAGTGGATCCTCACTCACATTTGTGAGCAAAGAACTCGGAAACACCCAACCTAAACATCTCCACCTTGAAGTGAACCAACTGATGTTCAGGAAACAGCTCAAGACTTGTCTCTTTAACCAACTTCAAAGATATGAAAGAAAATTCCTCATGTCATGCAAACACATTATATTGTGAGAGCAACCCCCTTTCATCCATCAAGTGAAGAGCATTCACAACCAGATCCTCACTGTTTATTATGAATTGGTGCTACCTGGAAAAATAACATGTAAATAAAATATTACTTTAGACATTCACATTGGAATACTCTTAACTACCTAGTGGGAATCCCAGCTGATCTGTAGTCTCGAGTTGTGTGAAATTGAACTGCACCAGAATTTCTCAAATAAATCTACAAGTGAAAGCCAGAAAGTGACAGTATCCCAACTTCTCATCATCCACCCACACTTCTCATCCCTTAACTAACTCCTCATATACTGAAAATCTTGCAACCTTACACTTCACTTACTCCAACAAACCCAACAATGCAGGTGTGCTTAGCATACTCCAACCCTACCCTTCTTCTATCAAAACCCACAATCTCAAGTGATGCTTCGCAGCAAATGAACTGCCATTATGGCTAACTTGCCCTCAGAAAGAACACAGAGTTTTCATATAGGCACGCAGGTAGCAGGAAATTTCAACGAGCAAACATCAACAGTACAGGCTTTCCACATCTGCCTTTCCTGCTGTCCGACTAACACCCTACAATCTGCTTCCTTATAGAGCCATGCACAGGGAATCAACTTTATTAGGAGAGGGGTGCCATAATCAACCACCTACATTACTTTACCGATTGGGAATCAGAGGGAGAACAAACCACCTTGTGTGGTAGTATAAAATGGAATTGTGGAAAGATTGAAATCAACAGCATCATCACTCAGGGGCCTGTCATGTGAAGATACCTACCAAAGAACCACAGACCAAAACAATGCCCCAGAGAAGGACTGTTGGAAACGCTACCAGCAAGCTAGGTCCAGGAGGGACCTCTTAAGAGGTGACAGTGAAGTAAATGTCACTTGCCACCTGCTGAGCACATTACAACAAACTCAACTCCTGGCAGGGGAGGGTATGAAACAATCACAAGTTCCAAAATGGACTTGCCAAGAAACTGGAACGGTGTGAAGTTTCAGAAAATAACAGGATGCAGCACCTGGGTAAACGCAAGGACTAGTATGTCTAATAGAGATTTTTGGGAAGCCTGAAAGATCCGGAATTTATGAGTGACCTGGTGGGGAACCAAACCTGATACAAGGTCCAAGACTGCCCACCCACAATCCCTGAAGGGGAATCAATGACATGTAGGACCCGTGGAAATTCAAGGTGACGTCAAACAGAAACTTTTGAAAGTCTGTGAAACACATGTGGGGTGAAGTCCTGAGAGAGACTGAAAGAGTGGTCCCCTTTTGCACTTCTAGTGAAACATTAGATATTTTCAATGTTTCTAGATATTCAACTATTTCAATTGAATATCTAGAAACATAAACAAAACACATATATTTCCCATCATTATCATTATGAGTTTATTACAAGAACATAGGTTTGCGGGAGTGTGGCCATATTGCCTTTATTGTCCCCTAGATGTACAGTTTAATAGTCATAATCTAGTCAATCTTTATTGAATTTTGGTGGTGCAGTTATTTCTGAAACTTGCAGGACTGTTTGTATACATCTCGAAATACAAAACATGGAAGCAGATCATATTTGGCACTATAGATTGGGGGACGGGAGGGCGTGGTATTCACAACTCTGCTCCGCTGCTTGCTACCACATTTACAGATAAATGCTTAAGAACAAATAGCAGTATTACAGATTAAGATAAAGCAGCTCAGTGACTTCATCATTAACAAAACATAACACATAAGTGGGAGTACACAGCGTGGCCATACGATGAGTGACCTGGTATGCCTTAGTCTGTTAATTAAATACTACTTCTAACTCCTGAAGTCTCTTTCAGTTATTTGGTAACTTTTGGAATTAAGTCTAATAGATTCTCAAAATGTATAGTTATTAACATGGGCTGTGACCTCAATAGTGCTACCTTTAACTTCTCTGCCCTCTTCCTTTTAACAAGCCATAATGTATGAAACTGTTGTGTACCTGTCTCCAATATGAAATGTATGTCGTCAGTAAGCATTGACACTATTTGTTTTCACCTCTCTTCTCCATGAAACAACTTTCCACTTAATGAAATACTTGCAGATCTGCCACCCAACATGTCATGTTTCCTACTAACACTACCAGTCCTCTTGTTAGTTTCCTGATACATTACAAATAAGGTGGTTTTAGGGCCATAACTTCCAAATTGAATTGAACCAATACCTAACCATAGGTCAGATGTTATCCCTGGTGCACTTGTAAAGTATATTGCAACGCTTCTGGGAGGTCAAGTCTCCCACACATATCGATGCATCACTCAATCCCAGTTCCATCCACCCCAAGGGCATGGCACAAAGTTGCTGGTAGGGACTACATCCCTTTCATTGACCTCCTCGTCTTGAACATGAATTTTCAATATCTACAGCTCTATCCACTGTACTACCAGAAGTTTCTCCATGGCCACAATTCTTCTGATAAACCTGAATAATGTCTTACGGCACTTGGCAAGAGGTTGCTCGGGATATCTTCATGAATGCCAAAGAGCTCAGAGTTCAGAAAATCTAGCAATTCTTCACAGCCAATGTCCCACTGAGGTTTCTGCCCAGATGAGACTATTTATTTTATTAACTGATCTATCCCATCTCGGATGATTGTACCGAGAGTCCCAAAACACTTCAGCTCTCTGATATTGGTGTCTGTGTTCTGTACTGGTGAACTGTGCCTCAGAGATAAGTCCTGTCACTCTTTCTACTGGGCCCAAACGACTGACTGAAGATTTACCCTGATAAATACCCCAAACTGCAAGAGCAGTATTAGGCCTATTCTTCCCTTTTCTTCCTCCCTCTAAGGACCTTTCCCTTCAGTTGCTGTGGCTTTATGGTGGCACTCAACTGAGGTTTCCTAAACACGGCCGTTTTGGTACAATTAGGGAGTTGCATTGTGACCGGAAATGTAGACAAACTAATGCTGAAAACCAATGGGGCAAGAGAGGCGTGTAGCACAACAGACCAAACCTGACCTACCTACCTCATTGATGGGCTTGTACACCAGTGACTACTGAGATAACTCGGTGCTATTGTGGAACTCTGCAATCTCTAGGGTCTGAGATGCCATTAGCTGTACTAACATACACATCCTGTTCTCTTGCTCATTGTTATACTGACATACAGAATGAGAGATATTAGAGTACACTCTTATCACCTCATTGTCATTCCTATAATTCAATCTTGAAACTAAAAAAATACAATTCAGTGGAGGAATTTTAACCTTTTCCAAGAACTATGCTTTGGTCTACTGTGCTACACCTGCACGGCAAAATCACTCTATGGAAGCCCAGTGGAAACTCTGCTATTCAACACTCTCATTCGAGTTCTGCAGCCTCACAATCACTAAAGGTGATTCATATTGGTCTTTAATATCTGTTCCTTCCCTATCCCAGAGTGCAAAACAGAATAACAATAGTGTATTAAATATGAAACAGGAGAGGGCATAGGATAAACTTCAGTTGGTTTGGCAGTATCAGTACAAGTTAAAGCATTTCCCCTCCAAGCTGTTGGACTAGGTTTCAGGTTCCTAGATTTGTGATCTTGCAATACATCCAGAAAGTAGTTCTCATCTGTTATTCAATTCAGGACAGCTTCAGAAGGGTAAGGGATATGACATAGTGCACACTCAGCTGGCCTTGGAAGGAATCCAAATAATAATTCCACCTGACACTGCCAACTGCCCAAAAACCCATAGTTGCCCCCGTGACAGCTCACTGTAAAACTCATGTGTTACAAGGTCCAACTCTAAATCTCAGAAGTTGTTATCACCTCTGAGAGGGTAAATCCATTTCTTGTTCTAAATTGGGTGGGAGAAACGTATTGTAAACCTTCTAGACAGGGAAAATAAGACAAGTTAACAAACAGAAAGAGTAAGATGAGGAACCTTCAACTTAATATGGACATGCTTTTCGATTCATACAGGAGGGGCAACCTTTTTCATTAGCCCAAGCAGATCAGACCATCACCTTAATAGCAGAGTTAGTTACCAGAATGATCTGGAAGGATCCATGCCAGTGTGGGGCTAATGCTGTCTTTTGTTTATGCATCTTTAACAGAACATAACATGGTCCCATGGCTGTAGAGTGTGGCAGGGTTATCTCATCTCCTTCTTCAAGGCACATATACATGGAACTAATAAAAAGAATTGAGGACCTCACCTAAGAAACTACAGGCAAGGGTATCTGACAATTTACATCCCCTGTCTGCCAATTTTGACAATTTATTTTGTTTATTAATAGATTCCTTTTCTCCATTCCTCCTGTTGAATGTGGGTGGTGTGGGCAGTGTACGTTGTATTCTACATTCCAGTCTGTCAAAATGTCCTTAACTATGTTATTAACAAAATGAGATCCCTGATCTCTATGGATGATAATAGGAATCCCAAATCTTAGCACAAAATCCATGACTAGACATTTGACAACAGTAATGGAATCAGAACTTCTGTGTGGATAAGCCTCCATGCTATCAGAGAACAAATCCAACACAATTAGGAGATATTGCCAATTGTTGCAAAAGGGAAGTTTCAAGAAATCAATCTGGAGATTAACAAATGGTCCTTGAGGAATGATGCCCAGTGTAGTGGAGACTGACTTTCTGTCATTATTTTGTAGGCACACAATGGACATTTCACAATTTTTGCAAACTCAGATCCAAACCAAGTTTTGCAAAGGTAGTGGGCGCCCCTCTCTCGAAAGAACAGACTTGATAACCTGTTCAGTGGTTATTAACCACTTGAGAGTTCGCAGCCACTGCTTTTACTCACTGTGCCTTTCACAGATGGGGAATATCCATTTGCATATCAGTCTTTGTCCTGCCCAAGGGCAGTCCAGCACCGAAATGCAATGGCAATTCCAACCTGAACGAGTGTACCACCAGCAACCCCATACACGTGTTTCACCCTTGTTGGGGATCATCAGTGAGGTGAAGCTGATGCCTCTCTAAGCACAGTGAGAGGGAGACCATGTCTGGTTTCCCCCAGGAGACCTAGGGTTACCAATCCCAGGTTCCTTGAAAAATAGTTTTGCAAAGGTAGCGGGCGCCCCTCTCTCGAAGGAATAGACTTGATAACCTGTTCAGTGGTTATTAACCACTTGAGAGTTCGCAGCCACTGCTTTTACTCATTGTGCCTTTCACAGATGGGAAATATCCGTTTGCCATTTGCCACCAGCAACCCCATACACGTGTTTCACCCTTGTTGGGGATCATCAGTGAGGTGAAGCAAATCAGATCCAAACCAAAGTCTGTTAAAAGTCATTATCTTTTTTTATCTTTTATTTAACACGCGGTTATACAAGTAACTTTTTTTGCAACTACAAATAACACACACATGTGTATACAGATGCAATACATTCCACCATATTTTAACTAATGACTAAACATTATAAAAATAAAAGAGTTACACATCCATTTGTTATCAGCCGTTAACTTCCTTGAATTGTCATTCCACCTCTCCCAACATGTGATTAACCATTATAAAATATATATTTTTGGGACTAGCCCAAATGTATACCTAAAATAAGTATAAATGTTGAAAAAGTCTGAGCCGCAAAAGCATCAACAGCTCTGCAATTTGTGGGGATGTAACCTGAGTCAGCCTTCCACTCTCTACCACCTCCCATATGTTACCACCAAAACCCAACACCAACTTCACATTTTGGCCTCAAATTCACGACCTGTTAACTGAATTTTGAGGTGTTACTAGAAAATCAGTACCTACAATGCAACACAGGGTTCTGCAGTAGACAGTTTACCAACCAGGAGAGTGGTTAGCAGAGATAATTGATTCAGCAGTGAGGATCTATTTAAAGTGATGTTGGTAGAATGTAACAATAATAGCTCATATTTACTAGCATGTAACATAGACACATGTCAGTTCTTGTTTTTAAAAATAAGGACACCACTGAGTGCGGAACAGCAAACTCCAAAGGGGAACTCCGAACTATGTTCTTGCACTGTTGCAGCCCTAGCTACAGTGAGTGATCATAAGAAAGATGGCAATCCTGCAGCAACCGGGTCCAATTCCTTAACATAATATGCTACAGGTTAATGGTGAAACCCATGCATCTGAGTTAAGACGTGCAAGGTGTAAACAAGGCAAATCATATTTTTCTCATGGCAGTACAGGGAGAAGTCCCTTTTATAGCTAGGAAACCCCAGAACTGGTGCTTCTGCCAGCATTTTCTTTATATTTGCCAATGCTTCCTCAGCTTCAGAGACCATTGTTATGGCTGTACCATGTTAGCTTTGGTGTAGAGTTGTGAAGGTTTAACAATCTCAGTATAACCCAAACTCCAGGGATGACAATAATTTTTCCTTTGGCCTAAAGAGGCCACAATTTGCCCTGTTGTTTATTCCTCATATCCAACAATCCAGATTGTACCACTTTAAGACAGTGAGCATTTCATCAATTGTGGTTTGTACCTAATGCTCGGAAACTCCTTAGTCAAACATCATATAATACTCAGTGTCCAAGGAACATCAACTCTTAGCAGACAAGCACTCTCTTTCCTCTCCTCCTCTACTGTGTCCCTCCCCTTGTGACAGACAGAGTGTAAGAGGGAGGTGTAACACGCAAGTGTGGTGCTCCTGCGAAACCCAAAGCAATAGGCCCATGCTGCACCTGTACGGGTTGCAATTTAAAGTGTGGCTGTGCTACATCAGATGGACGGCCCAGGCCTTGTGGTAACGTGCCATGTTTGTCTTGTCACCCTGCAGGTATTATAGTGTCTACAATAGAAAAGAAGCATAACATGTCCTCTGCAGTCTAGCTATCTTGATCATCCTGACCCCTGATATTCTGATGACCAGTTGGGGGCTAAGTAGCATAGGCAGCCCTGTCGCCGCCTTAGTCAGCAGGAACTTAATATGTCCCTGTAATTTGTCATGTGTGTCCTTTAGTCCCCTTATCTTATATTAGATTTGTTCTGCCTGATTCTGCTTCCTCCATCCATGTAGTGTATGCCCCCTACTGTTTAGGACTCACCTTCCCCTTTCCCTTCTGTTTCTCTAATACCCACATACGGCCACCCAGTTTGCCCAAATTAAAGGTCCCTTATAGTGAGAACTGTGTATAGTTGTTACCGACTGTCATCAGATGCAACAGTTCAAAGAACTCAAACCTACCCATTCCCTTTTTTTCTACAAAGGTTTCAAAATAAATAGAGGCCCTCTCAAAGGCTCTCAACCAGACCAGGACCAAATGTCCAGTGCCACAATACATTAAAACCAGTTGTAGGTACACCGGGAAGCTCACTGGCTCTTAGCAGACCAGCCTACCTCAATTACCACTATCAATAGTCTGCCAGGTCTATTTCAGGGTCGTAATAAAACACAACAGTCACTACCATGAAAACAAGATGAGCATCGTGTGTGGGTGCAGCAGCTGTGGGCTTCCTCCTCCTGATTACACCTTCAAGTTTTTAACCAGGCCTCTTGACCTCTTTCAGTCATGCACATGGGGCAATGGCGAAGATGTAGTCCAAAGGTGTAATGATGCAACCGCGTTGTGTCACAGGTATGGGTGCTGGCAACATCTGTTAGAGTAAACAACTATCACATCATTCTCAGTGATGGAAAAACGAAGAATATGTGTGTTCTGTTAGGGAGAATTAATGCAGTACCCTTTGGAAACCCCACACACAATTAGGACTACAAGTGACAGTACAAACTCACCTTTAGTACAAGCCTGTACTACACAGTAAAGTGGTAGCAATGGCTGAGCAGCCAGACTTATCTCAAGAGTAAGTGAGCAGTATCGATGGTTACACAAAGGACAGCAATTACTATGATTTAAACAAACACTGACTCAAGGTTTCTGAGTAAAAGAATATACATTTATTTACACATCAGTTCAACATTTCACTAAAGTAAAGCAGTTGAAAAATCACACTCTTAATACACTACCACACCCAATAAATTCTGGGCAAGTTAGGCTCAAAATGAAGTGTGAGAAAAATGGCACGCCAGCAATTTAAAAGGGAGGGAAAGACAACGTTAGAGAAGAATTGAGCAGCACCAACAAGTAAGTAAGCAGGGCAATCTAGAAAAAGGAACTACAGTGAGGAAATCAAATTCAAGGGGCCTGGCCCAAAGTCAATGGACCAAAGTCTTTGCTCAAGATCACACAGTTCAGGGTAGTTCGCGGTTAAGTCTTTGCCAAGAGTTCAGGACGAAGTTGGTCGGCAGAAATGTTAGTTTAAATAATGGAGAAGGACAAGCCCTCGGATTGGCGAGAGGTTTCAGACACTTTCACCACGGGTGGACGAAACGAACAACAGGATTTGAACAGTACCTTAAATGGAGAAGAAGGCTGTAGATGAGTGTTAGGCGGAAACCTGTGCAGTTCCCTCTGGGACCACTGCAAAAGATTTAGGACTACAGGTGTTGCGATGAACCCACTTGGTAGCAGTCTGTACCACACAGATTCAATTGGTAGCTGTGGCTGAGCAGTCAGACTTCTCTCAAGAAAAGTTGGTCAGTATAGGGAGCATACAAGATAGGGTAATTCTCTGCAGCAAAACGAGTAAACACGCAACCAGGCTTTAGTATAAAGATAGTAAGTTATTTATTGATAACAGCACGTCTATGAAAAATACTAAAGCAAACCACGGCAAATAATTCAAAATACAATTACTCTGCAGAATGGAATAAGCTCAATCCCCTGAACCACACTATCGACAACTCTAGGTTCTACGGCACCACTTATTTTCAGACAGAGGTGTATACCTCAACCCAGATGACACTCGAATATTTAGTGAGGAAGGGAGAGAGAGAAAGGCAGGTAACGAAGTCAACACGGTTCGCACTGAAGCGGGTAAAAATGCACGGCAAGAAAGCATTAATCACACTAGATCATACAGTTCGGCGGCCAGGCCCACTCGGTGAGAGGCAAGGCACGATGTCCTGGAAAGTCTCTACGGGTGATGCATTCAAGTCTCGTTTAGCAAATTGGTTAGCGACAGGTGGAACTAGTTCAGAACAAAGAGTGAATAAAGCTTGGAGGCAACCCAACGGAACGGAGAGGAATCAGATACCTCACACGAACCGATCGAAAAAGGGAAGCCAGGCGGTTACGGTACCTTGTTGTGGAAGACAGCTCCGACGGGGGCAGTTGTTCCTGGTGGTGGATGCACGACGGGTCTTGGCCAAGAGAAGAGATGCTCTCGTCGTCGAAGAGAAGATGTCCGGTGCACCACCAGGGAAGAAACCAGCCGCGGAGTGCTTCGTCACAAGGCACCACCTTTCGATCACGGTGCAGGAGTAGTGGCTATCCGGTTGCCGGGTGCTCTGCACGGGCAATTCGACCACTGCGTCCTGGGTGACCAAAAAGCACAAAGAAGAAGAAGACTGGTTGTTCCCACCAGCCAGGGAAAGAGCCTCTCTGGCAGGGAGATCTCTTCTGTCGTCGGGAGATTGTGAGACGATTCCACAGGGTTCCACCGGAGGTGTCGTCGTGCAGGTCGAGTCAACTTTACCCTCGTCGGATTCTTTAGGTCCAGTGGCGACTTCCTGAAGATCCAGTCCCAAAGGCCCTGCTTTTATGCAGACGTCCCCCATTCATTCAGCCTAGCTTGTCAATCAACACATGCTAAGTGGTGAGCGGGAAGGCTCACCACCTGGGCCAATCACTCCAGAGTGCGACCTGAGTTGGCACGGCAACTCGGTCCAGGGTGTCTAAACCCCCTCCCACACCCCTGAGGTAACCCAGACAGAATGGCGCCCCCTTCGCGGGTCTCTGTCCAGAGGCCCGCCAAAAGTGGAACAAAGGGCTCAACCTTTGGTTTAGGAGTCACAGAGAAAAACACAGACGCCATTTTACAACCCGAGTTCTGGCAGAAAATACCACTCGATAAACCTATTTAAGATAAGTAGATCGGTGGTACGTTGGAGATTAACGAAAAACAGTATCAATCTTCAACAATGGGACGAATCCCATAGGGTTATGCTCGGGGTCGAACATAACAAGTAGTTTCCACTGCCACCAGCCAAAACTCGACGAGGAGGGACGGGACAGTGCCCCCTCGAGTAACAGATCCAGGAGTAATCGTATTACCCCTACTAGCACGTCCACAATAAGATGGTTGGTACTAGTTCTGTTCGTAAATTTAGGTCTAGTAAAGCCAATGGTGACTTTACATGCCCGGGGAGACAGTAGTCAGTCCCCGGGTATGGAGTCTATGGTGGGGGGACCTGCTAGGGCGCCCCCGTGTCACGACACGTAGGGTGCAGAGTGACACACATAGAAAAACTTATGAGACCCTATGGAGTAAAAGACCCCATAGCCCATCGAACACATTGACATCTCAAAGGAATTACACACATACATGTCCAAGAGTGAGAGGAAAAGGGTCACACTCTTGGCAGGATGGGAAAAACAAACTCCAGAAATCCAGCAAAGCTGCTGGGGGACTCACTAGGTTAGAAAATTCAGCCTAAACAGAGAATTCTCCCTAACACTCGCCCCCCCCAGACTAAGGGACAGGAGGATTTAATCCACTCCTGGATGAATCTCATACCTCTAGTCGATGATATACATCCTAGAGAGACCATCAGCATTTTGGTGGTGACATCCTGACCTGTGCTCAATGGTGAAATCGAACCCTTGCAGGCAGATCGACCATCTCAGTAGTTTTGGGTTTTCCCCTTTCATTTGCATTAACCATCTCAAGGGTTGGTGGTCCGTCTGAATAACAAAAGTAGAACCATACAAGTACGGCCTAAACTTCTTCAGAGCCCACACGATGGCAAAGCATTCTCTTTCGATTGTTGCCCACCTTGTTTCAGGAACCTTCAGCTTGCGGCTGATGTAGCAAACGGGGTGCTCCCTACCTTTCCCATCCAGTTGACTGAGTACGGCACCTATCCCTACATTGGAAGCGTCTGTCTGCACAATGAAGTGTTGGCGGTAATCAGGAGCTCTGACTACTGGGGTTTGGCAAAGAGCCTTTTTCAGGTTTTCAAAAGCCTGATTGCACTCCACGTTCCATTTAACCTTTTTAGGGAATTTGGGCGAGGAGATGACATTCAGTGGAGAAGCTATGGTCCCATAGTTCTCTATGAAATTCCTGTAATACCCGGTGAGGCCTAGGAAGGCTCTCACCTGAGTCTGAGTAGTCGGTGTTGTCCAATTTTGCACAGCTTCAATCTTACTGAGCAAAGGCCTTATTTCGCCACCGCCTACCTCATGCCCAAGGTAGACTACCTTACTCTGTCCAATTTGGCATTTACTCGCCTTTATGGTCAGATTGGCTCGTCTAAGAGCCTGCAAAACATCTCTCAGGTGGGTTACATGTTCGTCCCAGGAATTGCTGAACACTGCTATGTCATCCAAGTATGCCATGCAGAAGTCCTCCATCCCGGTTAGAACTTGGTTTACCATCCGTTGAAACGTAGCAGGTGCATTTTTTAGTCCGAAAGGCATTACCGTAAATTGGTATAAACCAACGGGGGTAGAAAATGCAGTTTTCTCCTTGGCATGGTTGGTCAGGGCTATTTGCCAATAGCCTGACGTCAAGTCAAATGTGCTGAGGAACTTGGCGGCGCCAAGTTTATCCACCAACTCATCTGTTCTTGGCAAAGGGTGGGCATCAGTCGTGGTGACTGCGTTAAGAGCTCTATAATCCACGCAGAATCTAAGTTCTTTAGATCCGGCCTTTGGTACTAACACAACTGGGCTAGACCATGGACTAGTAGAGGGCTCTATTACCCCGAGATCAAGCATCTTGCTGACCTCACCTTTGATGTGGGTTCTTACGTTTTCTGACATGCGATATCCTCTGCTTTTGACAGGCAGACAGTCACCAGTGAGTATCTCGTGCTGGCCCCAAGGGGTCAAGCCTGGTGAGAGCGAGAACAGAGAGGCAAACTGATTCAACATAGACTTGCACTCTTCTTGTTGCTCGGGTGTCAGATTGGAGGAGAGATTTACTCCTTCAATGTTTTCATCTAAAGGTAAGCCTCTGAGGAGATCCGGAAGAGCTTCACTCTCTTCTTCTTCCTCGGCCGATGCTAGAAGCAACGCTCCCACATCAGGTCGTGAGACATACGCTTTAAGTCGGTTGGTGTGAAAGACTGTCGGAGCCTCCTTGGGGTTACCCAAGTCCACCAGATAGTTCACCTCGCCGAGCTTACCCACTACTCGGTAGGGTCCCATCCATTTATCTTGCAAGGCCCTCTGCCTTGTGGGGATCATAACAAGAACAAGCTAGTTTTGAGCGAACTCAACCATGTTAGCCTTTTGATCGTGCCAGTGCTTGACCAATGCTTGTCCAGCTTTCAAGTTATCGCTTGTTTCTGTCATCAGGTGCGACATTCTCCTCCGGAGACCTATCACGTAGTCAGTCACTCTGACTGGCTTGGGGGAAGGAGCACTCTCCAACCCCTCCTTCATCAGGGCCAACGGACCTCTGACGGGATGACCATAGAGTAGTTCGAAGGGAGAGTAGCCTACTCCCTCCTGAGGGACTTCTCTATAAGCAAAAAGAAGGCATGGCAATAGAAGGTCCCACTTACGCTTAAGGGGTTCTTCTAGAGCACCTATCATGCTCTTCATGGTTCGGTTGAACCGTTCTACCAACCCATTGGTTTGTGGGTGGTAAGCCGTTGAGAACTTGTAAGTTACTCCGCAGGTTTTCCACATGGCTTTCATGTAGTGGGACATAAAATTTGACCCCCTGTCAGAGATAACTTCCTTAGGAAATCCGACCCTAGTAAAAATACCAAGGAGGGCCTTAGCCACAGCCGGAGCTGTAACAGTCCTCATAGGAATTGCCTCAGGATACCTAGTAGCATGGTCTACTACAACAAGTATAAACCTGTTGCCTGAGGAGGTTGGAGGATCAAGGGGACCAACGATATCAATCCCTACTCTCTCAAATGGGACTCCCACAACGGGAAGAGGCACTAACGGTGCCACATTCTTGGACCCAACCTTACCAGAGATTTGGCAGGTATGGCAGCTTCTGCAGTGTTTTTCTACTTCGGCCCCCATTTTTGGCCAATAGAAGTAGAGTGAGAGCCTTTCCTTAGTCTTCTTGAAACTCAAGTGACCAGCCAAAGGAATCTCGTGGGCTAACTGCAAGAACTGTGGTCTGTTCTCTTGGGGTACTACAAGGCGTTTGTAGTCTCCAGGTGCAGACTCGGTTGGTTCACTATAGAAGAGGCCATCTTCCCAGTGCAACCTATGTTTCCCAGGCTCTTGCCCTTCAGCCTGAGTTTTTGCCTGACGGCGAAGACCTTCCAGAGTTGGACATTCTCTCTGTCCCTTACTGAAGTCTGTCCTGCTGGGTCCACCTTCTGCCAGTAACGACTGCAGCTCAGGATGGTCAACAGGATCCAGATCTCCAATGAGTTCCTGGCCTTCCATTAGCTCTTCTTCAGAGTCTAATTCTACCATACAGGGTTGTACTTCCCCCTCAGCCGCAGCTGGAGGTGGAATTACGGGTGTGACGTTGGACAACCGCAGGGAAGTCCGTGTCGGCTGCATCGGAATGTGGGCTGTTGGTTTCGGTTTGGAAGTTTTAGGTTTCCCTTTTACTTCTGTGTTCCTAGAGACAGCGGCCGCCATTCCCAATGGAGCAGGAGTGATTTCTTTCTTCATCATCTCCCCGAGAGTACCGCGCAGGGTCCTCTCTCTTGCAGGTCTGGTTAGCTCCTGTAACCGTTTACTAGGAGGTCTGGGAGTATGCGATACAACTCCGAGAGTTTTCAAATCGTTACCCAACAGTACGCGTCCTGGTACCTCACTCTGTATGCTGACAGGTATCTTTACAGTCATGTCGTTACACTGGATGAGAACTGGTAATTGGGGAAGCATCTGCACAGGCCCTCCAGCTAACTTGGTGAGGCGTTTGGGTGCCTTAGCAACATCCTCAGCCTGAAAAAACGATTTATCCACCACAGTTATGCTGGCCCCAGTGTCCCTAATGGCAGGCGTCTCCTGACCATTCACCTGGACACTGTCCTTATAATACTCTTTAGTATTATCGGGGATAGAATTATAGACATCTAAATTCTGTTGTTCCCACAACCCCAGAGATACTAAAGAAACGCTGGCTGAGACTCCAATGGGTTCGTCCGCTAGCAGTAGAAAGTTTCCACTTGCCATTTGGACTTCCTCCTCTGGAGCGAAGGCTAAGGAGACAAGCTGGACCCCTGAAGGTTTACCCTTACATCTGGGATCTCCTTTCACGTGATCAGTCGAGCCACAAACAAAGCATTTCCCGAATGCTTTCTGGAATGGTGGCTTGTTCTGACCTCCTTCCGGTTTGGCACCAGAAGACACACTATTCTGCTGTGGTTTTCCCGGTGGCTTACCCTTCTGGTTTTGTTTGGGGCCCTCTTTGGAATGTGAGTTATTCGAATTCTCTTTTGAGTCTTTTTTAGGCTGTTTTCCCTCGTCCTTTTTCTGAGTTGCCCCAGAATCCTTGTGAGTAGCCCTGTTGGCAACCCACAAGTCAGCAGCCTTAGCTAGAGCCCTGGAATCTAATTCCTTCGAATCAGCCAAGTGCTGTCTGAGCTCAGGAGAACAGGCATCATAAATCGACTCCAACATAAAAAGATTTCGCATACCCTCGTAAGTGTCAACTTTGTAACCCTTAATCCATCCCTCTAAGTTTTTCAACCCTTCACTCACCCAGGTAGCCCAAGGGGTACCATCATGCTTTTTGAGGGTTCTAAACCTCTCAAGATACTGGGAAGGGGTCTTCCCGAATCTAGCTATCAAAGCTAGTTTCACACTTTCGTAATCCGTCTTATCCACCTCCCCCAATTCCATTACCACATCAGTCGCAACAGGAGGAAGCCTAGAGAACAACCAGGGAAGCAACGCATTCCCGGTGATGTCCTGGAGCCCATGATTGTATTCAAACAGTTTCAACCAATCCAACACATCCAATCTCGGTTCGTACATACCCACTAATTCCTTCGGCATCCGGGGTCTTTTGGGACTGGAGCTCCTAGAGGAACCAGAGGAGAGAGAAGCATTTTCCATAGACAACTTTTTCATTTGTAACTCATGATTAAGCTCTATTTCCCTGAGTCTTAACTCAGCTTGTTTCTGCTCAGCCTGGGCATTCATTCGTCTGAACTCGAGCTCTTGGTTTCGTTCAGCTTGAGCCAAGAACCGTTTATATTCTAATTCGAGCTTCATTTTTTCTAGTTCAAAATAAGCAGAATTACTCGTGGGACCTGGTATTGACCCCGTAGGCACAGTTGGTAAGGCAGGTAGAGGAACAGGTGAGACAGTTTCATTAGCCTCGCCGTCCTCGTCAGCCTCTTCATCGCTATCATCAGAATTACGATTCAGATCAACACCATTACTGTTATCTACAGTTGCTGGAGAGTTTGGTTCCTCTGAACCAGTACCCAGACTTTGGTTCGCCAGCAATCTCTCTATCAGTTCTAACTTCTTGCCTTTTACAGGAAGATTCTCTTGTCTACAGAGAGCTCGCAGACTCTCAGTATTTTTATCCGACAAAGACTCTTGGCTGTAAATTTCCATTGTAGACATGTTTTTTGAAAGTTGCTTTTGTAACGTTTTGTGGTTAGTCGTTCTACAGCGTCGAAAAACACTCTAAACTGTATACTCGATACTAATCCCACCGCTGTACACCAGTATTAGGCGGAAACCTGTGCAGTTCCCTCTGGGACCACTGCAAAAGATTTAGGACTACAGGTGTTGCGATGAACCCACTTGGTAGCAGTCTGTACCACACAGATTCAATTGGTAGCTGTGGCTGAGCAGTCAGACTTCTCTCAAGAAAAGTTGGTCAGTATAGGGAGCATACAAGATAGGGTAATTCTCTGCAGCAAAACGAGTAAACACGCAACCAGGCTTTAGTATAAAGATAGTAAGTTATTTATTGATAACAGCACGTCTATGAAAAATACTAAAGCAAACCACGGCAAATAATTCAAAATACAATTACTCTGCAGAATGGAATAAGCTCAATCCCCTGAACCACACTATCGACAACTCTAGGTTCTACGGCACCACTTATTTTCAGACAGAGGTGTATACCTCAACCCAGATGACACTCGAATATTTAGTGAGGAAGGGAGAGAGAGAAAGGCAGGTAACGAAGTCAACACGGTTCGCACTGAAGCGGGTAAAAATGCACGGCAAGAAAGCATTAATCACACTAGATCATACAGTTCGGCGGCCAGGCCCACTCGGTGAGAGGCAAGGCACGATGTCCTGGAAAGTCTCTACGGGTGATGCATTCAAGTCTCGTTTAGCAAATTGGTTAGCGACAGGTGGAACCAGTTCAGAACAAAGAGTGAATAAAGCTTGGAGGCAACCCAACGGAACGGAGAGGAATCAGATACCTCACACGAACCGATCGAAAAAGGGAAGCCAGGCGGTTACGGTACCTTGTTGTGGAAGACAGCTCCGACGGGGGCAGTTGTTCCTGGTGGTGGATGCACGACGGGTCTTGGCCAAGAGAAGAGATGCTCTCGTCGTCGAAGAGAAGATGTCCGGTGCACCACCAGGGAAGAAACCAGCCGCGGAGTGCTTCGTCACAAGGCACCACCTTTCGATCACGGTGCAGGAGTAGTGGCTATCCGGTTGCCGGGTGCTCTGCACGGGCAATTCGACCACTGCGTCCTGGGCGACCAAAAAGCACAAAGAAGAAGAAGACTGGTTGTTCCCACCAGCCAGGGAAAGAGCCTCTCCGGCAGGGAGATCTCTTCTGTCGTCGGGAGATTGTGAGACGATTCCGCAGGGCTCCACCGGAGGTGTCGTCGTGCAGGTCGAGTCAACGTTACCCTCGTCGGATTCTTTAGGTCCAGTGGCGACTTCCTGAAGATCCAGACCCAAAGGCCCTGCTTTTATGCAGACGTCCCCCATTCATTCAGCCTAGCTTGTCAATCAACACATGCTAAGTGGTGAGCGGGAAGGCTCACCACCTGGGCCAATCACTCCAGAGTGCGACCTGAGTTGGCCCGGCAACTCGGTCCAGGGTGTCTAAACCCCTCCCACACCACTGAGGTAACCCAGACAGAATGGCGCCCCCTTCGCGGGTCTCTGTCCAGAGGCCCGCCAAAAGTGGAACAAAGGGCTCAACCTTTGGTTTAGGAGTCACAGAGAAAAACACAGACGCCATTTTACAACCCGAGTTCTGGCAGAAAATACCACTCGATAAACCTATTTAAGATAAGTAGATCGGTGGTACGTTGGAGATTAACGAAAAACAGTATCAATCTTCAACAATGGGACGAATCCCATAGGGTTATGCTCGGGGTCGAACATAACAAGTAGTTTCCACTGCCACCAGCCAAAACTCGACGAGGAGGGACGGGACAGTGCCCCCTCGAGTAACAGATCCAGGAGTAATCGTATTACCCCTACTAGCACGTCCACAATAAGATGGTTGGTACTAGTTCTGTTTGTAAATTTAGGTCTAGTAAAGCCAATGGTGACTTTACATGCCCGGGGAGACAGTAGTCAGTCCCCGGGTATGGAGTCTATGGTGGGGGGACCTGCTAGGGCGCCCCCGTGTCACGACACGTAGGGTGCAGAGTGACACACATAGAAAAACTTATGAGACCCTATGGAGTAAAAGACCCCATAGCCCATCGAACACATTGACATCTCAAAGGAATTACACACATACATGTCCAAGAGTGAGAGGAAAAGGGTCACACTCTTGGCAGGATGGGAAAAACAAACTCCAGAAATCCAGCAAAGCTGCTGGGGGACTCACTAGGTTAGGAAATTCAGCCTAAACAGAGAATTCTCCCTAACAATGAGGCGGACGTTCCTGGCAGTTCCTGCAGGCTCACGGTTCCTGAAGCGACTGTCAGACTGACACGAAGTAGGAAGACTGGAGGGTCCCGCACTGCCCAGGGAAGAAACCAGCAGCAGAGCAAAGCAACAAATAAAATGTGCGTGCCTTAAAACGCAAGCAGGGTCGGTTCCTCCTGGCTATCCGGTTCACTCTAGCTCTGTAAGCAAATTCGACCAGAGACGGGAGGTCTGGCGAGCAGTTTGGTAAACTGGTTGTTCCCACAAGCTCAAGGGGAGAAGATTCCTTGAAGATCTTCCCTGTCTTTGGAGTATGAAGATTCGGACCTGCAGCAGGGCTTCACCAGGAGGTTCAGTCGTGGTAGGGGTGCTCTTCTGTCAGCTCCTCTTCGGTTCTTTCGTTCCAGTGGCGACTCTGCCTTTCCAGCTCCAGTGACCTGCTTTTTATGCAGTTTTCCCCCATTCACACAGCCTGGCTGTCAATCACACCACAGCCACTCAGATCAGGGTGCGCCATCAGTCTCCAAGGAGATCCTGTGCAGGGAGTCCTAAACCCCTCCCTCACATCCTGTCCGCCCCAGACATACAGGCGCCTAAGGAGAGCTTCTGTGCAGAAGCCTGCAAAAGGATGGCGAACAAAGGAACCAAACCTGGTTTGGCGCGCAGAGTAAAAAACACGAGAAAGACTTTTACAAAAACAAATGGCGACTAAATCCAGCTGGAACTGTATTAAAATGTATATGGTCTAGCGGGTTTAAGTTTGAGGCTACCAAGATAGCCTAAAACAATACCAGGGCTATTTAAGATAACCGCGGTAGGAAAAATAGGGTAGTCCACTGCCACCAGCCAAGTTTTAATGAAAAGGGCAAAACAATGCTCCAAGAGAAACATACAAAAAAGGATAAGTATTAACCCTTTCCAGAACTCTATTTAAGATAATTTGTACTGGGTCTGTGAGTTATAAAATAGGCTAATAAAGTAAATGGCAACTTTACATGTTCTGGTAGACAGTAGTCAGTCCCAGAAAATGGAGTCGGAGTTGGGAATGAAAAAAGACAACCCTGTGTCACTGCACTGAAGGTGGTGTGTAACACACAGTAAAAAGATGATGCCTATGGAGTAGGTGAGACTTCATAGTCTATGAACACAAACATGTAAAACACACACAGCAAAACACATGTAAGAGTGGAAAAAAAGGCTCACACTCTCATCAGGTGAAAAAAATAAATCCTAGAAATCCAGCAAAGCTGCTGAGGGACTCAGTAGGTAAGGGAAATTAGCCATTCTGGAGAATTCTCCCTAACATGTTCATGCACGACAAACCAACGGCATGCCATCCAGACCACAACCACACAGAGCAAGAGAGGTTTGAATCCCGGATCATCGCTTAGAAACCAAACTCAGCTACGGTATTAGGCGTGATATAAAATAAAAACATTTGAATAAACAAAATAAATAACCCCAACCCGCTCTACAGATATAGGGGTATGTCCAGCTGAAACTGGAATCTTCTGAAAAGTGTAGACCAGACCTTTAATCATGCTACTCTCACCACATGCTTTAGACAAACAAACCAAGTGCTAGATTCTTCTTGCTACTGCTTCCAGTTCAATATGGCGGCCTTCATAGGACTTCTGGCTTTGCCTCATTATGCGAGAGGAGGAGGGCCTCCATGCCTAGCACCACTTCCAGTCTTAAAGAATGGCTCATTGCCACAGCGAGCATATGCCAGTCTGATACAATGGCCTTAGTCCAGCGACCTTGACCCAGTGACATGGGATGGTTCAGAGTGAGCAATTTCCGCACACATGCACAGTCCAGTTCATCCACACTACTTCATGGGGGGAATTGAGCAGAAAAGGTAATTTGCGTAGACAGTCCTGAACAGGACGCCCCACACTCTCCTCCAGCTGCCCAATGCATGCTTCTTTTATTATTGATTTATTTACTAGAATGAACTAGGGTCTGCACCCTACCACCAACATAACATTATTTTAACACAAAATTGACAGCAAACAGAAAAAAAAGATGCTCCCCATATGAGAGAGTTAAAACCGGAGTCATGGGTAGCAAAGTTATCAATCTAAATGCAGTGAGCGTAAAGGATTTACAATTGATGCAAAAAAGTAAAATATGCAAGCATTTGTGTATAAGCAGTCTAAAAATGAGAACTGCCACTCCAAAGCTGAGAAGCATATACTTATGTGGGGCCCTATTTTTAGTTTGGGCTATTAGGTGAAGCTTGCGACACCTACAAACCTAAATTATTGCATTAGAATATCGATAGGGAGAAATGGCATATGATGAGGGACACAAAGCTTGTAGCCACTTGTATGGCCATTCCCACCCAGTTCCTTTCCCTCCATGCCCAAAACACCCCCTCATGGGAACTCTACATTCTCGCTTTGATCACACTTTACCATCAAAGTTTGCACCCAAAGAGCCTGCCAGTGTCTTTTCAAAGCAGTCTTCTGAGAGTGAATGACTTATTGAAGCGCTACTGGGGTAATAAAAATGTCTTAACCAGGTTGCGTTCAGCCACTCGATTTTTGAGAACTATGCATGCCCTTCAATGAAGTCCTGTTAAAAACAAGCATTGGCAAAGCCAACAGTTTTGACTTGGGTCTAAGCATTAGGCATTTGCTAGACACTGCTTTTACATGCCCAGGTACTCACACCATTTCGCACCTGCTGCCATCAATAGCCAGTTAATACCACTACGGTTCTGCCAGGAAAGTGCCTTTCCGATCCCTACACAATAGCCCCAAACTGTTATTCCTGGCAGCCTATACTGTATGTGAGGTTGCGAGTTGTGTATTAAGCTTTAGTGAGCAAGGTTTTTATGTTCTGTATTGCTGTGGGTTCTATTGTATTTTGAATGGCCAAGCCAACGCTCGAAACATTATATTTGCTCTTATATTTAGTTGTCTATAAGGAGAAGGAATTGGTTTCTATGTATTATGTGTTGTTATGTGTAATGTTGATAGAAATTAATTTTATATGTGTTTTTTAAAGAAATTCTAATTATTACTTTCTGAAACGTAAAACATTTTTTTCTTTTATTTGTTTTGTATTTGCCATTTTGTAAAGGTTTTCCTGTTAAACCATAAACAATAAAAAAAAAATAGCCCCAAACTGTTGGCATTGCCAATGCTTGTTTTCCCTGCTGTCTGCACCCACTCCAGGCTCGTGAGGAAAGATATTGCCTTCCACTCAGAGGTCCCTTTCCTAGTCATAGGATAAAACGACAGCAAATCATATTTTTAAACTTTGTTTTTTGACTCTTTAACTATTCATAAACATTAGCAACATCCCTTTTAATTAATACTAAATGGTCAATTTAGCACTTCAACATCACTAAGGTATGTATTCATTAGCACTTTTGCAGTCGGTAGGGTGATAATGTGTGAGGCTACTTCAATTGAGACCCATTGCCCTGTTTTACCCAGGAGTCTAAAGACTGGCAGGCCCACAAGGAACACTGGAAAGTAGAAGGAAACACAATCTAATCACTACCCTACCCAGAGTTTTCTTAAATGATTCCTGCGGATTAGTTACTTCTGCACAGTGCAATCATGCCTGTGGTAGCTACAGCCCAGTCTGCTGATAGCTATTCGTCTGAATACTAAATAATCCATTCACTAAAACCCTAACCAGGGAAGGAATCGGCCGGAACAAGGCAAAGTTGTACTCTGGCAAGAATTCTGGAGACACGAGGCCCACACCCCCCAGGTTGAGGAAACTCCCACCCCCTGACTTCCTCAAGCCTCCTGAACGCTGTGCGGCATTATGCAACAGATTTATTTACAGGTTGCAAATGACAGTCGTTCTTTGCTCACTGGGGTATCTCTCGGCTGGGTAGTACAACGGTCCAACGCTGTAGATATGTCTAGTACTGTGCACACATTTTACTGCTATAGTGAGTATTGTGATAAATGAAAGGACCACCGTATCCAGTTTGCATTGCATTCTCACCAGTGAAGTATTTATGCTTTCTGCTGCATTAGGCCCAACCACGTTCACGCACACCCCCCCACCACTTTAACACTCCATTTTCCAGACCTAGCCTCTTCTTTATTCACATTAAAGTCACATAAGCACACGTTAAATTGGAGGTGAAAAACTTTTTAACCCGTTCACGTTTTAGGGATTCTCACTACTGTTTTGACTTTTTGAATTGCCATTTGTTCCAGTTCTGTGTAAACTATGTGTTCTCCTAGAATTTGGGAGGAAACTATTTGGCATGAAAGTCAATGGTTTTGCACAAACACACAATTGTCAGTGTCAGTCAACCCCACTAGAATTCCAGGCACACTGGGCCTCATTACGAGTGTTGAGGTAGCCATGCCGCTTTTTGCAGCATGGCTACCCCCATACCGGGTACTGGGTCCGGGTTCCAGGAATGAGGAATAACTGGGCCATTCTGACCTTGGAGGGCCCGGTAATTCCCTTTCCTGGGACCCGGACCCGGTACATGCCCATTCCCATTTGAGCCCCCATAGGGCTCAATGGGAATGGGAAGGATGCTAACAACGGGCCCTTTAATGACGGGCCCGTTGTTAGCATCCTGGTCTGCTAGCGGGTCCCGCTAAGGACGCCTGTGTTTACCAGACGTCCTTAGCGGGACCCGCGAGCACACCTTGTAATGATGCAGTAGAGGGTTAACGGCGCCGGCAGCTCTACCAGCGTTGTTAACCCTCTACCAACTTCCTCGTAATGAGGCCCACTGTGTAGTTGAATTAGCAGATGGGCAAACTCATGTGAGCAGTAATGTCACACCAAAGCTTTAACTCTTTTCCCTCAACATCAAACATCCTTAATAGATCCGTTCACATACAGCATCACAAACAAAGCACTCAATATGATATGATAGGTTATTTATAACACACTTACTACCCAGAGGTTTCTGAGCGTGGTGCCGGGGATCAACCTGTGTTGCTCCGTGTCGTCTTGCTACCAAGGTGAGCAAGTTGCCACTGAGCTGTCCTCCTCATGTGCACCTCAAGTGAGCTTGATACCTTTCTTGGAGGTTGCTATTTCGACTATATTTGATATTAAAATGTGGCTCATGGTTCAGTGACCCAGCCCCTGATGCTGGTGCCAAAACCCCACCATTCAAATTATATAATCCGATTTTACCAGGATCACATGATTTTGGCCATGTGGGGAAACTGAAATGATAGCACTGATGACCTAGTTTCAAATTCTAGATCTCATTCGTCAACAATTAAGCACAATAATGATAAACAATAATAAAGAGCAATGATTCATTTATACATTGGAAGATGAACAGCAGCACACATCATTTCCTTAAAACAAACACCTAATCAGTACCCATCAGCCCTCCAGAAATGGTCTACCTTCTATAATTCGGCCTCCATTCAAATCGTTCTGCAGGAAACTAGATAGACAATTGGATACTGTTGTACTTCCATTACTGCAGCATCCTAACCCAAGAATCCAAATGCCATTCATTCCTCATGAATCCTGTTGGGTATTTTGTATAGATTTGGGGCCTAGCGGTATTTTCTTACCGCCAAAATGAAAATAATTCAGTAATAATCACTCTTTGCATTCAGATTAGTTTTGGTATATAGTACTACAGTATACATACATTATTTCAGCACACAGATACATTTAGTGGTATACTTTATGTTGGTAGGCGTTATTGGTGGTATTTCTAGTGAGGATAATTCCTTTGTTTTATATGTGGCGCCAATATCCAGAACCCCTTATTTTTGTTTAGTTTGTTTGTGTGATCACTAGAGAGGCCTCAGGCTTACATTTCAGGAACACCACATTTTCATTTGGAGTGCCACCATGGGCGGTCCTCACTGACTTATCTACGACAGCGAGCTAACATGTGGTATTCATCACCAACTTATCTACATCAGGGAACTATGTCCAGGGCCTCTCTTTCTGCTGACTCATGTACCTCCAGCAGCAGGCTATTTCATTATGTTATTATTATGTTCCGTTCAGAAAACACACACTTATATACTGAATGGAATTGTGCACACAGCTACCACCAAGTCTTATTTTTAGCTACCTTAAAAATGACAATTGCACTGTCTAAACATCTCCCCATATTATCAGTACTGCAATGGTAGATGCACAAAGAAAAGAGAAAAATAAAACACACTACCTGTCTGCTTTCAGATATTTTTGTGCATTATAAAAAATTGCATTTCAACACAATCTTACTCTTTTTACAGAAATAAATGGAAATTGCACAGTAACAACATTATCTGTAACAAAATGAGAAGAGAGCGGCGAGAACATATTCAATTTGCAACATTAAACATGTTGATAAAACACTGGAATTCCCTCTTCTACTCTGACTGAATAGTTTCGCACACATACACACTGCCCCCACACTCTGTAATATAATTACCAAGCCTGTCCAGCATGTGAAATTCTTCGGCTGGTCGCCTTCTGGAAGTGGCTTAATGCTCCCTCTTAAATCACCCCAGCAAGGATGAGCATCTGCCATCACTCAAACCAGGGCTTATTGACTGGAATTCCCAGTCTCTGCAGCAGTGCACTGGGATCTGCTTTTTCAATCAGGAAATTCCCCAGCCACCAGCCAGGTCTTTCTTCGAGCTGTGTAAAAATGTCTTCTCACTCTCTTCTTCCCCGAGATTCATTAGAAAAGCTCTGTTACAGCCTACCAAACGAGTTCAACCAATGAAATTATATCATGTCCTACCCTCCTTCTCTTGAACAATGGCTTGGCTTGTACAGTTGAAACTGTAACAAAACTGATTTCCTGCTTATTTGAATCTTTTCTTCCTGAAAATACTGTGGACAGAGCACAGATAGTGTCATGCGATGAAGTATTGGTTGCTTGACAAATACCCTCCTTGGTTCCCTCCTCCTCACCTGTACTGAGTTCTTCTGAGGAACTGTCTGTGTTTATGGTTCTCCTTTCTCTCCAGAGGTCCAGTCCTTTCCTGTTGATTTTGGGACGAGCTCCACTGGAAGCCACCCTGCCTGCTGGCAGACAGCAAGGCAGAGGGGGCCCTCCGGGAGTCCGCCCCTAATACCAGGGAAAAGCGTGGCTGAAAAACCCTGGTGTGCTTGGATGTAGATAGCACTACGGAAGTCAAGGCTGAAGGCTTTCCGTCGAAGTAGATGAGAGGACTTCAATTCCCAGAAGACACTGCGGGAGTCTGGTTAGCGTGCGTATCTGAGCGCTGTTTGAATGGATACCCGAGGAATGAGGAAGAGGACTGCAGAAGAATGAGGTGGGAAAGAGCATACCACTTAGAGGTATGCACAACACGGAAGAGAAAGGCAATTGAGCGGAAGAAGGTCCAAGGGCTACAAAAGCGGGAGGAACAGAGGAGAGGAGGAAGCCCCCTGAGAGAACAAGGGCTAGGAGCTGAGCGGGCAATCACTGAGGACTGACCAGAGGGAGCAAGCGGAATACACAAGGGGAGACAGAGAGGAGCACTAGCGTACGAACCTGGCGAGGAAAGCAAGGTTGCAACGCATCGACTACCGCGAGTGACGCCTATTTATATGCGTCATGACGGTAACGTGCCGTGCGTGGGAGACTAGACTGCTGGTGGAGGCACGGAATCAGCCCTTCCATTGGCTCCATAGCTTCCATGGATCGCGCGTCATGACAGATAGAAGCAAAGAGAAAAAAATCTGGATGCACGTTTAAAATGACTTTCAGAGCCTGTCATTTTCCATCTCATTTTGCACTGGAGAACACATTATATTATTAATGAGTTAGAATCATGTTAGTATTGTTAATGAGGTTAGTTCATTAATCCTCAAATGTGTCTCCTGCAACAGAGGAATTTCAGGTGAGAAAAAAAATATGTGCTTTTAACTGTGAAAAAAGTATTTGCATTTTACATGTAGAAATCGTTTTTGACTGAATAGCCTGTTTTCATTTACATGTCCATGTCACACTGGCAACACATGCCTTGCTGTACCACATTATAGCAATGCACCAAACCCATGCAGTGGTGCTGCATGAAAATAATTGCTAAATAATCTTACATATTCCCTCCTTTTTTCTGAGAATGTGGCAGTCCAAGCCATAATTAAAGGGAAAATCAACTTGCTCCCTTCCTTCTTTTAAAATGTAGCAATCCAACAAAATGAATATTCACATGCAATAACGAAAACATTGAAAAACCACTGTCCAATCAACATAATATCAAAATTCATCTTTGGGTCCATATGTTCCTTCCCAATGGAAGTGTCCATAGTCCAGTGCTTCAATCTTATACTTGAAGTCAATCAAAAACAATAAGATAAAACAAATAACTAAAACAAAGAATTAACATAACAGATTAAAATAATTAATTAAAATAATAAATACGTGGAACTCCATACGCCAGGACACTTGTCTGCCTCTGATATGTCCCGACCAGCGATGTCACATCATTTGGTTCATTCGGGTGTTCTTCCATCTTGGTACTCTTGGATCCTTTTATATAGAAGTCATCTTTTCTTTGGCATTCCGGTTATTTTGTCTTCACCTCCACCCAGAGGCAGGCATCATTCTATCTTCATCCAGGGGACTCCAGGACTCCATTGTCTCCCGTGACCTCCGGTACAAAATATGTTCATATTCTAAATCAAATAGAAAAGAAACAGATTAAGTATATAGCACAATACTAACTTCACCCTTTTGCCAAAAATAAAACATGCTTTGTAAAACATTTCGCCCTTTTTCTTTCGCCTTCTGAAATTAAGCACAGGTTATAGAGAACAAGCATACATAAAACAACATTCAATATTTAATGCATTTTCATTCTGCACACCAACTCCATAAACTTCAGCTTCTATTTTTTTTATATTATATATAATTACATATATTACAGTGTTTATGTGCCATTATAATCAACCATCTTTATTTAACTTCTCTGTCACTGCCTCCTGACTGTACCCATTCATTTTACCTTTTTGTGTTCAAGGGACTTTATCTGTTTCTACACGCTCCAGATTTTTTATCTCATGTCTTGGATGACATGGCTTGATTTGGTTTACATGCACAAACTGTTCTGTTGCTGTTTCACCTTCAGTCTTTAAAATTTTATAAACTACAGGAGAGACTTTATCTATAATTCGGAATGGCCCCTGCCAGGCTGCTAGGAATTTGGAATTTTTCTGTTTACTTTTTCCAAAATGAAATTTATACACCTGATCCCCTACACAATATTCATTTACTGTTGACTTTTTATCATAATATGTTTTAGCACTGTCAGCAGCCCTTTCCAGATTTCTCTGTACAAAAGCAAATGCATGTTGTAAATGCTTCCTCAGCTCATCAATGTATTCATGAACTTTAGATGCGCTTACAAGTGTTTGCTCATGTGTTCTGAATAGCAGGTGTTGCGGCAACACCATTTTCCTACCTGTCAAGACCTCATGTGGGCTTATACCTGTTGCTTTGGCAGGAGTTGATCTGATTGCCATCAAAACCAACGGTAAACGTAAATCCCAGCTGGAACCTGCTTCAGCTACAAATTTCTTTAAAATGTCCACAACAGACCTATTACCCCGTTCAACTCCACCTGAAGAAGCCGCCCGATATGCGATATGTAGTTTCCTTTTCACACCCAGTATTTGCCATACCTTGCTCATTAGAGCACTTGTGAAATGACTTGCTCTGTCTGACTCAATTCTTTGTGGCAACCCAAACCTTGAGAACACATTATTCACTAGCAATGTGGCTGCTGTTTGCGTACTACAATCTGGTGCAGGAATACATTCAATCCACTTCGACATCAAACATACCACACTCAAAATATAACGGTTTCCTCTGCTCGACCTTTTTAAAGGCCCTACATAGTCTATTTGCAAATCTGACCATGGAAGGGTTAGGCCTCTTTTCATTAGTGGAGCTCTGTGTATTGGTGAAGCAGGTTTAAATTGGGCACATACTAGACATCCTCTAGTATATAATTCCACATCTTGGGACATATGTGGCCAATAAGCATAATCTTTTAGTATTTCCAATGTTTTTGTGAACCTCTGTGGCCTGCAGTTATGGCATCATGTGCATGGTGTAGCATTAGTCATCTAAATGAAAGGGGTACCACCCATTGTATCTGTCCTGTTATGGACTCTCTAACCATGAGTCCATCCTGTAGTCTAATTCGTTTTTTATTCTTTAATAGCACCCTCAATTCCTCTTTTCCCACACAATCATCTTCTGTTAAAGGGTTTTGTCCAGGATCTATCAAATGGTTATAATAGATTCCCAAAATTCGATCATTCTTTTGTGCCTCAATCAAATCTTGGTCTGGGGTGTTGTAACTCCATTGTACCACTGATTGTTCTGTCTCCTTTGGTGCTTTAGAACGTGTTACTGCATCAATCTGTATTTCACCCAGTAAATGTTCAATAGGTAGCAATTCTCCCATCACAGCCCCAATTTTAGCCAGATGGTCTGCCTTATCATTCCCCTCCTTATCCTCTCCTGGAGTTTTTAAATGCCACAAATGTATCTCCAGTATATTGTCAAATTATTTTCTGACACCAATTTGTCTATGGCTTGTATCATTTGTCCATGCTTAAGTGGCTTTTTGTTGTATGTAATTGTTAGGAAAGATTTCGTAATTGTAGGTAATTTTCCTTCCATGTGGCAACCCCTAAACTTTTTGCTGTTGTTTTCACCTTGTTATTGACTTTGCCAGAGAAGTGCAGCCTTCTGCCGCACTCCTCTGGGCTTTCGCTCCTTTTCTTATGGGGAAACTGACATGCCCTTAAGACAGTCAGTACCGGGGAACGCTGTTTCCCGTAGTTTCTTTTATCGTGTTGCGGCTTTAGTGCAACATGACACAAGAGGGCACTGTAAGCTAAGTTACAGCTCTCTTGGGTCTCTAGCCTTCTACAGACCCTAGATACTCTTTTAGGATGGTATTTGATCGGTGCAAGTCATTCAGGGACTCGAATGGTGGCAGCGATCGTTTTGTTTATTTTGAGCTCCTTTTGGCGTTCTGAGCACGTTTTTCGCCCTGAACCCAAAATGGTGGCCTGGCTCCCAAAATGGCCAGACCACGAGGCTCCTTTGTCCTGTCCACTGACCGTCTTGCTCCCTTCACCTTCCCCAGGTCGAGCGACCCGGGGCCTTCCTTATTTGGGCATGTACTTTCCCGCGAAACGTGGTTGCTTTCGCGGGCTTCTACATGTCTTTTGTGTGCCTCCAGGGTGTGGGCTGGGATGTCTGGTCCCAATACACATCCTGGGTGCCAGAGAGTCTAGGGTAGTGTGAATGCCTGGGACCCCCGTGGTCCGTGATTGGTCCACGTATGGTGTGTGTGTTGATGAGCAGATCTCCCATTGGCTCCCCTCCGTTTTGGCGCGAAGGGAACCGTGGATAAGAGGGGGCTGGAAACACCACTACCATGTCGATCTCCTGAGTTCTCACGAACAAAGGAATACAGGAGCCAAGTATCCTGCAACCACGAGGCTGGACCGAGGAATCGCTGGTGACCCGCTGAAGGAATCCTCCTTTGCACTGCTGTCGTCCTGTGAAACCCTTTCCTCCTTTGATCGAACCAGAAGGCCTGTACTGGTGCTTCGACCTTTGGAATAGCAGGAACAGCTATTCCCGGCGACTTCATCAACTCCTGCCAAGTAAGCCTTCGGAAGTGTCTCTGGGCCATCCAGTTGACTGACCAGCTTACAAGGGAGTCCTGCTCTGTAACCGCCGCCAGGTTGTGTTGTATTTCGAGTCCTTGTCACTCTCCCACGCTTCGTACACTTGGCGTTCCCAAGTCTGAAGGGAGGAGTGTACATTTGGCTCGAATACACACGGCCGCTCCGTTGTCCTGCTGCGGCAACAAACTGTGCTGGTTTCGTCGATTGGGACGTCTTTTTGCTCTACACGACTACGAGGCGTTCCCTGCACTTCTGAACCTGCCAGCTGCTGAAACTAACGTGGAGAAGCCTGGGTCTGCTTGCTTCGGGGACCGGTGAGTAGTTTAGCTAGGATCTGGTCGCCCTCCTGCAGTAGCCCATTGATTTTCCCCGCTGTGTAAAAACAGCACCCCTTTGTCCGTACTCGCGCTCTGCTTCTGCTCGCTGTGGAGGCTGCGCTTGAGTTGCGGAACCTGTTCTCCTTCTGCTGGGCACTAACCCGAACTGCCTGACTTCCTCCGAAGAGCTTCCCCTTTTGCCCGTTGGCACCGGCGTGGCAGGTACTTTGAGCACAAGGCTCCACTCTTCGCAGGGCTCGGACTTCCATCTAGTTAGGTGCCTCTGAAGGCGAACTGAGTCTAAAGCGTTATCGCACTGCCTGTTTTCCTTCCCTTGCAGGTGGACTACACATTTCGTGCTTATAACGCTAGCGACTGTTGTATTTGTATATATATTGTGTTGATATGGTATGTGTTGGTTTAATATTGTGATATTGTGATTTTCTCGCTACGGTCATTGTTTTAAAGGCCTTAAAATAAATGTGTTTATATTTTTGATATAACAACTGTTTGGAGTAGTTTGTAAGCGTTCTTGCTTTGTGTGCTCATTACGGGCTTTCAGTCACCCTCACCCCTCTTGAGACCTAGTCTTGACCGCCGCGATCGCTACCTTGATTGGTCTGGCTCGTCCAGAGGTTACCCTGTTCCAAGTAATTAGGTTGGCCTTCTGAATTTCTGCGCCACCAGGACAGAGTTCAGAAATCCGTCTTAACAAATTGGTGTACAGCGGTGGGATACGACTGAAGGTATCCAGTGTTGCGCTCGAACTAAGGCATTTCAGGTTATTCCAACCAGTACACGTAGTGAATTGTTGTAGTATAACTTTAAAAAGGCCATAGTCCTATCAAACAGTATGGAAACAAATACCTTGTTAACTTTAAATGCTTCCAAATCAGAAACGCTGAAAAAGATGTGTGCGGAGAGAGGTGTTTCCTCTCAAGGCACAAAATTGGAAATGATCCAGAGAATCGTGGCGTGGCAAGAAGCGCAGCTTGACGCTATAACTTCTGAGGACAGTGCAGAAGGTGGTGGGGCTGCTCTCACTGGTAGAACCGACGGTTCTGCCGCTGCACTTATCCATCGCGACCACGAGGACAGGGAGGATGTGATGTCTAATGTTTCCTCTGCCAGTGTTGATGGGGAGGCTATGCTTGAATTCAAGAAGCAAGAGCTGCGGTTTAGGCAGCAGGAGCTTGAATTCAGCATAGCCAAACTAAAAATCGAACAGGCAGAAAAACAAAAAGACAGGGATCACCAGTTGGAACTGGCCAAGCTTCAGGTTGCAAATGGGTCCAAGGGTCCTGGACATGGGTCTGGGGCTTCCTCTCATCCACGGTTTCCGAAAGATCTGCTCAGTGTGTATGAAGAAAGGAATGACATTATGGACTGGCTGAATGCGTTTGAGTATGCATGCGAGGTTCAAGAAGTTGACAATGCTGATAAGATTGCGTGGTTGCTCAGTAGACTGCCCCATTCTGGCTGTAGTGCCATCATGGAAATGTCGAAGGCTGAGCGAGCTGATTTCGCAATGTTAAAGCAAACTCTCATTTTAAAGTTTGGGAAGACTCCGGCCCAATATTTAAAGCGTTTTCGAGAGTATAAGAAAAAGGAAGGTGGTACTTGGGTATCTTATGTCGCTGAATCTTTGAAAAACTTAACTGGCTGGGTCGAAGGTTATAAGGTTTCTACCTTCGAAGGCATGATAAATCTTGTCATGCTGGAACACATTTTTGCTTCTTCTTCCCCGGAGCTTAAGCAGCATTTGGCCGATTCGAAGGAGATAGATCCTAAGAAGCTGGCCATTGCAGCAGACTTATGGGTGTCACATCGAGTGTCCCATAAGGACAAAACTCATCCTGGTAAGCAGGAGGAAGGGAAAAAGTCCAAAGATATGGAGGGTGGGGAATCTGCTAAATCTTCTTCCCATAAGGGCCACAAAAAGAAAAACAAGGGTAAGACACAAGAGAACTCACAGGGTAGTGGAGGTCAGCCTCCGAAACAGAACTCTGGTTACAATAAGCCTCCCTACGTAAACAGACCCACTGGGGCTTGTTTTTCTTGTGGAGCAACTGACCATGTGAAGGGGGATCCCCGGTGTAAGGTTAGACCTTTGGGGGTCCACTCCGCTAATCTGGCCTTCTCCTCCTACGAGGAAGAAGAGATTACAGGAGCATCCTTCTCCTCAGACTCATTTCCCAGCGGAATAGAGGCTGAGGTAGTTTTAGTGTCCCTGGGTTCCTGGGAGCCTAAAGTCGCAGAGGCTTATGCTAGGATTCCGGATAATACCAAGCACTACTTTAAAGACAGTGTGCTGATCAATGGAGTGGATACTCCAGCTCTTAGGGATAGTGGCTGCAGTCGCACTGTAGTGGATTCTACCTTGGTAGACTCAGAGGAAGTTGCCAGAGCTACTCTGATGCCCACTAAATTGGCTGACGGCCCCCTCCGTATGTTTCCAGTAATACCTGTAAATCTTACTTTAAATGGTACAGCAGTCAGGATTCCAGTGAGCATTCAGAGAAACGTCCCGGGAAAGGTCTTGTTGGGTAATGATCTCAGAGCTTTAGGGCTCGTAGGAGACACTGCCGAAAGACCCTACACACGGTCTCAAGCACGGGCAGCATTGGCCAAGTCCAATACGCCGCCCCAGCCAAAGGGGAAACCCAAGGCGAAAGGAGTCTACAAGTCAAAACGAGGGAAAGAGAATATTCCCCCGAACTTGCCTACCACTGCGGTGGAGGAAGTTGGTCAATCGCCCGGGCCTGACAAGGAGGTGGCGATGCCTGAAGTATTCGACCCCAACGATCATCCTGAACTAAAAGACTTGTTAGTTGAAGGAGGTCCTGCTAGGGACGAATTCAGTAAAGGCCAACGTGAGTGCCCATCTCTGGAAGGCCTAAGGAGACAGGCCTGCTCCCAGCTTGAGGGTGAACCTCCTGGGAAGCATAGGATTTATTGAGAAGGTGGACTCCTGTATAGTGAGCCCACAGAGTCTACAGAAGGAGACCATAGGAGGTTGGTGTTTCCCCTTGCTGTTAGGCCCTTCCTCCTGCAGTTGGCGCATGAAGTTCCCCTTGCTGGTCACCTTGGTATGAAGAGGACCAAGCAAAGGTTATCCATGCACTTCTACTGGCCCAAGATGGGGGTGCAAGTAGAAAGTCACTGCAGGAGTTGTGCCTCCTGCCAGTTGTCTGGTAAGGTTGGCGTGACAATCCAAGCTCCGTTGGTACCGCTCCCAGTTGTGGGGGTACCATTTGAAAGGGTAGGGATCGACATCGTTGGTCCCCTTGACCCGCAAACATTCTCGGGCAATAGGTTTATCCTGGTGCTGGTCGACCATGCAACCAGGTATCCTGAGGCCATCCCATTGAAGACTGTAACTGCCAAGTCAGTTGCAAAAGCTTTACTCGGCATCTTTACTAGGGTTGGCTTCCCTAAAGAAGTTGTGTCGGATCATGGCAGCAACTTTATGTCGAAGTATAGGCAGGCTATGTGGAAAGAATGTGGGGTCACCTACAGGTTCTCTTCTGCATGCCACCCCCAGACCAATGGTCTGGGGGGGCGTTTCAACAGGACGTTAAAGAGCGTGATTGGGGCTCTGGAGGAGCCTCAGAGAAGAAAATGGGATCTTCTTGTTTCATGCTTACTGTTTGCCTACCGAGAGGTACCACAGGAGGGTGTTGGCTTCAGCCCCTTCGAACTTCTGTTCGGTCATCCCGTACGGGGACCCTTAGCCATCGTCAAAGAGGGATGGGAGATGCCCACTCCCCCTGTTACTACCAATGTAGTTGATTATGTGCTAGGGCTCAGAAAACGGATGGTACTTCTGGTGGGCTTGGCTAGTGATAAATTGAAGGCAGGGCAAGCGCTGGTGAAACATTGGTACGACCAGAAAGCTTCCCTCATCAACTTTACACTTGGTCAGCAAGTCCTGATCATGAATCCCATAAGGCCTCGAGCTTTACAGGACAAATGGTCAGGCCCTTACCCAGTGGTGGAGCCCCTGGGTGAGGTTAACTATTCAGTGGACCTTGGAAGGCCTGGACAGGCTCCAAAAGTGTTTCACGTGAATAGGCTGAAGGCTTTCGGCCCAAGCGTCGAAATCGCAGCACTGCTACTGGCTTCAGACGTTGCGGGAGAGGAGTCTGAACCTCTCCCCGACCTGTTCCCAAGCAGTCCTTCAGATAGCTCTTTTGAGGGTGTCCGAGTGGCCCCTCACCAAAATGGACAAGGCTCAGTGGTTTACCTTGGACATGAAGTAGGTGGAGGGAGGAGACAGCCTCTACTCAGTCAGGTACAAGCAGTACAAGACTGGCCTACCCCCACTACGCAAACCCAAGTGAGAGCCTTTTTAGGACTCACGGGGTATTACCGCAATTTTGTGGCAGACTATGGCACCATAGCTGCTCCTCTGACTGCCCTCACAACTCCGAAGAAACCCAAGAAGGTAACTTGGACCGACGAGTGTGAGAAGGCCTTCAATGGCTTAGAAGACTCCTTGTGCCAGGCCCCTGTGCTTAGGGCCCCTGATTATCAAAGACCTTTTATCGTGCAGACGGATGCCTCTGACACTGGGATAGGAGCTGTACTATCACAAGTAGATGAGAAGGGTAAGGAACACCCTATCGGTTTTATTAGTCGCCAGTTTAAGGACAGAGAGCTCAGATGGTCCACGGTAGAGAAAGAATGTTTCTCTGTTGTGTGGGCCCTAAGGAAGCTGAGGCCCTACCTCTATGGGACCCACTTCACTGTGCAAACTGACCATAAGCCGTTAAAGTGGCTAATGAACATGAAGGGGGAGAATCCAAAGTTGCTTAGGTGGTCCATAAGTCTACAAGGCTTCGACTTCACTATTGAGCATAGGCCAGGTGTCCAACATAGCAATGCTGATGGGTTGTCCAGAATGTTTAACCGACCTGAACAAGAGACTCATCCAGGGGTGGATTAGTTCCCCCTGTCCATAGTCTGGGAGGGGCGAGTGTTAGGAAAGATTTCGTAATTGTAGGTAATTTTCCTTCCATGTGGCAACCCCTAAACTTTTTGCTGTTGTTTTCACCTTGTTATTGACTTTGCCAGAGAAGTGCAGCCTTCTGCCGCACTCCTCTGGGCTTTCGCTCCTTTTCTTATGGGGAAATTGACATGCCCTTAAAACAGTCAGTACCGGGGAACGCTGTTTCCCGTAGTTTCTTTTATCGTGTTGCGGCTTTAGTGCAACATGACACAAGAGGGCACTGTAAGCTAAGTTAGAGCTCTCTTGGGTCTCTAGCCTTCTACAGACCCTAGATACTCTTTTAGGATGGTATTTGATCGGTGCAAGTCATTCAGGGACTCGAATGGTGGCAGCGATCGTTTTGTTTATTTTGAGCTCCTTTTGGCGTTCTGAGCACATTTTTCGCCCTGAACCCAAAATGGTGGCCTGGCTCCCAAAATGGCCAGACCACGAGGCTCCTTTGTCCTGTCCACTGACCGTCTTGCTCCCTTCACCTTCCCCAGGTCGAGCGACCCGGGGCCTTCCTTATTTGGGCATGTACTTTCCCGCGAAACGTGGTTGCTTTCGCGGGCTTCTACATGTCTTTTGTGTGCCTCCAGGGTGTGGGCTGGGATGTCTGGTCCCAATACACATCCTGGGTGCCAGAGAGTCTAGGGTAGTGTGAATGCCTGGGACCCCCGTGGTCCGTGATTGGTCCACGTATGGTGTGTGTGTTGATGAGCGGATCTCCCATTGGCTCCCCTCCGTTTTGGCGCGAAGGGAACCGTGGATAAGAGGGGGCTGGAAACACCACTACCATGTCGATCTCCTGAGTTCTCACGAACAAAGGAATACAGGAGCCAAGTATCCTGCAACCACGAGGCTGGACCGAGGAATCGCTGGTGACCCGCTGAAGGAATCCTCCTTTGCACTGCTGTCGTCCTGTGAAACCCTTTCCTCCTTTGATCGAACCAGAAGGCCTGTACTGGTGCTTCGACCTTTGGAATAGCAGGAACAGCTATTCCCGGCGACTTCATCAACTCCTGCCAAGTAAGCCTTCGGAAGTGTCTCTGGGCCATCCAGTTGACTGACCAGCTTACAAGGGAGTCCTGCTCTGTAACCGCCGCCAGGTTGTGTTGTATTTTGAGTCCTTGTCACTCTCCCACGCTTCGTACACTTGGCGTTCCCAAGTCTGAAGGGAGGAGTGTACATTTGGCTCGAATACACACGGCCGCTCCGTTGTCCTGCTGCGGCAACAAACTGTGCTGGTTTCGTCGATTGGGACGTCTTTTTGCTCTACACGACTACGAGGCGTTCCCTGCTCTTCTGAACCTGCCAGCTGCTGAAACTAACGTGGAGAAGCCTGGGCCTGCTTGCTTCGGGGACCGGTGAGTAGTTTAGCTAGGATCTGGTCGCCCTCCTGCAGTAGCCCATTGCTTTTCCCCGCTGTGTAAAAACAGCACCCCTTTGTCCGTACTTGCGCTCTGCTTCTGCTCGCTGTGGAGGCTGCGCTTGAGTTGCGGAACCTGTTCTCCTTCTGCTGGGCACTAACCCGAACTGCCTGACTTCCTCCGAAGAGCTTCCCCTTTTGCCCGTTGGCACCGGCGTGGCAGGTACTTTGAGCACAAGGCTCCACTCTTCGCAGGGCTCGGACTTCCATCTAGTTAGGTGCCTCTGAAGGCGAACTGAGTCTAAAGCGTTATCGCACTGCCTGTTTTCCTTCCCTTGCAGGTGGACTACACATTTCGTGCTTATAACGCTAGCGACTGTTGTATTTGTATATATATTGTGTTGATATGGTATGTGTTGGTTTAATATTGTGATATTGTGATTTTCTCGCTACGGTCATTGTTTTAAAGGCCTTAAAATAAATGTGTTTATATATTTGATATAACAACTGTTTGGAGTAGTTTGTAAGCGTTCTTGCTTTGTGTGCTCATTGCGGGCTTTCAGTCACCCTCACCCCTCTTGAGACCTAGTCTTGACCGCCGCGATCGCTACCTTGATTAGTCTGGCTCGTCCAGAGGTTACCCTGTTCCAAGTAATTAGGTTGGCCTTCTGAACTTCTGCGCCACCAGGACAGAGTTCAGAAATCCGTCTTAACAGTAATCATGCCTCTCGCTTTCCAGCCAGGTAGATATTCCACAAAGCTGTTTCGTGCATAGTCAGAATCAGTCACCAGGACAATTTCACTGAATGTATTATCAATTGCAGTAGCAATTGCTTCATAAATGGCTGCCAATTCCGCTACTTGACTGCTCCTAGGTCCAATTATCATCCCTATGCTGGGGATACCTTCACATTTCAACCAGACATTTCCTATTCCTGACACTAATTGTTTATTACTGTCATTTTCAATGTGAAAAGCACAACCATCAACATATACAGTTGGCAAGTCCTTGCATGTTTTTTCATCAAAAGCTTTGTGTGGTGATTGTTCAAACTCCTGTAAATTAGGTTTTATTTCCATTTCGTTTGATGCTTGTTCAGCTGCACAGTCATGTAAATCTGCTAAACCTTGAGCAATTGGGCTCTTTTTATTTTGGCCATATCTCACTTCTACAGGAAAACCTTGTAATGCTAGCGTCCATGAAGTGATTCTGGACTGCGCTAGATTACCTGACCTAATTCTTTTACTCTCTACGAATTGCAAAGGTTGATGATTTGTTTCAATAATCACCTTTTCTCCCTGAACAATGGGGCGGAAATGTTGTAGCGCCCACACAGTGGTTAATAGGGCCTTTTCACATTCATTGAATTTCATTTCAACTTGGGAAAATGCTTTACTTGCATAGGCAATGGTTTTGTGATTCACATCATGTTTTTGTGATAACACTGCTGACATACAACGTTCAGAAAAACCTATTTCTATAAAGAAATCCCTATCCTTTATGGGGTATGCTAAACATGGTGCCTTTACACGACATTCTTTTAATTTAGCGACAGCCTCAGACTGCTCTTTTTCCCATTTCCAGGGTGTATTCATTTTTAGCAGTTTAGTTAATGGTTGAGTGATTTCAGCATAATTTTCAATGAACTTCCTGTTATATCCTGTCATTCCTAATAAACTTTTTACCCCTTTCACATTTTTAGGGTCTTTTAGTTTTTGTATGGCCTCTATTTTCTTCTTTTGTGGATTTAGCCCATATTCAGTTACCCCATGGCTTAGAAAATTCACTTTTTTCTTGCACCATTGTGCTTTTTGTAAAGATACTTTGGCGCCTGCTTTCTGCAATTGGCCAAGAACATGTCTTATTTCATCAAAATGGTTTTTTAAGCTTTCATTTTTTATCAGGACATCATCCACATAAACTATGGTTCCTCTTTCCACTGCATCAGGCATGGCCTTCCTCAAAAATATTCCAAATTCACTCCCACTATTAACGTACCCGAACGGAGTTCTAACCCATGCATATTGAGTCCTGTCAAATGTGAAGGAAAATAAATTCTGTATCTCCTCTGCCAATGGCACGCACCAATATCCAGAGGTGAGATCTAATGTGGTAAACGCTTTTGAACCATGTACCTGAGCTAGGCCCTGATCAATGAATGGCAGTGGCCATCTGGACACTGGTACTCTTTTATTTAACTCCCTCAAATCTGCACATAGCTGCCATTGACCATTTGGCTTTAACACACCTAAAATGGGCGTGTTGAATGTGCTATGGATAGGCCTGATGATTCCTCGCGATTCTAAATTTTTAATAATCTCTGCCAATGATTCTAAACATGTCAGCGGTGGTCTATACTGGCGTACAAATACTGGACTTCTGCTATACCCTTTCGGAAGTGTGGCCACATGTAAATTAGTTAACCCGCAATCATAGGCATCTTTTGCAAATACATCTTTAAATTCCATAAATATCTTCCTCAATTCATTGCTATCCTCATCATTGTCACACGCATCCGCTAAGGAGATCTGCTCTTCTTCCATTTTGGAAAATTCTGGAAAATGTTCTGGTAGTGGAATCTCAGCGCTTTCCTCTAGCTGTGTGGCTGTGTCTCTTTGTAAAGCTGCCACTTTTAAATGTTTTGGCATGTCAGCTTCCATTTCAATGGGATGATTTTCCATTTCATTTTCACTTAAATCAAATGTTATACAACTCTCTTGATAACAGCACACTGTCTCACTTGAATCATAAGGGTACACAGAATGAATTTTAAATATTCCTTTGGGCTTAGAGTCCAGGTATTCTGGCAACTCACCCTTGGCATCTACATACTTTTCAGGGATATTTCCAATCACCATGTTATTTAGAGCTGCAGTATAATGTGATTTTTGTATGGCCATTCCTAATGGGGAGTTTTCCTCTAAGTGAATAACTTGACAAACCTTATTATTTACCATCATTCTTACAGGCCCTTCACCACTATCTACCAATGGAATGTATTCATAATCCAGGCCTTGCTGTTTTATGGATTCATTCAGGCACACAAATGCATCAGAGTCTTTCATCTGCTGTCCAATTTTGCATTTCAGTGTTATTGCAAACTGTATTGTAAATGCAGGAATAATAGTATCTTTCCTCATTTGTAGTTCGATTGCATAAGGAACCAGTTGTGCACAATGATAAGCCCTTCTTTTGTCTTCAAATTCAGGTGCCGGCCCACCTAGGCATGATCATATTTTTTGATTAAGGAAATCTAACACCATACACATTGTGTGCATGATGTCATTGCCATGTAAAAATCATTTTGTGCTCCACTCACTATCCATACATTATGGTAAATTGTTTTCTGCCCAATGCTAATTTTACGCATGCATCTGCCTGCAATTCGGTTTTCAAAGTCTGGACTGTCCAACCCAGAAACATATTGGTTTTTAATCCTACATTTCGGGATTTCCTCCCTCTCCATTATTTTTTGCAACAATTTCTCATTAATGAAGCTCCTCTCCTGCTCAAGCGCTAAAGTGGCTTTTATCGTTTTAAAACAGTCATTTATATCAACATGAACCCATGGTTGCTCATCTTCCATGTGTATTTCAGCAAGAGTGGTAATGTGTTTTTCTGAATCTGCTTTACGAGTAATATTTTGTTTGCATATCTTTTCTTTTAAATAAAAACGTAATGTGTGCTCATCTATGGCGGTCTGCCAATTTTTCCTTGGGTCCAAGTATATTTGTACTGGTAGTTTTTCATTGTCGCTCTGCATTTTGTCTTGACACATTAATATAACAGTGACACTAGGTATGCAACTATTCTGGAGATATACCTCCACAGCATCATTTGTTTTGGCAACGGTGTGACATTCATTTATGTTGCTGTTTTGTGATTTTAGTTTCTTAGGTCTCAATGGTTTTTTGGTTAAGGACCACAGCACTCCATTCACCCCATCTATGAGAGGAGACAATCTTTTCAGGCAATCTGTCCCCATCAGAAATGGAATTTCACAAATAGATGTGATCAATACATCTTGTTTCATTCTGTGTTTTCCTATTTTTATATCAACCTCAGTTATACCTATAATGGGAACCTCCTCCCCATTAAAGCTATGCGCTGGACCTTGGTTTTCCTTCACTGTGATTTGATTCTGTGGGGATCTCCCTTCATTGATACTCTTTACCAGCTCCTTGGACATAATTGTGGCCTGTCCGCCAGTGTCAATCATTGCAAATGTTTGGCATTTTTCTTCTACAGTGATGGGAGCATAATACCTGTCCTCAACTTCCTCTAATACACATAAGAAGTGTGAATTCTTACTGATTTCAGGACTCACCTTTCTCAGGCCTTTTTCACTTTTGGCTAAGCACATTGGTAAATGGAAAGACATTTTCCCCTCCTCTTTACCCATTTCTGCGCCAGAGATTTATTCATTTCTCCATGTTCAGAGGTTTTTGGAGTGTGGCCACTGTTCGCCTATCCATCCAAGTATCATCAGGGGCCACATTACAACCCTCCAACTGAACATGTGTAACAACAACATTCAGCAATCTGTCATTGTTTAATTCTGTGCATTTGTGATCATTTATTGTGGTACCAGCCCTTTCAGCCTCTTCAAAAATATGTGGCTCAAAGAATTCTTCAGGTGATTGACCTGTACCCTCCTTTTGAGTATTTCCTTTTTCTGCCTGTGTTTGGTCATTGTTCTGAGTGTCCAGGGAAGAAATTATAGCATCCCCACTTACTCCCTGTTTACTGGTATTCCCCATGCATGAGTCATTTTTCTTAAATCTGTCTCTTTGTTCTCTTGGAGTTTCAGGTTTTCTTATTTCATTTGTACAAATCTTCAATGTTTGATTTAGCTCTAGATTAAACCGTACCTCTCTTTTAGAAGTATTTGCACTTTCTGTTACATGTTAATTTACTGGCATTTTCACTTTTAAATCATTAGACATCTCAGAGTCATTATGGGAAATGACATCAGAGCAATCTGTCTTTTCGGCGCTGTATGTATCCTGAGTACTTAGTCACTGTTCAGAAGAAGCCCCCCGGTCATTGCTATGGTCATCAGCCGCCTCCTTTGATGACTGTTTTTGTGCTGTACAAAGCTTCCCTATTTGTTCAGCTAACATTTTCACTTGGGCCTCAAGGCACTGGAACCTTTCCATCTCTCTAGAATCCTCTCTCTGTGGCCTAGATCGATATTGGTTGCTTTCTTCCTGATTGGATCTATTCTGATACCTCTCAGGTGAGTGATTTCTATTGGGATAGTTTCTGAACTCTTGATTCATTTGTGGAGGGGAGCGGGGTGCACCCATCCTTTGGTTGTAGTCCCCTGGTGGGGAATCATTGTACTGACGTGGAGTGTAATTAATGTTCTGTCTCATGTCCTGTCTCTCATGTTGTGGGTACTGGCTCCTATGTTGATTCCCATTATCAGAAAATCGATCCACATATCTGGGCCTATCCTGATTACCATATATCATGGTGTTGGGATCAAATTTGCTCTGTGTCCCCAATGTCTGGTACGGACCATCATTTCTTTGATCTTGCTTTTGTCTCTGATTATGGTTCATACCTGACATATCAGGCCGATAGCCTGCCCGGGGCCTATCTCCTAAATACCTAGGACTGATGTAGCTCTCCCTATTACTAGGATCATGTGATTGAAACATTGGTGCAGAGTGTGATGGCCTTTGTTGATTAACCCTTTGTTCAGATGCCAAATTATTTATACCTGGACTTTGAGCAGATTCAAGGGACATCTTGGCTGACCTGATTTCCATCACTGTTGCTGAGGGTTCTTTAGATTTAGGTCTAGTATCTTTCATTTTATCACTTTCTCTACCGTGACCATAGAGTACCTCATATAGTTTTGTGCTTTGATGCACAATCCACTCAAGGGACTTGTCACGATCAAATTCACGACCAATTGGGATATGATGTCTTTCTGTAGCCCATAGAAGTAGGCGGTTTTAAATTCATTAGAATTGGGGTCAAAAGTTACATCAAAGCGAGAAAATGCTCTTTTTAAGTCTTGTAAAAACTGGCGAGGGGATGTATTAGGCCCAGCAGTAAGTTTGTAAGCAACTTTCTTTGCCTCCTGTAATGACTGGAAAGGAGAAAAATGACGCCTAATTTCTTTTTCAAACTCCACCCATGTCATATTCTGCTGTTCATTTAATCCCCTTATGATGCTGGCTGTCGGAGCATCTAAAGTTAAATGAAAATATTGTCTGTAATGTTCCTTAGGTATCTGGAGTGCTTTAAAAATGCCATGAACCGCTTCTAAGTGATTCTCAATGCAGCATGCCCCTCCTTTTTTAAATGGTTTGATTAGAGCTTTAATAGATTTCATTATTTTTATGGGGCTACTTGTTGCAATGCATGGAATTGCACTACTTGGTGACTCAATCCTGGTTCCAGGTGTATGGGATTGGTGGCGTCCCCCAATGGGAGTATCAAATCCCCCAAGGGCGCTGCAACCAAGTTCAGTCACCGTCCCAGTCACTGGAGAACTAGCTCTTTGGGCAGAACTAGAATTTACCTCCACTCCATTGAATGTAGTACCCTGCCGCCTCTCCTGGGACCTGGGAATGCACATTTGCTGTTCTATGTCCTTGCACATTTTAAGGAGCCTGTCTGCTTCATTTTGCAGATAGTTGTTTTCATCACTCATTTTATTTATTACCTCCTGCATGTCGCACATTTGCATTTGGCATTCATTGAATTCTTTGTTTCTCTTGTCTCTTTCTTGAATCATTTTAACCATTTCTTGCTCTGCACCTTGGATATCACTTTCTTTTTCAAAATGTTCTTTTTGTAAAATCTGCATTTCTGAAACAATCTCATCTTTATCCTGTCTAATGTGACCCACTAAGGCTTTTAAGTGTACCAATTCTTGCTCCCTGTCTTCAAACTGTTTCTTGCTTTTGGACAACTGAATATCAAAATCTCTGCATTTTAATTGCATGTCTTTCTGACATCCTTCTAATTCTGTTCTTAACATCTCATCATTTTTACATGCCCCATCTAAGTCAGTCTTTAACCTGTTAATTAGCTGGGTATCATTTTCTTGCATTCGCAGGGACCTATTCAAAATAAACCATATTTTGGCGCATAGCCGTATTACACAGTCTTTCTCTGCACTTTCATCGGCTGCATTCAATAACCTTGTAAGGCAGACCTGAATTATGCTGCCTTCTGCAAAAATATTGGGCCTCATTACGACCCAGGCGGAGGACCATGGTGCTATTAACACCATGGTCAATGCCGGCGTCCGCCATGGCGGAATGGGGAATTACCACCCCATTCTGAGATTGGCGGGGCGGTAATTCCTCATGCCGCCATGGCCCTTCCCCATTCCCATTTTTGCCCCATAGGGCTCAATGGGAATGGGGAAGGCGCTAAGTACGGTGCCACAAATTGCGGCACCGTACTTAGCACCAAGGTCCCTTTGCGGGTCCCTATTTTAACGGCTGGGAAAACCAGCCGTTAAGGTCGGGTCCCGCAAAGGGACCTCGTAATTAGGCCCTAATAGGTTAACGGCGCCGCAGCCTTTTACGGTGCCGTTAACCCATTAGCGCCTGGGTCGTAATGAGGCCCATTGTCTAGTTTTTCTTTCTGCACCTCACCCTGAATGCGGTCATGCCAGTCTGAGGTACTGTTTAATGACCACGTCCCATGTGCAAACAACTTTGCCTCTAAATATTGCACTGGGTCTGAGAATGTGGTTTCCCTTTGTGACATTCTGAAATTCGTTTTTAGTGGCACACTGCTATTATAAAATGGGTTCCCTTTAATGTGCAAATGGCAGTGTGAGATACACTTGCCACGCCCAATAGGTGCTCTATGATCACTTTCCCGCCCTGCAACGCACCATAAATATGTTGTGTATTTTGTATAGATTTGAGGCCTAGCGGTATTTTCTTATCGCCAAAATGAAAATAATTCAGTAATAATCACTCTTTGCATTCAGATTAGATTTGGTATATAGTACTGCAGTATGCATACATTATTTCAGCACACAGATATATTTAGTGGTATACTTTATGTTGGTAGGCGTTATTGGTGGTATTTCTGGTGAGCATAATTCCTTTGTTTTATATGTGGCCCAAATATCCAGAACCCCTTATTTTTGTTTAGTTTGTTCGTGTGATCACTAGAGACGCCTCAGGCTTACATTTCAGGAACACCACATTTTCATTTGGAGTGCCACCATGGGCTGTCCTCACTGACTTATCTACGACAGCGAGCTAACATGTGGTATTCATCACCAACTTATCTACATCAGTGAACTATGTCCAGGGCCTCTCTTTCTGCTGACTCATGTACCTCCAGCCGCAGGCTATTTCATTATGTTATTATTATGTTCCGTTCAGAAAACACACACTTATATACTGAATGGAATCGTGCACACAGGTACCGCCAAGTCTTATTTTTAGCTACCTTAAAAATGACAATTGCACTGTCTAAACATCTCCCCATATTATCAGTAATGTAATGGTAGATGCACAAAGAAAAGAGAAAAATAAAACACACTACCTGTCTGCTTTCAGCTATTTTTGTGTATTATAAAAAATTGCATTTCAACACGATCTTACACTTTTTACAGAAATAAATGGAAATTGCACAGTAACAACATTATCTGTAATAAAATGAGAAGAGAGCGGCGAGAACATATTCAATTTGCAACATTAAACATGTTGATAAAACACTGGAATTCCCTCTTCTACACTGACTGAATAATTTCGCACACATACACACTGCCCCCACACTCTGTAATATAATTACCAAGCATGCCCAGCATGTGAAATTCTTCGGCTGGTCGCCTTCTGCAAGTGGCTTAATGCTCCCTCTTAAATCACCCCAGCAAGGACAAGCATCTGCCGTCACTCAAACCGGAGCTTATTGACTGGAATTCCCAGTCTCTGCAGCGGTGCACTGGGATCTGCTTTTTCAATCATGAAACTCCCCAGCCACCAGCCAGGTCTTTCTCCGAGCTGTGTAAAAATGTCTTCTCACTCTCTTCTTCCCCGAGATTCATTAGAAAAGCTCTGTTACAGCCTACCAAACGAGTTCAACCAATGAAATTCTATCATGTTCTACCCTCCTTCTCTTGAACAATGGCTTGGCTTATACAGTTGCAACTGTAACAAAACTGATTTCCTGCTTATTTGAATCTTTTCTTCCTGCAAATACTGTGGACAGAGCACAGATAGAAGCAAAGAGAAAAAAATCTGGATGCATGTTTAAAATGACTTTCAGAGCCTGTCATTTTCCATCTCATTTTGCACTGGAGAACACATTATATTATTAATGAGTTAGAATCATGTTAGTATTGTTAATGAGGTTAGTTCATTAATCCTCAAATGTGTCTCCTGCAACAGAGGAATTTCAGGTGAGAAAAAAAATATGTGCTTTTAACTGTGAAAAAAGTATTTGATTTTAGATGTAGAAATCGTTTTTGACTGAATAGCCTGTTTTCATTTACATGTCCATGTCACACTGGCAACACATGCCTTGCTGTACCACATTATAGCAATGCACCAAACCCATGCAGTGGTGCTGCATGAAAAAAATTGCTAAATAATCTTACAATCCCAGCACCCTCGACAAATCATGGCCTTAGTACTCTTGCAGCAAAGTAAAACCCCCAAAAATAAAAAGAATGAAATATTCCTTCTGCTATAGGTCATATATTTCTTACTGATATTCTGTCATGGATCTTGGAGGAGAGGAGGAGAAGGAGGTCAATTTCTATCTAATGGAGTGAAGAGGGAGAGCCACAAAAGGGTTTGGGAGCTTGCGAACAAAACACAGGGAGTTGATCAAATGTAAGGCAGGTGATGACCACTGCCTAGGGAAATACTGTGCTCGCAGCTGCTGCTGTCCAGATGACATCAACACCAAGTTCAGGAGCTGATAGATGGCACAGGAATTCTGAAAATGACTCCCATTTGTTAGTAAGGTTTTCTTAATCTCTTCACTAGAAGAAATCCTGTTGGAGTAACACATTAATGGTGTGGAGGTGATCAAGCAGGAACCAGATAATATAAAGATATTAATGATCGTTGAGAAGATTAAAAGAATTATTTTTTTAAAGCTGCTCTCTGGCAATTTGGAAATCGTCGATGTATCATAACACTCCATGCACAATGTTGCCGAGCATTAGAACTGCGTTAATATTGAATGGGTATATGTCTTTTGGGAGTCAACCATCTCTACATTTCAGGGTCTCTCATATATTGCACAATCGTTCGAAACGGATATCGTTTGAGAGGTAAAACATTTTCCTTTGCTACACTCTGTGCTTTAAATTGGTAAATCCTAACTGGTCATCATTACCTGCACTTCTTATTTTAGGCAACATTGAGAACCAGGATTTCTCCAAAGTTAAGGAGAGTACCGGTACTCAATGTGGAGAGGAGGAAATGAAATAATTTTCCAGAGTCTTAGCAGGAAAGCTGTGCCTTTTTCCTCTTTCCTCTCACCCACCCGAAGTGTCCACAATTATGTCTCCTTGCTGCCCATCACTGCAGAACAAAAAGGAGAGCTAAATGTGATGGCATTGCAATTACTTTTTAAGCATTTTGTTTGTTCTTACCAGAGCCTTTTCTGATTGTGTTTGGGTGATAGGAACTGTAATGGGGCATAACAAACTGAAATCCCACATACAGTACCAGTTTCTTACCAGATTTGTGCCTTCTTACAAGACAATGGGCCTCATTCGGAGATTGGAGGCAGCCATGGCGCTAACAGCACCATGGCTGCCTCCAATTACGGTACCGAGTCCGCCCTCATTCAATGGGGACTTACCGGTCTAGTCGGACCTTTGTGGGACCGGTAAGTCCCCATTGAAAATACCATTGCTCATTCCCATTTGTGCTCCCATAGGGCTCAATGGGAATGAGGAAAGTGCAAATAACGGTATCGCAAATTGCGGTACCGTTATTTGCTCCCTGGACCCTTTGCGGCTCCCGCAAAGGCTGCCTGGTAAAACCAGGCGGCCTTAGCAGGACCTGCAAAGGGACATTGTAATAAGGCATTACCTGCACCAGTGTCCTTACCGGTGCCCGTAATCCCTTTGTGCCAGCCTCGGAATGAGGCCCAATGCAAGTGAGTACAAAACAAAACTCCCTTGTAAGGCTTCATTTATGTCCAGTATGTGTATTAGTTTGTCTAACAAAAAAGAAAGGATTTCATTTTATGTGTATATGTGCACAACAACAGGCATCATTCTTGTATTATCCATTCCATATGGGAGAAGCCAACCAACTGGTTTTAACTTTGCATTGTGTGGCTTGTATTCCTGGATTTTCCCATTATAAACTCAGGACTGCAAGTCCCACAATGCAAAGTTAACACCAGGAATGGTTTCCTCCAAATGAAATGGATGTTGTTGGCATGTATGATACATAACAATAAGTTGGATGTTTGTATAAAACCATAACTTGTGTCAGGTCCTTATAACACAATGCCTTTCATGTGTTAAAAAGCTGAAAATATAGTGAAGAGATTTTTCATATTTGCATTATTTTGCATTCTGGGACTTTATATTTTCTATTCAGGAAATGGAAAATAAAGCTATAATGGGTACTCTGTTGGTTTAACATATTTATGTAAGGGGTTATGTATTGTAAGATTGTGCTAGTAATGTGAGTAATTTGCAAGTAAACTCTATAGAAGAGCTAACACCTAAATATTTGTACCAACTAGAGCTTGATTGATTGATTGATTGATTGATTGATTATTTCAAAGTGTTTCAAGGAGGAAGTGAACATGGGAAAATACAGTTACATTCCTACAGGTCCTTGAAACAAATCAGAATGTGAGAAGAAAAAAAACGATCATATCATAACAGATAGTACAAGTGCATGGAACAATAAGGGAGAGGTAAGGAAGGAAAAAAGGAGACAATACTAGCATTAGCATTACTATGCCTGACGGCAATTGTTGCAGTGCAAGAATTACAGGAGGAGGGGGAGGAGGGGAGGTCTGTGGGAGGGGAGGGAGGATAGAGGAGAGGAACAAAACAAGTGACTATCTTAAAGGGTCAGCCACTGAATTTAAATACTGCTGCGGAGTGAGAGGGAGGAAGGACAAGAAGGAAAGGAGGGGGTCAGACAAGCCATTATCAGAGGTCAAGGGACATTGATAAGAGTAAGTGCTTTGGTAGTAGAAAAGTGAAAGGGGCATGGGGAGGGGAAGATGGCTGCATAAGGCAAGCAACTACAATTACTAGGCCTGACGGCATTTGAGGTAGTGCCGAACTTACACAGGACAAAGGGTAGGAGAGGAGAGGGGGGGGAAGCTGCTGCATAAGACAGGTGGCTACAATTACTATGCCTGATGGCAATTTGGGTAGTGCCAGATTAGACCGATGGAGGTAAAGGAGGGGAAGGGGGGAGTGTGGGGTGAGGTAGCGGGGAAGAAAGAATGGGGGGGTCAGGATGAGAAAGCAAGCAGGATGAAAAGAGGGAGCAAGAGTCACGGTACAAAAGGCAAGGGGTAAAAGTGAGGGGGACTAGGAGACAATGGGGGGGCAGGGACAAAGAAAGAAAGGAAGGTGTAGGGAGTTAGGGGCATGCAGCAAAGACTCAGGGGCAGTGGGGACAAACAGCTGGACAGGGGGCAGAAGGGGCACACAGGTGGGAACAGGGCAAGGGAGGGCACACAAATGATTGTGGGGGCAGAGGGGATAGACAAATGGTCACGTCAGCCGGGGGACAGACAAATGGTCATGGGGCAAGGGGGGATGCTCACATGGTTGCGGGGCAAGGGGGGACAAATAAATGGTCAAGGGGACAAGGAGGGACACAAATGGTCAAGGGATAAGGGGGGGCACATAAATGATCACGGGGGTAAGTGGGGACACACAAATGGTCACAGGGGCAAGGGGGGACACACAAATGATCACGGTGCAAGGGGGACACCCACATGGTCACGGGGCAAGTGAGATGCACAAATGGTCACGGGGGCAAGGGGATCCACACATGGTCACAGGGGCAAGTGGGGACACATAAATGATTGTGGGGGCAAGAGGGGACACACAAATGGTCACAGGGGCAAGTGGGGACACACAAATGGTCACAGGGGCAAGGGGGGACACATAAATGATCACGGTGCAAAGGACACACACACATGGTCACGGGGCCAAGGGAGATGCACAAATGGTCACGGGGCAAATGGGATGCACACATGGTCACAGGGGCAAGTGGGGACACATAAATGATTGCAGGGGCAAGAGGGGACACACAAATGGTCACAGGGGCAAAGGGGTACACACAAATGATCACCGTGCAAGGGGGACACACACATGGTCACGAGGGCAAGGGAGATGCACAAATGGTCATGGGGGCAAGGGGATGCACACATGGTCACAGGTGCAAGTGGGGACACATAAATGATTGCGGGGGCACGAGGGGACACACAAATAGTCACAGGGGCAAGGGGGTACACACAAATGGTCGTATGGGAGTTTGGGAGGTATGTGGTCTAATGCCTAAATTACACAGTTGGTTTCAATCCTGGCTTCACTGCTATGCCAAATAGTGTGATCCTGGGCAAAATATTAATCTCAAGGTACCGTATCTGCAAAAATTAGGAGACCTGCGGAAAAAAGCCACTCCAATAATAGGGGACTTTTTCCAATCTCCTGCAGTGGTAAGTGAGGTGTAACAATCACGTGTAAAAGGTTTACGCTTTCTTTTAGCCAAATTTCTCACTCCCGGGGATGATTACATTTTTGATGGGCTTGGTGTGGCCACCAAACAAAAGTTATATTCCCACAACCATGCACTCCACTTGTAAAAAAAATGCAATCCTGCAGCATCTGATTTTGATGATGGTGGATGTGCACTGGCATCTTATGGCATACACCAGCTTTTAGCAACTGGTAAAAGCTGGTCAGATTCCACAATATCTCATATAAAGTTCTACCACCATACACATACATGGAAGGAGGCATTTACAATTGCACTATGAGGTGCAAACAATACACAGAAACAGGGTACTCCCAAATGTCCATACATTAGTTGCACGTTGTACTGCAAACAATCAAAATTGCAGGGAGAGGACTGCTAACACGCAAGTGTTAGGGTGAGTGATCCTCTCTAGGAGTTAGCAGATGGAAGAAAATGCCCACCAAAGCCTCTACATGGTATGTTGCCCTAAGTAAAATCTGCTGAGCAACTCATTAGGATGATCAGGTTTGATAACTGTTTCTGCTCACTGTTTCATTGATGCAGTTACTATGTGACCCTCAGCAGATTTCAATGGGGTTTGTGAGAGTTTATGGGTGCCTTTTCTCCTTGGGCACGCTTGTATGCACATAGATCATAGTTATTAATATTAGCTAGCTATCACTTGCCTTTCTCTCAAAGCCTACCAAACTTTTGTACCTCACAATAATGCTGCCAAATCAGGGCAAAATGTGTCTGTGATCAATGGTCAGCTTTGATGGGTAGCTGCATTAGGCTGAGAGACTGAGATTTCGGGTGAATGGCTTAAGAATACAGCATTATACTGGGCTTTTTGTTGGAATCTTGTAATTGCGTTTCAGCGTGCCATGCTGCCAAGGCCCAAGTTAGGCAAAAAGGAACTTCTAGAGAGACTGAAATATAGGTTTGAACACAAACATGATTGGAGCAGGGAGGGAGGGAAAGAGGCGGGGAGAGAGACAAATAGAAGGTGACACAAAAGCAGCATGAGACAAAAAGAGCGAGGCACACATTAACAGTGAGACAAGTTGAGGGCCATGCAAATGGTGGGGAGACAGAATAAGATTAATATAGATGGTTTGGGAGTCCACCAAGGGCCCAGTGTGAGAGCAATTTTGGGACAATTTCGGAGTTGAGCCCTGGCCCACCAAAAGCCTAGGTTTCAATACCTGCACTTCGTTTTTTTTTCAATTTAAAGCACTGCCTGCTCTTGTACCACTGGCTAGTCACAAACTTGTTCCAGTGCTGGAAACAGTGCTCTTGTTGTATAGTGGAGGCCTTTGTACTGTTATCCTCCTCAGAAAAAAATCTATTTAGGGAACTATTTGCATAGATAGGTGATCAGATCAACAGAAATACAGAGAGACAAAGTAACACCTACAACACAGCCCCAGTGGGCACTAAAAGCCACTCGGCATTGAAAAGTGTACCCTTTTGTGATTACTAGGGAGACCCTCTTAAACTCCCTCCTCAGATGTTTCCCAGCCTATCCCGCATTAACAATGCATTCAGCTGCATTCTGTGCCTCCCCTTGAAGGCATATTATCAATCAGACTATTGTTGTGTAAATACAGCACAGCAGAAAAAGCAAAGAAATGAGGACTGGTAAAAGATGGTAAATGTGCCTGACTTACAGTATGCAGTGCATTCACTCAGAAAACTTGAAGGAAAGAGGGAACAGCAGCACCGCAGGTCAATGGCCTTTCCTGCATCCTGTCATTGAGGAAGGGCAGAAACAGCAATACAGGTTTCAGTGGATGGATTGAGCAGGCATTTCACCAACAATCTTTGCAGCAGTGCTACACCTTCGACATCCAGACCTACCGCCTGGGGAAAGATAATGCTGCCTTGTGGCACAGGGCCTCAAAGGGGCATTTGCAACCTCCCACCTGAGGATGTGTAAGCGACGCAGCGCTGCAACATGAAAGGTAGTTTCCCGCTTGAATGGGAACATCTCCAGAAGAAGGGGCGAAGAAAGGAGTGGCCCACCGCAGTGTGGCCGCAGTGAACCAAGGAGCCTCCCTCCTGCATGAGGAGAGCAATGAACGGCATTCTCACTGTCTCACTAAAGCAAGCAGAGCTCCTGCCTCTGGGAGTGTGCAGCGCGGTCTCCGCCGTGCCTAAAATAAATTAAAAAAAACAATAATACAGTTTCTCCCACATGGAATGGAGTAAGCGGCGGGCGTACCACCAATGGAAATAAATTAACGTACTCCTGCCTGAGGGAGAATAGTGGCCCACGCCACTTGTGTAGAGAGGCTCCCGCCTAGGGGAGAGTGGTGGTCCATGCCTCCACACTAGGTCAAACTCCCACCTGGAATAAGATGTGCACAGCGGCCGACTCCACAAATGGTTGCTCACTCTCCGTATCTCATATGGGCTATGTATGGGCCTGCAAGCTGGTGCAGTGTGATCATGGTACTCCAGGCACTGCTGACCTGGGCCCTCCAGGTCAGCATAGTAGACTGGGTAAGCCCAGCGAACCCTACAACATGGATGCTCCAGGCGTCCTCAGTGCCTCCAAGTCCGTGTGACCATGGAAAGCAGGGTCATCACTGCAACTCAGTAAGTCCGGGTGACCTCAGCGACTAAGAACGGTGTGTGGCCCCCCCATCACCGATGTGGACGGCCCAGGTGAGAACCAGACTTTCTCCTGACATCTCGGGTGCCCTCCAGACCCAAACTAAATGTGTGCCCACGGCCACAGCAGGAAAGCCTGGGTGTCATCGGCCAGTATAGAGAAGGTGACCCTCTCCCACTTGGAAATGAAAGGATGCTACCTCGCTGCATTGGGTACAACTGGGTGACCCATGGGGGCCCAGAGGTGATGCGACGTGGACCACTGCTCATCCTGCACCCCGCCCATCATCACAAATCACTCCTGCCTGGGGAGCCTGCAATTGGCATGACCTGGACCGCAGAAAAAGCAGAATTCCCCATTGGGGGAGAGTACAAGGGTGCAGCCTTCACCTCCACCACAGCACCGCTGACACAAGACCAGGTGATCCTGGCAACCGCCAAGCCAGTTTGGCCATGGCACTGAGAATACCCCACTAGGTAACGCCAGCAATGGACCGATAAGCCCTGGGGAACCTGGCAACCAACATATTTCTGCATGGGCAAGAACAAAGTCCTCATCGCCTGCATGCCGCAGCACTGACCTGGCTAGCCAGTGTGCCCATGGGGACAAAATACAAGATTGCTCTTTTTAGGGTTGTGAGAGCTAAGAGGCCAGTTTTGCTCAGGAAGACAAACTCTCACTAGCCCCCCACTCACGATCAACCTGCAAAAAAACATGCATCGGAAATGGTAAAGCCTTGGAGAGCAGGCAGGTGTCTGCTCTCCTCCAAAATGACTGAACTGTGCTTCCCATATGGCCCACCCACAATCTCCACCATGAAAGCATCATCAAGGGACAGGTGCTGGAAAAGCCTGGAGTGCAGCGCGTTGGTTTCTCTGAAGCAAAATTGGAAATGCCTCAGTAACCGCTCTGAGCCATTTTATAAGCTGAGGATAAGGGCATTGAGAACGTAATGAGAACTCTGTGCTCAGTAAAATTTGGATGTTGGCGGCAGCAGCTTCTCCGAGGCATAGTAAAGGCAGTCTATTGCAGAGAGTGAAGTGCTGCAAGGAGGACATCAAGCTCTCGCTGCAAGGAAATACACCAAACTCCTGCATGCGAAGGTGACGAGGGCGCATCAACATTGGCCTGACTGCGGCTCTCCCTAAAGAGAGTGCTCATGCCATTAGGCAGAAGGTGAGCCTGGAAGGATGGCGCAGACCAAACACGCCACTCAGTGCCCGGTGGACCCTGGGTTTTGCTCCTGCTATACTGGTGTGAATTCCTCCCAGAGGGGTAGAACTACTGCAACTAGGCCAACAGGTGGGGCACAACAGCCCCATCACACCCACACATCAGGTGCCGGTAAGAGCCTTGCTTCTGATGCAACAGCAGTGGACTAACAGCTGCTTTCCCCAGGAGAGAGTGCGTGTGCAATCAGGCAAGAGAAAGTGTTCATGCTATCAGGCAAGAGTTGAGTCAAGGAAGATGATGTCGCCCAGACATGCTGCTACTAGTTCCCTCCTTATGAAGGATCCATCATCAACTAGCCTGTGACCACCAAGGGCAGCCATCCTGCTGACTGGCACACCATCATCACAGTGAAATCCCAGCTGCTGCCCTACATCAGGAGGGTGCTCATGAAAGGGGCTGAAGAGAAGCCTGCTGCCCTACATTCACGGTGCCCAAAGAGGTCGATACCTTTCATGTATTCAGCACACTACCATCATGATCTCCCATCCGGAGGAGCCGACAAGCAGATGTGGACCCGGGGGCGGTTTTGCCTGCCAGCGGAGAGAGGGCCCTCTTCCTTGACAATGGCAGAAAGCCTGCCCACCACTAGGAGCTGAACTGCAAAGAAAGGAGGGTTCCCCCTCACTGTGCCCTGTGTTGGAGACACGAGCAGTAGATAAAAGCAGCACCCCAAAGTGAAACATGTAAAGGCTCCACCCAGAAGAGGAGGAGAAGCAGCCTGTACCACCACAGTAGGAAGGAAATCAGTTCCCGCCTGCGAGAGAGCACAATTGCAGCACAGCCCAGACACTGTGCTACCAGTGTTGTGCTGCTGCTGGCCCAACCATCAATAGACTATAGCCAATGTGGCCTCCGGTGTTCCTGGGTGTGGCTTTGCTGGTTGGTAAAGTGTTCCCTCAGCTCTTGGAGTAATAAAATGTGATTTCCAAAGTTAATGTCCCCCAACCTCATGACTATGCCTATAGTTGTGTCATATACACCTCACGCAAGCGGATGCAAGTTCTACACCTTAAGCGGACTAGTAAAGATGAACTGTCCCATAATCAAATTGCTGATGTGGCCCCTGTATCCCTGGTGCGGCTTTACCGGCTAATGGGGAGACCCTATTTGTTTCCAGGACTAATAAAGTATCATTGACCAGGTTAGTGGTCTCCCAACCCAATGGCTGTGCCAATCCTTGTGGCCACACAGCCCCAGCGTGTGTCAGGAGCAAGTCATGCCCCCTGCTCCTCATGGACAATGATGTATCCTATGCCAAGCTGTTGTCCTGCATTTCCCTAACTGCTTAAAGTGGATGCTGTAATGATGTGCATTTGATGCTGGGAGACCGCATTGTTCTTAACATGCTCAAAGTAGTCCTGTTTATAATGTATCTTGGGACCTGTGATCCTGCACATGGTTGGCATGCTTAAAGTGGACCCATCGGCTGGCTACTTGGTTGTTAGTGGGAATTTCCCAGTACCCTGTTAGTAAAGATGTTCCCTCGTGTTCTGCAACCCTGTGACCAACTGCCGGACTAATAAATATAAAGGAACTGCTGAATGTAATGATATATCACATGACATTATGCCCCAGGGTACAAGTAGGGAAATTGATGGTCATCCAAGGCTGCGATCCTGCATGGTTGCATGCTTAAAAAGGGGGCCCAGTATGGAGGTTTGCCGTCAGTGCTTCGTAATTTTACCATCACCCTCATACCAACTATACTACAGCATAAATGTATGTGTGATAATAATGCCGATCGCTTAATGTTATTTGTTATTGGGTAATTGGTTTTGTTTATACACTTGGCATGGGATGCTGTGACCTCAGCGCAACACCGGAGGGTGTGCACTGGGTCGCATGTTGGATGGTCACATGTTGAATGGTCACATGTGCTGTGGCCAAGCTAATAAAAGGGGTGAGTGGTTTCCCGCCCTGCAGTTGCCGTAACACTAATTACTGGTATCTGTGTGATTATTGCAGCTCTGGTGCTTCCTGCTGTTTCAGGGCCTGGGCGGGCCACCTCACACCCTCAGGCACAACCAACCTCCAGACCAGTCACCTGGTCACCCTCTGAACTTGGGCCCAGGCTCCTGCATGTCCAGTTGCCCTTGCACTGCCTTCAGGCTCCCTCAGCACCTAAGGGTCTGTATCTGCAACCCTACAGTCCCTTCTCTCTGCACTTATGAGCCACCCACTGGCTGCACTTGTGAGTTAACTGCACTTCCCCTGTCACCTCCCCCCTGGCACTTCTACCCTTCCTTCTTCCCCGCACTTGCGTGATGTGAATGACACAAGGCCTATTAAGATTGTTACCTGCGAGGCCAAGAACCTCGGCGTCACCTTTGATTCCACATTCTCCTTCTCTGCCCACATTGCTGATGTCTCAAAAAAGTCAAACTTCTTACTGCACCTCCTCAGAGGTACTCTGCCTTTCCTCTCCTTCCCTCAGAAGCTCACTGTCTCCCAAGCTCTGGTTCTCTCTAGGTTGGACTATTGCAACAGTCTCTCTATTTATCTACCTGGCTCTACTCTCCACCCTTTGCAACTTATCCAGAACAGGACTGTGAGATTTGTCCTAGGCCTCAAGCCCTGGGATCTTATCTCTTCTGCTCTGAAAACTCCCCATTGGCTCCCAGTGGATGCAAGGATTAAATTAATTGAAAACCCTCTGCATTGTCAACAAGGCTTTCTGGGGTCTGGGTTCAACATAACTTCAGCTATCCCTCCTCAAATACCTCCCATCTCGAGCTCTCCACTCCTCTACTTCTAACTGCCTCAGGGTCAGTCATTTCTCAAAGAAATGAGCTGGGGGTAGATCTGTCTTCAGCTGGGGCCTCCCTCTGGAAAAGTGTCCCGGGCACTCTAAAACTTGAAGAGAACCATCTCCAGTTCCGGAGGCACCTCAAGACCTTCCTCTTTGATTCTGCCTTCGCCCCCTTCATCCCTGTTGATTATTTTCTCCCTCTGCACCATGCACCTGGCAACAAACAGTGTTAGTGCCTTAAACCCAGCACTATCCACTTGCTGGCTGCACTAACACTGTTTGTTGCCTTTTTTATTTATAAATGTATTATTATTCATCTGTTTTTCTCCTTGCTCTGCACTCTCCTTTACTCCCCCTTCCATGCACTTCCCCCCCCTCTCCCATGCACTTGCGTTTTCTCAATGTCACTGGGCCTAGCAAGATCATTGTTTTTGTTCTCCCCTGTTCCCCTTCCCTTGCCTTGTCGAGCTCTGAAACACTTGTGTATGAGAGTGATAGAAATGAAATATCAATATCAATTTTGTCCTCCCTTTGTTTCCCCCTCCTTGTATTGTCACATCTAGAAACACTTGTATACAAGCGCGTAATAAATGCAACATCATATCATATCATAGCATAACTTTAAAGCTTGAAAAATGAAAAATAAAAGTATACTTAGGGCATGTCATCACGCAAGAAGGAATAAGGCTGAAAAAAAAGATGGTGCAAACAATTTCCAAAGTACCCCCACCGTCAAACAAGGATCAATTGCGCTAATTTCTAGGTATGGCATAATACTATTCAAAGTTTGCTCCACACTTTGCAATTAAAACAGAGAACCTAAGAGCAATGATGATGAAGAATATGTCTTTTGGATGGACAGAACAGTGCCAAAGAGAGTTCACAGAGATCAAAAGGAGAGTGATGGAAGCACACACTCACAAACTATTTTCTCCCAAGGCGACTATCATAGGCAAAGTGGATGTGAGCCACATAGGTTCACGGTGCATTCTTAAGCAAGTGCAGAATGGTGTTGATGTGACTATTGCCTTTGCTTTTCCTGTATTAAACAAAGATGAGCATAATGACTCAACAATTGAAAGAGAAGCACTAGGAATATACTGGGCACTCTGGCATTTTAAAATATTGATTTTTTTTTTTTTTATTGATTTTTTTTTATTTATATTGATTTGGGTTCTACCAATAACAGTCAAGACTGACCACAAGCCTCTTGCCCATATCATTTGTTCCTCCAAATCTTCATCATCTTGACCGAGAATTAATAGGTGGCTCGTGGACATCATGCAATACAATGTGAAAGTAGTATATATTCCTGGCTATGAAAATGTGGTAGCAGATTGTCTGTCAAGATTTACCTTGGAATGATACTGATGAAGAGGAACAATGAGAAGAATTTGAGGAGTGTGTAATAGGAAGAATCCAACCTGCCATTTCAGCAGAGGATGAATGGAAAGAGGTTGTAAAAGTGACAAAGAGATTTCTTGGCTTCAAATCATGATACATGAAGGATGGGAACATAAAAAGGAGGAATTTCAGGGCAAATCACAGGTGTGAAGAGATATGTGAAAGTGGTGGTTGTTTACTCAGACAAGACCGTTTAATTCCACCAGAGTGCCTACGTGAGAAAGTATTACAACTTGCTCATGAATGGCACTTAGGGAGGAATCTCACCAAATGACAACTGAGAGACATAGTGGTGGCCTTCCATGCTAAGAGATTCTGAGGAATTAGTAAAAACATGCCAAATCTGTGCTAACAGCGATACATTTAATAATGGACACACAACTCCACTCATACCGATGAGAATACCTGACAATGTTTGGTGCTTCTTGGGAAAGTGTCAAGCTGAAGGACGGCATGATGTCCCTAGTTCCTCCCCATTCCCCCTGACTACTCCAATCCAGGTCCCCGCCCAACCTCATCCCCTCTGCCCCTACAGTACCAGGAGCTGCGCTTATCACCAGACACAATTCTTGCAGCTTGAGACCTTCCCCACCAGCTTTGCTATCACCCAACAAACCGAAATTTCCAAAAACTTACCTTAGGAAAAGCTATAAAGCTGCAAAGTACACTGTAACATAGATTAGCCCCTGCAATTCCCTACACACTGCAATTCCTACCAACTGGACCCTCAGATATTTGGCTTCCCACCCGTCTGCTCCCTCTGTTTTTCTCCACCTCACCCCGTCCTACTGCCTGGCCCTTGCTTAAGACGCTGCTCTTAGTCACCATGGCCATCTCCTTTCTCAACAATCTCTCACCCCCCAAAACCCAGTTGGCCCACCACCCCACGACCTCAACTCTACACCACAACCTCATCTATCCCCAACTTGTCGACACCTCCAACATCATTCACCTTGCCCATGGAATGCTACATATCTACGCAACAAGACTGCTGCTGTGCTGGACCTATTCTTACGGCTAAACCTCCACTTCCTCTGCATTACTGAAACATGGACCTCCCCCCACAACAATTCAGTCCCTGCTTCACTCACTTCCTCCTCCTCTTCATTCACCCATGTTCCCGCACCTCTGGCCATGGAGGCAGCATTGGTCTACTTTATTAACCAATGTACCTATCCGCTCCCTGTCCAGTACCCCTTACATATTTGCCCTCCATCAAATACATGTACAAAATCTTCACCTCCCCACATGCCATATCCTTTCTCATTATCTACTGTCCATCTGGCCCCCTCGGTTCCTTCTATAATGATATAGACCACCTCCTTTGTCACATCTCACCTAGTCCTACACCACTGATATTGCTTGGTGACTTTACCCTCCATCTCTCTACCTCTCATCTCACTTCCCCTTTCCTCTCAATACTTGACTCCTACCTACTTACCCCTCTCCCTACTCCACCCACTCTTCCGGCTTCACTCTTAACTTAATCTTTGTTTCTTCTCTCACAGCTTCCTCTGTCTCTGACCTCCGTAGCTATCTGTCAGACCATTCTTCACTCACTGTCTCCTTTACCACCTCTCCCTCTCCATCTCCCCTCCTCCCTCCACCTCCTTCTCATGACACGACCTGCGTAACTTTAATTCTTCACTCTTCTATGACACCTGTACCAACTCCCTTGCTCTTCTTACTCATTTTTCCTCTCTCTCTGCGAACGAGGCCACATCCCCTCTCTCCTCTTCCCTCACTACCAGTCTCGATCAACTCTACCCTCTCACCTCATTGGGACCTTCCCACAAATCCACCCAAGCCTGGCTCTCTCCACATCTCTCCTCTATGCGCCGCCCACTCTGATGCCTCGAAAGACGCTGGCACAAACACTGCTCTCCTGCTAACCAGGCTACTTACTTCTACCACTCCTTCTATGATAACTGCATCAAATCTGTCAAACAAGCTTACTTTTCAGACCTTCTCCACGCTCAATCTTCTCACTCCTGTCAGATCTTCCAAACCCTGACTCGTCTTCTCTCTCCCCCCTCTCCTCATCCTTCTACTGCCTCACTTCTCTCAGCTACCGATCTTGCTACCTTCTTCTCCTCGAAAGAACACACTCTACACCAAAACATTCTACAATCCCCATTTACTCCTCCCTCTCCTTCCCGCACAACCCCTTCTACCACTATTTACAACTTCACTCCTGTCTCTGATTCCGAAGTCTCCCTTCTCTTGACCAAAACTCGCCCAACCTGTGCCCCTGGCGACCCCCTTCCCACCTCTCTCATTCCCAAAGTCTACCCGCTCCTGGTACCTTAACTTACCTCTTTGTTCAATATCGGTCTTGCTACTTCTACCTTTCCCTCTGCCTTCAAGCATGCATTCATCATTCCCATTATGAAAAAGTCCTCCGCCAACCCTCTCCTAGTTTCAAACTTTCACTCATCTCCCTATTACCCTTCCTATCCAAGCTCCTTGAATGCCTTGTGTACTCACAACTCTCTGCCTACATCTCGAATCATTCTCTCCTCCCTCATACACATTTTGGGTTTCGCCGCCACCACTCCACTGAAACTTCTTTTTCTCATTGATCCATTGGCTGCCTTTGACACAGTAGATCACTCTTTATTTCTTAACTCCCTCTCCTCCCTTGACCTCAGTGGCTCCGTCCTTGACTGGTTCACTTCCTATCTATCCAATCGCAACTTTGCTGTGTCTTGGAGCAGCTACACCTCCCCCTCCTTCTCTCTCGACTATGGCGTCCCCCAAGGTTCCGTACTTGGCCCCTTCTTTTTCTCCCTGTACACCTCCCTTCTCACTCCTATCATCTCTGCCTTTGGCATATCTCACCACTTTTATGTTGATGACACCCAGCTTTTTCTCTCTTTCTCATCTTTTACTCCTGACGTCCATCATAAGCTCTCATCATGTCTCACTTCCATTAAATCCTGGATGTCCTCTCACTTTCTCACTCTGAATACTGAGAAAACTGAAGTTCTCTTCTTTCCTGCTAATACCCTCCCTCCTCTTTCTCCCCCTCCGTTCATTGTCTGTCCCCCCTCCCATCTTCCTATCTCCCCCTCTGCCCGCAATCTTGGCCTCCACCTTGACTCCAACCTCTCCTTCGATCACCACATCTTGCTTACCTCCCGGCCCTGTTGTTTCCACCTATACAACATCCGCAAAATGTGTCCCTTCCTCACTTTTCATGCCACTAAACTTCTAATATATTGTCTAATCTTCCCTCGACTTTTCTACTGCTCCGTTCTCCTCTTTGGTCTCCCTCCCTCACATCTAGCCCCTCTTAAATCCGTCCACCACTCTGCCGTTTGCTCTCTCTGTCTTCTCTCCCCCTGGACCCTATCTCTCAATCCCTTACCAAACTGGCTGGCTCTCCACCCACTCTCAATACAAGTACAACTTCCTCTGTCTTGTCTTTAAATCTCTCTACGGACTTGCACCCCCCTACCTCGCTTCCCTACTTTCTTTCTACTCGCCCTCTCATTCTCTCTGCTCTGCTGATCACTTCCTACCCACTGTCCCGCCTGCTCCTTGCGCTCAATCCTGTTTTCGTTCTTTCCAACTTCTTGTCCCACATCATTGTAACCTTCTCCCTCTTCGCTCCATCACCTGTTACTCCTCCTGCTGCACGTCCTTAAAATCCTACCTACTCCAGTCACCTGCTTAACAAATAATGGCTGCTTCTGATCTTTGTTAGCCACATGCAATTTTTGTACTATTGTTTGTTTCATGGTAAATTGTTCTGTATGCTGTTTTCTGCTGTATGATTCATGATACATCACTTTGCTTTGTATGTACTACCAGTTGTTCTATGTAAAGCGCTTTGGCTAAAAGCACTATATAAAATTCAATAAAATACAAAATACAAATGATGTGGTCCATGCCTGAAATGATGCACCTGTTGTGCTTACTCCTAAAAATGCCACTATGTTTATATCTACTCAAATGGAACTTTGTCAGAGAGCAGTTCTGGTGATGATGCTCCACGATCATCAAACAGTGACATACCACTATGGAGAAGGTCGAGAAGAGTGATCCCTTGTCGGAAAGAGGACTATCTTTATTATTGAAATACAATGTTCGGTGCAGTGACTGAATATGGTCATTTGTATCCTTTTTCACATGTTTCTACTCCTATATTCTGTGTATCCTTTTTCACATGTTTTCACTGTTATATTGTTTTTTTTTTAGTTACTGTTTTCTTTATCGCCCTTCTTTTCCCTCCCTTACATTTTACTCATCATTATATGGGGTTAGGGGGGTTATTGTGGACATAGTTCCAGAGCGTTCCACCTTATGTAAGCTCTTGAACACAACATTGGGTGTTCGGGAAGATGGTTGGGAGAGGTGGTTGAAGAGAGAAAGAGCTACTGCTGAGTGATGGTTGCCGTCCCCAAATAAACCAACTTGACTCCACTCACCTCGTCTCTGTGTCATCTGTCATGACATCTGCCTAAGAAGCGTGCCCTAGCTACTCAAAGTAGTACTGATAGTTTGGCTATCCTTGTTCTAGTTGGAATGGAACATGCATCCACACCCTACAGACATTATGAGATCATACGGCAACCCCACCGAGATTCCGGACCTGTCTCCCCATATGCTAGGAACACTCCCCTAGCCCTCTAGAATATTCAAGCACGGCCCATGATTACTAAATTAGCGATCAATCCTGACCATCCAGACCTCTTTATGTCATACTGTCATAGATTTCATGTCAGTCTCTAGTAGTTGTTTTGAGGCTTAACATTTTATTTTCAGTTTTCTATACATTCTGCTTTTCATTGCAGCAAAGTGATCAGTGGCCGAATGCAAATAAAAACATCATGCAAACCAGCGATGCGGACGTGCTACTGTCAAAAATGCTTACAATTGTATATGACTTGTATGCAACATCAGATGTTCTGGGGTTGAGCTCATGGCTGTCAAGTACCCGCTGACACCCCTCCACCCTGCCAACCCCCAACACACGTGGCACCTTGCGCCTTTCTTGGGTAATTTCCACATGTGGTGCTAGGACTTTATGTTTATTTTCCCCCTTTTAAAGTGGAGGCCCACAATCACAGCATGCAAAGTGCAACCTGTTAGGGAGAAATCTCCAGAAAAGCTAATGCCCATTTCCTTTTGAGTCCCTCAGCAGCTTTGCTGGATTTCTAGGGTTAAATTTGTTTACCTGGTAAGAGTGTGAGCCTTTTTTCCTACTCTTACATGTGTTTTGATGTGTATTACATTTTTATGCTCATGGACTATGGAGTCTCACCCACCCCATAGGCATCATCTTTTTACTGTGTGTCACACAGCACCTTTAGTGCAGTGATACAGGGTTGTCTTTTCTGACTTCCCACTTTAAACTGCATTCTCTGGGACTGACTACTGTCTCCCAGAACATGTAAAGTTACCATTGACTTTATTAGTCTTTTTATATTTACAGACCCAGTACACCCTATCTTCCAATAGAGTACTGGAGGGGTTAATAGTTATCGCTTTTGTCTGATTCTCATGGAACATTATTATGTTCCCCTTTCTCTAAGATTTGGCTGGTGGCAGTGGTATCTACCATTTTTATTCTACCTATGAAAATAGCCTTTGGTACCATTGGAGGCTATGGTGGTAGCCTCGAACTCAAACCCTGTAATCCACTTTTATGTTTAACTTGGTTCCGGTTGTTTTTTTTGCCATATCTTTTTGTAAAGGTCTTTATAGTGTTTTACTCTGTGCGCCAAACCAGGTTTGGTTCCTTTGTTCGCTGCCTTTGGCGGGCTTCCGCACAGAAGCCCTCCTTAGGCACCTGACTGTCTGAGTGGACAGGATGCGAGGGAGGGGTTTGAAGCCCCCTGCACAGGGTTTCTTTGGAGACCCAAGTCACACTCTTGTTTAATTGGCTAGGTGGCTGCACTGCCAGGACAGCCACCCTTCTGTGTGATTGACAGCCATGCTGCGTGAATGGGGGATTTGGTGCATAAAAAGCCAGTCTCTGGGACTGGAAGGCAGAGTTGCCACTGGAATGAGAAAGCCAACGAGAAGCTGAAGGAAGACGACTGCTGCAACTACTGGACACCCGGTGAAGCCCAGCTGCAGGTCCGACTAGCCAAACACTTTGACAACAGAGGAGATCTGCAAGGAATCCTCTTTCATTGAGCTTGGTGGGAACAACCAGCTCGCCAAACACCAGACACCGGTCCTCATCCTGGTTGAATTTACTGTGCATCGCTGCAGTAGATCGGATAGCCAGTGGGAAGAGAACCATTTTGGGTTTTCAGGAGCGCACCTTTTATTCATCGTTTTGCTCCGCTGCTGACTTCTTCCCTTGGCAGTGCAGGACCCTCCAGTCGTCCTCCTTCTTGTCACCACGACAGAAGCTTCAGGAACCGCGAGCCTGCAGGAACTGCAGGAACAATTGCCTCAGCTACAGCCTTCTTCCTCTTTAAAGGTATTGTGCAAATTTGGTCGTGCTTTCCGTCCAACTGCGGTGAAAGCGTGGGAAATATTTCACCTCCCCGAGGCTTGTCCTTCTATTCTCCTTTAAGTAACTTTTCCTTCGACCAACTTTGTTTTGAACTCTTGGCAAAGACTAAACCGCAAACTACTTTGAACTGTGTGATCCTCAGCAAAGACTCTGAACCATTAACATTGGCCCAGACCTATTGACTTGAATCCTAGTTGTAGTAGCCTTTTCTAGATTGCCCTGTCTATAACCTGTTGGTGCTATTGATTTTGGATAACCTTGTCTTTTCTCCCTTTTAAATTGCTGGAGTGCCATTTTGCTTACACTTCATTTTGAGCTTAACTTGTCCAGAATTGACTGAGTGTAACTGTAGTATATTAAGACTGTGATTTTCTGCTGCTTTAGGATAGTGAACTGTTTTATAAATGATGGTGTAAATAAATGTTTATTCTTTTTCTCATAAACCTTGAATCAGTGTTTGTTTGAACCATAGTAATTGCTGTCCTTTGTTTAATCTCTTGTACTGCTCACTTTACTCTTGAGATAAATCTGGCTGCTCAGCCATCACTACCACTTTACTATTTAGTTCAGGCTTGTACCAAAGGTGAAATAGTACTTAAACTTGTAGTCTTAATTGTGTGTAGTGTTTCCAAAGGGTACTGCATATGATTCTGCCTAACAGAACCCCCGGTCTGGCTCCTGTCATCACACATGGCATGGAGCCACTTAACAGCTGTTCCAGCTGTGAACATAATATGGAATAATCCAACAGAGAAACATTTCAACAGTGATTGTTTCAATGACTTGATGATAGCTGGTATCCCAAAACGACAACTCAGTAAAAGTCGCACAAAAACAAGAATTCAAGGGGAACTCAGTGGCATGCTGATTACACCTTCTGCCTTTAACTGAATGGTTTATGCATAATAATAGTAACAGTTCCAATCCGTGCTCACTGGTAGAGAATCGATCTTGCTGAGTTTTTTTGGTTAAAAAAAGGCAAGCACATATGTTATGTTGTGTGCCTCTGCTGGAATGATCTCCCGCAAGCAGACTGCAATACTGCACCATGACAAACTCTGATATGGGGTGTGCATGCAGCTTATGATCCTTGGCTGTGAATTAGTCAAATGGAGAGAGGGCCCCTTCAACAGCAGAAATAATATAAAAAGACAAGGTTCGGCTCTAGAGCCAGTGACACATGTTAGCATTCTGTGGCAGAGAGCATTGTCACATTTTCACTATTTTCCCCAGTGTCAATGCCTCAATGTGCTTGCTATTGTTCCCTTAGAAAAACAATCCTAAAATACTCTCAGTATTTAGAAAGTATGTCAAGTTCTCTCCCAATCCATCCACTAGTGTGGGTGGGTGGTGAGAGCAGGTAATGGAGGATTACAGATGTGTGTGGGTGGGTGGCCGTAACATAACAGTGACACAGCAATCTAGTACCCACTGCACAAGTGACGAGTTTCGCCCACCTGCCCACAGTGAGGCCACATTTCACTGCAGCACCAACAATGCCAAACACCAATACCAGTGAATGAAGCATGGGTACACAGACATTGGCAAGCAAGTGCAATATGGAATATCTAAACATTAATCGAGCAAAAAGGTAACCCAACGTACAATAAAATCAACCCCCAGTAGCAAATGACTACAGGTGATTGATCTGTCATCTGATATAAGAAGCAAGTAAATAATGTTGAACATTTGGAAATACACATGAAAAAGTGAGTACCCATCAACAATGAGAGACACACAACACCATCATCAGACATCTCCATCATAACCATCTCCATCTCCATAAAAATGCTCCCATCTACCTGAACCATCCTGTTGCTAATAAATAAATCACTCAATCCTTAAGATTCAATAACCATTCACTCTTAGCAATGCCCCGCTACAAAAATACCAGAGCAGGTGGCAGTAGCTTCCAATATCTAGCCCCCAAACACTGGAACTCTCTACCGCTCACCATCAAAAATGAGGAAACTTTCACAGCTTTCAAAAAATGGTTAGAAACCTGGTTATTTAACCTAAACCAATAATAACCACCAGCATACTACCTGTAAATGTTTCTGAATCTGTATATGTCACTATTGTAAATAATATTGCTGTTTACACTGCTCTTCTGTAACTGTGCCATATTGGCTTATTCAGTGTATGTATTTTTAGCTGTCTGTAACCTCGCCGTGATACCTAAGGGTCTGGCCGTGTAACAAATTAAATAAATAAATAAAATAAATAAATAAATCTCACACACCACCACTACCATCCAAGTATGCACACCATTTCCCACACACTGAAAATGTCACTCCACCAGCACCAACACAATGACAACAAACGTGCAGTGCCTGTGCACAAGGTATGGCATCAGCGAAACAGTCATAGATCACTCTAACAGTTTGATGACCCCACTCATACATGTGAAACCCATGTGCACATGTGCAAGTCAATCCAAAGAAAGCCACCATGTAAAACAACAACATAGAACATCGACAAACACATAACACATCCAGCAATGAGGTACAGACCTAACCACAGCAAATAACTCTCTCACACACATCCACACCATGTACACAATTCAACAAAATGCCTATATTGCAAACACAAGGGTTAACGAGGTGTGCCGAGTATTGGGAGCGCTTGGGCAAAAGAAAAGTCTACTGAGTAGCGAAAGATTAAAGTGAGTATACTAGCTGCTGCGCCCTTGTGGAACTAGTAGGTACCTCGAGCCTACTAAAATGTGCACTGAGAAAAAAGTAAATCCACATAGGAGAAGTGCTGCTAGGGCAAAGGATTGAGAAGAAAACTCGGATGGAACCATGTGTAAACAAGGACAAAAATACATGAGTGGCAACCAAGCAAATGGTAGAGAAAAGGACATTTTAATATATTGTAACAGATCAGCTGACACGTGTTTCGACCCTCGTCGGGTCTTTTTCAAGGCAAAACTGCATACAAATAACCAAAAGAACATATCATGATTAATTGAAGATATGTTAAAACAAAAAAAGAGAACATGAGAAATGAACATTTTTGGCAAGGAGCCCAAAATCAAATGTGATAAACACTGATACAGATCAAAAGATACAAACCATTCAAACAGGGAGGAAACAGAGGTAAGAAACCGGACAGAAAAAACACACACATTTAGTCATAATGATTCACGAATAGTACATACAATGCTGATGCAGATGAATACATTACAATGCTGTGGTGCAGGGAACAAGTTGTTGGGAGACAAGAAAACCAGAAAAAAATATTAAATTAGCAAACTGAAGCAACATTTGAAAAAACAACTCAAATATTAAAACACCACTATAGAATTAACCGAATGGTGCTCATAAAAAACTCCAAGAAAAAGGGCTGTCCCTGGAAAGATAGTTACCAAACTAAGTGCAAATCCCAATCATCCTAAATCAGTGTCACAAGTGTGGACATTACATCAGGGGGGTAAGTTACTGCAAGCCGGACCCAAGAAAGGGGGGGTGACCAAAACTACTTCCTGTCCAAAATGAGAGAAACATGCAGAATAGTTCAGAAGCATGGTAACCATTCATGGAGGGCACAGCTACCACACAAGTGTAGCAGGTGCACACGTCCCCCACCAAACATCATAGTAACAGCATGACACACACAGTGAGGCCCCAATCCACGTGATGGACACAACAAATATGCACTGGAGAGCATGAAAACTAAATTTACACACAAAGAGAATGCAAGAAGCGTGGAATGAACAGAATCAGAACTTGTATTCAAAACTAACTATGTACAAAAACATGATGGCAAGGGTAAAACTGTCCACGGATAAACCAGAAAAAAGTCCAAAATGAAACCTAATCGTAAGTGACTATATACATTGGCAGCAGGCTACTCCTCTCCAATCTCTGACAAGGCCTTGACCAGGGCTAAGTCACAATCAAAGTCCTGCACCTCTAGGCAGGCCACAAATGTTGCCAATTTGCTTTGCAGGGTGACCACCATTGGCCTCTCTGATTCCTCTGCCAACCTCCAAGTATCCTCAAGGATGGCAGCCCGCCTCCTCGCCCACCTCAGCGCTAACTCATCCCTGTCCACCATCACTGCAGCTTCCCTCGCCACTGTCTCTCCACCACCAGCTGCCTCCAGTAGCAACCGAACACTGAGGCCAATGCCTGCATGGCCCCCCTGTGTGCCTCCCGCCCCATTGGTGCCAAATACATCCTTTGGGTGGTAGATTCAGTTGAAATCTACCTCCTCATGGTCACCATCTGCTGCTGGGCAGAGTGCAAGCTTTGAAGGTATACCCTCCGACCTGATGATTGTTGTCTGGGGCATACAGCACCTGCACTGCCCCGAAGTGCTAGCTGTCCCTCCACTGCCTGTGCCAGTGTTGGTGCCTGGGCAGTCACAGTGATCAACTCCTCTGCTGTCTCAGGTACTCCCACCTTGGCCACAGACTTAGGTGGAACCAGACAGGGTGGTGGTGGTGGGGCTGGTACAGAGGGGGCTATGATATTATGTGGCCTGTAACACTCCATGGAGGCTGACTGAGGCACAGAGCAGAAAGTGGAGGAGGGGGCCATTGCACCAGGCAGCCCACCCTAGAGCATCATAGTTGCCAGCTGGGCAAGCAAGCGGCACATCTCATTGTGATGCTCTCCATGCTCCTGGTGAGAAGCTTGCACAGCATCACAAATGGATGCAGTCCACCTCATGGCACCAGCCAGCAGATCCAAAATCGTCACATCGGCTGAAAGCAGGGCAAAAGTCTGGGTCGAGGGATCCAGAAGGGTGGTCACTGCTGCAACAAATGGCCCACGGACAGGAGGTTGTGCAGAATCCTCCAAAAAGGACTGCACATCCTCATGTCTCTGGGCCAGGGGTGCAGCCTGTACACCCGCCTCAATGCCCCCACCTGACCCCGTGGGCTGGACTGCATTGTCCTCCTCCTTCACCTCCACCTCTATAAACCCTGATGACTCCAGAGAATCTTTCGCCCTCGATGGAACCTGTGTGACAGCACACTGTCCCACAGCTGCTGAGGTGCCGCTGCCACAATCACTTCCTGGGACTTATGCCCACCAGCCTTGCCTGATGGTACATGCACTCCCACAGCCACACCGCTCTCACAAGAGGTGTTATCAGTGTGTAGCTTGGGTCTGCACGTTGGTCTGGAGGCCGGATCCTTCGCCACATCGCCAGCTGCAGCAACTGTGGGAAAATGGACAAAGAACATTGATATCAGTCAACAGTGACAAAGCATGTGGGGCATACACAACATTAACAGTAACATTAAGTCAGCACGGGTCAACCATCAACAGCCACACATACACACACACACACACACACACACACACACCCATGCAATTTCTATAACTACTGACACACGAAAGTAGGGACAATGATGAGTCACATTCCTGACACATGCACATGTCAACACAGCACATTGACGTGTGTCCACACATCTTGCAGGGCAAATCCAACTTAGATGAAGCTGCTAACCCTAACTTTTTGCAAATAAAATATTTCCCAATGATCTCTAAATGTCCCTTACTTCTGTCCTACAATCTCTATCATACACATTCCCACAACTAAAAGCTTAATATCACATAGCAATGTCACTGCTTGCCTGGGGAGTCAATCGAAGCTCATGGTAGAAGTTGGTTGCAAACTAACCAGGCTCACCCTTGCTTTTCCCATGAGCTAAATAGCTCCCAGTACCTGGCAATTCTGAACCATGCAGGACCATGGGAAGTGACACTGGGCACATGTCTCACTAACACCATTGCATGTCTTGCATTATACACATGCAGTGTGTGAAAGGCTACAAACAGGATGGCCATGAGGAGTCCCGCATGGGACAGGGAAACCTAGCTGCCATGCCCTACACAGTGGCCCACAAGTGTGGCCGCAATGTGCAGAACTGGGGCTGTGCCATTGACACAGCATATCAATACACCCTGGAGTGTGCCAGGGACCCCAGCTGCCTTATGGAGCCACACTAGAATTTCTCTGGGACACCTACTGGGGCCTCTGTCCAGCCTGGACCTTCAAATGCTGGCCTGGCTCAGCCACTTCCACAGCATATAGGCCTATAGTCACACACCTCTCTGGTGGCCCGGTACTAGCACAGAGGAACCCCTCAAGCTCCTATGCCACATGTCTGTCACAAAGGGCGACACCTACCACATAGTACAATGAATGCACAATGTGGAGTCCATGGAGGCCGGCTGCAGACAAATGTGGGACACAGGTGGGTCAGCTGTCATTTAGGCCATCCTGAAGGCCTGACCCAGCCACATAGGAAGTTATGCATGGCCAAAGGAACCGGCCGAAAGGACAGGTGGATGTGTGCCCATGAGGCAGTAGTCAGCAAGAACACAAGCATCCGGGGTCTGGTCTTCAGTCACCTACACTGTACCGGGGTCTCCCAGTGGCAGAACACAGTCTTTGGGTTGAGCCCTACCAAAAAGACTCTTAACCTCTAAGTGGTGCTGGGAAGATGCCACTTCACCTCACATATCCGTGTCCACAGTTGTATGAAGAAATGGCACAGTGCTCTGTGGACTTTACACATCACTCGATGTGACTGAGGGACTCCTGGACATGTATTGAGGATCCACACGAGTACAATCCCCTAATGTTGCTTTCTGCTACCGCTGATCTGAATACATAGCCAGGTGACAGATGCCCGGGTGGCTGCACCGGGATGAGTGCCACACCCTTGGGGCTGTCTATGTGATCTCAGTGCCACCAGATGTTCCACTGCTAAAGGGTGGGTGTCCCTGTTGGTCATGCATGCACCAACAGCCAGGCTGGATGGGTGGTAGGAAGAACCTGGGCCCAGGCACTAATCTTGTGAGAAGGCTGCTGCACATGCCCACACCATCGGTGTGGTGAAGGGAGGCCTGCCACTCTTTGGAACTGTCATCACCCCTGACAACAGTTGACAAACCAGCTCATCTAATTTGTGCAAGGGTATGGACCACATGGGCATACCCCCACTGTGTGTAGTCTAGACCCTGAGTCCATGGCACCATCCCTGTACTCTCACATGACCACTACAGAACTGCTGGACTACTCTCTTGCAGCACTGCTTTGAGGGGAGGCACTTCAATGCATGGTGGCTCTCCCTGAGGGGGCATGCCCTCCATTCTACAATGTCTAAATGAAGGTCGTACGTAGATGCCTGTCTCAATGGCCAAGGCTAGATAAGCAATACAACCCAAGATGAACCAAGTGTGAAAATGTACCTGTGAATTGCAGGGAGCCAAACTGACAGGCTGACCTGCTGTTGCAGTGCAAGTCATCGAGGGTCATCTGACGGCCAAGCACCCTCCTGGGCTGCAAACATACTTGTCCAGTCAGAAGATCGCCACCCAGCAGGCAAAGCTTTGTTGGCACATTGTGTGGCGAATGGCCCTTGTCCGTCTTGGGAATGTGCAGAGCCTAGCTGTGTCATTGGGAAACAAGTGGGGGGCAGACAGGACTGTTACACACTGTCAACAGTGCACCTGAGTAAGGAGACAATGCTGCTTGTAAACTGTGTACCCTGGGTGACAGAGGAGGGGGGCTGTCCAAAAGTGCCATGACACCTCATATACACCTCTGGAGTACCTACCAGAATGTAGTACACCTGGACCTCCGGAGCTGGCCATCCCACTGGGACTTACCTGCATACCCAATGTCCACCATCACATGACCAGGCATTTCAAAGAATCAAGATGGGCACATGCAGACCATGGACCAGGCCACCTGACAAAGCCTACCACCCCTGCAGCATGGCCCCGGTGGTGAGAACACAGGGGTAGAGGGGTGGGCAGTGAGTCCCTTGGTAGGGTTGCCAACCACTGAATGGATGGAAGCATAGCTGGCCTGGAATACTGTTGGGAACATATTGGTGTCAAAAAATCCAGCTGTATGCGGGATCCCACAAGTCAGTCATGATTTGACTTGGCACAGCATGGCCATGCAAACACATGGTTGGGCATCTTTCCACCTAATTACATGTAGCAGCATGCATCCCTGACAGCTTAACCTGCAAGCATGCAATACATGCACACACACAATGCAGAGGTACAAGCACATATGCTGTTGCCCCTGCATAAACATATGGCATGATCAAACGTCAAATCTGGCTTCACACACAGTGGGATGACAGATCACATCTCCGATCCTGAGAGGTTAATGCACAAGCATTACATTTTCCAACATCCATACACATGTGTCACTCTCAGATGATGAGTGTGGATGGTTTCACTTGCAAATGTGCAACCCATAGTGGTATCTTGCATGCATGTCCCTCACATGGCCACAACACTGCAATCTGGCATCCCTGCTGTCTGAGCACTTGTTCACATCAACTCACATTGCATGTACACATGTGCTCTAAGTCACCAAGAACCAACAGTGCACATACCAATGCATGTCCAAACAAAAGATGTCTGCCATCACATATGTCCAGCATTGACAGGAGGATTCAAGCCGATGTGGATCAATGCAAAATACATGCACCTTAGAGCACTGCACCATATGGTGACCCACAACCAGCTTCCAGACGTCCTTGCCACTCACAGATATGAGTGTGGAGGGCTGGGTAGATCCTCTAGGGAACCTTCATCTGGATAGATGACCTCCTGTAGAATCCTACACAGTGCACCTCTGTGGTGGCACCTGGCTCGAGGGCTGCTACCGCCTTGGTATGACTCCAGGTCTTCAGATCCTCCCAGTGCTTCTGCATAGTCTTCTCGGAACAACTGCCACACCCTACACATTGATGGCAGCCATGATGTACGCCCAGATCTGGTGATGTCCTTCGGGTCACAGCTGCATAGTTGGGTTAAATAGGGGATTATAATTATCCAGGGCCTGATCCACATGTATGTCAACTTCAGTGGCGGTGAAGTTGGCAGCCCTCTGTGGTGAGGAGGATGGAGAATATATGGCAAACCCCTGAGGCAGGCATGGGGGGGCAAACTGGTTCCTGGAAATGGGCTATGGAGCTGTGGTGGTGGAATTGTGAGGTGGGAGTCACAAGCCAGCAGTTGAGGTGGTCACAGTGCCTTATAGGCCAGCAACAGGAGCATAGGCAATGGAGGGACATCAGGCACTTATACTAGACCAGGCATCATAAAATGGCAAGTTGGGGGGCAGTACAGTGCAGGAGGAGGCAAATGTAATGGCACAGAGGCAGGAGCAGATTTGTGTCATGTATCACATTGGAGGCAGCAGATATCTATAACTCCATCGAAATATGGATGAAGTCAAACTGGATGTGCCTAAATGGCTCAAAGACAGAGATCATGACATTTGGCTCGACTAAAGCCTTAAACAAATTAGGCCCTGATTACTCCTCCTTCCTTATAAAGGATTCTGCCATCAAAGTATCTGACAAGGTTAAGACACTTGGAATCTATCTACAATCCTTACTAGGTGCAGAAGCCCAAATATCCTACCTTAAACGCAACTGCCAATATTACCTGAAGGCTCCTGTGCCGCATTAGGCCTCTGCTGAGTAAACAAAATAGTGCCACCATAGCTCGAGCTACTATTCTATCACGTCTCGATTATGGAAATGCCCTGCTCTTGGGAGCAAAGAGCAAATGCATCAAACAGTGTCAAACAATATGAAACAACGCTGTTAGATCTATTTCAGGCAAATCTAGACAAGATCATATTAAGAGCGATAGAAAGGATCTCCATTGGCTAGCAATGGAGGAATGCATCGCATTCAAGTCCCTGACTCTGGTCCACCGTTGCTTATATGGAACGGCCCCGGTCTACCTCAAACAGGAATTCAAACTGTACGAACCTTGCCAGAGCCTCAGATCAGAAAATCAGGGCCTGATGGAAGTCGGCCCCCCAAAAAAAGCTATGGGCTTGGGCAGAGCTTTCTTTACCAAAGCCATTTCAAGATGGAATGAGCTACCTCATCACCTTAGACTTGAAAGTTACCTCCTAAACTTCAGGAAACAGCTCAAGACTGCTCATTTCAAATAATCTTGAACTGTGACCCACACATTCTCTCCATCTGACACATGTGTCCTTCTTTTATTTTCTTTTTTTCTCTTTGTTGTCCTGTGCTTCAACCAGTCCATGTGTCTTTGTTTGCGCCCTGATGCTTGCTAGCTTCGGTGTGTTATAAATTTATAAATAAATAAATAAATAAATAAATAAATACATAAATAAATAGGAGTAAGGGGCCTTAGCGCACAAGTTATGTGCTAGTTACTGCATGCAGCATGCCCATGCGGTGCACAGCAGTGATGGGGATATTTAAGCGGTGTGACACACCAGTAGTGTGCAAGAAGTGGAGATGGAGGATTTGCTATCACTGACACGTATTTGGGGATAGTTTGCAAGCAATTGCCTTCACGTTATGCGCACCACATTGATTTGTTTGGGGGTGCCCGTTGCCTATGTATTTATTTGTTTTGGAGGGACTTCTGCGTATCACATACCACTTTTTTTCGGTTTTGGGGGGCCCATAGGGTATTGTGTACAAATGTTTTGGTTTTGGGGGTACTTCTGCATATCGCATACTGCTTTTTTGCTTTTAGGGAGCCCATATGGTATTGCGTATGAAATGTTTGGTTTTCGGGGGACATCTGCATATTGCGAACTGCTTTTTTGGTTTTGCAGAGACTTGGAGACTTGCAAAACCACTCAACTATTTAGTTATTATGTGATCTTTTTTTGGGCGTGCTTTTCATTTTGACTGCATCATGAGTGGAAAGGCTAGGAAAGGGAAAGTGAGAGGGCGGAAATGTGGTGAAGATGCAAATGCCCCAACCCCAGGAGAATGTGGTGAGCCTCAGGCCACAGATGACCCAGAACCTGGACGTGGACATGGTCCTAGGCCTACAGGCGGCCCAGCACCACCAAGGGCCACCAGGGCCAAGAGGGGACACCTTGCAGACCAGGAAGAGGCACCACCACATGATCAGGTAAAGGGGAAAGGGCCACAGAGGATGAAGTGCTTCACTGATGAGGAGTATGAAATCCTCACAACGTTTGTGCTGCAACAGCATGGCGAACTCTACCACTTGGCTGGAATCATCTGTACTCTCGTACAGCATATGAGGATGTGGCAGGAGGTCACAGGCCTCATAAAAGCTTGTGCTGTGGAGAGGCGCACTACTAAAGAAGCCCACAAGTGAATGGATGACCTCCTTCAAAGGACCAAGGATCAGTGTCAACCTGGCCTCTGCCCAGGCCACTGGAGGGGGCCCACCAGAGGAGGAGAAGCTGACTCCATTTGAAGAGGTTGCAAGTGGACTGATCAGCAGTAAGCAGGTGCAGGGAGTGGGAGGCAATGACGGCTATGTGGACACATTTGGTGAGTGGCATTTGTGCGTTACGTATGTGTTGACAATTTTGTATGACATGCTCATATATGGGTTGGAGTTCAGTTTTCTGCAGTTGGCAGCCATCCATTGGCACTACATGATTGCTAGCATGTACACTTCCATCACATGGCCTGCCTTCAGGGAATAGGTTGTGTGGTTTACGTGTGAGGTACATGCTGGTGTCACAGTAGACATCATTTTCTTGTACATGCATGAGTTTCTATGTCATGTAATGCACATATCCTTGTACATATTCACAGTGTACATCTGTGGGGGAGCTAATCATGACTCTTGTAGACTCACAGAAATGTGTGCATGATGTCACAGTCGTCCATTCCCTGTCTCTAGCTGCCTGTTGACATGGATGAGCAACAATGTCTGTGCATAGACGCATGAGGCCGTCTTTCAGACAGGACGAGGTATGGATGACCAATAGTTGTTGTAGTGTAGTACATTACACACTTGGAGTGCCATTAGAGCAGTGGACCTCCAGGCGTGCCTTGGTCAGTTCATGTAGAAGTCTCCTCGCACATGGTTGTGAGGCATGTGAATGTGACCAACCAAATATTTTCCATGGAGTTATGTTGCAATGGTGGTGGGGAAAATCATGGCAACACATATGCCTGCATTGAAGTTTGGGTCAGCAAATATACAGGGCACACTTCTACATGCTGCAAAAAGACAATTTTTGGAATGGAACATGGGCTCACTGATAATGTATAGACCTCCATCCTTTCACTGATGTGAATTACTGCCAATCATGTCACTGTATATGTGTGTACTCTTGATCCCACAAAACAGGCCATGTTGCACAACCTGATATGCCCAGCGATGACTGCACATGTCACTGAAAGCCATTCATATGTCCCATACAGGTTAAAGTGTTGTCAGTCACAATGTGTGATGTATGTGTTGTAATGCACCTATACATGTTCTGGCAAGTACTCTTGCCTTGGAATTGTGTTGTCCGTCTTTGTGCAGGTGATGATGCAGCAGATGAAGAGGCATAGGAGGAAGAGGAGGCAGTCACGCAACAAACCACCAGTGGAGGCCGGGGCGTTGTGCCCCATGAGAATCCACAGGTGCTGCAGGCACTCCTCGATAGGGCTGTCGACTCTTTGGACTCTGAATACTCTTCAAATTCAGCTTTTGAATTAGATGTGAAGGACACACAGAGGGATATGGAGAGTGTCTCTCCGGGCCATCCGCATGGGCCTGTTGAGTATGAGGAGGTGATCCAGGAGTCAAAGGTCCAGTCAGTGGGAAGCCCTGTGTCTATGGTGGTTATAGCTGCAAGATCGACAGTGTCAGAATTAGCAGCAGGGACTAAAGTCCAAGGGAGGGTTGCAGACCTGCAGCCAAGGACAAGGGTCCCACTGCCACGGGCCTGGACCCCAAAATCCCACCGTCATTAGCCCTAAACATGTAGTGGACGTGTGCATAATGGACAATGGGAATGGGAGCAGCAGATGTTGCGTGCGCCCATCTGACATGGCGGGGTAATGCATGAGATGGCTGGGGAGATCCATTGCCTGGCTGAGAACATCTCCTCATCAGCTAGACCAGATGCGCAGCAGCAGTTGATGAAGAGTCTGACGAAGACACTGCATGTTTAGATGCCATCCTCAAGGCTCTCCCACACACTGGGCATGGAGTCTGACATCAAAAGCCAGCAGGCTGATCTTGAATCTCTGTGGGATTCCCTGCATCGAGATACAGTGGCACAGAGGAAAAGCCTGCAGCTGGAGATGTTGGCGTCTTGGGACTCCCATCACCATGAGATGGAGTGGTTGAGGGCTTGACTGCATGATAAGCTTTTGGCTTCAAGGGCCGACCTCCACCATCAGATGGATTCCTGAGGCAGACACTCTAGCAGCAGGCTGATGCATCATGAGTGAATGCTCATGCAGATTCTTTGGCCACCTGGGAGGAAGTCCATTGTGACCTCTCTGCCATTGGATTACTCATGCATGTATCTGTGTCACGAGTGGCCCTAGCCGGTATCCAGTGATTTTAATGAACAAATCACAGAGAATGATTTTTTAACTAAACAAAATAAATTGAAAAAATATTGATTATGGTGTGGGGTAAGGGGTTAATATGGGTGAGGAGGGGTTTGGGGTGTGGATAAAACATAGCAAAACAGGGGGCTTGTGGGGGACCCCCAACTATATATATATTTATTTTTTAAATAGTGATTTTTTGATTTTTTAATTTCATTAAAAAATCATTCTCCGAAATTATTTTCGGTAAAATCACATAGCACTGCCCTAGCCAATGAAGACCACGCTTTTTTGTGCCTGTCCAAGATGAAAACTTCATTTTTCATGTTTCATCTGAAGGGATGTCCCATTGCCTTCTCAGGGCCTTCTTTATTGGAGGACTGGCCATGCAGCCATGCACAGTGGGGTCAACTGCCATGGTGGTTTACGTGACTGCAACCGACTCCCTCCTACAGGTGCAGATTACACTCTACATTGAAGTACACATGTGAAGTCTGTATGAATGGCTTCTTTTACTGGTACAATCCAATGTCCTATGTAATTACAGGTATCTTGCCTCATCTAGTACCTGTCCTCCCTGAGAGGTCCACCCAGCATCCTTTTTCCACCCTAGTCCACTTACCCTCTGCTGGACAATGGCCCTCCATTACCCAATGCAGAGGCACAGTGTTAGATGAAGTGGTGGGGAAATCACAGCACAACAGCTCTGATAGCAGGTACGGTTGTGAAATGTCAATAATATCCATGGCTGTTGACGTTTTCACCCCAATATTGGCATACAGTGGCACACGTAGAGTTTGCATGGATCATGTGATGTAGTGATGCTGACTGTCACTGAAGGTATGATTTGGGCCACATGTCTGTGCATATTACCTTGATCATCCATGCATGTTCTATGTGTTACTGGATCCACTTCCACAAAGGACAGCATACTCAGAAGTCTGTGCAGCACTTATTCTTCTTGAGCCATCATCAGCCTTTGACACTTTCAACAGCATCCTTATTGACAGACTCCACTCTCTAGGCGTCATGGACTTTGCATTTTGATTGCCTCTTATCCCTTACCTCTTACCTTGATGACTGTTCACTAATCTTCTTCCTACCAACCTTCCTCTCTCCGACCTGCCCTGGCCCCAACAGGGCCACTACAGGTGGACTCCCTATCCACCATACTCTTCAACCCGTGCCTGAGCCCCCTCCCCAACCAGATCCACTCACATGACCATCAGATGCCCAATTTACAGGATTAATTGGTCCATACTTACAGAACACCGGACACCAGGAGACATCATACACAATCAACCCTTCGGAACCTACCGCTTCTGGTAGGCCACTTCACATGTGGTAAATGTTCTGTTTGTAACTTAACGGCAAATATGAAAGAAGTAGATCTCAAAGCCTGAAAATGGACATTGAAAAGCTTCAGCAATTGCAACAAGAAGTGGGCAATCTATGCCATTAGATGCCCCTGTGGGCTTCTTGATATTGGAAAAACAAAGAGACTGATAGGGCAGAGGATCTGCGAACACAGATCCTGTGTAAAAAACAGTTTAGTGGACAAACCATTGGTAGCTCACTTTAAATCTGCAAATCACACTTATGACGATATTCATTGGTTCATCATTGAAACAATTGAGCCCAACCCGAGGGGGGGTGGGCGATAGGGATTTGAAATTAAGATGGACAGAACAAAAATGGATTTATTCACTTAATACGGTCAAGGCGGGCCTAAAGATCTCTGTAGAATGGGGATTATTTATCCATCAGAGTTAGAACTGGAAACTCTGAAGCCTGTAAAGAGAATTGATCAGTGATACATTGGTATCCACTGCGAGTATGGCAGTTGACCGCCTACTTTTTGTATAGGTCCGGTGACTTATATGTGTCATCAAGCGAACAGGGTGTTCTGTTTGTCCTTAGTAAGGTGTTTATCTTGATTGACAAATAATGAAATCGGTGTGTTGCAATTGTCATTGTTGCCATGAGAATACCTGCTGTCCAGACAAGTGGTCGACTGTAAATTGGTCGAAAGACAAATGGTCGACGTAATTTGGTCGAAAACCAAATGGTCGAATTTCTTTTTTATTTATATATGTATTTTTTTGGTTTTCGTTCAGGGGAAAAAAAGGGTTTTTTAGAAAAAAAAGGCGGTTGGGGGGTATCCCCCCCAAAAAAAAAAAAAAAAAAAGGGGGTGAAAATCAAAAAAAAAATTAAAATTCGACCATTTGGCTTTCGACCAAATTGGTTCGACCGGTCCAGTCGACCACATTTTTACGTCCAAATGTCTGGCAACCAGAATACCTATGTATTGATACTTTCAACACGTATACTAGTTAACTACGCTGTAAGAATGAGAAAATGGAAAAGGAGATTGGGACCGTATGTTTTTCCAATAGTATCCCTCCTCTCAAAGATGGGGTCTCTCTTACGCGTCGTCCATACAGGTCTGAAAATGCGCCGTGATGGATCACTCCTGTAAACGTCATCACGTATGTGGACAAGTGGAGTGGAACGTGACTCGTATATTAGCGGCTGTTTAACATCCGGGACATACGCGAGTAATGAGCACTCCGCGCGAGAAAGAACAGAGAGCGCTATGTACGAGAAAGGTGAGGAATTCAAAAATGTAGGGGAGCTTTAGCCTTAAGCCTCAATAAAATAATAAAAAGATAAAAAAAGAGGGGCAGTGGATAATACTGCTTTGTTATGTTTACAGACCAAACTTTGGCCTGAAAGGGGGAAAAAGGACACATAGATGAACACGCGGTCACTAATATCCCGCTAATGAAGAAATAAGTGATTCATTCTGGAATGAACCACAAATCGCTATCTGTTTTGGTAAGCATGTCCAGACATGGGACGATGGGGAACAAGGGTATCTATGCCATTTGGCAGTGATAATCTTTACACTTGGATATTTTGATTGCTTTGTAGTGATCGAGAAGCGGGTCCACAGAACAGTAAGGGCGATCGCTGACGGAAAAGGAGCTAGAGAAGAGAGGATAACACATTCAACTCCCAATCACAGTACCAAAGGGTAACTATGTTGACCCATTATAGAGATCCACATGCAGCAAACCATTGATTCTTTTTAAGAATTCTTTCCAAGAACTAATGTATGTCGGAATAGGATACCCTGATAGGCTGTATTGAGAGACAGAAATTGCGTTTTAGGAAAGACCTGCCCTTGATTGAAGGAATTGGCCCTCTTCATGAAAAATATGCTTTTGAAATAAACGCTAGCCACTACGATAGTAGGGGAATGTTGAAAAGAGATGAAATGAGTTTGATATATTTATTTGTTGACTTTATTGGACTTAATGAAATAAAAACGAAAGTGGGACTAGGCTGCAGACGTCCCAACAAATTGGTAAAAGTCAGCGGAATAGCATCCCTGAAGGTTTTGCATAAATGAAATTCTTTCCGTTCAAAATAATGTGTAACGTGGTACTCACATAGACTTCACACACTAGATATAGGGTCCACATGGTAAAAATGAGGTTTTATATTTTGCTTTAAATTGTAGATTGTTTGGAATGCAACAGGTTCCTGTGATGCCACATATTGAACAGCACTATGTGATGAAAATGACAAGTGCCCCCAAGACAGCACCAATAAGGGATGTGATTAGTATTAATTTGATTGCATATTGAACAGTAAAAATTGGTCCTAGAAACACATTTGGCACACTGTTTTTTCCTCTTGAAAAGGAGAACGTTTAATGTTTAGCTTTAAAGCAGCCAACACTAAGTAATTGTTTCATAAGGTGACAAAAGATAAACTAACACTGATTTGTTTCTCTCGGGTCATGCTTATACATCAGTAGGAGACACTGTTGGTTCATGTGTGTATTTTAGATACATTTTTGAATAGGATGAATTATGAATATATTCATTTTTAAATATTGATTTATTGATTGCATTGTGTTTTATAAATAATAAAATATGTATATTGTTTGAAAAAACCATGGAAGTCTACCTACATTTATGTTAAATAGGTAGGATAAGGAGTGTCAGGTGTGAGCCCATAAACTAACTCAGAACGTGAAGGAAGGAAGCTGTTTTGTGGGTATCTGTATATATTGTCTGTCTTGCTAGGCTACACTTATTAAACCCACATCCTTTCCAAGACCCCTAAGACCTCGGCTGCTCTCCATATTGACCTCACCTAGGGCCACGCAGATTTGAAGACACTGCCTGACAACTAACCACCTCCTCCCACATGTTTGTGGAAGCAGAATCATGATTTTTAGTAATACAGCACTCTTCCACCATCCAACACCTGGGCTGTGCACCATAGACCACAATACCACAGCATGCAGCTCAGTGAAGAACCTGGGATGCACTGTGGATTATGACAGAACATTCTATTACCACATGGACGCTGCTTTTAGATCCAGTCCTCTACACCTCCACATCCTTAGATCCTTCCCTTGCCTATCCCACCCTCACAGAGACACATCATTGTTAACAATCATCCTTTGCCGCATACACTGTGCTTATTCCTTTTGTGTTTGCGCCCCTGCTTATCAGGTCAGAAAGCTACAACAGATCCAGAAAAATGCAGCCGTCCTCATCCTTGCACTCAACCCATGGGAAAACTTGACTCCTGCAATCCGGCCAATTTACATCACCAACTGTGCCCTGCACGAGATGTGCCTTGACTACCTCCCACATTGGCTCACCGGCTAACGGCACTAGAGAAAAGTCTCATCAGGTTCTGCAATACTCCTTGTGATTCCTTCCTACAATTCAACTTTAATTTGAGGTACCTATTTTTCCGTCAAGGCTCAAACACTCTGAAACTCCATCCCACTAAGAATCCCCCAAGTGGTGGACCACGTTTCGTTCCATAAGGCACTCAAAACCAGGCTCTTTCCTTCCCCGTGCTGGACAAAACCCACGCCCCATTCAATGTCCCAACACAGAGTACCGTGCTGGGGGCACTCTGCGGGCCAATGGCAGTGTTGTAGTGCATGTCATGGCTGTTTTGGTTTTCAGGAGTCCAGCTTGTTTTGGCCAGCAAGGTGCCTGGCCAAAAGGTATATATCAGCTCACATGCACGCATATTTCTCCCTGCACTCCACAAGACCGATTCAACACACTGGGACCATTGAGATTTGTACTGCTTGGATCTTGCATCCTGGCCCCTGTGAGGTGAGTGCCCCCTTCTTGATCTCTGACTTTAGCTTCACTCCTTCTGCTGTTTTTTTCTGTTTTTTCTCTCCTTTCATCCTCCTTTCCCCCCCTTTCCAGACATCAGGCTCAATTTTTGCTCCTTTTGGCCATTTTTTCAATTGTTTTCTCGACTTTCACCCCTTTTCCAGGGCTCTGACTCCATTTTAGTTCATTTCTGTCATTTGTATATGCTTGTTCTCGACGTTCACCCCCTTTCCAGGACTCTGGCTCCATTCATTATACCTTCTTTGTTCGCCTTTCCAGGTCACTCCTGCGCCTCGTTTTCTCTGGTGACCTCTGCCCTGCTGTCTTTCCCGCCCCGCCTGCCTCCCCTTACCCTGATTGGGTCCTCCTCGGAGGGAGCCTAAACCTCCTTTCTGGGACCAGGACATTTCAGCCATCTCGGGCCCTGCCCCAGTGAGGTGGGTGTCCCCTTTCTTGCTCTCTGCTTTCAGCTTTGCTCCGTCTGCTGTTATTTGTCTGTTTTTCTCCGTTCATCCTGCTTTCCAGGCCTCTGGCTCCATTATCGCTTCTTTCTTCAATTTTTTCTGCTTTTTCTTGACTTCAGGCCTTACCCCACCCCGGAAGTCTGTCAAATGTGACAACCTGCTCCATGTTGCTACTCTCAACTCTCCTTCTGCTGTCAAACACTCCTCTGACATCTGCCCCCTCCTCAGAGAACTTGACCTGGATGTCCTCACTCTCACTGAGACATGGTTCATGGACAGCTCTGTCTCTGTCACAAGCTTTGACACTCTCCTATCTGATGGCTAAGATTCTCTCTGAACCCAGAACCAACCGAACCAGAGGCGGAGTTTCTCTGATCTTTCCAGAGTGGGTCCCTGCTGTAACCGTAACCCTAGGATCCCCTGGTTCCTTGCACTTACCCAGACCTGTGCTGCCCTGGCTGCACTTACTCAGAGCAATGCTGCCCCGATTGCACTTCCCTGTTCTCTTCCTGGCACTTCCCCCTTCTTGCTTCCCCCTGCTCTTTGTGATGTCACACTTGCACAATCTGAATGACACAAGGCCTAGTAAAATCATTTGTTGTGTCCTACTTCTGTCTTCCTGTCTTCCCTCCCTTATATTGTGGCACCTAGAAACACTTGTGTACAGGCACGTTATAAATTACATATCATATCATGTCATCACTGACTTCGTCAATGCCTCCTTCAAGTCCTGTAAGGTCCTTATCAGCATAAAGGCAGCCGGGGTCACCCCACTCCTAAAAACATCCTTGGACCAAGTGGTGCCCAGCAACTACATGCCCATCACACCATGCCATTTCTGCTCAAATACTAGATTGCATTGCACATCTCCAAAGTACAACAATTCTTCAAAAAGTATTCGCTCATTGGAACACAAAAGTCAGGATTCTAACTGAAACATAACAGAAACGGCCCTCCTGGATCTGAAAATGCAGCTAGACAGTATCCGGGACACTGATAACCGAGCCATCCTCCTATTCCTGGACATTTCAGCATCCTTTGACTTGGTTGACCATGATCTACTCTGCCAAAACCTCACCTCTCACTTCAATTTCTCAACTGCGTCAAAATCTTTCTTTTGAGGTCGGACCTCCAGAGAAGTCATTGACAAACATTCAGCTGATCCTATTCATGTCCCTATCGTTGTCCCAAAAGGTTCTTTCTTGTCTCCCACCCTCTACAAGACCTACAACAAACCTCTCTTTGATATCCTTGATACTCTTGGTATCATTTATACCAACTGTGCAGACGACACGCAAATTCTTATCCCCTTCACTGGCAACTACCACAATTACTCTGTTACCATTAACCAAGTGTTCAGTTCCATCCAGAATTGGATGGCTACCCACATCCTATTTCTTAATGATAAGATGACAGTTACTTATTGTTAACTCACCCTAATGCCTAAAATCCCTTGACCCCTCATGGCACTGCCATACCTGTTCTGAAGAATGCCAAAACTCTAGGGGTCCACCTTGATGCAGAGTTAACCATGACTAGGCATATCAATACCCTTGCCTGTTCCACAGCCCACACCGCCAAGCTAATCTCACTAAGTAGACAGTTTGTTGCCCCCAACGACTGCCTCGCCCTCTCAATAGCCATTATCTTGAACAAATTGGTCTAATGTAATGTCCTCTTCAAGGGCATGTCTGCATCCAACCTTATGAAATTACAGGTCCTGCCAAATAAAGCTCTACATGCTGCTTTGGGAAACTGCCTCTCTGACCATATCACTGCAACTTGTTGTGAGTTCCACTGGATACCAATAAAAGCCTGGATTGACATTAAATTCCTGTCTATTGTGCACTGCTGCATCTATAAAAAAGCCCCCCCCCCCGTATTAGAACAATTTCATCGCAAGGTAACACCATTGTCAGTCTCTCCGCTCTTCGAACCACCTCATGCTGACTGTCCTACGCTTCAAACTTGTCAGGGCTGGCGACATGAGTTTCAGCATCATGGCCCCATCCCTTTGGAACTCACTTCCATTGCATATCAGAAACAAACCCTCTTACCCAGCCTTCAAGAGACTTTTGAAAACCTGGCTGTTTAACAAATACGACAACATTCCCCTGAACTTGTTTCTCATTCTACACTTATATGACTGTCTTCCCACCTTTGATTGTCTTACCACACTCTAAGCGTACAAACACTGTGATACGCGTGGGTATAGGTATTACACAAATGTAAAAGTAAATAAATTCACTGTGTCTGTGCTCCACAGAGGCTTCTATTCATGCGAAGTATGTTTCCATGAGCTGGCTGCGTGCATCCTGTCCCTGGGCCCTTTGGCCTGCCAAGAAGATGGGTAGTGCCCATGGTATGCCACGCTTTATGGCAACATTGTACAGAACACAAGATGCTGCAATAATCTTGCATACTACTGGTGGGCATATAGCAATGCCAATGCACCGCCAGAGTGGTCAAGGAAGCGGAAGAGTGACTTGAGCAGCCCGAATGTGTGCACTGCTATGACCCTAGTGGCTATGTGTGCAGTGTTATACCATACCTTAGCTGGGGTGGCAGGCTACCTGAATGTCGTGAGCAGTAATGGTAAGAGTGGGTAGGCACTGTCCTATGCAAAAGTGTAAATGGTTGTTGTTAGCATTGATTGTCATGGTCTGTTATTCTGTGTTTCGTGTGACTGCTTGCATGTGTGTGATAGTTGATACTCACAGATGAGCCAGGTGTTACCAAAGGTTCCTGATCACAGGGCCTGGTATTGTGGTGACCGGCGATAAAAGAAGCTATCATGTGTGCTTTGGGCGAAATTGGCATTCACATGCATGATGACTCCCTTTGCATTGCAGATGACCTGTACCTTGATTGAATGCAAATGCTTGCGTTTGTGGTACATGTGCTCGGTCGCTCAGCTCTATAGCAAAACATGCATGCAATCAATGGCTCCCAGTACCCGTGGGAAGTGTGCTATGGCATAAAACTCTTGGCACGCTCTCTGCCTTGCCTACGGTGTGCATGGAAAGTACATGTGTCTGCGCAGACAGGATGTAATACAGCGCAAAAACTGCTGTAGGCCCTGGGATTGCGTGGCGAGTCCCTCAACATGCCCACGTTATTCCTCGTTATTCCTCATTTTGCACCGTGAGTGGGAAATATGCATGTTCTACCCCCAATTTGTTTTTTTGCGCTAGCCCTTTCCACACTTTGCGCAGTGTAAAGCGCAAGGCGTGAAGCATCTCGCGAAGTAGCGAAGCACCTACGCAAAGTCTGATCCATGAATTAGCAACATGATTTTTGTGTTCCACAAAGTGCACTTTTGAAGCACAAGTGCCTTTCAGGGTGCAAAACCTTCCATGAATTGCGTCATTTGTGCTTGCTGAAAAACACTGTGGATTACAGCCAAAGATACATATCAAGCTTGGTGTAATGTAAAAGTATATACATTCCCTAGGCATCTTTCCTTGAAAGAGAAGTGATGTAAAGGAGGAGAAAAGGGGGGAAGCTGCAGACCTGCAGGGCTTGTGCCTTATTGATTTGGAACAGAAAATAACTGCTGTAGTGCAGCGAATATCTTATAAAGTTCCTTAATCTTTTTCACTGAAAAGCAGCCTGGGGCCAAGCGGGTTTGCAGAGAGATATAGAAAGAAAACAAATCATCCGTCCACATGTGTAGATGGAGAAAACAATTGTACGAAAATTATGAAGAGAAATCCAGTGCACAGTAAAGCAGAATTCATTCGTTTCACGTGTGTGGGCTAACACAAGATGCGCACTTACAAATAATATACACCGCACAAAAACTCCTAATTTTCGGGTGAATCTACTTTTATAAGTACACCCACAAACGATGAGAAAGCTAGAAATGGTGTACACATACATGCATAACCTTCTTTTGCTTGTATCGGATTCGACATTTTAATCGGTTTCTTGCTTAAACTACATTTTATAAATTGATCCCATATATTTAAAAAAAAGACGTTTTAAACATTTGCCAAAATTCGAGCCTCACTGTTCATGTATGGCTGAGATGTGTTATTGGTTTTATGTGACTTTAAATAAATAATCTTGGCTTTAAAATTGTGTGTACCGGACAAGTACCTAAAAAAAAGGCGAGCAGCACAAGATAATCTGATAAGGGGGCGCATTATAATAAAGGTGAAAGTGCATGTTTCTTTGTTTGCTACTATTACTAATTCGCTCGTTCATTGGGCTTCGTTCAACCTTGAGAGTTACAGCTACAGCAATTAAACATTTATGAATAAATCATAGTTAAAAAGACAGGTTTGTGCACAGCAGATACAACATTCAAAGAAGAGAAGAACAATAGTTCTAGCAATGCCCCCATGAAAGAGTTCATCAGCAGTGTCTTCAAACATTCACATCAACATTGAGTAGTAGCGCCGGCAGTCAATGAGATGATTGTGGGCACAATGACTTGCCGTGCTGCTTTCCTGGCACCATTATTAAAGTGCCAAACCTTACAGATCGTTTCATATGGTTGTTGCTGAAAATGCTAGCCCATCACAAGCATATGGCTTAGCCTATCTCTAGAAGGTTCAATGTAAATTCATCTGGCGTTTTTTTTTCTTTTTCTTCGTGACACTTTTTGACTAAAATGTCTTGCTGAAAAAATCTTTTTTTTGTGGGGCCGAGGGAGGTCCCCCGATTTCCCCTCCCATATTATTTGTTCCCTATACACCACCCTACCCCTTATATGCTCCCTTTGTATCGGCAAAAACATTTCGGCAAAAAGTGCAGCGGAAAAAAAAAGCAGGCAAAGAATGAACGTCGGCTCCTCTAGGATTCCTTGGGCCTAATTCAGAAATATTTTCTTTATGAAGGCACAGTGAATACAAAAAGAAACTTTCTTTTTGAAGTCCCGGGGCTACCCCCAGCCCATGACATGAAAACCCTAGGCTGGGGGCTTCCTTGTCATGTGGTGGGGGAAACCCTATGATTTCAAAAATAAATCGTTTATTTTTGAAGTCACTCTGCTTTCATAAAGAAATAATTTCCGTTATGGTTCAGTCCTTAACAGATATAATTTCTTTATGATGTCAGAGTGACTTCAAAAAGAAACAATTTATTTTTGAAGTATTATGGCTCCCCTCAACCCCATGACGTGTGCGTGTGTGAGTGTATGGTGAAAGGGTGCACACAAATGTATGGGTGGATGGGTATGTGTGTGTGCGCATACAGTGAAGGGATGCACACTTAAATGTATGGGTGGCTGCCTGGGTGTGCTTGTATGGTGAAAGTGTCCACACTTAAATGTATAGCTGACTGTGTGAGTGTATGGTGAAAGGGTGCACACAAATGTATGGGTGGCTGGGTGTACGTGTACGGTGAAAGGATGCACACTTAAATGTATGGGTGGGTGCCTGGGTGTGTGTGCCTGTATGGTGAAAGGTTGGACACTTAAATGTACGGATGGCTGCCTGGGTGTGCCAGTATAGTGAAAGGGTGCACACTTAAATGTATGGATTGCTGGGTGTGCGTGTGTATATATGGTGAATGGTGTGTGTGCTTTTGTTCAGGGGCGCAACAAAACCTACATTTCAGGGGTGCTAACCCTTCAAATGTTGGGAGAGGTGCTAGCTTCACGTGTGGTAGGGAAGAGCAAACTTATTTGTGTGGGGCATTTAACTTCTTTACACATTTTAATGAGACTATTCTAGTGCAGCTTCAATACTACAAGCAGTTAATTCTCTCCTTTACGTTTGAAAGCACTCATTTATGGACTGCTGTGAGAATGACTGGTCTCCTGTTCCCTCTCTACCCTTCCAATCACTCCCCTGGCATGCAAGTAGTAAACCCACATCACATTTTCAATTGCTTAAAAAATGCGGCATTTGAATGCAGGTACTAACAGTGAAATGCTGTACATTAGTAATTGCTGGGCCGGGCCCTTGTTAACACCGAAACCCAGGTACCGTTTGACATCTGTGTCCTTTTCTGTCCGGCAAATGCTCAGTAGGTGAGCCGGGTCATGTCAACATAGCCCACAATTTCAGGGGGTTTGTGAGTGCTGAAACCCAGTCAGCTCAATGGTGTTGCACCACTACTTGTGTTTAATGCCTTGATTACTTATTGGTAATATTCATTACTCCTAGCCCTATTCTTCCTCATCCCAGTACTTGTGTATGAGGCAGTACTTCCTCATACACAAGTACTGGGATGAGGTAGAGGTACATGAAGGTAATGCCTGACTTAGCTACCTGTAATTCTCATTACTCCTAGTCCCACTCTTCCTCATCCCAGTACTTACCAATGAGGCAAGGAGCCTCATACATAGCACTGGGAGAAAGAAGAGGGACGTGGAGGTAATTCTGTGCCAATGAGCTGATTTTGAAGATTGGGGTAGGAGATGGGAGGGAGAGGGGATGTGTGGGAGGGATGGGATTGTGCAATAAATCATAATGGTTGTACATGTCCATGATAAGCAGGCATGAGATGAGGTATTAGTGGCTAGAGAGGCATTTTGGTGCAGCCAGTCTAGTCATTCCTCAGTTTGGTAAGACTTTTTTTAACTGGGCATTTCTGATAAAGCAATACTGCTAAGTGGAATTACCTGGCTATTTGGGTTCTGGCAGTCTGGCCGTTTCTTACTGCGGCACTGTATATTTTTAGGGACATCTGTGATAAAATTATATATGATATGATAAGTCATATATAATGCACATGTACACAAGTGTTTTTAGGCACGTCAAGACAAGGGAAGGAAAACAGAGGACGGACAAGACAAATGATTTTACTAAGTCTTGTGTCATTCAGATTGTGCATGTGTGAGAACGAGACGTGCAAGGAGAAAGGTAGGGGGGAAGTGCAAGGGAGAGTGGGGGGTTAAACACGGCAGCAATGCTCTGAGTAAGTGCAGCCAGGGCAGCAATGCTCTGATTAGTGCAAGGAGAAAAAGGGACTGTATAATTACAGTTACAGCCCCTAACTGCGTAGTAGGCCCGGAGGCAGTGCAAGGGTGACTGATCAAGAAAGAGCCTGGACTCAGTGAGACTGAGTGTAGCCACGAAACCAGTTGGTACAGCAGACAGGTAGGTCAGGTAGGTCACCAGGGGAGGGAGAGAGAGAAAGCAGAGGAGAAGAGGAACATTATACGCTGCTTCCGGAACTTCAGGTGGTTCAGCTCAAGTTTGGGAGGGGCAGGGAGGCCATTCCAGAGGGAGGCATCTGCAGGGGAGAGGGATCTACCGCCCCTTCCTGGAGAAGCATTTAACCCTTAGGGCCTGAGAAGGAAGGTATTTTGGATGAGAGTGTTGGATGTAGTGTGGATCGCAGCCCCAGAAAACCTTGTGGACAATGCGAAGGGTCTTGAACTTGATCCTTGCAACCAACGGGAGCCAGTGGAGAGATTTCATGGCTGGAGAGATACGGTCCCTGGGCTTGAGGCGAAGGATACGTCTTGCAGTCCTTTTCTGGATTAGTTACAGAGGGTGGAGAGTAGAGGAAGGCAGATTGAAGAAGTGGCTGTTGCAGTAGTCCAGCCTAGAGAAAACCAGAGCTCTGGAGATAGTGAGCTTCTGGGGGAAAGTGAGAAAGGGAAGAGTCCCTTTGAGGAGGTGCATCTGGTAGTGAGACTTCTTGGTGACGTCTGAGATGTGAGGAGAGAAAGAGAGAGTGGAGTTGAAGATGACACCAGGAATGAGCGAGAGAGGAGAGTAGGCTGAGGGGAGCCTGAAGGAAAGCTGAGTGTCATCCGCATAACACTGTAAGTTAGAGGAGAATGTAGAGATCAGGTGGGCCAAAGGGACCAAGTAGAGGTTGAAAAACCAGGGTGAGAGGGTAGAGCCCTGGAGAGCGCCACAGGTAGAGATAGGTGGCAGAGTGAAAGGGACCAATTTGGATCTGGGAGGAGCGGTCCAAGATGAAGGAGGTGAGCCTGTTGAGGGAACAGGAGAGGTAGAAACCACAACAGGATTGGCCAGCTCCTTTCAGATTTTAAAGAGTTTGGCTGTGTTGTTAGAGGCCACAGAGACACAGGCTTGAATGAGTGCTCTCTTCTTGATGTGTCTTATTGCTTTGACTGGCATTTTGGTGCAACCTTCTAGGTATGTCCTAATGTGGCCTTGCATGATTTTACTGTAATGTTATTATGTGTCTACACTGGTCTACATTGTGCAGCCAGTTGGACATGTTTTCATTGTGGCATGGCATTTTTAATAGCAAAGCATTCATGTTCATGTGCACTGTTGGTGAATTGCATGTATTGGATTGGCGTTACCCTACACAACAATAGCAAACACTGTGGCTTTTTAACCAATTCTTCTCAGAAAGTGTACTGTATATTGCAGTAAAATACATAATTATATCTTTCTCCTAGTGCACTGTGTGGCATACCCCTTCAGCAACACGTTTGTGCGTATTGCGCAAGCGTGGTAATGTAGGCTGGCCCAGAGCGTGGCGTGACTCGTGATTTGTTGCTGAGTTGGGGGGACCCCCTCAGCATGGCTCCCAGGGTGGCCACAGATCTTGTGTTACGCCACTGACTGGGGTACGTCCAGACCCTGAGCCAGTCCAGAATAGGGTATATCTCGAGTTCAGCTACTATAGTCTTCACTTAAGTTGGATATGAAGCAAAGAATTTGAAGTGCTTAAAGGAAAACATAGTTGTTTCTTTAGAAACACGTGTTCAATGATTGCCAATCTAGTCGCCTTCTGACATCGTAAAATCTCTCTGCTGTACGTTACTTCGCACTCCGATTGCAACTCATACATTTCGAGTGAGGGGGCAGCGCCCCATTACCGTGCTTTTGTGCATATCTTACAATTGCGGTGTTACTGCTTTATAGTGTCAGGCCCGACTTTGAAGTTGTTTATTCCACTTGCAATCGCTGAAAAACTGCAGACCCAAGAAAACATACTAGGTTACCTGTTCTACTTTTATTCCTCCTATTTTAATTGGCATTGTTTGTGACTTACTGCGCAATGACTAAAAGACCATGGTTTCGGTCAGGGAGGTCATTTAGGAGTCGTCAGAGGTCGCACCTACGACCTCTGAGGTCTCCTTAGATACCCCTGGGTCTCCCTTGTTACCTCTAAAAAAAAAGAAAAAAAACATGTTTTGTTTTTTTTGTTTTTTTTATGTAAGCTCCTGGGCTGTGGCCAGTACCATGTCACTCTTTACTTCTGGAGTGGCTGGCTTTCTTGTTCAGGCCTCTTAAAAAAAAGAAAAAAAAAGAAAAAAGTACAGGGGTGCCACAAGCCTAACACTTTCAGCACTGACCCTAAATAAGAAAGAATAGGAATACCAAATAATGTGTCTTTCTGGAATTCTATACAATAATTGCTAGACTCATTAAAGGTTTATTTCAGGCACACACCAGTGGGTGAGTCACTGATTTATCCGGTTCTTAAACATCTCAACTCAATCTTCCATCCTTCTGAGGCCGATAAATGAGTACACTTATTAAACACTTATGTACGATCGCAATAGAAATAAAATATCAATATCAATACCAACACAGGTTGGGTGATATTTGATGTATATTTTTGTCTATATAAGGCACTTAGGAGTGAGTGCTATATAATAACACATCATTATCAGTTGGCCATGGACGTCTGCTTGCATTCACAGTAATTTGGTAATATGGGTCTATACACACTGATCCTAAGGATACATATGGCGATCCATTCTTGTATGAAATGCACATCACATTATAGTGATATTGTAGCCATATTTTTCGTAGTGTACTTAGGAACAATGCTATGTGATGCCACCTCCTGCTTTGTCAAGGGGAGAAAGGTTGTGTTCCATCGCTTCCCACAATATCATTTTGGGGTGGGGTCAAATGATGTCACTCCCTGTGATGTCATCAGAGGTCAAGGGTTGTGTGATGTCACTTTCCGATACCCCTGACATTTTGGTTGACGTCCCTGGTTTTGGTTTTAGTTAAATGTATTTCCATGCCTTTGGCCTGTGTGCATTCTCGGAAGCGGGCTAAGTCCTTCTTAGCCCCACTAGGGTCGAGAGATACAAGAACTGCGTACTCCTCAAGCATCATACAGGGAATTTTGTTGGTCACAAGACTTGGGTCATCACTGTTAAGGGCCATTAGTTGGGCTATAAGATAATTTATACATATGCAAAACAAAGTGGGGGCCAGAACACAGCCTTTACTGACACCGGTTTGTATTTTAATGGGACCTGTGACATCCCCACTCACACTGCAGCGTATGATTGCCTCCTTATCATACATTATACAGTGATTGTGTGGCTCTAATAATATAGTCTGGCACTTCCTTGATCGCTAATGCTTCTCAACGTTTATTGCGGCATGCCGTCAAATTTTGTCCTCTGATCTATGAAGACAGCATATAAATGGCGTCTTCTTTGGGGCCACATACTTTTGCATGAGAACGTATCCATGGAATGCTTGATGGACCAAGTTGGGGCATGACTGATTATTTCAATTCCGTCTACCAAACAACTTTTTAGTATTGGAAAGATGGTTTGTGCAGAGCCTCCGGTATACAACTCCAAGACCATGGGCATTGAATGAAATGCTAGACAGACATCTATAAACTTCTGCAAATCTGAAATTGAGAGGTCTGGGACGCTGGAATTGATAGGACAGCCCTCAAATTGTCATATGCCAACAAGATGTTTTCACATTGCAATTCCATCCTTTTTCACGGAAAAAATACAGTGGAGAGAGAAAGGGATTGCCAATGTAAAAATCCCAAACAATTTGAGAGCAGCTTGAGAAGTACATCACGGGTGAGCATTAACAGATATCACAGAGAGGGCAAAACTGGGTAAATATTCAATACGCAAAATTAATATCAGTAGTCGGCAAAAGACTACATGTGCATTAAAGGCTATGAATAAACACAATTTTGGAAATCGTTAAGTAAAACTTATATAAAACCGATTGAAACCCGGGTAAATACAGCTATAGTGCGAACATTGTTGACCCATTGGGCGGCCCTATTTAATGCAGAAAGTGTGTATTTGTTGTCAAAGTTGTCTTTGCAATAGGGACAGTGGGGTTGTGGCGCTACAGTCAGGAATTACATCGGCTGACAGACCCTTTGTAAGATCTTTATGGGTTCCCGACCAAGAAGGGATATACAATCGTCGACTGCAAGACAAGAGTAACCACAATTGAGTTCACGTCATGCATCTCCATTGCTCACTTCTTTTTTTGATGGAATTGCTAGAGCGGGCATGATACCAATATCTTGGAAAAAAAAGAGTAAACCAATCCCTATCTATACGCTTATTATCAAGTAATTGCATTCAGATAGCCCTTACAGATGTATCCGAAAAAAATATTAGCAAATACCTTATTAGTTTTACTGACCACATGGGTAAAGGCTAACATCATCCAGCTCATAATGCAAATAGGAATCCAGAAAGGCCTCTCTTCATCACCCAACACAATGGTTCTTTTCCAACTAGCACCAAAGGGATACACTTGGGCAGAAGATTCTGCCATTTCTACCCATTTCTAACTTGTCACCTGCCTTTGACGTTTAGCATAGGCACTGATCATAGTCTCAAATGCAAGCAAGTGCAATGAACAGGGGAATATGGACAATGTTACGGGCCCCTAATGCAGAGAACCTGAAGAAGCTGACATTGAGCAGCTTTTTGGGGACCAGAGGAGAGGTGTGGATTGTACTTGGCCTTAACCCAGTTTGCATTTTAGCCAGATGCCGGGGAAATTGCATGTGGATACCTCACTCAGGCTTTGGTTGCAAAAGGAGTATACTCCTAAACTAGTCACCTACCTCACACAGTGCCTATTGTATGCAGATGGACTGATACTGCTTAACACTACCCACATACACCTGAAATGACTGCTGGATGTGGTCCATGATTATTCACACACATCTTGGTAGAGGTGTAATGAGATTAGGCCCCAATCGATGTGTTTGTGGCAGATGGTGAAAACAAGACCTCATCTCTGGTAGTTAGGTGCAGGAGGAGGGATACAAATAAATATAGTGGCACATTGTGCCACAAACCACATACATAGGTACTCGTGTGTGTCAACTTCGTTTAAATTGGAAACTCTGGAAATCCATGCATTTAAGTCATAGTCACTCGATAAAGTCTTTATTGCATGGAATCCATCCAAGATATGGTGGCTATTTATTATGCAAATTAACAAGGGGGGTCTTGGGGGTCGCTCTGCCAGACATTAGTCCTGGTTACGAGAGACTTGCCCAGAGTCTTTAGCTCACTATCTTTCACAGAGAAGAAATATCCCAAACATATCAGTCTTTGTCCTGCCCTGGGGCAGTCCAGCACCGAAATGCTAGGCAATTCTCCTCTGAACAAGAATACCAACAGAAACCCCAGACACCCCCTTGTTGATTTGCATATTTAAGTAACTTTGGGTCTCACCCTAAGTTACTAGGGGAATCCAGACGTGGACCCCTTGCTCACTATTCTTAGAGAGGCACAGATCCACCCTACTGATGATGTCCAACCAGACTGAAACACATGTCTGGGGTTTCTGTTGGTACTCTTGTTCAGAGGAGAATTGCCTACCATTTCGGTGCTGGACTGCCCCAGGGCAGGACAAAGACTGATATTATTGGGATATTTCTTCTCTGTGAAAGATAGTGAGCTAAAGACTCTGGGTAAGTCTCTTGTAACCAGGACTAATGTCTGGCAGAGGGACTCCCAGGACCCCCCTTGTTAATTTGCATATTTAAATAACTTTGGGTCTCACCCTAAGTTACTAGGGGAATCCAGACGTGGACCCCTTGCTCACTATTCTTAGAGAGGCACAGATCCACCCTACTGATGAGGTCCAACCAGACCGAAACGTGTCTGGGGTTTCTGTTGGTACTCTTGTTCAGAGGAGAATTGCCTAGCATTTCGGTGCTGGACTGCCCCAGGGCAGGACAAAGACTGATATGTTTGGGATATTTCTTCTCTGTGAAAGATGGTGAGCTAAAGACTCTGGGTAAGTCTCTTATAACCAGGACTAATGTCTGGCAGAGGGACTCCCAGGACCCCCCTTGTTAATTTGCATATTCAAATAACTTTGGGTCTCACCCTAAGTTACTAGGGGAATCCAGACGTGGACCCCTTGCTCACTATTCTTAGAGAGGCACAGATCCATCCTACTGATGAGGTCCAACCAGACCAACACGTGTCTGGGGTTTCTGTTGGTATTCTTGTTCAGAGGAGAATTGCCTAGCATTTTGGTGCTCACTGCCCCAGGGCAGGACAAAGACTGATATGTTTGGGATATTTCTTCTCTGTGAAAGATAGTGAGCTAAAGACTCTGGGTAAGTCTCTCATAACCAGGACTAATGTCTGACAGAGGGACTCCCAGGACCCCCCCTTGTGAATTTGCATATTTAAGTAACTTTGGGTCTCACCCTAAGTTACTAGGGGAATCCAGACGTGGACCCCTTGCTCACTATTCTTAGAGAGGCACAGATCCACCCTACTGATGAGGTCCAACCAGACTGAAACACTTGTCTGGGGTTTCTGTTGGTACTCTTGTTCAGAGGAGAATTGCCTAGCATTTCGGTGCTGGACTGCCCCAGGGCAGGACAAAGACTGATATGTTTGGGATATTTCTTCTCTGTGAAAGATAGTGAGCTAAAGACTCTGGGTAAGTCTCTCATAACCAGGACTAATGTCTGGCAGAGGGACTCCCAGGACCCCCTTATTAATTTGCATATTTAAGTAACTTTGGTTCTCACCCTAAGTTACTAGGGGAATCCAGACGTGGACCCCTTGCTAACTATTCTTAGAGAGGCACAGATCCACCCTACTGATGAGGTCCAACCAGACTGAAACACGTGTCTGGGGTTTCAGTTGGTACTCTTGTTCAGAGGAGAATTGCCTAGCATTTCGGTGCTGGACTGCTCCAGGGCAGGACAAAGACTGATATGTTTGGGATATTTCTTCTCTGTGAAAGATAATGAGCTAAAGACTCTGGGTAAGTCTCTCGTAACCAGGACTAATGTCTGGCAGAGGGACTCCCAGGACCCCCCTTGTTAATTTGCATATTTAAGTAACTTTGGGTCTCACCCTAAGTTACTAGGGGAATCCAGACGTGGACCCCATGCTCACTATTCTTAGAGAGGCACAGATCCACCCTACTGATGAGGTCCAACCAGACCGAAACACGTGTCTGGGGTTTCTGTTGGTACTCTTGTTCAGAGGAGAATTGCCTAGCATTTCGGTGCTGGACTGCCCCAGGGCAGGACAAAGACTGATATATTTGGGATATTTCTTCTCTGTGAAAGATAGTGAGCTAAAGACTCTGGATAAGTCTCTCGTAACCAGGACTAATGTCTGGCAGAGGGACTCCCAGGACCCCCCTTGTTAATTTGCATATTTAAGTAACTTTGGGTCTCACCCTAAGTTACTAGGGGAATCCAGACGTGGACCCCTTGCTCACTATTCTTAGAGAGGCACAGATCCACCCTACTGATGAGGTCCAACCAGACCGAAACACGTGTCTGGGGTTTCTGTTGGTACTCTTGTTCAGAGGAGAATTGCCTAGCATTTCGGTGCTGGATTGCCCCAGGGCAGGACAAAGACTGATATGTTTGGGATATTTCTTCTCTGTGAAAGATAGTGAGCTAAAGACTCTGGGTAAATCTGTAACCAGGACTAACGTCTGGCAGAGGGACTCCCAGGACCCCCCTTGTTAATTTGCATATTTAAGTAACTTTGGGTCTCACCCTAAGTTACTAGGGGAATCCAGACGTGGACCCCTTGCTCACTATTCTTAGAGAGGCACAGATCCACCCTACTGATGAGGTCCAACCAGACCGAAACACGTGTCTGGGGTTTCTGTTGGTACTCTTGTTCAGAGGAGAATTGCCTACCATTTCGGTGCTGGACTGCCCCAGGGCAGGACAAAGACTGATATGTTTGGGATATTTCTTCTCTGTGAAAGATAGTGAGCTAAAGACTCTGGGTAAGTCTCTCTTAACCAGGACTAATGTCTGGCAGAGGGACTCCCAGGACCCCCCTTGTTAATTTGCATGTTTAAGTAACTTTGGGTCTCACCCTAAGTTACTAGGGGAATCCAGACGTGTACCCCTTGCTCACTATTCTTAGAGAGGCACAGATCCACCCTACTGATGAGGTCCAACCAGACCGAAACACGTGTCTGGGGTTTCTGTTGGTACTCTTGTTCAGAGGAGAATTGCCTAGCATTTTGGTGCTGGACTGCCCCAAGGCAGGACAAAGACTGATATGTTTGGGATATTTCTTCTCTGTGAAAGATAGTGAGCTAAAGACTCTGGGTAAGTCTCTCGTAACCAGAACTAATGTTAATTTGGCTATTTATTATGCCCATGATTGATTGCTTATCGTTCAATGCAAGCCCATATTATATTTTGAAGAGTGCAACTGCGGCCCACTAAAGCAACTCTATGGTAGAAGATTTTGGAGTGGACATTTTGGCAGAAAGCACTCGTGTATCACAGACAACCACAGTGTGTTTCACTTTTAATTAACTGGGATTGTCCTCATAAAAAGTTAACTGCCGTGAAATGTATTCTTTTACAAAATTGAAGGTGTTACTAACGAAACCCCAAGAACACTAATACACTTCTAAAAAAATGTTAAATAGACCCACAGAGCTAACTCTTGGGGGTTGCCATCTTCCCGACTGTGTCGAATGGTGCCATTGCTCCTATTTCAATGTATCAATAATAGACTTAATTGATCATCGCAGGGCACTTTCTACAATGACTGGCAACAGCTGTTGCAAAAATGCAGCAATAATGGATCTGACTATGGGATACATTTTTCACCTCTGAATACCAATGATAACATTCTGAAACTGAAGTCACAAGCAGTAAATGTATAATGCTATTTTGCAATGTTATTTTGTCTCTCGTTCTCATGTCTTTCATTCTTTCTGTCTGTGTTCTGTTTTCTTTACTTTACTTTACTTTACTTTACTTTAATACCTTTATAATGTGAACGCATGGACCCTTGGGTTTCACTGCACGAACCGACAAACAACGAGAAACATAGAAAGGAGGTAGACACACTGTCAGGGAGGCCAAGAAATTAAATACCTAGGCAAACAGCAGAGTCTTCAACTTCTTTTTAAATGCATCAGTTGACTCAATGCCTCGTAGGTCCAATGGCAGGTTATTCCAGGCCATAGGGGCGATAGCGTAGAAGGCTCCCTTTAAGGCCTTCTGAATTCTACACCTTGAGATCATAAAAAGTTCTTCCATGACTTTTGTTTGAAAGTAAAGTTTGGAGATAGACAGGCATCTTTCCCTGTCTACACTTCTGTGTAATGACCAGTGCTCGGAACAGAATTCTTGATTCCACTGGGAGCCAGTGAAGATTACGCCTTGCTGTTGTTATGGTTTTAGAACATGGCACACTCCAGCCAGGGACTTCTTACACTGACAGTGAATGTGGCGCACAATAAAAATTATTTTTATTTTTATTTCAACCATGGGTTCTTTATTGAGCAGGCCCCTAACCCGTCTCACACGCACCTTAACAAATACCCAGTGTCGCAATGGACTATGAACCAGGCTGGTGTGTAAAAATGAAATATTTATTAATTTAGGATTGAAGGAAAAATCAGACCAAAATCAAATAATAGGGCAGCAGCCACCACTGTTATGGCAATACAAATGCAACAATCTTACAAAACAGTTAATTCTACATTCCTAACATAATCTACATAAACCTTTAATAGACTACAGAAGCAAAATCACTTTTCTTAGAAATAACAGATAGCACACAGGTTTTGCCCCCTCCCTGCAACATTTGCCCCAAACACTTAATAACTAAATTCTTTGTGGATGGAAAATAGTGGCAAGGAGTCAGTAGGAAGAGGGAACATCTATTTTTGAATTCAGCTCACCACCCCAAGATGGGAGGCCAGAAACGAAATTGAAAGCCTTATTTAAGAGCAAAATGGCATACTCAGATTGTACTTATTATTTGTACATCAGTTTCCAATTGCAATGGGATAGCTAGGACAGAAATTCGTGTGACTTCATTTTCAGAGGCAATAATGCTTACAGACTACTGAGCAGGGCACCAAGGCAATGTGAACACAGGTAAGCAAATTGATTTTGGGAAAAGGACAGAATGCAAAAAAAAAACACACGCAGAAGAATGGCAATTTTTTCTACACATAACTTGTGCTGACAGGCAGCCACAGAGAAGGGCTGAACTGCCAAAATCGAAAATCGGTGTTGTGGATCAGAAACACAGGCACATGATACATAGGATTCTGAGGGAAAGGGATCACTTTTAATGATGGAATGATGGTTTGTATTTTTCTATGGGAAATGCAAATCGAAATTGTTACTTTCGAAGGGCAACAATACTGAATGTGAATTTTCAATAGAGAAATGAATGTATTTACTTCAAATGATACTAGGGTCTTTCACAGATAACTGAAAGAATTATAAAAAGGAAAACGCTAGCAACCATAGACTAACACATATTCTTCTATGTAAAAGGTGAACAAATGATACTGGCAATTTGGGATTTTCAATAGGATTTCCTAAGAGATGTAGGATTAAAAAGAGAAGGGTATGCAATATGGGACAGTCAATCGGATTTTCTACGGGATGCAAAATTAACAGAGTGTGATATGCAGTTTGGGGATTGGGAGATGTGATACTTACACGGTACGCTGGAGTTTGGGAATATGGATAGCCAGTGAGGTCTCTGGACAGCGGGGTAAGGTGGTCTGGTCACTGGGACAGCGGGGTCAAAAGATCTTGTACTGGGACAGATGGACCCTCCTGTATGGGATCAGCTGGGCAAGGTCTGGTCACTGAGGACAGCGGGATGGGTCAGCTGGGAAAAGGTCTGGTCACTGGGCTCTCCTAGATGGGATCAGCTGCTTTTCCTCCTTTCTCCCGTGATGCTTGTGTATGCATGGATCAGGATGTGTGGTTCTGCCTGGATCTGGATGAGTGGTTCTACCTGGATGTAATCAGCTGCCTCTGGATCTGTTTTGTTAGTCTGAATCTCTTGTGTTTCTCTTGTGTTTCCCTGTCTCCCCCTTAAATAGCCAGAATGACATTATTGGTTTACAACCTGAGGGGAAAGTACTCTGGACTTACCCATCTACTAGGATAGGGCAGTCTCCCGGTGTCCCCTCTTTTCACTGGGCTGGTTCAGGTGAAATGACATCATTTTATGTGTGTGCATTTATGAGTTGCTTTGTTTACCCAACACTACTTTTTACCATTATGAGTTAGGGAGCAAAACTTCAAATCTATACTAGTCACCATCATGAACAATAGATATACAGATTCCATATGTCACAGGGAGTTGGACAGTCCGATCGGCAACTCTGTTTGATGTTGCATTGCCCTACGGCACAATTTTGTCATTTTCATGAACAACGTAATATTTAAAATTGTGCACATAGCTACCACACATGCCCACTAATATCTAGCATCTTTTCACCAAGTCTCATGTCTGTGCCATTTATAATTACCCCCTAAATGCGTTTTTCCTGCCATTCCAATTCACCAAGTGCCAGAAACATGCCCTTGGTCCCTTTATGCTTGTCCAAAAATCCCATGAAATACTGGCATAATATTGAATTATTGCTTTATTATTATTTAGGGCGCTGGGAAAAATGTCTTAATGTGCAACAGTTTTTAAAGTCAAGGACCTGGATTAGTCACTGTGTGGGCAGTCCTGCAACCCTCACAGCCAAATTGTCTTCCTCCTGGATCAGCTAGCACAAAGGACATCTTGGGAAATGGATGCTGAAGGAAATTGCACCTCTGTGTCAACATTAGGCTTCACGCCCTTCATTTGCCTTGTTGGGCAATCCTGCCTGCCAGTGTAGCAGAACCAGTAATTATCACACTGTCAGTCCCGGCACATGCTTCGCAGCATCAGTTCAATGGTAGGTGTGAAAAGTGGGAGACAGGCCTTCCTGCCAAACTGGTTTGACTGGAATTCCTTGGCCTTAGCCAAGCTGATTGAAGTCTTGTGGGGGGTAAAAGCATAATGTACATGCCTTTGTAGCCCCTCCACCCACCTATACACAAATCTCTCTGTGCTAGCAACAGCTGGCATTTGACATTCACCTTTAAACGACATTTGTGCTCATTTTCCTCACACCTGTGCAGTTTTTTCTTTCTAGTTACAATGCAGTTCTATACATCACAGGACTGTTTTCCCATTAATCTTTGGTAGTGCTTTTGCATGTACTGTGAGTTCAAGACAATGACAGGATACTGTAAAGAACTTCTTTGAAATTGACATGGGAAAAGAGAGAGAGCAGCACTACCTCTTTCCTTTGCTGCATTTGAGTGCAATGATTCATTTCAAAGGAAAGCAAAAGCCGCGTTTGCGTGAAAACAGAACTCATTGCTCTTCAATTATTTGGTCAGTAACATAATGCTGTTCTGGAGATTTTGCCTTAGTTCTAGGCAATCAGATGAAATACATGAGGATGGCTGTGTTTCCATGGAGCCCATAACTTTGGAGTGTTAAAAATGGGAAAAGAGAACAAATTGTAATGCTGTATTGACTGCTGGGCGCAGCTTTTAGTCTTCACATGGTAGAACAGAAAAGGTAGTCGTTCTGAATACAGGTCACTTTTCTTATGATTGAATGAAATGAGGCAAATGCAGCCATTCTTTGGGTGGCAGTGTTTGAAGCTTGCCACACATGCACCAAGCAGACAAAAGCACAGCCGTCATTGTGGCCTTGTTTAAATGTGGTTTGTGGTGGTAGGGAGTTTCTGCTTTGGGCCTTAAAATGTGCCCCACACTGTAGAGACATAATCTCTATGAGAGAGACCCATTATCACCCTGACAGTGTCCTTTTATGCAACCTGCAATCTCTTGCAAATATGTGTATTAATGCCGACTAGAAGGCTTGAGCAATAATTGATCTTGGCTCCCATTATTGCCCTTGCTATAGTCTCTGCATTAGTCTGGGAGATATGGGCTCTAAGATGTGCCAACAATTTGATATAATAGATGCATGAGTAAACAACACTAGACACATAACGCTTAATGTTGAGGTGTTGGCCCAGAATAACCTCCAGCGTTTTAACTTTCTTGAGGGGGCTAATTTTAACAGTTCCAAGGTGGAAGCATTCGTATGCTGGACCCAGTTTCTGTAACATATTAGACGACCCAACCACAAACAGCTCTGTTTTTTCTTTATTCAGGGCCAATTTATTCTGTAGCATCCAGGTCTCAATCAGTATGTAGATTTTGTTAATCAGCACATCATCCACCACATGCTGACCACAGAGAGGAATGATGCACTGCGTATCATCCGCGTCATTTGTAAAAATCATCCCCTTATGGGCTAACATGACAAAAAAAGGCACTGTGAAAAGATTGTACATATAGGGCAAAGTACAGGAGCCCTGCGGTACCCCAAAATGAATAACTGTAGGTACAGCTTCTGCTTCCCGGGCAAATACACTGCTTACTTGATTATTGAGAAAAGAAGAGATCCATTGAATTGCTCTAGAAGAAAAGTTCACAACCTCCCCCAACCTGGTGGACAGAATATGATGGTCCACCAGGTCAAAGGCTGCTGATAAGTCCAACAGCATTAGCAGAGAGGCTTCATTTTTGTACATGTGATTCAATAGCCTGCTAGTAATGCTGTCTTTGTACCAAAACCGACCCTAAAGCCTGACTGAAAATCCTTCATGATGGGATGTTCTTTTAGATGTGCTGCTTATTTGTCGGTATGCCACCTGTTCCAAAATATTCAAGAAGAAGAGGGTATTTGTAATAGGCATAAAATTATTAGGTATGTCAGTAGGTAATCCTGGCTTTTTTAGTATGGGAGTGACCAGGCCTTTTTCAGGTCCTGAGGAACAACCCCAGTTTCAAAATATGCATTACTACATTTTCAGATTGAACCCAATAAAGTAGGTGAGCAAGTTTTGATAATCATAGCCACTGAGGTATCATTTTTACATTTTAGTAGCCTTTAACTGTTTAATAATTAATTGTAGTTCAACAAGTGATATGGTGGTAAAGTTAAAAAGGGGAATAGATGGGCATCTCTCAAAAACCCAATCTGGGCTATGGGTATCTGTTCCAACTAGTTTGGCTTGTTTCTTTAACAATATCCAGCCAAATATTATTGAGCTTATCTTGCAAAGTTTGCTGGATACCCATACACCAGGACTTAACCTTGACCAGCAGTCCTGGATCAGTACGATTTGTAGTTGTTTGTTATTTTAGAATTTTAAACACTTCTCTGGTGTCTGAGTGGGCATTCTTAATCCTCTTATTGAAAAAGTTCTATTTTGCTTGCTTCAATGATTGCTGCTCTACAATTTATATCTGCAGTCTTATATTCTGAAAAAGCCAACATAGTCATTTGCTATTTCCATTCATGGAAACTCTTAAGGGTAGAGCTCTATAAGGTTCTTAGTTCCACTGAGAACTATGGATTCCATTTCATATACTGCTTTTGCATTTTCCTCTTTAAAGGTGCTAAGGTATCTGCCACCACCTCAAGGCTACAAAGAATGGAATCAGCCAAGCCCTCTGGGGAGGTCATATCCGAGATGAACTCTTGTGAGGATTGCATGTGTTCTACTCTATCTGTCGAAATGTTCTGAAGATGTTGGTTAGTGCCCGAAGCCTATTCTTGTCTTTCACTTTCCTAGGGAAATTCACTAACACTGTAAATTCCACAAAAAAAGTGGTCCGACCAAGGGCAGGGTGTTGCGGACACATCGGTAGTCTTGAATTTATGACATGCGACCGAGTCTAAAATATGCCCTAAGCGGTGAGTGGGCACATTAATTAGTTGCTCAAAACCAAATTCTGTCTGGGCTGATTGTAGTTCCAGTGCAACAACATCATCCTTGTGCCCCAGCCATAGGTAGTATCGCCCATAATAAGGAAATTCAAATTAGGTTTCAGTAGTGGGAGACGAAAATTAATGAGGTCAACTAGGAAGTCCTCTGACATATTGGGAGGCCTATATATCAACAAGCCATTGATAGTCGCTTCTGAGTTCAGACCAATTTTAACCTTTTAACCGCCCTCCTGCTCAACCTCTACCTGACCACCCTCCCACCAATAATTCGTTCACACAACATCCTATGTTACAACTACGCCGACGACACTCAACTAATTCTAAAATTCCTGAACTCGAAACCCAACTCCCAACCCGACCTGGCATCCTGCCTTGTAAACATAGAGCGCTGGATGACCCAAAGCCACCTCTTGTTAAACCCCTCCAAAACAAAAATCATGGTTTGCGGCAACTCCGACCTTCTTCCGCACCCACTACCCTGGCCACCCGCCATGGGCAGCTCACCTACACCCTCCAAAACAGTAAAAAATCTCGGATGCACCCTAGACTCCGACCTAACACTCTCGCGCCAAGTCAACAATGCCTCAAAGTCCTGCCACTACCACCTCAAAAACCTTAGGCGCGTCTTTCCATACCTCTCATTTCCCAACAGAGTCTCCGCTGTCCAATCAATCGTTATATCAAGACTGGACTACGGAAACCCCCTATACCTCGGAATCCATGCCTACCAACTGAATAAACTCCAAAGAGCACAAAACGCGGCGGCCAAAATGCTACTTGCGCTCAATCCAAGAGACCACATATCCCCAACCCTTAAAACACTGCACTGGCTTCCAGTAGCCCGTAGGGTAGCTTTCAAAACCTTATGCCTCTCCCATCGAGCACTGCATAAAACTGGACCGCAATATCTTCAAGACAAACTAATACCTTATCATCCCACTCGCACACTAAGATCTAGCTCAGCCGGCCTCCTAGTAATTCCCAAGACAAACTCAGTCAGGCTAGGCAGATCATCATTCTCTGCCCTGGCACCAACCCTGTGGAACTCACTCACACCCCACATCCGCCTAACTGAGGACATAACGTCCTTCCGCAAACTACTGAAAACCTGGCTCTTCCCATAAAACCAATCTAGCATCATCACAATAATACCGACCCATCAAACTACATGAAGCGAGAAATGACAGCTAAATAAACTCGAATGTAAACTAGAAACACAAAACAGGCCTAAACGAGTAAAGTAGATCAAAACAGTGAAACAGAAAATAGGAATAAATCATTGAGAAACTTGGAGATCTGAACCGATGAAAGGGACATAATGAATGAGAAAGGAATACAGTGATTGACATAAATGAAATAGTTAGAATGGATGAAGTGTACAGAACAGACAAATACACTAAACAGAAGCTTGCGGTTAAGACCGGAGAGCAGATGAGTTGTGGAAAGCGGATGAGTTGTGGAAAGCGGATAAGGGTGGAAGGCGGATGAGGGTGGAGAGCGGATGAGGGTGGAAAGCAGATGAGGGTGGAGAGCGGATGAGTGTGGAGAGCGGATGAGTGTGGAGAGCGGATGAATGTGGAGAGCGGATGAGTGTGGAAAGTGGATGAGTGTGGAGTGCGGATGAGTGTGGAGAGCGGATGAGTGTGGAGAGGGGATGAGTGTGGAGAGCGGATGAGTGTGGAGAGCGAATGAGTTGTGGAGAGCGGATGAGTTGTGGAGAGCGGATGAGTTGTAGAGAGCGGATGAGCTGTGGAGCGTGGATGAGTTGTGGAGCGCAGATGAGTTGTGGAGAGCGGATGAGTGTGGAGCGCGGATGAGTGTGGAGCGCGGATGACTGTCGAGCGCAGATGAGTGTGGAGAGCGGATGAGAGTGGAGAGTGGAGAGCGGATGAGAGTGGAGAGCGGATGTGAGTGGAGAGCGGAGAGCAGCCGAGTGCGTAGAGTGGCCGAGTGCAGAGAGTGGCCGAGTGCGGAGAGCGGGCGAGTGCGGAGAGTGGCCGAGTGCGGAGAGTGACCGAGTGCGGAGAGTGGCCGAGTGCAGAGAGTGGCCGAGTGCGGAGGGCGGCTGAGAAAAGAGAGCGGATGGCGGATGAGAAAAGAGAGCGGATGGCGGATGAGAAAGGAGAGCGGATGAGAATGGAGAGCGGATGAGAGTGGAGAGCGGATGAGTGTGGAGAGTGGATGAGTGTAGAGAGCGGATGAGTGTGGAGAGCGGATGAGTGTGGAGAGCGGATGAGTGTGGAGAGCGGATGGCAGATGAGAAAAGAGAGCAGATGGCAGATGAGAAAAGAGAGCGGATGGCAGATGAGAATAGAGAGCGGATGGCGGATGAGAAAAGAGAGTGGATGAGAGTGGAGAGCGGATGAGAATGGAGAGCGGATGAGAGTGGAGAGCGGATGAGTGTGGAGAGCGGATGAGTGTGGAGAGTGGATGAGTGTGAAGAGCGGGTGAGTGTAGAGAGCGGATGAGTGTGGAGAGCGGATGGCGGACGACTGTGGAGAGCGGATGGCGGATGAGTGTGGAGAGCGGATGAGTGTGGAGAGCGGTTTAGTGCGGAGTGCAGTCAAGCGTGGGGACCAGAAGAGAGCTGAGGAGTGTGGAGAAGGGACGAGTGTGGAGAGCAGATTAGTGCAAAGCGAATGATTGTGGAGAGCGGATGAATAAGGAGAGCGAAAAAGTAAATGTGTAGCGTGGATGGGCGTATGGAACGGATGTGTATATGGAACGGACGAGTGTCGGATGCGGATGTATATATGGAGCGGACGATTAGGTGAAGCGGATAAATGTGTGGTGCAGACGAGTGTGCCTAACAGATGAATCCATGGAGCGGACAAAAAACATAGAGCATATGAATGTATGGAATGGATGAACTGACAGAGCAGACGAGTAGTTGGCTTTTCCGATGAGTGGATGGACCGGACGACCATTGTAGACTGAACGAGTGCCCTATCTGGAGCCGGTATCCAGACTAGACGAGTATAAACTACAAGAGTGTGTGGACTGGACGAGTGTGTGGACTGGACGAATGTGTGGACTGGACGAGTGTGCGGACTGGACGAGGGTGTGAACTAGATGATGATAATGACCGACGAATCTGTGAAGCGGACGAGTATGAGGAACGGACGAATATGTGCAACGGACGATACCTAACATGCTTTGGAAAGATGGAAACACTTGAAAACATACATCATACCACACCCCATGCTTACTCTCCCCCTTACACCACCACTCATCTAGAACACAGAGATACTATGACACCATTCGGTATAACTGTTCTCATATCTACATCTCCCGCTTACTCCACATCACTCTAAGTAATCATTGCTGGTTGCACACCCCCCAGCCAGGCGTTCTCCTCAGGCCTAACGCAGCCACACTCGTTCTGGGTAAAATCGACCAGAGCGAACACATACTCCTGACCTCTCAACCACCACACCTACAGCTAAGAAGCAGCTACCACACGATTTCCGCACCAGCTGCACACATACCCGGTGCACACACGCACTTTTGCACTCCCTCTACTCTCTCTACTGACCTGAACTTCTGTTCCCAAGGGCGTTCAACCTACCAGCGTCTTCAGACCATACCAATGGTATATAAGGCACTATATAAATGCAAAATAACATAACATAACAGAGGGATTCTACCTCATCCATGATATAACATTCAGATTCCCAGATAGTGAGAGACAATCTATATACTAACGCCACTCCCCCACCCCTCGTCCTATGACATCTAAAAATCCCATAACCAGTGGGAATAGCCAAGTGTAGAACGGGAGCCTCAGTATCAATCGCCCAGGTTTCAGTGATAGTGCATACATCAATGAGATTTACCTCAATGTATGTAGCCTCCTCGAGAGCATGTTTCAGCAATGATCTCGTGTTTAGCATAAGGATTTTAATTTTTGTGATGGGTATGATCCAAGGTCTACCCTCCAAGCACACAAATTCTCTTTGTGGGACTGAGTCTAGGGCTTCTGGAATTGCTTTCATAGGAGGGGCCGCTTCCGCCATGCTCATGGCTGGAGGGCTTGTGCTCATAACCGAGTGCAAGCCCTCCCCAGCCTCTGAAAACTCCACTTCACTCGCCTGTGTTATCTCCACAGATGAACAAAAAGCCTCACATGCCAATAAAGGAGTTTGTATTTGTATTTTTATTGTTTTATATAGCTCCTAAAACCGAGTTGCATTATGCGTGTAATTCAATACAAGGGATAGTCCCTACTAAAGGAGCCTTAAGGAGCGGGCGACTCAGCGTTGATGTGGTTTCACCAAAGATTCCTCTAGCTGCTGTAATTGCAGCTATCACCTCCGCAATACCCATATTAAAAGGGAGATCTGTTTCCAACCCTTCCGGCCCTGCACGGACCGGGAACGGACCATCTGGGTGCCTTCGCGCCAGCGCGTTCGCACCGGGTTTAAAGCTAAATGCGCTTCAAAACTACAAAGCCACTGGGAATTGTAGTTTAGAGCAACAACAGCGTGTGTGTGCAGAGTTTGAACAAAATACTCTGTTTTTAATCGCATAAAACAAATATTGTAATACAATCTGATTCAAGAGCCCAGACAGGGTCCAACTAAAGCAATAATTGAAATAGCAATCCAACACAGTATTACAAAAGGTAAACGCAAATTAAGACCAATTAAAAATGGCAACTAGTCCAACAAAGTATCTAGCACGAATTATACACATATCTCTCTTCTTTTCTCTATCCTCCTCCTTTCTTTCCATGTACCCTTCTCTTTCGCTTCTTTGATATTCCCATTACTCTTTTTTACTCATTAATCAATGTCCTTCTCATTCCAATGTTCCATGTTTTACCCCATCTCTTTCTCACTTTTTCTCTTTTGTTATTTCCATCGTTCTTTCTTCACCTTCTCCTTTTTACATGGTTCCCTTCTTATCTTCCCTTCATCAGTTGTTCTTTCTCCCATTCCTACATTGTTTTCCTTTTTCAACTGACACACAATACACATGAACCTTTCTTCCAGTTATCTATATAAATAAATACATACTTTAAATAAATGCATTAGATGTTTTGGCAAACCAAACTAAAATCTCTGCCAATCTGTATTCAATAAACGAAGATAAAACATGCTTTCGGTCACTGGATTAGCTATATGTGTGGTGCAGCAAACCCGTTACTTTCCTCCAATCTGGAATAAGAAAACAATTGGACGATTTACTTCTGATGTAAAGCCTATTGCAAAGGGCAACAGTTCACACATATCCAAATATTTCCCATTAGTTGTTATACCCCTTCTATTAGTTAGATCTCTCTATTTATTTCTCTCATTTACGTATTAAAGAGTATTTAGTTGTGACTCATGGCATATGAATTGTCACTATTAGATCACTTTCTGAGCTTGATGAGGATTCTTTACTGGTCTTTTTGTGATAAACAGATGATTTAAATGGGCTGCTCTGGTATTAAATTACTGTATAAACTCTGTATTTCTGAAGTTAAAGCAACACACCGAGGTGGATATAGATTGTTTTTTTACCAAAGTTCGCACACTGCCATTTTTGAAATTGGTTTTGGTTGTCAGCAGGTGGTATTATGTGCTGGTTTAGCAGAGGACCTATGCTGACAGAGAAACATCGAACATGCTGATTATCTGGAGAGACTTTAAAAACAAATGTGGTTCACAGTGCACCATCAAGTAGTCTTCCTTCCTACACGTCCACCCTTCACTTGATTTCAGGTAGGGAGAGTACAAATACTTCACTATCAATCATAGAAAGGACTGATACCTGATTACTCTGATCATAATAATGCAGAGGAGCAGGAAGTAAGATTGGTCTCCCGTGGTCGATTAATCAGAATGTCAAGAGCATGACACCACGTAAAGGACCTGAGAGCTATTGAATGTGGTGGAGCTAGTTTTCAGTTGAAAGAAGAAAGGAAAGTCTGACAGAAAAACAAAAGGGATGCGACAAAGACTCAGGAGGAAAGAAAAAAGTTAGAGGAAGAAAGCAAAACATAAATAAATGGATGAATGGAATTCAATAAAGAAGGTGAAATAATGAAAGCCAATGGACACGTGGATAGATAAGGTTAAGTAAGGAAATCATGAACAATAATTGCAAGTTGGAATGAAACAAAGAAAGAACAAAGTAGGAATGATGATTAGAGAAGCAAAGAAGAAACAATATAAAGAAGGAAATAGAAACAGACTAAAATATAACGAGGAAAAGCTAAGGAGAAGTTTTAGAAAGAAATACAGTGATGAAGTAAAGGAAAGAAAGCTTTTGGACATGATCAAAAGATAGAAAGCGAAAGGAAGAAAGGAAAATGAGCAAATAAATAAAGGGGAAGATAAAAGCAGAGGAGGAAAGAGAAAACATTGAAAAGCAAAAGGATGAATGTTTCTGAAAAATTAACGAGCGGAAAGATGGAGTCTGAAGGAAAGTGAAGAAAAGCTAAATAATAATGGAAAGAGAAGTATATGCGGAAAGGATAAAAAGAAGGTGAGGAAGACAATAATAAAACCATGAAAACCTATGGTTAGAACGAAGGTCAAAAAAGTGCCATTGCGAAATACATAGTTGTACACAGCAACAACCCTGAAGCTTGTTGCAGTTTTTGGCCTACTGCTAAGTGCCCTTGCACTGAAGCAAAGTTGTTTTGACATGGCCCTAGTGTTCACCTCACATGAAAAGAAGTAATCTCTGGCAGATCAGATCATTGCCAGAAAAGTGCAGGTGTCAATAATCCTAGACCTTATTTGAATCTGGAAATAATATCCAAGATGATTTGAACAGTTTAGAATGGGGCTACAGTAGGTGATTAACCTGCGGCCCAATTAATGGAAAAGTGTGCATTGATCGCACAAGGCCTGCGGACCTAGAACTACTATGCGTGGCCCTACGCGCAAAGATTCCAGTGTGCGTTCTGCGTATTACTGGATTCAAAAGCGCATTACAACCGGACCCACAAAGAAAACCGAGCTGCGTGAGGAAAGCCTGCGACATGTCCTCACGCAAACCAAAAACCAAGCAATAGATCAACCTTAGCGCAAACCTCCGTATCGACCACTGAAACATCATCCAGCACCCGTGTAAAACCATGCAAGCTCACATGTAAGTCCAGGCTGCACACCTGCAAAAACATGCAAGCTCCCTTGTAAGTCAAGACTGCACCCCTGCGAAAATGTGTGTGCTCCGTCATAAGTCAATTCAGCACCCCTGTGAAAACACGGAAGCTCCCTCGTAAATCAAGTCTGCACTCCAGCAAAAATGTGCAATTTCCCTTGTAAATCAAGGCTGGGTCAATGCTTAAATGCACAAGCTCCCTCGTAAATCAAGGCTGCACCCCTGCAAAAATGTGCAAGTTCCCTAGTAAGTAAAGACTGCACCAATGCAAAAATGCACAAGCTCCTTAGTAAGTCAAGGATGAACCCCTGTGAAAACGCACAAGCTCCCACGTAAGTCAAGGCTGCACCAATGCAAAAATGTGCGAGATCCCACGTAAGTCAAGGCTGCAACAATGTGAAAATATGAGAACTCGCTTGTAAGTCAAGGCTGCACTTCTGCAAAAACATGCAAGTTCCCTTGTAAATCAAGGCTGTACCCCTGCAAAATCACGCGAGCTCCCAAGGAAGTCAAGGCTGCACCCCTGCAAAAATGAGCAAACTCCCTCGTAAGTCAAGGCTGGACCCCTGCGAAAACACATCAGTTCCCTCATAAGTCAAGGCTGCACCCCTGCGAAAATGCACAAGCTCCCTCGTAAGTCCAGGCTGCACCCCTGTGAAAACACATCAGTTCCCTCATAAGTCAAGGCTGCACCCCTGCGAAAATGCATGAGCCCCTCGTGTCAAAGTCAAAGTGGTGTAGAGGAACAGCCGAATGCCTCTACAGGAATCCCGCCTCCATGCTACTTGTATGTCAGAGACCAGAAGTTGCGACATGCACAACACCAGCGACTGTGAGAATAGTCTTTGAGACAAGGAATCCATTAAGAAAACCCTATCTAATGTATCTTCGGAGAACTGACAATCTCCTGGAAGAGATCCCCGAAGGAATATGAAAATGAGAGAAAGAGAAGCTGATGATGTCAAAAAAGGTGAACGTGACGCGCTGAGTAGAATGGTCAAAGAAAAGAATGCATAGACCTCATAGAATCTGATGACAAAATAGAGAATCCAGTAAACTTTCACATGCGGATTGAAGATTGCATGTGTGAAGAAGCACTACAGAAAATGCATGCCATTGTATAACTGTACAGATGCAGAAATGCAAGTAGACGAAGTTATCATAAAGCTGGCTATACGTAGTGAATAGACTGCAGTCGGTGCCACCATTCTATAGAATCTATATATTCGATATCACAATTTTAGTAAGCTTAAACCCATTGAGAAAGAAGGATTGATAGCAATGCATGTGTCGCAGCAAGAAATAAGCTGGAGCTCGAAGGAAGACTAAGAAAAGCTGTTTGGCCTGGTGTTAAAGGCTGAAGTAGCCAAAACGGGTTATCAGTCCTTGAAGAACAGTAAATGTGAGACGCAGAGGCATCCCTTGTTACGTTGCAAAGAGAGAACACCATGAATGCCAAGTTTCTTTATTCAAGACAATTAAATGCTAAAACATGGGTCAATTCATGGTCTCCTGTCACGTGAGTCAAGGATGAAAATTGAAGTGGGGATGCAGACCAGAACTTTGATAAGCATATGCTCACACTCCCTTATATTCCCATAAAAGAGAAGGTACTACACGGCCGAGTTCAAAGCCAAATTGTATGGCAGAAGGCATCGGTGCTGAAAGATATGGGGCTAATTGGTTGGGGAGACAAGGTCAAGTCCACCCACCAGCATCTGGGGTATCAGCTTACATCTTGCTAGTGAATTGAATGTTCCAGAAGGGCACAAGCGTGCCAACCAATTGTAGAGGGCCATATAATGGAGGGCCTTATAGTTTGAGAGCCAATGATGTGCCATGTACTTGATAACTGTTGAAGATGACTTACACTAGGGGTGGGCATAAGTTGTCCCAATCACAACCCCTCCCTATATAGAAAGTATACTTAGATGTTCCCCATGAGCCTATCACAATCCTACATAGGTTTTCTTAGTTTGCCACATAATGTGATATCACATATGATGAGTTTTTGCTATATAAGAATGTTTTTTGATGAAATGTTTGAGACTATGCTGTGCGATGTCCATTGATGTCTGTTGTAACCTGCTTTAGACAATTGAAAATAAAACAGTTAAGAGAGACATTTTGCCAAATTCCTGAGTCAGTCTTGTTATTTGGTGTAAGAGTTATTCTGCATCCCCTCCATCATACAATGTGTTACCTCAATTAAAGAACCATAAGGTTTCACTTGGTAGCATGTCAGATGGTTGGAAATAAGACCCATCAACCGGTAGACTCCAGAGCTTCGGAAGATTGTACATTCTTCGCCATCTAAAAGGAAGATTGCAGGGTTTCCAGTGGAGAGCAGCCGAATAGAAAAATTGCAAGTAGAATCGAAACGGTGGGCAGGGTCCCTCTTTGACAAAATCCCTACCTGGTTTTAACAGGCGCTTTGCGGATGGAAGGCAAAAGTGGTCGATTGGAGGAGGGAGTCGATACTGAAGGCCTTGAGCTAAACAATGGAATGGTGAGTAGACTAAGGGGAATGGAAAATTGAGGTGATGGGATTCTGATAGTTTAGAAAGTAATCGGAAAGTAACAGAAAAAGTAACAGGGGTAGCAGGAGATTTGTTGTTATATAAAGCAAGAGATAGAAGAGAAAGCCTGCGATTACTAACACAAGGGGTTTTAGAAGAGGTTGGCTTGCACTCCGATCAGTGTCAATAGGCTACGTTTGGACAGGTCCATATAAGAAACCAACCTAAACTCTGTAATCAGGATATTATTTAGGGGCAAGATAATGAGGGTTATATCACCATGATTCAATGTGATGAGTAGATTAGTTTGTCTGTTTGTGCATTTGTATTGAAAAAAAGGTGTTGTCAGAGCAACATATGTGTAAGGAAACTGAGAGAAAGTCAAGGAGTCATATTGTCTATCTAGGGAAACTGTTGGTACCGACCCAGATGTAGATTGAGATCATTGGAAAAATAAAGGTTTTGAGCTGCGATTGTAGGAGCGTGCTTATATTTGTTGTTTTTTATAAAGTTATTTTGTGAACACTGGTAAGTATTGACAGTCAATTGAGACTCGTCACAATGGAAGCATTACTCCTCTGATGAATTTCTGTGCCAAAACACATGCCCAAGCTCAAACATTATAGTGCGGAATGGGTTAGAGGCACGGCAGATAAGATGTTCATGCCATGGCTAAAAGGGGGATCATTGTCAAAGGTCGTATTGCAACAAATGACCACATACTTGCACGGTGCGTGCACGGGAAAGAAATTAGAAAAAAGGTTAGCTATTTTAGAGCTCTGGAAAATATACCAGGAAGAGAGAGAGGATCCACCACCTGAGGAGTGGATGCTTAATCAGTATAATTAGGAAGGTGTCGACCCTTCTGGTCCCCATCCCTCCCTATGTGAGTTGCCAGTGCACCCTGGGATCCATGCACACTTACTGGGACAGTCTCACATAATGTGTGGTGTTTTTTTGAGGGTGAGTGAACAGCTGCATGTTTTCCTGAGGTCTATTTACAGTGGTGTCCAACATGGGGGATTGTTGGTTGGTGTAGGGTATCAGTATGTGGTTGTAGGCACTTCTTCTCCTTCCAGGCTCAATGACCAGCCTCCTCCTTGAGATGCTTTTCACTTATCTCTCTCTAGGCAATCGTCACTCTGTGCCCTGTCTCCCTCTTGCGCTCAGTCATCCTTCGACACTGGGTGGTCCATACCTATTTCCTTGTTCCATGCAGTTGTCATGGACTTCCAGTATCATTATGGTGATGCAATGCATGTCTTTGTGGATTCCAATTTTTTTTCCAGGTGGGATGAAGTGGATGCAAGCCAGTTGTTTCGCGCCCTGAAACACTTGTGTATGGGCGTGTTATAAATGCCAAATCATATCATATCATATCATATCAGGTGGGTACTCTGTGCAGCTAATTGAAGGGCAATTAGGATGGCACTTGTGGTTGGTGGCAGGGTGTCTAGTACTGTGTGGGGTTATTTATCTGTTACTTGTATTGTGGTGAGCAGGTCCAGCTTCATGGGTGCATGTGATATATGGTGGAAGGTTGACTTGTTTGTCATTGCATGCAGTTTTCTCAAGAGATTCAGGTTGGCACTGGTTTCGGGGTTATAGTTGTGAAGGAGGCTGTTGATGTAGGGCCTTTGTTGATGACTTGTCATGAGGGTTACAGGCTGGGCTGTTTGTGTGCTGTGACACATGGTGATGGTAGTGATGGTGAGTGTTTCATTGCACCTTCCACATGTGTCTTGCCTGTCGCATGGCACCCAGTTCTATGTGGTTTTACTGGTCATGTATACCCACGCAGGCAGCCCAATCTTGGTCCTTCTTCCCCATCTGGGGATGTAGTCCAAAGACAATTCTACACACAGAACAACATTGCTGGCCATTTGCGGATGCCATGTTCACCACAGACAACAGGCACACACCACTGGCCATGGGGTGTTGTTTGCCACGGTGAACATGTACTGTGCACAGTACACCAGCTGGTCTTAGGGGCCTGTTGACAACTGCTACGTGCTTCTCAACACTCCCTTCAGTTCAAAGTGTATTGGACCCAATAAAATCAAGTCCCAGTGAAGTCTACCTTCACTTCCTCTTTCCTGTTGCCTACTCCCGTTTGTGTGGCAGTGTCCTTGGCCTCTGTTTCTCATTCCTTTCTCCTGTCTGCTTGTCTCTTCCATGCCAGTTGCCTTGTTGCCCAGCCTTCCAGGATGACTGCTACATCTATGAAAAGCTGCCTTCTGCTGGATCTTGTCTTCTGTGCAACTGGTGATAGATTTCCATCCCATCGTCTTGGACTTTACATCATCAGATCCCCTGCCAGTGTTTACTGCTCTGTCCTACTGCCACGTTGATCAGGGGGTGCCATATTGTGGCATTGGGTGTACTTCCAAAGTGATCCTGGGTTTACAACCTCTCAGTGGTCTCTTTTTGGGTGTCCTCTCAGGATCATACTGACAGTGGCCAGATCAGAGTGTTCACAATGTCACATCACAATGAAAATATGTAAGTGTTACATGGTCTTTGACTCATGGCACTCAGTGGGGAGGGGCAGGCAGTGTAGGTGTTGTGGGTGGGTAAGGTGTCACTGTGTGGTTTATTCATATTGAATTGGCATGAGTTGGGTGGATCTGGTTGCATGTATGCAGGGACACATACATGGTGATGGATGGCTGGTATGATATGATATGATTTAATAGGTCATTTATAACATGCTTAATACCCAGAGGTTTCTAAGCACGGACCCGGGGATCAAACCTGTGTTGCTCCCTGTCGTTTTGTTTCCAAGGCAAGCACATTGCTCCTGAGCTATCCTCCCGAGACAAGGTGAGTTCTTGTTTGCATTTGTTGCATTTCACTCAGGGGGGCACATGTTGCTAGGTAATTGGGTGCATGGATGAGTTGCCTGCCCTCACATTGTGTTGTATTTCTCTAGCAGAGGCATTCTGCAGGGGAAAATGGCTGCTACGATTGAAGCAGAAGTTGCTGCTGTATGCATGTATAGGACACAGGATTAGGATTTGGTGATATACAGGGCTAGAGAGGAAGACATCCATGGACGCCAGTCTCTGGCTGGTGTAGGCTCACAAGGGTTATGGTGTGAGGTGAGATGTGCATCTTTCTTGCAGTACACTAGCATTGTTCATAATCTGCATGACTGTTTTGATGTGAATGTGTATTGTGAACATAATTCTTGTCAGGGAATGGGTTGGGCAATCGGCCACTACCGTTGTGGAACACGCATGAGGGTTCAGGGCAGTGCTCACATATTTTTGTTGATCACTTCCATTTTGTAGTATGCCTTCCTACTTGTGGTCTCATGTGTGTAGTTTGGTGTCTACGTGCAGTGTGACGGTGGTTGGGGACTTTGTTGCTTGTGCTATGTGATTTTTGGTGTAATACATGGACAATGTTGGTTTAAGTTGCAAAGGCTGTGTTGGTGATTTGTGCACAGTCATACAAATTAGGGGTGTTTCAACCACTTTTGCTAACTGACAATTTGGCTAATACTCAGTTGAAATGAAGATATGGAGTTCAAATGCTCCCTATTCACAGTATGTAGGAGACATTTCAAATCTTCTGCCCCTGCTTTCACACTCATAGGAACATGGATAGATTTTGGCCAGTAGTGCACATAGTCCAAAGGTGGGCAAAAGTATTTTGACTGGCTGATTAGAATAAGTAGACATGTAGCTTTAGATAGACATGAATAACTTACTGGTAAGAAATGAAGGCTGCCAAATTAATGCCTCTTTTCTTTTCCAACATTTTTTTTCCTTGTTTATGAATTTCTCACATTTGTGATTTGGACTTACATTTTGTATGCCTCCAAAATCATTTTACTCCCAACTTTGGAAATTGTGAGTGTAATACTTGCACTTACAGTTGTTATCTGGGGCCCCATTAGTGCATGTTGTGTTGACACACACAGTTTGGCTCTCCCAGTGACACATTCTCAGGGTGTTTTTATGGGCATGCAAGATAGGCCCCAATTCATCATTGAATGGCACCTGGTATGTGGCCTCTCTGTGTGTGCACAACAGGGGAAGGTTTTTATGTGACGTATGATTGCACCCGCTAGGTGCATGCAACCTCTCCATGTGCCCTTTGTCCAACCAAGGGCAAAGGTGGTGCCTGTGGGTGCGGGCATTGTCCCACCTGCATTTCCACTGGTACACCATGCTGTGTGGCAACATTGTGCAGCCTGCAAAATCCCACCAACGATTGCAGTGGTTCAATGGAATAACCTAGATACTATGAAATGAAGTGTAGTGAGCACTTTTTCTAGTTTAGTAAGGGCCGGTGAGCAGATGGTAGGTGATGCTAAGCCATCTTCCCACACCCTGACAGTGTCTAGGATTACATGGGGGGAACCTGTACCTATCATATACCTGGTCATCCGGCATAGCAAACAATGTGGAGCGTGTGATAGGAAAGATATACCGTAGGAGCAATTTTCCCTCCATTTATGGACCCCCCAAACATTTTGCTTTTGCTTAGCTAACATAATCTGACTTTTCCAGTGGAGCGCAGCCTTCAGCTGTGCTTCTCAGGGGTTTTGCTCATCTGTTATGGGGAAACTGACACGTCCTTCAGACTGTCAGGACAGGGAAACTATGTTTCCTTTGGTCTTTGACTATTTTGCAGTTTCTTGGTAACTTTTTATCTATAGGCCAAGTACCTTACAGTCTTTTGTTTTTTGGGTGATTGTACAAGTATGCCTATGATGAACTGGTGCAGCAGTTTACTTTTACAATACTTTTCTTCTTTTTAATGAACCATATAGTGTTTACCGCATTTGGCTCAATAAGGCGGCCAGTGCTGAAAAAAATGGCTGTGCCACGAAGTCTTTTGTTCTGTCCTTTGGCATTTTGTCCCTTTGCCTTCCTCAAGGTCAAGCTGACCCAGCTATTCGTTATTTGGGCATGCAGCTGCCCACGATAATGTCAACTTTTGCAGGATCATGCATGTCATGTGTGCTAGTGCCCAGGAAGAGGTTTGGGAAAGTCTGGTCCCAATCCACACTACAGTGCCAGTATGTCTGGTATGCCTGAATGAATAGAACCACTGTGGGCAATGATTGGCCAATGCCTGGTGTGAATGGAAGAGAGCAGATCTTTGATTGATTATACCAGGTTTGTGCGTGAAGTGAATCATGGATAAGAGAAGGGGCTCAGCACCCATTCCAGGACGATCACCTGAAGTTCACACCAAACTACAGAAGGTGCCAAGTATCCTGAAATGCTAAAGTAGATGTCATGATCCCAGCACAGGGATACAGATCCCATTCAGAACTACTTGGAAGGCAGGGAACTTCATTTGCATCAGTGGGTCAACAGTGGCTTCAAGCTTGGCACAAGAGGCATTTACTTCACTCAGCATTGTGCCCATAGGCTCATTACACTTACATTATCTACCCTATCCTCAACATGGCCGCCACTATTCCCATTAGATAACTCACAGTGCATTCTACACTTGTAGCAGAGGAAGCTACTTAAGCCCCGCATCCACCGAAGATCGCGCTTTGCGTCTTCTCCGCTAACAGTGGGAAACGTTTCTAGGGATCTCCTGACAGAACCTGTCAAGAGAAGAAAATGAGTCAAAGATATTAGTTGCATAGCAAATCAACAGATAGCAGAAAAAAACTGTAAAAACTTACCGAACCAAAGTTTCCAAGAATTTTCCTCAGTCTGCAGTAATATTCAAAGTTTCTGCATCTCCTGTCAGAAGCTTCCTTGCAGCCGCAGCATTTCTGCTCTCAGCAGCCTTCATCCGTGGTCATAGCGTATTCTTCCTAAAGTTTTCCGCAGCAGTCCCTGCATCGTCCGAGGGTATTTTCTTACACAGTTTCTCCAAAGACCTGCAAAACAAAGGTATTTAATGAATGCATGAACTTGTAAAAAGAAAAGAAAGAAGACGTTTCATATGTGCTTACCTGAAGTCTCAGCAAGGCTTTTCTTCGCTTATTTCTCACTGTGCTTATTAATGAAGGCAGCTATTACTCTGTTTTTTTAAATTGTTGTTTCCTTAAAAACGAGTATAGCTGCAGCATTACCACAGCCTCAGCCCTTGTTAGGGAACGATGAACCGGCAAAGGATAAAAGGAAATTCTAGCAAGAGAGATCTCTCCAACATAGGTAACATTTCTAATTTGATGAACTATGGGCGTCAGGTATTTTACCGGTACTGGTAAACCCTTACCGCCTTACTACAAGATCCCTTTGCGGGTTGGGGAATTTAACGCCTGCTTTTTGCAGGCGTTAAAAACCAACCCGCAAAGGGACCAGGGAGCTAATTACGGTACCGCAATTTGCGGTGCCGTAATTAGCACCTTCCCCATTCCCATTATGCCCTATGGAGCAAAAATGGAAATAGGGAAGAGCAATGGGGGTAGGTGGAAATACCGCCCCACCAACCTTGGAATAGGGCGGTAATTCCCCTTTCCAGCAAGGCGGTGCCTGTATTTTACCGGCATGGACCAAGGTGCTAATAGCACCTTGGTCCACCTCCATCCGTGTAATGAGGCCCCCCCAAGAGACTTGCCCATTATACCTTAAAAGAAGTTATGGACACTATTCAGATAAAAAGCTTTCGACACCATTGCTCTCTCAGAATAAGTCGCCTACCCATAGCGCCCCTGTAGAATACAGGATGGAGAGCTCCACAAAACAAAAGTACAGGTGAGAAGGGAGGGTTATTTCAAGGTACACTGTATCACAGTTTTTAGTTTGTTAATGGGGATTACAATAGTGGTTTTGTTATAATTGTTGTTTCCACAGAACTAGTGTCCAGACCACAGGTCCTCAGCTGAAAAGGCATTACGCTCCTGCAGAGAATTAAGGTAAGCATTACAGCAGACCTGTGGAACTGCCAGAGACGTGCTGGATGGTTTGGCACCCTGAGCCAGCTGTTCTCCCATCGGACCACTATTTTTGCATCGATCACTGAAGTCCTGCAAGGGAGTTTGACCCTTTGGAGTAGTGGGAGCAACTACTCTCTGTATCTCCTGATTACACTCCCCTTTATTCCTACAGTTAACCAGGCCTCAGTGGTTGCTGCCTTGGCCCTGAGTGTTTTGGACTACTGTTATTCACTCTATCTGGCTCAACATAGCTATTTAATTGGGCGATGCAACTGCTTCAAAATGCTGCGGCCAGATCCTTTATTCGCCCTCCATTTGGTGCTCATATGACCCTCTGATGAGGCAATTGCACTGGCTCCCCGTTGCTCATCAGATTGTGTTTAAGTCTATGTGCATAGTGCACAGAGCATTCTAAGGTGCTGGAGCTGAATCTTTGCAAGCTAAGTTCTACTGTTACCTGCCTACTCATGCCCTTTGATCGCAAGCTGCCCTACAGGTGGTGGTGCCCTGCTTCAGGCTAGTCCGCAAAGGTGGTTGCTCCTTTTTGGTTGCCGCCACGAAAGTATGGAACGGCCTGCCTTTGCCCCTGCGGGCGATTACCGACCACTTTACTTTCCGGCAGAAATTTAAGACCCTGCTGTTCTAATAACAGCACCCTGGAACTACTCCTCACCTCCTCTTAGCGCCATGATGCCCTCGGGTGAACATGAGCTCAACAAATACAGCTAACATAGCATAACATAACACTCCAATAAAGCTTATTTTGAAGTGTTTCTGGGCCATCCAGTGAACTGACCAGCTCAAACCAGGAGTATTGCCTAGGAATGCCCCCATCCCGAGTTGGCAGTCGAGACTTTTGCAATGGCCAGCTTGTGGACCTGGGCCCTCTCCCACAGAATTCCATAGGCCTAGCTCCTCTGGGACATGATTTAAGAGAGTGTGCCATGTCGTGAGCATTTACAGTCCCTGTGCCACCCTCCTCTGGTGTCGGTCATTGTAGGAGCCTTGCATACCTGCCCCCCTGTGTCCTGAGCCCTTCTGCACTGGAACTGTCCTCTTTTCTTCATCGAGTGCTGAGAAAAGGCTACTGTCCCACCACAGACAATCACCCCATTCCGCAGCTGCTGAGATGCAGAGCGATGTGTAACTACAGGGGTTGAACCTACAAGTGACATGGCCTAGACTGGCAAAGATTGGCCCAGACGGTTTCTATGGTCAGTTCCTGCATAACTTACCGGTGGCCTACTGGCACAGCCATTGTTCTTTACGCACAAGATTCCCAAAAAAGATACTCACCTTAGCTGGGCTAGCCTGCGCTCTCTAGCTATTCCCAAAACTCGAAAGTCACTCTGCCTACAAGGGTAGACCCTCCTCGATTAGTAGGGCACGGTTCTTCATCACCTCAAGCCAGTTCCTGAACTGCTACAGCTCCCTTAAGAGGACCCGCTTTCGCTTATAATGCAGGACAGTGTTTTTTCAAGGCACTACTGCACTTTTGAGCATAAGGCTCCCCAATTCGTAGGGCTGGACTGCTTAAGTTAGGGTTCTACTCGGAAGAACTGCCTAATGCTTTATTTGTGTTAACTTACCCTGCTGTTGCTGGTTGTGTTTTCCCCTTTACCGCATTACTGGAAACATAATTGTTTTTATGGTGAATAGTGAAATGCGTGTGTGGCAACTGTTTGACATTACTTTGGTAAATTTGTGTTTAATTATTAAGGCGTATAATAAATTTATTTTTTATATGCACTTGTCTCAGCATATTCTGTGGAGTTTTACTCTGTGTGCTCATTGTGGGCTTCTGATCACTCTCACCCCTCCTGAGACTTAGTCTTGACTGCCTGCCAAGCTATCGTAGATTGGTCTGGTCTGTCCAGAAGGTTCCCCAGTTCCACTAAACTAGGATGGCCCCCTAAACGTCTGCCACCAGGTCAGAGTTTAGAAATCCATCTTAACAAATTGGTGTCAGCGGTGGGATCATATCGGAGGTACCCACTGTTGTGCACTGGTGAAATACCCAGGCCTCACTTAAACAAAAAACACAGTAACCTTAGCTAAATTTAACTTTAAGTCACCTGTCTCACTTATAGCATGGAAGCAATTGCGAAGGTAACTTTAAATGCTTGCAAGTCTGACACGCTAAGGAATATCTGTGCAGAGAGACATTTTCAGCCTCTGGCACAAAAGGTGACATGATCCAGAATATCATGAAATGGCAGAAAAGCTAAATCACAGCTTTACCCTCTTATGACAGACTGAAGGTGCTGGGGCTGCTCCCAGTAAAAGTGCTGAAAGGACTGACTTATTCCAATGTAGCCCTTATAATGGCTCGATTGAGGGTGCCAAAGTGGCACCTGACTTCTACCCAACAATAGGAAGTAAGAACTTTGCTGAGGCGTTCTCCAACTTGCTCTCACTGACTCCTGGTTTGGCACCTTGGTGCAAACATACAATTTACACAAGGGATAGTGTACCTACCAAAGGTAGGGGGTACAGGATGTCAGACAAGGTGAGATCCTGCATCAAAATGGAGGTCAACATGATGTTGGATCTTGGGTTGATTGAACCCTTCAGTAGTCCATGGTCGAGTACTGTGGTTCTGGTGCTAAAGACAGGTACCTCTGAACTAAGGTTCTGTGTGGACTACAACAATCTGAATGTTGTCACCAGGATAGATGCTCACCCTTTGCCTAGAACAGATGAGCTGGTGGATACCATGGGTGCCTCCAAGTACCTCAGCGCATTTGCCCTCAGTGCAGGGTATTAGCAAATAGCCCTAGTAGAACATGCCAAGGAGAAGACAGCATTCTCAACGCCAGAGGGTCTTTACCAGTTCAGGGCACTGCCTTTTGGGTTAAAGAAGGCACGTGTGGCTTGTGACTCATGTCCTAAATGGGTTGGATGAATTCTGCTTAGCATATCTGGATGATATAGCAGTTTTCCGTGGCGCCTGGGAAGAACATGCGAAACACCTGGGAACAGTGTTGCAGGCTCTTCAGACGCCCCACTTAACCATAAAGGCCAGTAAGTGCCAGATTAGACAAGGATCTTTGGTTTACCTTGGCCATGAAGTAGGTGGAGAGAGGATTCAGCCTGTACCCTGTAAAGTAAAAGCAGTACAAGACTGGCTTACCCCCACTACCTAAACTCAACTGAGAGACTTCATAGGTCTCATTGTGTACTACTGAAATTTCATGGCAGACTATGGTACCATAGCTCCCACTCTTTCGAAGAAACCCAAGAAGGTCTCTTGGTCTGTGGAGTGTGAGAAGGCCTTCAATGGCTTAAAAGACTCCCTGTGCCAGGTCCCTGTTCTCAGCGCCACTGACGGCAAATATTCTTTTATTGTGCATACATATGCCTCTGACACTGGTATAGGTGCTGTACTATCAGAGGTAGATGAAAAAGTCAAGGAATTCCCGCTTTGATTCATTAGTCGCCAGCTTAAGGACACAGAGCTCAGGAGGTACACTTTAGAGAAATCATGTTTCTCTTCTGTGTGGGCCCTAAGAAAGCTAAAACCATACCTCTATGGGACCCATGTCACTGTGTATACTGACCATAAGCCCGTAAAGTGGCTAATGAACATGAAGCGAGAGAATGCAAAGTTGCTCCGGTGCTCCATAAGCCTGCAAGGGTTTGACTTCACTATTCAGCACGGGCCAGGTGTCCAACATACCAACTCTGATGGGTTGTCCAGAATGTTTAGTCAACCTGAACATGAGACTCATCCAGGGGTGGATTAATTCCCCCCAGGGGCGTTGCTAGGGGGGGGCTAAAGGGGCTATAGCCCCTGATCTTTTGGTTGTAGCCCCGGGTAGAATCTCAGGAGCTACAGCCAAAAGACTAGCTAGCCCCCAGTCCCAACAGTTCCGACATCAGCTTAGCCCCGGGTCTTTTCCAGACCTAGCAACTCCCCTGATTCCCCCTGTCCTTGGTCTGGGACGGGCGAGTGTTAGGAAAAATGTTCCTTAGGTGCAATTTTCGTTCCAATTTTGGAACCCCCCCACACTTTTTGCTTTTGTTTGGTTTACCTAACCTGACTTGTCCAGTGGAGCACAGCCTCCAGCTGCACTCCTCTGAGCTTTTTGTCATTTGTCATGGGGAAACTGATACATCCTTCAGGATGTCAGTACTGGGAAATTATATTTCCCTTAGTTTTTACTATGTTGCCATTTCTTGGTAAGTTTTTTATCTATGTGAGAAGTACCTTTCAGTACCGCATATAGAGGTCCTTATGTTTTATGGTACTAGCCACCCTCTATAGATTTTTTGGTGATTGTACTAGTGTCCTCGGACAAACTGGTTGCAGCAGTTTACTTTTAAATTATTTTTACTTCTTTTTGATGGACAATATCGCGTTTACTGCGTTTGGCCCAAGACTCTAGCCAGTGGCGAAAATGGCTGTGCCATGAAGTTTTTGCTCTGTCATTTGGCCATTTTGTCCATTTGCCTTTCCCCAGGCTGAGAGACCTGTGTATTCCTTATTTGGGAATGCAGCCTCCTGCCAAAAACACATCTTTTGTGGGCTCCTGCATGTCACTAGTGCTACTGCCCAGCAAGAGGGTTGGGACTGTCTGGTTCCCATCCCCACTACTGGTGCCAGTATGACTGGTAGGCCTGAATGACAGGAACCACCCTGGGCATGATTGGTCCAGCCCTGGTGTGCATGCAAGAGAGCAGATCTTCCATTGGCTATCTCAGATTTTGGAACAAAATGAATTGTGGATAAGAGAAGGGGCTCTGCATCCATTCCAGGTCGATCAACTGAAGTTCACTCCAAACTACAGAAGGAGCCAAGTATCCTGAAACAAAAGAGCAAACCTGTGAGACCGCCGTAGACGTGCTAGAAGGTTTGGCACTCTGACCCTGCTGCTGTCCCATCAGACCCCTGCTTTTGCATCGATCAGAGAAGGCCTGCAAAGGTGCTCTGACCTTTTAGAGTAGTTCGACCAACTATGCTCAGCACCTCCTGCTTACCGTGGAAAAGAGCCTCTTTGGAAGTGTTCCTGTACCTTGCAGAAAACTGACCAGCTCCACCCGGGGTATCGTATAAGAGCTCCACTGTCCCAAGTTGACACTAGATACTTTGGGAATTGCTAACTTGTGGTCCTGGGCCCTCTTGTTTGTGATTTATGAGAGTGTGCCATGCCTCGAGCATTTGTGGTCTCTGTGTCACCCCACTGTGGCGACAGTTGCTGTATGTGCTTTGCATACCTGCCCCCCTGTGCCCTGAGATGTGCTGCACTGGAACTGTCTTCCTTTCTTCTTCAAGAGCTGAGAAAAGGCTACTGTCCCACCATTGATGATCATCCCGTCCCGCAGCCACTGGGAGCCGAAGCAACATTTAACTGCAGGGGTTAAACCTACAAAGAACCTGCACTAGGCTGGCAAAGTTTGGCCCGTACAGTGTTGAAGGTCAGTGAGTACTTGCATCATTTACCGGTGGCCCCCTGGCACAGCCAATTGCTTTTACGCACGAGAATCCCATAAAAGATACTCACCTTAGCTGGCTAGCCTGCGCTCACTAGCTATTGCCGAAATCCAAAAGTCGCTCTACCTGAAAGGGTAGACCCTTTTCTAATAATAGGACATTAATCATCATCTCAAGCCCCTTCCTGAACTGCTACAGCTCCCTGAAGAGGACCCATCTTTCGCCCTTACGGACGACTGTGCACTGTTAACTCACTATTGTACATTTGAGCACAAGGATCCCACTTCGTAGGGCTGCACTAAATAAGTTATGGATCGACTCTGAAGAACCATATGTGATAAGTGTTTGCTTACCTCTTCTGTTACAGGTTGTGGTTGTATTTCCCCCTTATCTGAATTAGACGAAACACATTTGTGTGTATGGTAAATCGTGTAAAGGTCTACAGTAGCTGTTCATTATTACTGTGGTTTATTCATATTTTGTTATAAGGCCTATAATAAATGTATTTTTGATATACAATTGTCTAAGAGTATTATGTGGAGTTTTATTGTGTGTGCTCATTGTGTGCTTCCGATCACTCTCACCCCTCCTGAGACTTAGCCTTGACCTCCTGGCAAGATACCGTAGATTGGTCTAGTTTCTCCAGAAGGTTCCCCAGTTCCACTAAACTAGGGTGTCCTCCTAAATTTCTGCCCACCAGGTCAGAGTTTAGAAATCCATCTTAACACAGGAGATCCAAGAATAAGTTTGGGTTTGTGTAGGAAAGGCTGTATGCCTGCTAAGCCGTGGACTGTCCCTCAACACGCCCACATGTTACTGAGTTCTTCCTCATTCTGCATGTTTCACACCCTATTTGGGTCTCTGAGTAGGCCTGGTCCACACTCTGCAGGGAGCCTGTCGCAAGGCGCAGAAGAATTCTGCTGGAGGTTTTTCATCCACCTTGCATTCAAAGCCATATGTCTGTATTTAAGGTTGGAATAAACCAATTGATACAATCCACTAAATGGGGGTTTGAGTGTCGCATGCCAATGAGTGTAAGTCATTCACTGCTATTTATGTTTTTTTTTATACTATTCTACACTTATGTATAGCCGATTAAAACACATGGCACAATGCTGTTTTCATTGTACCACACCTTGATGTTAAGTGATACTATAAACATGTCATGAAATCGTTGGCACAGAAGATTTTATGTATATCATGACACAGAATTGAAGAAACTGTGACTTATGAGTAATTCAAACATGTGTAAGATTGAGTTTGCTTTAAAGTTGTTCAAGTATTACAAACGTCACTATCCTTTGTAGAGGAACAAAATACATACAATGAACTTTGAATTTTCAATACAGATGTGCGCAACTACTCTCAAACCTTATGTTGCGAACGTTTATAGATTAGTCTTGGATAGTATGGGTGTTTTCCTTGAAGAGGGCCCTGGTCTGCTTGAATTCCTCAGGGAGACACCTCACGGTGTTGTTGAGCAGCACCACATTATGCTCTGTTGGCAGCTGTATACGTGACTTTCAATGTATATGGGATATGGACAGGGAGTCCATATGACCTAAAGCTGTCTTCAAGTCTTGCCAATCGTAGATACTTTGCAAAGGTATCACTTGACAAGCATCGTTTTTATGTTTTATTATGTATGGAGATGAAAATAACTTAATCGACTTGCTAAAGCGATTTCATTGCTAAAAAAAAAAAAAGTGTAAGGTGCAAATTCTTGTCTTTGTGAAATCATGCTTCTCTATAGATGTCTTGAAATGTTTAGAAGGAACTCTGTTAACAAAGTCCCGGGCTAGCTTTGAAACAGTGCACACAGGGTCCGATTCATTGGATTTTTTGCACAGTTCAAAGTGTATTTTTGCTGTGCAAAGTCAGCGCAAAGTCGTTTTGTATTGCAAAAATGACTTTGCACTGATTTAGCACGGCAAAAGTACAGTGTGCACGGTTCCATGAATGTGGGTTTGTGCATGTAGTGCAAAGTCACTTTGAACTGTGAAAATAATTCCATGAATCAGGCCCTGTACAGTCTGCATCTGAAACAACCCAGCATTGTGTATTGTGTAGCCATAATCGAAAAGCCATTTGCTTGGGGAATTGGGTGCCGGCACCCTACCAAGGGCTGGTGATTACAGAAACGTTGTGCCTGTGCAAGTGCAAAATTACACGGTATTAGCGCTGGTGCAAAGTTTGCAATGTGCAAAAATGCATTGGAAATGTATTTTTTTGGCACCAGGGCATTTTCTAATATGTGGCAGTGGTTTCAGAAATAGGGAAAATGTTGCCCTAGTGCTAATTCATTGCAATTTTATACTTGTACTCGTGCAACATTTCTGTAATCTGGCCCCTGGCATCCACCTTTTGCCTGGGCCCAATGCGCTCTTGCATTGCAATCTACCTGTTGTCTACCTCTGGTGTGTCACTTTTGCAAAGCACATGATCGCCAACGCGCATCATTTGGTGAACCCACGCCTGCTGTAAGGGGCATTTGTATGGGGAAATGGATGGATGCCTGCGCTGTGCCTTCTGCTTTTGCTGCCCACATTTTATATTTCCCGAACGGTCGCCAATTCTCTTTTGTAACACCAATATCAACAGCCATTTACACAGGCGGTGCCGATTTGTTAATAAGGCCCCTAGTGTGCATGAGAGGCTGTGTTATTTTTCAAACAGCATCCACGTGCCCCGACTAGATGACAGCAATCTAGATGTGTATATTTAAATATGTTTCCATTATATAGCAACATAACTCCAAAAATAAGAAAAAAAACATTTTAAAATTATGAAAAATCCCTATCTCAAAAGCAGAAAACAATTAAAAAAAAACATTGGAAGCCTAAGATCCACTATCGTTAAGTATCAAATCATATGGAGGTGTACTTGAGTTCATTAACCCTTTCAAACATCCGCGGTTGCCAGCATCTATTCCAAAGTTATAACTCACTTTTTCCATCAGGCATATTGTGTTGTTGACATGGAAGGTAATATTAAGAATTTATCATCCCACACGCTAAGACACTCACAACCTTTCACGAAATGCCCTTTTCAAGAAAACAAAATATAGCTTGCAGCGCACGACACACAAGTGCCATTATCGTCCCCCAAGGTAACAAGGCTATACATTTTTCTGGTCTGCACAGCCCTACAACAGTTTGCGATTTTGGAAGGCTATCAGAGCATATCATCTCTTAATCAGTGACCTTTCCTTCATAATGGCTCTTTATGTTTCTCAAGAGTAGAGGATTTATTTGTCGCATTGTACGGAGGGCTGCAGAATTTATATTTGTTAGTTTAATAAATCATACCGTGTTTCCACTACAGTGTCAGCAGCAACGCTTAATTGGCAAGAATAAGAAAAAGGCCACTGTTCCTGTAGGGAAGGCAGACAACATGCATTTATTTAACTGCCTTGTTTGAGAGGCTAATGCTCTACGCGAAAGTGAAAGGACCTAATTTACAAAACGTTTTGCGCCGCGCAGTGTGGCTTTGCGCCGAAAGGGGGTGATTTACAGAAAGTTTTGCGCGGTGCTAAAGCCTTTCCAACAAAAAAGGGCACAATGCAGCACACAAAACTGTATCCACTGATTTACAGATCGGCCTCTGCGATGGTACCCTGCTCTATGCGCCATGTTCCCGCGCCCTTCGCGGGGCCTGAAGGAGTGGCCAGTGCAAAGACCAATAATGGGGCAGAATATGCAAACAACCTCATTAAATTAGAGAAATGAGAGATAACATGGGCGTGGGTAGGGAGTCATCATGGAAATGTAAAATCACTCCCCATGAAGTTCAAACAAACTCGTATTCAAAGATTAAGGGCACGATTGATGGAAAAAGTGTGCATTTCTCCTGCAATTGCCGTGCGCCCAGAACAAACCCGCAAGCCTGTGCGCAGAATAAAAATGCATGGAATTTACAGCACAAAATAACCATATTCACAATCCGAGCCGGAACAACCCTGGCACGCACTCATGCAAAGTTTCAACAACCAGAAAAGCTACATCTTTGCAGTGTGAATACACACACCCCTTCAAATAGTGTGTGGGTCCCCCCCTAAGCAGGTCTGCATTTCGGGGTCCCTGCGCAGGGTCCTCGTAACTGTTGCCGGCACTCCGACAACATGCATATGATACTTCATAACTCTGCATAAACTCAGAAAATCTAAGTGCAAACTCCCGTAAACCGTTCCTGCACCATTCTACACTGTGTACGTGCACCCCTATGTTAGATCGGTACCACGGTTGCATACACGCACCCCTAAATCCGACATGCCAACCCACCTCCGCACTGAGATTCCTATGCGCAAGTGGCTTCATGCCTGTCTTCGGGTGGTGTAGAGGTCGAGGGATTTGCGTGGCCATTTCTATGTCGGGAGGTTGCACTGGTGGTTCCATGAATACATGTCATTTGGTGCAATTGTGGGTGTGCGAGGAACTGCATGCGGGCCATCCTTTGTAACGCCCAGTTTTTCACATGTTCTTGCTCATTTTCTGTGTTCCGCCTCCTTCCAGGCCCTCTGCGCAAGCCACGCCCATGCGCTGTGTGGTGTCTCGCGCAAGGCACTTGACAGCTCGCAAGACGTGCCAAGCCTGCTTGAACTCCAAGCATGTCCAGTAAATGTCCAACGCATTCCAGTCCATGAATCGACTAACAGGATTACGCATGCAGTTTGGCACGCAAGTTAGCTATTTTCCACACAAATAATTCCATGAATCGGGCCCTAAATGATTAGTAATTAAGGTCTTATTACAACTTTGCAATTGAACATAGACATGAATGGACAAATCCTCTTTATACAATGGCGAATATGGTCATAACAAGTAGAGCAATGGTAAACAGAAAAAAATAAAAGTAGTGGAACCCCGCTCCCGACAGTTCCCCCTCACTTTGATCACTGAATTTCACACTATAAGCTATGCTGTTTTCGTTGGCATGTCTTTTCTTTTTGCTGTTGACAGAACACCTTTTTTGTGATGGGGGTCCAGGCAGTTTAGTTGCTCTGGCATTTCCTTGGACATCTCAGTACCAAACAGCTCACAGCATTCATGCCCTTTGTTTATAATTTATCAAGCATTATTATGAAAAAGGCTCGGCAGCCAGAGCAAGTCAATCAATAAGCAATGTTTTCTTTCTGCAGGTGCTGAGTCATGGTTACATTATTGTCTCTTCACTAGCGTGCATGTTGAGATGACTTTGATAATTGCATCTTTCTGGAGGTCATCCATTGCTCCAATCAAGCCTCTAGCTGGCTATCCTCTTTTCTGGGCCCCTGACTGTCGGTGTATCTGTTGGTGAGGATAGCTCTAAGCCTGTTATCCAAACATTCGGTCTCCCCCAGGGCTCCTGCCTGTCCCCCACTCTGTTTAATATATTCGGCCTTTGCTGGATCTGCTAGACACCCTGGGTTATGCTGATGACACTCAGGTTGTTCTTGAGCTCAGTGGACAATATGAGCAAGATCTGATTGCCATAAATAATATCTATAGTGCCATCCAGGCATGGATGGCAGGCAACTCAATTGCACTTAATTGAGTAAAACTGAGCTCTTGAGTGTTGCCCCTAGAGCACGCCTGAGTAAATTAGCCCCTGAATATGCTAATGTCTGTATTGCTGGCAATACCATTGCTGTATCTAACAAAGTCAAGACCTTATGGGTGGTCCTTGACGAACAATTATCCATGACACCACATGTCCCCTACATTCGATCCACATGTGGTCTCATCATCATGCAAATAAATTATATTCGCCCCTATCCTGACTGCTAAAAATTGTGCGCTGCTTGCTACAGCACTTGTCAATTCAAGACCTGATTACTGTAATAGCCTGCTGGCAGGCAACACAGATCGCAAAATTTGGGCTTTTAAGGTAGCCCAGAACAATGCTGTTCAGGCCGTCCAAGGCCTGTCTAGGTGTGTGCATGTCCCGGATGTCAGGAGAGCTCTGCAATGGCTGCCTATAAAGCACAGGATCACACATAAAATACTGACCTTGGCTTTCAAATGCCATTCTAAAATTTGCCTGGCATATCTCACTGATTGTGTTAAGCCCCATGTTAACACAGGGAACATTTGTTCCTCCGTCGCACCTGCCTTCATTCAGCACAGATATAAAATGGTATGCTTTGGAGGGATTCTTTTGACGTCGAGGCTCTCTTGCAGTGGAATCTTCTTCCCGCACCTATACGCGTGGCTTTTAGTCTGCCATCCTTCAAAAAGGCAATAAAAACCTACCTTTTTAACCGCAAACTAGGCTAATCTGAGCCTTATTGTCCCTGGTGCCCTCTTGATCTCCCACTGATCTTCCTGTCTTTACCCTGTCTCTCGTATGTCTTGCTTTGTCTTTTATGTGCGCTCTGAGGCCCACGGGTGTGTGGTGCTCTATACAAATTTAAATAAATAAATACCCTTCATGGGTGGGTTTAATTTACCCTTTCAGTTTTTGAAAGTTTAATGTAAATTCAACCATACTGGTAGAGTACTTGATGAACTTCGAAATCAGCGTGTTTCAAAATGACACACATCTATATGAATACCTTCACTTAGTAGGGAAATGGAATGCAATTTGGGTTCTTTATTATTGTATTTTGTAACACACGCTAAAATGGCAATTTCACATCAAACATGGAGCGACTTGCATATGAATGCCATTTTAATATCCAATCCCAAGTTAACATTTCAGTTCTTTGCTCCATCGATTGTACCCATTTTCAATGAAAAAAAACTGGGAAGTCAATGTAAAGAAAAGTATTACATTTGGACTATTACCAAAGAAACATTTAACTTTTCTTTGATACAATCCATATCTTGCTTCATGACTATCACAATGATCTAGATGGCAGCTCTTTGAAAATACAATTGTATCAATGGTAACAAGGTATAAGAGCACTTACATGGATATGAGTCCGTTATTTGGTGAACATTGATTCAGTAATAATTAGGCACTTTTAAATAGAAATTAATGTTTATATTTCTTTCCTTCCCCAGCCTTCAGGAAGCATTAACGTGTTGCTTCATGCCTATCAGAGATCAGAAGAGTAAGTGCAGTGAAATTAATTGGTTTTGGTCATTTATTCATCACAATAGTGATGCAGTGTCTCTTAGCCCATTGTATTCTTTGTAGAGATCTATCATAGATGTTCCCCAGGGCTTGCCTATAGTTGCCATTTTGTTTTATATTTATATATGGATGCTCCTTCAGGTTATCTCCTTATTGGGCCTAAACAGCCATTTGAATCCTAATGACACTGTAAGGATATTTGGCGTGTTACAGCACAGAGTACAGCACTACTGCACAGGTAGCAATTTTTTGATGCAGCACCACCACATGGGTGTGGTGCATTGCTATATGTGTTGCCAGATTAACATGGACATATAAGTAAAGACAGGCTATTCAGTCAAAAACGATTTTAACATATAAGATGCAAATCTATTTTTACAGTTAAAAGCACACGTGTACATTCAAAAATGCACACTATTTTTCACCTGAAATGCCTATGGTGCAAGAGACACATTTGGAAATTAATAACTAACATTATTAATAAATAACCTGACTAATAAAACTGCATTTAACATAACCCACTAATAAAAATGTGTCTCCACTGCAGAATTAGGCCTACTCTGAAAGTGAACTTTTAAACGCACATTCATTTTTTTCTTTTTCTCTGATGCTCTGTCCACATAACTACAGGAAGCAAAAGGACTCGAAGGAACAGGAAATCAGTTGGTTACAAATAATTACTGTAGAAATGAGCCATTGTGTAGTGAGGGAGGAAATGGCATGATTGATTTCTGATTGGAGCAGCGTCATAGCAAGTATCATGCTAGAAGCAGTGATGAGAGTTTTGCTGGGGGAGCTTGAGGAGAGGGGGAGGACAGTCGGGATTTGGCAGAGCTGGGAGAAGGACCTGTTTCCTGGCTGAAGCATTCCTACTGCAAAAGCTGAGAATTCCAGGCAATAACCCCGGTTTGAGAACGAAAGACGCTTGTTTTCACTGGGGTTAATCTTCAAGGGAGCCAAATTCAGAAAGAGAACAGCTGAAGAAAACTCATGCTGAACAGATAAGGTAATTACAGAAGTGTGGGGGCTGAGTGTGTACGAGAATATTCAGTCAGTGTAGGAAAGGAGATTCCTGTGCTTTAATCACATGTTTAATGTTGCAAATTGAGTTCTTGTCTCCGCCACTCTCTTTTCAGTGTATCACAGACAATGCTGTTACTGTGCTATTTTATTTATTTCTGTAAAGAGTGAGATCGTGTTTAAATGCAACTTTTATAATACACAAAAATATTTGAAAGCAGACGGGTGGTGTGTTTTATATTTACCAATACAGTGCTGATGATGTGGGGAGATGTTTAGACAGTGCAATTGTCATTTTCAAGGTAGCTAAACGTCAAATTTGCTGCAGCCGGGTGCACAATGTAATTCGGTATGAGCAATTATAACTAACTGTGTGTGTTGTAGTTTGTCGGAGGTCTATGAGTCGGCAAAAAGGGAGGCCCGGGACATAGTTCACTACCGTATATAAGATAGTGAAAATACCACATGATAGCTCGCTGCCGTAGATAAGACAGAGAGAAATTGCCCATGGTGGCACACTAAAAATGAAAATGTGGTGTTCCTGAAATGCAAGCCTGAGGTCTCTCTAGTGATTACACGAAAAATCTAAGCAAAAATAAGGGGTTCTGGATATTGGGGCCACAAATAAAACAAGGGAATTATGCTCACCAAAATACCACCAACCACGCATACCAACCACGCATACCAACCACGCATACCAAATACGCATGTCTGTGTGCTGAAATAATGCATGTCCACTGTATTATTGTTGTACATGGCCCAATCTGAATACAAGGAGTGATTGTTGCTAAGTTATTTTTCGGCGGTAAGAAAATACCGTCAGGACCCAAATCTCCACAAAATACCCTACATATTTATGGTGCGTTGCAGGCTGGGAAAGTGATCATAGAGTACCTACTGGGCGTGGCAAGCATGTCTCACACTGCCATTTGCACATTAAAGGGAACCCATTTTATAATAGCAGTGTGCCACTAAAAACGAATTTCAGAATGTCACAAAGGGAAACCACATTCTCAGACCTAGTGCAATATTTAGAGGCAAAGTTGTTTGCACATGGGACTTGAACGCATTCAGGGTGAAGGGCAGAAAGAAAAACTAGACAATATTTTTGCAGAAGGCAGCATAATTCAGGTCTGCCTTAGAAGATTATTGAATGCAGCCGATAAAAGTGCAGAGAAAGACTGTTTAATACGGCTATGCGGCAAAATATGGTTTATTTTGAATAAGTCCCTGCGAATGCAGGAGAATGATACTCAGCTAATTAACAGGTTAAAGACTGAATTATATGGGGCAAGTAAAAATCAGGAAATGTTAAGAGCAGAATTGGATGTATGCCAAAAAGACATGCAATTAAAATGCAGAGACTTTGATGCTCAGTTATCCAAAAGCAAGAAACAATTTGAGGATAGTGAGCAAGAATTGGTACACTTAAAAGCCTTAGTGGACCACATTAGACAAGATAAAGATGAGGTTGTTTCAGAAATGCAGATTTTACAAAAAGAACATTGTGAAAAAGAATGTGATCTCCAGAGTGCAGAACAAGAAATGATTAAAATGATTCAAGAAAGAGACAAGAGAAATAAAGAGTTCAATGAATGCCAAATGCAAATGTGCGACATGCAGGAGGTGATTAATAAGATGAGTGATGAAAACAACTATTTGCAAAATGAAGCAAACAGACTCCTTAAAAAGTGTAAGGACTTAGAACAGCAAATGTGCATTCCGAGGTCCCAGGAGAGGCGGCAGGGTACCACATTCAATGGAGTGGAGGTGAATTCTAGCTCTGCCCAAAGAGCTAGTGCTCCAGTGACTGGGCCGGTGACTGAACTTGGTTGCAGCGCCCTTGGGGGATTTGATACTCCCATTGGGGGCAGCCACCAATCTCATACACCTGAAAACAGGATTGAATCACAAAATAGTGCAATTCCATGCATTGCAACAAGTAGCCCCATAAAAATAATGAAATCCATTAAAGCCCTGATCAAACCATTTAAAAAGGGAGGTGAATGCTGCATTGAGGATCACTTAGAAGCGGTGCATGACATTTTTAAAGCACTCCAGATACCTAAGGAACAGTACAGACAATATTTTCATTTAACTTTAGATGCCCCGACGGCCAGCATCATAAGGGGATTAAATGAACAGCAGAATATGACCTGGTTGGAGTTTGAAAAAGAAATTAGGCGTCATTTTTCTCCTTTTCAGTCATTGCAGGAGGCAAAGAAAGTCGCTTACACAATTACTGCTGGACCTAATACATCCCCTCGCCAATTTTTACAAGACTTAAAAAGAGCATTTTCTCGCTTTGATGTATCTTTTGACTCAAATTCCAATGAGTTTAAAACTGCATACTTCTATGGGCTACAGAAAGACATCATATCCCAATTGGTCCGTGAATTTGACCGTGACAAGTCCCTTGAATGGATTGTACATCAAAGCACAAAACTATATGAGGTACTCTATTGTCAGGGTAGAGAAAGTGATAAACATGGTGATTGGAAATATTCCTGAAAAGTATGTAGATGCCAAGGGTGAGTTGCCAGAACACCTGGACTCTCAGCCCAAAGGAATATTTAAAATGCATTCTGTGTATCCTTATGATTCAAATGAGACAGTGTGCTGCCATAGAGAGGATTGCATAATATTTAATTTAAATGAAAATGAAACAGAAAATCAGCCCATTGAAGTGGAAGCTGATATGCCAAAATATTTAAAAGTGGCAGCTTTACAAAAAGACACAGCCACACAGTTAGAGGAAAGCACCGAGATTCCCTTACCAGAAGATTTTCCAGAATTTTCCAAAATGGTAGAAGAGCAGATCTCCTTAGCGAATGCGTGTGAAAGCAATGAAGATAGGGACAATCTGAGGGAGATATTTATGGAGTTTAAGGATGTATTTGCAAAAGATGCTTATGATTGTGGTTTAACTGATTTACATGTGGCCACACTACCAGAAGGGTGTAGCAGAAATCCAGTGTTTGTACGCCAGTATAGACTACCGCTGGCATGTTTAGAATCATTGGCAGAGATTATTAAAAATTTGGAATCGCGGGGAATCATCAGGCCCATTCATAGCACATCCAATACACCTATTTTAGGTGTGTTAAAGCCAAATGGTCAATGGCGGCTGTGTGCAGACTTGAGAGAGTTAAATAAAAGAGTACCAGTATCTAGATGGCCACTGCCATTCATTGATCAGGGCCTAGCTCAGGTACATGGTTCAAATGTATTTACCACATTAGATCTCACCTCTGGATATTGGTGCGTGCCATTGGCAGAGATACAACATTTATTTTCCTTTACATTTGACAGGACTCAATATGCCTGGCTTAGAGCTCCGTTCGGGTACATCAATAGTGGGAGTGAATTTGGCATATTTTTGAGAAAGGCCATGCCGGATGCAGCGGAAAGAGGAACAATAGTTTATGTGGACGATGTCCTGATAAAAAATGAAAGCCTGAAAAGCCATTTTGATGAAATAAGACATGTACTTGGCCAATTGCAGAAAGCAGGCGACAAAGTATCTTTGCAAAAAGCACAATGGTGCAAGAAAAAAGTGAACTTTCTAGGGCATGAAGTGACTGAACATGGGCTAAATCCACAAAAGAAGAAAATAGAGGCCATACAAAGATTAAAAGATCCTAAAAATGTGAAAGGAGTAAAAAGTTTATTAGGGATGACAGGCTATAACAGAAAGTTCATTGAAAATTATGCAGAAATCACTCAACCATTGACTAAACTGCTTAAACTGAATACTCCCTGGAAATGGGAAAAAGAGCAGTCTGATGCAGTGGCTAAATTAAAGGAATGTCTTGTAAAGGCACCATGTTTAGCATACCCCATAAAGGACAGGGATTTATTTATAGAAATAGGTTTTTCTGAACATTGTATGTCAGCAGTGTTATCACAAAAACACGATTTGAATCACAAAACCATTGCATATGCAAGTAAGGCATTTTCCCAAGTTGAAATGAAATTTAATGAATGTGAAAAGGCCCTATTAACCACTGTGTGGGCGCTACAACATTTCCGCCCCATTGTTCAGGGAGAAAAGGTGATTATTGAAACAAATCATCAACCTTTGCAATTTTTAGAGAGTAAAAGAATTAGATCAGGTAATCTAGCGCAATCCAGAATCACTTCATGGACGCTGGCATTACGAGGTTTTCCCGTAGAAGTGAGATATGGACAAAATAAAAAGAACCCAATTGCTCAAGGGTTAGCTGACTTACATGACTGTGCAGCTGAACAAATACCAAATGAAATGGAAGTGGAAACTAGTTTGCAGGAATTTGAACAATCACCACACAAAGCTTTTGATGAAAAAACATGCAAGGATTTGCCAACTGTATATGTGGATGGTTGTGCTTTTCACATTGAAAATGACAGTAATAAACAATTAGTGGCAGGAATAGGAAATGTCTGGTTGAAATGTGAAGGTGTCCCCAGTATAGGGATGAGGATTGGAGATAGGAGCAGTCAGGTGGCGGAATTGGCAGCCATTTATAAAGCAATTGCTACTGCAGTTGATAAAAAGTTCAGTGAAATTGTCCTGGTGACTGATTCTGACTATGCACGGAATAGCTTTGTGGAGTATTTGCCTGGTTGGAAAGCAAGAGGCATGGTTACATACAGCAAAAAGCCACTTAAACATGGAAAAATGATACAAGCCATAGACAAATTGGTGTCAGAGAATAATTTAACAATATACTGGAGAAAAATTTGTGGGCATTTAAAAACACCAGGAGAGGATAAGGAGGGAAATGATAAGGCAGACCACCTGGCTAAGATTGGGGCTGTGATGGGAGAATTGCTACCTATTGATTATTTAATGGGTGAAATACAAATTGATGCAGTGACACGTTCTAAAGCACCAAAGGAGGTAGATCAACCGGTGGTGCAGTGGAGTCATGACACGCCAGACCAAGATTTGATTGAGGCACAAAAGAATGATCGAATTTTGGGAATCTATTATAATCATTTGATAGATCCTGAACAAAATTCTTTAACAGAAAATGATTGTATGGGAAAAGAAGAGTTGAGGGTGCTATTAAAGAACAAAACACGAATTAGATTACAGGATGGACTCATGATTAGAGAGTCCATAACAGGACAAATACAGTGGGTAGTACCCCTTTCATTCAGAGGACTAATGCTACACCATGCACATGATGCCATAACTGCAGGCCATAGAGGTTCACAAAAAACATTAGAAATACTAAAAGATTATGCTTACTGGCCACATATGTCCCAAGATGTGGAATTATATACTAGAGGATGTCTAGTATGCGCCCAATTTAAACCTGCTTCACCAATGCATAGAGCACCATTGATGAAAAGAGGCCTAACTCTCCCATGGTCAGATTTGCAAATAGACTATGTAGGTCCTTTAAAAAGGTCAAGTAGGGGAAGCCGTTATATTTTGAGTGTGGTATGTTTGATGTCGAAGTGGATTGAATGCATTCCTGCACCAGATTGTAGTGCGCAAACAGCAGCCACATTACTGGTGAACCATGTGTTCTCAAGGTTTGGGTTGCCACAAAGAATTGAGTCAGACAGAGGAAGTCATTTCACAAGTACTCTAATGAGTAAGGTATGGCAAATACTAGGTGTGAAAAGGAAACTACATATCGCATATCGGGCGGCGTCTTCAGGTACAGTTGAAAGAAGCAATAGGTCTGTTGTGGATATTTTAAAGAAATTTGTGGCAGAAGCAGGTTCCAGCTGGGATTTACGTTTACCGTTGGTTTTGATGGCAATCAGATCAACTCCTGCCAAAGCAACAGGTGTTAGCCCCCATGAGGTCTTGACAGGTAGGAAAATGGTGTTACCAGAACACCTACTATACAGAACACATGAGCAGACACTTGTGAGTGCATCCACAGTTCATGAATATATTGATGAGCTGAGGAGGCATTTGCAACATGCATTTGCTTTTGTGCAGAGAAATCTGGAAAGAGCTGCTGGCAGTGCAAAGTCTTATTATGACAAAAAAAACAACAAACCCAAAGTGAGAACCTTAACTTTCACTGATACCTAGAGGTAACACCAAGTTAGTTTCCCTTTTTTGAACCCTGGAGCCCTGAATGAAATTGGGGGGACTGCATATGGGGATATGAAAATAGCTGATTTGGTCGGCTTTACTTAAACTGGCTGCACTGACCAGCTTTGATGGGATCATGGGTAAGGGAATACCCACTTGGACTTAGAGACAATTTTTGTTCTAGTGTTCAATGTTTGATCCAATTCATGAGAGAGAGTTACTGATAGAAGGTTGACAGCAGTATTTTAACTATGTCTTAATTGTATGTTTGTTTATTTTTAGAATGTTGCTACTGTTCATCCAATCCTGATGAAGACACACACAACTTGTCGAAGTCGAAACTATTAAACAAATGGGAAGCTTTTTTGTAAAGAAGAATGATATTGTTAGGCATCAATAGTCTTAGGCACCAATAGTCGATATTACATTTAGGAATGAACTGTGGTTTATAACATTGTGAATGTTTTATAAACTCAATGGAAAAGAAGTGATTTAATGAATTGATCAGCTTCTTTAATTTCTCAGCACGTCAATATATTATTCTAATATTGCATTAGAGTATGTATGTATGGTTGTATGATTAGCAAAATGTCTTTTAGAATTAATTAAATTAATATGTGTTTAAGTGTTTTTTAGATAAATCTTAATAAAATGAATATACCGATTCAAGTTCATATTTGTCTGTCCACCTTCTTCAGTCTCTCTTGTTCTCCTGATACCATTTTTGTTCATAATTATTATGACAAAAAGACATCAGTAAAGGAATACAGTGTAGGGGATCAGGTGTACAAGTTTCATTTTGGAAAAAGTAAAAAGAACAATTCTAAATTTCTAGCAGCCTGGAAGGGGCAATTTCGAATTATAGATAAGGTCTCTCCTGTAGTTTATAAAATTTTGAAAAATGAAGGTGAAACGGCAATAGAGCAGTTTGTCCATGTAAATCAAATCAAACCATGCCATCCCAGACATGAGATCAGGCAGCTTGAGCATGTAGAAACAGATAAAGTCCCTTGAACACAAAAAGAGAAAATAAATGGGTACAATCAGGAGGCAGTGACAAAGAAGTTAAAAAGTTGATTGTTATAATGGCAAATAAACACTGTAATATATGTAAAAATATATAATAAATAAATAAATAAATATATATATATATATATATATAATGGAAGCTCATGGTTGGTGTGCAGAGAGAAAATGTATTAAATATTGAATGCTGTTTTATATGTGCTTGTTTTCTTTTTAACTTGTGTTTAATTTCAGAAAAAAAAAAAAACTAAATATTTTTACCAAGCATGTTTTATTTTTGGCAAAAGGGTGAAGTTAGTATTGTGCTATGTACTTAATTTGTTTATTTTCTATTTGATTTAGAAAATTAACATTATTTGGTCGGAGGTTCCGGGATCAGAGCCCACGGGAGACGATGGAATCCTGGAGCCCACGTGGACGGATTCCGGGAAAGCCCCAAAGAGGGGTGAAGACCAAGGCTGCAAAGCGATCAGCATTGAAGATGATACCGATGATATGGTTAATGATGATGATATTTGGAGGGATCTTCAAGAATTCAGAAGCACAGGTTGTCATTGAACCTGGACCAGCATCTGGTATCGCGGTGGAAGAGGCACCAGGATTCATCATGAGTGATAGAAGGATGATTTTCCAAAATATATACATACCATTGAATCCTGAGATTTTGATTGAAAAACACTTGAACAATACCGGAATTAAGATTGAACAGACTAAAGAGTGACTGGAAATAAGAAAAGAGGACACTAAGCAGTCAATAAGAGATATATTAATGCAATTGGAAAAAACATTCGTGAATTCAGCAGACATTAAGAAGAAGAGAGGAAAGAGAGGTGCGGTGATGCTCGCGATATCATTGGTAATGTCTATAGTTGGAGCCATAATAGGTACCACAATATCAACAGCCAATTCTATTTCGGTAGGAACACTGAGTACTAAAGCGCAACAACTGAGTATTGACCTAGAAATAATACAAAAACATTAGATGGAATTAGAGGGGGACTGGATGAACAAGTAAGATTCATAAATGAAACTGCAATCATTCTAAATGAACAAGCGGATGTAATGCAACGGGCGACTTAAATAATACTTAAGCATGATAGAACTTTAAATGAAATATTGAACATAATGAGTCCTGTTGATAGACTATTAACGAATTATATGAGAGAAGTTCAAACTGCAGTTTCACAATTGATTCAAGGACATATCCCCTTGTATTTTGTTTCGCAGGATATTATTCGTCAAATGATAGAAAGATTGACCAGGAGGGAAATTGATATAATACAGGTAAAAATTGCATTCGAAATGGGTAATGCAATGCCGTTATATGTGGACTTGGAAAGACTAGAGATCGGATTTTTGCTATGCATCCCATATGTAGCCCCTGAACTTATTTATCAAACGAAGTGGGTACACAACGTGGGATTTTGGCAAGAGGACAAATTTATTAAGATTAAGGGCCTCATTACACGGAAGGCGGTGAGCCATGGCGCTATTAGCGCCATGGCTCATGCCGGTAAAATACCGGCACCGCCTTGGCGGAAAGGGGATTTACCGCCCCATTCCAAGGTTGGAGGGGCGGTAAATCCCCCTTCCGCCATTGCCCTTCCCCATTCCCATTTCTGCCCCATAGGGCTCTATGGGAATGGGGAAGGCGCTAATTACGGCACCGCAATTTTGCGGTGCCGTACTTAGCTCCGAGGTCCCTTAGCGGGTTGGTTTTTAACGCCTGCAAAAAGCAGGCGTTAAAGCACCAACCCGCTAAGGGACCTCGTAGTAAGGCGGTAATGGTTAACGGTCACCGTTACCATTAACGGTGGCCGTTAACCATTACCGCCTTCCGTGTAATGAGGCCCTAAGACTCCAGAAGTGGTGGCATTTCAGTCATGGGAACCTGAAGTTTATTTAATACCAAACCTGGAAACATGTGTAAAATTTAAAGAACAAAATTATATGTGTCCAGGTAAACCGTTTGTTCCTGATGCCACAGATGCTATTTGTGGTTTGAAATCTGACCCAAGTATATCAGAGGGATGTGAAGTGATTATTAGCAATATGGGGAGTGAAGAAATGGCACAGGCTAAGATGGTCAGAGGTAAATGGTTGGTCAGCACCTGTTTAAAGAACATGACGGTAGTACATTTAAACAATGGAACATACGTGGTTAAACAGGTGAAATATAATGTTTTTTATTTACAGGTTCCAAAGGATACAATTGTGTCAATTGGGGGGTTAACATTGTTTCATGTAACAAATGATGTTTGGGAAAGCCAAGTGGAAAATATCGATTTTTTCCAAAGGGATACTTTTCCAATAGATCCGGATGTGGAATATTTATTGAATCACAAAGAAAGACATGTTATAAAAATGAATTTGAGAAAAAACAATATTACAATTAGTAATCTGGGGATAATAGAAGTGGAAAGATTTAATTGGGGAAACTGGGGGGAACGCTCAATAGTGGGTTTGGCTGTCATGGTGATAATCATGGGTGGATGGTTGATTGTGCTATCAGTAAAAATGAAAATGTTACTGATTTTACTAGCTACGTCAGGAAGAGAAAGATATCCCAATACACATGCATTTTAAAAGAAAAAAAGAACAAGTTGTTTTTAGGAATTGCCTTGGATTGTAGCCAAGTTCTAAAAACAAAAGGAGGGTATATGTAAGGATATTTGGCGTGTTACAGCACAGAGTACAGCACTACTGCACAGGTAGCAATTTTTTGATGCAGCTCCACCACATGGGTGTGGTGCATTGCTGTATGTGTTGCCAGATTAACATGGACATATAAGTAAAGACAGGCTTTTCAGTCAAAAACGATTTTAACATATAAAATGCAAATCTATTTTTACAGTTAAAAGCACACGTGCACATTCAAAAATGCACACTATTTTTTACCTGAAATGCCTATGGTGCAAGAGACACATTTGAAAATTAATAACTAACATTATTAATAAACAACCTGACTACTAAAAACTGCATTTAACATAACCCACTAATAAAAATGTGTCTCCACTGCAGAATTAGGCCTACTCTGAAAGTGAACTTTTAAACGCACAGTCATTTTTTTCTTTTTCTCTGCTGCTCTGTCCACATAACTACAGGAAGCAAAAGGGCTCGAAGGAACAGGAAATCAGTTGGTTACAAATAATTACTGTAGAAATGAGCCATTGTGTAGTGAGGGAGGAGATGGCATGATTGATTTCTGATTGGAGCAGCGTCATAGCAAGTATCATGCTAGAGGCAGTGATGAGAGTTTTGCTTGGGGAGCTTGAGGAGAGGGGGAGGACAGTCGGGATTTGGCAGAGCTGGGAGAAGGACCTGTTTCCTGGCTGAAGCATCCCTGCTGCAAAAGCTGAGAATTCCAGGCAATAACCCGGTTTGAGAACGAAAGACGCTTGTTTTCACTGGGGTTAATCTTCAAGGGAGCCAAATTCAGAAAGAGAACAGCTGAAGAAAACTCATGCTGAACAGATAAGGTAACTACAGAAGTGTGGGGGCTGAGTGTGTACGAGAATATTCAGTCAGTGTAGGAAAGGAGATTCCTGTGCTTTAATCACATTTTTAATGTTGCAAATTGAGTTCTTGTCTCCGCCACTCTCTTTTCAGTGTATCACAGACAATGCTGTTACTGTGCTATTTTATTTATTTCTGTAAAGAGTGAGATCGTGTTTAAATGCAACTTTTATAATACACAAAAATATTTGAAAGCAGACGGGTGGTGTGTTTTATATTTACCAATACAGTGCTGATGATGTGGGGAGATGTTTAGACAGTGCAATTGTCATTTTCAAGGTAGCTAAACGTCAAATTTGCTGCAGCCGGGTGCACAATGTAATTCGGTATGAGCAATTATAACTAACTGTGTGTGTTGTAGTTTGTCGGAGGTCTATGAGTCGGCAAAAAGGGAGGCCCGGGACATAGTTCACTACCGTATATAAGATAGTGAAAATACCACATGATAGCTCGCTGCCGTAGATAAGACAGAGAGAAATTGCCCATGGTGGCACACTAAAAATGAAAATGTGGTGTTCCTGAAATGCAAGCCTGAGGTCTCTCTAGTGATTACATGAAAAATCTAAGCAAAAATAAGGGGTTCTGGATATTGGGACCACAAATAAAACAAGGGAATTATGCTCACCAAAATACCACCAACCATGCATACCAACCACGCATACCAACCACGCATACCAAATACGCATGTCTGTGTGCTGAAATAATGCATGTCCACTGTATTATTGTTGTACATGGCCCTATCTGAATACAAGGAGTGATTGTTGCTAAGTTATTTTTCGGCGGTAAGAAAATACCGTCAGGCCCCAAATCTCCACAAAATACCCTACAACACTCAGAGCTATCCAAGCATGCATGCCACTAAAGACCAATTAGACTACTTGGGTTTTGTCTTGGGAGAGGGTAGGGACTGTATGAGTGATAGCAAGTGCTGCTTTAACGCTTGTAAAGCCGAACTGATCTATCTGGTTGGAGAGGGCTTTGCGGTCCCTTTAAGGAAATAATCCCCTAACTTTGTCTCCTTGTTACTCCCGTAAAGCAAGTTGAAGAACCTATTGGTAGTGATGCATGTTAATTTATCAATGTCTTCCTAGGCGTCCAAAACAGTAATAGCAGTCTTGTTCAATCTTTATCTATTGAGGCATTCAGTGAAATGTCTGCCAAAGTGGCATGAGTCTATTGCATTTGGCCCTTTAACTTAGTCTTGATTGGATTTGTGCAATTGTCTGTATGATGGGTCTCTGGTCTTCTTAACCCGTGAATTGCAGGTTGCTAAAAAATCAGTAGTTAGTGTTAAGGAATAGGAGTAAGGATCATGTGTCCCAGATCTGGAGAATGCTCCAAATGATCCCGGTTGATAAGAGATTTGTTTTTAAACTAGATTGCCTTATGTTTAAATCACTCCACAATCTCCATCTTGCAACAAAGGAAAGGTTATTTATCTTAGATCAGTGGTAGAAGTTCTAAAGTTCAGTTCCCCACTCATCTGAGTTTCCCTGTACCTGCTTGTCTTTCATTCTGTGCTAAAGAAATGGGTTGTCCTTGGATTCCTATGTGTTGATTTGAATACATGTTTTTTTTATTTTTATGTATTTTATTTCAGTGATTTGCCCATCAAACATTACACCACAAACATCAACATTTAAACAATCATTTCCTATAACAGACAATTACAGCCACTGAAAATAAATCAACGATTAAAACCAGCAAATGGACAAGACACAGATGAATGAAATTCTAAAAAAGTAAATCAGACATAAAAAGAAAGTGAATAGCCATTAAATTACTAGTGTCAATTAAAATAATACAGTTGCTGGGGAATTATACAGGTAATGGGCTTCTTCCAAACATGGAAGGCATCACCTAATATAACAATTGATTCTGCCCAAATAGTTGCAGCCCAGAACTGGTTCTCTTCAATGTGTGTAATATTAGATACAAAATTCTTAGAACCTCGTGTGTACTCCATTTCAAATTGTTTATATTGGATAAGAATATGTTGTGAGGTTTCAATTTTAGTCCCACATAATCAACACAGCCTTTCGTCACTTGGGATTCATGCCCAATGCCCTGTATGCTCAAGAGTTGGTAAGATATTGAATCGAAGATAAATAATAAATCTTCCAATTTCTTTAGAGCAGATTTTAGTGAGATATGTGCAAGGGGCACCCAATGTAAAAGCTTGTGTGCTGTATTCCTTGTACATTATACAATTGGATAAATAATCAATATTCATGTAATGAACATACTATTGGCTTTCTTCTTAATGATGTTAATTCTATTAGGATTGAGTAGTATCTCATCTAAATTTAAATTAAGAAGCTCAAGATATTCCTTGACAGTTTCTTTCAAGTTGAAAAGAAATACATTATTGCTGTTTTTATTATAGTCCATAGATCGATTTTTCATCTGTCAGGGTCAGAATGTTAGTGAAATACAAAGCACACATTTGCATCAATCGAATGGACCTGATTGATGTTATACCAATTTCCATTCGAAGTGCAGCCACAGGAACAGTCTTTGGAACTCTCAATATGGTGTGAATCATTTTTGTCTCAAGGTTTGCAATGCCCTCTAACTTACTTTCTGGTATGGTCGATAGACGTAAACAGTACTAGGAATGATAGTACTGGTATAAACTTTTATACGTACCTCAATGTTATTGCCGCCTCTCTTATACATAATACAGAAGGAGCCATTTGTTCAAAATCTTTAAATGTATGTTGGTGCAATAAAAATCCTTACAAGGAGCATTCTTAATAGGTACCCCCAAATAATTATAAGTATCAACCACCACCAATTTCATGCCATTAATGTACCAAGCGGATGTGGCTGTTTTGCTTTTATGTCCAAGTGTTAATATTTTGGGTTTTAGACCATTTATGTGAAGATAATTATTTGGGCATATTCAGCTAATGCATTCAGTGATCTTTGTAACTATAGTGGGATTTGATCCCTGATGATAGCACCAAGAGCATAGTACATGGTACAGCTGTCGTCTCAATAATCAGAGGAAAATGACTGATAATTTTTATAAATGGGTCCATATCTGATACATTTAAATTATACAAAGTTGAGGCTAATACACATCCCTGCTTAAAACCTATATTGGTGACAATATCTGGTGTAAGAGCACCATCTTTATTGACGTTATTTGTCACTGTTTTATCAGAATATAGAGAAATGATAAAGTGTAGTAATGTAGGATCAATTCCCCATTTTCTAAGATTTTTCCAAAGACATGGCCTAGATACTGTGTCAAAGGCTTTACTGAAACCAATGAAGCACCCGTATAACCAATCATGCTTCTTCTGTTTTGTGGCTGTAATAAAATAATTCAATAAACTGATATTGGTCATAGTATTCATACCACAGTGAAAGCTGGATTGCAAGGATGGCAAAATATCACTATTCCTAATCTATTTATTTAACTTTCCTAGGAGCAAAGCAGCAAATACTTTTTGACTGGCATCAACCATAGCCAATAGTCTATAATTGGTGGTTTTGGTATGACCGCCACATTTACAGACCGGCACCATGATAGATTTCTGGCAACTAGATGGGATGATACACCTCTTAATATTGTCTTAAATAATGTTTCCAGTAAGGATTCTCAAAAGTATAGATTATCCTTAAATATTTTGTTGGGTATCATGTCGGAACACGGAGCAAGTGAGGTGTTAATTGAAGTTACAATTAACAAAATATAATCCATGCCAAAGCCTTCTAAAAAGTTACTAGTTGGTAAGTAAGGATAGATTGTGTTTGCAATTACATGGTTTGTATAGTAAAGCTCACTCACTGCTTGGCTCCAGTTATCCATACTAATTGAACTGGTTTCCATATTGGTTTGGGAAAAACTATTAGTACAAATCATGGTCCAGAATAATTTTGTATCCCTTTTGCTCAATAATTTAAAGATATATATCCAATTAGCATTATTGGTAGATGATTTATGCATCTTTAGCAAGTTTTTGTATCTCGTTAATGCCAGGGTTTTCTACTGCTGCTTCACTTCTCTGCTGAGTGAGAAGTCTTTATCAATGGCTCTGCATTGTCATTGGTAAGACTGCTTGGCCACTTTAATCTCTCTGTCAATACATCCCTTGTGAATATTAGTGCAACTTCCCTGTACAGCATTTAATTTGAGATGTGTTTTCAGTATCATCATCATCTTATTCAGATTCCATTGATTATCCCGAAGCCAGGAAAAGACCCAAGTACTGTTATCCTAAGAAAATAAATTCAATTTCTGCACATTTGTATTACTCCATGTAATCATATTCCCTGTGAAATTAACATGGACTTGTTCATTAAAGTGGACTATACCATATGTTTGAGAAGTGATAAGTGACCATGTCAATACTTCATGGTAACCTAGAATATTAAATTAAATTGTCATGGGTTGACATTGACTCCATAACTCGTGATCCAAATGTGCACAGTCCAGAGTGGATGGACTGGTACCATTAGTCCATGTAACACTATTTGTACTGGGAGTTCTTCCCTTATAATTAAGAAAAGAGATATCCCAAGTGTAAAAATGTTTTACCCATTTCAACCCGTGATCTTTCAGAATCAATCCCAAAGCCAAATAATTTAAAGGGTCATACCATTAATTCTGAGTAATATAGAATTTCTCTAAGTTGGGGGCATTCAAGTCCCCAGCAATTAAAATGTTATCACTTGGATGATCCGAATGCCAGGCATTGATTATGTTATCTATCATGTCTACAATTTCATTAACAATATCATCGCCAGGAGGAGAATATACATTGATAATCAATATGTCTTTTGAGAGTGCAGAGAAATGCAATACAGCAGATAATGCATACTGAGAATTAAATTTCAAACAATAAGGACTGATAGATAGAAATGATTGAGCCCCTATGACTAAACCCCCATGGGTCTACCTCAAATTCCTTTAATTGCATGGCTACTAATGACTGTATAACCGTTAATTATAAAATCGTTCACTGCCCATGTTTCTTGTAGCAAAACGTCATGATTAGCTCTAATAAGAGCCTGTCCTTCCACATGATTAAGGCACGAGTTATGTCCTCTTGTATTCCAACATAACCATTTAATTGAGGTAAGATTAATGCAAGGTCAGTTGGTACAGGACGATGGCCGATTCCTGTTAACTTGATCTTTGTGCTGCGTATAACTCCTATCTTAATGTTTTGCGTTTTAATATTATGCATGTATTCATTAATCACCATGGATGGCTCTTTATAATCTTGATTATACCCTATCTTTAATAACAAATCTGAGAAAGAGTGCAATAATGCTGTAACTGCCAGGAAGGTAAATTCCATTTGTGCCCAATTAGTAGGACTATCCCATTTAGGTAGTTCCAATCTCAATATAACCTCATTTCTGAGCATAGAGAGAAAAGGAATGGAATTCCATAGGGCTATCAATCGGGTTCTGTTGTCATTACTAGGATACTTCCTCAAGTATTGGAAACAGACTCAGTTTATTCCAAACATTATCACTCACAGTGCTGATTACAGATGGATTCCTAGAGCCAAATTCAATTGTGTTCTTAATTTTAGTTTGAATGGTTTCAACGGGCATAGGGATTACGTTAAGATCAGTTTTAGACTGTAATCATTTTATGGAATGATCCACTGTCTCCTGTAGAGGTTGTACTGGTCTAACGGAAACAGAGTAATTTGTAACCCACTTATCCAGTGGGCTTCTAAAGTCAACCTGTCTGATTTCCCCATTGACACTGACTCGTGTAATAGCAGGATTAGATGATTTCAATAGAGTAGGTGAATCAGTTAAATCACTGCCATCATCTACCATTTGATCTTTCGTGCTGTGTACCCTCATTTGTAAAGCATGTAGATGTGAATGCAATCCCACTAAGTTAGATTCTGTCCCTTAGAAATCCTAGATTTTTGTGATGTGGTTTTTTCCATCATCGCGATTTCCTAACATAGAATGTCGATGGCATCTGGTTCGTTGGCAGCATAAACTACCACCTGTTCCTTGGTAGCTCTTGTCATTCTAGTCGGAGAGCTAGGTTGCGTATAGTTGGCCAATGCCATTGATTCAGAAGACTGTATGTCCTGTAATTCATTAATAACAATAGAATATGTGTTAGAAATATCATTAAGGCTGCTGCAGTTAGAAGCTAAGGCCACATAGACTCCAATGGGACCCCTACTCTGATTAGTTAACTCTTCATCAGTTTCATAATCTGCTTCTTCTGAGTCTGAAATTAAACCAGTCAAATTTGGATTTGCATAAATGTGTTGGTTTTATAAAGTTCAAGTCGGTATAGGGTGGTCCCAATGAATTATTTTTTTAAGTTATTACAAAGGTTGAGGAGTGAAGCATTACTATCAATGATAAACACATATAAAGTATCACTCAAGGTTACTTTACTTGGGGTAATGGTTGGCATATTATTTTCACTCAGTTCTGGAACAATAGTAGCTGGGAGAGCTTTAGGGCTGAAAAAAACAGTAATAATCCAAACCAGGTTAACAGTGGCATTCTTAATATCCTTTGTATCCTGACTGCCCTTTTTAAATCTCTGGGTACTTTATCTTGTGTTCTTAAAGGGCTCATCAACATTTTACCTGGTCTCAGACCCTAACATTTCTGTCCCTTTTGCAAGGTCATTCTGGTGGTCCTATTCCACAAGAGATGTAATTATTGAAATAAGCAAAGTGACCACCAGCTAATCCAGGGAGGAAGGAACCCGAATAAATTCAGCTCAGTGATCAAATCGCAAAGTCTTCAAGCTGCTCCGTCAAAACTCCACGGAAGCTTATAGGTTAGTTAATATAGAACAAACGCACCAGTGGGATAACCATGTGTTGATTAAAATCAGCAGGCAGAGCACTGAGTCAACAGGACCACAATTTTATTATGCACATTAATTCCAGAAATAACGAATAATTAAATAACAATCTGTTCCTGTGTTCATGATTTAGTCAACACAAGTCAATAAGTGCACATTTCCAAACAGAGCTCAGAGGCATTCAGGCCTGCAGCCGCTCTGTATAAGTTGTAACAAATGGCAGCCTCTGTCGTCGTTAAATAGTCGTTAAATTTCACAGCACAATTGACAAAAAATCTGTGCAGCTAAAAATAGGCTTCTGCTGTTACACAAGAGCTCAAAGGCGAGCCCACAGTCACTCTTGAAGGACAACAATGTTAATGGAGGCAACGTGGCACATAGTTAGAAATGTGTTAGTAGGAGTCACCACAATTGCAGTCATTCAGGTACATCCTACCTTTTGCCCCTTTGGTCTTGGTCCCCCGGTCCGCACGGACTGCGCAGACTGCAAACTCAACTTGGCTGCAAATCTGCGGCCGCTCCGCAGGATAGTAAGAGCTTCATTGATTGGCTCCACCTCCTCACAGGCACAATGAGGGACAGGGAAAGCAGACTTTCCTTGCAGTACATAGGTTGCAAACTCAACTTGGCTGCAACTCTGTGGCAGCTCCGCGGGATAGTAAGGGCTTTGTAGATTGGTTCCACCTCCTCACAGGCAAAATGAGGGACATGGAAAGCAGACTCTCCTTGCAGTACACAAACTGCAAACTCAATTCGACTGCAACTCCACAGCTACTGCGTGGGATAGTAAGGGCTTTGTAGATTGGCTTCACCTCCTCACTGGCAAAATGAGGGACAGGAAAAGCAGACTCTCCTTGCAGTATGCAGACTTCAAACTCAACTCAGCTCTTTTTTTAATGTCAATATGCCTGAACAAGAACTGATCTTCTTTTTAGAACTAGTTTTTTATAGTTAACCAGTTTGTGTAGGGCCAATAGGGTATCGGGTATAGAGAGCAAGCAAATTCTTCAATGCACCCCAATAACCTGTTGGTTTGCAACCAGCCTAAAATTCAGGTATTTGAACCAGGGAACATTATGTGAGAATTGAGAAGCTCTTCAATTAGGGCCTCAATAAAGTCTCTGTTTTGTCCAACCAAATCTTTGCCCAGGATTTCAAAATTCTGAGTAAGAAAATATCCTCAAGAAAATGATGTTCTGTTCTGAATGCACAATCAGATTGTTCAATGATTTGGGCACGCTGACTATCTTTATGAGGAAAAGGTTCTCAGTCCTTGTTAAGTCATCTATGGCAGAAAGGATCCATATTCCACACCTATATGTTACCTGACTAATGCCTGGGCTTCCTGATAATTGTTGCATACACATGAGGATTTTTTCTTGTTGGCTGTCCATGTATTGTTCTCAGATAAATGGATCCCCAGGTAATCAAAAGAATGTACTCATTTGATGGGTATATTACTTGGTGAATGTTTAATTTTGCTTTAGATGTACTGCCCAAGACTATACATTTTGTTTTAGATACTTTTATTTTTAGATCTAGCTGTTTGCAAAATGTTTCAAAGCCCTTGGTAACTGATGAAGTCTAGACGGTCACATTTTGTCTGTCCCTAAAACCAATGCCTTGAGTGAGTTTGGTTCAAAGCATGTGTCCTAAACATTTTGAATAGGGCAACCAATTCTTGAACACACATGAATGCGTCAAAAGTTGCATTGATCGTGTAGCTGTAGTACATTTTATTGTAATATGTGCACTTTTGAAACATAATATGAACACTTCTGATTGTGCTTTACATTTGTTGCATAGGAGAACAATGTCACAAATATACCAGACTCATAACCTCTCCTTCCAACCATCCTTTCTGTTGCCAAATCTTGATGTTAAAAAACGCAATGACGTTTATTGCATAGTCAGGTCTGCATTTCGTCATAGTAAAGGGAACCTATTTCCGTGATAAAGTAAGCAATCAAGGAAATGGCAATCCATTATATTATGTTTTAATATTATTTTTTCTGTTAATTATATTTCGATTATCAGCTTTGCTCAATATATTCATCCATGAATTGCTTGGATTATTATGGAAAAATATAGATATGAAATACATGATAGAAAAGGACATTGTTTGAAAAAGGCAATACAATACAACAAAATACATTTTGCTTAGGGAAAGTAGAGCGGGTAACACTGTCGAGCAAATGAGTGTGAGGTGCGTTTCTGTCCTACACCATAATTCCCAAGTATAGCACTGGAGTATAAGAAAGGCCTAAACAGCACTTGTGTCTTTTGCTCGTCAGCCTCGAACAAAGGGCTGTGCTCAACATGTGGGAAAGAGGACCTGACAGAAATGATTTCCCAAAGCCAGCTGGTGTAAATCCTATCTTTGACCAGAAGTAATTTTTCTCTTTGGGGCCTGTTTTTGGATATGGTGCTCACTTCAAAAACATTCACAGGCCGATTCATGGAATAATTAGCGCGGGGCAAGTGGCCAAAAACGTGCGATTCGCAGTGGAATAGCGAAAATCGCAGTGCAAGTGCGAAAATCGCACGAAAAGCAGCACACATCGATTCATGGAAGGCCGTGCGCGAGAAAACCATCGGATGTGCGCTAAAAAAGTGCGCGGTGCACGTTGGCGCACAGGCCATCTAACGGCGTGCGCCAGGTCACAGCGAAAATCGCACAGGTCACAGCGAAAATCGCACATAGCGCGGCGCACACAACAAAAGTAGGTGGAACACGGGGCGTAACACTCGGAATGGGGAACAACTTGCCAAAATGTGGGCGTCACGGAGGAAGTACAGGGTGCAAGTGCGCGGAACGCCCACACGCTCGCCTACAACACGTATTCATGGAATCGAATAGGGCAAAAAAGCGCACGGTCAAACCAGCGCACAGGCACAAACACGACCGCCACAAGAAAGCAGGCGGTAGCGTCTCAGCGCCTGTAATAAATGTGCGCCAAAAGGTGCGCCAACAAATAGCACCTATATACAGCCATGATGAATGTCCTATACTGTGGCCCGTTTATAAGGAAGGGAAAGGGGGGATCCTCTTTGTATTTTATAGAGGGGCCTGAGTCTGGAGGACGAATTTACACTGCAAAGAAAGGGGGTTGGACTCTGGCTGCCTCTTCCTCTGAGACACTAACAGGTGTCGCGCTAGCATACATGAGATCAAGTCTACGCTAGTGAGACTTGTGATTTTCTGTAATAGAGCCCAACAACAATTTTTCACGGGTGCTTAAGAATTTTTATTTGGGACAATCCCCAAAAGATTTTTTTAAAAAACATAGACAAACTAGAAGTCCATTGTCACAAATTGTATTTTCATTATATTGTATCGGCATATAATGTCAACAACACTTAGTCATTAATACAACAAGGTTATCAAATGCAATATTATTGTACATGCACTGAGAAGGAGTCGACACTTAGATGTGTTTCCAGCTATATAACAACGCAGATGTAGATGGTGGGTTGTTCTATAGCTTTCCTCAGGACTGTGAAATCGGGTAGTCTTGTGTGTGTTTCTCTGACCAAGCTGTGGATGAGGAACAAGAAAAAAGGGGGGGACATGTGCTGTTTTAAAAGGGTTCTATAAAATAAGAAACTAAAAAAGCATGATGCTAAGCTCAGACATACCTGTCTTCAACAGTATTTTGTCTCAGGGCAGGATGGTGCGTGGGGAATGGCGAATCCGAGTATGCCAGACCAGGTGGTGATTGTTCTCTGGAGTTGCAGGAGAGGTCTCCGCTGCAATATATAGGACACAGCGTGTGTTAGATGCACGGGTCCTACTTGTGTCATGAAATTGACACTGTGCACGTAAGAAATTGAAGTGCTGTTTGCCTATTATTGGCCGGTACAGAGTGTAGTTAGCTGTGCGTGGACACATGTCTCCTGTTATAATATATAGACAATGTATCCTAAATGGCTGTTATAGTCACTATGGTATTAATACTTGTAACACCGAAGAAGAGGGCGAGTTGAAGGCCCTACCAAGTAACCCATTCACCCACATGGAAATGGAAATTACATGTTACACCCCCAATGTTCATAAAGCAAATGAACCCATGTCCGTCACACACAATGGTTGCAATTGAATGGGAAAACACCCAACATGACATGCATGAAACCAATGAGATGATACCACAAAGTGAAGTATGAAAACAAAATTGTATTAAAAAAAATTGAATGCAAATGAAATGAAACAAACTACAATGGCAATGAAAAAAAGATAAGCTGCATGTCAGTCCAAAAAAATCAAAACTACAAATCCAAATCCCAAAAAATGTTGTCCAAAGTCACATTAAAAATAAAATCAATCCGAGAGAGAAAAATAAATGCAAAGACCATTGCTCCATGGAGAATAAATAAAAAATAAAAAAATAAAACAATCCAATGAAGAACTATGTACAAAACATCCAAGGGTCCATGAGCACAACTGAACAAAGGAAACCTACAAAAAACCCTAACTAAAATGCAACTATATACAAAAAGTGGAGCAGTGTCCGTCGACTCCAAATCATAAGAAGAAACAAAGGAAACCTAAAACTAAAGAACTATATACAAAGGCGGCGGGCAAGTCCAGCGGCTCACTCCGTGGTGTTCCGGGCCAGGGAATCATCAAACTCCTCGTCTATGTCCCGGAGGCGGTCCTGTTCCATGGCCCCGAGGGTCCGCAGGGACGACACCATCTGCTCCTCCAACCCCCTGCGGATTGCCTCGAGGCACTGGCCCGCCTCAGGGCCCTCCGCATGGAGTTCTCCGTCCTGACCATCGTGAGCCGCGCCTCTTCCACCCGCCGCCGCTCCGCACCTATCTGCTGGCCCAACCGCAGCCACACGGAAGACACTTCCTGTCCTGGGTCCTCCTGCTCTTCGGCCGATGCCTGCCCCTCCGATGTTGATGGCCCCGAGCCATGATGCCTCCCACGTTGACTCTGCTGCTGCCTCCGACGCAACTGCCTCTGCCAGCACGACGGCATCCAGGCTAATGGAATCCACCGACGCCGTCGTGCACGTGCCCTGCCTGATGATGCCGGCACATCCTCCATCTGCTGGGGTACAGTTGCTGTGGTGTCCACCCCTGCTGGACCTCCGACTCCCGACTGTGGCAGGGATGGGATCCCCACCGAGCTGGCTGCATTGGTCAGGGCAGTTCCACAGGGGGCCCTGGTGGCATCTGGGCCGGCAGACGGCAAGGAGAATGACCGGCGTATAGCCTCCACAGAGGAGGAGAGGGCCGCCAGATTGGCCGACACATGCAAGAAACCCCCAACATGGAAGATCCCAATTGGGCCACGTCGGCACGGTGCTCTACGTGATGATGTGCGTGCTCCTCCCGGGAAGCACGCACGTCATCACGAATTGCACCCGCGCGCATCGCGACCCCAATCAGGACCTTCTCCATACGGACACGGGTCCCCTCGTTCGCAGGTGGAGGGGAGTCAGGTGACATGGACATCCCCTCTACCTGCGGACGGGCCTGGGACGGGGCATCCCTGCTGGTGCATGGTGGTGCACTCACATGGTCAGGGACAGCGACATGCACAGGCCCCTCCACGGTGACCTGTGCTGCCTCCTGCCCCTGCCCCTGCCCCTGGACTGCACCACTTGCACCAGCAGGGATGCCCCACCCAGGCCCCATGTGTGCCTCAGTGGCGGCCTCCTCCTCCTCTGTGGAAACCACCAACCTGGATGGCTCCTCACCGTCTTCCGCCGTAGCAGGCCCCTGTGGGGGCTCAACCACCCGTTCTGCTGCAGCCGTGGGGGCATACCCGCCGCCTTGCTCCACAGCGCCGTCTCCGCCCTCTTCTTCACTAGCCGCTGCGTAGAGGGAGACATAGAACACAAGCATCAGGGTACTGTTCAATGGTCCCCTAGACAGGAAGCAATAGCAGATGAGTACCACTGTCAAAGTACACTTCCATCATGTCCCTCCACAACACATGGGTCAGTCCAGGCAAAACACACACAGTAACAGGCATGGTGCATGCCATGGACATTTCCATACATGTCCAATGGACTCTTGAAACATACAATGATATGGAACTCACATGCATCATGGGTCATGCCTATCACATGCACACACTTCACCTCAGTCACATCCATCTGGCCTCATACACCCCAAACACAGCGGATACAAGGATAACTAGGCTGCATCAGTGAATCTGTGCATTGTCACACACATGTGTCATGCATCCATGGCATTCACAAGTCACAGACACGCAGGTCAGGCACACAGACATGGCTACCATATATGTACCTGGCATCAGCACCCATCCCTCACCCCCACCCATGTCCAGGAACAGAGACTGGCATGCTTTCATGTGTAAAATATGCATAGGGCTCCCCATGTCGCATTTAAACACATGCAACAACCATGTGGTTCACACATCACTGGTCGCACATGCATTACCATGATGTCCCTGCACACATACATGCATACATGGCCTATGTCACACATACAGGCAAGTATCAGACAACCAGCACACCGCAACATGCCCTGTCTCACACAGCAATGCTTGGCCACTTACCGCTCAACTCCAGACGGGTCTCCCTCTCAAGGATCTGGCCGTGGAGCGCTGGGCGTATGCGTTCCAGGACCCTCATCTGGATGGAACTCATGCGGCCCCGGCCCCCCTCCACGAGGCGCCGGGCCTTCACGAGGGTCCTGGACCTCAAGTCCTCCCAGCGCTTCTTGATCTTCTGGATGTCGCGGGTTGCCACCCCCTCCGCGTTGATGGCAACCACACAGTCGGCCCAGATCCTCTCCCGTCCTTCCTTGCTGGCGCGGGACGATCCAAAGAGGGCATAATACTGCCCCAGGACATGCTCCACCAGGACACCAATCAGTCCGCAGGCACATATACCTGGCCAGAACACCTGCAGAAAGGCATGCTGCCGCCCTGGATTTTTACGGTGTGGCACGATTCCCCAAAGTGCTAGGTGCCATCGACTGCACCCATGTGGCTTTACGTCCCGCCAGGGCATCTGAGCACATCTATAGGAACCGCAAGCACTGGCATTCCATCAATGTGCAGGTAGTATGTAATGCCAAGGGAATCATCACCTCAGTATATGCCTACTATCCCGGGTCCACCCACGACAGCTTCATTTACCGAAAGTCCACCCTAAGCCGGGACCTAGAAGCTCGGCGGCATGGCGATACATGGCTGCTTGGTGAGTATGAATGCCACTGCACATGCATGCATGTCAGATACTGAGCAAGGTCACAACCCCACCAATGATACCAATCACCACCTCCACAGGGGACAGTGCCTACCCTCTCAGCCCCCACATGATGATGCCAATTCGGAACCCCACCACGCCACCCGAGGTAAGATATAACACAGCCCACATTGCAACCCGGGGCATAGTGGAGCGCACATTCGGAGTGCTTAAGTCACGCTTTCGCTCCCTTGACCGTTCTGGCGGGCAGCTGTTATACGCTCCCCCAGTAGTGTGCAGGATCATAGTGGCAGCATGTGTCCTGCACAACGTTGCAACACGCCGGGGCCTGGCTGTGGACATGGTGGTGCCCCCACACCCCCAACCACATGCACGCCCGCTGCGCATGGGAGGGGAAAGGGCACGGGGGGAGGCAGCCCGTACACAGCTAGTGGCTAATTACTTCACATAGAAATCACACCCCTGTGGAGTGCACACTGCCCTGGCACATACCATCTGACAATCAATGATGACTCAACCTGACACTGATCCTGAATGTCTGGAGAATCAACCGTCAAAACCATATCAGCCTGAGATTGTTCACCTGGAAGTGTTACAATGTGTGCATCCCTACCTACACAGACACCACCAGTGCAGTTTCGTGAAAAAACACATTCATGCAGCTAAAATGAATACCCACTTGCAAAATGCAACATGAGGACAGTGCCATGTCACCCAACCCATCCCCAGCACCGCCACACGACACACCGTGCCATGTCATGCTATGTGCAGGTAAACAAAGTAATCCCCACAACATGACACAAGTGTCACAATGTACAGTGTCCCTAATTGAAACTCGCAACACCTGAAATGCTCACAGTAATGCAGGACCAACAACACACTTGAGCAGGTATTTAGCAATAACACTTATCAGTTACTGACCCTCAAAACTACCACTAACATGACATTACGAATGTAAGGAATTAGTAGTCTCACCACCAGGAAATGCCTGCACTCCCACCACTTCCAACTGTACAGTGTTGCCGCCATGTAGAGTTGTAGGTGCACTGCTGCCAACATGGACCCCATCTCCAAAGTAGAGGGCCTTGTGTAGACATGAGGAAAGGACCTGCACATTAGGAGGTAGACACGGACGATGAGTTACACATCAATGCAACATGCAGTGTACAACACAACAGCAATATGCACTAGGAATGTATACACAGTATTGACTAGACTACCCACACATGTAGTGGGAGTCCAATGTCACCATGTACGTCAATGTCACTTGGGCACACCCTTTGCAAGCCCATGGAAACGGGAAGCAGGAGGGGTGTGTGTGACAAAAACCCAAGCATCTGAACCAAATTCATGACAAGCCTGCATGTGCCCAGCCACAATGCAGCGTATGCCCACGGGAGCCACACAAGGCAACACATTGTCCCAAAAAAATAAAAAATAAAATAAAAATAAAAATAAAATAAAAAAATAATCAAAAATGGCCATTAATGGGCCCGGGAGGGTTGGGGAGGCCACCCAGGAGGTCCGAGGACAGGGTGCACACCAAAACCCACCTGTGTGGATCTTGCGAAAAAAAAACACCTCCATGGGCTCATGGCTCACACGGCTACCCTATTGTGGGAGTATCACTGCTGTCGCTATTATCACCCTGTGCAGCTGCATCCGGAGGTGGTTGCACTATGGGAGGCAGCCCACGCAAGGCCCTAGTCTGTTCCTCCATGGCTGCAAGCATGCGGGTGTGGTAGGTCTCGTTCTGGAGGATGAGTGTGCGGAGGTCCCCATGCAACAACTCACGGGATGCCCGGACCTCCACCCTAGTTGCCTGCATCTCAGCTGAGAGCGTACGGGTGAGACGCTCCAGCTGCTGTTCTGTCCTTCGGTTTGTTGAAGCCTCAAGCTCAACAAGAGTCGTCCTGAGGTGAAGGAGTTCCAGCCTCAGGGCTTCCCTGTGGCCCTGGGACTCTATGGAGATGGCTTCCTGCAGAGTCGCCAGTGCAGCCCGCCTGTCCCTGTTGGACGCCAACATGTCCTCCCTGTGTGACTGGCAGATGGAGTCGGTTGCCTGCTGTAGTCGCTCCATCAGCCTTTCGGGGGGGACAATGGAAGTGGCCACCCTATCCATGGCCTGAGCCATCATCTCTGATGATGCTGCCTGTTGGGTTGCCAAACCGTATATGGATTGCTCCCATGCGGTATTGCCAGGTGGCGTACGGCCACCACGTCGGCGGGCACCACACCTGTCTGGGGCAAGGCGAACTGCGCCTTGCTGTGCCAGCACTGCCTGAGGCTGCAGGACTGCATTCCCCCTCTGATCTGCTGGCCCAGGAACAGGATCAGATGTCGCGGAGTGTGACCCTGCATCCGTAACCACCAAAGGCGTAGCTGCCAACACTGACATCCCCATTGAGGGTTCTGACCCTGGTGCAGGTGAGTGGGACAGAACAGAATCCCTCCCAGGAACACTCACCTGCGACGGCACGAAGGTCTCATCATCCGAATCAACACCTGAGTACAGCTCGGGGGAGGTGCAGCCAGAGAAACCCCTTGAGAGCACGACCTGCAGCAGTTGTGGGTTCTCACCCACCACCACGTCCCTCACTGTTGGTCGGTCGGCCCTCGGACCCCTCCTGGGTCTGCACCATCTCCACAACCCCAGCAGTATCAGGTGCGTCTTCCGCTGCAAAGACATAAAAGCAAACATATGGAAACAGGCATTAGCACCATGGCTCACAATAAGTGCTGAGAAGCAACAGAACCAGTACTTGATTGACATATGTCCCACATGACTAAAACCCTCCCATGCATGCACCCTCACTGCGTATGAAGGGCAGGCAAATGGCACACACTGATGACACCAAGATGGAAGATGAACACATTTTCTGCATGCTGCCTGGCAGTGGCATCACACATTGGCCTGTGATTGCCAGGTGAAATACACATGCCATCACACAGATGGCATGTACCATTGCTATTGAGTGAAGATGGAGAGGAGGGCAGCACTTATTCATTCAGTCCAGTTCTCTCATGTAATAGCTTTTCTAATTCAAATAGGTCTGATTTTTCACCTGGAGCTGCCAGTCCAAAATGGTCCGATTGCACAGGGACATGTCTAAACAAATGATATCCAGGTAACAAAGTCACTCCACTTTACCATAGCCATGTCAGACATGTGACTAGAGGACTGAGAAATGCCTAGTAAAAGTGGTGGAATGCAAACAATCTGCCTGAATGAACAGAGAAAAATAAGCAACAATGCTGTGGCAAGGTGACACTTCAAGGGCAACTGGCGTGCTGTTGGGCTAGATGTCTACTGTTGGCAGAAGGGATACTGCTATGGCCAAATGCTGCTGCGCAGAATGTATTGCATGAAGCACATGGGTGACCCAAACGACTCAGGCGCACACACCCTCACCTGGCACACAAACAGAAGCCCTCACACACACACCATGCACATGGATGACACACACATGCATGTGCACTCACCGGACAATGCCTCATAATCAGGCAGATCTCCCACGCCTTGGATCTGTTCCTCCGTGACGTAGGTCCCAGCGACTGACTCATGTGGAGTGAGTTCCATGTCTTCTACTGGAGACCCACCTCCAGTCACTAGAGTTGCGGCATGACTTGAGGCCAGCTTATTCTTTGCCCTGCGCTTTAGGTAATTCCAGCGCTTATAGCAATCATTGGCTGTGCGCCTCACGATTCCAAGGGCACTTACGATGTCCGCAACGGTCTGCCAGTGTGCCTGGCGTTGTGCAGGTGTGGTCTTGGATCCTGCAACAATGACCATCTCGTTATCATGTGCGGACACATACTCGACAAGTGCATTCAGTTCGGCATCCGTGAAGCTGGGCTTCCTCGATGGGCCGGACTGTGTAGCCGTGTCTGGGGCATCAGCCTGTGCCGGACGAGCACTCTTCCTCTTCCTCTTGGAAGGTGGTGGTGATCCTGAGTGTCCTACGCCACTCTGGACACTAGGGGCAGGAGCCCTGGTGGACTCTGTATCAGGAGTGTGGGATTGCACACTCAGCATGGGAGTTGGTGCAGGCATTGGCTCAAGTGTAATGGTGTCAGGGGGAATGTCAGCAGGATGGAATAGGACCGACACTGTCCTGGCTGGGTGTGTGAGAGCTGGGGTGGATGGAGCCGCAGCTGCCCCTGCAGCCTCTCCACCCTGCCTACTTGGGGCAGCAGATGACCTTGCTGCCCCTGATCCACGTGGCCTGATGACATCAACGTGCACCAGCGCACGTGTCATAGGCCTGCTGACCTGGAAGTCAGCCATGGAGTCAGCCAGGTCTGGTGCCACAATGGGCTGGTCCAACAAGGGCTGAGCATGGATGGTGTCAGCCACATCAGCCTCAACCAGGGGGGGGGGTATGGGTGCCCTTGACTGGTCCTCCACACATGGGGGGACAGGTTCACCCTGCAAGTAACGACCACGTCCCCTACGGATCCACCACGGCCACCACTTGTGGCTCGTCCACCTTTGCCACCCTTACAGATTCCTCCCCTCCCAACCATGGCACTGATGTTAATGTGCGTATGGGAGTGGCTGTAAACTATTGTCCTGGGCAATTGGGGGTCAAAGGGGTTGGGTACCAGATGGTAATTGTACCCTAGTGCTCTAGCAATGCTGAATGTGACCCCTGGGGAAAGATGACGGGTCACGCAACGCACAGGAAGCCCAAAAAAGGGAGATGACGTGCACGCAACGCCTCCTAGACCATGTGTGCGGAAAAAAAAATCTGCACTACGCTGTGGCACCCAGTAACACAAGAATGAACGTATGGGTGTCACACGCAGCCTAGAATGACCTCTGAAGGGGTAGGCTACACACGGGGCAAGCACAGATGCTAGATACGTGCGTGACTCACCGTCTGCCAGGAAAAAGAGCGTGAAAAAGAAGCGCGTTTGGTTGGCAACACCCCCGCCAAAAGAAGAATTGTACGCTGTCTGAAAAGACAGGACAACAGTAGAAGGGAACGCTGTTTGAGGGAACAGGCACAGGAAAACCAGAAAAAGAGAAAAAAGAGAAAAAGCTGTCAGAGGTAACAGGGAGTATGAACTTGAAACGCTGTGAAGTAAATCGCGTGTGAAACGACAAGAAGTACAGATTTCACCCACTCGCTCTCCACGAAAAGCACGTACAAGGAAATGGTGTTCTGCACGTACCTTTTATGCAGGCCCACACGTCCAGCGTCACTTCCGCGTGTACGTGCTAGGGCCATTTCCACCAATTACACGCTTTGTCACTTCCGCGTGTACGCGCTATTTCCACCAATTACACGCTTTGTCAGTTCCGCGTGTAGGGCCATTTCCACCAATTACACGCTTTGTCACTTCCGCGTGTACGCGCTAAGGCCATTTACACCAATTACACGCTTTGACACTCGGACGTGTCTTTCATTTTTTTAACACGCAACATTTCAAACGTGTGCCATATTCAACGTGCACGTGACTTCATAGACCCGCATACACTGGTGGCCTTTGGGCCAATGAATGTACAGACGTGGGCTGACGCGCTTACGCGCTAAGGGCCTTTCCTCGAATTACACGCAGACGTGCTGGATTTTCACGTGCAAAATCACTCCGTACCAAGCTGGCCACGCGTTCACACACGGAAGACCACGCTCCTGCCCAGAAGGCCGAATTACTGCCCTCCAGAGCCCTGAGCATGCTCCCACCTGCCATCTGCTGCTGCCTGACTGCCTGCTGCCCACGTGCTCTGCCATTTGCTGCCTGCACATCAGCCAGGGGTGCTGTTGCTGTGACCACCCCTGCTGGAACCGAAGACTCACGACTGCTTTTCCATCGACCCACAGCCCAGCCCCAGGACCCAGTTGCCCACCCACTCCTGCCTCTGGGGTTGCCATGTCGGGCACTGCAACATCTGGCACCAGTGGCAACCCCCGGCCAAGGAGGCAGAGGGGCACCAGCTTCACTGCCACCGAAGTTGGTGTCTTGGTGGAGCATGTCCTGGGGCAGTATGATGCCCTCTTCGGAAGATTGCGCGCCGACAAGGAAGGACGGACTCGGATCTGGATGGACATCGTGACTGCCATCAACGCGGAGGAGGTGGCAGTCCGCGACTATGAAAGTGTCAGGAAGCGCTGGGAGGACTTCAGGTCCAGGTCCCTCAACAAGGCCCGGCGCCCCCTGAAGGCAGCGGATGCTAAGGGGCGCCAGGGCCACTTGTCGGAAGATCAGATGAGGGTCCTGGAACGCATATCCCCAGCGCTCCACGTCCAGGTCCTTGAGAGGCAGACCCGTCTGGAGTCGAGCGGTAAGTGTACATGCATACTGATTGTAAGCTGTGCGTGTGGTGTGCCAGGAGTGTGCAGGTTGAACATGTATTTTTATGTGGGCAAGTAGGGTGGGTGTACAGGGCCGTGAGGGTGACACATGCGAGGGGTCTCATGTGTGACACATGGATGGTGCTTGTGTGTGTGGGCTTGCATGGCACAGGATGTGGAGGAATGATTGTCAGGTGTGACATGGATGTCGATCGGAACACTGCGACAGTTGGCGGAGGTGTACACATGCATGCAAGTTTTGTGGTGTGTGTGCATGTGTAGTGTACTCCCTATGTTGCATGTGATGTGTGGATGACCTTTGGCTGCTCATGCTGTTGTATGTGAATGGATGGTGCTGGCTGTTGCAATATGCCTGTGGTATGGCTCATGTGTGCAAGTTGAAATGACATGTGTGTTGGGGATTGTGATGCCATGTCTGAGGTTTACCAATGCCACTCATGTATGACTGTCATGTGTGTATGAGTCCATTGGACAGTGCCCTGATGCCTGTGTTTTCTTTCTCCCTGTCTGCAGCGTCAACTGATGAAGAGGGTGGAGAAGGTGCTGTGGAGCACAGCGGCAGGGGTCGCACTACCAGCCGGAGACGCAAGGCCCGGATCCCCTCCCAGGTTCTGATCTCGTCGGGGAGTGAGGAGTCCGGTGCCGTGTCCTAGGCCGCAGCTGCCGAGGGGAGGTCCAAGAGGTGGAGGTTGGAGTTGGACTCCTCGGCAGCAGAAGGGGCAGCTGGGACCCCACAGGGCCCAACGGAGGAAGATGGCACGAAGTCATCCAGGTTGGTGGGGGGTTTGGAGGAGGAGGAGGCCGTGCAAGCGACAGAGGCGGGGTCTGGAGGTGGGGATTCCACTGGTGCTAGTGGTGCAGTGCAGGATCTGGGACAGGAGGCAGCACAGGCCGCCGCGGAGGTGCGTGTGTGCAATCCTGTCCCTGCTCCTGTCACTGCATCATCTTGCACCAGCGGGGATGCCTACCTCCAGACCCGTTCTCAGGGTGGGGATTGGCTTACAACACCTGGCCTTCCTCTCCTTGCGGATGTGGCTATCCTGCACCAGGTTGAGCCTGTCCAGGATGGGGTGGCGTTGCATCAATGGGCCATGCGAGCTGACCTGCAGTCTTTTCATGATGAGTCTGCACGTCTTCTTGCATGGCTCGTTGACTGCGTTGACCCACTGGGACAGCTCACCAGGGCTGGATTCCTCCGTTTCCTGGACCTTGTTCCGACCCCCTCCTCCACGGAACCCCCTATGCCCCAGTCGTCCTCCATGCCATCTTCCCACCCATGTGTCACCTGGGTGCCCTGTGGAGCTGCCTCCGACCGTGCGGCCAGACTGGTGGACAACAGATCCCTGCCACAGTCGGGAGTCGGACGTCCAGCAGGGGTGGCCACATCAACGACTGTACCCCAGCTGGAGTAGGATGTGCAGGCACCATCGGACAGGGCACATGGACAGCAGCAGCTGCAGCAGCAGGAGGCTGTAGGTGGGAGCCACGATAGCTCGGGGCCTTCTACATCGGAGGGGCAGGCATCGGCCGGAGGGCAGGAGGACCCTGGACGGGAAGTGTCTTCCGTGTGGCAGCGGTTGGGCCACGCCATAGATGCGGAGTGGCGGCGGGCGGAAGAGGCGCGGCTCACGATGGTCAGGGCGGAGAACTCCATGCGGAGGGTGCTGAGGCGGGCCGAATGCCTCGAGGCAATCCGCAGGGAGTTGGAGGTGAACATGTCGGCGTCCCTGTGGACCCTCGGGGCCATGGAACAGGACCGCCTCCGGGACATAGACGAGGAGTTCGATGATGCCCTGGCCCAGAACACCACTAAGTGAGCCGCTGGACTGGCCCGCCGCCATTGTATATAGTTATTTAGTGATAGGTTTCCTTTATAGTTTATTTTTATTTGGAGTCACTGCTCCACCTTTTGTATATAGTTCCATTTTAGATAGGTTTTTTGGTAGGTTTCATTTCTTCTGTTGGGATGATGGACCCTGAATACTTTGTACATAGTTGGACTTTGGATTTGGACATTTTTTTTACTATGACTATTTTTTCCCATGGAGCAATGTTTTTCAATTTCTTTTTTCCCTTCATTTCATTTTTATGGACTTGAACTTTGGAAGAAATTTTTTTGGATTATCATGTATTGATTTTAATTTGAAAAGGGACAGCCAGCCCAATTATTTTTTTTTTACTTGTGTATTTTGTTTAATTTCGATTGCCATTACTGTTGTTATTAATACATTATTTGGATTTTTAAATTCTTCAATGTGTGGTTTCATATCATTGTTTTCATGCATGTCATGATATGGGTTTTCAGGTTCACTTGCAACCATTGTGTGTGTGTGAGACACATGTGTTGATTTACATTGTTTCCATTGGAGTAGTATCATGGGTGCATGTAATACTTGGTTGTGTCTTTGGGCTGTGGTGGCTGGCCATGAGGCCCATGCTTGAGGATTGTCAGGGCCTGTGGGCAGGGGGACATGAGTGGGGACCTGGTGGAGGCTGCCCATGGTGGCTGGGGGGTGGGGGTGGTGGTAGACATGAGTGGGGGCCTGGTGGAGGGTGCCCCGGCACTGCTGGGGGGTGGGGGTGGTGGGGGACATGAGTGGGGGCCTGGTGGAGGCTGCCCATGGTGGCTGGGGGGTGGAGGGGGGTGGTAGACATGGGCGGGAGCCTGGTGGTGGCTGCCCATGGTGGCTGGGGGGTGGGGGTGGTGGGAGACATGGGTGGGGGCCTGGTGGAGGGTGCCCCTGGATGCTGGGGGGTGGGGGTGCAGGGGGACATGAGTGGGGGCCTGGTGGGGGCTGCCCATGGTGGCTGGGGGGTGGGGGTGGTGGGAGACATGGGTGGGGGACTGGTGGATGCTGCCCATGGTGGCTGGGGGGTGGGGGTGGGTGGGAGACATGAGTGGGGGCCTGGTGGGGGCTGCCCATGGTGGCTGGGGGGTGGGGGTGGTGGGAGACATGAATGGGGGCCTGGTGGAGGGTGTCCCTGCACTGCTGGGGGGTGGGGGTGGTGGGAGACATGAGTGGGGGCCTGGTGGAGGCTGCCCATGGTGGCTGGGGGGTGGGGGGGTGGTAGACATGGGTGGGAGCCTGGTGGGGGCTGCCCATGGTGGCTGGGGGGTGGGGGTGGTGGGAGACATGGGTGGGGGCCTGGTGGAGGGTGCCCCTGGATGCTGGGGGGTGGGGGTGCAGGGGGACATGATTGGGGGCCTGGTGGAGGGTGCCCATGGTGGCTGGGGGGTGGGGGTGGGTGGGAGACATGGGTGGGAGCCTGGTGGGGGCTGCCCATGGTGGATGGGGGGAGGGGGAGTGGGAGACAAGGGTGGGAGCCTGGTGGGGGCTGCCCATGGTGGCTGGGGGGAGGGGGTGGTGGGAGACATGGGTGGTGGCCTGGTGGAGGGTGCCCCGCACTGCTGGGGGGGTGGGGGTGGTGGGAGACATGAGTGGGGCCTGGTGGGGGCTGCCTATGGTGGCTGGGGGGTGGGGGTGGTGGGAGACATGAGTGGGGGCCTGGTGGAGGCTGCCCATGGTTGCTGGGGGGTGGGGGGGTGGGAGACATGGGTGGGAGCCTGGTGGCGGCTGCCCATGGTGGCTGGGGGGTGGGGGTGGTGGGAGACATGGGTGGGGGCCTGGCGGAGGGTGCCCCACACTGCTGGGGGGTTGGGGGTGGTGGGAGACATGAGTGGGGGCCTGGTGGATGCTGCCCATGGTGGCTGGGGGGTGGGGGTGGGTGGGAGACATGAGTGGGGGCCTGGTGGGGGCTGCCCATGGTGGCTGGGGGGTGGGGGTGGTGGGAGACATGAGTGGGGGCCTGGTGGAGGCTGCCCATGGTGGCTGGGGGGTGGGGGGTGGTAGACATGGGTGGGAGCCTGGTGGGGGCTGCCCATGGTGGCTGGGGGGTGGGGGAGGTGGGAGACATGGGTGGGGGCCTGGTGGAGGGTGCCCCTGGATGCTGGGGGTGGGGGTGCAGGGGGACATGAGTGGGGGCCTGGTGGAGGGTGCCCCTGGATGCTGGGGGGTGGGGTGCAGGGGGACATGATTGGGGGCCTGGTGGAGGGTGCCCATGGTGGCTGGGGGGTGGGGGTGGGTGGGAGACATGGGTGGGAGCCTGGTGGGGGCTGCCCATGGTGGCTGGGGGTGGGGGGGTGGGAGACATGGGTGGGAGCCTGGTGGGGGCTGCCCATGGTGGCTGGGGGGTGGGGGTGGTGGGAGACATGGGTGGTGGCCTGGTGGAGGGTGCCCCGCACTGCTGGGGGGGGGTGGGGGTGGTGGGAGACATGAGTGGGGGCCTGGTGGGGGCTGCCCATGGTGGCTGGGGGGTGGGGGTGGTGGAAGACATGAGTGGGGGCCTGGTGGAGGCTGCCCATGGTGGCTGGGGGGGGGGTGGTAGACATGGGTGGGAGCCTGGTGGGGGCTGCCCATGGTGGCTGGGGGGTAGGGGTGGTGGGAGACATGGGTTGGGGCCTGGTGGAGGGTGCCCCACACTGCTGGGGGGTTGGGGGTGGTGGGAGACATGAGTGGGGGCCTGGTGGATGCTGCCCATGGTGGCTGGGGGGTGGGGGTGGGTGGGAGACATGAGTGGGGGCCTGCCCATGGTGGCTGGGGGGTGGGGGTGGTGGGAGACATGAGTGGGGGCCTGGTGGAGGGTGCCCCACACTGCTGGGGGGTGGGGGTGGTGGGAGACATGAGTTGGACATGAGTGGGGGCCTGGTGGAGGGTGCCCCACACTGCTGGGGGGTGGGGGTGGTGGGAGACATGAGTTGGACATGAGTGGGGGCCTGGTGGAGGGTGCCCCTGCACTGCTGGGGGGTGGGGGTGATAGGGGCCATGAGTGGGGGCCTGGTGGGGGATGCCCATGGTGGCTGGGGGGTGGGGGTGGTGGGAGACATGGGTGGGGGCCTGGTGGAGGGTGCCCCACACTGCTGGGGGTGGGGGTGGTGGGAGACATGAGTGGGGGCCTGGTGGAGGCTGCCCATGTTGGCTGGGGGGTGGGGGTGGTGGGAGACATGAGTTGGACATGAGTGGGGGCCTGGACGAGGGTGCCCCACACTGCTGGGGGGGTGGGGGTGGTGGGAGACATGAGTGGGGGCCTGGTGGAGGGTGCCCCTGCACTGCTGGGGGGTGGGGGTGGTGGGAGACATGAGTGGGGGCCTGGTGGAGGCTGCCCATGGTGGCTGGAGGGTGGGGGGGTGGTAGACATGGGTGGGAGCCTGGTGGGGGCTGCCCATGGTGGCTGGGGGGTGGGGGTGGTGGGAGACATGGGTGGGGGCCTGGTGGAGGGTGCCCCTGGATGCTGGGGGGTGGGGGTGCAGGGGGACATGAGTGGGGGCCTGGTGGAGGGTGCCCCTGGATGCTGGGGAGTGGGGGTGCAGGGGGACATGAGTGGGGGCCTGGTGGAGGGTGCCCATGGTGGCTGGGGGGTGGGGGTGGGTGGGAGACATGGGTGGGAGCCTGGTGGGGGCTGCCCATGGTGGCTGGGGGGTGGGGGTGGTGGGAGACATGGGTGGGGGCCTGGTGGAGGGTGCCCCTGGATGCTGGGGCGTGGGGGTGCAGGGGGACATGAGTGGGGGCCTGGTGGAGGGTGCCCCTGGATGCTGGGGGGTGGGGGTGCAGGGGGACATGAGTGGGGCCCTGGTGGAGGGTGCCCATGGTGGCTGGGGGGTGGGGGTGTGTGGGAGACATGGGTGGGAGCCTGGAGGGGGCTGCCCATGGTGGCTGGGGGGTGGGAGACATGGGTGGGAGCCTGGTGGGGGCTGCCCATGGTGGCTGGGGGGTGGGGGTGGTGGGAGACATGGGTGGTGGCCTGGTGGAGGGTGCCCCGCACTGCTGCGGGGGTGGGGGTGGTGGGAGACATGAGCGGGGCCCTGGTGGGGGCTGCCCATGGTGGCTGGGGGGTGGGTGTGGTGGGAGACATGAGTGGGGGCCTGGTGGAGGCTGCCCATGGTGGCTGGGGGGTGGGGGGGTGTGAGACATGGGTGGGAGCCTGGTGGGGGCTGCCCATGGTGGCTGGTGGGTGGGGGTGGTGGGAGACATGAATTGGACATGAGTGGGGGCCTGGTGGAGGGTGCCCCTGCACTGCTGGGGGGTGGGGGTGATAGGGGCCATGTGTGGGGGCCTGGTGGAGGGTGCCCCACACTGCTGGGGGGTTGGGGGTGGTGGGAGACATGAGTGGGGGCCTGGTGGATGCTGCCCATGGTGGCTGGGGGGTGGGGGTGGGTGGGAGACATGAGTGGGGGCCTGGTGGGGGCTGCCCATGGTGGCTGGGGGGTGGGGGTGGTGGGAGACATGAGTGGGGGCCTGGTGGAGGCTGCCCATGGTGGCTGGGGGGTGGGGGGGTGGTAGACATGGGTGGGAGCCTGGTGGGGGCTGCCCATGGTGGCTGGGGGGTGGGGGAGGTGGGAGACATGAGTGGGGGCCTGGTGGAGGGTGCCCCTGGATGCTGGGGGGTGGGGGTGCAGGGGGACATGAGTGGGGGCCTGGTGGAGGGTGCCCCTGGATGCTGGGGGGTGGGGTGCAGGGGGACATGATTGGGGGCCTGGTGGAGGGTGCCCATGGTGGCTGGGGGGTGGGGGTGGGTGGGAGACATGGGTGGGAGCCTGGTGGGGGCTGCCCATGGTGGCTGGGGGTGGGGGGGTGCTAGACATGGGTGGGAGCCTGGTGGGGGCTGCCCATGGTGGCTGGGGGGTGGGGGTGGTGGGAGACATGGGTGGTGGCCTGGTGGAGGGTGCCCCGCACTGCTGGGGGGGGTGGGGGTGGTGGGAGACATGAGTGGGGGCCTGGTGGGGGCTGCCCATGGGGGCTGGGGGGTGGGGGTGGGGGTGGTGGAAGACATGAGTGGGGGCCTGGTGGAGGCTGCCCATGGTGGCTGGGGGGCGGGGGGGTGGTAGACATGGGTGGGAGCCTGGTGGGGGCTGCCCATGGTGGCTGGGGGGTAGGGGTGGTGGGAGACATGGGTTGGGGCCTGGTGGAGGGTGCCCCACACTGCTGGGGGGTTGGGGGTGGTGGGAGACATGAGTGGGGGCCTGGTGGATGCTGCCCATGGTGGCTGGGGGGTGGGGGTGGGTGGGAGACATGAGTGGGGGCCTGCCCATGGTGGCTGGGGGGTGGGGGTGGTGGGAGACATGAGTGGGGGCCTGGTGGAGGGTGCCCCACACTGCTGGGGGGTGGGGGTGGTGGGAGACATGAGTTGGACATGAGTGGGGGCCTGGTGGAGGGTGCCCCTGCACTGCTGGGGGGTGGGGGTGATAGGGGCCATGAGTGGGGGCCTGGTGGGGGATGCCCATGGTGGCTGGGGGGTGGGGGTGGTGGGAGACATGGGTGGGGGCCTGGTGGAGGGTGCCCCACACTGCTGGGGGTGGGGGTGGTGGGAGACATGAGTGGGGGCCTGGTGGAGGCTGCCCATGGTGGCTGGGGGGTGGGGGTGGTGGGAGACATGAGTTGGACATGAGTGGGGGCCTGGACGAGGGTGCCCCACACTGCTGGGGGGGTGGGGGTGGTGGGAGACATGAGTGGGGGCCTGGTGGAGGGTGCCCCTGCACTGCTGGGGGGTGGGGGTGGTGGGAGACATGAGTGGGGGCCTGGTGGAGGCTGCCCATGGTGGCTGGAGGGTGGGGGGGTGGTAGACATGGGTGGGAGCCTGGTGGGGGCTGCCCATGGTGGCTGGGGGGTGGGGGTGGTGGGAGACATGGGTGGGGGCCTGGTGGAGGGTGCCCCTGGATGCTGGGGGGTGGGGGTGCAGGGGGACATGAGTGGGGGCCTGGTGGAGGGTGCCCCTGGATGCTGGGGGGTGGGGGTGCAGGGGGACATGAGTGGGGGCCTGGTGGAGGGTGCCCATGGTGGCTGGGGGGTGGGGGTGGGTGGGAGACATGGGTGGGAGCCTGGTGGGGGCTGCCCATGGTGGCTGGGGGGTGGGGGTGGTGGGAGACATGGGTGGGGGCCTGGTGGAGGGTGCCCCTGGATGCTGGGGGGTGGGGGTGCAGGGGACATGAGTGGGGGCCTGGTGGAGGGTGCCCCTGGATGCTGGGGGGTGGGGGTGCAGGGGGACATGAGTGGGGGCCTGGTGGAGGGTGCCCATGGTGGCTGGGGGGTGGGGGTGTGTGGGAGACATGGGTGGGAGCCTGGAGGGGGCTGCCCATGGTGGCTGGGGGGTGGGAGACATGGGTGGGAGCCTGGTGGGGGCTGCCCATGGTGGCTGGGGGGTGGGGGTGGTGGGAGACATGGGTGGTGGCCTGGTGGAGGGTGCCCCGCACTGCTGCGGGGGTGGGGGTGGTGGGAGACATGAGCGGGGCCCTGGTGGAGGCTGCCCATGGTGGCTGGGGGGTGGGTGTGGTGGGAGACATGAGTGGGGGCCTGGTGGAGGCTGCCCATGGTGGCTGGGGGGTGGGGGGGTGTGAGACATGGGTGGGAGCCTGGTGGGGGCTGCCCATGGTGGCTGGTGGGTGGAGGTGGTGGGAGACATGAATTGGACATGAGTGGGGGCCTGGTGGAGGGTGCCCCTGCACTGCTGGGGGGTGGGGGTGATAGGGGCCATGTGGGGGCCTGGTGGGGGATGCCCATGGTGGCTGGGGGGTGGGGGTGGTGGGAGACATGGGTGGGGGCCTGGTGGAGGCTGCCCATGGTGGCTGGGGGGTGGGGGTGGTGGGAGACATGAGTTGGACATGAGTGGGGGCCTGGTGGAGGGTGCCCCTGCACTGCTGGGGGTGGGGGTGCAGGGGGACATGAGTGGGGGCCTGGTGGAGGGTGCCCATGGTGGCTGGGGGGTGGGGGTGGGTGGCAGACATGGGTGGGAGCCTGGTGGGGGCTGCCCATGGTGGCTGGGGGGTGGGGGTGGTTGGAGACATGGGTGATGGCCTGTTGGAGGGTGCCCCACACTGCTGGGGGGGTGGGGGTGGTGGGAGACATGAGTGTGGGCCTGGTGGGGGCTGCCCATGGTGGCTGGGGGGTGGGGGTGGTGGGAGACATGGGTGGGAGCCTGGTGGGGGCTGCCCATGGTGGCTGGGGGGTGGGGGTGGTGGGAGACATGGGTGGGGGCCTGGTGGAGGGTGCCTCACACTGCTGGGGGTGTGGGGGTGGTGGGAGACATGAGTGGGGGCCTGGTGGGGGATGCCCCACACTGCTGGGGGGGTGGGGGTGGTGGGAGACATGAGTGGGGGTCTGGTGGAGGGTGCCCCACACTGCTGGGGGGTGGGGTGGTGGGAGTCATGGGTGGGGGCCTGGTGGAGGGTGCCCCACACTGCTGGGGGGTGGGGGTGGTGGGAGACATGAGTGGGGGCCTGGTGGATGCTGCCCATGGTGGCTGGGGGGTGGGTGGGAGACATGAGTGGGGGCCTGGTGGGGGCTGCCCATGGTGGCTGGGGGGTGGGGGTGGTTGGAGACATGAGTGGCGGCCTGGTGGAGGGGGCCCCGCACTGCTGGGGGGGGTGGGGGTGGTGAGAGACATGAGTGGGGGCCTGGTGGGGGCTGCCCATGGTGGCTGGGGGGTGGGGGTGGTGGGAGACATGAGTGGGGGCCTGGTGGGGGCTGCCCATGGTGCCTGGGGGGTGGGGGTGGTGGGAGACATGAGTGGGGGCCTGGTGGATGCTGCCCATGGTGGCTGGGGGTGGGGGTGGGTGGGAGACATGAGTGGGGGCCTGGTGGGGGCTGCTCATGGTGGCTGGGGGGTGGGGGTGGGTGGGAGACATGAGTGGGGGCCTGGTGGAGGGTGCCCCACACTGCTGGGGGGGTGGGGGGTGGGAGACATGAGTGGGGGCCTGGTGGGGGCTGCCCATGGTGGCTGGGGGGTGGGGGTGGTGGGAGACATGAGTGGGGGCCTGGTGGGGGCTGCCCATGGTGCCTGGGGGGTGGGGGTGGTGGGAGACATGAGTGGGGGCCTGGTGGATGCTGCCCATGGTGGCTGGGGGTGGGGGTGGGTGGGAGACATGAGTGGGGGCCTGGTGGGGGCTGCCCATGGTGGCTGGGGGGTGGGGGTGGTGGGAGACATGAGTGGGGGCCTGGTGGGGGCTGCCCATGGTGCCTGGGGGGTGGGGGTGGTGGGAGACATGAGTGGGGGCCTGGTGGATGCTGCCCATGGTGGCTGGGGGTGGGTGGGAGACATGAGTGGGGGCCTGGTGGGGGCTGCCCATGGTGGCTGGGGGGTGGGGGTGGTGGGAGACATGAGTGGGGGCCTGGTGGGTGCTGCCCATGGTGCCTGGGGGGTGGGGGTGGTGGGAGACATGAGTGGGGGCCTGGTGGATGCTGCCCATGGTGGCTGGGGGTGGGGGTGGGTGGGAGACATGAGTGGGGGCCTGGTGGGGGCTGCTCATGGTGGCTGGGGGGTGGGGGTGGGTGGGAGACATGAGTGGGGGCCTGGTGTAGGGTGCCCCACACTGCTGGGGGCGTGGGGGGTGGGAGACATGAGCAGGTGTGCAGGTTAGTCCCCTGTTTTGTGGGCTGCCTTCAGGGGCCGTGGAGGGTGTACAGGGTAAACCTGTGAGGAACCACCCAGCCTAATCGCGTGTGATTATTCCTGCGCACCCCTGTAATACACGTACCCAGCCAAATCGCGTGTGATAATTCCCGCGCACCCCTGTAATACACGTACCCAGCCAAATTGCGTGTGATAATTCCCGCGCCCCCCTGTAATACACATACCCTGGCTAATCGTGTGTTTAACTTCACGCGTACCCCTGTCATACACGTACCCAGCCAAATTGCGTGTGAAAATTCCCGCGTACCCCTGTAATACACGTACCCTGGCTAATCGCGTGTTTAACTTCACGCGTACCCCTGTCATACACGTACCCTGGCTAATCGCATGTAAAACTTCCCGCGTACCCCTGATATGAACGTTACCCGCTTTGCGTTCCTTGTTTGGCATCCCTATCAACTGGTCCAGGGTTAGCGCAGCCCTTTGCGATGATTTAGCGATTTTGATGGCTTTTCCTTGCGCAAGGGCGTTCTTGGGGGCGTTACTGGCGCTGCTGCAGGGTCGCTGCGATACTCTGCGCCACGGCTGGTTTGGGAGCCTAAAATCCATGAATACGCTGTACGCGGAAATCGGTTTTGGCGCACGCGCCTGGCGCAGACAATCGCACGCGGACACTCTGCGCCAGCCGCTTGCGACACTTTTCTGCGAAATTCTATGAATTACCCTGTCAGTATTTAAATGTGACTTATTTACAAAATACCATTTTATGAGTTGATATCAAATTGGATATTTATATCATGGAGTCATCGAGTGCGTATGAAACACAGCATGTGGTAATTGTTATTTATTTTAATAGTATTTATTTATTTGTATATGGTCAAAGAATCTTTACAAAGAACACCATAAAAATACATGATTATATTTCCAACTTGTTAATCAACATCTTTCAAACTACACAATTGTTAGCCTACAATTCAGCATAATATTTAACATGCGTAATAAAATATATATGGTATATAATGTGTGATGTAAAAGTATAAAATATAATATTACAATATTACTCATAGCGAGACAATGCAAGACTAAAGTATACACATTCTCATACCATGTTAAGAAGCAAAATACATTTCGTCTCATGGCAATAGGCCAATGCTGGTTCTGTCGACTACTCATTACCCACTATACAATATCAACCCGGATGCCTTACACAATAATTAATATAATTCCTCTACCTGCATATCTCCAATAAGACCAACACGGTCACAAGACTGTTGCCTCTTACAATAAATAAATGTTAAAACAATATAGGCAACCTAGTCATTAACAGACCAATGTTCAGCCTGCCTTATCATGTTAACTTCCGCAAGGCCCTTCTCCACATACCCCAGACGCGAAACAGTACAATACAAACTCTTTCAGATTCAGAGTTCATGCAATAATTCCAAAAGTCCTGTTGTTTTATTGATTCGTAATCGTGAACCAACCCGCCCAACAATGTCATGTAGACAGTATCTAACCTTTTACACTGAGTAAGGACATGTCTTGGGATTTCTAGTTCCCCAATTAAATTACATATTCTACATGTCCTGTTCGCTTCAGGGACATTAGATCTTGCTCCCAAGAAAATAATAAGGGCAATTGGTTAGTTCATGATTTCAGATGAAATGCTTGCATTGCCGGGCAAGGACATTGCCTCAAATAACGCTGTGTCTGCAAATAGGAGTGTACAACATTAGATACATTTTTTTAAATGTGTAAGTGTCTCTAAATATGTATAATTGTTCACCCAGTCCCATTACCTCATTTTATTTTTATACAGTTGATTCAGGACCGGTAAAGTGGTCCCTCTGTCGATGTCAGGTCGCCAGCCTATCTGACCATAAATTCTGGTTATCAAGTTACCATATTTTGTTCCATTTTGGTGGAAACGCGGTTCCCCTTTCTTGCATAACTTAGCCAGCAACTGATACTGCGGGTTAGAGTTTACTTCTATATGCAAATGGCCTTAACGTATCATCAACTGGGCCTTCAAAGAAACCATACCCAATTCTAGTCACAAATACTCTATGGGAGAAGAGGGGCTAAACTTTACGCTTCCAAAAGTAACTCTCTACATGATCCAGCCACTTATAATCGTCCATACATAGGGCCTCCTACATAGGGCCTCCAGTCCATAGAGGACCATTGGGCAGAAGCATTGTTTCTATAAAGTTGTGGCCCTATCCAAAGTGTAAGATAGCGCAAAACAACGGTTCAGTAGGAGAGAGGTTATTCAAAAATACAGTGTATTTAATAATGTTACATGGACACACAGTCTAAAAAAAAGGAAACAACCAAGCTACAAGCTAGACCTGGGGAAGGACACCCTGGTCGAGGGTGCCTCACCCTAGGTGGCGTGTGGTGCAACGCCTATCTCAAAGCGATAGAGAAGAGAGCTGTCCCTAGCCTTCTACAGTGGTGGCATATACCTAATCAAACACAGTGTCATACATTCAGAACATGTCCAACTGGCTGATGCAACAAGGGACGGAACTCTGTATTAGATTCTGCCACAGCCAGATCTAAGGGATGGCATCCTGGGAACAGGTTAACTAATTGAATTCGAAACTAAGTGCAAACTTTAATTGTGCCCATGGGTCTTAGTTGATGGAATGCAACAAGTACAGTTGAAATGCCGCTACAAAGAAAAAAGCTAAATAGGCTCTTATAAAAATGCTCACTCCATATATTTGAGTGTGCAATCTGATTAGTCCAAACAGTATCTCTCAATAAATGAGAGATATCAGACAGGTTATGAGAGCCCTCATGACCTCGAGGGTCGACTGATTTCGATGGCATTAGAGAATTTAGCCATCTTCGACAGGACCGTGATTCGAAGAAAAAAGCACATTTTACCTATCCAGCATTACTGTACTGGAGGTGCCAATGCTGGGTACATGCGTCCCGTCCAAGAGGAATCCAGGAGACTGGTGGATTCGCTCGTGTTTGTCACAGTACATTCCAGCAACAGCTGTTATGCGGAGCTGCTGTGTGGGGCGATGCCGGGTGAAGGCTGTTCTCAGGTGATGAAGCCCGATCGCCACATCCAAAGTGTAACCGGCAGTCCTAGCGGAGAATTTTCACACTAGGACAGTCAGGTGATGGGTCTTAATACTCTTTACCTCTTTAATTCTGCTATAAGCCCTATAAGCGCAAACATCAAGCCTCAAATACAGATAGTTATCTACATAGTCAATAGCCCCTAAAAAAGTGGCAAAGCTGACATGCCTTATCCCTTTAGTGGAAATGGTCATTAACTTTGTCTTCCCCAGATTGCTTGTCAAATCGGTTTCCTTAGCGTATTAAGCGTATTGCTTAGTGAGTTAGTTGTACATGCATTACTTTCTACATACCTCATAACACAAATATCTCATGTAATCCCAATTCACAATTAGGTGGTGTGACAAGATTACTATTGTATAGTAGTAGTAGAGGGAGTCAACAATATCTTCTAAGCGCTATATCCAAACCTTCTAACCTATTGGTGCAGCAGTGATCTTGCCTTAAAGGTTCAACAGACATGTAAAAGAGTAATGGCTACCTCTTTTGTGTATTAAGGTAGCAGAGGCTGAGGGTGGGCTGAACTCTGCAAGAAATGTATGAGCTAGTAAAAAAGCCTCCAAACAACGGTACAGTAAATTACAAATAAAAGTTGTACAAAAATAGTTCATTTATTAAAACGCAGGCAAACTATGAAATGTTAAAAATACTATGAAACTCACCCTGTGGAGGGAGACCACAGGTGGTGCACACTAGGTAGTAATAGACTGCATAATATGGATATTAGCTGAAAAAAGGAGAAATGTGGCAATAATGGAGAAAACAGTAACAGTCAAAGGGTCAGATTCATGGAATATTCTGCACAGAAAATAGGGACTTTGTGCGACAAACCGTGCCCTAGATCCCATTTGTCGATTCATGGAATTGAGTGCGCTGTACTTTTTGTTCTTTGCAGGGACTTTGTGCAAGCTCGGCACATCTCTGTGAGCGGCTGAGTGCCTTGCGAAAGACACCACACAGAGCATGGCCATGGCTTTCTTAGAGGGTAGACTCGGTGGGCGGAACTGGGAAAGTGAGGAAGAACAAGGGAAAATGTGGGCATTATGAGGCGCGGCACACAGGTAGTTCATTGCACACCCACAAATGTGTGGAACAAGATGTTTTCATGGATCTGACTGCACACCCTCTCATCAGCAAAATGGCGATGCAAAGCCTGCATTCTATCTACCACCCGAAGGCAGGCGTACAGACACATGCGCATAGGATTCACTGCACAGAGGTGAGATTGCACGTTGGATGTGTATGCAGTGGGGTTCCCGCCAAATGTAGGGGTGCCTATACGCAGTGTAGCAGGGTGAAGAAAGGTTTACGGGGGTTCACACACAGATTTTCCAGAGTTTTACCTGAGTTACGGAAATGTTTATGAATATTGTCGCGGTGCGGTAACAGTGACGGGAGACTCGTGCAGTGTCCTGGAGGTGCAGACCTGGTTGCGGGGGGTTGCATATGTTCACGCCCGAGGAAGATGCAAAGGTAGCCAAAACTTGCGTATAGGGTTCCTCTGCGTGAACAATTCCATGAATAAGTGGAGCGTGCAGGAAAACATCTTGCCCCAGGCTCACGCAGAGTCGTACTCGGCAGTCAGTCTTTGCGAGATCTCTGAGCACTTTTCCATGATTTGGGCTGAAAATGGTTACTTTGTATTATTTCTTTATTGTAGAGTAAGGGGAATCATACACCTCTAAGGCACAGTGTATAAGGGCAGGGTGTCAACACCTAGAAAAACCTATTAAGGGTGCTCTAGTCACTTCAAATCTACCTTAGACTCATTTTGGGGTCTACACAGCATTAATATGGCCTTCTAATGGGATAGGTGGCGATCTGATGCAGCAAGTTAGCTCAATTGGATTTGAGTACCATAGCGTGGTTCAGATGAATGCGGACAGCTTGAGAGTTCAAAGTAATTTGAACGTAGACAGACAATGGGTCACGTCAGTGCAGCAGGATGGCTTGATGTGCATTTCTAGTAGTTCAATATAGTGAGTCAGCTCGACTGCGTCAGGATAAGAGTTAAAAATAATTGACCCTCTGTCTGGGCTGGCTATCTGGGCGGCTTGACAAACCAATGCAATCTTGGTGCACAGGTCGTGGAAAGCTTCAGCATCTTGAAATTATTACGTGTGGATACGAGTGCGCAGGTAGGGTTGGACAGCGCGGGGGGGGCGGGTCCATGACAGCCCTTATAAAAACAAATATCGCTGTAGAACAGGGATGTGCTATGGGCCTCCTGCTGTTCAACCTGTACCTTTCGAAGTGCCTAAAATGGTTCCTGAGCTGCTCGCAGGAGCAGGAGCAACACATATCACCAGCCTAATCTATGTGGATGATTTAGTAATATTCAGACATACTTATTCGGGACTCAATGGGTGAAAAGCAGATTTGTTGCAATACTCAGTGGAAAGCAATCTAAAAATAAATAGAGATAATACTAGGATTATGTATTTTGGAAATAAGATCTCTAATAGAACCTGTTTTTTCTCACTGGAAGGCCCTCTCGATTATGCTGATAACTATAAGTATCTGGGCATCAATATTGATTCAGAATGTCTACATGCGGAATGTATAATGAATAAGAAATGGAATGCATCACTGTTAACTCAGGCCATATCAAAGTTTAGCACTCAGACAGGGGGCTTTAGTCCAGATGGAATCCTCCACTTGTCTGGACAGTGCTTCAGACCTGCGATTATGTATGGTCTTGAAGCGCTAACTATGCGTGCAGATACCTTAGGGTTGGGTGGACTATATAAATAAAGAAACAAACAAACTTTGCAGGACTGGAACTGGCTAAGTGTTCTCGAGGGCAGACTGTGGAGAAAAACCCTGGGCCTGCCTGTCTGTGTCCCAAATGCCCTCTTGAGGTTAGAACTCAGGCTGATCTCAATAAAAAGCAATGTGATGATAAAGCAAGGGATTGTATGCATTAGGTCTATCCCTAATCCAAAATGCCTTCTGCATTCATTGCTTGGTGATGCTATGAAGAAAGATAGTGGTGAAGGATATGTTACTATCATGGAAGATTTCTTTTATACAATTGGTTGACGTCCTTATTAGAACAGGGATATTTGCACATTGAAACAACGTTCTTTTTTTAAGAAGGCCGAGATATGGGATTGGCTTCAAATCTTTGAACACTTGACACAGCTGAAGAGCTACCCACCTATACTAATAGATAGATTGTACTATTTTAAGATCACACAAGAATACATGCTCGTCTGTCCTTCTCCAGGCATGCGTAGATTTCTGCTGTTGACCCATACTCATTCGACTGCCAGTTATGTCGGTGTTAGGATCTGAATTAAAACAACCTAAAGACTAGAGATTCTTCCGTATCTGCAAGATTCAAAATACACCTGAAACAGGGAAACACATTCTGACAGAATGTAAAGAGCTTGCACCAGTTTATATGAGCAATCTAGGAAAATGTGTTTATACGCTAGAAACCATACGCAGTGATGAGGAGTGAGCCCTTCTGAAGGTATTGCTTAAACACCAATAACAAGGCAGCACAGATTCCACTTTATAGAGTTCAGAAGAGGTAGCCAAACGCCTAAACAGTGAATGTGAAACGCCAAATTAAATGTGGAATAAATTTAATTGTATCTTATGAAACTTTATATCATGACTTTTAGTATATTTTATGATATTTTATATTTGGTTTTATAGGGAATTACGAAATACGAAAATCAATTGTATTGTATGATTATTATTAATTGTATATTTTCTTGTGTCATGACTTTTTATTATCATTTTAATTGTATGTGAAAAGTATATACATAAACTAAGTCACATTAAATTAAATTAAATTAGGTATGTTTTTTGTCATGTATAATTTCGTTTGTAAAATCTACAAAACAAAAAATACACCCTTCAGAAATGCCCAGCCAGATCTGGTTTCTATATGAGTGCTCTACACTGACAGTTTACTCGGACACTCTGTCACCAATGATCAGGCTAACTTGGCTGATTCTGCACACCAATCAAACCCTTTACTTAATGAAAGTTTGTCAGTGCAGTCACACACTCTTCATCTAATGCTTGTTATGAAGTACAGGTAGAACACCTTTCACCTAAGGTCAAGCCGATACAATTCACCTAAAGCCTGGAATGTGCAGTGTTTACCCTTCACCACCACCTCACATAATACCATGTTCTCAATACATTAACATGCCATTTACTTGATATTATATATACTGTACAGTGAACACCTAGGTGCAGTGCCTTGTACTGCAAACATGACTACTTGCACTGACTGTGCACTGCAAAAATACACTTTGCAAAGTTTCATGAATCAGGGTTTGTGTCGGCAGTGCAAACTCACTTTGAACCTTGCAAATAATGCCATGAATCAGGCCTTCAGAGCTTATAATATATGGGGTCAAGGAATTTATGTGCAAACCGGTTGCAAATCCTAGCTAGTTCTGGGCAAATCATTTTTTTACACTCTGCTATGATTGCCAAGATTGGGAAGCCAAGCATTGGTACTGTGTTGAGATAGGGCGAGGAGGAAAGCTACCAGGTTTGGGTTTTGTAAAGTGGGGACAAGGGCTGGGGTTATGGGTTTTGTGTTTTGGCAGGGAGAGAAGACAGAATGCCAGTTATTGGTTTTGTGTTATGAAGGTAAGGTGGAAGGGCGCCAGGTATGCATTTTGCGTTGTGGGGGCAGGGTGCCAGGAATGGATTTGCGTGGTGGGTTAGAGGCACAGGGCAGCATTTATGGGGGTTATGAAGCCAGGGGCCAGGTATCAGCCTTTTGACTGCTCTGCAGAGACAAGGTAGATCTCTAGGACAGGACATAACCATGTATTCTCTGGCTTCCTATGATGAATCTATCCTCGTGTAGTCCTGAGCACGGCAGTGAAGTCCCTGTCTATTTCAAATCCAAGATGGAGTTACGCTCTACTCCGGGTGCCGCTCTAGTGAATCACGCAACTGAGCTAGCCAGGGTGGCCACTCCCCCTTCCCGTAAAGCATATCCGGAAGAAGGATCCAAGGCTCCTTGCCTTGGATCAGTTGTGCAACGCTACGTGAGTTTGTTTAGCTTCTGTTAAGAATACCCTTGGGGAACTTGTCTCTCTCTACCCTCTTTCTACCTTGATCTAATCTCCTCTCCTTCTTCACACAGACATTCAGTGAATCAGCCCTAGTTCCACTCATCCAGTTCAAGACCGGGACGTTTTCCTTTCCCTACACAGTGCTCGGTCCTGCTACTCCGCGGTGTGTATTACTTCAGTAGCTCCACCCCTGTCGGGTTTACCAACGGGCGAATTCCCTCTTCTGGGAAAGATAACAACACTCTCTTTCTTCTTGCCTTTGATTAGGAATGGCTTCAGCGAATATCCACAACATTCTGATCTCCGTGATCAGAAAAGCCTTAGTGCTTCTGATCAAGTAACACCTCTTTTCCTTTCTGCCGGTAGGAATTCTGATTGATCGATCCTCAATCCATTTAGCACTACGAATTACCAACTCTCCTCTCATATCTTATTTTCTTTCCCTCCAGCTACTCAGAACATTCCCTCTCAACTTCTGGTCACAGAATCCATTACCTTTCAGTTACTAGACTCCAGGGGTAAGAAAGATTAAGAGGGATTGGGGACGTAGCTTAGGGTAACACTTAGCACATGGTATTAATGTCCCTTCCTTTCCTTATAGTTTAATCTCTGAAGATTCCCGATACAGATACCAGTCAAAGCCGTGTTTGGACCTCAAGTCTTCGGTCCTCTTCATTTGAAGACTGCGCATTGGATACTTCGTACCCCAGCAGCTCTTCACAGGGTTTTTTTCCCTTCGGGGTTTCCCTGGGGTCCTCTCTGCGCCCGAGCCTTGAGCTGGGTCCCAGAGGGGATTTCAAGTAGACTTCTCTATTCTACATCACCACGAAGCAGTAGTCTTCGGCAGAGGCCGAAATTGGTACAGGTAGGTGATCTTCCATTACCTGCATACTGCTCTGGTTGAAAGATATTGAATCCTAGCATAACACTACCCCACCTACACTATAGCAAGATTTGGGGCCTGATTCATGGAATTATATGCGTGGAAAATCAAGACTTTGCGTGCCAAACGGCATACAAAATCACGATGGAGTAATTTTTTTTCATACTTTGAGGAGACTTCATGCAGGCTTGGCACGTTACTGCAAGAGGCTGAGTGCCCTGTGCGAGACACCACGCAGAGTGTGGAAGTGGCTTGCTCAGAGAGCAGAGTAGGGGGCAGAACAGGGAAAATGAGGAAGAACAAGGCAAAAAGTGGGCGTTACAAGGGGGGGCCTGCAGGCAGTCCCTTGGACGCCCACAACTTATACCAGAGTTTACGAAGTATCATATGCATGTTGTCGGGGTGCGGGTAACAGTTAAGGGGGACCCCGTGCAGGCTCCCCGAGATGCAGGCTTGCTTGCGGGGGACCCCATGCACTGTTTGAAAGAAGCATCTATTTGCACCCGTAGGAGCAAGCAAATGTGGCTGCTCTGGCTGTTTTTGCTTAGCATGGGGGCGTGTCGAGGGCGTTCAGCCACGACTTGCATATATGGTTACTTTGCGCTAACAATTCCATGAATGCAGTGTCATATGAATGTTGTCAGGTGGCAGCAACAGTTCTGCAAAGGTAGCTGTTCTGACAGTTGATGCTTTGCATGGGGGCGTGTCGGGGGTGCTCCGAGCAGGATTTGCGAATACGGGTACTTTGTGCAGTAAAATCCATGAATACGCGGTGCGCACATTTTTTATTCTGCGCCCAGGTTTGCGCAGTGTCATTCTCGGTGTGCAGCAATTTAGGGAGAAATGCACACGTTTCCTTGAATCAGCCCCTTTGTGAATAGCATTAAACTCTGAACATAAAAACAGAAAATGTTGAACACTGACAGTGGTTAACTTGCAATGTGGGCTTAGAGAGGAATAAATGGAGTTCCATTTCGTAATGTGCTTGCCAATAGTTAGGCAAAACTTCACGATGAGAAGTCTAATATAAAAGCTAGTCAGCAGATCGAAATATGGCTTCACTCCAATAACATTTGTTGAAAGAAAAAAGGTATGGATAATAATCTATTTGCTTTAATTACATCACTGATACCCCTTTATAAATTGCCAATTCGGGAGATCGATGTAACTTTATCCAGTACAAAACAGGTTCCAAATGTACTAACGATTCAGTAGATGGCCAACCCAGCCAGAAAAAAAAAAAAAAACATTTGAAGTCATTTTTGTGAATCCAAACAGATGTTCTAAGAACCCATTTCCAATGGGACCATGAATTCCATTTCAAATAGCCCCACATTTCGGCACCACAAATGCAAGTTCTTCTAGCTTTTGCTTCATATACTTTCTATACTTTCAGTGGTGGCTTGACAGCCCTCCCATGCTTTTCTTGTGCACATTTTAAAGCTGTACATGATTTCTAAAATTCTAAAAATGAAGGGCCTGATTCATGGAACAGCATGCATTTATCCCACAATGCCTGCGTGCCAAGAACGACCTTGCACGAGCCAACACACTGAACTTACACTGAGTGCTGTGCGTATTCATGGAATCCCTCACAGAAAGGAACCGTATTTGCAACTTATCGCCGGCACGCCCCTGACACGCCCACACACAAACCCAAATCCGCCAGAAACAACTACATGTGTGTGCTCCACAGGTGCGCATGCATTCACCCTGTAACCAGTGCATGTGGTCCCCGGCAACTGTTACTGGCACCCCCACAACATGCATAAGAGTTAACGTAACTCAGTTATCACTTAGGAAAATGTGTGTGCGAACCCTTATAAACCGTTCCTGCACCCTGCTATGCTGCGTATGTGCACCTCTAACTTTGATGGGACCCTGTCTGCGTGCACGTGCCCCTTAATTCGAAATGCAAACTCACCTCCAAAGTTGCAAATCCTCGGTGCATGTCTGTATGCCTGCTTCTGGGTGGCAAAGAGATGGAGGGCTTTGCATGGGCATTTTGCAGGCGAGAGGTTGCAGTGCATACTTTTGCCGTGCCATGGGTGTCTGTGTGCCGTCCCCGTAACACCCACTTTTTTGGCATATTGTTCCAAACTTTCCATGTTCCGCCCACAAATCCGCCCTCTTCATAGGCCTCACTCATGCCCTGCATGGGCTCTCGCGCAAGGCACTCGGCCGCTCACAGAGACGCACAGAGCATGCTGGTAATTCACGCAAGTGAATGAACCGGCAGATGTACAGACAGGATTCAACGCATATTTTATCATGCAAAACTGTTTTTTTACATGCAAATAATTCCATGAATTAGGCCCTATGTAATATCATAGAAGGACACTTCCTCGATGTTAAGATCATTCATCACATAATGTAAAGCTTTTACTTTCTTCTTGATTCCAAAACACACCATCATGTTTGTCTTGGAAGTACTTATCTCTGCACACAATAACAGTTGGCAGGATTATCTCTTCTGCTCTTCTTGTATATCGGAGCAATCTCCATGTTCTGACACAAACACAGGTCTCTGTTGAGGCAGAAAACAGTATTATATTGTTTTGTTAAATCACCAAAATCACCTCTTCGTTTTTAAACATGTCCCCAGGAATCCCAATCCCAACTGGGCTGGGTGCTTTTTCAGATTTGTATGAGTGCATGTACATTTTCGATTGAAAATATCAAACATTCTGAACATACCAGTGCTTTAATTGGGAGGACATCTGTTGGCTGTTTGGTGAACTGCAGTCTACAGAACTATTTCAACTGTGTCACTTGGCTCTATGATTTTAGTTGGGAGGACATCTGTTGGTTATTTGGTGGACTGCAGCCATCAGTATCCATGTAATACGCGTGTGCAATGGCATCTATTTTACACAGTCAGTTGGCAGACAAAAAAACGGCTAGTAGGCATAAGGGGCAATTCTAAAATAGAGCAGATGATTAATACTGCTGTTATCGAATGTTATGAATTGTGAGCCTAGCTATTTTATTATGAGAGCACTTTAAAATCCAGCATAAAAGTGACAAACGCCATTGGTATACAAGAAGCCGGGACTCAACACACGTTCTTTAAAGCCCAAGGCAGCAAATACATACCCATCTTAAACAGCTGGTCTTTAAACAATGACCATTAATGTTACTGGGATTTCTGCAGCATGCACTTGTCATTCCTGTTGAAGCAGCTGACTGAATCCAGGGTCTCACTCTTTATGAATCTTTATGTAGCTTAACATTTAATACTGTGTTAGGCCACATACCTACCTACAATGGGGGGATACAATACAGTTGAAAGTTGCACATCAAGGCACAACGCAGCCTTCATGTAGCTACGCTCTAAAATGTCCATTGGCTTTAGCATAACCTCAAAATGTAATGTGCAGTTACCAATTCGTATCTCTGATATTGGTAGCAATAACATGATTATCAAGGGAATACTATATTATTTGCATCAATTGACTGCTAAACCCCAGCCACCAAACTTGCAATATTTTCCAGCACCTGCGAATGGGCAACTCGTAGTCTGCCGGTCCGGGAACTACGGTACCGGCAAGCTTACTGGTACCGTAGTTCCGGAACAGGCAAACTTATAATGAGGCCCAATGCCATATAGCAGCCGTCACGGGAACTTCAAATCTCCTACAAAGCTACACAATAACACATCATGGATGCAAACAACATTTTGCCATATAAAGAAATTAAATATTACTTCATATTTTTGTTTTACAATCTAATATTTCCCTCTCTCAAGGTTGCAACATAAAACTGTAATATAAGTTTCATCCTAAGAATCTCATGTTCAATACATCTTGTTAACATTCTTCTTCTTCTTTTTCTTCTTGGGATGGCTCTTCAAGGGTCAGAGCTGGAGAGCTCCACCTGGAGAGATGATGTTTGACGTTAGTCACCCTTGCCAGCCTTGCACCTCTACTAAAGCTCTTCCCACTTACCCGTATCCCTAATAAATTGAAGGAGGAACCTGTACTTCTTATCCTCTGACCGGTTTTGTGGTGTAGCAAGTCAGATATACTCTTCACTGACACCCCGATGCTACTCATCCTGGCTATTAGCAATTCCCTCTGCAGTCTGAACTTTTTGTAATCAATCATATAGTGATTCAACATTTCAGTGCTTCTGAATGCCTCACAATTTGCAGATGTGACTCTACCCATCTTAAACTTCCAGCCTTTTAAACCTGCATGGCCCACTCTTTTAATGGAATCCCTCACACAATTTAGAATAATTTCCTCACTGCGTGCCAACTCTGCATTTCTCCCACATCTTTTACACAGTAAAAGTGCCTCCCCTTCTTGCTCGTATGCCATCTGCTTTGCCATTCGCCCATAACTCCACTTTTCACCACCACCTGAGCCTCAGACACACTTAAGAGGATCTATATATGCACTACCTATATCCACTGCCTCCCTAGTCGTGGCCACATACGCAGCCCTGATCCATGCCAACTCAATCCCCATCGCTGTCATGTATCACCCAGGTTTACAGTGGTCCTCTTGGCATATATGGAGAAACCGCCCTTCCAGGAATGTTCATTCCATGCACACAGCTTATGTTGCTTCATCCAATATGGTGGCCAGAACGTGCCATGTTTTTCTGTTCGCTGGTTTGCCTATCATTGTCATGCGCTGGTGCCGTACAGTTTGTGCACCGTCTCCTTAAAAGTAAGCGCGGACTGAGCAACCTTGCATCTCAAAGCTAAGATAATTGGCATCATAGCTACGCACTTTTCCTTCCTGTGCTCTCTCTGTGTTCCTCGCTGTTTCCTCCAATTTTCTCAATTTTTTTTTGGTAGTCTTGATTATTCCTCTGCCTGCTGGCCTTGCTGTCATTCATTAGCTTACATTTTTCACTGATTTTCCTGGAATTTAGCTTTCAACAAACGTGCACTCATTCTGCCTCCCCCATTATTAGTTGGACATTCGTTTTGCTGATATTCTGCTACCTTCTGCTTCCCACCTCTTACCCCAAATGGCTGCTTATTATGGCTACGGATTACCTTCTTTGCAAGACCAAGAAAACAAACTCTGCATTCATAATCTATCTCAGGTTTTTATCCCTTTTTTTTTGTTTTCTCCGGGGGACACGCAGCTGTTACAGCCAGTGGCGGGTGGTGTGGCTGCCAGAGAGGATCACCCTTACCTGCTGGATTCCCGTCTGCGGCACACCCATAGAATCAGATCATCTTCTACGTCTTCACACAAACTTAAGCCATACTTCTGACAATCCCCCCACTGTTCATTTCTCCATCTGCTGTGTATTATACAACATTTCTATCACGATTCCATTCCATTTTAGCTTGTAACGTACTCAGCGAGTCCACAAATACCACTACTTTATCCATACATTTCTCTATCGTTCTAACCAACTGAAACTTCAAGGCATGCTTTCCAAACACTATAAGTATTATTATGAGTTTAAAAAAATAAAATAGGAAAAAATCCTTCTACCTGTAAAGTGAGAATAGAATAGAACATTTCATCTCATCAAACACAAACAACACAGTGAGAACTAGTAACCATCCCGGGAGGTTCACCTCCGCTCAGAGCCACTGACAAGGCATCATTGATATACACATTAGCTGAAAGCATGATTTTAGCTCCATCCAGAAAAATGTAATTGGGGGTAATTCATAGAATAAATGTGTGCCGAAATTTGTGGCGCAAGCTGGTGCAAGCGTGAAAAAACTAGCGCATGCATGCGAATCGCACGCGTGCGATTCATGGAAGGCCCTACGCGTGTTTTTCCTGGGATGTTTGCCAAATCTGCGCTTACCTTAGACGTCACTGCGACTTTTCAAATGCGTGCGCGACAGGAAAGGGGAAGCGCACAACTTCTCGCGCACACACCTAAAAAGAAGGCGGAACACAGGGAATGGGGAACAACGCATGAAAATGTTGGCGTAACGTGGGAAGTACCGCTGGGAAACACACGCAAAGCCCACACGCTAGCGAACAACACGTATTCATGGAATCGAATAGGGAAAACCCGCACACGTCAAAACACAGCACAAATACATCCGCCACACGAAAGCAGGGGGAGCACCCCCACGCAGCATAAAAGTGCACGCAAACAACAAACAAGCAAATACAACTACAATGAATGTCCCATTCCAAGCAGCAGTGATTGTGGGACACCGCAGGAGGAGGAGAATAGCCAGGCCCCACATTTCTTTGCCCAGGGCCAGCCTTTTTGGGATGCCTGATGACCAGGTCCATGGCAGGTGTTGGTTTCCACCGCATATCATCCTAGAGCTGGTCACTGAGTGGGAGGATGAACTCACATCACCCACCCTGTGCTCCCAAGCATTGAGCCCCTTGGAGAAGGTGCTCAATGTACTGCATTATTGGGCCACTGCATCATTTAAGCTGAGAACTGCCCAAGTGGGGGGTGTCTCACAGCACATGCAGTCACGTTGCCTACACCAGGTGTTGGCAATCATCACTGTCTGCCCCTCAGTCCGCAGGCACATATACATGCGCAGAACACCCGCAGAAAGGCAGGCCATGGCTTAGGACTTCTACAGGGTGGCACACTTCCCCAAAGTGCTTGGTGCCATAGATTGCACCCATGTGGCCCTACGTCCACCTAAGGCCACGGAAAACATCTACCGCAACTGCAAGCACTGGCATTCCATCAACGTGCAGGTTGTATGCAATGCCAAGGGAATCATCACCTCTGTCTATGCAAACTATCCAGGGTCCACCCATGACAGTTTCATATACAGAATGTCTGCCCTGAGCCGGGCCCTGGAAGCTGGGAAGCATGGCGACACATGGCCCATAGGTGAGTACAAATGCCTGTACACTTGCATGCATGTCACACACAGACAAATACACAAGCCTAACTAATGACAACCATTATCACCTTACCTGGGGACAGTGCCTATCTTCTGAGCACCTACATGATGACGCCAATACGGAACCCCACCACACCACCCCAGATAAGATACAATGCAGCCCATATTGCAACCAAGGCCATAGTGGAGCACACATTCGGAGTTCTCAAGTCACGCTTCCGCTCCCTTGACCGCTTTGGCGGACAGCTACTATTTGCAGCCCCAGTAGTGTGCAGGATCATTGTGGCAGCATGTGTCCTGCACAACGTTGCAACACGGCGGGGCATACCGGTGGACATAGTGGTGCCCCCACACCCCCAACCATACGCACGGCCGCTGTGGCGAGGCAACACGTACCCAGCTTGTGGCCACATTTTTCACCTAAACTCCCACTCCTGCGAAGTGCACACCGGCCTGGCACATACCAGGTGACAATCAATGATGAGAAAGGGACAGTTAACTGTCACAACCTTACCACCCTCAGAATGTGTCCAAAGAAGTGCCACATTGTGTGCATCCCTAGCTACTTTAACACAACCAATCCCATGTGACCAAAAGGAACACATGCAAGGTGTATATCACCCCCCTGCAAAACAGGGCATAAAAGTACTGGTATGCCACCCAAACCCTCCAAACACTTATGACCCCCGTCTGCCACAACATACCATGGTATGCAATGGAAAAACATCAAACCATATGCACAACACATGACACAATAGTCATGAAGTGCCAAGTGACAAATGTAAATAGGCACCAAACAATTACACCGACATGGCATCTGAAGAAATGACTGACGAAAACCTCACACCCTGAAAACAGTGGCACAAATGCATGCCACCAGTGGTGCAAGAGTGAAAATGAACTATGAAATCACAGTACATAGTACAAGTGCTTGGAACAATAAGGGAGAGTCTAGGGAGGGAATGTGGGAAAACAAAACTAGCATCATCATTCTATGCCTGACAGCAATAGTTGCAGTGCAAGAGTCACATAAGGAGGGGGTGAAGGAAGAGGAGGGAAGAGGTGAGGAGAGTAACAAAACAAGTGACAAACTATGGAAGAATCAAGATGGTGCTGGGGAGGGGGATGGGGAGAAGAAACACAGAAGGGAAAGTGGGAACAGACGACCTGTAATCACTGGTGGAGGCACTGATGATAAAAGTAAGTGCCAAAATAAAACTCAAAAAGGTGAAGGTGGGGGATGGATGACAGAGGCAGAAGCGGGAAGTGTCTGCAAAGAACAAGTAGCTACGTATCACCATGCCTGATGGCAATTGGGGTAGTGCCGGAAAAATACAGACAAAGGACAAGGAGTAGGGGAAAGGGTGGTGAAGAGGGAGAGGGAGGAGAGAAGGGAGGAGGGGGCCAAGGTGTAAAGGCAGGAAGGAGGAGAGGGGGAAAGAAAGCACACACCGGGGGCAGAGGGAAAGATGATGGTGCAGAAGGGGAGGGGGTGTGATGGTGAAGGGGGAGACAGAGGAAGACTGGCAGGGGGCAGGTAGAGATTGGCGGGGCAAGTGAGACGGGGGAGACTGGCAGGGGGCAGGTAGGGACAGGCAGGAGCAGGGGAGACAGGGGGACAATCAAGGGACCCAGAAGGGTGGTGGACAGGGGTGGAAAGGGGTAGACAGGGACTCCATTGTCGGACTTTGGTAGTGGTGGCAGGCCACAGCCTCCTGGTTGGGCAGATTGTCACAAGGGCTAAGTGCAGCCAATGGGAGGGGGGGGCAGGTCCAGGCCACAAACATGACAGTCAAGTGAAAAGCAATGCAGCCATATTTCCAATGGCACAACAAAACACCAGGCAGGGCTGCAAGATGGCCAAAGCAGGGGATGCAAGGAAATGGGGGTGGTTGAAACGTGCTGTGACATGGAGAACTCAGCGTGCAGCGTTCATGTGGCATATCAAAATCACTGTAGGCCAAGTGTCCCAATGCAACATTGTCAGCACACAGACCCCTCCCACCATCAGTGTGTGTTACACAGCCAAAGGCTGTATGGTACCACCTACATGCATGAATATAGACAGTCAATTCATTAAAAAATCATAAGCAACATGATGAAATGCGCAGTCAACAGAATACTCACCAAAATGAAGTGCAGACATGCATCAGAGAAGCCATCCGAAATACCCACTAGGGGTGTACACACAAGTAGGACTGCAGGCTGGCCACAGATATGACGGCAGCCCAATGCCCCTGTGTGAGACGCTGTCACACCTAGCCACCCTTTGCGAGCCCATGGAAAGGGGAAGCAAGAGTAGCATATGTGTCAGGACCCCAAGCAAAACACATACACGAGACAAGCCTGAATGGGCCCTGCTGGAATACACAGTGGATGCCTGCAAATGCCACAAAGTACCAAGCTGTCACATGAATGTACAATAGACACAAAAAAGACAAAAATGTACTTGCAGACCGAAAAAAAGAAAAAAAAATCAAAAATGGCCACATATGACCCAGGCGGTAGGGTGAGGGCACCCAGGAGGGGGGAGGTACAGGGTGCACCTCAACACCCACATGTGTAGATGTTGAGATTAACAAAAAAATCTCACTGGGCTCAGCGCCTGCACGGCCCGACCTATGTTGTCGTCCTCACCCTCTGGATGGAAATCAGAAGGTGGATGCGGCACAGTTGCCTCACCACGCCTATCCGCGCCTTGCCCCTCAGCAGAAGCAAGCATGCGGATCTGGTGAGCCAGGTCCTGCATGGCAATGACACATAGGTCTGCATGCATTACCTCATGTGTCACACATGCTTCCTCGCAACTCAAAGCTCAACATGCATCCAGTGGCATTGCAATCCAAGGGTATCCCGAAAGCAGAAAAGGATGTGTGCAAAATGTGAAGCCAACACATGTTTTGCATGTTGCCCAGCACCTGCATCACACACAGCCTCTAGCAGGCACATAACCAAGGCAGAAATGAGAGATGGCAACAAAGAGACGCCACGTAGCATAAGCATGTGGGAACACACAAATAGCCACAGCTGGCAATCACACCAAACACACCATGACACATGTAACATGCATGTTCACATGCAGCACTCAACAACCCTTGCCTCCCGGCCTTGCCCTACTACCGAAAGAAACAACAAACTTCGCGCTAGACTCTCTAAACTATATGAGCCGCCCCGAAGACTCCTCTCTGATTCCAAAGACGAAACTAAGACATGCATGCCTCCATCATAGCCAATACTATCTCATCACATGGACTCTCACAAAAAGTCAACCTACCCACTCACCTGAAGGGAAGAACCCTAGACTGGGTTGCTGATGCTAACTGCTCCGCGGTCATCTCCTCTACCACACCACTACCTTGGACCGACCACTCCCAGGTCTCATTTAACTTACTGACCTCCAGACCACCTACTACAACTGGGCCACTGGCATCACCCTGCCTAACAAGGAATAGGAAAAATATAACAGTAGAAAGAATCATCCCAGCCATCCTTCCAACGCTAAACGCATTGCCTGACAATCTAGATCCCAACACACTTGTTCACGAATATAACAAAATTATGTTAAATACCATGGACAAAATTGCCCCACTTAAACTTCGCACCAGCAAGCCAAGAACCCATTTAAATAAATGGTACACACCTGAACTCAAAGCCCTCCGCCTAAAAAAGAGAAAATGTGAATCTGCTTGGAAACTGTGCCCTTCCAGTGAAAAGAAAGTCACTCTAGATACGATTTCGCGTCAATACAAAGCTGAAATCTGTCTAGCTAAACGGAACTCCTATAACAACTGCATTGCCAATTCCAACTCAAGCATGAAGGAGCTCTTCTCCATTTTGAAGGAACTTGAGTCACCCATTGCCACACCCGACACCTGCACCAAGGACCAGACCTGGTGCGCAGACATCCAACAGGCTTTAGCAGATAAAATAAACACCCTGCAAAATAAAATTCAACTAAAAAAAGACTCCTTAAACCTCACCAACCCTCCCAAACCTCCGCCTAATGTTTTACCTAGCACACACACTAATTCATTCTCCTTCTCTAAAACTACCACCCTGGAGGTCGAGAAAATAATACTTTCTCTCAAACCCTCAAACTGCAAAGGAGACATTTGCCCTGCACACATAATCAAGGACGCAGCCAGAGACCTATCGCCCTTCATTTCCAAACTTATAAATGCATCTTTTTCCTGAGGTAGCATCCCCTCCAACTTAAAACAATCCTGGGTGCTCCCCCTCCTTAAAAAATAGACGCTTGATCCCCTCATCCCCACTAACTACCGTCCCATCACCACGGTACCCTTTCTACTGAAAATCTTGGACAAAGTGGCCTATGTCCAGATCCAAACATTCCTAGAACTACACAAATTACTAGGCTCCAGACAATCAGGCTTCCGTCCACTACACAGTACGGAAACAGCCCTCATTGACTTGAAGACCCAAATCGATGATCTGAAGGATAAGGGAAAAACAGCACTCCTCCTCCTACTTGACCTCTCCGCGGCATTCGAACTTGTCGACCACAAGGTCCTCTGCAGACACCTGGACTCAGCTACTCATTTCTCCCCAGAAGCCATCAGATGGATTGAATCCTTTCTGAGCGAGAGAACAATGAGAGTCTTCTCCCCATCAGCAGCAGCAGACCCCTCTCCTATTACTTGCGGAGTCCCGCAGGGTTCATGCGTCTCCCCCACACTATACAACATCTTCACCAAACCTCTGTTCGACGATCTTGATCATCTGGGTGTCACCTACACCAACCACACAGATGACACTCAGATTCTCCTCCCACTTTCAGGGGATCACAGTAAGGACAGAGAGTTGGTGAACAGGGTGTATCTCATCATTCAGGCATAGATGGCATCTCATGGCCTATGCCTGAATGATGACAAGACAGAGCTCATCATCCTGGGTACCCCCACTAATATCAACAAATTAGGCCTCGAATATGCCAAATTCAACATAGACGGCAACATTATCAAAGTATCCAGGGAGGTAAAAACTCTTGGCTTTTACCTGGATGCCACTATGTCATTCACTACACAGGTCAACTCACTAGCATCTACCACTGCGTACACCTGCAAATTAATAAGAGCAGGCAGACCATTCCTGTCTAATGATAGCTGCATGTTCCTGGCAAGAGCACTCAGACTCTCCAGGCTCGATTATTGAAATGCCCTATATAGCGGTGCTAACAAAGCCATTACCCACAGGTTACAAATCCTACAAAATAATGCCTTGAGAGATGCCCTCGGCATTAATAAAAGAGAACATATCTCCACTAAAAATCAAACTAAAGTTGGCCTCCCTAACCCATAAAGCCCTCAACAATGCTGCCTCCAGCTATTTGATGGACAAAGTAAAGAGAAAGTCACCCATTAGACAAACACGAACTATCAATTTCAACTGTCTGATAATTCCCAAATTCAAACTCTCCACCATTGGAGGTAACAGCTTCCCTGTGAAAGCCGCCAACTCCTTTGTATAGATATTATATTTTTATGTGTTAAGTTTTGTATATTTCTCATTCCTGTAATCCTTAATTGCATATGTCTATAATTTTATCTTAATTGTATATTTCTGTATATTTCTGTAACATTGTAAGCCTCGCATCTCCTTTCTGCCTGCGCCCTGCTGCCCCTTGGTATGGTGCGCCATATAAATAAATAAACAAACAAACAAACAAACAAACAAACAAACTATGCAGAGTATGTGTGTCACAGGAGGCACCTACGCTACTGCGTTTGGATACAGTGAAAGGAGGGACATGGGTACATACATGGCAGGTCACTATCACACAGCAGCATTGTGTTGGCATGTTGAACGGCTGAACTTGGCACAGGAGTGGGTGTGTGCAGTGCAGTGCATGTGTACCCCCTCAACTTCCAACATCAACACGTATGCAGTGATGTCAATCTCCAAATGTGACAGCAATGAAAGGGCAATTGCAGCCATCATGTTCAAATGGCATGCACCATGTAGCATGGATACTGTGAAACACCCACCCTCTGCGCAATAGCAGGGAGGCACTGCATGGCAATGAAAGGTTCACCACAGAGATGTGCATTGGCAGACAGTGTTGGCATGTGGCTATTGCATGTCGTCAGTCAAATGTCACTACAGCCGATGAGAAGTGGACATGATGCAGGACAGATGAGGAACCATGAATAGTACACCCATGCATGCAGAAGACACAACACCAGTTGTAAAAAGGCAGTGGGCCTGTAACGGGGGGGGCATGTGCACGACACAGATGTGGACACCCTTAAGTTGTGGCTGATGACACACAGACCCACAGTGAGAATGAAATGGCTGTCCAAATAACATGACACTTGGATCATCCTGGAGACATACTACAATGAACAGGCGGTCAAGGACACCTAGGGGCATACATGGAATGCAAATGGAACATGAATGTGCACACATGTGCAAAGGGAGCCACTGCCATCAGCACAGTCAGAGTGAGACACACTGCACCAAGGACAAAGGATGTATATGACATGATATGACATCTCATCAAGATTGCCCTCGTACACAAGTGGCTCAGAGTGCAACCAAGCAAAGGGAGGGGAACGAGGGAGAAAAGAAACTGAAAACAATGATCATACTGGGCACACTGACATTGAGAACACACAATTGCATGGAGAAGGGATAAAGGGTTGAAGACCCTGGAAGGGGGAGAAGTGGAACGTGCCAAACAGAGGAGACCAAAGAATGAAAATTAAGTCCAATGATAGAATAGACATTCAAAGGGTGGTAGTGCAGCCAGCAAGTGGCAAGTGCAAGATCATTTGGATATGGCAAATCTGATGAGTGCAGAAGAAGAGTGGGGGATTGTATGGGTACACATACAGGACCCATTACAATGGGTGGCCTGGAGGCAGTGCAGCAGGGAGGCAGGATGAGCAGGTACCTGGGCCTGAAGGACAGAGGGTGTCCAGGTGCACAGTGCCAAGAGAGGAAACTGTTCAGCTGGGGAGAAGAGGGGCTAATGCAGGAGCAAATAGGAAGGTCTTGAGGTGCTTCCGGAAGCAGAGATGTTTCTCCTCAAGTTTCAATGTGGCAGGTAGGCTGTTCCAAAGGGAGGTCCCAGCCGTAGACACAGATCTGCCCCCAGCTAGTTTCTACGATAAACGACTGAACCGGAGGGAGTGTGAGGTAGAAGAGCAAAGGACTCAAGAGGGGAGGTATTGGCAGAGGGATAGTTGAAGGTATTTTGGTCTCAGGCCCCAAATGCACAATGCAGAGGGTCTTAAGTTTCATCCTTGCATCCACAGGTAGCCAATGAAGTGATTTCAAAGCTGGAAAGATAGGATGCCAGGGCTTGAGGCCAAAGACAAGTCTCGGAGTCCTGTACTGGATTAGTGGTAGAGGGCAGAGTGTGGAGGCAGGTAGAATTTTGAAAGAGCCTGACAAAGTAGTTCAACCTTGAGACAACCACAGCTTGAGAGACTGTGAGCTTGTAGGTGAACGAGAGGAAAGGCACAGTACCCTTGAAGAGGTTAAGCAAGAAGTTAATATATCTCAAGAAACGTCAGAAATGTGTGCGAAAAAGGAATGTGTGGAGTCAAAGGTGACCCCGAGGTTGTTGGCCTTGCAGGTGGGGGTAGGAGGAGGGCCAAGGGGGGCGAGCCAGAGAGTGAGGGTAAAGGATGGAGAAGGTGCATCGATGAGGAGGATGTCAGTCTTTCTGGCATTTAGACAGAGATTCTTAGCAGTACACCAATTTTAAATGTCAATGAGGCAATTGGAATGAGAGAAGAGGTGGCCAAGGGCAGCCTGGAAATGAGTTCAGTGTCGTCAGCACAGCACTGGAAGTTGTAGCAGCAAATGAAAATGCAGTACGCAAGAGCTGCCAGGTGCTCTTTGGAAAGCCAGGCCAAGAGGTCAGACCCCTGGTGAACACCACAGATAGAGAGGGAGATTGATGAAAGGAGGGACCCAAGTTGTAACTGGGAGGGTCAGACATGCCAAACACACATGTCATTGAGTAACACGCATCAATACTCACCGGACAGTGCATCATAATCAATCCTCTTTCCCACTCCACGGATTTGTTCTTCCGGGATGAACTCTGCAGCAATCTCGTCATGCTGAGTGAGTTCATCCTTTTCTGGTGGACATGGAATAATTGGAGGCATGCTTTTGTTTTGCACTGCGTCAGAGGTCATTCCAACGCTTGTAGCAGTCCTGAGCCGTGCGCACCTGGAATACATGTCACAACCTCTGCAGCATGCTGCCAGTGGACCCAATGCTGGTGATGCGTTGTATGGCACTGTGGGCAATGATATCGTGTTGGTGTGCCGACACGTAGTCCACAAGGAAGTCCAGTTCCTGCTTGCCGAAAGGCTTCTTCCTTGACATGCCGGAGGCCGGAGGCCGGAGCCGTGTCTGGGTCTCAGCCTCTTGCGCAGGAGCACACTTCCTCCTTTTGTGCGGTGGTACTGACCCTGAGTGGGCAATGTGGCCCTGATTAGTGGGGGCAGTGGTGCTGGTGGGCTGGACCAAGGCAGTGGGTGTTGAAATGAAGACAGAAGATCTGGCTTGGGTCTGACTCACTGCCGGAGTGGTATTGGCTGCATCTGCCCATGCAATTACCACCACCAGGCTGCTTGGGGCAGCAGATGTCATAACTGCCCCAGATACGTGTGCCCCGGTCACAGATACACTGGTCACACGTGACCCGCACCTCCGGACAAGATGGAAATCGTCCTTGGAGTCCTCGTCACACAACACAACATGCGCTGCCCGACCCCGAGTCTGGGTGGTGTTCCCCACAGCTGCACCTGCGGCTACAACCATCGGTGGGCCTGTGACAGCAGATGTAAGTTGCTGTTGGGTCATATGGGTGCCAGGTTGTGATGCAACAGCTGCATCTACAGGAGCCACAGGGGGTGGTGGCATGTCTGCACCAGCAAGTAGCTGGGAATCCTGCCCCAGTGAGGCACCACTGCCTCTTCCCCCTCTGTAGCCACCATGGCCACCCTGGACTCCCTGTCCCCCCTGGTCTCTGCGCCCATGTGCCCGACCATGCCCTGCTCTGAGAGGACACCCAACTTTGCCGGGCCTTAGCCTTTGGTGGCCTCCCAACCATGGCACAGATGGAAAATAGCCGATGGGAGGTGCACTCAACAATTATCCTGGGCAATTGGGTTGAAGGGGGCAGGGTACTGGATGGAATAAATACCCCTGTGCTCCTGCAAGGCTGTCTGTGACCCCTGGGAAAATTGATAGGTCACGCAACGGTCAGGCCCCCCCCAGAAAAATCTTACAATTTCAAAAGAAAAACATGCACACGACCCTGGTAGCCCACGTGCATAGATTTTACCTCCAGCAGTATGGTGTGGCACCCAGGGAAACAAAAAACACATACGCGTGGAACACACAGGCTACTATGACCTCGAAAACGGTACGCGATGCACAGGGGGAACCACAGTGGGAAAAATAGCGTGCGTGACTCACCGTCTGCCTTGCGTGTAAAAGAAAAAGAAAAACACATGCACTTGTGCATGTAGGCAACACCCCGCCAAAAGAAGAGGTACGAACTTCAAGCGCTGTGAAGTAATCGCGTGTGAATCCAGAAGAGTAAACACAAGCGTCGGTCTCCGCGAACAACACGTACGAGTGGACTGCTTCCCCACGCTCACCTTTAACCCATGCTGAAGGCAACGCCCGCACGCGTAATGTCACTGGCGCGCTTACGCGCTAAGGCCCTTTCCTCGAATTACATCCTGACATGCTGTTTTTTCACATGCCAATTCACTCTGCATCAAGCTGGCCAAGCGACAATACACAGAAGACCATTCTCCTGCCCAGAAGGCCATTTTCCTGCCCCCCCAGAACCGCAGGGAGCCTCCTACAAGCCATCTGCCGCTGCCTGCCTGCTGCCAACAGTGCCCTGCCATTTGGTGCCTGCACATCAGCCATCTGCAGGGGTCCAGTTGCTGTGACCACCCCTGCTGGAACAGAAGACTCCCATTCCATCGCTCCACAGCCCAGCCCCAGGACCCAGTTGCCCACCCACACCTGCCTCAGGGGTTGCCATGTCCAACACAACACCATCTGGCACCAGTGGCAACCCCCCCAGCAGAGAGGCAGAGGGCTGCCAGCTTCACTGCCATTGAAGTTGGCATCCTGGTGGAGCAGGTCCAGGGCATTATGATGCCCTCTTCTCACCATCGCGTGCCGACAAGGAAGGACGGAACGGGATCTGGACAGGCATAGTGGGTGCCATGAACGTGGAGGGTTTGGAACCCCGTGACATCAAACACATCCAGAAGCGTTGGGAGGACTACAAGTCCATGACCCTCAATAAGGCCCGGCACCTCTTGGATGCAGCGGATGCAGTTGGGCGCTGGGGCCACCTTACCACCCAGCAGATGAGGGTCCTGGAGCGCATTCGCCCAGGACCCTGACATTGTGACTACATCACCATGCACCAGCAGGGATGCCCCATCCCAGGCCCGTCCGCAGGTAGGGGGAAGGTCCAAGTCATCTGGCACTCCTCTACCTGTGGACGTGGGGACCCGTGACAGGATTGAGTCTGTCCTGATTGGTGTCGCGTTGCACACACGTGACATTCGTGATGACATGCGTGCTTCCTGGGGGGACCACGGATGTCATAATGAAGAGATGTGTGCCAACGTGGCCCAGTTGGCAGGGCTCATGGTCGGGGGTTACCTCCATGTGTCGGCCAGTCTTGCAGCCCTCTCCTCTTCTGTGCACACTACACACCAGTCGTTCACCGTGCCATCTTCCGGCTCAGATGCCACCAGGGCCCCCTGTGGACCTGCCCCAACCAACGCAGCCAGGCTGGTGGAGATCCCATCCCTGCCACAGTCGGGAGTCGGAGCTCCAGCACAGGTGGTCACCCCAGCAACTGGACCCCTGGCAACGGACGATGTGCAGGCACATACAAGCAGGACACCTGCACGAGGGCCCCGGGTGTTGCCATCTACCCGGAGGCAGTCGTGGTGGCGGCGGCAGGCAACAGAAAGGCGGCGGCAGGTTCGGCGTAGGAGGCATGTGGCCTCAGGGCCCTTTACATCATTGGGGCAGGCATCGGCCGGTGGGCAGGAGGACCCAGGATTGGGAGTGTCTTCTGTGTGGCAGCGATTGGGCCAGCAAATAGGTGCAGAGCGGCAGCGGGCAGAGAGGGCACAGCTCACAATGCTCAGGGCGGAGAAATCCATGCACCGGGCTTTGAAGTGGGCTGAGTGCCTCGCGGCAACTCGCAGGGAGTTGGAGGAGGCCATGGCTGCATCCCTGTGAGACCTCGAGGCCAGGGAAGAGGCCCGCCTCCAGAACATCGACGTGGAGTTCGATGATGACCTGGCCAGGGACATCAAAAAGTGAGCCGTCGGACTAGCCCGCCGCCTTTGTACATAGTTATTTAAGTTTAGGTTTCATTTGGACTTTGCTCCACTTTGTGTATATAGTTGTATTTTTGATAGGGTTTTTTGTAGGTTTCCTTTTGTTTTGGGATAATGGACCCTTCAGACTTTCATTTACTATTTTTGCGGATATGTACATACTTTCTTTTTTATAGATTCACATGGAGTAATGTTTTTTTTATGCTTTTCAATTTAGGATTTTTTTCTATGGACTTTGGGGATGGGCCACTTTTCTTTTTTCATGTTTTGGATTTTTATTTTTCCGTGGATTTTACTTTATTTTTCATATAGCAATCATTATTTCTTCATTTGCATGTGTGGTTTTCATTTTGTTTAGTTTAGTTTAGTTTAGTTTGTTTATTTATAGAGCATGGCCAAACCATCAGGTAGCTGGGCGCATAATCTTGTGGAAAACATAGTTACATAGCGTTGCGCGATAAAAAGGGTACATACATTCAATAGTACAAAGAGGGGTACAGTGGGTGACATGATGCAAGTACAATAGGCAGTGTAGGACCGGGTTACATGGTGGTCCAGTTAAAAATATGGGTTAAGTCGTACGTTACTAATTAGCAGAGTGTAGAGACATGGTTGGTGCGTAGGTTAGTGTCAAAGTGTTAAACAGAGAGCCAGGGTTTCACCATGGCTCTGAATGGCCAGAAGGAAGCTTCTGATCTGATTGCTAGAGCGAGTGCATTCCAGCATTGAGCCGCAAGGACAGGGAAACTGGAACTTCCTGCTGTTTTTAGATTGAATTTGGGAATCTTTAGTTGGTGCAGATAGGGTGTTCTAGTGGGTCTGGTGGTGCTGTGTCTAGAGAATTTGTCAGATAGGTAGCATGGGGCAGTCAGTGACAGGCATTTGTGTGTAATTACAAGGGTTCTTAAATTAATTCTGACTCGGATGGGGAGGCAGTGGACTTCTTTGCTGGCCGTGGAGATGTGGGCCTTACGCGGGAGGTTAAGAGCGCACCTTAAGGCATTGTTCGGTAGAATCTGGAGTCTGTTCAGATTTTTTGTCGTGGTGCCCAGGAAGAGTGTGTTACAGTAGTCTAATTTACACAATATCAGTGCTCTGGATAAGGTGAGGCAGCTAGAAGAGGATAAAAATGGTCTTCAGGCATTGATAAGTTTGTCATTTGGTTTTCTTTTTAATACATTTCATTGATCTTCAATATTGGTGTGGTCTAGTATTATTTATTTTGTGCATGTCTCCATGAGCATTGGCTCAGTCATGTGTTGCCACTGTGTGGCTCTCTAAGACATTTGTTGATAGGCATGCTGGTTCTTTTCAGACTATCATGGAATGGGTAATTTACTAGGGAGTGGGTGCAGTGGATCGTTGGGTGTTTGTACTGGGGGGTGGGTGTGTGGGATTTGGGTTGGCATTAGGGCCATGGGTCTGTATAGTTATGACGTGGAGTTTGGGGAGATGTGAGTCGGGGCCTGCTGGCAGGTGCCCGTCAATGGGGGATGGGTGGGGGGGACATGAGTCGGGGCCTGCTGGCAGGTGCCCGCCAATGGGGGGTTGGTGGGGGGAACATGAGTCGAGGCCTGCTGGCAGGGGCCCGTCAATGGGGGGTGGGTGGGGACACATGTTTCGGGGCCTGCTGGCAGGTGCCTGTCAATGGGGGGTGGGTGGGCGACATGAGTAGAGGCCTGCTGGTGCCCTTCAATTGGGGGGGTGGGAGAGACAGGAGTTGTGGCCAGCTGGCAGGTGCCTGTCAATGGGGATAGGTGGGGGGCATGAGTTGGTGCTCCCAGTGCATGGTGCCATGTGGCCTGCCTGCAGGGCATGGTGAGGGTGAATGGGCTTCCTGCGGGGCATGGTCAGAGTGGATGGGCTGCCTGCGGGGCATGGTCAGAGTGGATGGGCTGCCTGCGGGAATGGGGAGGGTGGATGGGCTCCCTGCTGGGCATGGTCAGAGTGGATGGGCTGCCTGTGGGACATGGGGAGGGTGGATGGGCTGCCTGCGGGGAATAGTCAGGGTAGATGGGCTGCCTGCAGGGCATGGGAGGGTGGATGGGCTGCCTGCAGGGCATGGTCAGAGTGGATGGGCTGCCTGGCCTGCGGGGCATGGTCAGGGTGGATGGGCTGCCTGTGGGCATGGTCAGAGTGAATGGGCTGCCTGCGGGGCATGGTCAGAGTGGATGGGCTGCCTGCAGGGCATGGGGAGGGTGGATGGGCTGCCTGTGGTGCATGGTCAGGGTGGATGGGCTGCCTGCAGGGCATGGGGAGGGTGGATGGGCTGCCTGTGGTGCATGGTCAGAGTGAATGGGCTGCCTGCGGGGCATGGTCAGAGTGGATGGGCTGCATGCAGGCATGGTCAGAGTGGATGGGCTGCCTGCGGGGCATGGGGAGGGGTATAGGGTGGACCCCTGTGGCGCGGTCTGGCTGCAGGGGGTGCATGTGGCTTCTCACCACACTGCTGCGTGAATCTGGGGGTACGGGAGTGAGAATTATACGCGATTGGGCTGGCGCCAGCAGGGTACGCGTATTCCAGGGGTGCGCAGAGTGTTTTACACACGATCTCGCTGGCGCGAGCAGGGTACACGTATTCCAGGGGTGCGTGGGTAGTTTTACACACAATTTCACTGGCGCGAATGGGGTACGCATGTTCCAGGGGTGCACGGGGAGTTTTACACGTGATTTCGTTGGCGCGAGTAGGGTACGCATAATCCGAGGGGTGTGCGGGGAGTTTTACATGCGATTTTGCTGGTGTGAGCGGGGTACACGTATTCCAGAGGTGTGCATGGAGTTTTACACGTGATTTCGCTGGTGCGAGCGGGGTACGTGTAATCCGAGGGGTGCGCAGGGAGTTTTACATGCGTTTTTGCTGGCACAAACTGGGAACGTCTATTGCAGGTGTGCGCGGGGAGGTTTACATCCGATTTTGCTGGCGCGAGCTGGGTACGTGTCATCTGAGGACTGCGCGGGGAGTTTTACACGCGATTTCGATGGCGCGAGCGGGGTATGCATAATCCGATGGGTGCACAGGGAGTTTTACATGCAAATTTGCTGGCGTGAGCGGGGTAAGCGTAACCCGAGGGGTCTGCGGGGAGTTTTACATGCGATTTTGCTGGCGCGTGAGGGCTGAGTGGCGTTTTAGCGAGTTTTCATGGTTGGGGGCTGTATGCTGGTCCACTGGCCTTCGCGCCATGTAGGGGATTTGTGCAATGTTTTTGGCGCATGGGGTGGGGTTGGGGACATAACTGGCGCTGCAGGGTCGCTGCGCCACTCTGCGCCACAGCTGGTTATGGATGTAAGTATCCATGAATACGCTGTGCGTGAAAATGGGTTTTGGCGCATGCGGCCAGCGCACGCTCCCTCTCTGCGCTGCCCGAGTGCGCTGCTTCTGTGCTAAATTCTATGAATTACCCCCATTGTCTTACTGGCCAGTGCTACTTTATACATAGTTTACCAAACACCATCAACATTTTGATGGTCTTAAGACAAACAAACAAAACATAAATAAAACTCTTCAGACTTGTAATATGACAGCGGACAGTCGATGTCAGTTAATAAAACACACACAACACACTAGCATCTAATATGCAAAACTAAAAATGCATTTGAAAATCAGTGCAACACATCACTGCTTTGCAAATAAGCTGTACAAATGCATTGTATTTCTATGAAAAGAGAAGCCAATATGCTATAAAACAGTTATATCTTAGACAAACACCTCTAAAACAAAACACCCAACCACAAAATATACACACAAATTACATACCATCAATGTGGCACAAATTAAAAGACGTTGTTTGGAGCACCGGGCCATGTTTACCAAACATCATGGTGGTTTTAAAAAAGCAATACAGAATACTTCTGCCAACAATTTTAGAGAATAAAACACCATTTTCGCTATTATGACACACACACACATACAGCACAGTGCCACCAGAACTGAGCAACACAGCAGTGCATCATGGACATGCCAACTTCCAAAAAGATTGCATTTCAAACAGATGCTGATGAATCAGCCATTCACCACGAGGTCTGGCATGCCCATCAAGGGGAAACCGCTCACACCACATGTTAAGGCAACATGCATTTTAAGAAATTGAGGCTAATTAGCAGACCGCTTCTTAACATAGAATCCCGATAATTGAGCTCCTAAACTTTCCAAAACAATCAGCAGTGTTTGAAATACAGCACAGGCAGATATTTTAAAAAATCGCTGTTATAGCATGTGACATGTGTTTACCATCACTACCAGTAAAAGGGCTCTGATCTTTGTCACTGGGTGGAGTTCCTACCATTACCAGAGCTCTGTTCATCAGAATAAAGGATCCATATTCTACCCCAGAAACGTTGGCTGCACTCTGTGTCCCCTCTGCAGCTCCAATGCCTGCCAGGACCTCTTCATTTCCTACACAGCATTGGATATTCTAGAGGAATACCCCAACACAAAATCAGCTTCCTTGTTAACACCATGGGCCTCATCACGACTTTGGAGGCAGCCATGGCTGCCTCCAAACCCGCGTCCGGGTTCCCTAAATGGGGAATTACCGGGCCATTCTGAGTTTGGAGGGCCCGTTAATTCCTCCCTCAGGGAACCCGGTCCCGGAACTTCCCCATTCCCATCGGAGCCCCCATAGGTCTCAATGGGAATGGGTGCTGGAGCTAACAACGGGCCGATTACGACCGGCCCGTTGTTAGCTCCCTGGTCCCCTCGCGGGACACGGTAAGGACGTCTGGTAAAACCAGGCGTCCACATCGGGTCCCACGAGGGAACCTCGTAATATTGCGGAATGGGTTTAACGGGTCCACCACCATTAGCGGCACCCGTTAACCCATTCCGCAATACTTATAATGAGGCCCCATGGCAGTAACTGACCCTACAGGTTAAATATTTGACAACTCCTGAAATATTCCGGAACCTATAAACAAATGTTACATAAGGAATCAGTAGTTTTACCCCAAAACATCCAATTTTGTAATTCAAGGGACAGTCCACACCATGGAGCCTTTGGCCAAACCAGACTTATTTTGCCAATTTTTGCATTGTTGCATAAAGTGTATTTGGGCATTAGAAGAAACTGGATCACAAGAAACAGCCATCCCAGCGGTACTTAGTAGCCAGGACCCTGGATTGTGCACATTTCCAATGATCTCCATTATACATGTGCTCACATTATGGGTCATCTCCTGCAAAATAAATCAGCCATAGCTTGCATAAATGGTTCCTAAAATAACCCAACTGTGATAGGAATGCCATCTGGCAAGGGTAAGGAAGCAAGAGCATTTTTAATTGCATTAATCATTACATGATGCAAGCAATACATCTCAGAAAGGGGGCTCTATGTATTCTTTCTAGACTGGTTGTCTCTCCTGCCACCAGCCAGACAATAGCCAGTGGGAGCTGTCTCTCTTTGATGCTGTGTGAGGGTGGGTAACATCTCTCTCGATCCCAGGAAGATCTCAGCAGGAGCAGAGTGTAAAGCAAGCATTTGGAGGCTGCCCCTTACACAAAAGGACCAGCCTCACACAGGGTGTTGCACACCAAAGGCCCTTTGATACTATGGCCTGAGAAGTCTAGCCAGAGAGAGCTCATTTTAACTGGGGAAGGAATCAACATCTTGCATTTCTCTCCACCTCTCCTTCCTTCCTGCCTCCTACACTTCCTTTAGCACAAAGCACAATGGGTATAATGCAAGATGGCAATGATAACCTGACACAAGGATAGAGATCAGACACAATTAAGCAAGCTTGCTCATCCAATACCATTGGGGCCCTTGCCTTTAAAAGAGGGAGTCCCCTTTGAATCAATCCTGGACTGCAAGAAGAACTCATTTGGGCCTCTTTTGGGAAAGTTGCCAATTCCAATGTCCTCAACCATTGTTGTGAAGAAGATGTGCTTTGACCCCTACTCACTACCACAGAACATTGGGGGTGAACTGCTGCTGGAGCAAGACATGCCTCTCTGCTAGCTAAACTGGTACCCAGGACATCAGTGCAAGTGAAAGACCCCTGCTGGTGTTTGCCAGCTTCCCATGCATTATGGGAATGAGAACAAAGACACATCCTGTGCTGGAGCCCCATGCTTAGGAATCACAGCTTCCTGTGAGCAATAACAGCCAGGAACCCTGTTTTTCATCACCTCAAACCTATTGAACCATATTTGAGAGATGTTCACCACATTCGGACCAAAAGAACTTGCCAGTGTTACCTTTGGCATTCCCCTAAACCTCAATCTGACGTTACTCCAACCTCCCTATCTCCTCCCATGCTCGTAATCTAGGCGTTTTATTTGACTCCTCTCTCACCTTTTCACAACACAATTCACTTACCTCTCGCTCCTGCCGTTACCACCTCTACAACATTCGCAAAATCCGTCCCTCCCTCACATTCAATGCGACCAAACTCCTTATCTCCTCTCTCATCTTTTCCCGACTATTCTACTGCTCCCCCTTATTCTTTGGACTTCCTGCATCCCAACTTGCCCCCCTTAAATCCATCTACCACTCCGCTGTTCATACTCTTTGTCTCCTTACCTCCCGTGACTCCATCTCCTCCTTGCTCTCTCACCTTCGCTGGCTACCTTTCCACTTAAAGTTAAAATTCTGCTTTCTCTGCCTTGTTTTCAAATCCCTACATGGTCTTGCTCCTCCTTATCTCTCCTCCTTTCTCACCTTTTACTCCCCCTCTCGCTCACTTCGTTCTGCTGATCATTTCCTGTTCACTGTACCTCCTTCCCCCTGTGCTTCCTCCCGGTTCTGCTCCTTCCAACTCCTTGCTCCTCTTCACTGGAACTCACTCCCCCTCTCAATCCGCTCTTCCACGACCCTTCCCTCATTTCGCACTTCCCTTAAATCCCTTCTCCTCCACTCTCCTCCTTGAAGGCCTCCCCTGTTCTCTCTTTCCCTCTTCTAACTCCTCTCTCCCCACTCCCATTTCATTCTCCCTCCCTTCTATTCTTCACTTGTTCTATCCTTCTCTGTTCCCCCTCACCAATCCTATTCCCTCTCCACTTCCTCTTCCCCTCAGTTAATTGCTTTTTGCACTGTTTTGTTGTCGAATGATTCATTATGTAATTTTGCTCACAATGTTTATTGTTGTTCACTGTATAAGTTGTTCCATTGTACACTGCCTTGGTGTAAGGCGCTCTATAAATAAACAAATCAATCAATCAATCAATCAACAGTGCATCACCTGATTCGAACCGCTCCCCAATGATAGGAAGATGGGTTTGACACGGTTGAACTGCAAATAACTGATTATGGTACGTTTGGATGGCCCCAGCACCACTGGTCTATTTGGTGGGGCCAAAGAGACTGGTTAAGCCTCTTTTTGCACCCTTTTCCCACAAAACATATCTTATTGTGGTGATTTTCCACCTTTTTCGTCAATATCCAGAGTGCTTACATCATTGCATTCTGCATTTTTCTGTGGGTTTTTGTTAGTGTTTTCTAATATAGTTTGTGTTGTATATTGGTGTGTTTATTTAAAGTATATGGCCCTGATGCATTGAATTTTCTGCTGGGAAAATCAGGACTGCATGCAAAACCCAATCCATTGATTCATGGAATCGGCTTTGTGGGAAAAACCGTACACTCCAGAGCCTTTGCGCAGGTCCTGCACGCCCCTGCTTGCAGTCGAGCGCGTTGCGCAAAACTCTACGCAGAGGGTCGGTTGGGCCTACGCAGAGCTCAAAGTAGGGGGAAGAACATGCAGAACATGTAGAATGAGGAAGAACAATGTTGGCTTATCGAGGGACGTCCTGCACAAGGCAATCGCAAACCCACAACTACACAGAACAAACCGTATTCATAGATCTGAATGCGCAACCTGACATATTTTTGACTGTTGTCCAATTGCTGTTTGGGTTGCTACTGTTATCACAATCAGACTCCTCTTAATGGTATGCCTGGCCTTCACCCATTTTACTGCAAAGGAAAAGTAGGTTAACCTCTTGTCTGTTCCTGTTTCACCTTTATGATTGGGATCACTCTTGTTTTATAGAGGTGTGAGGATTTAATATGATGTTTAGTCACTGCTCATCATTGTACTCCTGCATGGCATAACTCATTTCACCACACCAACACTGCAATTGGACCAGGAATCGCACATTGGGTGTTTGAGACTCTCCAAGATCATGCACAATCCTGAAAGACTTTCAGAAGTCACTGAACTGTTCTTACCTTGCACTTGAACCTAACTCTAAAGCTAAAGGACTTTGCATGCCTGATACCTGGTATGTTCACCGCTTGAAACGGCCTTCCTTGGTCAGTCTTTATCCTGGATACACATCACTAGTCCTGTGAACTGTGCCTGAATGCTTGCCAACAAGCTTTATAAAGAACAAATGAAGGCACAATAAAAGGAAACCTATTTACTTAAATTGAGAACACATCCCTAGCCTCCACCGTATAGCCTAGAGAAATCCCTAACAGAGAGGGTCTTAAAACAATTACGTTTGTTGTAAAACATATTTGTTTGTAAGTTAAAATAGGTTTCACAAGCACTGAACAGCCTGCCCATTTTGGAAGTGTTATGGTTTTCAGAGTCAACTACATAGATGAAGCTCATAAGAAAAGATTGGAGAAAAAAAACATTGCTCCAGAATTGGACTTTGTCGTCTGATGGTGTGCATTGTAAGTGTCTCTTATTCCACCTAATTTGGCAGTTGAGGACTTCCTTATTTGTTGCACAGTTGAAAAGGTGGTTACTGTGGAAATCAGTACTCGGTCTCTCAAAAGACATTGACCCTCATTCATGGAATATATTGCGCTGTAAATATGGACTTTGCACGGCAAACCATGTGCAAAATCTTTTTTGTCGATTGGTGGAATGGACTCCGTGGGACTTTTCTGTATTTTGTGGGGACTTCACACAGGCTCGGCACGTCTCTGCGAGCGTCGGAGTGCCTTGTGTGACACACCACGCAAAGCATGGGCACGACCTGTGCAGGAAACAGCATAGGGGGTGTCCTAACCCCCTAATCACTTTAGAGTGAGGCACGATGCATTCAAAGACTATGATGGGCCAGGGGGGAAATATAAAGGACCCCACCTCAATATAATAAAATATAATCAACCCACATAGTGTAGCACAGGGCACGAGGACCATTGCTATTTTTGCATAGATGTTAGTAATCATAATTAAGAGACAAGGCCTGCACGGTAAATGTGGCATTACATGCATTGGGCCCAAATTGCGAGAAGGGAAATCTCCAGCCATGCCTGTCTCCTATGAGGACAGTCCATACCCCCAACTGCCACAATGCCTATTCATTGTTCTAACAGTATTGCAAAAATGTGTGTTTCACTCAAGAGGAATTTGCTCTACAAGGCCGCGATAAGACACTGGCACCTGGTGTGCATGTTATCTCACACTGGCCAAAGCATGACCCGGCCCATCCCCAGGTGTCCACGAGTTATAGCCCATATTACTGACTGAGTCTGAGGCCCCAGAATTCCATTGCATCAGGTGGGCTCTGACCAACAACCCTAAAAGTAACAAGTCCTGGATGTTCAAAGAGTACGGACATTGTCTGTCTTTGTATTACAATCATGTGATTTGTATTGTGAGGTGTATTGTGAGGTGATAGGAGGGATACATTACAGTTACATTACATTACAGTTACATTACATTACAGTTCAAAACGAAGGTGGAGACCGTGGAGCTGGATGGCGCAGAAGGGAGTGAGTGAGATATGTGTGTAGTGGTCAGAGTGCCCCAGAACCTTCAGCCCTAATATCTGTCAGGTGCACAGTATAATGACAAAGTAGTATTCTGATAGGAGTGTAGTTAATTTGTTCTTTGACCTTTGATGTGAGAAGAAGAGGATCACTGCGGCACCCACATGATGGAAGACAGATGGTCTCAGCTGGAACCAATGACCTGGCATCTCTTAAAGAGCAGGCGGGTCATGTATAGGTGCACACCAATCAGCCATACAAGTTTTTACTGTATATGTTGCATCACAAGTGTCAATGTTTTTCTTCATAAGATTCTGCTTGTACTACTTGTTGCCAGAATGTTCTTGGCAGCAGAGTCCTTTGCTGTTGCACTCATCTGTGTATGAGATTAAAACTTGGTATCCTTACAAGATCGACTTGGGCCTTTCTACCCTAGTGGGTTGTATTCTCTCTGGTGTGAGCGTTCAGGGACTTGCCTTCAGGGGCAGAACATGCAAAATGAGGAAGAACAAGGAAAAATGTGGATGTTATGAGGAAGGCACGCAAGCAGTACATGACACACCCACAAATGCGCACAACCAATCTTTTTCATGGATCTGACTGTGCAACCTCTCATTGAGGAAATACCCACCCAAAGCTTTAGATCTATCCGTCATCCGAAGGCAGGCGTACAGACACTTGCACATAGAAATCACTGCGCAGAGGTGAGGTCGCATGTTGGAGTTAGGGGTGCATGCACGCAGACGGGTTTCCGATCTAACTGAGGGGTGCATATACGCACTGTAGCGGGGTGCAGAAACGGTTTATAGGGGTTCACAAGCAGATTGACCAGAGTATTAACTGAGATATGGAAAAGAGTATGCAAATTGTCGGGGTGCTGATAACTGGGACCCTGCGCAGTGTCGCAGAGGTGCTTGCTTGGTTGCTTGGGAGCCCACGCAGTGTTAACAGTTTGCATGAGTTTGTGCCTGGGGAGCCCACAAAGGTAGGAGTATGTGGCTGGATTTGCTTTGCGTGGGGACATGTCAGGGTTGTTCCATCCGCGACTTGCGTATGGGGTTACTTTGCAGGAACAATTTCATGCTTACAAAGAGCACGCAGAAAAACATATATGCGCCGGCTCATGCAGAGTCGTTCTCGGCGTGCAGGCTTTGTGGGATCAATATGCACTTTTCCACGAATCAGGCCCATTGTGACAGTTAATGAAGACTTCTGCAGTCTTCTATGGATTGTAGAACTACATTTCTTACTTTCCAATAATTTAGATAGTTATCAAACTCTCAACGCAGTCTTGGATTTAAGATTCAGGTCGTCCAGAATTCACTGCTCCAAACCACACTTGTTCATTTTGGCTCACGTGAGGATTTCAACTAAGTTAACAGTCCCTTATGCCATGGATAAGATAATACTAGCTTTAGCAGTCCACTCTGGGATTGGGGACAATGATTCCCAGTTTCCCACACTTTGGGGAAAGCAAGATGTTTTACTTTATTTTTCTTTTTTTTCCAGAACTAGGCCTCTGAGTATGTAATGGCTCAGACAGCATTTGTGGTTGCAACGTAGTTTGGACTATGGAACTCAGTGTCAGAATATTCAGCATTTCCAGTGGTAGAAGTGTGTGAAAAGATGTAGTGGAATTATGCACCCTGCTGGCCTGCCCCTTCTCCCCACAAACCCCATCACCACCCCCTAAGCGAAATCCAAACCCCCACACAAACACACCTGCTGTTTTAAGTGCAGCACACTGAAGTGCACATTTCAACTTCTTCCTAAACTTTTATTTTAAAAGTAAGCATTTACAGAAAGTTTTCTTTTTAAAATAAAATTATAGGACCAGCAAAACTTTTTTTTTTTAAAGTAGAGCACAGCTCCCAAACTCTCCTGCCCATTTCGACCGCTGAACATTTCAGTCCACACATCCTATTCCGGTTTGCCTTGTTTTAGTGGATTCCGTTTTGCCTTGTTTTAGTGGATTCAATTTCATAATATGCTGAAGTGCACAGGGGCGGCTGGCTGATAGGGGCGGCAGGGGTGGTGCCCCACCCCTACCATGTCCATGAGTAACAGCAACAGCTTATTACTCATGGACAGGGTGGCTGCACTGAATCTGCAGTGGGGAGTGCTCTAAATGAGCCATCCCTGCTACACATGCCCAGGACAGTTTTGGGACATAATAGAATGCCGATCAAGCCAGCCCTAAAGGATGCCTGGTGGTGTTAAGAAAGAAACACCCCTAGACATGCTTTGTTCCTGACCCTACCCCCTGTCCTGTCCCCCATACCTGCTGGGGTGGAGTCAGAATTGCAGACCCCCCACCCCCCAGTCTATGCAGGAGAGGAGGGGTCAGGTCTCAGTCCCAGCAGTCTGAGCTGAGATCCTCCTCCCTCAGCTCTCATCACAAGAGTACGAGACTGGGGACAGAACCATGCATGGCAACATTGGAAAGGGAAATGAAACAAAACGAAACCATCATCGGTTTGTTTTTGTTTCCCATTCCAAATGTCGAGGAACACACCACTCGTCGGCCTGCCTGCAACGAAAAATCCTGCAATGAAGGATCATCTGAAGGGTCCCTTCCGTGGTGCACACTTTGCACAAGGTAAGTTTAAAAAGTTAAAGTTCATTTTATGGGTTTAGCACTGAAGGGACTTTTTAACCTGTGAGTATGTAACATTCACCTGACTTGCTTAGTTGTTTTGCATTTGTTTTTATTAATCATTATCCTTAAATACGGCAAAGAATGTTCCTCTGTCTTTAGGAATAATAATAAATATATAACAGATGCAAGCAGTGAGCACAGCCCCCACTTTCATCGGCCTGAACCGTGTTGGGGGTCTCTCTGTGACCCAGGTAGCGTTTCCCGTGAGCCCTCAACCCCACAGACTGAGCCGCACACGTCTGTTCAGTTCGGGCTCCCCGGTCGCAATATTGCGGCCGGCAACGCCCCCTTTATTTATAATGCACGCGGCAGCGTGCAACGTCATGCCGCCGCGTGTGCTTCCCTTAAGGGGGCAGCACCACACTCCTCCTTTTTCATGAGGACAAAACAAATGTGCATCAACAGTTCCAAACAACAACAACAACATATCAAACAGTGCAAATAACCAAAATATCCCACGGCACCCCTTTATTCACAGCCGCCCTGGATCCCCGTGACAATTGCACACGACACATGGGCCCTTCAGGAAACTTGTCCCAGCACGTAGTCGGTGAGGCGAGCAGGTTTCCCTCGCCCAGTCCTCTGGGGGTACCTCCTGCTGGCCTGCGGCATGGGTGAACCCTCCGGGAGCGATCCCCAAGCAAGGTATGAGGGAAGGGGGGATGCCCCTCCACCCTCGTCGGGTACTTCCATACTTTCTTGTTCCTGAGGTGGGTCAGTTCTTGTGTCCCCTAGTCTCTTAAAGAAACTCACATTCCTGGTGACTGCCGATCTCCCGTCCAAGGCTGTCACCATGGACCCCTTGAGGGCCACCACGTCCAGCGGTTCCGGTTCACACGGGAGGG